>NC_086153.1:317630822-318943322 GCF_035149785.1 Candoia aspera
CGCATGCACACTATTGCTTGCAAGGAGTAATGCAAAATAAGCATGGTTTGATACAGGAATTAATTTTAGAAACTTTCCCAGTTAACCAGTGATTGAGGAAGATGAGGATGTAAGGGAGAGAGATCCACTGAGTAATAAAGAGTAATCCATTCATCCCTGATGAAAAGAGAAAAAGCACAACAGTGTTCACTTTTGGAGGGGGCTTTGGGGCAGTCAGTCACTTAAGCATCAAATGACTTTGAGACTGGCGAGGTGCCCTGTATTCTAAGGAGCTGGCAGGAACTGCTGCACCAGGTAGAAGATTATGCAAAATCAGCACTGCATGCCTGGCAGGAAGCAATCTAATCTTGATGTAAAGAATGCATGGACAACCAGCTCAAAGTCAAGACAGGCTGGAGCTGGTTACATTTCTTAAAAGTTTAGAGAGCACTTTTCATTTGCCTATGCAGGGGTGGCTCAAAGCCCAGTAACACGTTTCTTTAAATTAGCCTTTCCCAGCCAGGTGCCCTGATGTGTTTCCAGGATGACAGGAATTGTCCAACCATTTTAGAGGGCACTGGGCTGGGGGAATGAGAAAGTAGAAGAGCCTTGATGGATCAGACTAATTTTTCATCGTGGCCTGTCATGGGTTCTGTTTTATTAAACCATGCCCAATTAGACTGACCCAGACTCAAGAGGGACCCAAAATTACTGGACCCTGGACCAAGTGGTGTCTGTATATAGTATCTCCCTGCAATGGATGGGCAGACTTTTTATTTTTTTAAGACAAAAAGGTATAAAAAGTGATGTCTGAAACTTACAAATCTATATGTGAGTGCTTCCTATTACCTTTCTCCTATATTCCATTCTATTGCTATTATTTCTATACTGTTATGATGATAATTATTATTACTACAAGAATTACTATTATATACTATACTCTATACTATATTACAATTGTAATATAGTATAGAGTATAGTATATAATAGTATTTCCAGAATTCTGGGAGTTGAAGTCCACCCATCTTAAAGTGGCCAAGGTTGAGAAACACTGCCCTATACTCCTATTATGCGCTATACTATTACTAATATATATCAATGTTTCCTTCTTACAAAGCCTGTTCTGTCTTTTTTCCTATATCTGGGATTTCTTCTACTTTTTTCTCTCTCTATTAATGGCCAGCATGTAGAGCTCTTCCACTTTTCCACATTGTGCTTTGCCTTGCTGGGCCTCTCTTCTTCTTTTTCCTCTGCCCTGTCCACTCCCTCTGAAGGAAAAATGCCTTCTTTCTTTCAGCCGCTGCATTTCTCTGTTTGCTGGTGGCCGCAGAACTCAAAACCCATGTCTCCTCTCATCTCCTCCCACACCTGTGTCAAGGCTGCTGCTTTACTGGCAACTCTGCCATGCTGACCCTTGGGGGAAGGCTGAAATGGGAGGGAAAGAAGGCAGCACAGGTGCTTGAAATTTTGTCAAGCAGCCTGTTCTTCCACATGGCCCACCAGATGCCTTTAGGACACTCACAAACAAGGCCTGAAAGCAATTGCCATTCCTGGATATCCTTGCTGCTTTTAAGGTTGGAAGCCCACTGAGTGGTCCCGATGGGAAACAAGAGCTGTCGAAATATATTTAGCAGCAGCCACAGCAAACTACAATAACGCCAAAATGAAGACACGTGCAAGGTGATGTCGGTCGTATAAATGCCACCATTACATACTTGTGTCCCAATGTCTGATGCAAGTGTGTTGACATCATCACTTGCATATTGTCATTTCCCCCCTTGCCCCTCCCCTGGACACCAATGAATATACTGTATCACAATTATTCTTAATCAGAAATCTTCCTCGTAGAATCTAACTTTCATTTCAAGTGGAATGACTTTGCTGCAGTAAACTCAGATTGCGTGGATAGAATTCTGAGCAAGTCTATGTAAATTGTGGCTTTCTTGGAGATCTGTATGCCCTCCTCTAAGCTCCTTACCTGCACAGAAGTGGGGTGGAAGAGTCTGAAGAATACAGAAAAACTGCCATCATAATCATCATCATTGGTCCATGCAGATTTCTAGAGCAAGGTTCATCTCCGAAATGTAGTTGATGCCTAGGCAAAAACAGAAAGATTTAGTGAAATCCAGTAGGGCTGGAGATTATCCCAGTCTGCAGATGCTGCTATGAGGTCATCCAATCTAGGGTTGTTGTTGTTGTTGTTTTCCCCTGACTTGGAAATGTTGTTAGCCAGATTCCCAAATGACATCTTGCCTCATTCTGGAATGCTCCCAAATCTCAAGTGCTCTGCATAGTCATAAGCTAATTCGTGATGTCACTGATAATAAGCTGGAGTTTAAAATGTATAGTATGCAATAAGTACAGTGTTCATTATGCATGGCCAAGCATACACATATGTGCTAGTGTATTTATTAGCCAATATGATAATCTGTATTTGTAAGTATGGGTGTGACCTGATAGATAGTAACTATAGTTTAAATATAAATAAAATTTATTTGTGGTTGAGCCATTCCAGGACCCTTGCTTTCCAGTCTCATGGTTCTTGATCTTTCCACCAATGTGGACTAGACATAATAATACTTTTGTCACAGCCTTCCCATCATAGTGCAGCACCTCCCAGAATTCCAAGAAATCCACTTCCAGGATATTTGGAGGATGCAGGCTACTCCATAAAGTAGGACATGTAGGCGGTTTAAATTGCTACTGCTTTGTTGAGTAGGCAATAGTTATATCAGGCCCATTCCCCAATGCTTGCTAAGATCAATGACTGATGTTACAAACTGCAGTTTTCTGCCTTGGGTCCTGATTCCAATCTTGAACAGAATGCTGAATTCAAAGAAGTCAGCTTTCACAATCTCAAAATCACATTCTCTTTTTTACTTTTCTTCTGACCCAGTTCTTTCTAACTACAAGACTAAAATATACTGCAGCTCTAAGAATTCCATGCAAGAACAATTTGACAGTAAATCATAGTTCTGTAAATTCATTCTGATAAAATAATATTTACAAAGAAGAGAAAAATCCAGCATGAACTACAAGACAGTTCAAATACCATTTATAAGTTGTAGAAGAAATGTTAGAATAGCTGCAATATAATCCAATCCCCATCAGAAAAAAATAGGTAGACAGCTACAGTACATTAAATAAATATAAGGATCTCTGCAGAATTATATTGAATCTGCAAGATAAAGTTTGGTTGAAACTACTTGTGGCAACAAAAAACTTGAAACTGTAATTTTGTACTAGCTTCCATCCCATATAATGCATGTATGAACAGGAACTTATGTGTCATCAAAAACAGAACAAAGAGGGCAAAACCAAAACCTATGGGTTAAAGGTATAAGAAAACAGGTTCAGGCTTGAGATCAGGAGGCACTTTCCTCCTGAATGAGCTGTCAGCCAGTGGAACAGACTGTTGTGTGAAATGATGGGCTCTCCTTTGCTAGACATCTTCAAACAGAAACTGAATGCTCACCTCTCAGAGATGCTCTAACGCAGTGTTTCTTAAAGTGTGGTCCAGTCATCATCACTGGTCCATGCAGATTTCTAGGTGTCCACGAAATCAAAATTATTTGCCAGATATTGCCTTTTGGCTAAGATCAAGTGTAGTGATTCAATAAATAAATATTCTACAAATCTGTCAATTTTCATTTTTAATATGGTATATATCAATAAATATAACTAATACAAATAAAAGGTCTTTTGGGGTCCTCCATAACTTTTAAAACTGGGGAGGGGTCCTGAGAACAAAAAGTTTAAGAAACAGTGCTCTAATGGATCCTGTCCTGAGAAGGGTTGGACTTGATGGCCTCTAGCCATGCCTCATAAGTTCTTTCTTCCTGGCCCCTTTTCATTTTCTGTTGCTCTCCTCTAGACATGTTCCAATTGTCAATTTTTTTTTATCAAATGTGATCCCTATAACTAAACACAGCATTCCAAGTGTGGTCTGGCCAGGATGGAACAGAGGAACAGTGATTTCTCTTGATCTTGACACCATAGTTCTGTTGGTGAAGTCTAGGATTGTATTCTTTTTTTACAGCTGCATCACACTTGTGTTCAGTTTGTGATCCATCAAGATCCCCAGATCTTTTCCCCATGTACTGCTATCAAAGCTTATTCATGCTTTGATTTTTCTCATTGCCTAGCAACTAGGGGATGCTAAGAAAGTTTGTCCTAGGCTTCTTGCAATTATAAAGAAAAAGGACTTTCTGTTTTGGAAGATAATTGTTTTTTCTCTAGCCTTTCCTAATCTGGTTGACAACTTTGTTTAAAAATCATTTCTTCTGCTTCAAATGTTATCAGGCTTACTTTTGCCTTTGAATCAAAACAAAAGCTTTGGTTTGCTTATCACTAAGCCAAATGTTGTTAGTTTTGAGGATATTAAATCATCCCTGCATATTGCCTGCTTATTCCCCTTCCAACTGAGAGGTAAGAAATGTGGCTTAGACAGGAGGTGGAGCTGGTGGAAAGGTCCACATGCACATACACTTCTCTGTTGTGCCTCCAGTGTCCCTTCCTTGTTTCAGACATCCTTGTGGGAGATCCAGGTTTAAACTACCATTACAGTGCGGTTGAGCCTTTCTTACAGGAAATGAGCATCCTCTCAGGAACTCAGCAGAAGCTTTTGAGTTTGGCACTTTACCATCCCATAACTGTGAAATGGATGTCTGGCAAAAGAAGGCAGGATTGCAGCTTTAAGATATGGAGAGGAGAGAATCAGAAATGGGAAGCGTAAAACAGTTGGAACAGATGCAGCAATGCTACAGCCTAAATATTTTTCCAAATAATTGGCACATATTAGTAGATACTAAGTTAAATATTAAATTAAATGTGGCGAGCTAAGCTTCTCCACTTCCTTCTGCACTAGGACCCAAACTTCTATTTTCTTGCCTTGGCTTTGGCCTTTGTCTCTGCCTTGTGGAAGAGGCAACTCAATCAGAGCTGAACTATGGGGCCTTCCATTTGCTAAAGCCGGTGCTGCAGACAGATTATGGAGTTTTCAGTAGATGAGGCTATAGTACAGTGACCATAACCCCTTTTATTATAAAAGACAGTTCTTTATTTCAGAAAGCTGTTCTTTGGATTTATTTAATTTAATTATTTATTTTCTTGGTTTTGCTCTTGAATTTTCCTTTGTAAAGCAAAGTTATAAACATAATTAATTTGTCTAACCTTATGAACCTTTTTTAGATTTGCCCTTTTTCAAGTTTGTTCTTTATTTTTTCCAAGAAAATATGGTCACTGTACCACTATAGGTACCCTCAATTATTGCATTAATACCATTTCCCTCAGAGTCCACAGATAATGCGAGCTGCTTTCAGCTGGTGCCTGGCATAGCATGTTGTTGTTTATTCGTTTAGCCGCTTCCGACTCTTCATGACTTCATGGACCAGACCACGCCAGAGCTTCCTGTCAGTCGTCAACACCCCCAGCTCCCCCAGGGACGAGTCCATCACCTCTAGAATATCATCCATCCACCTTGCCCTTGGTCGGCCCCTCTTCCTTTTGCCTTCCACTCTCCCTAGCATCAGCATCTTCTCCAGGGTGTCCTGTCTTCTCATTATGTGGCCAAAGTATTTCAGTTTTGCCTTTAATATCATTCCCTCAAGTGAGCACCCTGGCTTGATTTCCTGGAGGATGGACTGGTTGGATCTTCTTGCAGTCCAAGGCACTCTCAGAATTTTCCTCCAACACCACAGTTCCAAAGCATCAATCTTCCTTCTCTCAGCCTTCCTTATGGTCCAGCTCTCGCAGCCATATGTTACTACAGGGAACACCATTGCTTTAACTATGCGGACCTTTGTTGTCAGTGTGATGTCTCTGCTCCTAACTATTTTATCGAGATTTGTCATTGCTCTTCTCCCAAGGATTAAGCGTCTTCTGATTTCCTGACTGCAGTCAGCATCTGCATAGCAGGGCTGTATTTGACATTTTGGGAGAACGAAGAGCTGAGAAGTGTGTAGGCCTAGATTTGGGAGGGCAGTGGGGGAGGTCAAATTAAAGATGCCTATTTTAGGGCTTGTTTTGTTTTTGTTTTGTACCTTTGAATCAGTGTTGACTCCTGGCAACTGCCTGGACAGGTCCCTGCAGTTTTCTTGGCAAGATTTCGGAAGTGATTTGCCATTGCCTCCTTCCTAGGGCTAAGAGAAAGTGACTGGCCCAAAGTCACCCAGCTGGCTTTGTGTTAAGGCAGGCTAGAATGCACAGTCTGCCAGTTTCTAGCCTGACACCTTAAGCACTACACCAAACTGGCTTCATATTTTAGGGCTTATACTACAGTTTTTCTGTATTTTCCACCCAGGGGCATCTGCAGGGGGTCAAAAAAGTTAAGATGGCGGCACAATCATGCAATCAATTCCATGCCTCTGAGGGGCTGTAGCTTCAATCAGACAGTTACAGCCATCATCTTCCTTTTTTAACCCCTCTGTCGATGCAGCTTCTATTCCTACCTCAATGTGGCAACAAGCTGTGCAGGACAGCTCTTATACATTTCTGACTTTGCCTTAAGATATAATTTTGATCCTGCTACCGGGACTTCTTATCTATGGAATCCACATGTTTGTGAGGAAGTCTGGTCGTAAAGTGTTTGTCAACTGTCTGATTACCTCTTATACAACTACAAGATGCCTTTTCAGGAATGGCATCATGACCAGTTCTTTTGCTGTTTATAAGCCTATCAGCAAATGACATGGTAAACGTGATCAAACCCTTTTGCCAATATTTCCACAGCTGCTAGATGAGATGTGCTCTTTTACCCTGTCCCTTTTTCAATCTGGCACCATTTCCCTTCCATAGTATGGCTGGGTTTCATGAAATGCCTCTGTGTTTTTCCTTCAGGGCAACCTTGTATACATGGCAGGCCTCAACTCCAACTTGTTTTGTTTAACAGCTGTGATTTTGGCCCATTCTATGGTTCTCCTGGATTCACAGCTGAGCCACACTGTTCTGTATTATGAATAGCACAATCCTAGGTTTTATTCAGTTACGGCCTACTTTTTTTCACCAAATCTTGAATGCGTAGGACTTCTGTGTAAGTAGCTGAACTTCCTCACCGCAGGCTCATCATTAATCCATCAGGAGACACATTATGTGTCATAGTGAAAAGGAAAAAAAACCCACAAGCAAACCAAAAACTCCCCACCCTTTTCTGGCAGGAACACAGTGATCTCTCATTGTTTACATACATTCTCTAGTTACACAACCTGAGGAAATACCCACTTAACACCTTCACTGAAAGAAATGAGGGAAAGGGGCACAGTATGTTTGCCACTGGATGCCATTGTGCCAACTGAAAAGCTATCAATCCTGCAGCAAGTTATCAACCAGGGGAGCAAAGGTGACCAGCCTGAACACTCTCTGCATTTACAATCCATGTCAGGAAAAACCCCAGAGGCAAAGTCATCTTTCAGCTATTCAATACTGGCCACAGAGAGCAATATAAATGCCTACATGATCCAAATTAAATAAATGTAGTTAGGAAGGATGCCATAAATGCCAAACTCAGCTTTGTTATTGGGATCTTCAAGTGCAGCATAGGTATATTTTGGATTAAAAGCCGTAAATGAAAACTTTCCAAACTATCCCAGAATTTCAGACTTATTTATTAGAGTCTGAAAGATTTATAACCAGCTATTCCATCATTTAGGTCCTTAAAGTGGTATCACAGTGCAGTGCTTGGAGGACCAAATCAGGATCAAGGATACCAAGGAGAAATAAATTCCCCCTTAGCCCTGAAGCTCTTTGTTGATCTTGGGCCAGTTATTTACTGTCAAGCTTACCAATCTTATAGGCTTGCTATGAGGGAAAAAAAAGGCAACATTTTAAGTCTTCCTGAGCTTATTGCAAAATAAAAATATAATCAGCAACACAACCTTCAAACATACTTTGTATGAAATACCAGTAATAAAACGCATGTTTAAAAAATACAGAGGTATGGAAAAATACAGAGGTATGGAAACATTTAAATATATGCTACCACAGACACCAAATAAATACTGTAGGTAGGCAGAATCAAATGACAGATGTTTCCTTGTAAAGCATGATTTCCAGTCCCTTTATCTTCATGGTAGTTTTCTGAATCTGCTCCAGCTTTTCCATGCAATGCTTCTGTTACTGCAGTCTAAGATTGTGCTGACTTTTTAGTTGCTGTATGACACTGCTTGCTCATATATTCAATTGGTGGTCTACTAAGACCCCTAGGTCCTTTTTACATGCACTGCTGCAAAGCCAGCTCTCCCCAGTGCTAGATTTATTGATGTTACTATTGCTATTCAGATGTAGGACCAAAACCTGTCACCCCTGAACATAATTCTGCTAGATTTGGCCTAGTGTTTAAGCCTAAAGACATTTGGAATCATGATTTTGTTCTCTAGATGTCAGCCAATTCCCTTAGCTTGGTGGGATCTGCAAATTTAATATTCACCCCTTCCATTAATCCTTCTACACCACACTGAGGATATGATGCAAGACTTTGTCAGTTAATTTACTGAGATTAAGATACACTACATCCACAGCATTCTTTTGCACTACCAAATCAGTCTCTCTGTCATAAAAAGAGATAAGGTTAGTCTGACACACTTCCTCTTGACAAACTCATTCAGGTCCTGGGGTACTCATAGCATTCTTTTCTAAATGCTGGCAGACACTGATTGCAATCTGTTCCAGAATTTTGCCTAGTACAAATATTAAACTAACTGGTATATATGTTCTGGGGGTTCCTCTTACCTTTTTTATATTGGGAGTATGCTTGTCTTTTTCCAATCTGCTGGCCTTTCACCAATTCTCCAAGAGTTTTTAAAGCACATGCACTGAGTCCTGAATAAAGATATGTCCCTTCTTCACTATTCCTGTGGCTGGAGCATTGCCAGTATTATCATCATCACTGCCAAACCAAGCTGCAGTGCCACTGGGCAGGATTTGGGGGCAGACATCTCCTCTTCAGCAGAATAAGCAGGGAGGGGCAGAGTTAACTGATACCCAAAATAAGTGAAATAATACCAATTCCTATAGAATGAGGGTGGTGAATAACTAAGGAATAGGGAATGTATGTGTGTATTATCTGAGTGAATTGAAGCTGGAGAGAATGTTTATTTTATTCATTCATTCATTCATTCATTCATTTATTTATCAATCAATCAAATTGGTCACTGCCCATCTCCTCCCTCTGGGGAGTTGGAGGGACTCTGGGTGGAATGTGCAGTAATATAGCTCCCTGTAAGTAAAGTCAAGGGAAGTGAGAAAGAGTGATACTTGCAATAGTTGTCAAAAGTATCCAGAGAATGAAATTCATGTCCCTCCCTATTTTGTGTCTAGATCTGTATTAGCTTGTCCTAAAAATCAGGGTACAAAACCATGAAGTTTAAAAGGCAGTTAACATATTGTAGCAGTGTTGACCTCCAAAGTGTACTATTGTAACGATTGCCTATTCAAAATCACTATCAGACTCACACAAGGGTTTTATGGGTATCTGATTTAATAATGAATAGTATGCAGGATCACAAGCAAAGCTGAGAATAGTAAAAGCGCGGGATGTCTCCCAGTAAACAGCTTCCAGTCCCTCCCCCCAAAGTCAGTACAATTCCATGCCCTGCAGGTGCCCTAATGGTTCCTGCCAGTCTGCAGGAAATGTCCTTGACCAGGCAAGATAACCCAAACATGCATTCTTCTTTCCTCGCATGGCAGCCTGGTACAAGGAACAGGAGCAGCCCACTCCCGTACAGCAACTCTCCTCAGCACCATGGCATGGGAACCCATTACGATGTTTTCCAGGAACATTGGAACAGGGACCATGACAACTATAACATTTGACCCCAAAAATCATCCAGATGGTTCTGCATTCACATTAGAATATCCAGGCTTTCCTCTTCTGGCTTCAGCTACAGGCAGCATATTGATTTTGTGGAACGACATTTAAAGGACAGCAGGGCTTGCAATGTAAAGGAGGATTTCACATTATCCCAGAGCACACAAAGAAGGTCCAGTATAAACAGGAGTCTATAGCTCCTTGGATCATGACCTTCTTTAGGTACAACCCAGGTGCCCCACTTTTTAAAAAAATGCAGCCAAATTGGAACAGGTATCAAGAAGTGTGTGGTGATGATGATTCAAGTTGCCAAGGCTGAGAAGCACTGGCCTAAAAAGTAGTATCCTCTTTTCAAGCAAAGGATGGATAGTAATTGGATGATGGCTTAAATGACCCCTTCCAATTTTATGATTCTACGTCCTCTTTACCACCTTGTTATGCTGTTAATGAGAATTTTTATTTATAGGTGGGATTCCAAAAGGCACTGGTTTCAACCATGCAATCTTACACAAATCTGAACCTACTGGTAAATCACACTGAAGCAATTAGGAAAAAAAAGATGCTAAAACTCTATTTCTCTGACTGTATCTTTACTTAGCCCAAACCTGGCAAGATAACTTAATAGCTAATTTTAACTGTGCTACAATTGAGTTATCATTTGTTTGGTTGCTTGCACTCATAAGTACCTGTACAGTTCACCAGCACGCTGAATAGTTAACAAGTATATTTCCTCTGTTAGGAGAAATTGCCTGACAGTAGGAGGTGTCAAGCAGTGGAACAATCATTAGAGAACAATGGTGGACTCTCCCTTGATGGAGGTTTTCAAATGGGGGCTGGGGATGACCTGTAAGATCCCTTCCAACATACATTCTATGTTTCTATCATTTAAAAATCCATGACTGACATTCAGTGCTTGGTGTTAATGACACATTATTTCCAGGCAGTTGCTCGGAGGAACGCTGCTATCATCCTTCAGCTCCGGGGGGCAGGGTGGGGGGGTGTATGCCATTCCTCCTCTGTATAAAACACGGCCCTGCAATATTTGGATCGGATAAATACAGGAAAAGTCTGAGAACCCTTTTTGGGAAGAGGATTAAATATTTCAGTTTAGTTCTCCTTTTATCCCCCCATTTCCAGACATTAAATGGAGGTGGAAGAATCTGCTACCAAGTGGAAGAGTGTCTACTTTACAGAGAATAGTTAAGGAACAATCCTTTCGATTCTTGCGGGGCTGTCCAACCCATATGTAGTTTAAGTTGGAGAATTCCGGTGGGTAATTTCCAGTGTGGTTTGTACTCAGCACACTCCCAGATCAGAACAAGCACATGCACCACTCAGTACAGCTAGCAAAAATACGGCTTGGTGTTATTTATTAAGATCAAAAACAGTTAACTGGCAAAGTGGAGCAAAAGGCAGAGAAAAATAGGGAGAGAGGGAGATAGGAACAACAGACAACAGTTTACATCATCAGTCCGTTTATCTATATCAAAAGGTCTCAGAACTTTCCAGAGCCTCTGGAAACAATCCTGTGCATAATTAGCACGGACAGCCTAAAGGAAGTGGCCTTGCCTTGATCCAGTTTTAACACTTTATTTACATAATGGCAGCAGAATAGAGATGGACAGTAGGACACCAGGATGATCCCTCCTCTATTCTGCACCATGAAGGAAACAATTTGGTGGATGGGGATGATTTCTCCAACAGTTTATTAAAGATAATCATAAAAATGGAGGACTGAAATCTTGAAGTGGCCCATAAAAAGCACATGGACCACAAGTCACATTGGTTTGCTTACTTAGTAAAATGCATTGTCTTTCTATTTAAATGCTAGTATCTATCATTGTACCTACAAACTTACATGCACAACTTTTATGCAGAGCTGTATCCTATTTTATCCACTTTCTGGTGATGCATAAGTGGCCACCCTATCAGGATGCTTAATAGTCCTACCCTATTTTAGGCACAAGTGAATCCCAATTATCTGCTTAGGGCTGCATGCTTGATGCTGTTTAAAGACAGGGATACACTGCCTAGCTTATAACAGGTGACTCTATTCCCAACTAAAGTTCCTTTTCCAAGGGTACTTTCTACCCCACCCCCACTCCTACACCAGAAACCTAAAGCTGCAGCTAACATAAATTGTCCTCTGATCAGCAGGAGCTCAGTTTAAAGGCCTGACTAGCTCTGTGCATATCAATAGTGGCATTCCATCTGCAGGGTGCCATCTGCACTCAGGATCATCCAGAGAGCTGATGTTTAATTAATGCTGCTGTAATTTGCTCAGATCTTAATAGATCATAGGTCTGGTCTTCTTTAATTGCTGAGTGCTATTTGGCAGATTTGATCATTACCACATGATGCTTAGCAGGTCGAGGACCAAGTCAAAGCATAGACTGAGCTACCTTCTTCATTCTGTGTAAAGGTTCAGGTCACTGCAAAGGCTACTCAGACTGTGCAGTTTCATGGGAAATCTCACCCTGCAGGTGCCTCTCCTGCACCTGGCCTGTAAATAAATAAGATGTAGATGATTCCTGGGTTCTCAAGCCCTTAAAACTCTGGAAATTGTGAAAAAACTCATTGCTGCCAATGAAACTCACTCAGCACTTCTTGGTGCAAGTTGAGTTCAGTTGTCAAAAAATAGCTAGTTCATGATCCAGGAATTCAACTCCAAATAGTAAAGAAAAATTGAATAAACAGTGCCAGATAAATTGGGTAAATCTTAATAATTTGCATAATCATATAAAGCACATTATCTAGTGTTCTTGCAGTAACATTTTTTAACAAAGCAAGAAAGCGTATGTACATATGCTCCTTGGCATAGTTTACATATGCAAACATTTAGTCCAGAGCATGTTTGGTGTAGTGGTTAAGGCATCAGGCTAGAAACCAGGGGACTGGGAGTTCCAGTCCCTTGAAGCCAACTGAGTGACTTTGAGCCAGTCCCTCTCCCTCAGCCCTAGGAAGGAAGCAATGGCAAACCATTTTCAAAAAACCTTGCCAAGAAAACTGCAGGGTCCAATCCAGGCAGCCACCAGGAGTCAAAAACTGTCTCAAAGGCACACACACACACACACTGTCAGAATTCAGCATTTACATATACTGAAGTTGTGACTTCTTAGCTTCCAAGCAAAAGACGATGAACATTTTGAAACTGCAAGAGGCTTAAAGTCAGAGCAAATGCAAAGATGGCATTTTCTTCGGATGGGGTTGTAGTTAATTGCTTATCACAATCACATTCTTTCCTTTTACAATTAAACACTATCTTTCCTGCTATATTTATGTAGGAGGAGAATGAAAACACAGGAAAAGGCAGCATGAGCCTTCACCTCAGGTCACTAATTGTCACAGCTTGTTTGTAAGATCACATGATTTACACAACAAAGAGGGGAAAAACAACTACAAATCTCAACCCTCTAACATTTTTTCAGTGGATCTCCCTGTTGACGGATCTAGTTCTAAAAACATGACCTAAAAAACACCTCCCACACTCTTTGCTATGCCCAGAGAATGACTGAACCGCTTCAGAAAGACAAATCTCCTGCTGACATTCCCACAGTTTACAGTTAGTTTATGCCAAAGATTAGTTAGTTAGTTTATGCCAAAGTAATTGCCTGAGCAGAAAAAAATTGATATGATGACATCATGTTGATACCAAGCTTTAAAGCAGCTGCTGAGAGTTAGGAATCCCGGATGGTAATAAACTAATCTGCCTAAAGGAGATACCTTAAAGAAATTTGGCAGGTGAAGTCTCCTGTGGCTTTGAGTATAGACCAACTTTTCTCAGCCTGTTGTCTACCAAATGTGTTGAAACGACACATTCCTAGAATTCCCAATGAGCATGGCCATGTTGTTTGGAAATTATGGGAGTTGTAATCCCAACACAGTTGAAGAATACCAGGAAAATTGCTATAGATAGTAGTCTGGTTTACACAAGATATAAAGACATAATATGTCTATCTGGCTTTTGCTTAATGTTATACAATCTCAGTCAATTATGTATTGACTGTATTCAGCAAGCTGCAGTTTAGCCTGATATGCAGATTCTGACTCTGTGTCATGTTCATCGTTCCAATGGTCTGGGTACATCGTAACGTTTCGCATGTCAATTTCCTGATCCGTGTCTGTCATTTGCTGGGAGGAGAATTTCAGCCGTGCCGGGCTGTAATCTCCTTACTGTTACTGAGGAATGTATGTTTGGGTTATTGCATGTGTTCAAGGTTACTTTCCCAGGCCGATGTGTAACGGTTACCAACACCTGGGAGGGGGTGGTTGCTATGCTGGGGCGAGGGGTGGGATCGGGTTTTAAGCGAGGGTTTTTAGTTTGTATTTGGCGCGCTTTTGGTCATTCTCAGCTTTCTTTGTATTTGCACACTATTCTTGCAATAAATCAGTTTTCATTAAGAACCTGCTTGTGAGGCTGAGTATGTCAGAATAGGCAACCATTACATAAAGCTGAGAATACTTAAAACTTTTACCACTAACATCCTTCCAGTGTTACTGTGAGGAAATAAAGTTAGTGATGGCTGAACCTACTTCTCACTCGGGGGAGAGTGAGGAGTCCAGTGTGAGGGAAACAGATTCCATGGGACAAAGAAGGGAAAGAACCCTCACTCGGGAATCGGAGGAACTGTCGGAGACCTCGGACGCCAGCTCAGCTACTGCGAAAGCGGTAAAGTCCAAGGTGGTCAGGAAGGAAGAGGGAACCCTGTCCGGAATGCCCCTGGCACCTGTGAGGCCAAGGTATCCGCTGTCCCCCAGTGTGGCCATAATGGAGAAGAGTGGGTTGGACGTCTCCGAGGCCACTGAGAAATCACAGAGGTTGGAAGCCAGGGTAAAGTCTTTAGAAGACATGATGGCGAGGATGTCATTTGCGAGGGGCAGCCAGGACAGAGGAAGAAGGAAACATCATTCCAGATGGTCGTCCCCATCTGTTTCTCCCTCCCCCCACCCGAGTGTGAGGAGGAAAGACCGGAGGAGGTACTGGGGGGGATCGCCACCGCACAGTCCCCGGCGGGTGTCTCCATCGCCCCCATGGCGGGCTGAGGATGGAGGGAGGGGACAAAGCAGAGATCGGAAGAGAAGTCCCAAAATCGGAGTTGCGAGTTCCCCCCCCCCCTCGAGAGGAAAGGTCTCCAGAGCGCAGGAGGAAGGCTGGGTGGAAGGAGAGGAAGAGCAGCCCACAAAGAGCCAGGTATAGGGATTTCACTGTCAAGTTTGATGGGGATCCCACGAAGCTGTCATTCTTCCTGACTAATGTGAAAAGCTATATGGAGGAGTTTGGGAGGCTGTTTCCTTCAGAAAGGGCAAAGATAAACGCTGTAGCTACTCAACTGGAGGGGAGGGCAGCTGATTGGTTTGTCCAATTAACCGAGATGGACGCCCTGGAGTTGGATGATTTCAGAGACTTTCTGTGGGCGCTAAAAATACATTTTGCTGACCCGTTAGCAAAGGAGAAAGCTAAGGTGGCTCTGAGGGAACTGATCCAAGGATCAAAGTCCGTGGCCGATTATGCCCTAGAATTCCAAGCTCTAGCAGCCAAGGTTGACGATTGGTCGCCGACCACTCTAATAGAAATGTTCAAAGATGGAATGAGACCCGACTTACTGAGATGGGCATTAGGAAGGGCAGATCCGATCACCCTATATGACTGGATTCAACTAGCGGGGAATGTCGAGCAAGCCCAGGCTAAGTTCGCTCAAACCAGGAGGGGCCCCAAGCAAATGGCCATGATGAGGACAGGCAAGCCACCGAGCACCACTGGCAGAGCGGGACGTACGGCCTGGCAGGAGGAGAAGGAGAGCCGGTTTGCGAAAGGGCAATGCCTCCATTGTGGGAAGGAGGGGCACTGAGCAGCAGCATGCCCGCAGAGGAAGACCGAGGAGTGTCCAGCAAAGCCGTCAGGGAAATCCCCCTCCGTGCCCAGGAAGATGAAGGCAGCGATGGCTGAAACCGAGGAGGAGAACGTCCCTTTCTATGGGGACGAAGGGGAGCTCGAGCTGGCTCAGCCGGCAGGAAATGCCAGCCACCTGCCCTAAGAGGCGCCGCTGGGCAGGTGGTAGAGGAGGGGCGCGATCACGCTTCGGTGAGTGGGAACTTCCCTACCCTGACCGTGAAGGTGAAATTGGGGTCCCGGACACGAACTGTGGAAGTGTGGGCAATGGTGGATTTGGGGTGCTCGCGGTGTTTAATGCACCCTGATGTGGTGGCTGCGTTAGAGCTACCCACGTTCCCTTTGAAACGGCCCATGATCTTTACCCAATTGGATGGATCTACAGCGGGGGGGGGGGGGGAAACCAGTGACTCACTCCACAGGGATGGTGGCATTGCAAATGGGCAGCCACTGGGAGAAACTGCCTTTTGTGGTGGCACCTGTGGGGGGTCCGTTTGTCATTTTGGGGATGCCTTGGCTTGTTCAACAGAACCCACAGATAAACTGGGTGCACAGGACTGTGACTTTTGCAGATGGGTTCTACAAAGCCCCTGAGGGGGATGACTTGGACAACGGGGCTGTGGGGAGGGTGGCATCAGCAACTCCGCATTTCCTCACCGGTCCGCTAGACGGGCTGCCGGAACAATACCAGGACTTTGCAGATGTGTTTGGCGAAAAGGAGGCGGATCAGCTGCCGCCGCACCGCAAAACTGACTGTGCCATAGAGTTTATCCCTAATGCACAATTGCCTAAGCCAAAAATTTATGCTATGACCCAGAAGGAGCTGGCAACGCTACGAGAGTTTGTCGACAAAAATCTGGCTAGGGGTTTTATTGAACCAGCCAATTCCCCAGTGGGTGCTCCTGTTCTCTTCAGACCAAAGAAAGATGGAACTTTGCGACTATGTACAGATTTCCGTGGACTAAATGCAGTATCAATATTGAATAAATACCCCGTACCGTTAATCAAAGACATGTTAGCACATCTGGCGAGGGGGAAAATATTCTCCAAGTTAGATCTGAGGGAGGCATATTTCCGAATTCGCATACGGGAGGGGGATGAATGGAAAACTGCTTTCAATTGCCCTCTGGGCTCCTTCCAGTATAAAGTGTTACCTTTTGGGTTGGCGGGAGTGCCTGGGGTCTTTATGCAACTGATCAATGAGGTCTTACATGACCATTTGTTCAAAGGGCTCTTGGTGTATTTGGATGATGTGTTGATTTATACTGAAACCAGGGAGGAACATGAGAAACTGGTTTGACAAGTGCTCAGCAAGCTGAGAAAGGCTCAACTGTATGCTAAGCTATCCAAATGTGCATTTCATAAGTCTCAAATTGACTATCTGGGTTACAGAATTTCTGACAAGGGTATTGAGATGGATCCAGCTAAGATTCAAGCCATCCTGGAATGGGAGCGGCCACGTACGCATAGGCAGCTCCAGAGTTTCCTGGGGTTCGCTAACTATTATCGGCAATTTATCCAGGGGTTCAGTGAGATAGCGTTACCCCTCACTGAGTTACTTAAAACAAAAGGGTTGGGTGATACCCGAAGGGTAAAAAACCCTGGGGCGTTGCTTAAATGGACGCCTGCATGCCAGGTGGCTTTTGACAAACTTAAACAGCTATTCACTGCTGAACCCATTCTGCAACATCCTGATCCAACCAAACCTTTTGTGGTTCAAGTGGATGCCTCTGACTTTTCCAATGGAGCACTCCTGCTGCAGGCAGATGAGTCGGGGTGTCTAAAGCCCTGCGCTTATCTATCCCATAAATTTTCTGAAACAGAAAGGCGGTGGCACATTTGGGAAAAAGAGGCTTTTGCAGTCAAAGCTGCTTTAGACACTTGGCGCCACTTACTGGAGGGGGCTACCTACCCTTTCGAGGTTTGGACTGATCACAAAAACCTTGAAGCGCTCAGTGCGCCTCGGAAGCTCAGCCCAAAACAAAACAGATGGGCTCAATTCTTCAGCCATTTTGATTTCAAGTTAAAGTTTATTCCGGGAAAGAAAAACTTTCTAGCTGATGCCCTTTCCCGCTTGCCCCAGGATTCAAGCTCTGTTCCTGACGTGGTGGGTACATTGTGGACTGAACCCCAATTGGGCATGGCAGCTGTGACTCGCAGCCAGACTCGTGCACAGCAGCCCGACGTCTCACTTTCACCCCGTGCAGGAAGTTTGCCAATTCCCTCTAACTTGCAACAACAGTTTCTCTCCAAATTGAAATCTGACACTTGGTTGCAAGCAAATATGAACAATGTTACTTTTGACCAGGGTTTTGCTTGGAAGCACGACCATCTCTATGTCCCTGATGATTTGCACAAGGACATTTTGCTCCGTTCCCATGATGATAAAGTGGCTGGTCACTTTGGCTTTGTGAAAACTCTCCACTTGGTTCGGCACCAGTTCTGGTGGCCCATGCTGAGGCATGATGTCAAAAACTACGTTGCCTCCTGCCCAGTGTGTGCCGGATCCAAAAGGAAGGTTGGTAAGCCCCAAGGGTTGTTGCAACCAGTGGCCAATCCCTCTCACCCCTGGGAGGAAATTTCTATGGATTTTATCGTGGATTTACCTCCAAGCCAGAGGAAAACTGTGATTTGGGTTGTAAAAGACTATTTCTCGAAACAAGTCCATTTCATTCCCTGCGCTTCTATTCCCTCTGCTCAACAGCTGGCCCGCCTCTTCCCTGTACACGTGTACAGGCTCCACGGGAGCCCCACCCGTTTGGTGACTGACAGAGGCAGACAATTTACTTCCCAGTTTTGGCGGGCTTTTCTGAAATTGGTGGGCACTAAACAGGCATTGTCCACTGCATTGCATCCTGAGACTGACGGATCTACAGAGGCACTTAATTCCACACTGGAGCAGTATTTGCAAGCTTTTGTTAATTATCAGCAGGACAATTGGGTCGATCTCCTTCCCTTTGCTGAGGTCGCCTACAGCAACGCAGTGCATCAAAGCACCGGGCAAGTCCCTTTCCGTACCATCTTTGGCCGGGATTTTGTTCCCATTCCTGAGCTGCCTCAACCAACATCTCCCCCCTCGTCCCCTACGGATTGGGCAGCACATTTGGGGAACTCCTGGTCCAAAATCCAACAGGCTCTTGCAGATGCCCAGGCTACTTATAAACGCCACGCAGATGCCAAGCGGGCACCGCAGCCAACTTTCAAAGTCGGGGATAAAGTCTATCTCTCCACCAAGTTTATCAAATCCCCACAACCCTCTAAGAAGTTGGCACCCAAGCTCGTGGGTCCTTTCCCCATTGTGGACCGGATTAATCCTGTTACATTTAAATTGGAATTGCCGCATAATCTTAAACGTTTGCACCCCGTTTTTCATTGCAGCCTGCTCAAGCCTTTCCACCAATCGGATCGATGGCACCCACAGCCTGCACCTCCTCCACCCATTATGATTGATGGTCAGCAGCACTTTGAAGTCAAGGAAATTCTTGATTCATGGCGGCTTCGTTCTACACTGCAATACCTTGTTCGCTGGAAACATTTCCCTCATCCTGAGTGGGTTGCTGCCCGCGATGTTCACTCCCCTCTTTTAATTGCCCGCTTTCATACTGCTTATCCTGCCAAGCCTGCTCCTTAGTTTAGTTTGTTTAGTTTGTTTTAGGGGGGCGGTATGTCATGTCCATCGTTCCAATGGTCTGGGTCCATCGTAACGTTTCGCATGTCAATTTCCTGATCCGTGTCTGTCATTTGCTGGGAGGAGAATTTCAGCCGTGCCGGGCTGTAATCTCCTTACTGTTACTGAGGAATGTATGTTTGGGTTATTGCATGTGTTCAAGGTTACTTTCCCAGGCCGATGTGTAACGGTTACCAACACCTGGGAGGGGGTGGTTGCTATGCTGGGGCGAGGGGCGGGATCGGGTTTTAAGCGAGGGTTTTTAGTTTGTATTTGGCGCGCTTTTGGTCATTCTCAGCTTTCTTTGTATTTGCACACTATTCTTTCAATAAATCAGTTTTCATTAAGAACCTGCTTGTGAGGCTGAGTATGTCAGAATAGGCAACCATTACACTCTGTGTTAGAAAGACAAGCTTTGGGAATTTTCTTTAAACAAGAATCTTCTTGAAATGCATTAGGGCTCACTGAGTTTCATTGTTGCTAATGCACATCTGAGGTTTCTGTATTTTTTAGATTCTAGTATTTCTCAAGCAACATAATTTCGCCCTTTTCAAACACAAATATCCTGGGTGAAATCTGCAATTAGCATTTTAATGTGAAATTTTACTTTTCTGTCTTCACCGTTCAAATGCTTGAAAACTGCTTGTCATCCCTTGATTCGGTTTAGTCAAGGATCAAATGTGAAATCAAATAATCAACTGCCAATGGTCAAATACTAAATAAATTGTATGTCAACGACATGGAGAATATGAAAAATGTCGTTAGCTATTTGACAAATATGAAATGTTTACAAAATTTCTCATGAATATCCATAAAAATAGATGATGAGATATCTGAAAGTCAGGCCTCCAGCAGCAAGTTTTCACCTATTCTATAAGCACTGCACAACCTTAGCAAGTGATCAGAGCAAAGTTTGGGGATCGAAAGCAACCCAAAGGTTTCACAGCCAATCTGGGCAACAGACGCTTTCCTTACTAGCTAGTAAGGATCCACCAAGCCCTATAAAGCCCTAAAACATATTACAATTGGATATGTATGTGAAAGGGTTGATGCTACACTAAGATCTGGCATTACTGCAAACTTCTACAATGAGTAGTGGCTTAAAGCTTTAGATACATGCAACAGAAGAAAACAGGATGCAAGGGAGACCTATCTATAGAGTGATGAATTTGGGGATGTAATTTAATCTACCTACTGATGTTTGTATGATTAGAACAGCACCTACTATCTTCTTTCAGCTGGAGCAATGGGCATCAATATTCTAATGAAGTTAATTGCTAAATTGCTCCTATTAAGCCAAGATAAAGATTTCAGGCAAATGGATTTCCTGAACCATGAGGGCGGTCATCCATCTAGGAAATCCATAGTAGTAAATATAGCTAACTAATGCAAATACGACCAAATACAAGTTAGAGCCACTATTAAGGCCTACCTTGTGGCAGTAAGGGTGGCGAAGCATCAGTACTTCTCCACCCGTATTGTGTCTGTGGATAGCTGTCCCATGGCTCTGTTTCAGGTGACAAGATTCCTCTTGCAGGGGTGTGCAGAGGCATTGTTCAGCATCTGTCAGACAAAGTCGCTCAGATTCACTCACAGTTGGACACCGGCCTTGTTGCAGGTCCATAGGAGATGCCTGGGTAGGAGTCTTGCCTAGTTATCTGGAAACCACACTGCACTTACCAGTGAGGAAGTGGACAGAATCCTTAGGACTCTGAGCATAGCCACCTGCTCTTTAGATCCATACCCCTCCTGGCTTGTTAAAGCAGCCTAGGGGGTGTTGTGTGAGTGAGTTCTTGTGAATTCTTTGAGTGAGGTGGTTGTTCTTTTACCTCTTAAAGAGACCTTGGTTCATCCCTTCCTCAAGAAGCCATTGCCGGACCTCCCTATACTAGGCAATTTTCATCCAGTATCTAACCTCTCCTTTCTGGGGAAGGTAGTTGTCAGGGCCACAACTAGGGTCTGTGTCACCCAGGGCAAACATGGATTCTGCACTCATTTTGGCACCCCACCAGCACAGTGCCTGGGGCACATGCCCCGGTTCCCCCCCCCCCTAGTTGTAGCCCTGGTAGTTGTGTAGCAGCTTCAGAGGACCTTGGATGAAGCAGATTATCTGGATCCCTTTCAGTCGGGATTCAGACCCAGGTATGGGACAGAAACAGCATTGGTCGCTCTTTTGGATGATCTCTGGTGAGGGCAGGATGGGGGTTGTGCATCCGTCCTTGCCCTACCTGACGCCTTTGTACATGTTGTGTGCCAGTTGAGCCCATTCCTAGATCAGGGGGCTCTGCTCACAGTCACTCATGCCCTGGTCACCTCCCGATTGGATTACTGTAATGTGCTCTACATGGGGCCGCCCTTGAAGAGTATCCAGAAGCTTCAGCTGGTATAGAGCGCAGCAGCACAGGCAGTTACATGTGCCCCTAGAGCGGCACACATTCCACCTCTGTTCTTACTGGACAGCAGCTAATAACAGGTGCCCTGTACAGTCTAAGTAAGGAGATTACTTCAACCTTTAATCAAGAAAAGAAGTTTCAGGACAGCGAGCTGTGCCACCTGATCCACACTGAGCATGGAACCTGCTTCACCAAAGACTTTAATATAAGTTTAAATAACTAAAGTGCACATTGCAGCTGTTCCCTTGATTTCACATCCACAGAATAGCAACCTTGTGGTTTATTATTCTACATCTGTCCATTTTACTTATCAATCACCACTTTAACCAGGCTTCACATTTTCTGCTAATATCACTTTCCTATGTTGCTATTGTTAAAACTTTGTGGAAATGTTAATTTAGAGGGCAATGTGCTTTCATTATACCGAATACATTCCCCCCCCCCCTTATTTCTTGACTTCTTTCATGCAGTAAATTAATTACCCTTCAGTAATGCAAAATTGAATTTCCTGCTATTCAAAATTATGATCTCATTTGAACAGAACATTGTTTGTATGCAGAGAAGTGGGTGAGTGATTCAAACATCCATCCACAGTTATTTAATTTTATCTCTCCTGTACTCCTGTGGCAATAGTAACCTGCTCTGCATTAAAAGGACCTCAGGTACTTTGGCTGCTTTCGTTGTCATCCATTCCTTGTGGCCATCCTGTGCTTCTCGGATGGAGAGGCAGGGCTAGTTCAAAATATTTGGCTGCCTGAGGTAGTCTAACTATGTGGTTCTAAGCAAATACCCCCTCCCAGATGAAAAGGACATACTATCTAAGCTGATCTGGTTTTCCCAAGAGAAAAATCCCATGACTATTGCACACCCATTGCAATAATCACATACTAACAATGAACCATTAAATGGCTTTTATGGGTACCCCAAATCAGATGGTAGACATGGATTCTTTGTCAACTAGACCTCATCTAGAGGGAGTTAGCTTACACCCATGGCTTGGACCCAGGCCTATTGCTGAAACTCTCCCTCCCATGTAGTTCACAAGCAGCCTTTATTCGGTGAGCGACCAGCAGTCCCCAAGCTCTTTTTTTCAGCTTCCACAGACCACAAAGCCAAGCAAGTAAAACAAGAGCAGAGCAGCAAATGATGCTTGTTTCATAATATATAAATCCCAAGGCTGGCACAGAATCCCACAAGCACCCCTCCCTTTACTTAGTAATTAAAATAATAGTGACACTAAATCATAAATTATTTTCAACTTCCCCCAAATCAGCTCTCTTGCTTTGCTTAATGGGAGGGCTAACCTTTACTATAAGGGACAAACTCCTGTCTAGGACCTCAAGCAGAGTATTAGATAACAGCACTTCTTTCAAGCACAGCATGAAACCAGGAATCATCCTTCTGACTTCATCCTGAGCATTCAAGAAAGGAGACGCCCTCAGCTTCACACTGCACTTGCCAGTTATTTGGAAAGCCTAACACTGTCTTTCCGTTGAGTTCCAGGCTCAGAAATGGGAGAGGTGCTCCATTTCATTTAATTTTGCTTCTGAATTTCTGAAAATTTTAAAACCTGGAGAGAAGTGAAAGAGAAGAGTCAGGAGCAACGAACAAAGTGAAGAAAGGCATTTGACAGATTGATAGATTCTTTAGCCTGGTTTGCACAACAGATGGTAAAATAGAGAAACAGTGGACTTCAAAAGGGGGATCTAATTTTTACATGCTTCCCTTATGTTAAGTTAAAGAAAAACTAGCAAACCTTTCTCCATAATACCATAATTTTTTATTTGCAGAGAGTTTTACATGGAGGAAGGAATGTAATTCAGTTTGATCACTTCTACCACTATTTGAAGGTGAACCATTGATTCTATCTTCTTGGTGTGCCAACAGCATGTTGACCATTTACTCTGTTTTGCTCATCATCAAGACTTTATGCATTGCTTGTCATCTGTACTATTTCACATTTATTTTGCTTTATTTTTCCTTTTTCTTTTTTAAACTATGTGGTATACGCGTGTCTGTAACAGGGTGAGGGAAGCAAGAATTCTCCAAATGAGCAGAGCAGTCAAACAACCCATAAATACTCAGAACTGTGGGGAATCAATGAACAGGATGCAATTCAGAAAACACATTCTTTCCTGCGCATATGACATGGTAACAGTTCAGTTTCAGATTAACCGTGTTAGATGCCCCTCAGAAAAGCTGACCAGGAGGCACATACCTAGGGCCTGCTGTTAGGTACAGTGAGAAAGGGAGATTAGCTAAGGATGGCGTAGTGAATTATTCAAGAGTGAGCACTACCACTGCAAAGATTCGCAGCTTGTTCTTACTTTCCAGACTTAAATAGAGTTGATCCACTCTATGTGTTTAAGTGGATCATGGGAGGTTAAGTATATTGTGCAAAGTGTACCAGAGGAGTGTTTCCTGGGAATTCTTAAGACACACAGAAGGAAGCGAAGTACAGTCTTTAAAAATAGAAGTTCCCATGTTTAATCCTTGGCATAGCTAGGGAAAGGACTCTGAATGCATGTGCCAGGGAAAACCTTCTGTTTGAAAGTCTGAAGAGCTACCAGTCAGAAAATAATACATTGCACAAGATGAACAGCGTGGCACAGGACAGGCATCCTATGTTGCAAATACTATAGATTTCCTGTATGGATAGAGCTCTTGATTTGCGTACAAATGGTTCCCAGATCACTCCTGGAAAACTGGGAATATTTATGCCTGAGCCATACAGAGCTACAATCAATCAAGGGTGGAGCTCCATTGGTAGCGGTGCCCCTCCCTACCCCGACATTATTTTATTTTTTTAGTTCTTTTAATTTAAAAATAAATGAGAAGTTAGCATACTCAGGCAACATCTTTTATTTTAAATAAACCCTCGACCCTCATTTCAGCCCCAAAGACATTCCTAGAAAATACTAGGTGGCTACAATCTGATGTTTTGTCTGGAAATGTGCCCACCTGCCCAATAAAAAAAAGTCAAGGTAAACTGGGAAGAAAAGGAGCATTTTGTGAGGATAGGTGGAGTGGCAGGAAGTAAGTTTACCTACTGGTAAATAGCTCTTTTAGGCTGACCATATACAATATGGTAGCCATTTTGTGAGAGCATTCACAATTTGCTCTCAAAATGCCAAATGTAAACATCAGACCAAAAAGTTGCCTACTCCTCATGTTCATAATACTGAGTTAAGTGAGTCAAGGGACTGATTCAGCATAGTATATCAAAGTGTCTCAACAGCAGGTAACACCTGGCTGACTTTGGGCTCAGCAGCTAAACAGGCTTGTGTCTGGTTAGAATTTGGGTGGGAGATTATTAAGGCATTCTGGAAACTCAAAAAAAAAATCTGGAAGAAGGCAGTTGCAAATCACTGTATAGCAGCCAAGAAAGCTACATGTGCATGTTTATGAAGCCTTCATGAACCAAGCTTGACTTGAAGGGTGTCATGAGCACCGTTGAGCTGAATGCATCAGCACAACGGCACACATAACAATACCACGGAAACAAGAGCAAGGGATTAAAAGATAAGCAAAGCGACGCACAACAACAGACACAGACCCCGAGGAGAAGGGAACGACCCAGGCCGGAAAATCCAGTCAAGAGAACACAAAGGGGGAAGAAAGAGCGACAAAGACTGGGCGGATCACGAGGCACACCTGGAGCTGTCAGCAGGAACGCAAAGGATATCGCCCAGCTGAAAGCAATCACCGGCCGGAGGAAGAAAACGATTACGAGAGGAGCCCGGGGCACCAGCAGGGGCCCCGCGACCCCTCACCTACCGGCAACGAAGCATACAGGACTTGGGGGGATGACACAACCCAAGGTGGGGGGGCGCTGACCGGCGCGGGCTATTTAAACCCCGTACCGGCACGCTCCCTTCACTCTCAGCTTTTTCCAGCTATGCACTATGCTGAAATAAACCAGAACTTGATCTTCCCTAAATTAGTGTCTGTGTTTTACTCAGTAGTAGGCAGCGCATGACAAAGGGTATTTTATCTACTAGTGTTAGTTTCTTGGCCTTTGGGGTAAAACCCAAGATGTATTGGAAGCAAGATTTAAAAAAATTAAATCATATATGTCTTCCAGTCCTCCTGCTTTAGCAGCAGGATACTGTAGACAGACAGACAAATGTCAGATCTATATCCTGTAGGTAGTTCTTTGAGTGGCTACTCCAGGAATGTGTTTGGTGTCAGCCCTCTGAAGAGTGCTGCCACTATGTCACTAACACTTTTAAACAAAGCAAAGCTGGATAAACTCTCCCAACTCAAGGATTTGCTAAGAGAAATAGCCACTGTATTTTGCCTCAAGATATGGCTGTCTCTGCTGTACACTATCATTTGAGCTGCTTCCATCTGGAGGCTTCTTATTCTTATGCTAGACCACCACTGTAACTAAGCCCAAGGTCAGCCTTCTTTCTTCAGCCATCTGTGATGGCAACACATTCCCCTTCCTGATTTATATGGCATATGTGAATGTGACAGTTGCCCTTGGAGAATTACAGTATCGGCAGTGTGAGATAATCAACTGATAGGTCTGCTTGTTAAAATGTTCTGTAGCAGTCCTTTGTTCATAGCCAGGCATAGCTCACTTAGCAAGATCAAGCACGCCAATGACTGGTCCTTTATATTCCCTCAACACATCTGTTTGGCTTTGGTTTCTTTTAGATGTTAACTTTTTTGTCCCCAGCCCCCAGCCCAAATGTAAAAAATATTGCCAAATGGCAAAGAAGAACCACTTAGACTTGGGCTTCCAAATGTGCTTTCTGAAGAAATGGGATGTTTCCTCATCCTTTAATCCAAAAGTTTTTTTGAATTTCAACACTGACAAGGGTTTTAAATCTCAGGCATGTCTTTTGAAGATGATGTCTAAACATTCCCAGAATCATAGAGTTTAAAGGACTCTTGTTTGTTTGTTTGAATTTATTAGCCACCCAACTCCAATGGATTCTTGGTGTTCATCTAGACCAACTTCATGCTTATTATTGTGATTACCATTAAATCATCAGCATTAATTAATTTATATACTAATCTTCACTGAAGAACCACAGAATACTTTACAAAACATTGAAAGCAATCTAAAATCCTGATCAAGAACTGAATGAGATTAGATCAGAGGTAAGAGTCTTCTCTCATTGTTGTAATATTAGTAGATGTAATGACCAACAGCAGCATATATTAATTAAATTTGTGTGTGTATGTATGTATAATTGTATAACAGATGAAGTAAGTAATTTTGCTCCCTAGCTACTAGAATTAAAACCTCTGATAGCTACTGATAGTCTTATGAGTTAATTTAGTCTTCTTTTAAGACCATCCAATTTGGCAGTCATCACCACATCATATCACAGCAAATTGTAGTTTCACAAGGCACAAGGCACAAAGCTTTTCCTTTTTTCTGTCCTGATTCTCCAACCATTTAGCTCCACTGGTTTATCCCAGGCCCTACCACTATTAAATTATTTAAAAGAGGAAATAAGCTTCCTTATTTCCCTCCTTTTCCTCATTCTGCAAAAATTCATATATCATTATCATGATCCCCTCCTCCTTACTCATCTTTTTTCCAAATGAAAATTTTGGGGCAGGAAGCCAGATAACATCATTAAGCAGCTTAGTAAAAGCTAGCTTTAATAAGTTAAACTCAATCTGTGACCCGGAGTGTCCCAGGAATCTAACAGTTCATCTGAGATCACAAGCTGTAAATCATATATATCAAAAAGTAGAAGAAGGCTGTTGTAACTATTTTTAAAACACTTCTTTGATGCAAAAAAGTAGAGTGAAAGAAACATAGAAGAGCTATCTTTCTTGTTATTCTCAAAAGAATGTAATCATCTGTATTCATCCTTCCAGGACACAGAGTAAATAGCATCATTGCACAAATTACGTGCCTTCAATCAAAATGTGAAATGTTTGTTCAGTCTTCCCTAAGCTACCTCTTTCCAGATGTGTTGGACTACAATGCCCACAATGCCCAATCACCATAATAAGGGTTTCTGAAAATGTGATCACCACAATTATTTATTTCATAAAAATTTTCTGCAAAGTGTTATACCTTTCCTCCATTAAGAGGTGACTTACTGTTGTTCTCATCTTCAGATGACAAAATCTATGTCTCAAGGCAAAGTGGCTGGCCCAAGGTAGTTCTGGTACCCTGGTCTTAGTGAAGTGCTTTTCAGCCTGGACATTTTTGTGCTGATGATATTGTTCGGGCTTTGCATGACTGCAGCATGAATTTATGATCTTATATTCAGGATGTGGTCATTATAAATGCAACACAACAGATAGAATTCCCATGTCAGCCACAATGAATCTATTCTGGATATGCTAGCACATCCCTATTCATATCAAAAGAAATAGCTCAACTCATCCAATATTGTGAATTTGCCAGGATCCAGGACCCACTGCCAGAATCTATAAACAAAGGAATCAACTCAATGGACTTTGCCCCTCAGACCTAGTATTGGCCTTGCATCCACTATAGTGACCCAGTTTAGTTTCTCCACGCTGACTGAGGATTATGAAGTCTTGTGGTCCAATACACCTGGGAAGAAGTCTGTCGTTGCCACAAAAGGTGATTCAGTGGTCACCTGAATAGCTTCAAAGCTATTTTACTCGACTGTGCCTTTCCCAATTTTCTTTCTCTTCAGGTTGTTCTGTGTAATAGACCATATTTCTTTGACTAATCTGGGTTTTGGGGTGGGGGAGAAGCCACACAATTTTTCTTGCCATATCCAACCTCATTCTTACTGGGCTACATGCTCACTGACAATACCGAATAAGCAATTCTACTGCCATGCCAACTGTATCATTGAGCTAAGAGTTCATGGGAGAGAAAGACAAAGTAAACTTGGATCATTGTCTGTCTTCATACTCATGCTGATCTGATAACTATTGTTGCATTCTCCAATTGACTGGGAACATATGTTCCCAGTGTTTGTTATTTAACATCACTATGTACATGACTAAAGATCCATCTAGTTATAATGATTGCCTACTCTAATAGACTCAGACTCACAAGCAGGAACTTAATGATATCTGATTTATTAAAGAATAGTGTGCAAATACAGAGAAAGCTGAGAATGAGCAAAAGCGTGCCAAATACAAACTAAAAACCCTCGGCTCAAACGTAATCCCTCCCCTCGCCCTGCCGTTGCAAACTCCCCCCACCCCCAGGTGCTGGTAACCGTTTCTGCTGATGTCCTGGGAAAGGAACCTTGAACACACGAGATAACCCAAACACATTCCAATCCAGCTACTAACATATAACAATCCCACGAGATGGAATCCTCCTCCCCTCCCAGACGAAACACGCATCAGCCAAATGACATGCGAAACGTTACGATGTACCGGCAACATTGGAATGGTGAACATGACACTAGTTCAACATCTTCTTTGGCATCTTGGAAACCAACAATTGGGCCACCAGGGCAAATTACTTTGCTGTTGCCAGCCCAACAACTAATGTTTAGTTAGATCCCATTTCACAGTTTTAGCTAGAAATCTTCAATAGTACCCACGTTCAACCAGTTTCCTGAATTTTTCTAATTTCCTTTGGAAATCATTTCCAAATAGTTTTGTACACCACCCAGAATCCACTGGAGTTGGACAGCCAATAAATTTAAATAAATAAATAAATAAATTTCATCCAATTGCCATCAAACTTCTATCAACAAATTCCTTTTAAGTTAATCACACTGTCGGCTTCCTGGGGTAAATCAGATAGGAATCACAACCAGATGAGCTAATTCTACTTTACTGTAAAGCTACATTGACAGAATCTTGCAAGTCTGAAAGTACAATCCTCCCCCTGTCTTCTTTACAGCCCAAGAAATTAGGGAGGGTCCCTTCTGAGCCTCTTGCCCCATCCACTATCCAGTTGCAGGCTATGCTGTCTCTTATCTACTGTGAATGTTCCCTTGGTAGCATCTCTTTGCCCAGTCTCCCAAGGTCTTTCCCACATACCATTATGCACACATTCTATGAAAAACTGTTGGCTTCTGCCTGACTGAATCTCTTGTTGCTTTGTTTCAGTGAATGATTCTGAGGGAATGGGAAGAAAAATATTTGTACTACAAGAACATAAGAGTAGCGAATGGTCTGACAAATAGTCTATGTCAGTGTTTCTCAACCTCAGCAACATGCTGGCTGGGGAATTCTGGGAGTTGAAGTCCACACCTCTTAAAGTTACTGAGTGTGAAAAACACTGGTCTATATAATCCAGCATTTGCTTCCAGAGTTCCCATTTGATTCCACAGATGCCCATTAATGGGGTAACCTACTTTTTGTATTACTAATCATATTGCCTCAACTCCAGAAGTAATAAATAATGATGCCAGTGGTAGATTTCTTCTTTATGAATTAGCCCAATTCTCTTTTAAGCCAATTAAGTTGGTGACATGATTGCAACTTGTAATAGTAGTCCATCATTTGTCTGTGTGCTGTTTAAATAAATATGTTGTCTTAGTGAATCTATTCATTGTTATTCCAATGCATAATTTTACAAGTTTCTGTAACCTTCTCCCCTTATATATCTTTTCTCTCCTATTTAAAAATCTCCAAATGCTTTAGCCTTTCCTTGCAGGGAATGTGCTTTAATCATTGTATGGATCATATCTGCACACTTTTTATCTTTTCTATCATGGAAGAACCAGAAATGGTTCCTGGAGAGAAGGTTAACAGAATCAAAGAATCTTGGCATTTAGTTTCTCAGATTTCTCATCAAGGCCAACTTGAGGGGCACAAATTTAATTTGTCCGAACTGTTGGGAAACTTCATCCATAAACAAATGCCACAAACTACCTTGGGACACAAAGTCCATCTCTTTGATTTTGAAGAGTGTATTCATTAAAACATTTTTAACTTTAAAACCACAAGTGTAGTAACACATTAACTGGGCAACTATAATAGGCATGTCTTGAACCATTTCATATGAAGGTCACTTCTTTTATCAACTGATCTTTGGAGAAACAGGGGGGAAGGAAGCTACTTCTACAAAAAAAAACCCCAATTCAAACAAATGTCTTGGGGCTTACTAATCAAAAGAAGCTTGATTGATAAAGGTGGGGGGCCTGCCTTCCCACCAATGTCACATGTCCAGAGGGACAAGTACTATGAATCAAATAAGCTGTAGCAGATGTGCTTTGATCCAGTTACTCAGCCATTCAAAGGAGGAGACTTCTGTGTCATTAGTTTCTCCTTTTAATTGTGGTCACTAGAGGACTTCCAATAAGAATTCCAGCTTAGGCCTACAACTGCATCCCCATCTGCTTTATAATTCCTTCGGGAAGTAATATTGTCCATTGTTAAGGTGCTACATAAGAAAAGAATCTGGCATACCCATTAACGTTATTATCTTCCACATTTGGCAATGATCCATAGCAATTACATAGGCATTCAATATTCCTATGCTTTTCAACCTGGGCATCCCACCTGCCATCTTCATATGTTGAGCCTGAAGTTCTGAAAAGGAAGCAATGCATGTGAACACATATAAACTCATGCATTGGAGCACCATACAGTAAGGAAACAATAGAAGAGAATATAAGTAGCTCAGGGTTGAATCGTGGAGTTCTTGGTGCTCTCTGAGCTTGGTTGTTTGCTTGCAGAGGTTTCATTACCCAACCAGGTCACATCATCAGTATCTAGTTGCAAGCAAACAACCAAGCTCAGAGAGCACCAAGAACTCCATGGTAAGGAAACATTCCTTGTCCAACATGAAAGGACTATGTGACTACTTCCTCCCTAGTGCATTAGTAGCAGTAGTAAAGTTTATTTACAGTTATTGAGCAGTCAGATGTACCAGAAACTAATGCAACAAAAACAACATAGAGAATTAAAAATAAAAATAAAATAACAAATAAAAGAGCTGAATCAGTAAAGGGGAAAACAGAAATAAAATAACCTGTTAGTATGATGTAGAAGGATTAATTCAGGTTGAACATGTTTTCATTTCTGGGGCCTAGACCTCAAATCCAAATATCTTAGACCTGCAGCAGCAGTCTAATTAACAATCAGGACAGTTTTAAATATTTGGTGGGTATTCTACTATGTCAAACAGAATCTGAGTATGTATCCTCATGGCTGCTAAGCAAAATTTGGCTACTGAATATGTAATGTTAGTCCAACAGTCTGCCAGGAGGAATGAGATCTATACCTTACCTGCTCTGCCCGATCTTTTCGAAGAGGCATTATTAAGGAGGTTTATAGGTCCCTATAGAAATTGCAATATAGTAGTAGGACATGGCCCACTTCTTCTATTGCATCCCTGTTGAGTTAAAACATCGCCCATTTCTTGTATCAGCACAAAACTATGCTGTTATAAAATTGGCTGCCTGCTTCACCATTACTATCCTGATTCAGTTGCAACATTCTGCTGAATCATGTTAACCTTATTTATAACTGAGCCTGTTACTACAGGCAAAGCAATTGGTGTTGTCCTTTGGCCTTATAGCTGTTCCTGGCAGTGGAAAAACATTCATCAATTAGGGCACTGCAGCATGAATGAGGTGAGTCTGATGTTACTGGACCATTCCACAATTTTGGAAGTCTACCTAGACTCCTCTAAGCTGGTTTGTCTTCCTGTCCCCCCACACCCTATTAGGCATTTCACAAGTTCCAAATAATGTCAAATAAACACACCAATGAAAAGATAGCTCCTGATTATAAATGTATATCTACCCACACACACACACACACAGAAAACCCTGAGCAGTGCCAAGAAGATTTTTATTTGGTCAGTATAATTAGACACACACAGGGAGACCGCAGGGAAGAATCACCCCAGAGACCAGGGATGCAGACTCTGTCATGACTGTTCCACTAGCTGGCTCTTTAAGAGCTGGATAATTGAAATTGACCAATTCTTGTGCAGCGTTGTCTCTTGACTGTGAGAAAATCATTGAAACAAATGCAGAGACACTTGCAAATAATAATCAAGAGCCCAGTTTATTTTCAGGGCACTATCATAAGAGGAAGCAAGGGTGCTACATTTTAAGACAGTCTTCACTGATGCCATTTCAGGATCACACACTTTTTCTTCCCTAAATAAAACAATGGTGGCTTCCTCTCCTCTCCTTTAACTTGGCTGAAGCCTATAGAGAAGTTGATTTCAAAACAGGGAGGTAGTGGGGAGGTGACTTATGAGGAGTGAACCCAGGAAATAATGCTGATTGAAAGAGCAAATACTGGGAGAGAAAGATGGTGGCAGAACTGACTAGTGACCAGAGGGGAGAAATCATGCCTGCACCTCCCATCATGCCCATAATCTATACCTGGTCACACCCATGAGTTACTTGACCTTTCCTTCCGATTTAATGAGTGGCAAATCATCATATATTTTATTACACCAATGCTGTGGTGTAAAAGGACTAAGAGGAAAAAGAACCCTACTTTTAATTTGGCACACAAAGTAATGACATAAAACAATTTAATTCAACAAGTTGTCAGTGTTGTCCAATCAAGAGAGAAATTTGGGGCATCAAGGTTTATGGTGCCATCACAGAACCTATACACAAATAAGTGCTACAGAGAGCAATTGATATTCTGAAGATAGAACCTATAATCATAGTAGAGCCTACGATCATTGTCAGCCAAAGTTCAGGATACTTTTTAATGTCCATTGATTCAAAGGGACTACAGCCTACTTCAAATCATGCTTTCTCAAAAGGAAATCTCTCATTTCTAGCCTACATTATTCTAGAGAAAATAATGAATATATCCAAGGAACAATAGCAGAAGAATATATTTTTATAAGGATTTAAAAGGAAGGATTTTTATTATTATTTTATTATTATTTCTTACGTTCAGAAGAATGAGCTTCAATCTGCATCTCTTATTTTAGCATCACTGGTCACAGGCGCAAAGAAATGGTGAATCTCCATCCAGTATACATTCATGCATTGCCAGTTCTCTAGAGTTCTAGCAGTAACAGTTGCCTGATATAGGCTGATTTCCAAAAACTAAGACAGGATGGAACTGATTAATAATTGAATGGAAGACCACGATGAAATAATAAGTCTCTGGGCTAGACTGGGAAGAAGGTAAAAGCAAACTGATTCTATATTGTTGCCAAGAAAACTACCTGAATGATTCCATGGAGTCACCAGGAGTCACGCTCAACAGAAGAAGGTCTTCACTTTCTATTAACTACTTACAGAATTCTAGGTGAGACTTCCTAACCTGGTATATCTTAAACCTAAAGATGTATGTTTGAGAGTTACAGTATTTTGGTGTAGAATAGGGAACATTTTTGCGGGGGGGGGGGTGTTAGTCAGTCCTTGCAGCATCCTTCAAAAGCTACATGGCTGGGTGGGTCTGTGGTGAGAGAGGAAGCAGCAGAGGGTGTGTCTAGAAGAGATACAGTATAAACATAGCATACTTTCTCTTGCATCAGAATGTCTGATATGTAAATTTAAAGCCTCTCTTTCCTTTTCAGGGGATTCTTTTAGGATTCTTTGGAGGAGGAAAGAAACTTTAACCTAGCCTCTTCTCAGCAATCCCAGCCCATTAGCAGCCTGGAAGGGCAATCGTGAAAAAGGTGATTCTAACAAGCACTTATGGGGGAGCTGGGGGTGTTGACGACCGACAGGAAGCTCTGGCGTGGGCTGGTCCATGAAGTCACGAAGAGTCGGAAGCGACTGAACGAATAAACAACAACAACAACAAGCACTTAAGGACAACACTGAAAGTGGTCTGCTGCAGGATGCCTACAAGCCACTTGCCACAGATCACTACCCTGTGGCTTGCATGATATTACAGGTTTCATATCTTAAGCTACCATTTGTCATTCATTTCTACTTTCCAAACCATTATTTTGCAGCTAACTAGGAAAGGCTAATTTGTGAATAAGCCCCATAACAGTTAGATTTACTTTCAGGTAAACACTCAAAGCCCACTAGAATAAGAGTCATGTTTTTGTGATCTCTTTCTTCTATCATGGACTAATGCATACCTATAAACTCAGCACCATCATCATATCAGCTCTAGGAAGACAGGCATACAGATTTAGCATAAAGCAGTCAAATCGTATTTCTCTTTCAATTACCAGAACTGTGGGAATGCAGTTCACAATCTGGATGGTTGCTCCAAACAAGGGATCTCCAATAAACTGAGCCTTCTTGGGTCATTATCTGAAAATGTCTCCTCATAAGTACGCACAAGTGTGATCCTCTAGTTGTTCTACCATTACAGCAGGAGTGCCTCATTCTTCATCCCTCATTGTCAAAAGCTTGAGTGGCACTACAAGGCTTGGATTCCATTATTTTTTTATACTGCAGCTTTCATTTATCACCTTCAATACTTTATCAAGAACAATATGCTTTATTCATTTTATGCCTTAGCCCTATTTGCAGTTCATATTTTCCAGGCCAATGGATTTCATCGGCATTTACCTATGACTTCTCTTCCTCCTTTACCTGTAAAAGCTTTACCACAAAGCATTTCAAGATAAGGGGGAATATTGACTTTCATTTGGGGAATGAGAGAAAGCAAGCATTTAAAGTTGTTAGAAAAATATGAAACCAAAAAGCATGCATTTAAGCTTGTGGTTTATAAACTCGGGTTCCAAATATCTTTCTTTCCATTTATTGATGCAAATATTACATATCTACATAAGTAGGGCTGAACTGAACAGCTCATTTGAATTCAAATTAAGTATTGCTCTTAAAAATACATTTTCAGGTTTTCTTTTTCCCTCTCAAAAAAGAAGTTTACATGCAGTTCATGCAATCCAGCATATTCAAAAATCAGGTGACATCTTGTCGTTGCACAACATCCACAGATTCTGTGTCTTAAGGTTTTTATAAAAACATGTTGTACAACAAATCTTTGGCTATAGGGAACTATATCAGATAGATGAGATAGAGATAAAATGATAGAGATAGCGATGATAGCAATGATAATGATAGAGATGATAGAGATAGAGATGATAGAGATGATACAGGTAGAGGTAGAGGTAGAGGTAGAGATAATAGACAGAGACAGAGATATATAACCTGCAGTGGTGGCTACAATGGTCCCCAGGATGGGAAGTTCCAATCACCTCAGCCCAAAGAAAAAGCAACATTCTTACACTTTTCTGAAGGCCAACAGGATTAGGGTTGGCTGTATCTCAGGGGAGAGATTATTCCCAAGTGCAGGCACTGTAAAGGAAAAGACACACTTCCTGGGTCCCATCAGATGGCATTGTTTCAGGGAGGGGAAACAAACATCCAGTTTGTTTGGTTTGGGCTCGGCATGTTGTGTTAGCCCAGGTACTGTGGTTTGTAACCTTTGGTTTATGAGTTAGTAGTGTAAGTCAGGCCAATATAACTTTATGCGGACAAACCATAACTTAGCATAATGTGTGAATCTAGCTGATATTAAGATAGATAGACTAGTGATGCTCTGATAAGACCATATTCCGTGCAACTCCTGCCAGTGCCTTCCCCACCTCTGCTAGGACTACCACATCTCAGCTGCAAGTATCCAAATGACCAGTAGATGACAGCAAAGAATTGCAACCACTGACCCCTTGATGCCATCTAACAATTATGTGGATTTTTGCAGACCAATTATAATAGACCAGAGCTCTACAGTCATACTCACAAACATCATAAAAGACTGACAAAATATTTAAGATTTCGAATCTCAAATATTTTTTTCAAAAATATATAGTATCTGTCAAACTATTACAAACTTTTGGTTTTCTGGGGAAATTTTTCACCAGAAAACCAAAAGATTGTAATAGTTTGGCTCAGTTTGAGTTGCTTTGCTTTTTGTTCTAAGTATATTAGCTGTTTTTGCAGAAATAGGAAAATACATTTTGAGGACCTCTGCTTACATAGTTCTTGAGATTTAACATAAGCAGTGTGGCATAGAGAAGGTTGGAAAGAGAAAGTGGGGAGAGGGGGCAACAGCAAATTAACTTTGACTTCATTAGGAGAAATAATAGTCTTTTCAAAAGTCATGAAGCAACCACAATAACCTTGTGAATGATTTTACTGGTTTTCTGAACACTCCATCGTGTAACATATATGTGTTTTATAATTCAATATTAATTGTATAAACTCGTCCAGAGATTAAGAATTATGGAGACTTAAGTAACTACTTTTAGAAGCTGTCAGTATGATAAACCAGATCCAATCTTCGTAACTTTATTTGGAAGTAAGGAGGCAAAAAGCAGAACATAATTAAAGAAAAAGCAGACCTTACAATAAATTTAGGAGCCAGATGAAAGAAAGTACTGTTCTTTATGAAGCTGAATAGCAGAAATCAAGCCAGCTGCCAAGTAGAAGTGCATTCACTCCTCATCCCAATAATGTGGTTACAGTTAAGTTGGCAGGTTTAGAAAAATCTATTTCCAGACTGATGCTGAGTTCACAGAGACTAGCTAAGGAAAGGATCATCCGGAATATAATAACATCCTAGTATTTCTTAGAAGTCTTGGATACAGTAGAGTGAACCTCTATGGAATAACTTAATGCTGCTTTAGTATTCCATATTTTTGCAAGTTTTCCCTGACTATCTTCCTTAACTTCCTTAATTGCTTTGCCAGTGTAGGCAATAGAGATTCAGCTAAAAAGGAGGTCTATAGACATGGGCAATCCATAGACTTTATTCGGGATATCCTCAACCTTTCAGTCTGAGACAGTAAATATCACAACTTTGCGCTTTCACTTGGTATAGCGGATTTCATGTCTTTGTAGCATCAGCAGCAATTGCACCAGATGGAGGCCATCTTTATCTCTTTTTTTTAAATAAATTTTCTTAGATTTAAGGAGCAAAATAAAATCTACAGAAAACGAAAAACTGCAAAGAGAAAAAAAAACTAAGAAAGTGCAAAAACAAAAAAGAAATTTTTCCAGTTTTACAAAAAGATGTGGCTTCCGACTTTAAACAGCAAGGGTATACAAAAATTTCAACTATCAATCTCTTACTCTATATTAAACCTAAAACACCACATTTTTTCTATAAATCATTCCACTTTAACACTTAATAAAAATCACTAAGTACAGTTACTCCTCCCCCTTATATTAAAATAAAGAAAATAAAAATTCATATAAACCTTAACCCTCTTTCTTCCCTCCAAAAGATAAAACATATTTAATTAATCCATTCCTACTACTATTCTATACATTTCTGTCTACTATAATAAGAATCAGATTAAAAAGCTTAAGTTATCTACTATTATACTTAATACTACAGCAATTTTAATAATAATAACCAAATAAACATTCTTTAACTCTAACACAACAGTTTTAGTAATTATAATCTCGATAAGCCCATAAAAAAACAATTCAAGACAGTAAATCCAAATCTTTTAAGGCAAATACCATCAGTCAAATCCTTAAAGCAAACCAAATAAAAAGTTTTCAACCCTTATCCCACTTCATAATAAATCAAAGCAGTTACATATCCCCACAGTATGCACAAAGCTTTCCTTTAAAAAAAATCAGCCAGCCCAACTGCCCCCCTCAAAGATTTCAGGTTCTTTTCATGGGATTCCACCATGGGATCCATTTTACATATGGCTTGTAGATCACTCTCTCCCTTGGTTTTCTCCAAGTCCTTTATCCAATCTTCATCCAACATCGTGATAATAGTTCCAATCTCAGTCTTTTAAAAAAAGCATTTTTTATCGCTCTTAAATTCTTCAATTTCATCCACCACATCCCCAACCTGAAGGCACATTTTAGATCTCATATTTTCCACAATGTCCTGGAAGTCTTGCATAAAAACACAATAAAAATCAAAAGATATTTGCTTAAAATCCTGGTGAAAATCAGAAAAGATCTATTTAAAATCCTCCATGTCTCACGCAGTAGCTTATGGCACCCCTTAGGAGCTTAACCAGTGAAAATCGAAAGTTGTCAGCTTGTTTACAAGATGAGAGTGAATGGAACATTCTCAAGAGAAAGTGAACAGAAAACTGAAGGTTCAGAGAAGCCAATTCAACATGTTGGAATATGTTAATATCTTCAAATTTAACACAAAATTAGCGACAGGAAGACAATTATTTAGTCTCAATCTTTGTTTCCTTTGGAAGGAAAACAAAATCCCAAGCTTAAAAGAATTTTTTTTTAATTAAGAGGTAAACCCAAAAATAATGTTAGGCACCAAGACAGCTAGCTTCTCCTCACTGTAGAAAAACTCTCTTCAGGTACATATACTTTAAAAAAATACAAATTGGTGATTAAGTAATGGGGTGGCTCGACTTAGTGTCCCTTTAAGGCTACAGCACGGCTTGGAAATGATGAAATCCCATGCCTCCCAGCTGATCTTATCAGGAGAATGCAAAACTCAATTTGCAATCTTCTGGCTACAATCAGCCATTCGGAGGACAGATGGGATGATTCCAGGAATTCTCCTTAATCCGGAGAACATTTTGGGGCTTCAGGAAGACCTGCCTGGGCCCAAAAAATGTCATTGTGCTGTCAGTTCTGCCTGCCGAGCCAGTCAGTCAGCCATTCCCTCCGGAAGCCCAGATGGAGGCCATCTTTCTCAACTGCTCAGCACATTTGGCATTTTGACAGTGTGCTCCCACAAAATGGCTACTATGGTGTATGTAGCCAAGGTTACCAAATATTAGGCCTGTGCAAATCAGCCTTGATTCAATTCAGATTGAAGATTGAAGTTTTAAAGAGGGCATAATTCAATTTAAAATAGTGATTCCAAGTTGAAGGGCAATCCAATTCAGTTTAGTTACTCTGAGATTGGATTTGATTATATAGTCCACAGGCTATAATGGGGAAACATCAAAATGCCTAAAGCTGCTTCGTGTTTGGCAAAATGGGATGAAAATAGCAGGGAAAGTAGACCCTTTAATCAACTTCACCCTGCTAAGTTTCTGCAACTTCTATATAATGCCAGTATATCGATTTATTTATTTATTTATATTTCATATTTTGTCACCACCCATCTCACATAGAGTGACTCTGGGTGGTTTACAATAAAATTAAAATAACTACAGATTAAAATACAATAAAAACAAAATTCTTCAAAATAATATAAATATAAAATCCAAGATGGCGAATCGAAAGATCTTAATTTAAATACATATAATTCCCCGGGGCCTCTTCAAGGTGTTGCAGGAACTTAGATGTTGCAACTGGGTATCTTCAAGAGTTTTACTGTAGTACATTTTTTAAATATTCCCCTGAACATCTTTTAGGGCACAGGCAGCAGAGATGAGAAAAGGACACCCAAACAGCTCTAAGTTGTAAAGCAAATGATGTTATACAGATGTTGCAGAAAATTCCAGTTTAAAAACACAAACTGTCAATATCTGCTTTCCGCTTGCTTTTCTGAGGTGCCAGGCTTATAATGGCACTGAAGAATGGCTGCTGACTTTTTCTCAGGTGGTGAGGAGGATGACATAGTGAGGTACAATGCCAAAGAAATAGGGACACCACTGAGAAGAAAGAGTGTCAGCCCCACCTCTAACTTTAAAGCAGAAAACCTTTGGCCGGGTGCCTGTTAGTATTTGCTTGCCACATATTCACTCGTTATCAAAAGAGTTAAATCTGCTCCACTTGTACTGTGCTGTATTTTATTTAAAAGTTAGGTCAGCCTTGAACTCATAATTCAGAGGAGCAATAGCTGAGCTGAACTCCCACTTGTATTCGCAGAACCAGCACAGAAGTGCAACATTCTGCTCGTACAAGAGAGAGCAAAGCGGCCTGTGGCTGAGTTACACAAAGAAGCTGGATTGCTCAGAGCAAATGAAATCCAAAGTAATCTTAGTCGTGTCACCCTAAAAGCTACGGAATTGAGTTGCAACGTTATACATTTTCTGCAACAACCCCAGAAGCAGTGAAAAAGCCATTGAACCTGTGAACCTTTTGAAAGTCTATGAAGCACTTAGATCCCACCTTATTTTGATGTCTTACTTCAAAGCAGATCCTTGCCTTGACTTGCAAATCTGCTTCTATGGGATAATTCAACTGGACTTTCACTGAATTTTGAAGCTTCCCTTCAATGCTTTGCAGAGCCCTACAAAATACCCAATTAACAAAAGGCAATATCGGAAGCCCAGTAACCTCCCAGAATGCTTCCTACACCCCAGAACGTTTTTATCCTTTTTCTGCAGCCACTCACTATTTTTATTTTCTAAGAGTAGTTTGGGTCTATCTGGAGCTCAGGGACATTCTTGAAAATAAAGTAGACGATAACATTTGGAGTTGAAGCATGCACCTTCCTGCGATGATGATGATGATGATGATGATGATTTTCAAATTAAGTAGGGACAAGGAGCTTGGTAGATGTTATGTTGACAATCCCCAATTTTTTTACACATCTTCAAGCATTTAAAGAATTCTAGAAGGTCTCCCCTCAGTTTCTCTTTTTCTGACTCAAAATACCCCATTTTTTTCTCCTAAACATATCTAGCAGTGAGGATAAGTCAATCACATTTGGTTCTTATTAACAACTTTACAGCTGTTAATTATGTACAGCAGTACAGTTACAAAAAGTTTCACTGAATAAATGGGAAGGTTGAGAGTCTTCAAAGATCCACATCTGCCATATTCACTGTTTTCTTATTTTGAATCCCTAAACAATTGCAAGTCACAATTGCAAAGGAAGAAACCAGACTTCTACAAGAAATCTGTAAAACAGATGAGAACTTTGTGCTTTAACCTAACTTAGACTCATGCCCCAACTGCACTTTATCCTTGGGCAGACAATTGATCTGATATTGGTGGTAGACTTCCATTACTCTAAGACTACATTAACATCACATGTCCAATCTGCAGTCTCCTTACGAATGCACCCCAAAACTTCTGCTAGTGCAAAATTCTGTAGCAAAGGTTCTGATGGGGCTGGTCCTTTGGAACATATGGCTCCTTTGGTATGCATTTCACGTTCCTCCAGTGGCTGTTCTTAAAATAAATTAGAAGAAATGGAAGTTCAGATCTTAGATCTCAATGCTTCATCTCCTTTGGATCCTGGGCACAACCCACATGGCCCCACAGTTCCATCCAGTATAATAGATATCCCTTATTTCAGGCACTATAACACCATGGTGTGCTTTACTTCTTAAACTTCAATCAAGTAATCCTAATGTGAACTGACAGTTTAAGATGAACAGGCCAGAGAATACCCTGCTGCTATCAGAGCAATCGCTGGAACATGCGTTCAAGTGCAATAAGCAACCTTTTCTGTAAAGTGTGTGTTTATTTTCTTTGTAAAAGAAATTTCAGGCTTCATTCTTCATATTTATAGATGCTCTCAGATAATAAGAATATGAATGTGTGATTACAGGTCTTGTCAATGTATTTTCCAGGCATTAGAATATCTGTGAAATTAGAATGCGCTGCAATAGAGTTATTCTCCACTCCATTTTATTATTCGAATCGCCAGTGTTCAATGGGTACAAATTGAGTTAGCCCTAGATTCCCTCTCGGTAGGGATGGTACTATCCCTCCCTGCCAATAAGAAATGAATAGCTAATATTTCAAATCCATATTTAAATCTTTCTTTAGAAGTTTGGAAAAGGTGATTTTTAGTTCCTGACCTTTTTCATCTTCTTTCATTGTTAGATCACTTTCTTTTTCAGCACTGTAAGAAATAGGAAGATTCAGGAAGTAGAGATGGAAACCCTTTACTACTAAATTTATTCTGCAAAAGGAATTATTATACTTCCAACTTGGTTTCAACTATGTCATATTCAGTCATTTCTTCATAAAATATCTAAGTCTAATCAGAAAAGACCATTAACAACATTTGAGGAACAGTGTGCATCTACTTCATTTAATCGCATGGATCTCATCAATGTCAAATAAAATTCTTACGCTAAGCATTACAGATTATCTTGAAAGTCTTAATAAAGTCTGGCAAGATGATTTCATATTTAAAGATGATGAATCTCACTGGAACTCTTTTTAGAATAAAATTCATTTAAATCTATTTCATGAGTCACCAAGCATCAAGCTTATGCAAACGTGGCATTTCACTCCTCTAAAACTATGCAATAGAAATCTTCTTTTTCCAGATCGTTGGATGGCAAATTGGCACCTATCATGACCTTTGGTGGCAATACCCAATTAGAAACTAAAAGATGTCAAAGGTACTGGGAAAATAATGTAATAATCTTTTCTAATTTACCCTGCTATTGTTTAATAGTCCAGATTTCCTGAGGTGTATTGTTTATTCGTTTAGTCGCTTCCGACTCTTCGTGACTTCATGGACCAGCCCACGCCAGAGCTTCCTGTTGGTCGTCAACACCCCCAGCTCCCCCAGGGACGAGTCCGTCACCTCTAGAATATCATCCATCCACCTTGCCCTTGGTCGGCCCCTCTTCCTTTTGCCTTCCACTCTCCCTAGCATCAGCATCTTCTCCAGGGTGTCCTGTCTTCTCATTATGTGGCCAAAGTATTTCAGTTTTGCCTTTACCTGAGGTGTATAAATTGATGAAAAATGAGAAATTGAATAAATTCCAATTGTTAAATCTTTCTTTGGGTCAGTGGTATTTGAAAGTGTGGAAGAGTTCTATAACTGAATATTGACATGATGAAGAAATTCGAAAAACTAGCAATGAACAATACCAGAAATATAAAATTAGCAATATTATAATAGATTATAATAGTGTATTTCTTTCTAATCTATTAGAATCTAATAACAGATTACTTCATCTCTACAAATGCCATTTTGGATAGAAATACAAAATATGGTATTTAAAACTTTTGAATATTACATGTCTGTACATGGCTCTATCTGTGTATCTGGGTTTCTTTATTCCCAATTTTATTATCTTTTTTTCCCCTTTAGTTCTGTTTTTGTCATTAGATTCTTTTGTCTTTTTCAACCTGTTTTTTCATTTTGCAAAAAACTAAAAAAATATATATATATTGCCATTATCCAATTGCCATGGCTGGAACAAGTTGATACTAACTTGAGCATTTGGGTTTAGTACTGAGACAGCTTGGTCATGTTTGTAAATGACCTGTGGCAGAGCTGGGATGGCAATTGTGCATCCATCTTTGTGCTCCTTGATCTCTCAGCAGCTTTCAATACCCTAAACCATACTATCCTTCTGAGCCAACTCCGTGGGTTGGGAATTGGGGGCACCATTTCACAGTGGTTATTCTCCTTATTGCAGGTCCAGTTCCAGTTGGTGTTGGTTGGCAAGAAGAGATCACTCCTTAAGCTCCTCTTGTGTAGGATCCTGCAGGGCTCTATCCTCTCTCCCTTCCTTTTCAACATCTACACAAAATTGCTGGGTGAGGTCACCTGCCACTTTGGGGTTCGGTATCATCAGTATGCTGATAATACCCAATTATATCTTTCAACCCTGGGCTGGCCAAGTGAAGTTGTTGAGGTTCTGTCCCAGTGCCTGGAGGCTGTATGGGTTTAGATGGGGAGGAACCATCTCCAATTCAATCCTATCAAGACCAACTGGCTGTGGGTGTTTGGACTGCCCAGATCTAGGAATATTCCAACTTTGACCTTGGATGGATGGCACTTCCCCATTCAAGGGTGGTGCACAATTTGGGGATCTTATTTATTTATTTATTTATTTAACTTGTATAGCTGCCCATCTCAACAAGTGACTCTGGGCAGCTATAGAAATTGAATAAATAAATAAATTTATTCTGGACTCACAGCATCTACTTGATGAGCAGTGGTGGCTATGGCCAGGAAGACTTTTGCTCAGCTTTATCTGATGCACCAATTGCAGCCTTTCCTAGATTGGGAGGCCCTTCAGACAGTCACTCATGCCCTGGTCACCTCACAGCTTGACTATTGCAATGTGCTCTACATGCAGCTGTCCTTGAAGACTGCTTGGAAACTTCACCTGGACCAGGATGCAGCAGCATGGGCAGTGATGGGCATGCCTTGGTATGCCCATGTAATCTGCTTCATGAGCTGCACTGGTTGCCACTGGGTGCAATTCAAGGTGCTGTTTGCTACCTATAAAGCCCTACATAGCATAGACCCTGGTTACTTGAGGAGCCGCCTGTCTCCCATAGTATTTGCCTGGCCAGTTTGATCTGGCAGGGTTGGCTCACTCCAGATTCCATAAATAGTGCTACCTACTGGGACCCTGGAAGTGGGCCTTTTTTGTAGCAGTGCCGGCCCTATGGAATAAGGTTCTCCTGATATTCAAATGACCCCCACATCATTGGTATTTTGAAGGGCCCTGAAGGTGTGGGTCTTCGCCCAGGCCTTTGGTGAGGATGATATAAATATTTTTAACAATTTATAAACTGCCCAGAGTTGCTGGGAGTCGGGCAGCATATAAATGTAATATTATTATTATGCATCACACATTAAAACAGGCAGAAATTTGATCACACCATCAAGGCCACCATCTTGATTTTTTTATATACCATATCCTGTGGACATCCCAGGGTGCTGGATTCATTCACTGTGCTAAGCCATAATGGTATTTGTGGCTTATCATGTTGTATAAATCAGACAATTATCCTAGTTTGTTATCTAACAAAATGTAGTTCACAGATTTGTAGCTAGCATGATGTGTGAACCAGTCACTATCTTTTTATTATCCAAATAGGACATCATCTTGGCTAGCAGGATTCAACTTGAAGCTCTTCAAGGTGTATATATAGGAGTAGAATTACCTGAAAGTATCAGCCTTAACCTTGCCTGCCTTCCCTGGTGAAACTCAGATAGCTGGGAGATAAAACATACATTCCTATTATTAAAGGGACTTATCTATAGCTGGTCTTCATCACCCATAATTCCAGCTAACAAGGTCATTTGGGAGCCATCATGTTGGGGGCAGGGCTAACACTGATCTCCCAAGGTTTAGACTGCATTGTTAGCTATCCACAGCTTCTGTGCTTAAGCAAGTTGTTATCTACAGTACTTCTAACAATCTCTTACCTGCCTATCACTAATATTTCTTTTCAAGGTTTCTGCTGTATTGATTCATTTTATAGCACTTACTTCTTCTTCATGTAAAAGTGTTAGGCCCTTTCCTCTTCTTGCTTCTTATCAAAGTGGGCTCCATGCCCTTCAGGATTTTATTTTGCTGATAAGTCGTGGAGTTACTTCTGATGTGCTAAATCTGTTTCTTTCATTCCTTTCAAGAGACATGAATAGAGTCACAGGTGCTGTGTTAATGCCTAAAGATCCATGGAAATGTAATAATTGAATTTGCTTAGGCATGAAAGGTGAAGCGCTCAAAGGAATACTGCGTGCAGCTACCTGTTATGTCGTCACAAACTTTTAAGTGCAGCTAAAAAGGGAAACTGTTAAAAATAATTACATGTAATACTAATTCTAATAATAATAATAACAATAATACCAATAATATTGTTAATGTAGTCATTTTCATCTGGAATGGAAAGAACTGCGGAAACTTAGCCCTCTGCAAGATTGTCATGAGTAAGGATGGCGAGCAGGGGGCTCCCATCCAGACTGTCAAGCGCATGCGTAGCACTGAGGAATTAGGTAGCCATTCAAAGAGACACAGATCGGGACCGCCTTAACCTTTGGGGTTTATGTGTCTGGGTTTTTCCCACGCTTCTTCAGTTTGTTAGGATTCCTGTTATGTACTAGCAATAAACATTAGAGACCAGTTCCTTGTCTCAGCGTGTTTCCTGGCTGTTAGGACAAAGATATTCTAAATCCCTTCACTGAATTTTCTAACCTCAACTAACATATAGGAAAAAAAATCTCCATCTGTGATATGAACTATAATAATATTGATTTTACTTACTTGGTTATCACAAAGTTTACAACAGATAATGCATGTAAGGTGCTCTGAATATCAAAAAGTACATTAAATAGTATTATTATTAATACTGCGCTTGCTACCACCAGTTTCTATTCACTCTTTATTTAAAACAACTATGTACAACAGTAAAAGTCCTGGTGAATAAGTAAGCAAACAATTTCCATCAAGACCACCCAGGCAATGATGGATGAACAGACAAGGCAACAGGATCAGACTGTGGTAGAACAGCAAAGCAGAATTTGGCTAACTCTCTGATCATAGCTGTCAGACTTGGTGAAGCTAGAGTGCGTGGCAAGGCAGAAGCTGAGGCAAGGTTCTGTAGACTGGCAGATAGAATCGGGCTGACACATGGAGGCTAGGCAAGACTGGACTGGAACCCCTAGGCAAGGCTTGGCTCTGGAGATTAAGCTGGGCTGGACTGGAGAGTCTAGGCAACACTGAGATCTGGAACCAAGGCTGGACTGGACTGAAGAGTCTAGGCAAGGCTGAGATCCTGGAAGCACAGCTGGACTGGACTGGACTGGACTGGAGAGTCTAGGCAAGGCTGAGAACTGGAAGCAAGACTGGGCTGGACTGGAGAATCTAGGCAAAGCTGAGAACTGGAAACATGGCTGGACTGGACTGGAGAGTCTAGGCAAGGCTGAGAGCTGGGAACAAGACTGGACTGGACTGGACTGGGGAGTCTAGGCAAGGCTTGAATCTGGGAGCACACCTGGAATGCACTGGAATGATACGACGAGGCTTGGAGCTGGACACAAGGCTGTGCTCTGCAGGGACAGCAGGGAGAGGCTTGACTGGAGTGGCTTGTGCAGAAGGTGGATGCGCAGTGGCAGAAGATGCTGGTGCTAGTTCCATGCTGGCTACAGGTAAAGCTTCTGATGCTGGTAAGGACTCTTCTGCAAGTGCCATGAGCTCGAAGGATCAGTTGTCTCTGGCAGCTTGCTCCTCACTCCTTGCCTTTTAAAGCAATCCCTTCTGCACCTTTTCTCTCCTGCAGCCAATAGGGCTGCCTTCTGATTTGCGCACTTCTCTGCTGTCCTGTCTCAAGCACTGATTGGAGGATTCAAATCCCACTCTGGAGTTTGTCTAATCCACAGCTGCAAATTCTCCTGCTCTGCTGAGTCACTTCCTGGTTTAGATTCTCCAAGTCCCTCCTGATGGGTTTCATTTTCCCCTTCTGACTCTGGATAAGTTTCGTTTTCGGAGTCAGAAGCCAGCTCAAACCTCACACAAACCCTCCAAAGAATGACAACCCTTTAAGGCATTGGCACATTTTTTAAAAAATCTAGTTAACATTGTTTTGTGGATTAAATGAAATGGCTATCATGATGGGGGGCTTGCAAAGTGGTGATGAACGTCCCAGCACCCACTCTGGCCCTATCTAGTTCAACCCCAGCCTCCAATGCTCCCTACCATCACAGCTTACAGCTGTCTTTTTCCTGGGCAGGTGGGCACACACCCAAACGTAATACTGGGCTGCAGCCATCCACAATATTTGTTTGCTAAGAAAGCCTAGGCAACCTGTATGGCGTCCAGAGGGATTCTTGGGCAGAAGGTTAACAGCTGCTGATTTCTTTTGCAGCATCCAGCTTCCCATTTACATTATTTGAATTAGAAAAATCTAGAACAAACAATGAAGTCAGTGATGGACAGGGAGCCTGGTACAGATTAAAGGAGGTGACCGCAGGCCATTAGCAAACACAGGCACCACATTGCCAACCTCTGTGCCATGGCTTGAGTAGCGAGTAGCACTGTGTTGTGTCCTATATTCCTGGAAGATATTCTAAACACTTCTTCTATTTTTCTTTCTTTCCTAGTAGCTGCCTATTGATTGGAGAAATCCTTTTGTGTGCAGGAAAATTCTCCCTTTCAACGCAACTATCACCCATCTTTGCAGGGCCTTACCCTTGTCAAGGTTGTATATATTCACATGCTATTCTGTCTTGGGTTTTTTGTTTGCATGTTTTGTTTGTTTGTTTTTGTTTTTTAGCAAATTAGTCTTTCATAACCTGCCTCAAGCTCTGCAGCTATATTTATACATACAGGTACTTGGATCAGCAAAGTTGATCATCTCGCTGCTCATTCCTACCTCTAGATTATTAAAAAGTACTGACCCTAACACCCAGAGACATCCACTTCAACTTTTCAGTTTGAAAACTATCCTTTATTTCTCGTCTTTTCTGTTCTTTATCCAGCTACCAATCCATGAGAGTAGCTGTCCTCTTATCCCCATGACTACTGAGTTTTTACTTTTGAGCCTTTGGTGAGGGACATAAACAACTGCTTTCAGAAAATCCAAATAATCCTATATCTACCCAAAGGCTAAACACCCTAAAACAACCTAGAAGATTAGTGAGACAATGGGAGTTGTGTTGTTTTTTTATTCAGGAAATGTTCTTCTGTACATTTTCTTTTTATCAATCCTCTCGTTTTGGGAGGCTTTTTGTTTTTTAAGTCAAACATGATCGTGTTGTCTTTACTTGCCAATCAATCAGTTATATGTATGTTCAAAAGAACAGTATTTTGGTCACTTTTTCCAGTTGGTCCCATAATTTTTATGTCATTGGCAAGATCCTGAACTTTTCTTAGTATTAAGTCCAGTCCCAATATTTATGGGGGCACTAAACTGAGGGAGGTTTGAAGCAGAACCTGAGACATGTGCAGCTGAAACATAGCTGTACACAGTAGCTCCCCAGGACTAGCAGTCTGAAGGGCCAGTGACAGTTACAGGACAAATGACTTTCAGTATTATGCTGATGAAGGTAGATTATATGGGCCACCAATGCATCAACCCTCCACCCCCCAAAAGCTAAATATTAGTTCTGGATTCTGTCTGAGCTCTGGTTATCAGTATTTGCACTCCAAGGGCCAGCATAGTAACCTTGTTCTTTTTTCTGAGTGAAGTGTTATGAGATTGTGTGAGAAAATAAATATAACTTTATCCTATCTGAACTGGTTGTTTCAAGTAAGCCATAATGACTGGAGAATGCTTTGAAAACATACTAAGGGAGTGTAAAATATTTGCCAAGCCAAATGGAAAATTTAGAGAAGAGGAGAAATATGATTTATGAACTTTCTTAACAAAAAGAAAGCTGATCCTCTGCACGGGGCTTGAAAGCTGAACGATGACACCAGAGGAACAAAGACATTGCTCCCCAAAGGAAGAAAATCAAAGTGCAGAACATAAAGATAAATCATTTCACAGAGAAAAGTCAGTGTCCGAGAGAACAGATGGCATCACTGAGAGAAAAACAGCCACAAAGCAGGGAAGATAGTTGAGGGGGGGGTAGAGCCTCCTGCTCTTCCTGTATCCAGATGACAGAAGAGAGACCAAGACAGCAGTTAACATTGTCAGCAAACATATTTTCAATGGTCAAGGTTTGGGCTACCATTAAAATGACTGAGCTGGGTAAATGCAGTACATGTACCCCTTTCCCAATCTGAGGAACACATGTTGCTTTATTTGACCAGGCAGAAATATGGCAATGAGACCTTTCTGGATAAATAAGCAGAAAGCTGGAGACTGTATCAAGAGGCCTTCAAAGAGCAAACATTTGGCACAAAAGGTATTATGCATGATAGTGCTGGGTTTAAAAAGCAACCTGCTGCTTGGGGCACAGCATTTTCAGAAAGGAGGGGACTGCTAAGTGGGACTTGATGACAATAAGAGCAACAAACTGCAGTGTATCTTCAGGATACACCCTGTAAAAGTGTATGGAGGGAAAGGCTGGGCCCTCAACTCTAATCATTCTGGCTTCCAAAATTCTTACTATAGGCCTACCTTCCCCAACCCAGATGTGTCATACCAACTCCCATAATCCCAGCAGGGAAAGGTCTGCTATAGTTTGGGTTAGGCTACTTATAGGTAATGTGTCTCCCTCCTTATCCCATTTCTCACAGTCTCTTCAACTAATAATTCGGCATTTTCTAAGATGTGGAAATGCTTAAATCCAGGAAAGAATCAGAGACTTGGTGCACCTACTACTATCTTCATTGTACATAACTTCAAACTTCAGGGCCCACAAGCTTTGAGAATAGTCCAGAGAGCCTCCAAAACTGCTTTGAATTGTAATTTTTTAAATGACCAGAGAAGAAAATTATTAAATATTTAATCATACTACTATGTTTAATAAATTTGTTTGCAAACAAATAATTAAAGTGGCTTCGGCTTCTGCCCTTGCTCAGCCTACATCTTAGAATACAGAGCCTCGCAGGCCGCTCAAAAGCCCATTTCAACCCTACTTCACCCAAAGAAATTTCTGTTCAGTACCGGGAGGAAGTGATCTTCACTTTCACTTTATACAACACCCTTTCTCAATCATAACTTCAAGGTACTGATTCTGAACCTGTGACTGTCTACATGGAAGGCTTATGGTTGGGTTCTACCCCTACTTTTCATCCTTCCCTGAAATGATGATAAGAAGAATTTAGGAAACAGCAGGCTTATACAAAGTGAGATTATTGTTTCATCAGGCGTTATGCTATCAATACTGACCACCAATTTTCCAGACAGGGGCCTTTCACAGCCCTTTCAGAGAAACTGGAGATTGAACCTGGGACTTTTTTTTACACATATGCCATTGCATCACAGCTCTTTTTTAACCTTGAATGTTGCTCCATCCAGATTCGGCTGTCATATTTGCCATTGCATATTCTGCTATCTCTTCACCTTTATTTATTTATTACACGTACCTCCCACCTTTCCTATATGGAGTTCAAGGTAGTCTGCTTGGCATCTCCTTCAGACCCAGTCCAACGGTTTAACCACTCACCATTCTAGTTTTCAGTGAAATAATGGAACTCTTGTTTGATCAAACTGAGTTCCATATAATTGCTTACTCTGTTTCCATTTGCAGCCAGATGACTATTTGAGGTTGCTGCTGCACTTGGAATTCAAGGATATACTGAATCTCTTCCTAAATGTTTTATTTAGCTAGTATGATGAATAAGCTATCAGTCATAAATGTGTCTTATTTTAAGCAAGGCAATCTAAATGAATGGCTAGTTTAAAGTTCATGGTTTCTGCACAGGAATGACTTCCTTCTCAGTGGGTGGGAGAATCCTTACTGTATGACACAAAGAGAGAATCCTTTGAAAAATGATATACATACTTTCCCATGCATAGAGTGGAAGGCACATTTATCAGCACTATTAAAAAAGGGAAAAAGCACAGACCATGACAGTTCAGAAAGCAATGAGTAATTTAGCACATCTGCAAGGCATACTTAACAAAGTAACTTAACTCTGAGTGAATACACTTATTTTAACTGCTGTACTTCACATTCACAAGTTTAGTTTTGATTTCTCATCTGAAATAAAGACATCTCCTCAGTCATCCATGAAAGGGCCATTTTAAAGACATCAGTCACTACAAGGATCAGAGAAGAAATAGGGCTACCAGGCAGCAGCAGAAACTCCCCCTCCATGAATGATTTTTGAGGTTGGGGAAGACACCTGTAGTAAGTGGACATGCAAGCTCATACCCCACATGCACTGACTGCCAGGCTCAGGCACTCCCAGGCTTTGAATACATACCTTTCCCATAGGCATGAACTTTGGCACATAAGCAAAACCTCACAACCTCCTCCTCCTAGGCTGCAGCCGCCTTCCATATTTACTTTCTAAGGATAGTTTATTGATTGATTGATTGATTGATTGATTGATTGATTGGATTTATAGGCTGCTCCAAATTGTCATGACTCAAGCAGCCTCCGAAAGGGAAACATTAAGTGCCTAATTTTCTCTATTACTACAGAATGATCCACAGTTAATACCCCCCATAAACAGAAATATTCAATTGTTTTAATAAACTTAAATATGTGACCCTATGGTATTGGTGAGAAGAACCACCATAGTTCATTTGCATCTACAGTCTATGGTTGCATCCCATAACATCTGCATGACAGCAGCCTTTAATTCCCAATGTTCAGCACGGCCCACAATCATCAACAGAATCCAAATGAGAGCTGGAAAGGAACTCTCCTTGTTTTGCTTTCAGCTTACATGACACATACTGGAATGTACACAGAGCATCTTTTTTAATTAAGGAATTGTTTGTAGTGAGGAGAGCTTGTTTTTGTTTCATTTTATGTTTTTGGCTGAACTAGAAACACCGAACAAAATGGCAATAGCTAAAAACATATAAGTGATTCCACTGTAGGCTGACTATATTTCCTTGAGACAAAAAAGGCACATTGGGATGGCAAAATGGGACAGGGTTAAATTTATGTAATACTCTGTATTCACGAAAAAGACGATAAAAAAAATTATCGACAGTAAGCTGGGAAGGTGCAGGAGGGGGAGGTGTGGCAATGGTTGGGTCTGGAGAGGCTGGTGCAGGGGTGGCGTTGGGCAGAGTTGTTGCAGGAGGGCGGAGGGCTGGGACGGGAGGACAGGAATGGAAGAATCTAGTGAATGGTTGTTCCTGACAACCTGTTCCTCTCTGGCGCGCCCTTTTATTTTATTTTCTTCCTGCCATTTTGGCCTGAGAGCCAATCGGCTTCTTTTCTGCTGGGCGCGCTTTTCCAACCCTCTTCCACTGCACTGACTGGTGGCAACGACTCTCCCTCTTGCTCACCGCCGATCAGCTGTTCCTGCGGTTCCCACTCTTGGTTTCCCACCAGATTGAGAACTACTGCCAAGTCAGCCTCCTTTTCAATTTCAAATTCATTTTTCCCCCGCTTTTCCCAATAACGGCTCCAAAGTTTTTTTTAAAAAGGGACAAAATTGACAGTTATATTAAAACGATGGGACGGTTGGGAAATGTTAAAAAAAACAGGACTGTCCCATTCAAAACAGGACGGATGGTCAGCCTATTCCACTGCCACTTTTTAAATTCTACATTTATTCCCATAAATAGACTATTTTAGCCTCTCCCCCCGTGTGTGTGTGTTTTTAATTACTAATCATTGTTGGTGTACAATTTTTGGACAACTTCACAAAGGGAGAAATTTCTGGTGTTGAAAATCAAAATGGAGCTCCACCATGTTAGCTGAAAGGACAGTTGACCTCCTTATTGTGGTACCTTTGCACAAGCATTTGTAAAACACATACAGATTTCATGAGATGTGGATTTCTTGAATGCACAGCTGGAATGGGGTGGCAACTATGAAAAAGGACATTCATGTTTATCATTATGCAAAATAGTTTTTTTTAAAAAAAACACTTAATTGAACAATAACACTTATAGTTTTCAACACTTTAAAAACTGAACATGTACCCAACTCCTGATAATGGATAGATCAATTGTCCTACCTTTTTTTCTACCACTTCTTATGCAATCTGAGGAAAGAGAATTTGCTTCAGAAATTGTTTGAAAGGCACAGAAAATCTTGGATAGATTGTTATGGGGGGATGTGGTGCCCTTGCCCTTATTTAGTGGGGAAGTGGGGAAGGAGTTGCGTGAATGTCCTTTTTTGCATTGTACAATCACCTTTGGGTGGTTTGCAGACTTCCTGGCTTCTCCATCTTCCATTAAAACCCATAGGAAGACATTGGAAGAGAACTTGTCCTATTGGGTTTTCTTAGTAGTGGTTCTCCTGTTATGACTAAGGCAAAGTCCTACCCTTGACAACTTTGTCTCCCTATTATATGGCTGGCACACTATTACCAGCAGTCATATCGTATCTAGCCTCCTCTTCTACTATGAGTATCCTAATAACTTTCTATTAAGTGTTCTTTATTCTTTCAGATTCAAATGATAACAAGACACAATTGCCCCAACAATGTATACTGATGTCACTGACATAAGTGGTTCTTGAATTCTGCAGGTATGCAGACTGAGCAGATGAGAAGCACACAAGCATGCAAGTCTAGCTCTGCAAAAGCAACGTATTCCAGCATCCCAATATCCTAGCCAGAAAAGCCTTAGTGAGCCAGTGCAGTAAAGTGCTTAAGTTCTTAGTGTAAGACTAGGAAGACCCAGCATCAAGTCTATCCACAGCCATGAAGGTAGCATGAGTTAGTTTGGACCAGTCACTATGCCTATAGATGCACATGACCAAATCACATGTGTCAGTGAACTCACAAATTTCTTATAACACCAGCATAGGTAATCTGGTATCCATCATTGTTAAAACATTATTTGAGAAGCTCAACAGATGCTGAACAAGATGTTTTGATGAATTAACTTCATCTCTAAATCATAAGAAGTATGTTTTATATTTTCAAAAACTTGGACCCACTGATTTTCCAAAACTGGATATTCCAATTCCTCATTCCATGTATCATATATATTATCAATATTAATTGCACCATCCTTTTTTTAATTTCATGTAAAAATAGATTGTTGGTTTTGCTTCAAATATAGCCTATCTTAAAGATCCTAGTATTCCAGGTACCTCTGAAGCTGCTAAAACATCTGAGTCATATTGATTTGTTTGTATGTATTTGAATTTGTGTATACTGCTAAATGGATGGTTCAGATCAGTAAATTGAAAACCATAACCTCTCAAAATCTTTAAAATAATCAGTATAAATAAATTGATCTAAAGTATTTATCCCTTGCTTATCTAGGATTTCCAATAAAACATTTTCCCTGCTATCTTCAAATGAGGATTTTTCCAGAACCTCAGTGTAATGGTTGCCTAATCCCAAATACTCAGTCTCACAAGCTCGGGCTTAAAGATAACTGATTTATTAAAGGAATAGTATGCAAATACAGAGAAAGCTGAGAATGAGCAAAAGCACGCCAAATACAAACTTTAAAAGCCTTGCCTTCAATCCAGTCCCGCCCCAAGTACTCGTCAGCACGCACCCCCTCCCAGGTGTTAGGAACCGTTAGACGCGCCTGGGAAAGTAACCTTGAACAGGATTCTGTTGACAGGTTGGAGTCCATTTAAGGAGCGCTCCTGGGTTTTTTGAGCGCCGCGTATCCCCCTGCGCTTTAGTTTTTAACAGTTCAGTAAGGGGGAGGGCGATTTCAGCAAAATTTTGGGCAAATGCCCGATAGAAATTGGCGAATCCAAGGAAACTTTGTAATTGTCTCCTGGTACGTGGAGGCTCCCATGCTACAATAGCTTCCACTTTGGAAGGGTCCATTTCGATGCCCTTAGCGGAAATCCTATATCCCAGATAATCGATTTGTGATTGATGGAAAGCACACTTGGACAGTTTAGCATACAACTCCGCTTTTCTCAATTTAGCAAGCACTTGACGCACCAAGTGAATATGTTCTGACATGGTTTCAAAGTCCTCTAACTCCGTGGCCTCAGCTTGGCACAGTGTTACGTACCAGTCAGCTGCCCTCCCCTTCAGCTTATTGGCAATGAAATTAATATTGCCTTGTTCAGAGCGGAAATTCCGACCCCAATCTTCCATATAATGTCTAGCATTGGTAATGAAGAAGGAAAGCATGGTAGGGTCCCCATCAAACTTCACCCCAAAGGGTGGGAAGGTCCTTACTGGCTCCACTGGCTGTGGTGGCTCTGCAAACAACAACGTGCATCGAGCCGCCAGTGGTGGCCGATCTCGGGACGCCCTTGACTCCCTTCCCCCCACGGGCCGGGGAGCTCGAGTCCTGCTACTTCCCCTGAATGACAGGGAACTCCGCCGGGGGGGAAACAGCTGAGAGGGCTCCTCTTCCCAGTCTTCCTGTAGGGACCCCGAGCTTTTGGTGGCATCTTTGATGAGGGTCACTATCATTTCCATCTTGTCCTCTATTGCTTTCATGCAGGCAGGGGTGACAGGCTCTTCTAAGGGTCTGTTGGTTACCACCACCCTCGGTGATAAGGGGATTTCGGGTTCCCAGGATGGCTGTGGAGATCTCCCCCCCTGTGCTGCTCCCACCTCGGGCTGGGGTTGGAGTACACCCCCTGTGGCACCCTGCACCGCTAACAATAGCTCATCCAGTTGAGCATCTCGCCTCTCCCGACGTGCTGTTCTTTGCGCTCTCGAAGTTGGAGCTACCCGAGTCTTCGTCGAGTCCGGCTCTTCTTCGCTCCCCTCACTCTCGCGAAGCGGAGGTTCGATCATTGCTAGCGCTCCTCTCTACCCAACTTTGGATGGGGCTAGCGGAAAGTAATTAAATGATTCTCAGCTTTATGTAATGGTTGCCTAATCCCAAATACTCAGTCTCACAAGCTCGGGCTTAAAGATAACTGATTTATTAAAGGAATAGTATGCAAATACAGAGAAAGCTGAGAATGAGCAAAAGCGCGCCAAATACAAACTTTAAAAGCCTTGCCTTCAATCCAGTCCCGCCCCAAGTACTCGTCAGCACACACCCCCTCCCAGGTGTTAGGAACCGTTAGACGCGCCTGGGAAAGTAACCTTGAACAGGATTGCAAACCCAAACATACATTCCAAAGATCCAAAACAAAGGAGAGCGCAGGAATGGAAAAACCCCAAACGAGCCAAGCGAGTATACACGGAAAATGACTTGACATGTGAAACGTTACAATGTTAACAGAACATTGAAAGGGGAAACATGACACTCAGCTTCTCATGTGATTTCAGATCAAAAATTAGCTACTTGTGTCTTAATAACAAAATGTTCTGGCAACTTTCAAAACTGGAAAAGACAGCCCCTGTTTACTATAAAATGAGCATAGGACTAGCCAAAAGGGGGCACATATTTATTCTCTAAACTAGTCCAAAATTGGTGGGATTCAAAGAAATTCTTATTCCATAAACATATTGATGTTGAAGTAAAAGCCCAGGGATAAAGTTGACAATCTGGTAAATTAAATGCCATTATTTTTTCAAAAGTGCTCTGCAAAGGGACCAAAAGTTGCAATGATGCAACACCAGCTAGTTAATGCTTTGAGTGGTGATGCTCTGCTTTCCCTCTGCTCAGCCTTGCAGAGCATCAGTTTTCTGTGGCCAAGATGGAAAGTGCACTTCCAAAATGTGGTAGCTTCTAAGTTGATGCATGTCTGAACATCGCCTGTGTTTATACTGCTAATAGGGAAGATGGGTAAGGAAGGGGATTATGTTGCTAAAACATTCAGTGTATGCAGTCATTGTTCTTGATGATAAATTAAAGGTTTTTTATTTGGTTCATTTTCAGATGATGCTAACCCCCACCCCACCCCACCCCGTTTATAGAATAATGCTCCCATGCTATTTGATAATTTATTAGACTGAACCCTATCCATTTCTTAAGGGATGTTTTCCTTATTCTTGACATGCCATTCCTCTTCCCCAACTGTCTCTCTACTCTCAATTTCTCTTTCTCCTCTTTGTGCAAAATTAATGTATATGAATGGTGGTTGCAGGTGGGGGAGGCAGGCAGGCAGGCAGTCTTAAAGAAACAAAAGCTTACTGTGGCTCTACAGAAGGCTATCGTTATAACATGTTACCTTGGGAGACAACTATTTTTCATTAGCTGAATGGTAATACTATATATGAAGGTGATTAACTTTAATAGGCCTGAGACTGGTGAGGGGAAGATAAAGTTACGATTGAAAGCCTACTGGATTCAGGAGCAGGGGGGAGAGACAGCAAGACAGCTCCAGGTCGTTCAATGCTTGGCAGGCAACTGCACAGCTTCCCCATAAATTAGGCTTAAATAGAAGTAAATTGAAGATATTTAAAACATTAAGGCGCCTGGAGGTGGAGGCTAAGTGCACTGTTAGCCAAATGTCATTCTGAGACATAGCATGATAAAAAGGCAACAAATACAGAGAATTCAGTTAAAACCACCTCTAATTTCATGTGCCATGTTGGTCAAATGTATCACCACGAAGGCTGCAGGCTTTCATTAGGAGATTACTCCACCACAGCTTTAGCTGCATCATTGTGCAGGAAAGGGACACAATTTTAATAGGTAAGGACAGATTAGCATCAGAGGCACTTTTGGTAAACAGCTTATTAATAAAGAAAGGCTATCTAGGTCAGCCCACTCTTGTTCCCTCCTGCTTCTGAAACTATTTTGATTTGGGTGTGCTTCTCATAAGATCGTAGCTGGGGATAGGGAAGCAAACCTATTACAGGGGAAGAACCAGTCTGGGACACCAATATATGGACTGCTCAGATGTTTGCATCGCATCAGTATGACATATCACTATCTTTTAATTTAATAAAAGGAGGTCTAAGTCCTTTCTGCTGAGTCAGCAGAAAACAATGCCAGCATAAGATTTGTTATCCCCATTGGCAATCCCTAGCCTGAATTTATTGCCACAGCATGGTAGTGTCCTGATTTTGGGGGGTGGGGGCGGCACAGGGCATATTTAGCATTGGCTAACCCAGTGTTTCTCAACTTTGGCAACTTGAAGATGGGTGGACTTTAACTCCCAGACTTCAACTCCCCAGCATGCTGGCTGGGGAATTCTGGGAGTTGAAGTCCACCCATCTTCAAGTTGCCAAGGTTGAGAAACATTGGGCTAAACCCTCTAGCTTTGCTGCCCTGCCCCTTTTGCAAACACCACTGGCCAATGGGAACCATCCACCAGTCAGAACAGTGAGGCAGAGATGGGGCTTGGAAAGGTGGCGAGGTCTGACAGATGCACTCTCCTTTTTGACAACACGTGGCAAAGCAGGAAAGGGTGGGTCTACTCCCCAATTCCCCAAGCCCACTGGACCCCTATTCAGGCATTTATACTGACCACAGGTTTGCTATTCATTCAAAGCTCTGCATTTCCCTAAGCCCTCAAAAGCTGTGTTCTGGACACTCCCACTTTACTCAGCAGCTCCTCAAGGCTACCAGTCAGTGGTTCCAGAGGATTGGGAGAGCGTCAGAAAAAGCAAGAGAGCTTGTCTTTCAGAGTCCAGCATCTCCCAGGGAGGGAGGCATGCTGGGAAAACCAGGAGAGCACAGCTCTTTCCAAACCCAATACCTGATAGATGCTCCAGGCTCCCCCACTTTACTTGCAGCTCACTCTGGCAGCTGACTCCACCTGCTACACAACTGCTGGGTTTTGAGCAGCAACGCCCAGCACTTTCCTCTGAGAGGAAAAACAGAATAGTGGCAGAGCAGAACCACCCAAGTGGAATGAGACTGCCCATACCAAGCTGAAGTAGCCTATTGTTCCCACTTGCCACAGGTCAGCTGACTGCACCCCTGAGAGAACGGTCAACAAAGCACATCTGAATTTGCACACTTGGAAATTGCCATGGCTGCTGTTTGCTTAAGGAGAGAAAGACCTACAGTGGGCCAGCTAAAAAAAGACTTAAGACTTAAGGCTGCCTCACACATGGGCATCATGTGGTCATTGGCAGAAAAAAATTAAACCTTAAACCAGTAGTTCTCAGCAAGGTTCCTGGGAGTCCACCAGCAGATCTATCACAGCCTTATCACATCAGACTCCACCTTCCTGTGCAGGAATGTCCCCAGGGAGGGGGGGTCAAAAAAGTCAAGATGGTGATTGCAATTAAATCATGCAATTAAAGCCCCATTTCTTTTTTATGTGTGCTTGTTTATTGCCACCATCTTGACTTTTTTTACCCTCCCCCTGCAGACGCCCCCGTATCCCGTATGTGTGGACAATCAGCTAGCAAGACCCTTCATGCCAACTCAGCTCAACCTCCAGGCACATGCTGACTATCATCTGCTTTGCAGGAATAGATCAGTGGCTGAAAATGGATTCTTGGGATAACCCACCTCACAGAGTTGTTGTAGGGAAAATAGGAGGAGGAAGGAGTATTTGGTATGTTCACCACCTTGAGTTATTTATAAAAATAATGAAGGCGGGATAGAAAATAAATAAATATAAATAAATAAATAATACAGGTAGTCCTCATTTACCAACCCGAATTGGATCTGGCAGCTCCACCACTTAGCAACATGATATGATCATCCCTGACTTACTACGTCAGTTTGTCAATTCCAGCTGCAGTTGTTAAGCGAATCACTAAGGGCTGTTAAGCGAGACATCATATGACCACAACATGGGACCCTGCAAACTTTGTAAATGCCTGCTGGTTACCAAGCACCCAAATCATGATCATGTGACTGTGGCGATCTTGTGATGGCTGCAACTTCAAGGACCAGTCATAAATCTCCTTTTCAGTGCCATCATAATTTTGAATGCTCACTGAACAAGTGGTCGATAAGCGAGGACTACGTGTTCTAGTAAAGCTAACTGCCAAAATTCAAAAAACTAACACTAGTGAGTAGGCCTCTGGTGCAGTTACCAGCTGTGAGTCTGAATGGATTGTTCTAGGTGGAACAACCCAGAAAGCACACCTAGGAAATATTATTATGAGTATCCAAAAATGAGATTTCATTGGCTGGATATTCATGCTCCCTTCGCCCTAGCACACACAGATTTCTACTGGAGAATATTCTTAACCAGCAAATTTATACTAAAAGTTGTGGTTAGTATGACATCCAGCACACAAAATAATTAAGTGATAATTGAATATTAAACTTAATTTAAAAGACCTTTAAATATTAAAAGGATGGGAAGGCATATACAAATGCAACCATAATCATTATACTAAGAATGTGAATTCCCATGCTCTTAAAGACAAAAACATGGATAGGGGTGCTCTTTTAACCTGGGAAATGTCCCCATTTTCTGAATGTTTATTTAGTGGTCCACAATTGCAAAAAGTTTGAAAAGCACTGCCTTACATCACAAGAAACTCCCTAAGTACCTGCTTCCAAAGAAACTACAATTTGAATACCTCCCACCGTTTTATGCTACACATATGTCACGCTGTTCCTTCTTCCACTTTCCTCAGTGACACCTCCAAGTCCCCAGGCCTATTTTTTGTGCAGGTCATTTTTCTAATTCAGCAGTATTATTTTGAGAGTCAACCATTCATAGGTAGAGGCCCTTCTGTCATCCAAAGTAGTGTCTGGAGTACAGACTACATTCTTCAGGCTCCATAAAGATGTTAGCCATTCCTGGCCTGAAAGACATAGAAGCCTCTCATCAGCTTTGAAAATTCCTGCAACTGAACCAATAATTCCAATAGAAGAGAACATCTGTAGCTCAGAGTTGAACTGTGGGGTCCTTGGTGCTCTCTGAGCTTGGTTGTTTGCTTGCAGATGTTTCATTGCCCAATTAAGTAACAACATCAGTACCATTCATTACCTAGTTGGGTAATGTCTGCAAGCAAACAACCAAGCTGAGAGAGCACCAAGGACTCCACTGAACCAATAATCCCAGGACTACCTGCTAACTCAGTTTCACTGATTTAATTAGCTGGTTGTCCAACACAGTTACACTGAAGCATGTCCTATTGATTGACATCTTATTAACAGTCCCTTAAAATCGCAGTTGTTAATCTCTGATTTCTTATCTCTCTCTCCCCCACCCCCTCCACCATATGCAAAAAAAAAATTAATGAAATGTCTTCAAAACCTTTCATTTGGCTTTCAAATAAAGCTTCTTTGAGTCTTACGAGATACTTTTATTTATCTCGCTGAACAATCAGCTGATCAAAACAACCCATTTTAGTGTGAGTGAAACAGCCTCAAAATGATGCCTGTCAAACCAGTCCTCCTTAGCCTACTATTCAAAGTGGCTAAGAGCCATTTATCGTCCTTTAATGATAGAACCACCACATAACTGTACCTGCAGTGTGTCAATCATCCTCTCTGAGATAGCATGCCTTTTCAGAAATACAGCCTCCCCCACCTTATCTGCTCCTAGACTTCAGCAGCAGGACCAAAGCTGACAGCTTCTTTCTCTTATGGAAAAGGAGGCAGAGATGGGGGAGAGCCAACATCTGGCAGGGGACTGTAAATACTATACTGTGCTTCTGTTATACATAAAACAGGGAGGAAAAGAGGCCCCCAAAGTGTTATTTCCCCACCAGGGTGAAACAAGTGGCTTATTCAGTAGATTTTTCAAAGAACAAAGGGAAAGGATTAACTAGAGGAGACGTTAACCATATACTGCAGCAATGCAGCTTATTGTAGTTTTTAACGGCCTGTTCATATGGGAACTAGAAACGAGTGGGGAAAATCCATAAAATCTATCATCAGGAGGTCCAGCTGGGACTTTGCACTTTTCTGACGAAATGTGAGCTGCGAACCACCAACAGCTGCCTCCCTGCAAGTCTGCAAAATCACTTGATAAAGAAAAAGCTTTTTTTTTTCATGATTCTCTCTGGTGGCCACTTAGCAGGCAGCCAATGAAATGGTCTAACCCTTTGCGGTTGTGTCATAGGCAGTATGATCCTGGAGAGGCATTTTGGTTGTGACTCTGTAGGAGCAGGATGCAGCCACAGGGGAGCAGGATGCAGTCACCCCAAGCTTCATTTTTGTGTAATAATTTGGTAACATAAGTAAATGAGGAAACTGAGGAAATGAGTAAATGAAAATAGAATAGATGAAATATTTCCATCCCCTCCAGCAGCCAATACCAAGATAAGCAGGGATTAACCCCAGACAAACAATCAAGCAGAAAACAATACCCTAATCAAGGAACTACCAAGGAGAAAACCACACCCCACCAACACTGGCAGGGCAAGTTACTGCATATAAACAGGGAGCAAACCCCCCACTCACTAGCACTGATGATGTTACCTAGTTGGGTAATGAAATGTCTGCAAGCAAACAACCAAGCTCAGAGAGCACCAAAGCCTCCAAAGTATACATCTATATTTAAGGTTATCAGATGGATTGGTCCCTTATGTTTAAGGCAATAAAAGCCATCAAGTAAAAAAATAAAACACAGGACTCTGAGTAGTCCTTCCTGGTTTGGGGGCCATTGATTTCAGTGCAAAAAAAAAGGCAGAAAAATTGTATTACCATAGGCTGTAATGAGAAGAAATTGCTGGGTGAGAGTAAAATGAACACTCTGCCCCAGGTCTTGTAGAATATTGAAAATGGTCTATGGGGAAATTTAGCTATTGTTGCTCATGATCTATGGCTTCTGAAACAAAACAAAACAAAACAAAAGGTAAAATCTCCTCCAAGTTGACTACTATGGTGAAAGAAAGGTGATCAACTTCTGAGCATTAGGGACTGCAACTTGACCTCACGATGGCTCCCATGGGGAGCCACCTCATAACATGGTGATGTCGGTGGAAGTAAAACATCCATCAACTTTTGCTTGTTATTTGGGTTTCGAAAAGGGGAACACAAGACCTAACCCAATCCTGTTCCCACCTTTAATTCCTCCAAAATGGAGCATTTTTCAGCTTTTTTTTTTTTTTTTTTGTATTTTTGGTGAGGCATTAAGAGTGGGGATAGAATTAAGAGGCCTGCAGGAAGCAAACTGTTCCCATTTCTACCTTTAAAACAAAATCCCAACCCTAAAATTGCATGGTTCAAATTGTCCTACCAAGGATAGGCAATCTGTTCCCCTATCAGCTTGGATGATGGCAAGGAATTGTGGGGGTGACAAGCCAAATATTTGCGAAGAACCAGATAGCTTGTCCCCATTCTTTATTGTCCTTCATCTTCCCACACAGCTGACCAATATTCCTTCCACTTGGCCAGTAGAGGGACCACCCAAAATTGCAGCCATCAAGTGCCCTTGCTGAGTTTGTTTTTTATGACAAGGGGAAAAAAACTGTTTGCTGCTAGCTGTAGAGGACATACTAAAAAAATGATATACCCTGATTCCTCCAGACTTGCAGGTGAGCCAAAAGTCCATCAGTTCAGCTTGGAAAACCCTAAGCAAGCTCCACAGTATGGTTGAAACACAAAGCTCTGTGCCAATCAGAGATTAGCAGAATCCTTGCATATGGAAGGTGTTTCAGTGTTTTGTCTGTGTGTGTGCGTGTGTGTCTTTGAGCCAGTGTTGACTCCTGGCAACTGCCTGGACTAGTCTCTGCAGTTTTCTTGGCAAGGTTTTTCAGAAGTGGTTTGCCATTGCCTCCTCCTTCCTAGGGCTGAGAGAGAGTGACTGGCCCAAGGTTACCCAGCTGGCTTTGTGCCTAAAGGACTAGGACTCACAATCTCCTGGTCTCTAGCCTGATGCCTTCACCACCATGCCAAACTGGCTTTCTTCAATATTTTTAACAACGTACAATGAAAAGAAGGCAGGCTATAAGCAAGCCCAGATTCAGGGCTATGCTGCCAATTTGTTAACAAGGGGTTCTCCAGTCACAGATTGTAGGAGGAAGCTGGGTGAGAAAAGTTTCTACTTGTTGGTCTGGATGGAAAGACAAGGGCATCCTGTTTTGCTTGATTTCTCTTTCCTGCTGTTCACCTCAAATCAGGTTAGCAGAGAAAGAAAAGGGATGAATGCTGCCATGTAACCACAGGTGAGCCATCTCTCAGGTCTTCCTCAAGCGCCGTCCCACCTGGCATCCCTTATGCAGGATAGAACTGGGGCCCTTGAAGCACCTGCCTCACTTGCTTTGCCCCTTACCTTGCCACTCACCAGGGTCACGGGTAAAATTTTTATCAAACTAGTATTTTAAATGAAGGACTCTGATAATCCCCCCAAATTCATCAAGGGGCTCTTATGAACCCCTGCAACACAGCCCTACATGTATTCAGTGAGAAACGTTGAAATTATGAAAACAGTGGAAGATACTGAATTGCAATTGCTGCTGGGTCATTTTCAAATGATCTGTCAACACAGTGTTTTGCAAAGACTGTTGGACAAATCTCTGTTCCTTGGAGGCTGCAATCTAAATTTGACACTCCAAGGGGAGTCCTCAGGCTATGATTAAAAAAAAAAAGGTCAAGATGGCCACCACAATGGTGCAATCAAAGCTCTGCCTGTTTTGGTTTCTTTTACCATACCCTGCAGACCCCGCTGCAAGGAAGTCAGGAAGTTGAAAGAAAATGCAGGCAGGGGTAAGCACAAAACTTGCATTTACGTGGTATTTGTACTTAGACTATAGAAATGATCCCTTTCAGATTTCCCCATCTAACCACAAGTGAATAAAAACGGAAAACACTTCATTAACTGAGCCTTTCTCAGCTACAAACATGAGCATCTCTTCCTTTTACCTTTGAACTCATCAGCGGCCGATCTCCTAAAGACAAGCTTTAACAATAGTTACCCTCTCTTGGTTTTTTCCTCCCATTCTAATTCCAAAAGAAACTTCCCAGTGCAGGATTTTGTATCTTCTAAGCTCACCTGTTAATTTGCAACCCCAAACCTTTGAACCTTAGTGCTTTCTTTGCCCAGAGGCTGGTATTCTTGCTTCTCCTGGCATAAGAGAAAGAAAAGGGAAGGCTTGTATTGAGGTGCCCGAGTCCAGGCCCCCTTTCCTCCCCATACATAAAGGAGCTTGTTGATGGAATTTCACACACAAAAGGGAGGCTTGTCATTAGGAACAATAACAGGGACTTAAAAGCAAAACCAGGAGCTGTACAATTCTTTGAAGTTCAGTAGAAAAACTGTCTCCATTGATGTTGATAATACAGACATTACTCTCTTACGAGGGAGTTGCACTGCTTCTGTGATTTCTGTTTTTTCTTGGTGGCGCTGTTGTCTTCCCCCCACGCTACACACAAACCCCAACCTGTTATGTTAAACAGAAACTTAAACATAACAAGTGTTATGTTAAATAGAAACTTAAATCCTCAGGGATCCAGTTGAGACAAATTGGTTAAAAACTATTAAACACACTGAGGAGCCAGGCCATTTTAACACTGTATCTCCTTTGGAACCTGGATGCCTTTTCATTTTCTGATACACTAGAGCAGTCTTTCTCAACCTTGGCAACTTTAAGACGTCTGGGCTTCAACTCCCAGAATTCCCCAGCCAGCATGTGAGAAACACTGCACTAGAGCGAGCAAGGTCTGGTTTGAGAATGGACAATGGTGAGAAATCAAAGAACGATTACCACAATAAAAAAATAATGAGAATGTGGTGGTGAATTTCTTTACATTAGGGCAGTTTTTCTGTGGTCAAGACCTGTAGTGAATATGTCAAGAGTGCAAAGAGAGAGAGAGAACGTTGTCTACTTTAACTGTTTCATTCCAAAGTTGAAGGATTTCCATACAGTTCTTGTGTGTCACGTATTTCCTGCCCAAAATGGCAGGAGACTACATATGTGTGCAAATGTTCTAAGTCTCGTGGCAGTTCAAAAACTAACAAGCCGAAGTGTCTTTTCCTAGGATTGCTCTGTGGCTGCATCAGTCCCTGGGAAAGATGCAGCTGCTGTTGCAGAGCGCTGCTACATTCATGCACCCTGTTGCTCCATTCATGCACCTTTTGCCTTCAAATGCAAAGTAAGACACAGCTCCAGTAACCTGAATGAGTTACGTTGCCAGCGTAGTCACCTGCAGGGAAGCAGGAGAGAGAAAACTTCCATTGTGACATCATCCCATAAAGCCCATGATTGTGCACTTGCATCTGATGTTGAGACACACATACCAAAGTGTGGAGTATGCACTGGGATGCCACAATGCAGATTGCATCCTTCCTTTATCTTTGTGGTAGCAGCAAATGCCTGTGGTTGCTAGGGCCTGATGCATCCTTCTGAAGCTAGGCCTTTCAAAAATGTTGAGTCACCACTCTCAGCAACCCCAGTGATCTGTTAAAATTCCCTATTTTACAAAACAATTAAAGATGCAGGAACCTTATCCTCTGGTCAATATGGTCACCCTCCCTCAAAGATACTTTGTGCTCTGTTAGGATAAACATGCAAGAAGTCTTACGTTTCCATTAAGAGGCAGACAGCTGCTTAGGAGAAGAAAAATAGTGTGGAGGAAAATGTTTTTTTTTCAAAAAAAGGGGGGGGGAGCCTTTTTCCAAACTCAGTTCAATTGCTACAACTGTTTTTGAAAGATCCAGTCATAGATCTCCAACTTCTCATCAATTTTATTCTTTATGCTTAGCACTAAATATAGGTAGCATGCTTCTCAGATCCTCTCAGTTGTCTCCAAGAAGTAGCATATTAGAAAATGTGTGATGACTGCCTACCCAGCTTACCATTAAATTTGATTCATACGTGATAAAGTAGAAATCTCTTTAATGGAGTGTAGCATGCAATACAGAGAAAAAGTTGCAAATAGAAGTTCCCGCACTTTCCCCAAGTTAAACAGCCAATTAATTCAACCTGCTCCCCCTTCTTTGGTATGCAGTCCCCTTTTTCATGCCAGTTTGTTCAGTTCTGTGCAGATGTCTGCAGTGGCTCTGCCGGTTGACCTTGGATGCCAGAGAGAGCCCAGACAAGATGCTTTCACACTCCTGGCTTGTTCCCCCTCCCAATTCTACTAACTCGCAAATCTCAACCCGTGTTGATTCCATTCATGCATGCAAGTTGGATCAGATGTTCTAGGAATGTTTGATCTGGGAGCATGACACAATGATGCAGATCTTACTATTTCTAATTTATTTATTTATTTGATTTCTATAGCTGTCCATCTGTCTATCTCAACAAGTGACTCTAATGGGCAACCCATCTATAGATCACAAGAATTCTTACAATCAGCAAAGTTTAGCTTACAATCTTACAACTTTGTAAGCTTACAAAGTTTAGCTTACAATTCTTACAATCATTGGATTAGTTATTGAGGCCAAATGTCAAAGATCCATGTTGTATCCATCCTGTACAAATCCTAGAATGATCAAGCTGAAGGCACCAGTCCATAAACTGAGTGCCCTCCAAATGTATGGACTTCAACTCCAGAATTCTCAGCAAAAGCAGCAAGCAATCCACTATGTCAGTTCTGGGTGATGAAGGCCAGGAGTGTATCCAAATTAGAGAAGCCTGGAAATAAATGGCTTGAACTTCCTGGTTAAATAGCACAATCAGGAAAGCCATAGGTCATGGTTTTAAGAATTGGCCTGCTCTAAAGTGAATTTCCTCATTGTCATATTCCAGGTGGTTGCAAACAGTAGGCAATAATGCCAATCGCTCAGAAAAGGTAAGTAATTCTTTATGGAAGGCAGCCATCTCCCTGGGATGCTTTAATTTGGATTCTTGAACTGAGTAGGATCTAAAGGTCCTCTCGATTCTATAATTCTAATCAATTAGACTAGCACAAAGGCTTTGGTTATATTTCATCTCTTCTCAAACACAGGTCCCAAATTTTCCTGCAAGCCCTGAAGCTCTGCATAATAGTGGCTTGATCTGCAGTCAATTCCCATCTTGCAGATCATTAACAGCCCAAGCTACCAGTCATAAGTGACTGGAACAAGCCAGAATGAAATCACATGTATGTTATCACACAAAGACACAAATTATGAAATGATCCAATATCTGCAAGCTTTTACAGAAGGAGATCCAAATTCAATATAAGGAGGAATTTCCTGACCATGAGAGCTATTACATAGAGCAGCCTCCCTCCTGGAGTCATGGATGCTCCATCATAGGATGTTTTTAAGCAATGTTTGACAGCCATTTGTCTCAGATGGCATGAGGATTCCTGCCCTGGACCTCCAAGGCTCCATGTGAGCCTATGATTCTATGGTTCTCTGTCACTTGCTCCTTTGCCCTTTCCGGTAGATGCCCACATTACCATTAATGTCACAAAAATATTTTTCCCCTCCTGATCAGTTGGCAACTCTGCTCCCTATCCCTGTTTCCCTCTTTGTGTGGATGAAAAGATGTCCTTAGATGTCAAAAGCAAGTCCCTCTCCTGCGCTCTTGTGGGCCCATTGGTTCTCAGCATTCAAATTAGCAGAGGTGAAACTCTGTAGGCTAATCAGCAGAGACCGCAACTGGTACAAAAGCTGGGTATAGTTGTCAGCCCATGGCCTTGCAAGCAGCTTGTCTTCCTCCCTCTGGGCAACTGTGCAATAATCCATAAATGTTTGTGTATGTCATTTCCAGAGAAGCAGCTGAAGAAAGAGAACCATAAAAGCAAGGAAGGCAAGATCAATGCAGTTCAAGTCCACCTGGACTTTCTTATCATCCATTTAATATCACTACAAAGCAGTAATACCAACTTAGCCTTTAAAAGGCCAGGAGAATCTGAGCTTGGATTTCCGGTGCCCCCTTAACACTAGCATTATGACATTAAGAGAGAAGTGAGTTGTGTTTACACATTGCACTAAGCCACAGTTTACTTAACTATCTTTTGGTTGATAGTTCGTGACCTCCTATTCTCTAGTTTCACACAATATACTAAGTCATATACCACAATGGCTGTATTTATGCAATACTCTGAGCCAGATCCAAACACACCATTTTACAGCCTAGAGTCATGTGTGAAACTCAGTCATTGGGATGCCAAACTAGAATATTAAAATTATGAGTAGATCTTAGTTCTTTCTATGGGTGGAAACATTGTTTCAGTGGCTGTCTGTTGAATATGCTCCTGCCAGAGGAAAAAAGCAAAGACAATCTTTGTTGACTTTCCTTTCCCACTGCGGCTACCAATATTGCCTTCTTCTTTGGCCCAGAAGGTGCTCCAGCTCTCTGGAAACACAAAGGCAGAGGAGAGTAAATGGGGAATTCAGTGTTTTGCACCACCTCCATTCTACTAGTACAGTAGGATCACTCTGCTGTACTACTGATGGAAATAATCCTTCCGTTCATAGAAGGCAGATTGATTGTGGATCTAATATAGAAATCCATCTTCTCCATTTTGATGCCTTCAAATATCAGGGAGTTAGATTGATAACCCCCACCCAGCCTGGAGTAATAAAAACCACTGAGCTTAGACAATTTACTGTTTCTCAGCTTCAACTCCCCACTTGAAATCTCTGGATAACCAAATTATCCAGATAGATCAGATTGTTGTAAGGATTATCCTCAAAGGGTCATCTTCTGTGATTATTATTATTATGTATTAAATTTGTATGCCGCCCAACTCTCAATGACTTTGGGCAGCTCACAACAATCAAAGAAATTACAATAAAGTCAACAAAACATAAAAGAGAGATAAGTATTTAAGATGGAGTGCTTTTCTTTTCTTTTCTTTTCTTTTCTTTTCTTTTCTTTTCTTTTCTTTTCTTTTCTTGCCAACTCTTGTAAGCAGAGGGAGGGAGGCAAAGAAGGCAGGAAGGCTGTCTATAATTAATGTTATCTAATACAGAAGCAGTGGCATAAAGATAGGTGAGGCAGCCACTTGGGAGTTGAATACAAGGAGAGGCTACAAGGATATCCCTTGCCGGCCGCTACTTTCCCATGCCTTCAATAAATTGGGTTGTGCAAGGTAGTGCCACCATATCTAGTCTTCAAACATCTGGACAACCACTAGATGGCAGTTGACATAATTCTGCACCCCACCCAGTTCCGTGTTAGTCTTGGTCTGGATCTTTGCATCCCAACCCCAGTAATTTGGGCCACAATAAGATTAGTGGAGGGTTAGAGTAGGAGGGAGCTACTGCTACTGCTACCACCTCCTCCTCCATTGCTGTTTCCCAAATAGTTTCCCAGCATGTGCTGGAAGCAAAGCCTTCTGAGACTCTGGGGACTTCCCTAGCAATCAATACTGGTTAACAACTTTGCACTCTCCTCCTCCTTCCAACCTATGCACAAATGAGGGAAACAAAACTGCATTCTGTATCTGTTTCTGGACTACAAAAATCTGTACAACCACTAGATGGCAGCAAAGAGTATACTTGTTGGTACATATCAGAGAGAAGGACTTCCAGGCAGCTGAGTGTGAGGTCTTCTGAGGGGAGGATAAAAGTAGAACCCCCTCAAGTCTAATGACTCTTGACTCTGACTGAAGAATTGAAGGGAGACCTCAACTCTAGCCGAGGGGAAGAAGGGTCATGTGACCTTCTTCCCTTTCTCCCTCCCAGTCTCAATTGCTGCTACTTGGAGGACTAGAACCTATCTGAGAGATTTGCCTTGAGGCCCAGAGAGCTCTACTTGTGCCCTGCCAGAAGCAACCAAATTATTTAGTGTAGCAACCAGGTGGCTGGCAAAGCTGTGGACATACAAGAAGAACAAAGCAAAACCTCAGTCATGGCTAGAAAGCAACATTTCCTACGATAGAGAGAAGTTATTTCTGTTTCCTTTTTTTCTCTCTCTCTCATTATTACTTTGCACAATTATTGCTGCAGTGTGCTCAGCAAACTTAAAGACAGTCACAAAAGACTGCTCAGATAAATGAGACTGAAAGCAACACATGCAAGCCAGAAGCAAGCATGGGGAAAATGAGCGAAATGAGATTGTGGCTGCAAAATTGGCAATAATTTTAATGTTGTTTTTTAAATGTATATATTAGGTTTTTGTCTATAAATAATCTTAAGATATGGCTAAATATGGCATGGTGCTAAAAAAGACATTGGGTAGATTAGATGAACGGATGAATGGCTGGGGAGATGAATGGACAATATCCAGCAGTTGTAGAAAGTAGACTGTAAGCCTTTTTAGCATGCGTAAAAGGAACCATTCAGTTTCAGAAGTATCTGAGGTGATTGAGCCATGCCTTCATAAACCAACCTACTAGGAAGGAGCTGTCTAATGTTTTCTTCCCCGCAAGAATTGTAACAGAGGCAAAAACCTTCATCCATCATAACTGCTCCTGGAACCTATGGCCTATACAGTTTGATTTCCATAACTTGGCATGAGGGAGACGAACTTTTTACGTTTGAGAGCCACATTTCACTTTTGTGACTAGACCAAAAGCTACTGGGAACAGGGCAATGATGGATAATGGGATTTTCTGGCAATTTGGCAGGGGGAGGGGAAGAGGAGTTTAAGAAAGCTATAGATAGTTTTGTTTTGTAGTTTATTAAACTATTACTATGATAAACCTACTTTATGGATTATCGCTATCATTTTGGTGCGTTTATTTTCAGCAATAATGGTTAGACGGAAACTCTAGGCCACCAGAAGGGAGTTGGGCAGCCAGGTATAACGTGGGGTTGCCCACTCCTCCCCAAGCTCTGATTAGGTTCTCTCTGTCTAGGTTTTGCTCTGAGTTCAGCAGTTTTGCCCTCCATTCACTGCATCTCATGGGTTCACAATAAACTACACTAAACTGAACAAGGCAATGGGAATTCTGATCAGACCTCTTATCTTTCCCAGTTTTGACATTTCTCAGGATTGAAGCCATGGCATGGGGTAGGAGATCTCATCTTTTTATCTTGTGGTACTTTTCTAATTAAGATCTTTCCACCACCCAAGTTACTTTTGGCTCGCAGACTTGTACATTTTGATTAAAAGACAAAAGGCAATTTCAGGACTGATGGTCTTCAATGGGAAAATGAGAGAAAAAGAAAGCAGTTACACCACCACCAACACGCACGCTGTGTCACCTGTCTGGTTTAAACTGGCTCCCCCTGTTACTCTTTCCAAAAGATGGATGTTCTAATCGTAGATCTCCCTCTCCAACTTTTCAGATTATGGCAGATTTACAGCACGAATAGATCTTTGATAAGCCTCATAGGTTTCTCAGGGCTGGAGCTCTGCAAGCATGCCCTAAAGCAGACTAGTAAAGACATCACAGAAGCTCTTCGTATGAAATACTTGCAGATTTTCTTCTGAACCCATCTCAGGTTCCAGCAATAATGTCATATTTGAGTGCCTGTAAAGAAGTTCTATCCATAAACCTATCCCCACGCACAATTGAAAGAAGACATTTAGCCAGGAAACGGACCCTGCCTTTGCCTTTCATTTAGGCTCCCCTCAGCAGGAGATGTAGGCAATAGCTTCCCAAATGGTGGGTCATGACCCATAAATTGGGCTCCTGAATATGGCTCAGATTAACTCATGAGGCTGTGGTGTGCAGGAATGCCAAGAAAGTGAGGGAGGGGGAAATAGGTAGCAGGGAGGAAATCACTCAAGAGGAAGGGCCATGAACCTTCTTACATCCATTAAGGATAGACTGTCAGACTCAGGGATTATTTGAATAAACCAAAGCTCAGAGAGAGAATTCATTACTGTTAGTGTTTAAGGTGCCACAAGACCCTTTAATTCATGCACTCACTCATGTAGAAATGAACATTAGCAAGCTTCATTCTTTCAAACCCGTGAACACACTGACTTTGTCAGGGCTCTGAAGCTAAGCAGGGTCAGGTCCAGACAGTGTTTGAATGGAAGAACTTCTGGGAATGCTGGGGCTAGACAGAGAGATTCTTAAAAAGTCTCAGAAGAAGACGGTAGCAAACCATTTCTGTATTACCACCAAGAGAACTATTCGAATATGTCAGGAATTAAGCTCAGTTTGAAGGAGACTTTATCTATGCTATTTTCACTACATCAGGTCTTGAACACCTGAAATAGAAAGCACGATAAAAGCATGATAATTTTTGAGAGAAAGAACTGATAAATTCTGTTCAGGAACTAATTCTTGAACAGCTGAATAAGGAGGGCAGTTGCTTAATACCTTGTGTAAGGACAATGGCTTCCAGCTGCAAGTGAAGTTGGCAATTCTTATGTTGCCTAGAACTGAGTCTAGTGTCAGGGAAGTGAAGTGGAGGGATCTTTGGACGGGCTCTCTGTAAAGTTGTAGGCAAGAACCGGTTCTTCCTATTTGAACAAAGCAAAGGACTGTTGCTTCACCTCATTTGATGGTCTACAATTCTTAACAGTATTTTGTATTCTGTGGCTCTTTCAATCTAACAAAGGAAAAAATGAAAATATTAGGTGTTTATTTACATGTTAAGTGTTGTTCTAGTCAAGGCCCCATAGATGGGGCCTCCAACTCAGGCTGCAACAATCCAGACGACTAGTAGATGGCAGCAAAGAAATACAGAAAATGCCAGCCTTTTATTGATTGATTGATTGATTGATTGATTGATTGATTTTTCAAATTTCTATCACTGCTGATCTCCCCCAAGGGGGACTATGGGCAGTTTACAATAAAATTGGAAGTTAAAACTGTAAAAGACATAAATTATCATACAAATAACCAATATAAATAGAAAGTAATGAATATAAAATCGAGCAGCGACAAGATCTTGCTCAGGAGGGAGGACACTAAGGGACCAGCCACCCCCAGGAAGAACTATTACCCTTCCCATCCCAGGCGAGGTGGCAGAAGCAGGTCTTCAAACTCTTAAGGAAGGCCAGAAGTTAAGGAGCCTGTCTCACCTCTGGGGGCAGAATGTTCCAGACAACGGGTACCATTGCAGAGAAGGCCCGCCTCCTGGACCCTGCCAAGTGGAATTCCCTTACCGATGGGGTCCACAGCATGCCCTCTCTGCATGACAGGGTGGGAGAGGTTGATATTATGGGGATGAGACGGTCCCTCAGGTAACCTGGCCCCATGCCATATAGGGCTTTAAAGGTAATAACGAACACCTTGAATTGCACCCGGAAGCAAACTGGCACCCAGTGCAGCTTGTGCAGCAGTGGTATCACATGTGCCAATCTTGGGGCACCAATAACTGCCCACGCGGCCACGTTCTGGACCAGCTGAAGCTTCCAGATACTCTTCAAGGGTAGCCCCATGTAGAGTGCATTGCAGTAGTCTATATGGGAGATGACCAGGGCATGAGTGACCGTGTGAAGGGCCTCCCAGTCCAGGAAAGGGCATAACTGGCACATAACATGAAGTTGTGCAAAGGCTCTTCGAACAGGAGTCATGAGTCCAGAAGGATCCCCAGGTTCCTCACTGGGTCTGAATGGGGCAGTGCAACCCCATCCAGAACTAAAGATGACAACTTCCTGGATACCAAGGAGCTGTCAACCTGCAGCCACTCCATCTTACCAGGGTTCAGCTGAAGCCTGTTATTCCCCATCCAGACCCCCACAGCCCCCAGGCACTGAGAAAGGACAGTCACCGCATCGCTTACCTCGCCTGGGATGGAGATATATAATTGAGTATCATCAGCATATTGACAATACCTCATCCCGTGGTGACGGATGATGTCATCCAGTGGTTTCATGTAGATGTTGAATAGGAGAGGGGAGACAACCGAACCCTGCGGCACCCCACACAAGAGGGGTCAAGGGTCGGATCTCCCATCTCCTATCACTACCAATTGGGACCGGCCCTAGAGGAAGGAGGTGAACCAGAGCAAAACCATGCTGCCCACCCCCAACTCCCTGAGCCACCCCAAAAGGATATCATGGTCAATGGTATTGAAAGCCACTGAGAGGTCAAGAAGAGCCAGGATGGATACACTCCATCCCGCTCCTGCCACAGTTCATCCATAAGCATGACCAATGCGGTTTCTGTCCCATATCCAGGCCTGAAACCTGACTGGAAGGGGTCTAGATAATCCGTTTCATCCAGAATCCTCTGGAGTTGTAACGCCACCACTTTCTCAACCACCTTCCCCGAAAAGGGAAGGTGAGAGTCAGGACAAAAACTGTCCCACACAGTAGGGTCCAGTGATGGTTTCTTGAGGAGGGGGTGCACTAGCACCTCCTTGAAGGCAGCCAGAAACACCCCCTCTCTCAAGAATGCATTAACCATCGCCTGGACCCAACCACATGTCACCTCCCGGGCTGCCTTCACCAGCAAGGAAGGGCATGGGTCTAGATGACATGTGGTGGCATTTACAATCTGGAGGATCCTGTCCACTTCCTTAGGTCCAACAGGATCAAACTGTTCCCAGATAACAGGGTAGGTACGTTCCCTCAGCATCTCCTCAGACTGTGCCTCACACTTAGAGTCCAACTTGGAACGGATCTGAGCGATTTTATCCTGCAGATGCTCAGAAAACTCCACCACACAGCCCTGTAGGTGGGTTATTATATCCACCTTACCCAAAAGGGATAGAGTAATCTTAAACCGGGGTGTCAGGTGGCATTCTGCAGTCACAATAAGAGCACAGAAATATTCACATTTCACCACTCTTATCACCACAAGGTAGGCCTTAATAGCGGCTCTAGCTTGTGTTTGGTCAGATTCAGTCTTTGTCTTCCTTCAGCGACACTCTAGGCATCTCCTAACCCTCTTCAAAACCCTCAGCTCCTCCTTTTGCTACCATCGGGTAGTTATCTGGATGTTTGCATCTCAGAGTGAGTAGCCACATGGCTTACATAATTTGAGGTCACAGGAGAGTTCATTGCCCAAGCACACTGATGACCATTTTAAACAAGCTACTTTAAAGAGTTCCAAATTCCAGCAGGTACCAATTTTTTAATCAGTCTCTCCTCCTTTGGTTTTTTAAGCTTTTTTTTCACAGCTTGATCTGTAAACTTTTCATAGCAATCACATTTTCTAAATTATCTAAATAAATTTCTCTTTCTCCCATAAACAATCTTCCTTGTTGATTTTCAGCACAGGAGCAGCAGAGGAGGAGGGGAGGAGGAGCAGGATTATTATTATTATTATTATTACTACTACTACTACTACTACTACTATTTCTGGTCATATAGTAACCAGCAGGAAACAACTGGGAACTTCAAGCAATATAGTGGATTACATGAAATGAGTAGGACTAAGACTGGAACAGCAGAGTATCCTCCTAAATTTGTGATGGCTAAAAAAGAAAAACCTGTGTTTGGTGGGATTCTTTGGAGATGGAAATCTTTCCAGTAGGAAAGCAAGAGTATTTCATTCCTTCTATTGTTTTTCCTCCATTGTAGTTTTTCCAGCTACCCATTTTACTTCCAATTTTGGAGGGACGGGGGAGAGAAATGAGTACAAATAGCTTTGGAGAACATGTTCAGGAAAAAATAAACAACTTTAACCTCTAAACATATTGGTGATGCAGAAAGGGCAGAAAGGTGATCTGCACTCTCCGTAGTGGCTCTCTAGAGTTCGGACAAAGGTCTTTCCCAATTCTACCTGGAGCTATCAGACACCGAACCTGGGATGTTTTTGTATGCAAAGTCATCCCTGTGCCATCTCTGCTTTTCTACAAAGTACCCTGCCTTCTCTAAGAAAGTTCCCCAACTGTTTCTGCCAGGGGGAACATTTGGAATTATTATTATTATTATTATCATTATTATTATTATTATTATTAGATTTTTTTAATCCTGCCTTTTTTAATTTGATCAACTCAATGCAGCAAACATACTCCTTGCCTCCTATTTTCCCCACATCAGCCCAGTGAGGTGGGCTGTGCTGAGAGTGAGTGACTGGCCCAAAGTCACCCAGCCAGCTTTCAAGTCAAGGCAGGCCTAGAATTCACCGTCTCCTGCCTTCTAGGCCAGCACCTGAACCACTACACCAAACTGGCTCTATTTTTTAAGAACGTATCATGAGAACTCTCACACAACAGCTGCCATGGTGGGCATGGCCAGCCACAAAGCACCAATTTGCCAGAAGGTGAACTGTTGAGGCTGCTCTCAAATTCCTCTCTAGCTTTCCAGGATGTTCCTTACTACTTAACTTACTTCTAATTTTCAACAGCATTCTTGAAAATAAAAAAAAGTATGCTTGGAACTGGCACTTTGCTTTGTAGCATGCTAGCTTCCTTTTCTTTTTCTCTGAGTTAAAAAATCTAAAACGAATCAGATGGATCATGGAGCTTTGTGACTGCCAAAGGAGGTGTTTGTGGAACACTGGCACCCATGGGTTCCCTGTTGAGGACCTAGGCATAACATGGGCTTCTGTTCCAATTGAGAACTTCAAAGAAGCGTTGTTTGCAGTTTCTCTTACATGAAGATTTTCCTCTGTGGCTCTGTGGCTTATGGTTTGAGCTGTACTTGCGTTGTACTATCTTTGTTACATTTGCAACACATTAACTGGGGGGTATTTGTTTCCTTTAACAAATATACATGCTCTCTGCTGGCCACAGTTCTGGTAATATAATATCCAAATAATAATAAACATTTTAGTCCCCTTGATGTTTGGCTGACATCAAGGCAACATATATAGGAACATCCCACTTTAGCCACTCAACAATCCTGCATTGTAGCTTAAACTGAGAGAAAAGTCTAGTTCAAGGTTATCCAGTCCAAGAGGTATTTTTTGGCTGAGTAGGAGCTACATCTTTGAAATCAGCAATGTGATACATAGGCCTTTGAGGAAAGTTAAGTGTTGTGTCTTTTCTACTTAGTAAACAAAAGACAACAGAGTTAGGAGTCATTTTTCTCCTGCCTCCTGCCTTGCCGCAACTCCTAGAAGTGCAACTCCAGTGTGCCTGCAAGAATACAAGCAATCCAAATTAATGGAGTAACAATACAAGGTCACAGGCATGCTTAATCAAATAATAACTCATTATACTACAGGAAGGTTAAAAAAAAACACAGGTATATGAGCAAAGCCACTTGCCGGCATATTTAATTCTGTCTGGTCAGGAACAGCGCAGCAGGAACAGATTTCAAAAACGCCTCTGTGTTTTGCCAAACAAAATTGGCAAATAGAGGAAAGGTTGCATCCAAAGCAATTAAGAATGAAGGTCAGAAGTGACAGTGAAGAATTCAACCATCTGAGGAAAAAAGTTCAGAAAAATGATTGCAACCAGATGAGGTACAACAAGTCAGCGTTTATATTTGTAGTGGTAAATATCCTTAAAGAAGCCTCATTTGAGAGCTCCCTGCACTGTGTCAGTCCAATCATCTTTCTTCAGTTATGTCAGCGGTAGAGAACCTGTGGCCCTCCAGATGCTGTTGAACTACGAGTTCCAACATTCTTTGCCAAAGGCCAGAATGGTTGCAGCTTCTGCCAACATCTGCCTAATCTGAAACTTGAGTCATTCTATAATGCCAGATTGTGCATTGGATTCTACTTCAAGCCACTCTGAATTAATCTGAGACTTCCCGAAGTGAGGCAGTATCCCTCCTAAGCAGCCAGAACCAACTTGGAATCTTCAAGTGCACCAGGAAAGGGAACACTTTCCCTTCTCTAAATGCTATTTTTAATCTGTTTCATTGTAGGGATAGGGAAGCTGTGAAACTCACTTATTGCTGAAATGCAGTTGCCAGCATCACTAGGAAGCATAGCAACGGTAAGAGATGCTGGGAGTTATAGTTCAGCAACATCCTGAATGCCACCAGTTTTCTGCTCCTGACCTTGGTCCTCCCTCTCAAATAGGAATGAAGAACCTGTGGCCCTCCAATTGTTGCTAAACTACAACTCCCAGTATCCCTCATTGCTGGCCATGCTGGAATAGTGATGTCATTGGAGGTATAACTTGGCAACATCTGGAAGGCCAGAGGTTCCTCACCCCTGCAACCTGTAAATGGCCTTTTAGGTGAAGCTGCCATACTCCTCCTTCAGCTGCTACCAATCTTCAATAAGTAAATTAAAATTAAATTTAATAGTTCTAAGAACTCCTAAGATCAGACAGCATGGATTTAGGAAGAAAGAGAATCCTCTAATCTGGAGTGCAAGCATATTACACTTTACTTCCTCTGTTTTGCTTTACAGTGTTAGCAATTGTTGCTTTCTGCACTATTCCCCATTCCCCCCCCTCACTGCCCCATTTTCCAGACCACTGCTCCTGTTGCTTGCTGGGACACTTGCCATCTGTTTTATAATTGCACTGTGATCTGATGGTAAGACTTAGTGACCTTTCTAGACTTTTAATTAAAAGTTTATTTCTTTTGTAAATCATCTTCATCAGATTCTTCCTTTCAAGTCCTATCTCTTATAAGGAGTTGTTCACGTTGACTCCAAAGAGATACAGGACAGAGATATATTAATTATTTTTTTAAAAAAATTAATAATCAATCTGAAAGCAATCTATTAACCCATGACTTAACACAGAAAGGCTAGAGGGGATCTCCCCCAGACTATACTAATGTAATATGATTAATCTGATGAGACAGAATACTTTTCTCGAGCACACAAGTACTGTTTTTAACTATTGAACTACAGGGAACAAATCTGTCATTTTATGACTGGGACCTAACACACCTCAGCAGCAAAAGACTCTGCCTGACAGGGTGTCTGCAGGGTGGGTGGGGATCAGAAACGTCAAGATGGTGACCACAACTATGTGTATAAATCCCTGCCTTTTTTTACATGTGTTGTGAATGTGTTTCTGATTCTTTTTTTCTCTTCTTTAAACACAATTTGGGTTGGTCTGCTCTTCAAAACAGGGTGTCTTTAAACAGAGGATTCTCCCAATTCTCTGTATCAGCCTACTGTCCTCTATATAGTTATTCACATTTTCTTTTACCTTTTGCCACATACCAAGAGGCCTGTGGATGCTTTTGAAATTCTGACTTCACTTAATCTTTTTCCTTGGGCTTGAAACTTTCCAAGCATCAGATTTATTAGTTAATCTGTGGTCTCCTTTTTGTGGCTTTTTTGTGGTCTCCATATGTCCTGTAGCATTCTTCCCTGGATTTGGTTCCTGGCCAGGTTTACAAAATTAAACTGTCTCTCTGTCCATTTATATAGCAGCTGTCTATCCTGCTACATCACACATAATTAAAATAACCAGCAGATAAAAACAGTGCAATTTATTGTATGTGAATCAAATACTTTAAACATTGGGGAGATTTAATACTTTGCTCTGAAGTCTCAAAAAAGAAAATCCATGTTTATAGGGAATAAGTTAGCCTGGGCTCTCAACTCTGAAGTGGGACTGACTGGGCAACCAGAGGTGAGACCTATGAGACCTCACATGGAGCCAACAAGAAGGCCAACTGCCAGCATCTCCAGTCAAAGGTCTGGGTGGCAAGTGATGGAAAGGACAGATTAGACTCAGACTGGACTCTGCTTCCTACATTCTGCCCCAGGGTAACATCTGCATCCCAGTAACCTAAAATTAGCAAGGAAGATTGCACAGTTACATGCCACACTATGGACACTTATCCTATCACACTAGAGAGTAAAAGACACACAATTTACCCCAGGTATTGGGGGGGGGGCGTTAAATGCAGTCCTCATCGATAACTGGAAAACCACATCAATGGGTTGCTCCAAAATGCCATCCTCTCCAGCCCCCGAAATAGACCAAATAAAAAACAAAGCGGTAGTGGGAATGAAGAACAGAGAACGGAGTGGAGAAAAAAATCTGTACGGGTGGAGTTCTCCTACATCCCATTTTTAACATTATTTATATATTTATTACGACAAACACTGAGGTGCCTTGCACATTCTAAGGCAAAGGAGGGAATGTCCTCGCATCAAAGGCCTTGCTTTTGCCAACTATATCTAGAGGAGACAATGGAGAAAGGACCCAATTGCTGAGTTTTCTACAGTATATTCAACATGTTTCTATATATGTTCTCCTTATTTTATGAAAGTTCATTGTAAACTTGGGAAAGAAGGAGGAGAAATTATATTATTATTATTATTATTATTATTATTATTATTATTATTATTATTATTATATTGTAGTAGAGGATAAATTAATCCAGAGAAGACAACTGTTTGGTGACATTCACTCTAATGTATGGAAATGTATTGCAACGTTTGTGAACTATTTCTTGTTGTTACTGCTACTTGTTTCTGTTACAATGCCTTATTGTTAGAGAGGAGAAATGATCCCAAAGGAGACCACGTACTCAGTAATGCACTCCTTCATCTACAGAAGCTCTTTGCCAAGTGTGGATGTAGTCCATTAACTTTTCCTAGACATCCAGTGCAACTTCAGCAGCACCCTGGCTCATCAAATCATACGGTATAAAATGATTCACTTTTATACACTGCATTGCTACAAATGGGATGTTTGAGCCCCAGCAAACACAACCCCACTGAAGATTTCCCAATATAAAAAGCAGCTGGAGAGAGCTGGGAAAACAGGTATAATTGCATTTTCAAATTACCCACCTCCTGCTGAAAAGCAAGTAGGCCATTATGATTAAAAATGAATCAACAGGTACATGAGATTTTTCGGGGTGGCCTTAGAAACAATTTCACAATAGGCACAGATGGTTGAGATGCAGACAGATTCTCTGAGATGCCCTCCCACCCCACCCCCCACCCCGCTTCTTTTCCTGCAAGGTAGTGGAAAGCCTTTAAAAGGACTAAATTGTTTTTCGATTTGCTTTTCAAGAAAAGGCTTATCAGAGCTGAGCCCACAGCCCAGCCCATTACCCCTCCTTTTGCCCTGTGGTCTGCTTAATGGGTAGAATGGTTGGGACTGATAAGCAGTAATGAACCCCCAAACTAAGAAAAATCCAGATCATTTCAGTTTCACACACACATACATACAAGAGAGGTTTCTTTGTTGCAAGAACATCAGATCTGAAAGTGGCCTCTGAAAGCCAGAACTTAAACAGCTTTTACATTAGGTATAATATATTTATCTCCCAAACTAATAAATAATAACAACAACAACGAAACGCCTAATTTCAAAATAAGCAAAAAATCTGCTTGCTTATCCTTAACTCAGACTAGGGAGGGCTGGGTTTGTTCCCACCTGACATCTCTAATTCCTTTTTCTTTTCATTATGGCTTGAGGGAAGGGACTTTGGTTAAGAGAAAGTTTGCTTGCAGAAAGGACCTGATTCAACTCTTGGCCTCTCCAAGTGAAAAAGGATCAGATAGGAGATGGTGTTACTTCAGAGAAATGAAAATATGACTTTTCCTGCTCATAATTACTTTGAGTATTGCCAAATTGCATAACAGGGCAGACACTGCTAAAGAGTAGAAGAATGTAGGTGGATCAGACCAAGAGCTCATCTCATCCAGCAGAGGATGGTTCTTGCTTCTAACAAGAATGAACCGGATGCCACTGGAAGCTGCCACATAAGCTTGAAAAAAGATGCTGTTGTTTTAATAAATCAAATGTAACTTTTACAGTAGCAGCATTTTTTCAGATATTTGCAGTAGCCTGCAAAAAACTCACAAATAGATATGCACACATTATTGTTATTGTTGTTGGTTAATTAAATTTGTAACTACCCAATGACTCTGGGTGGTTAATGAATTGCAAAGTGGTACAGTGTTCATGTGAAATCCAAAGCAATTCTACTGAATCATTTTCAAAGCATGCACAACTCTATTATTTACTGCCTCTGAACCTGATTATGTAGCCACTGGTACACAACCCCTACAACCATTGATTTTAAAACTGGCACTCTTGCAGAGTCATGCATGCATGCCCTCATCAGACTTCAGTTTAGAAAGGAAGTTGAAATGGCCTGATGGATCTCCTATTTCTCTCAGTACTTTCAGCCTTATGTGTGTGCTTTCTAGCACTGTTTCTGTCACAAACACAAATTGTAACATATTCTGGCCAGATCTTTCAAATTAACCCTCTATCTCATGGATTTACAACATTATGTGCTTGAGTATGGATCTGATTCAGTTAGCTTTCTAGGAGATGTGGTACTGTCTTCATTAATTTATGAGACCAAACAACAATTGTTGCTTTGGAACTAAAATTGCCTGCCTAATTCTGTTTCAGAATCAAAAGAGCCTGTAGGGTACAGCCTTCCATAGTCAACATCTCCACTGTGCGTTAACCCTCACTTTTAAATAAATGGGGCAAGCCCATTCTTCTGAGGCTTATAGGCTTGCCAGACAACTACAGTTTCTTCTCCTAAGTGTGATGTGTAAATGAAAGTGTTTCTGATTTCAAAGGCAGAGTTGTGTGTATGGTTCTCATGCTCCCTCCCTATCTGCCCTGTTTTCTCTGTGAATTTCAAGGCTTCGGGGACTTGTTAAGGGAAAGATCAAACATAGCCTCCATGTAAATGCATAATACATATATTTACCTCATAGGGATATTGAGGATTAATTAGCTTCTGATTGGAAACACTCTGAAGATGAAAAGCCTGTTTGCATTCTGAAGATTATAAATATTTTTCTTGTCTGTGGAAACCATTTTTCTAATGTGCTACATTTAAATAATCAGTAAATGTAGGTTTTCGATCTGTATGAGTAGAAATAGATAGCCAGCTATTTATGAATGGTTTCTTAAAATTTTCCCAAATGAGGACTATAACAGCCCAGTGATCACTTTTTAAAATCCATCTTAATAATGTGCCTATTTTTTGTCCCTGCCCCCGCCCCCTGCATTTCACACCAGCTGAATCCAAACCCATCCAGAGAAGCAGGGGCCCAAAACTGTGATTACTGAAAAGGTTTCCAGGCCAATGCGTGACTTCAGCCTTCAAGCCCATCAGCAGCACAGCCACATCTAAGCACATCTACATCTTGGTCCCTTTGGCCTTGTACCCTCCCTCTTGCGAGATTTTCTAGGTCAGTGTTTCTTACACATTTCAAGATCACAGAAATATATATATATATATATATATATATGGTTTTTTTTAATGAGGAAGACCTATGACTTTGTAAAAAGGAAGAAATAAAAGGGATACCAAAACCAAATATGTTTTCATAATAATCTTTATTTTCCTTTACATTTAATGCATCCATTTTAAACCTTAATGTATGAGCTTCCCTATGATGGCTTATTTCATCAAGACCTGCAGAGAGATTTATGAAAGAATATCTTAGAGTGGGTGTAACACTCAACCTGTTTTGATATTTCATCTTGATTGCAGCAAGGGCTGAAAATCCATTTTCACAAAGGTATAATGAAGGTGCAGAAAGTTCATATTCCCTGGAAACTGTCGTTCATAGTCTTCTACTGATTTTTATTTGTTTGTTTTAATGTAACATTTGAGAAGTGATCTGCCAGCATCATTTTTTTTTCCATTTGTAGGTAGGGTACTTGTTTGGATAATGAAACTGAACAGAACCAAATCCTGCCCCCATCCCCACCCCCCAAAACCCTTTCAGTTCTAGGGATCAGCTCACAGAACACCTTCATTGTTCTTCTGCACAGAATCACTTAAGAAACCCTATTTTATGTGGGCTACATTGCTGGCAAGGGGAAAAGGCAAACAGACAAAGTTATTCTAATATAGTTTTCTGTACTGGAGGCCTTGCAAGATTTTTTCTTGATAGAACAAGTGTTTTTTGAGGGGGGGGGCTTTGAGTCAGTGTTGACTCCTGGCGACTGCCTGGACAAGTCCCTGCAGTTTTCTTGGCAAGGTTTTTCAGAAGTGGTTTGGCTTTGCCTCCTTCCTAGGGCTGAGAGAAAGTGACTGGCCCAAAGTCACCCAGCTGGCTTTGTGCCTAAAGTGAGATAGAACTCACAGCCTGATGCCACTTCACCAAACTGGCTCTCAGAACAAGTATACACTATTTTTTCAATTTTTTTTTAAACAGAGCATTAGATATAGTTGCTTTATTAGAGCTTACCATAATCAAATAACCAGAGATGGGGAGGTAGAGGGACCCACATAGAATCTGCAAGGCAGGAATGCAACTACCTAATTCCCCTTCAAGCCATCTTTCCCTCATCTAATTGAGGTGACTCTTTATGAATCAACGAAAGATTGCAGGATGTTAATATCTGTTTAATATTCTTATTTATATTTGTAGGTGTGTCTTTAAACGAATTACTAAAATCTTAATAAAAATACAATTCAAATAAAATAGAATGGTTAAATGAGAAAGAAGGGTATCAGCTATATCCCATCAGCTTTATGTCCAGATGCTCACTGTTGTTGGACAGTCTGAAGGCCTCAGTTCTCTCCCTCCTGATGATTAACCAGCCATTGATTACTTAACAACGGGAGGCGGGGGGAATGCAGTAAAGACTCTTAATGGACAGAACTGTGGCATGCATGTGGATGGGTCCTAGATTTTCTGGGTTATGAGAGAGGCAAGATTCCTTATATTTTAATTGTATTCAGTTTATGTTAGGATATTATGATATAACATTTGTGTTTTTCCAGCCTCAAAATGGAAGGAAACTATTATATGCCCATTTTCAGCAATCATGCCACATAAATATTTGTCTGTTTGTTTGTTTTTTGGTTGTCTATCAGGTTTTTGTAGGCTGCCCACTCAGAACAACTCTGGGTGGCATATAGATTAAAAGATAAAAAGTCAAACAACAAACTCATAAAAGGGATAAGATGGGTGAACAGGGAAATAGCACATACTGCAACAATAAAACCAACACACAATGGGCCCAACGCCTGGGGAAAGAGCCAGGTCTTTAAGGCTTGTCTAAAAGAAAGCAGAGTTCAGGGCTATTTGGATCTCTGGCGGGATCCTGTTCCAGATGGCAAGTGCTGCGAAAGAGAAGGCACACCTCCTGTGTCCCATCAGATGCCATAGCTTGATAGATGGAACCTGAAGCATGCTGACTTTGTCAGATCTTATAGGACAGGCAGATACCAAAGAGAGGTGACTAAGGCATGAGTCCCTGTGAGCAGTGTCTCCCAATCCAGGAATGGGTACAATTAGCACACAAGAGGAATTTGTGCAAAGGCCTTTCTAGCCATAGCTGCCACCTGCCCCTCTTCACCTGCTCCACCCTGGAGCATCTTCCAATTGTGACATAATTGGAAGGAGCTCCTGAGGCTTCAAAGTGTCGGTTGGTATTGCAATGGATGATTTTTTTTATCAAACAGAGGAACATACCCTATAAAGTGAGATCCATGGTCAACCAATGTCTCCTGCCCTTGAAATTGTGTCCCGTGGAGGAGCAAGGGACTGGGTGCTTCCAACTGAATGATTTTTATGACGGAGAAAGAGAACAGAAATGGAACAGAAAACAGATGGGCAAAACAAGCCTATAAAGATACAGTAATTAAAAGGAGGTAGCTTGACTAGAAGCTATAGCTATGGTGTTAAATGGGTTCCCAAAGATTCCTGTATCTATAATAAAAGGCTCTTCATTTCAGGACATGGCAGAGGATTCAGCATATACATAGTTGGACAAATATTAGGAAACCAGTTGCAATTGACTGTAGGAAAGAATTGCTATCAAACTGGGGATGTTCAAATTAGGGTATTGTCCTGCTCCATCCAGTCATTCATAACATCAGATTATTAAGCAGGGAAAAGCTTTTGTGGTAATGCAGAAATAATGCTGAAGATCCCACATTCTCTGATGACATCCTTCTGCAAGACTAGCCAAAACTACATCTAACAACAAAGAGTTCCTACTTGATGTTCTCTTTGTTGTTTATTCGTTTAGTCGCTTCCGACTCTTCGTGACTTCATGGACCAGCCCACGCCAGAGCTTCCTGTCAGTCGTCAACACCCCCAGCTCCCCCAGGGACGAGTCCATCACCTCTAGAATATCATCCATCCATCTTGCCCTTGGTCGGCCCCTCTTCCTTTTGCCTTCCACTCTCCCTAGCATCAGCATCTTCTCCAGGGTGTCCTGTCTTCTCATTATGTGGCCAAAGTATTTCAGTTTTGCCTTTAATATCATTCCCTCAAGTGAGCAGTCTGGCTTGATTTCCTGGAGGATGGACTGGTTGGATCTTCTTGCAGTCCAAGGCACTCTCAGAATTTTCCTCCAACACCACAGTTCAAAAGCATCGATCTTCCTTCGCTCAGCCTTCCTTATGGTCCAGCTCTCGCAGCCATATGTTACTACAGGGAACACCATTGCTTTAACTATGCGGGCCTTTGTTGTCAGTGTGATGTCTCTGCTCTTAACTATTTTATCGAGATTTGTCATTGCTCTTCTTCCAAGGATTAAGCGTCTTCTGATTTCCTGACTGCAGTCAGCATCTGCAGTAATCTTTGCACCTAGGAATACAAAGTCTTTCACTGCTTCTACATTTTCTCCCTCTATTTGCCAGTTATCAATCAAGCTGGTTGCCATAATCTTGGTTTTTTTGAGGTTTAGCTGCAAACCAGCTTTTGCACTTTCTTCTTTCACCTTCATCATAAGGCTCCTCAGTTCCTCTTCACTTTCAGCCATCAAAGTGGTATCATCTGCATATCTGAGATTGTTAATGCTTCTTCCAGAGATTTTAACTCCAGCCTTGGATTCCTCAAGCCCAGCTTGTCGCATGATGTGTTCTGCATACAAGTTGAATAGGTAGGGTGAGAGTATACAGCCCTGCCGTACTCCTTTCCCAATCTTAAACCAGTCTGTTGTTCCGTGGTCTGTTCTTACTGTTGCTACTTGGTCGTTATACAGATTCTTCAGGAGGCATACAAGATGACTTGGTATCCCCATACCACTAAGAACTTGCCACAATTTGTTATGGTCCACACAGTCAAAGGCTTTAGAATAGTCAATAAAACAGAAATAGATGTTTTTCTGAAACTCCCTGGCTTTTTCCATTATCCAGCGGATATTGGCAATTTGGTCTCTAGTTCCTCTGCCTTTTCTAAACCCAGCTTGTACGTCTGGCAATTCTCGCTCCATGAACTGCTGAAGTCTACCTTGCAGGATCTTGAGCATTACCTTACTGGCATGTGAAATGAGTGCCACTGTTCGATAGTTTGAACATTCTTTAGTGTTTCCCTTTTTTGGTATGGGGATATAAGTTGATTTTTTCCAGTCTGATGGCCATTCTTGTGTTTTCCAAATTTGCTGGCATATAGCATGCATTACCTTGACAGCATCATCTCGCAAGATTTTGAACAGTTCAGCTGGGATGCCGTCGTCTCCTGTTGCCTTGTTATTAGCAATGCTTCTTAAGGCCCACTCAACCTCACTCTTCAGGATGTCTGGCTCTAGCTCACCGACCACACTGTCAAAGCTATCCCCGATATTGTTATCCTTCCTATACAGGTTTTCTGTATATTCTTGCCACCTTTTCTTGATCTCTTCTTCTTCTGTTAGGTCCTTGCCATCTTTGTTTTTGATCATACCCATTTTGGCCTGGAATTTACCTCCAATGTTTCTAATTTTCTGGAAGAGGTCTCTTGTCCTTCCTATTCTATTGTTCTCTAGTTGTTGGAAAGTAAAAATCAAATAGGGCCAAGTAGACACTTTGTGCACCCAGCATCAACAGGAGGATGCCCCTTCTCTCTTGTTAGGATGATTGGGGTTTAATGTGTTTGATTTTGTTCCAGAAGCTACTCCAAAATAAGGGCTTCCATATCCAAGTCCAAGCCACTTATATATCTTATCCTCCATCTTCACAAGCACAAAATTTGCAGAGGAGGAACCATGTTTTTCTGCTGCAGCATCAACAGCTAGTGTTTGCGTAGCAAGGACTAGGATAGCCTAAAATTAAGGCTGAAATTCAACATATCAGGCCATCTTATTAAGCATATTATGATTTATCTGTTTGGACATAGCATGATATGTGAGGAAAGCAGTTGTGGTTTCTTAACTTAGCTTTAGGGTTTAGCAAGCTGTGTCAACCCAGCCATCCAGAGGGGTAGAAATCAAGGGCCCTTGCAACAGAAAAAACCAAGAAGGCCATCCACAAACAGCATGACTGGATTAATATATCTTGAAATTTAACACTGCATATACTGTATATGTCACCTCCCTTCTCCACAGCATAAAACTAAAAGCAAGCAAACAAAAAAGATCCAGAAAAGGCTGAATAAAAGTGGACCTCATAGTAGTTGGTTTTTATTTATTTCTATTTTTTATGAGGTATCAAATATCAACAATTCTGTAAACTGGGATGTTAATCATGCAAATCATGCCACTGTCTGTCTATTTTAGAATAAACCAGATTAAATTGGTAGAATTCTTTCAATTCAGCAAGTGCCTTGCTTCCCACCCACATTCACTCCCCTGGCTATTGCATCCTCCTGAAACACTGAAGAAAACAAGGCCACGCTGTCTTCTTTTGCAGAGAAGTGTAACATTTTGGCAGGTTTTGAAATAATTTAATTAGTCTCTCTTGGATTCCATTGCATTTCTTCAGATCTGGTGACAATAACATCTCAAATCTGTTGTGATGATCCCAAGGTGGGAGATAAAAAGGTCGGACCTTTTAATGCTTCCTCAGCAAACCAACAATGGTGAAGAAACCTCATAATCAAATATTCTCTCCTAAAGTTAAGAACTGAAACTGAAAACAAAATTGCTTTGCTGTATCTCTAAAAATGAATTCACAGTCAGGGGCATTCTGGAAACTAATAATATGAATCCAATATTATTGCTGGTTGTTTATCAGGTACATTTACAGCATAATCTTATATTGCACAGGAAGGTGTTCCCAGGAGCTGTGTGGTTCTTCAGCCACCACCACCCCAAAAAAAAAGCAGAGAGAAGGCACTCTGACTTCACCAGACACCATGCTGTTGGACCTGCTGCTCTATCAAATAACAATACATGTCACTAATACTATTTGTTGCCACCAAACCCAAGGAATTTAGAGCACTCTTCTTGCCATCTTACAGGCAGATGAAAGGAAATGCAGCTATAAGAGAACAGTTCTCCTTTGCTGAACCTTGATGACTGATTTCTGAATCTGAACTTTTTTTGCAATATAACATAGGACTATTTACCCCTCCTTGGCAGAGCTCCACAAAACAGCCTTCAGCAGGGTTTCATCTGGTGTAAAGGAAGAGAGGAAGAGGAGTGTCTGGGAGTGGGCTGAATGTCAAAGGCAGTGCATGCTGTTAATGAATCCATTGCCATAGGACATTTAAACCTTTTTACTAGTTACACAATGCCAATTTTGACTTTACTATTTAAAGAATACTTGACGGGGAACCATCGTTAATCCAAATTCTGAATGTCTAAGTTAAACATAGATCAGCACAGATAAAACCTGAGTGGGGATGTCTAACTTCCCAATTCACATGTCTTATTTTCCCACCAGAAGACTTGCTGCCTTTTAAAAATCTAAAATCCACTCCCAACCCCCAACATACAACTCAGGATCAAACAATATGTACATACATTTCTCCTTTCTTTTCCTATCACCTAAAAACAGCAGAAGGGCCCTCCTGGACCAGACCAAGCCCAACGATTGCAATCATCTCTCACAGTGGCCAACCAGATATGTTTGGGAAGCTCACTGGTATAGACGAGAGAGCTTCTCAGTATTTGGCATTTAAGGTAAAATTGCCTGGGATTCAGGAGGTAGTAAATGACCATCAAAATTAGCGGTCATTGATAGCCTCATCCTTTATTAATTTATTTAGTTCCCTTTTAAAACAATCCATATTTCTCACTGTCATCAAATCTGAGGGCAGAGAAGTCCACAGTTTAATTATGCATTGTGTAGAGAAATACAGTATTTCTTTTTGTCAGTCCTGAATCTCTCCATCTTTCATTTCAGTGGATGAACCCAAGTTGTTACTATGTGAGAGAAGGAGAAAAACTTTACTCTGACATTTTTTTCCCTCATACCATGAATGTTTTTATATATTTTGATCATGATTCCCCCTGCTCAATTTGGTTCCATGCTAAAAAATCTCTAGTTACAAATACTCTTTCCTCAGGATGAGCTGCTGTAGCCCCCTAATTAGTTTGGATGTCTCTCTTGTTTTTCCTTTGCCCTTTTTTCAACTCTACAATGTGGTAAGCAAGGCTATACACAATATTGCAAGTGTAATCTCACTGTAAAACTGTATTGGCAGATGCAGCTTCAGTTCCCTTGCTGACTGTTCCAAACATGGTATCTGCTTAAAACAAACATGCAGACACCCAGCAAATGCACGCCAGATAAATATTTTCACTGAGTTTTCTATTATGACTCTGAGGTCCCATTTCCTGTCACTTGCAACTCAGTGATTATTATCAGTGACATTTGAATGTTTGTGTGTATGCCAAACTGCATCATTTTGCAGATATTTACACTGAACCACCTTTCTCATTATGAAGCCTATTTACCCACTTTGGAAAGATCCAGTGTAATTATTTGGATTTCATTTTTCTTTTACGTAGAGTTTAGTATCTTCAACCAACCTGACCATCTAATCGCTCAGACACTCTAGATCATTTATCTAGCACTGGTTGCAAGAGGAATTCCTGGGAGATCCTCTTTTGAAAATTTCTTCAGATCAAAACTGTCACTTATTCCTACTCTCTCTTTTTGGATTTTTAGCTAGTTACCAATCCATGAGATTCCTGTCTCATAAACACTGAACTTAAAGAAAGTTTGCTTACAAATCAGCAATGTGTGTTAAGAATCCTTAACTGGACATCAAATTTATTTATCATTTGCCAAATATTCTTATAATTTAATCTCTTGTTCTCACCACTTGTTTTTTCCTTCCTCCTTTAAAAGAAATGATAGGAAAAATGGAGTTGCTATCGGAACATGCCATTTTGGGACAGAATATGACTGAGTTGTGGGGTATAAAATTCAACCATTTGACCACACTGGCTGTTAGGTCCTGTGAATTCCTGATTTTCACATCCTTGCAGCTTCTAAGGCTGTTGTTGTTTATTCATTCAGTCACTTCCGACTCTTCGTGACTTCATGGACCAGCCCACGCCAGAGCTTCCTGTCAGTCGTCAACACCCCCAGCTCCCCCAGGGACGAGTCCGTCACCTCTAGAATATCATCCATCCACCTTGCCCTTGGTCGGCCCCTCTTCCTTTTGCCCTCCACTCTCCCTAGCATCAGCATCTTCTCCAGGGTGTCCTGTCTTCTCATTATGTGGCCAAAGTATTTCAGTTTTGCCTTTAATATCGTTCCCTCAAGTGAGCAGTCTGGCTTTATTTCCTGGAGGATGGACTGGTTTGATCTTCTTGCAGTCCAAGGCACTCTCAGAATTTTCCTCCAACACCACAGTTCGAAAGCATCTATCTTCCTTCTCTCAGCCTTCCTTATGGTCCAGCTCTCGCAGCCATATGTTACTACGGGGAACACCATTGCTTTAACTATGCGGACCTTTGTTGTCAGTGTGATGTCTCTGCTCTTAACTATTTTATCGAGATTTGTCATTGCTCTTCTCCCAAGGATTAAGCGTCTTCTGATTTCCTGACTGCAGTCAGCATCTGCAGTAATCTTCGCACCTAGAAATACAAAGTCTTTCACTGCTTCTACATTTTCTCCCTCTATTTGCCAGTTATCAATCAAGCTGGTTGCCATAATCTTGGTTTTTTTGAGGTTTAGCTGCAAGCCAGCTTTTGCACTTTCTTCTTTCACCTTCATCATAAGGCTCCTCAGTTCCTCTTCGCTTTCAGCCATCAAAGTGGTATCATCTGCATATCTGAGATTGTTAATGTTTCTTCCAGAGATTTTAACCCCAGCCTTGGATTCCTCAAGCCCAGCATGTCACTTGAATAGGTAGGGTGAGAGTATACAGCCCTGCTGTACTCCTTTCCCAATCTTAAACCAGTCCGTTGTTCCGTGGTCTGTTCTTACTGTTGCTACTTGGTCGTTATACAGACTCTTCAGGAGGCATACAAGATGACTTGGTATCCCCATACCACTAAGAACTTGCCACAATTTGTTATGGTCCACACAGTCAAAGGCTTTAGAATAGTCAAGAAAACAGAAATAGATGTTTTTCTGAGACTCCCTGGCTTTTTCCATTATCCAGCGGATATTGGCAATTTGGTCCCTAGTTTCTCTGCCTTTTCTAAACCCAGCTTGTACAGCTGGCAATTCTCACTCCATGAATTGCTGAAGTCTACCTTGCAGGATCTTGAGCATTACCTTACTGGCATGTGAAATGAGTGCCACTGTTCAATAGTTAGTGTTCCCCTTTTTTGGTATGGGGATATAAGTTGATTTTTTCCAATCTGATGGCCATTCTTGTGTTTTCCAAATTTGCTGGCATATAGCATGCATTACTTTGACAGCATCATCTTGCAAGATTTTGAACAGTTCAGCTGGGATGCCGTCGTCTCCTGCTGCCTTGTTATTAGCAATGCTTCTTAAGGCCCATTCAACCTCACTCTTCAGGATGTCTGGCTCTAGCTCACTGACCACACCGTCAAAGCTATCCCCAATATTGTTATCCTTCCTATACAGGTCTTCTGTATATTCTTGCCACCTTTTCTTGATCTCTTCTTCTTCTGTTAGGTCCTTGCCATCTTTGTTTTTGATCATACCCATTTTTGCCTGGAATTTACCTCCGATGTTTCTAATTTTCTGGAAGAGGTCTCTTGTCCTTCCTATTCTATTGTCTTCTTCCACTTCCATGCATTGCTTGTTTAAAAATAATTCCTTATCTCTTCTGGCTAACCTCTGGAATTTTGCATTTAATTGGGCATATCTCCCCCTATCACTGTTGCCTTTTGCTTTCCTTCTTTCTTGGGCTACTTCTAGTGTCTCAGCAGACAGCCATTTTGCCTTCTTGGTTTTCTCTTTCTTTGGGATGTATTTTGTTGCCGCCTCCTGAACAATGTTGCAAACTTCTGTCCAGAGTTCTTCCGGGACCCTATCTACTAAGTCCAGTCCCTTAAATCGATTCTTCACCTCCACTGCATATTCCTTAGGAATATTAGTGAGCTCATATCTAGCTGATCTGTGGGTCTCCTCTAATCTCTTTAGTCTGATCCTAAATTGTGCAATAAGAAGTTCATGATCTGAACTACAGTCAGCTCCAGGTCTTGTTTTTACCGACTGTATAGATGTCCGCCACTTTTGGCTGCAAAGGATGTAGTCAATCTGATTTCGGTGTTGTCCATCTGGTGAAGTCCATGTATAAAGCCGTCTCTTAGGTTGTTGGATCTAAGGCTGTAACTTCAGGATTTAATCTGTGATGAATATCAACTCTGAAGTGACTGGAAATTGCATGGATGCCAGAGTACGGAGATGTGCTAGGCCTTTCATGAAACATTTCATTAGCACGTTAGAAAAGGGAGAAAGACCTGCCAACAAGAGAAAAAAGGACCATGAAATTATTGCTATTTCAAATGCGAAAGAAAGGCCAGAGCGTGATGAACCTGATAGAGCAGGAGATTAAACTGCTGTTTCCCGGTGACACCCTGAAAGGATTTCATTTAGCTACATAAGGAGTCCTTGTGGAAGGCTTCCAAGAAGCTTGTCAAAAAGCACTCTTCTTCATTCCAGAGACATTGGGGAATCAAATCGTCCAAGCTGTAAAACAGAGGGAACTAAGGTCTAGAGGAAAGACTTATCTCTGATGGATGAAGAAGAGATAGAATGGGCCTGGAGGTAGTACTCCACTGGGTGAATTGGAGATACAGAGAGAACCTCAGCTGCTGAGGCCAATGCAGTTCATTAAGTCCCTGTTGATTTTTGCCACAACAGCAAGGGAATGGGCCAAAGCATGTAAAACAGAGAGTGTTCCAGGAAAAAGGAAGGCATTCCCAAGAGACATGGGTCTGTGCAAAAGCTACCTGGCATATAGTTGTCATGATTAGGCAGCAAATCTGAGAAGACTATAGAATGGAAGGCCTGTATATGTAATAAGTCTGCCTGTTCTAAGAAGTGCCGGTCCATTCACTGGGACCATGAAAAAGTCTTGGATCTAAGGACAACAGTGGTCTACCACAAAAGAGTAGGACAAACATGGGACAGGCAGAAATCATAGTGGAATGTCTTTGGAAGCAAAGTGAGCATGTGGTGATCAACTACAATCTGGATGAATTTATGATGACTGAAGGCGAAGGTCTTGCTTTGGACTGTCTAGATGCGTAAGAGGGCAGTCTGAATTTCCTTGTAAATTGTGCCCTCATTCATTGTATTACCCCTAGTGACATGAACACAGAGGCACGACTGATCAACTTCTCATTCAAGGATTTAATGCTCTGTGGTCAAGAATTCTGAATAATATTTCAAGTACATTGGACTTTTGAGAAAATAAATCACCTGCATGAATAATCCAAAAAAGGATGAAGTACTGGTATTTGGGCTTTAAAACTGGGAGTGACACAGCATCAGTAACCAGGGAACCCAAAAAGCAGTATATAAGAGGTTTTAAAAGTTAGCATTTTTATAACCCTAGAATTTGTAGAAATAATTCCACCCCCTCAAATGGAAAAATGGGTGATGCATAAAAAGAAACAGTCTCTTTCTAATCCTGTGGAACTCCTGCAGGATCCATCCATGAAGCGGCATTTTCATGAGAGGTCAAACGTGTCAGTCTGAGGGAAGCCGCATTGTGCCAGTGCAACCCAAGCCCCACCCCTTTTGTATGTGTTCGTGACACAGGTCTAAAAGGAGTGGAGCTTGCAGCACAGGAGCATGATGCAGCTTTCCTCAGACTGACCCACTTGACTCCCATGCAGATGCCACTGCATGGATATGTCCCACCAGACACATTTTGATGGAAGCAGCAAGAGCATGCAGACATCCATGCATCCGTGCAGCTTTCTTAGTAAGCAGTTTGCCATTGCCTTCTTCCAGAGGGACATAGCTACGTAAGATGTCATCTTCAGGCTGGGATGCTCATATATAACAATCAACTACTTGCCATTTGATGCTTTTTTTCCTGTGGGCACATACTATTTGGAAAATTATGTCTGAAACTTCAGTTGGCTTTTGGAGAGAAAAAGAATACATTTTTGTTTGCCAGGCCCCAGCTCTGCCATCCCTTGAAATTCAGTGCATTGTATTCCTTATTCCCACTGCCTGTTGCACTTTAAATTTCTACCAAATTTCAGGCTGAGGATTTTGATTGATTGCTATGTTGACATAAACACCTGGGTCCAAATATTTATGCCCCTCTGGCTGGAATCCCAGGCTCCACTACTACTTGATGACTTCAATCTGTCCTTTTCTTGCACAGCACACTGAATTGCATGTGGAAACAACTTAGACCAAGCAGCAGCTTGTTTTTGTCTTCCCTGCCCTCATAAATACATTAATATGGAGGCTGAGCATAAGAAACAAGACACTGCCTCACTTCTGCCAAGAATGGAAGGGCAATTCTAGGCATGAGCAATGGGTTAATTTAAGCAGAATGCCACACAACTCAAGTGTGTCTCTGTAACTGAGGATATGCTTCACAGAGAAACAGTCCCATGTTCAGTCACTGGGATTTTCTAGATAGGGCTGGGAAACACCTCTATTTGGAATCCTGGAAAACTACTGTCGGTTGGTGTAGTCCATGGTGCATAGCCCGATGCTCCATGGGCCCACGAAAGCATGCGCTAGTCCCCAGAGCTTTTCTAAAAGTTGCCACCCAGTGTAACTGTGAATGTAAGAGGGGAGGAAATTATTACAAACTCAGGTAGTTATCATATTAAATTAATAAATTAAATTCGAACAAATTTAAATGAACTCAAATATAACTTTTGTCCTGGCCCTACCTGGCCCACTCCTCAGTGGCCAGGTACAGTCTTCAGCCCAAAGATGTTATGTTTCCCATGGCAGATAATACCCTCATATAGGGCTGCTTTTTAGACTGCTTTCCCCAAGACTTTTGCATTGAATTCCTGAGATGTTTGCAGAACTGAATTCTAGAAGGATTCCCATCCTAAGCCTGCAGTTGTATAGTGACACCTTTCATAAGTCTTCCACATCAAGATGCTAGCAAGCCATTGGTCCTATTCCAGCATTTCACCATATGAAGCTCAAAGTAATTCAGAGAGAAATGTATGCCCAAGTCCCACCCACAACAACCTTGCACATGGGAGTGTCCATGCAGATCACAAAGTTCATCTGAGTCTACTTAGAAGCCTTAAGTGATTAGGAACCTCACTCCAAATAGGCCTTTGCTGCCATAAATATTGATCCAGCTTTGCAGAACAGCATTAAGTCATCCTTTCTTAGGAGCTATATTAAGCTGGCCTCTGGATGGATTTCTCCTGTCATTCTCATTGGGCACTGGGAAGCCTCTTTACCAAAGTGGCTGGGTAGAGAGACACCATCTTAATTTTGCACAACTATCTATCTGTGGCCTTGTAAGAAATTCAAATGACAGCTTCTTACTGTACATCCCAAAGCAACCCTTTCCAGATGTGTTGCCCTACAGCTTCCAACTTCCTTAGGCACCTGGCTGGGGGTGAAAGCAGTTAATCCAACACTCCTGGAAGCTGCCAGATTGGAGAAAGCTTCTCCAAAGCAATGACATATTGAGAATACTCTAGGGCAGTGTTTTTCAAACTTGGCAACTTTAAGGTGTATGGACTTCAACTCCCAGAATTCCTGAGCCAGCACGGTTGAAGTCCAGATATCTTAAAGTTGCCAAGTTTGAAAAACACCACTCTAGGGAATTTAAATAGCATCTCCCATCCCCATAACAGCAGATTTTGGAGGCTTTCCCTGTCAGTGCACCAGGGCTGTCAGCTGGAAATGGGCCACCCCTTCACTGCCCACCCTTCCTATGAAACTGGAGCCAACCCTATCAAGTCCAATGCACCATCACGTTCCAGTTCATTGAATTGCCATGTGATTCTGGAAAAGGGGGCATGAGGCAGTGCTATTATATCTAGTATGAGTGTCCAAATCAGCTTGCTGTGAGACCCCTGTTTTCTCTGATGGTCCTGGCCATATCCTTCAGCTTCCTGTCTGCATCAGTTCCTCTATTCCACATGTTGCCTGTGTCATTTTCTGAGGAAAATGCTTGTCCCTGTAGGCAAAATTACCAGATTGTTTCTCCACTCATCTGTCTACTGTTCTTTTGCCCAAAAGGCTGGGCTAGCTGTAATTCCCTGCTACGTCATCCCAGTAATTAACAGTGCCTGCATTTTCTCTCTCGCTCTTTCATTCCTCTTATCTCCCATTAAGCCATGGAGACAGAGGGAGATAAGTACTAACCAGTCTGGGTCATAGGCAGGGCAGGGAGGAAGGAACAAGATGAAAAACTGATGAGGAGCAACTGATACATGACAAGGCTCCATTCAGATAGCCAGAGAGGCCCTTATAACCTCGTTTCACACATTACTCATTTAGGAAACAGCTCTAACTCATCTCGTTCCAAAGATCCAAGCAGTTAACTATACTGTATAAAATCCCCACAAAAATCAGGTGGAGGCCCTTGTGCCAAAATTTGGTTGCCTTTATATGAAGAACTACATGTATGAAGAAAGACACCAATTGCTGGTCAGACATAAGCAGCTACCAAATTCTCCATGGAGCTCCTTCCACTCCAAACAAGTCCATCCAAGGGATTTAATCACTGTTTTTTTTAAATCTCTATATCACTTATCCTTGTTTTAAACAAAAACAAAACAACAGTGTGGACATGGGTGGGGAATTCTGGGAGGTGAAGTCCACACATTTGAAAGTGGCCAAGGTTGAAAAACACTGCGTTAGATACAAGCTACATTGTTTCCTCCCCTCCTCCCAATTTCCTTCTAGGATTTTTAACTTGGAAGTTTGCACATTATTTTGTAAACATTCCCTTTGCCTAATAAAAGGAGGCTCACTGTATTTTCAAGCAGTTAAACCAAGACAAAGGTCACGATCAGCCAGCTTATCTGGCAAAGCAGGAACTGCAGTCTTTAGCATACTTCCAAAACTTGCTCTTTCAGCGCCAGCCGTTTGACAGATGGCTGAAATCTTCTCCTCTAAGCAAGGGAAGGGCATGAGTTTAGCCATCTGACAAAACTCACCCCCCCCCCACCTTTCCCTGTGCAAGATCCCTGGGAGAGTGTGTTGTGACAGATGGCGACACCCACACATACCTTTCTCACAGACAGCTGTCCTTCCCTGGACTTTTTTGTAAACCAATCAGGATACTGGACTGGAGGGCCAAACCAGGACAATCCTGGCCAAACCAATTTGTATGATAACCTATTAGTAGGGATTTTGTGGATAATCATTTGGGCATTCACCGGTAGCCAGTACGGGACTTCTCAGAGATCCAGAAAGCCCCTACCCATAGTCAAAATTACTGTAGAATGATGCCATAAGAAAACCAGAATAAATTTCTTCCCCTACCCCAACCCAAGAGGAAGACATAATTTCACTATTTATAAAGAAAAAAAGAAAAAGAAACAAATGTCTAAGTCTGGAAGCCCTTTCAAATGACTTTCTGTTTCCTGGGCAATAAATATTTCATCCGAGCCGGCTGAGAAAATGTTTGTAGTTGGGGTGATACTTTTTCTTTTTCTTTTTCCTTTTTACGTATGCATCATTGTTCAGGGGGTTGATTTTTTTTTTTAACATGGGTAGCATTTTAAGAAAGGGAAGGAAGACTCAGCCTGCGTAATTTTGCCAAACCTGCAGGTCATCTCTAATATATGCTGATCCTGAGGACTGTGTTGCACTTGGAAACAAAGCCAGGTGGTTAAGAGGGCGGGCGATGTGGGTGCTCACCTCTTCTCAGGGACAATGTCTTTACAGTATTTTTACACCTCAGGTTTCAAAGCCTGGACCTAGGAAAATCAACCAAAGACACTTGTGGATTGTGAACTCCAGCACATTTGGAGGGGACCAGCTTGGGCCAGTCTGCCCTACAGCATCTGCTGTAAGGGATCAGAGAAATCCCTAGCATCAGTATCACTGCCAGGGGAGGCTGCCAAAAGAGGCCTTTGAGTGAGATAATGAGCAGTCCTCCTCCAATGCTCTCGATCAATTGCTTTTGCTTTCTGTTTTTCATATACAGCTCTCAAGTCAAGATAATTAGGCTGCATGACTAATAAGATAATAGTACATTTGCTGTGCAGCTGACTCTTAACTGTCAAAGGGCTTCATAGATCTCAACCAGCAAATCTTCACAACACCCATTAGTGGGGCAGCCTCACCCATAGGAAAAATCATGGCAGGAAGAGGTTGTTCAACCTTTCAAGGATCTGGAATTACGGTGCATGTAAGTTCTGTCATTTAGAGAACTTCATCTCCTCTAGATTTTTGTGTGTCTTCCTAAAATTGCTAATGAAATTCATCATTCCTTTATTAATGCTAAAACATGATCAACTGAAAGCTTGTCTTTCAGAGAACAGCCTTTGCAGATTGTGTTACTTAGAGCAGGGGTTGGCAACTTGCAGCCCAGTGGTCCTATGCTGTTTCATTCAATCATTGCGACAGTGACATAAATCTGATACAGAAGTGCATAGGCACTAATGCTGTTTCTGTAGGGGGATACCTAAACATATACAGTATATGTCTTGGTATGTATACATCTATGCAAGGACAACTCTATAGCAAGTGCAATCAGAAAGATCCAAAATTTAAGAGATATGCCATATTGATTTATTGTACCTGTGGACCTCCAAAGGTTGCTGAACATCCCATGTTCAACATCCTTCCTCCCAACATCCTTCATTATTTTGCCAGGCTGGTTGCAGCTGATGCTACTTGAACATCATCTGAAGACCTTTCAAATAAAGGTTTATTGCATTACCAAGTCCGTTTGTGTTGAAAGAAGCTTAGCTCCAGAGTAAGAATGCATAGGATTGCTGTTGTAGAGTACATATTAAGGACCAATTATTTCTATCTGGGGTACTTAGTATATCATGAATCTGTTTAACATAAGTTCACTTTCCTTAATCGTATTGTTATACAGTAATTAGTCAGCCACTTTGCAAAACTGAAATTCATTGAATCCATTTTTTTCCTTTTAAACCTATTTTTAGTTACACTGTCATGTGTTTCATATTCACACGACATTAAATCAAACTTCCACAAACTAATACCACTTTTTAATGCATCATTTCCATTGTGATGATCATGGTGACATTTGTTGATGAAAATGGTATTAGGTGTTTCAGGATGAGCAAAATACTTCATACAGCTCAGAAATAAACTTCCGAATACTCAGATGCAAGATGTGATGATAACTAGTACATTCCATGGATCTAAAAGAAGATTAAGCTAATTCCTGGAGAAATACAATGCTACCAGTATCTACTCTCCACCAAGGCTAAATATCTTCCCCAGGTTCTCCAGAGTTATATTGACTGTTGCAAGGAGCACAGGTTCTTATACTTTCGTGTCCCATGCATACAGGGAAATCTACAGGGTATCGTCAAAAAAAGTCAAGATGGCAGCCATGATGGTGCAATCCAAGCTCTGCCGGTTTTTCATGTGCATCACACTTGCAACATACATCAAAAGCAGGCAGAGCTTTGAACACACCATTGTGGCTGCCATCTTGACTTTTTTTACCCTATGGACTCCCCTGCATGTGTACTTCTCAGAAGCATCTGATTGGCCACAGGGGGAGAGATGTTGGGCTGGATAAACTTTTAGTCTTGCTCAACCAATCATTTTGCATTTCTCTCTTTCTCTAAAGATCAAACCAGTCCTGACCTGGAACCCAATCTGAGCTGATGCTATCTGATCAGTCAGAGTAAAGAGGTATCTTTGGTTAAGTCCTGCTGCAGTACTCTCTCAGGACCACACAGCAGGAGTAGAAAGCTCATTTCCCTATGACAGTTCCCTATGCAGGGCATGCAGTGTCACTGCTTCCAGAACAACTGAGCTAAGAAGGGATAAAACATTTCCTTTCCTGCCTATCTTCCTTTTGAAGATAATAGCCAAAGTCCACGGACTCCTCAGACCAGTGGCCCCTTGTTATCTCAACAAGCGTTTGAAGGACAGGCAGAACCAGCTTTGCTTCAACCTGCTGTCTGTACTTGCTGTTCCATTCGAAACAATGGAAAATAAGAGGAGCTAATGCAGATTTCCTTTGAACAGAGGCTCACGCAATTTGTTAGACTGACAAGCTGGGCCTCACAGATCCTTACACACTATTGCACACCCTTCCTCCAAGCAGAGCAAATTTCCATTTGTATTTCTTTGGCATCAAAGTATCCTAAAAGTTAAAAAGGCAATGCAGGCTTCTGAATTTCTCTATTTTTCTTTTTGAGTCTGGGTGGAGACAGCTCCAGCCCTGCTCCTCTCAAAGGCAAGATGTGGGCAGTATCTTTATTCCATTGAAATAAAAGAGCTTGACCAATGAATTGGAGGGCACTGGAATGACTGAAAAGGACTCGTCATTCTAGTTAAACTATATTAACAGTATTTCAAAAAAAAAAAAAATACAAACAATGTATTTTGCTTTACTGCACTGGTCTACAGTGTCAGGAGGCAGTTTGCTTTAGCTGAACAGCAGTCTCCCAATAATTCAACAACAGCAGTTTTAAGTCTTAACTGGGTGATGAGCACTTCCACATGGAATTACTTCCACTCCCCAATCCTTCAAAAATAGTTTTAAGCAGACCTGCCAATCTTCTTCACTCCTGCTGACCTCATAATGCTGGGGGTATGTTGAGAACACAGCAAGACTACAATGAGCCAATCAGGGCTCTCCCAACAAATGACCAATAGGAGTCATTCTAGGTTGTTGTCATTGTTAGAACAACAAAATATTTCTGCAGCTCCAATCCACAGAAAAATGAAAATAATAAATTGCTAGCATCTCCACTCCTACCTACATTTTTCAGTACATGATGTGTGCTTCTCTGGTCATTTCAATCAAACCTGAGCATTTGTAATAGGATGAAGCTATCTAGCTACCAAGCTGTCATTCCTCCTTTATTAAAAATCCCATTGAGAGCTCTGAAGGTGGCATGATATTATGACATCAATTTTGGAATCAGGCGCTTTTCTGAAACACCTCTAGCCTTGATTGTAGGCTGCAGTGATGGCTGAAGAGAAGGAAAAGGCTAAACAAAATACCTACATCTTAGGCTGTAGAACCAGAACTTGTAGTAGAGACACTTCCAGACCATCACTGAAGTCATCATAACATCTCCATCACACACTCCATCCAAATGGGAGAGGAAAGGCATTTAAAAACTGAAGCAGCCTGGCACTTTGTACTCCCCTGATGAAAAGTAGGGAGAAACAGGTAAGACTCTGTTTTACCCATTAAGTCAAGCCAGTTTTCCCACTTGTAGAGCTGCTAAGGATACTACACTTGATCTTAGCCAAAAGGCTGAGAAGCAATTGCTAAACTAGCTGATATTTAGGGGCTGAGATGCACAGATGGGGGAGAGGGGGCAGTGGGGAAATGGACTGCCAGAAGTTCCACAAAGCTTCCTTTTTATTTTTATTTTTTTGCAATTTGTATTACTGTGCAGCCAAAACAAATGGGCTCAGCTGGCAACCTTGTGAGAATGCAGAGAGCTGGAGCCAATTTGCAGTGCACAGAATCCACATGTGGAATTGCTTTCAAGTGACTCAGGAACAGATTCATGCTTGAGTATCCACTGCATTCTAGCTGATGGCTCAGAAGGTTCAAGAGCTAAGCCTTCTGAGCCTCCATGTTGATTTTGGCCCCAATTTGATACATCCAGAGATTCAAGTGAAAAAAACCAATTAGTTCCCACAGTGCTGAAATCCATCCTCTTTGGTCTTCACTGCTTGGTAGGTACATTTTGCTAGTTCAGTAATATCATTGGAGGACTAGACAAATTCACAGAGGACTGGGCTATTAGAGGTGACTAATGCTGATGCATATATTGTTTTATTTATTTATTATTCAAATTTTGCTACCGCCCATCTCCCCCAAAAGAGGGACTCTGGGTGGTTTACAATAAAATTAAGACTATAATAATAAACAATTAAGATCTTATAAAAACAATTTACAAATATAAAATACAATATAAAAAGGTATAAAATCCAAGAGGTTAAAAATTCTGATCAGATGGGAGGGGGTCTAAGGCACGAGCCAACCCCATGAATGGTTGCCCACCTTCCCGCCCCATGCAAGCCGGCAGAACCAGGTTTTCAGGGCCCTCCTGAAGGTCAGAAGTGAAGGCGTCTGCCTCTCCTCTGGGGGCAAGATGTTCCAAAGGGCAGGGGCAACTGCAGAGAAGGCCAGCTTCCTGGACCCCGCCAGATGGAATTCTCTTATTGACGGGGTCTGTAACATGCCCTCTCTGCCTGACCAGGTGGGGCGGGTCGATGTGGGGATGAGGATTGTCCCTCAGGTAGCCTGGTCCTGATACAGTTCAGAAGGAACTATTCTCTGCTCTTTTATCTTGTTAACCACTAAGAACTTTAGAAGTAGAAGTAGCAAGCAAGGGACTCTCCTTCTTTCTGCTCTCCTTTCCCCTGATTGAAAGAATACTCTTAGGTTTCCCTCCTCAGCTTACTTCCTACAGAAAGAACAGAATCCTTCCTTCCTGCTTCTCCTTCCCCCAGCAAGATGACAGAAGGTTCAGAAATACAGGTTTTTCTATGGGAGCAGGTAACTTCCTTAATAAAGTTGATTGTACTTTTGGATGTTAAGCATCTGTCTTTAGAAAATCTCAAAGAACCCAGTTCCACTCGTACATGTATGCTGTGCTAAATATGGATCCCTGAGAAAAACTAAGAAGATTCTATCCAGGATGATAATATGAAGAGCAGCAACCCAATGGGGTCCCGGCATCCCAATACGATCTACAGACCTCAGAACTAGGAAACTTAATCCATCAACTCCCATTTCTGTTTTCTGCAATGCCTCTGAGAAACACTGCATTAGTTTGTTTCATTTTGGAGAATTAAAATGGCAGTTCCAAGCTGCTTCCTATCTGGCCACCACCAGCCTGGGAGTGCTGGCAGAATTCTTCTGAAGATCCATCTGAAACATGGAGCTGGCAAGATGCAATGTAAATGTCAGCAAGTACGAGCCAATGGCATGGAAAGCGCATGGAGAAAAATGAATATATTTCTGTGCCTTTTTTTACTATACAATCATGGAGGGGGTATGAGGAATGCCAAAACTGGCAGCCATACTTCTTCATGACAGCCACCTTGGCCCATCCATGAAATATTCTGGTTGACCTATGGTGCATGGAAAGTCCTATTTGGATTATAGGAAACTCCCTAGCCATTTGTATTTATTTGGACCACGTATGCTTGTTGTCATTCCACCAGGTAGGTTACAGTGAACATTCCCCATCCCCACCCCTGGGCTGATGAAAATGTACAGGGATCATCCCAGCTATTTGAGAGACAGTGGGGAACAAAATGGGGTCTATTGACTTCTCAGCTTCTAAAAGTATGTAAAGCAGCTCCCTGCTAAAAGGAATATGGTGAAAAGAATCACTCTGAAATAATTATAAATCAGCTTCTCTTAGTTCTTGTTACTACAAATTCTAGGCTAAATTATCATCTAATTTCAGAGAGCTCCATGGCTGAGATTATCGGTGAGTCATTTGTAATTATGTGCCAGATTGTATTAAAGCATGAAAATACAAAGGGTTCTCATCAAACACTAAGGGAGGAAAAAATTAAATTACATTTTGCAGGCAGGATAACAATTCAGGCTACACTTCAGATTCATGGCACATTAGAAATGCAAAAGACAGGGAGAAAAGAATGGGGCCAGGGAGCTGTCAACATGAAAGTTGTCAACATACTCAAGGATGACCATGGCCTCAATCCAGAGATATGCAGTGATAGGTGACTCAATTAATTGCTGGCAGTAGTACCAGTGGCCCGCAGGTTAAGAGGATTACCAAAGAGTCCAATAGAATTGTTACGAGAATGGTACCCTGATAGTCTGAATGCAGAGATTCAGTTCAATTATCCATAGAACATCTTTCTGTACTTAGGAAGTGCCTGGAAATGCAGGAAAGGCTCTTAAGGTGAAAGAATTGGCGTTCCTCTGCTGTAAAGGAATATTATTTAGATTGTTTAGCTTAAGCAAGGGGAAAAGGATGATAGCTGTATATAAAATGATACATTGTGTGGAGAAAGTAGACCCATTTATTTATTTATGAAATTATATTGTCACCCAACTGGAACAAATGTGATTCTGGGTGGTGTACAATCAACAAACAGCAAGGTAAAGAAACAACAGACCAATACAGTTAAAAACAACATTCAAAATAATAGGTGATCAGGAACCCAAATTTCCTTTATAACCTTCCAGGTAGAAACTCCAGTCATCCTGGCTGCCTGAAAGAGCCAGGTTATAAATGCCTTTCTAAAGCAGTGTTTCTCAACCTCAGAAACTTTAAGATATATGGACTTCAAGTCTCAGCATGTAGTTGAGGTTGAGGTTAAGAAAAACTGTTCTAAAGGCCCACAGGGTCAGGGCCAACCATATATTGGGGGGAGATGGTTCCAGAAGGCAGGCACTGCACCAGAAAAGGCACACCTCCTGGTCCTGCCAGATGACATTGCTTTGAAGAAGGGACCTGAAGTATGCTCATTGTATTAGAACATGTCATACAGGCAGATACCATCAAGGTGGTTCCACAAATAACCCAGTCCTGTGCCACATAGGGCTTTATAGATGATAACTGGCACCTTGAATTACACCTGGAAGCCTATTGGGAGCCAGTGCATCCATGCTGCTGTATTCTGGACCAATTTGTAGCATCCAGATGGTCTTCAAGGGCAGCCCCATATAAAGCATGTTACAGTAATCAAACTGGAGGTAACTAAGGCATGAGTGGCAGAAAGCAGAGCCTCCTGATCCAGTTGGGCACAACTGGAACACAAGGCAAAGTTGTGCAAAGGCCCTCCTGGCCACAGCTGCCACCTGATCTTCAAGCAGGAATTGAGAGGCCAGGAGAACCCCCAAACTGCACACGGGCAGAGAGAGAGAGAGAGAGGGAGAGGGAGAGGGAGAGGGAGAGGGAGAGAGAGATGGAAAATCCCCAGTCCTGGGATCAGGACAGTCCCAGACCCACAGCCACTCAATTTTGCTAGGGTTGAGTCAAAGCCTACTCTTCCCCATATTACTACTACTACATACTACTACTATCCAGGGTTATCCAATAAAACTTGGATGGGACAGATGGGGAAAAAATGATTCACACACCATAATTAAACTGTAGCATTTGTTGCAACAAGATGTTGACAAGTATAAAAGAATGGAGACCCATTTATAGGCATAAAGCTATCAGCAACTACCAACCATGACATAGACTACTCCAGTTCTAAAGCAATATGCCTCCAAATATGACTTGTTAAAAAATACAGATGGGAGGGTCTCATAGCATGGATGTCATGCTTTTTGGTTTCCCATGGGCAGGGCAAGCCCAAGATCTGAGATCCCTTGCCTGAGAGGAAGGCCTATTGCATTTCTAAGGTTATAATTCCAACTATAGAAGCCAACTGCGCTAGCAGAATAACCTTATTTCTACACAGATGATGGAACAATACCCTTCATGGAATTTGAGGGCAGCAGACTAGTTCTTTCTTCTGTCAGAGCTTCCTCCCTTATGCACCTCCCTTATGCATCTGAGATAGCCTCCTACTTTACTCACTGACATCTTGTTCACTGCTGAGAACAGAAAGCTCCCCAAATAGCTTTGCTGCCTTCAGGTGGATGAAGGATGCCATCTTATTGCCAGTGTGAGAGGGAGGGTCAAGTGGACTTCTCTGTGTGGAACTGAAGGGAGCAGCATCCTTTGTTACCCTGGTTCTTCCTGATGTCTCATGCTGAAAAGCTTGTAAATTAAGGAAGACTTCTGCCTAAGACATGAAAAGGCTGGTGCAAAGTAGAGTAAATTCTACAGGGAAGGATAGTGCCAAGGAAAATAAACGGAGTATCATATAGATACAGACAACAGTATAGTATATCAAAGCCACTTCACTTCACCATCAGAAGTCACATATAGCTCCACTTCTGACTTCTAAAATTCTCCAACATAGTAACTATAAAATTTCTCACATTCCTCTGCGGCTGGGAGGTTAAGTCAATACACACTTGTACACACATATACACACTTGTACACACCTATGCAAACAAAGCAGAAAACTTAGATACTTGAAAGAAGTACTAATTAATATGGCTTTCAGAAAGGCAGTGAGATAAGCAAGATCTGACCAAAGAGAGAAATTTGTAAGAAATCAATCATCACTGTAAGTGCATCATGGAATGGAACAGATGGAGTTCCATAAATAAGGAATGAGAAAAAGCAGAGCAATCCTTAAAAGATGAGATTCTGACATCTGAGCACAATTCAATCAGTTTACTGTCTTCCTAGTCCCCTTTTACTTCAGTGGAGGAGATTTAAGAACATGCTTAACTCAGCTGTCAAGTCAGTGATCCTTAGAAGGGTGCTCTGCTTCAGCAGGAATATGCCTGTTCCATTTTGAGTGGCCCAATTCAATTTTGATAAAGCTTTATAATAAATGTTGAATTGAAAGAATGTTTCTCAGAGCCACAATTAGCACACCAAGGTCACTAATGAATAAGTGCTCTATTGTCTAGATGACAAGATTCAGAAACCACCAGGGGAATATTTCAATCCTTTGGGACATTGGTGCCTACATCAAAGTCCCTGTAGTTTGACAAAAGTACTTCAAAGAAAGTTTTGGGTATGAAATTGCTGAATGTATTGCCAAATAAATGAGTTATATTCAATGCATACTGTACTTCAGAGCTTATTCCCCACTACAGGGTATTCAATTAATGGGGAAATAGAACCACTAGGGAAGTAATATTATGACCAGTGAATACTTTTTTAAATGGAGCATTTTATTCCTATCTTCTGGGCATTTGGTCTCCGTATAATGGTTTTTCAGACTTCCTGAAAGAACTTGCATTTCATGGCCTTTTTTGTATAATTATTTACAATTCTAGTGTGCCCTTGTTCCTTTGTGTGCGTCTATGTGAATGAAGGTTGTAATAAAATGGTCTTATCTAAATTCCTTGTCCCATTCATGGATGGGAAAATAGAGGAAAGCCATTTACTGATTTTTAGCAGTTGAAAGTGGCATTCTTTGGTGGTACTATCAGCAAATATTATCACCTCAAATATCAGTTCAATGATGCTACATCTTGACATAGATCAGGCATTCTACAGGCATTCTAGAGGAGGATCACAATTTTTGACAGTGGATATTCATAAGTGATTCTGTGACTGTCTTCTTTCAGTGCCTGGGGGCTGCGGGGGTCTGGATGGGGAACAACAGGCTTCAGCTGAACCCTGGTAAGATGGAGTGGCTGTGGGTGGGGGGCTCCTTGGTATCCAGGAACTTAACATCTTTAGTGCTGGATGGGGTTGCACTGACCCAGACAGAACCAGTGCACAATCTGGGGGTCCTCCTGGACTCCCGACTCCCGCTCGAAGAGCAGGTGGCAGTTGTGGCCAGGAGGGCCTTTGCGCAACTTCATGTTGTGTGCCAGTTATGCCATTTCCTGGACCAGGAGGCCCTTCACATGGTCACTCATGCCCTGGTCATCTCCCATATAGACTACTGCAATGCGCTGTACATGAGGCTAACCTTGAAGAGTATCCAGAAGCTACAGCTGGTCCAAAATGCAGCTGCGTGGGCAATTTTTGGAGCCCCTAGATAGGCACATGTTACATTGTTGCTTCACGAGCTGCACTGGGTGCCGGTTTGCTTCCAGGTGCAATTCAAGGTGTTGGTTATCACCTTTAAAGCCCTTCATGGTATGGGTCCAGGGTACCTGAGGGACTGTCTCATCCCCATCGCATCAACCCCCCCCCCCCCCCGATCATGCAGAAAGGGCATGTTATGGACCCCATCCAGGGCTGCAACTGGGGGGGGCAAGTGGGGCATGTGCCCCAGGCGCCATGCTGGGGGGGGGCGCCAAAATGGGTGCAGAATCCATGTTTGCCCTGGATGACACAGACCCTAGTTGCAGGCCTGACCCCATCTGTAAGAGAATTCCATCTGGCGGGGTCCAGGAGGCAGGCCTTCTCTGCAGTGGCTCCTGCCCTCTGGAACATCCTTTCCCCAGAGATAAGATAGATTCCATCTCTTGTGGCTTTTTGAAAACAACTAAAGACCTGGTGTTGCCACCTTGCTGAGGCAAGGAGGGAAGTAATTGATCCTGTAGATGGCTGGTGCCCTAAAATGGCCTTTTAGATGTATATGAGTGGTATTATAACTATTATTGTCATCTGGATTTTATATTTATTTTTTATGTTATTATATTGTATTTCATATTTATGTTTATGATATTTAATGCGTTTATCATTATTGTAAACCTCCCAGAGTCCCTCCTTTGGGGGGAGATGGGCGGTGGCATGCATAAATAAATAAATAAATAAAGGTAGCTTCACCAATGATATTAGCAAAAAGTTTCAAAGGAAAAGATCAATGGGGGGAACGTGATGCTACCCAGTCACAAATGATAAGCATCCCTCCACATAAACACTCCAAAGCTGTTTCCCACCACTTAGGGAAATTGAATAAAAAGTTCTAAGTTCAATTTTCAACTCATCCTTAATTTGTGTGTATGGTGGGTTTCCTATCAAATTTCTGAAAATAAGACTGTCAGAGTGGTAATACCTGGGCTTGACAAAGGAGCATTGATAGTCCTTGATATTTCAGTGATGTATCTCCATAAAAAGCTAAGAAATGTAACTGGCCAGAAAGAATGTCTGATCTCCTCTCCACCCTAGCCCCAATCAAGGGCAAGGTAACTTGTGGTCAAAGACCTCAATTTTGAAACAAGACAGTGAACCACACACAGAACTTTGCACACTACCAGCATCAACAAAAGGCATGTCTCTCACTGAAAATCAGATAGAGTAGTGGTGGATTTTAGCTAAGCGTTAGAGTATTTAATCCAGCTTTCCTCATCCCAGTAGTCTACAAATATAAGGATTAAAACTTCAAGAATTCACAGCAACAGGTTGGAGGAAGTTAGTTAATGTTGGCTCTATCTTCTGAATATTTATAATCAGCCTTGTAATTCACACAGGCTATTATGTGGATCAAAAATGTGACATGGGAATAAACAATTATAAAAATGCAAATATATTAAAGTATCAAAAAGCCTCCACTAGAATCCATCCAAAGGGAACAAAAAGGACTGGTAAACCTTTAAAACTTCTCACCATTTGAAGAAATGGGATAAAATGTAACAAATAGACATTATCAACCAGCAGATGTGGTGCTGAAGGGCTGTTGACTGCATTTATTTTTAATCAGGAAATCCCAGGTCTACTTCAAACTGAACAAGGGGAATGATGCAATCCTATGCCTGACACTCCTTGGATAAAAAGCCCCAGTGGTTACCACTTCTGCACCCACCTGTGTACGGTCACCCTGCAAACCTATCCATAACGGATTCTCGGGTTTTTTTCTGTCACCATGCTTTGTTTAAATCCAGACTGCAGATCTTGTCTGGATGGAAAGTCATGGCATCTCCCCACATCTCCTTTCTTTAGAGATAATCTCATGGTTTCTTTTTTAAAGCAGAAAGAGTCAAATAGAATTAGCCATGATGCTCCAAGGGAAAGAGGAAAATCTTTTAAGATCTTGGGAGTCAATAATCTGCTGAAGTGTAACTTGAAAAGGCTGCGGTGTTTCTTTGGTCATTGTGTTAAAAAAGAGTCCGGGAACCATCTGCCAGTTAATAGACACTTCACTAAAGCTTTAATGCAGCATTCCACGCTAAAACCAGCACTAGAGAGGGAGATGGAAAAGCCTTCTTTTGAAGATCAGCAGCATTACAACAATTAGCAATTTCTTCCCCTAAATCTCAGCAATGTTCTCCTCCATTACTAATTAAAGAGATAGAAGATGTTTGGCCTTTTGAACAGCTCATCATTCCTAAATGCATCTGCTTCATTCACAAAGCTCACTGACTGTACAGCTTAACTCTTATCACACAATGTTCAGGTTCAAAATCAAGAGTTCTATGTGCAATTTCAGCCTATTTTGTTAACACTTTGTCACTAAAAGTTCATTGTTAAAATGTTAAATGCAGGGAGATTCCTATTTCAACAGAGTTCTTCCTGAATAATAAAGGTCTTAATGGGACTACAAATATTATGCAATTTATATTGGCCTAGGCCAGAGACATGGACACTTGCCCTACATTCCCACGTGTGGAAACATTTAGGAGTGGATTTAATGGGATTTACTTCTACATCAGAATAAAGCTCCATGACATATGGACAGAACACCTGGCTCAGTCGCTGGGCTGTTTGGCAGGACTAGGGATGGCTCTGCCCAAACTCCTGGAGAGCTTCTACTGACAAATGTAATACTTTGTCTAGACAGCTGTCTTGATATACAGCATCTCATTTTCTCTCATTCCCTTCATATTGTAAGGGATGTTTAATAACCTTTATTTGGCAGCAAAACCCACTGATTCCAGTACTTCTGCAAAACATAGGATTTCTGATTATGTCAGGGGTATTTTATTTCATCAGACAAAAGAATGAGGGTCCACCTTTAATTTTAACATGCCACAATTAATTCAGCTAAAATTATGGTTTTTTTCCCCTAGGATGGCTACTTGCAGAAAGAGCATAAGGGCACTTTGGAAAGTTGCCCTTAAAGAGTGAAGAAAAGTATCCTTTGATCACCTCTGCCACTTAACTAGGACAGAGGAACCTATTCTCCTCTGGTATTGCCATCACAAATATTAACCAGCCAAGATTATTGGCTCTACAGTATTAGGTGGAAATGATGAAAGTTCTACACCAACATAGTTGAAGGGAACTACACTTGAGGTAATTGATGTAAGCCAATAAAAAGGTGCATGGATTGAGTAGTGGAACAATCAGACTGTGCTAATCATGAACATTTCCATTAGATTCGTATGCCCTGTTACATAATCTTCATGCAACTGCCCAAAGATCCATCATTCACAGCCTATCTTTTTTTTTTTAAGCCGCATGAATAAGCAGTAACACATCTCTTCTAAAGGCACAGTAAATCGTTATTATCATTATTATCAGATCAACTGTTTGTGCTGAGAAGTACTATTGGAAAGTGGGTCTTGCAGATAAAAGATGGGAAGCCTGACAGATTTATTCCTCACTGCTGAAGATAGTTGTCAGACTCCACGATCAAATGATTGATGGATCATCTGATCGTGTTCATCTGCCATGATGAGTCAACGCGTGTCAAGAACCAGTCGGGAGGGTAACACCAAGGAGTGTGAAAGTATGCTGTTTGGGCTAATAGGGAGAGTCAAGGTCATACCATCAGAGACATCTATGCTTGGCATGCATGGCCTTTGGAATCAGGTGGGAAGAGAAGGGGGGAGTGGGGTAGTTGCTAACTTTTAATTAGGTAGTTTGGGCAGGAATCTTCAATTGCAGCTTTTCTCTTGATCTGTACACAGTCTCAGTAAATCTGAATTCTGCATATTTTAATTGTGCATGAGTCAGGTTGTTATTGGGATTCAAAGTGTCAGTTTCTCACAGTAGTAATGTTTTCCATGAGCAAGACTTTGCAGGAGACATCAACATATGCTATATTAAGATATTTGGGGGCACCACACCTTTTTATCTGTTACATTACTTTTGTGCACTTCAATAGACGTTCATTTCACTCTCTCTCTCTCTGGCCACAACAGAGTGGAAGAAATTATTCTCAGATGGATAGTGCATGAAATACAGGGACATTCTTGTTAAGATCACCATGTGCACAATAGTATTTTAGAAGATTCTTATTAGTCATACTAAGCCCTGGTACTTTTCTCCTCCCCTAGGAAGAGAAGAGCATTACATCAAGATTTTCATTATGCCATGATTACTTCTATTGCAGGCATTGGGAGCCATAAAGAAGTTCAATTTCCCATGGTTCCTGACACTTAGAAATGCAGCTACAACAGAATTTTTTCAGTAAAATAATATTTTTACTCCACTCTTATACCTAAAGTTTTGGTTCATTATCTGTATTTACTGACAGGTCTCCCAAACCCAAGGGTGTGAAGGGCCCCATTTCCTGGTTATGCCAACACCTACAGATTATATTTCTTGGCTGCTATATCTATTTAATCTTTCTTTTGCATTGGGTTTTTAATTGGTTTAATTGATTTTATGATTGTTTGCTGCCCAGGATATGGGCGGCTATATAAATTGAATGAATGAATGAACAAACAAACAAACAATTTTCCTGCTTTATCTGCATCTGTCATAGTCTGAACCTTGGATCTTCTACATGTAAAGCATATACTTTACCATTGAATTCTGCTGCCCATATCCACAGCCAAAATGTGGGGGAAAAATCATTGCTAGCAGACAAATTTGAATTAGGAAATTTTACTAAAAATGGGGAAATGGATAAAAAAAAATGGTGCAAATACTGGTAAAATGATGGTGGATACTGTGCAGTTTCAGCAAATAATGGAAATTTGTTGGAAGATACAAAAAAGGCTGAGTACAACAGTGCACTGTACTCCAGACTACTTTATATATGGAAGTGAGAGTTGGGAATGTCAAGAGAAACATAAAAAGAAGCCGAATGCTGTGGGAATGGGATACTTAAGAATTGTGTATTGTAAAAGAAGAAGAGTATCAAGAATGAATGGGTACTTAATGTGAGCGACCAGTATGAAAAAAAGTACACTGAAGTAATTTTGTCATATAATGAATCAAAGATTGAATTGGAGAAGTCGGGGCTGACTGGAGTTCATGAAATTCTGAAAAAGGGAGTTGAGAATTTTAAAGGATAAAAGGAAATGTATTAAATGGTGTATTGATGTGAGGGAAACAAGGATAGTTTTCAAAGCTAGAAAATAGTAGATATAATAAATGGTGTCGATGTAAATTATATTTACATATTTCATTTTTTATTGCACACCTTGAATTTTTGTCTTACTATTTCTTCCTCCTTTTCTGCACTCAGTATATTCTTGCTTGCTTTGAAAAGGAAGAGCACAATGAATGCTTGTGTTTTTTTAAAAAAAAAATAACCAACAAAAGATCTGTAAGAGCATGTAATAAATAACATAAGACTTTAAAATATCTATAGATAATACATTTGTTTGAAACAATGCATAGGAGTGTGGTTTGTGATGTGGGTCACCAGAACCATCCAGAATGCCTGCAGAACATTTCGATTCTTTGGAACTTGTGTAGACTAAATACATGGCCTTGTAAATGACAGCAACCACAATACATACACTTTTCAATGTGTGTTTCATAAAACAGCATGAGATTATGAACTCCCACACAATCTAAAGAGAATGCAAACAATAGAGTTAAGAAAACTAGTAGGAAAGCCTATTAAGGCTTTCTGTACGAAGAATGTAACTTCCATGAAAAATAGCCCTATGTCAAATCTGAATGTTTCAGATACAGATATCGGTGGAATAATCTACATTTGTCCTCTCCATGCTGTTCGCTAAGGCCTAGATCACCATTTTCCTGGGGTGCTGCCATTACCTGCACGGCACACAATTGTGGTTGTGCACAAACATCCACTCATGTGAAGGCCTTGGGTTCCAGGAAGTCATCCCTCTCAAAAAGCTGAAGGAGGCATATGCAGCAAGCACCTGGCTCACCACCTGCACGTTGGCTGGGCTGCCAGATGACAGAAGAATTAAAGAGGCTAAGTGACAAAAGAATGAAGAAGGTTACAGGGTGGAAAAGCACAACTCAACAGCTGGGAAATTTTACCTAATTTAATGACTTAAATATGTGTACTTAGGGAGGAAAGAAAAGGCAAAGCACACATTCCACAATTTAAAACCAACAGTCCCTGAACCCCTACATTTCATCATTTGAAATGAGACTATAGCCAAGTCCAAATTACTTCGAGGGAATTCCACAAAACGTTTCAGCATAATATCACAGTGGCAGATGAAGGTTAACTGTACCACTTGCCTTTCTGGGTTTTTTTTTTTTGCTTTTTTGCCTAAGCGAGCACAGAATCAGAAAGTGGCATCTGCTTATCCATGTGTATTCCCTGAGCTTAATTACATCACAGAGAAATGAATTATGGAAAAAAAGAAAAGTCCACGTGAAATTAAATGAATCATAAACATTGATGCAGGTTGGAAAGGCCATAAATATGCAAAGGTAACTTCAAATAATATTTTTCTGCACCCACAAGACAATGGTCAATGCCCCAAATGTGTAGTTGGAAGGAAAAACAAAAACAATCCCTCTCACCCCCCAGCATGGCCGCATGAAGAAGCCATCTCTAGTTTACATCTTCCATTATAAGAGCCAGTTTGGTCTAGTGGTTAAGGCACCAGGCTAGAAACCAGGAGACTGTGAGTTCTAGTCCCACCTTAGGCATGAGAGCCGGCTGGGTGACCTTGGGCCAGTTACTGTCCCTCAGCCCAACTCACCTCACTGGGTTGTTGTGGGGAAAATAGGAGGAAGGAGTATTAGGTATGTTCCCCTCGAGTTATTTATAAAAATAATAAAGGTGGGATAAAAAAATTAAATAAATAAATAAGACTGGCTGGATCTAATGGGAACTGTAGTACAAAGAAGCTGTAGTACAAAGGACTCTGAATGCAGAATGCTGATGTAGAAGCTGCTGCCTCCTTGAGATCTATTGATTATCTTCAGTTTATGAAAATGGGACCAACTAGATATTAAAGGCATTTTGCTTACTTTTTAAAAATGCAAAATAGTAGTTCCTTGGGAAGGGGTGAAAAGAGGAGCTGATTCAGGCTGCAGGAGGCAGAAAGAGGAATCTAACTTCTTTCCTTGCTACAATACCACTCTTCCAGAGCTGCTATTTACACTGGAAGGAAAAGTCCTATTAGTGCCAGTGAAGGTCTCTCTCAAATAGAAACAAGAGCTTCAAAGAAGTGATTTGCATCAGGATCTCTACAAGAAAGAAAAGGTTACGCCCTGTTCCCTGCCTGCTAAAATACCAATAATTATCTGTTTGACTTCACAGTAGCTGTGACTTGTGGAAAGTACTGTATACAAATAGCAAATGCAAATATTGGATCTAGTTTGGTCCACAGATATAGGATTATCCCATCTGGGCAAACATCTGGACCAGTGTTTCTCAACCTTGGCAACTTTAAGATGTGTGGACTTCAACGCCCAGAATTCCCCAGCCAGCAAGTTTGAAAAAAACTATCCTAGAGTGTTGTCAATATGGCGTTGCTTTGGAGAATCTGTGCTGAGGAAGCACACCTGAAAAAGAAACTTGCCATGCATAAGTGCAGATTGGGGTTTCGTGTGGGGTTACTATGAAATTGATCTGGGACACAAACATTATCATCATCTTATTCCAAAATCATGAATTTCATAGGTGTTTTATTTTTCCTCTGTCAATATAATACCTTCTCTGAATCAGTAGCAATGTGTATCAGGAAGTCTGAGAGAGACTTTCATTCTCTCAAATGAAGTGAGGTGGTAAAGTCACTGAATAAAAGTTTTACCTCTTTTGGAACATCTCTTTGGAAACAAATGAACCCATGAGACAGAGATGGGAAACCTGTGGTCCTCCAGATGGTGTTGGATGACAGCCTCCAGCATCCCTCACCATTGGCCATGCTGGCTGGGGCTGCAAAAAGTTGTAGTTCAGCAACTTCTGGAGGGATGCAGGTTTCTCATCCCTGCCATAAGGCAAAGCAGCAGCTGCTCAGGCTAATTGTTGGCAAACTCCTAATTCAGTGCTTACAAAAAAGCATTTGTTTTGCTTGTTTCTCTAGCAGTGAATAAATTATGTTGCCATAACAATCTTTATCAAAATAAAAGTGGACAAAGTGCTATTGAAAAAAGAGCTGTAATTTTACAAGTACTAATATAATAATTCAGTGCCAAGATAAAGCCCCATCATACAAGAATAGCCCACTAGACTGACCATATTCTTCTTCTTGTACATATTGCTGAGCGTTAACCAGCACCTTGGGTTTAATTTAATAAAGTGGTAAATCTGTACCTGGCCCAAACCATTTAGACTGCAAGCATAGAGTGTGTGACTCTGTGTGTCAAGTGTTATTGATTGAAAGCTTTTCTGTGTAAAAAATGCCAGTATTTCTCTCTACCATGCTAAGTTGTCTATCTGGAAAGGATCATTTGCATGGAATGCCATTTCCTCAAATGATTTCCCATTTGGAATCTGAAACAGTATAATTAAGACACAGTTTGCCATTTGAGATCCAGGCCTTGGGAACAAAGGAAGAAATTAGTTTCCACTTCACTCTTCAAGTGGAAGAAATAAAAGCATCATCCTTGAATCAATATAGCTAAGCAACAGCAAAAAGAGGTAGTTTGGCTAATGAAGACCAACATGAAAAACTGGATGTCTTTTGTTTAAACAGGAAGGAATCTATTTTCCATAAAGCTACTTTGTATACCCTTATTTGTTCATTGAAGGATGAAAAGTGGCATTAATATTTCTGCTTCTAATAACAAATAAATGCAGAGGTGCAAAAAAAAAATTAAAGGAATCAGATCCAACTTGCAGACCAGTGTGGATGAGAATCAAGACAGATCTGTCTTGTAGAATTTAGGACTGGAAAGTAATGGTTTGTTTTACATTTCTGAGGTTGTTAGTTATAGCAACTGATCAATTGATAAAATAGTGATAGGTGAAGCTCTTATACTGTGAGCTATAAATACATCCTTAATGACACCATTAAATAATGTGAAATTACTTTACATAAAAAAATATATTTGAAATTACTTGCTACAAAACAAACAAAACAAAGACATCACCTTGGAGACAAATCTGACCCTTGTGCCAAGATAACAGATTGCCCTGAGATAAGCAGTATCTTATTTCTGAAATTTAAAAAACTTTGATGGGAAACAGAAAGCTTGTGAGATGGTCCTCAGTCAGAAGAATTGAGTGTCAAATGTCGATCTGTTGAGCTTTCCTTCCTCCTCATCAGCCCACCCTTTGCTTGCCCCATCTCTAATAGCAGCAGTGAGTGAAAGGAAGACCTTAATTTCCTTGGAACTCAGCATAACTCTCCTCACGAAGAAGCTTTGAACAACAGCAACGCCTATGAGGTTTCCACTCTAATACAGCAACTTTTTTTAAGGAATTAAAAACAAGAAATATAGCTGCTATCCTATACTGGCATAGAGACTACAGGCAAGCAATGGTCTGATCCTAGGAGAGTATTAACAAACAAACAAAGAATATGTTTGAGCTTGTTTTCCAAAGGAAGCTGTCTGCCCATTTTGATACTTATTATCACTTCTGCACCATGGAGAAACATGGATGTTATACCAGGAACAAGCTTCTGTTATTGAGGATCTTACTGATGTAAACAGTTCAAGTCAAAAATGTTCAAGTCTCAAATATATTCACACAGAAGTCTAGCATTCTGTAGCAATTCTTCTTTTTTGTATGCATCCTTACAGCAATATATATTACTGAATCAAGGTCAACCACATGGTGAATCCAACGGGATGTGTGGCCAGTCATTTGGCTCTCCTTCGGAATTGTTGTTTCAAGTTAATCTTTTTCCTATTGCATGATCCAAATCAGAAACATTTCAAGTATTGTAAAGCCAAACTCCAGGGCCTGCCTGTAGTTCAATGGAAACTGACAGGAATCCATAGCAAATGGAACATCTGTTTCCAAAGCAGGAAGGATTGTTTTTACTACCACTGGCTTCTCCCATGATTTCCATTTGGAGACAGAAAGGTTCAATACCCATCATCATCTTCCATATCACAGCCATAATCTAAAAACAAAGAAAGGAAGGAAAATTATTAGAAGCAATAACAACACTAGAGAAGTCTACCATAAACTAGACAGTTCACAAAAGGCACAGAAATAGTCCCTACCAGCATAATAAACAAATAAGCAGGGAAGGAGAAAGCCTATAAATAAATCGCACAGAAATGCAGTCAATTGAAGCACTTTAAAAGAACGAAAGCCGAAAGGTAGGTCATCAAAGTCACTAAGTGAATAAATTTCTAGAACTTGTGAAGTATCAAATATCTTAAACAAATAAAAGATTTTAACAAAAGGTTTTGTTAGAAATATTTATGCTAACTGAAATTTTAATTAATTCACAAGTATATTGGTCATTAACTTCACAGGTTTCTCTATCATACTAGGTATGTACTCTGACAAAAATTAATCCCTTCTCCCTGCCTACTTTAGAAACTCAAATCTTATGAAATCTCTTCCTCATTTTCATCCCATCTTACTGGATTTTATTTATTTATTTTTCAAATTTATCGTCACCACTCATCTTTCCCAAAAAGGGGACCCTGGGCGGTTATGGGTGGATGTCTGTCTTTTACTTTTATGTCATTCAAATCTACTTCTTCCCCATGGTTAAACTTTTCTTTTTAGTGCCTCTGTGTCAGTGTTGACTCCTGGTGACTGCCTGGACTAGTCCCTGTAGTTTTCTTGGTGAGATTTTCAGAAGTGGTTCGCCATTGCCTCCTTCCTAGGGCTGAGAGAAAGTGACTGGCCCAAGGTCACCCAGCTGGCTTCATGTCTAAGGCAGGACTAGAACTCCAGGTCTCCTCGAATCTAGCCTGGTGCCTTTAACCACTATATCAAATTGGCCCTCTATACAAAATTACTTTCCCATATTAAGTTAAGCAGAAATTTTATTTTTGTCCTATCTTAGAGCGAAGAATCACGCTGAGACGGTGGCTTGAGTTTCTAGTGTTTATTGTCCTACTCTACTAGACAGAAAATCCTGCCAAACTGAAAGGCCATGGGAAATCTTCACAGATAAACCCAAGAATCAAGGCGGGTCTGTTCTGAATTTCTTCGAAGGAAAGTTCAAGGCCTCTAAACTGCACATGCGTTTTCCCCCTGGATAGGGGTCCCCTCCTGCTTACCATCAGTACTCATGACAATTTTATTTATTTTCTATCCTGTCTATTATTTTTTATAAATAACTCAAGGTGGGGAACATACCAAATATTCCTTCCTCCTATTTTCTCCACAACAACAACAACCCTGTGAGGTGAGTTGGGCTGAGAGAGAGTGACTGGCCCAAAGTCACCCAGCCAGCTTTCATGACTAAGGCAGGATTAGAGCTCACAGACTCCTGGTTTCTAGCCCGTTGCCTTAACCGCTAGAATGGTACTCCAGATGGGTTCAGACTTGTTAGTTATCAGCAATTAGGTATTTCATATAATCCAACAAATCTGTGTGAAGTTTTTTTTTTTGCAAGATTTTATTCATTTAAAATTTCTACAAAAAAAAAATTCTACAAGACATATATACCAAAAGATTTTTCAACAAAACAAATTAACAAAAAAATCAACATATATTTCTATACATCTTGCTATAATATCTTATGATTTTAACTTTTTTTTTCCTAAGGAAAACAGGTGTGTCAACATATACAAATCATATAAGTAAGAGGTTTCCAACTAAACTAGCTAAAGATAGATATTAAAACCCCTAATGTAACTCCCGATAATTTTGAACTCTTATTTTACTATTTATTTCAAAATATTCGCTTCTTTACAATACAAAACCCAATATCATTGCTTCATTTTCATCAGTTGCATACAGGTAATCTAAAATTGGTTGCCACATTTCCTTAAATTTCAAAATATTATCATCTTTCATTAAACATGTTAATTTTGCCATTTGTGCTAATTCGATGAGTTTTATTATCCATTCTTCCATTGTTGGAATAGTTTCCCTTTTCCAATACTGTGCATATACTAATCTGGCTGCTGTGATCATGTAAAGCATTAAATTACTATATTTTTCTTGTTGATCGCCATCAAAGAGACCTAATAAAAAAATTCCGGTTTTTTCCCCATCTTTTTCTTAAAACTTTTCTGAAACATATCATGAATCTGTGCCCAAAATTTTTTTGCTTTGCTACAAGTCCACCACATATGATAGAAAGTTCCTTCCATTTGCTGACATTTCCAACATGTATTTGAAGTGTTATTATACATTCTTGCTAGTTTTTGTGGTGTCAAGTACCATATAAACATCATCTCATAAAAATTTTCTTTTAAATTATAACATAATGAAAACCTTAAATCCTTAGTCCACATTTTTTCCATTTTTCTAATGGAATGTCATAACCAATATTTCTTGCCCAATTAATCATGCACGTTTTAACTTGTTCATTTTCTTGATTTGTTTGTAACAAGATTTTATACATTTTTGTAATAATATGATCATTATTTAAATATAATTGTTTTTCAAATTGATTCTTCTTTTTTAAATTTATAGTTCTTTTTATCTAACTTGAATCATACGTTTAATTGGAAGTAAGTAAACCAATTACACGTGTCGCCTTCATTTTGTAGTTCTTCCTGAGATTTTAGAATAGGCAGACCACCTTGATCGAATTTTAATAGATCTTTATATCTTAACCATTTAGTCTGGCCCCCTAAGCTTTCTCTTCTTGACAGGGCTTCTAATGGTGATATCCAATTTGATATATTTGGCAGTAATCTTCTTTTGTATTTGTCCCAGGTCTTAAGTGACATTTTTCTAATAATGAGATTATTAAATTCTTTGTTCAATTTTACTTTTTCATACCAGATATAAGCATGCCAACCAAATTTAATTTCGTGTCCTTCTAACTGTAAAAGTTTTTGATCTTCCAATATTAACCAGTCTTTGATCCAGAGAAAACAACAAGCTTCCAGATATAACTTAAGATCAGGTAATCTCAGGCCTCCTTTCTCTTTGGCATCTTGCAATAGTTAAAATTTAATTCTTGGTTTTGAATTGTACTTATGCCCGATTCCCAAAGTTACAGCCGTTGCAGTGCCCCTGCAGTCACATGATTAAAATTTGAGCACTTGGCAGCCCGCCTGCACTTACGACCACAGGGGCACTTCAACTCCCCCCACTGGCCTATCTCCCCATCTCTGCCCTTTTGGCCTCCCTGCACGTTACCACCTCTGCTGCTCTGTGCTCCCCCAGCCCTGTCGCCCCCAGCTGACGTTCACCATCTTCTTCCTCCCGCTGCTGATGAGGCACGCCCGGCCTGGCCCTTCACAAGGCAGCTGCTGGCCGCGCAAGGCCTCCTTCCCAAGGCTGCATGTGTGGCCTTTGTGGGGCTTCGGAAGGCCTCGTGCAACTTAGAGGACATGCACAATTTGAAGAAGGCCTTGTGTGGCTAGCCACTGCCTCACATAAGGCCAGGCCATATGTGCCTTGTCAGCAGAGGAAGGAAGAAGACGGTGAAGATCAGCTGGGGGTGGCAGGACTGGCGGAGCATAGGGCAGAGCACAGGTCAGCGGGGGTGGCTGGCCGCAGTGCAGGCCTTGAAGCAGCACTCCCTGGCGGTGGTGGCGGCACCAGGGCTAAGTAGAGGCCCGGTGGTGGTGGGGAGGGTGGCAGCCAGCTGAGAGTGCTGAAGGCCCTGGGCCTCTGCTTCAGCCCCAGAGCCACAGGCACCAGCACTGCTGCCAAGGAGTGCTGCTGTGCAGAGCAGCCAAAGGGGCAGAGATCAGGAGCTGAGATAGGCGGGTGGGGGTAAGTTCAAGAGGAGAAGTCTTACCAAGGCTCGGGGCTGGGAGAGACCAAGCTAGGAATGGCTTGGATCAAGGTGGGTCCTCACCTAACAACTGGGCAGGATTCGGTTAACTACGGACTGCCGCTGTTAGGAATTGTGGTCATATGATGTCATGCTTTATGACCATATTGCTTAGCAACAGAAATTCTGGTCCCAATTACTGTTATTAACCAAGGACTACCTGTATAAGCAAATTGAACCTGATTTCTCCAAATCAACTCATCAACAATTCAAGTCAGATTGGAAGTGATCTGAATACCCCGGTAAACTAATTTTAAAGCTTTAAGAAGGCTGCATTTTTCAGTTAAATATCAAGTTGAAACAGTTAAAATTGCTGTTCTCAGCTGGCATGTGTAGTTTGTTTAAAACTTTGCTTGTTTAGATTTAAAAACGTGCTCAATTTGCAACAAATAAGAGACAAGTTTTGTGACTCAGGAAATCTGGATCTGGATCTTCCTAGTCTTAAACTCTATCCACTACTCACATATCCATGCTTCATTTGTGATCTGAAGTACAGCTGTAACAGCCTTTTTAAAAAAAATGTATTTAATTAATTGTAAAGATCACAATTTGTTTTACTGGTGAACCTTGAGTTTACAGCTGTAATGTTTATAGATTTTTGCTTAATGATTTATTTAGCAGTCAATGAAATAAACACCAGTTGCCTGGGGCAACAGTGAGAAAGATTCTTGTTCTTGTGAAATTCTCACAAGCATCTGGTTCCACTGAGTAAAAAGGAACACTGTGCTAGATAATCCTTAGGACTGATCAGCAGGACTTTTCTTATATTTGTCTGTTGAACATCTAATACAGAAATGACTCTGTTATCAGGTCATATACAGTGAGTAGGCATACAGAGTCAATTATGCCCCTGCAGAAATATGTTCGGATCATAAATATATCTGAATTGAGAGATGCACAAGATTTTGGAATGCCTTTGAAATAATTATATTAACAGAGGGAAAGGAACTCAGTGACTTTTAACAAATCTTATATGATTAGTACTGCTATTATTATAATCATTATTATTACTACTGCTGCTGCTGCTGCTACTTCTACCACCATTTTTCTTGCAGCAAAGACAGACATGCATATATAGGGTACAGTGTTTTGGTAATGCAATTATAATTGCACATGCCACAGGAAAAAGAATTCCCTACAGCTTGCGTAGTTTCTTTCCACTCAGTTCAAGCCAATCTGTTATGATTATTCCATAGGCCTTGCACAAAAGTTGAAATCAGCATCCACTGCTAAATTAAAGGTATTGAGAAACTTACACAGTAAATAATCAACACTCCACTCAGCCATCTCCCCATGACACTGTCAGACCTCACAATTAGTATATTCCACACTAAGTCATTGGTTATATGTACATATTAATGTTGTAATGAGAAGTTTTGATACACAATCATACTGTAATTCAAACAGAGGTATATCCTTAGTTCTCCCTGCAGTTACTGAATACTATTTACTGACTTTGGGGAGAAATTTTATGACTGTTATTTATGCTTGGAAAATCAAAGGCTATTTATTAAAAAGCATTAAATGTTAGTTGATAGTCTATACCCTTGTTCATTTAATTAATTTTTTAAAGTAATTTGGAGAACAGAGTTAAGAACGGAAACCAAAGTTTTATATTCCACACCCCAATACATCTGTCAGGCAAGTTCTATAGCAACAGATGGGCCCCTCCCTTCTGTTACCCTTCCTTCCTTCCTTCCTTCCTCCCTCCCTCCTCTTGGAGGGGGGCATTATCTTGGGCCTCCAGCTGCAGATTCTTAGCTTAAATGGATAATTGTTCATATGAATGCTGGATTTCTCCAGACTGCACATATCTATTTCCCCAATGCTTTCTGTTATCTGTTTTTACAGCTTCCTAAATTCTATCCTGCTAGGTGGTAGACTGCTACAATAAAGGAGTAATCTCTAGATGTCTACCATCTTAAAAATACTACTTGACAAGTTTATACACCAGGGATAGGGCACTGAATCTGCCCAGTAGCCCTTTCTTTCTCTACCACCTTCTGCTCAGATGGAAGGTGCAAGTACTCCAGTCTACAACTGAATGATAAGTGGCAATCATTTTGTACAGGGTATGTGTAGAAAGTGGGTGACAGCTCCTTGTTTCTTTCCTGCAAATGGAGGAAGTAACTATTTTTCTCCTGCACAGGAAAAGATGCAGAACAACTGCGGCCACCTCTGCACACAAAGAAAGATGAGGAGTGGAGTTTGGGGAAAGGCTCTATAGGCTGGGTTGGGGGGGTGGGGGGCAGGGCTACAGAGCCTGTGTGGAACTCTGAGTCCTAAGAGGTTTCAGGGATCACAGCTCTTATCCTGGTACAATTATCTTTGGAAGGAGGTCACAGGTGGCTTATGGTGTTTTCTAATAGTTGTGCTTTATTTACAGATACAATAATGTTGCACAGTAGAACACTTCGAAGTTCACTGCTCCCCAAACAACCTTTAGGGGAAACCCCCAGCATTCCCTAACTTATTTCTCTTTTGGAACCCCAGCTGGCTCTTGCACTCTAGGCACAGGTTCCCCTACAGATTACTTACATATTCTTCACCAAGGCCAAACAAGGCCAACATCATGATTTTGCATTATGTGAATCAGGAGTTAGGAACACTCACATGCCCTCCCCTGTGTTCACTTTCAATTATTGTTTTATATCTTCATTTGACAATGTCCCCAAGCCAGCAAACAATGGTTTGTATTTGCCATGTAAATAAGAACAAGAAGTCAGAGGAAGCATAGCAGCTTGAAATTCTCCTCCCCTCCCCATTTTCCATGATTAGACCTGAACAGTCCCATGGGATCTTTCTACTACATGTGCAAGTGAAAGGTGGAGAAGAAGCAGCCACACGGATATTCTCACAAGCATGTGGGACACTATTATAGATTCCTTGGAGAGTGGGGATGCTCCTTGATAGGGGGGCGGTCTTAAAATGCATAAAACAACCTACCATTTCCTCCCATTAGTTTAAGGGCGCTCACACAGTGATCCTCCTCCTCTTCAATTTCTTCTTCTTCCACATCCTCCTCATGATTATAAGATACTGGCCCAGTTTCCACCAGCACAGTTCCTGATTTTTCAACCTTTTCAGTTTCTGTCTGAGTACTTGGAAAGGCAACCTGCAAAGGAAGAAAAGTTATTTTTAAAAATCCTCATCTCTCATCTTTTCTCTTAAAAACCAACTAAGAAAGAAAAATTGACTTGTTTTGCTCACTTTAAATTGTCATTCTACCAAAGCTTCAAGCTAAGAAGGTGATATCTCAGTTTCCCCCAATCTTGTGCCTACTAAATGTAGCAGATAATAAATTCCATTCTACTCAGTCAGAATAGCTACAACCATGATGGCTGGAAGTTGATGGAGGTTGTAATTCAACACATCTGGAGAGACATCAGATGCAAGAAGACTATTATAGGTTTCCTGAGGAATATTACTGCTCTTTGGTAATTCTGGTATTTCAAAGCATGGCTGAAATGGTATGGAGATGACTAAACATGCAAGAAAGGGAGTTCCTTTTATTATTCTCTGTAAAATTTAGCTTTAGCCAAAGCAATCAGATGCAAGAAATCTCCTTTATATAAGCAGAACATTAAAAATGATATGCATAACTTCTAATGAATTAGATAGTATTCAGCTGTAATTAGAAAGAGAATCAATAACTCATTATGCAATTTTGCATCAAACTGTTTAATTAGAAGGGCCTCTTTTCAATGGAATAGTACATGCTTTGAATGCAAAAAGTTGTAAGTGCAATCCCTGGTATCAAAAGATCTTAGAAAATAGGACTAAGAAAGAACTCTGCCTGAGATTTTAGAAAGCCATGCTTCAGTTGGAATGGCAATTGAAACCACTTCAACTTGCAAACCACTTTCTGAAACAGAGCATCAACTAATGTAAATGAAAATGTAGAATGTGTTAGTCTTCAACTCCAGCCAACAAACATGTATGATGAGTACTGTAGTTCAACATCTGGCTTGATATTTCTATAGTAAACCATACTATATAAATAATCTTATTATGTACAATCAACTCAGTCTACATTAAATTGTTATGCAATGCCAGCAATTTGGAAATCAACAGAACATTGCTGAGGTGCCTCACATTGTTCAAAAGAATCTGTACCAGCAGGGAAGCTGATCACTCTGTATATTGGCTAATGAGCAAAAATTAAAGCCTTCCTAAGGAAAAACTGTTAGATGCAGAATTGAAAGAAAAATTTGCAAGCAGATTCCAACATCAACTGTGGAATTCCTCCACAAGAATCAAGACCATTTATGGTGTCTGGAGCTCCAGAGACTGCAGCACCCTATGGCTAGCCAAAAAAAAAAGATATATTCAACAACCAACAGGTTCTAATGAAGAGATAGATATTATTTGTGGTTTGAAATAAATAGCTAATAATATTTATTGTTCTGTTTAACAGTAGTACTTAAAAGTAGTCTATAATTTTAACAAAAGGTTACATACATAGAATAAGGTTATTGCTGTTTCCCAATCATCACATTGAGAGAATAAGCCATTCAGGGGAAGGGAAGAGATACCAGCTCAAAATAATGACATGCAATCACTATTAGATTGCTAGTAGTTCCATGTTCCAATCACAGAGTTTAAATCAAAATGTGACAATAGCTAGCAATAGTATTAAAAGGGAGGAGGAACATTACTGAAAAAATAATAGCATCTAGAACATTAAGGCTGATTAACTAATGGGTAATTTTTACAATGCTTTAAATCCCCATTCCATGATTTATACATGACAAAGACAATTTGCATCACATATAGCACAGGAATTACTGAAAGAGATTACCTCCCATTCAAAACACACAGTGAGCATCACAAAGAAAAAACTAAGTCTCCAGTTTGTGGGCATCTTAACAGGATAAAGAGCAATTTATGTATGCGTACAAATCTGTAACTTTTGTGTACATTTGGTACTAAGATATCGTAAGAAAGTACCTTAAAATGATCATGAAGTTCATCACTTAGCCTAGAGACTGTTACGGACTTTATTTACAGTAAGGATAATATCACGAGAATGAATCTCAGACTGCTGTTGCTGATTGGGATTTACCAAGACAGGACCTTCTCCAAATAGTATCCACACTGTGGGACTCCTTCTTGGACCATTTGCTCTGCTCTCATCCCCATTACACTTTCAATGCCAGGCAAAAATTGTATAATTCCAGAGATTATTTGGGGGCAATTGCATGGGTGCTTTGTTGGTTTGTCTGTCTGTGTAATGCTGCTTAGTTAGGTTTAATTAATTTGGATTTTACTCTATTATGGTATGTTACATCATGCTATACTTTTGGTTTAATGTCATTAGCCCCAAAACTACATTCTATAAATAGATATTTAAAGAAAAAAGAATAATCATGTCCCTAGCCATTTAAAACTGAAACCTGATTTGATTGGCCATCAAAAAGCTAATATAGGAACTAGAATAGCCTTCCCCAAGCTGGTGCCACATTGCCTATCAGTAATGGCCAGAAAAATGACACAACTCAAGAATTCCAGTACAGCACTATAGGGAATCCAGGTATCAGGAGAAACAGATGCAAGAGTAGCAGTATCCCAATTTATATTAATTGTTATTCAAGAATTTCATTCCTCTTGTATGTTTTCACAGAAGAATGGCTGAATTTAAAGACTCTACAACTGAATTATTATTTTAAAAACTGCACAGCCTTAATTAAAGCATGACCTTCTGTTAATTATCATGTCCATTTCCCAAATGTCTACATACTACAAATGTGCAGGTTTTTCTAATGAGAATAGCATAAAAATTGGGCTAGGGGTGGAAGGGACTTTCTAACCAGTAAAAGCACAAACTATTTTGCAGGGGTTGGTTGTAGCAGAAATAAGCACCTTTCATTATTTTACAGACAAAGACATGTTTCAACAGAACTTCCTGAATCAACTTCCAAAGATGACCCAAACAATAACTAACTTTTAAACATGTGAGAAGGACATGTATACTCTGCACCACCTGATAGGCTCTGTGGTATACATTTATTAATTAAGCAAATTAATTAGCAGGTGTTCAAAACAGTGCAGGAGTTCACAGATGAATACGGGGAAGGGATAATTGATATACCAACACACACCATGTACTTTCAACGTATACAGCAGTTATAATTTGTGACATAGTGGGGAAAAAAGAAAAAAGCTTCCCTGTTTTACTCAGAGGTGTTCTGGGGTTAGTGTTAAGAGTTAGAAGGCCCTACAGTTGGCTCTCAGTTTTGTACCAAAAGCCACAGTCCAAAGGTTGAATGGAACCAAGTCTAAAAACTTGTTATGGCCAGGACAAAAATTAAGTTTAAGCTTAATGAATTACATTAATTGAAACCGTTAATATGAATACACTGTGCATTTTATTATGTGCTCCGTCTGTTATAGTAAAAAAAACATGCTTCAGCAGCAAACTTCTGGATTTACTCTAGAGGCTAAACCTGAGGCTGTATGGGAATTCTGCAATTCTGCTCTATAATATACTTAGCATAAGGGTGAAGCTGATTCTGAAAGGAGAAGAGTGATGATAAATTGCACAGGACTCTCCAGTTTCTGAGAATGAAATCATGTACAAATCAATACTATACCTCTTCTGTGGCCGGCTTTTTGGCTGGCTGTGTCGAAATCAAGGGTCTTAGCCTACACACAAAAAAAGAGTTAAAAGATGTTAGGCTCTTGCTACAGAACAGAAAGAAACTTGATTCATTTATTCTACAGATGTATATACAAAATATACTCTTTTGGTGTAAGCAATTTTATGCAGAGCACAGAAAAAGGAGTAAGAAACAGTAATCCACAGAAACTGAAGACAAAATATAAGAAAAAGGAAGGAAACAGTTATAACAGTTATTTTGCACCAATACCACCCACTGTAGCTCTCCATACCTTTCTATCATTGCTCTCACTGAATCCATACATTGCCTTTTGTTCTTTAAACTTCTCACCTCTTTTTTTTCTAACAATCTCATCAATTCTACCTAATGCCTGCTTTCTCAATTTTACCCTACTTTTGACCCATTCACTCTTCATTAATTTATCTGTGTTGGAATTCACTCCCCATTCATTTTTCTTGTAAGGCCAAACCACCTCAACCTACTTTATCTTCACTAACCAATAACTTCTGCATCCAAACCATATTTTTCCAGCATCCATTCATTCTTGAATCTCTCTCTTCTTGTTTTACCACATGCACTTTTAAAGTACCCCATTCCCACTGCATTCAACTTTTATTTTCTCTTGACATACCCAACTTCCACTACTACATAACAAAGTAGGCAGAAGCACACTCTTTTACACAGCCATTTTTGCTTCTTTTGATGAACATTCATTCCTTGCTACACACTCCATACTATCCACTACTCTTCTACCAGCAATTATATGTTTCAAAACAAGTAACAAGTATTAGCTTTTCATTATATGCAATTATTCCCTCCAGTTCAGCTATCAAACACAATCAGCCTGGTGTTTGATACATCATTTTCAGATCCATACTCCTCATCATATAATCTAACAATAACTGCAAGTCATTCAGATTCTCAACCAACCCACCATGCATTTTTATGTGTGAATCTACTGGTACATTAACATCCAAGGCCAATCTATGCCTAATTTTACCACAACATTTCTTTTTTATTTATTCACAAATGTGCTGAACAACCAAGGGGACATCACATATTCTTGTCTAATTCCCAATTCAATGTTAAATCACTCAATTAACGTTCCACTTATTTTCAGGAATGCTTTACTTTTATCATATACCATTTACAGCATTCAGCAACCAGCCTTCAACTCCATATTCATGCAAAACATTCTATAATTTAAGCCTATTACATTATCATACACTTGGTCTAAGTCAAGAAATGTGTAATAAACATTCTCATCCTTCCAATGACCTGCTGTAAATCCCCTGCTTGGTACAAATTTTATTTGTTTTCTTCTTTGCATACCAGCATACTCTGAAATGACTCCTGGTAGCTGACATCTTTAAAATCAAAATATTCGTAAGACGAATACATAAAATTAATACTAATTAAACCAACTCCAGCATCCATAGTCCACATGGCAGATAAAAAAATCTACTGTGTTAATTGCATTCCTGTACACCAGCAGAAAAGGGATCATGCAAATCTCCAGGGGCAGGCTGTTTCAGGCAAATAAAGCAAAGACAGTCCTCATACAGTATGTATGTGTGTGTTCATGGGCATGTCTGAGCAGGCTGGAAAGGTCAGCCCTTCTTGATGGAAACAATTGAGGCAGACTGAGGAGAGTATATGAAGGGTTGTCATGCAGAAGAGGGAGTGGACTTTACTGCCCCAGAGAGCAAGACCAGAAACCAGTGAGTTAAAACTATAAAGTTCAGGTTGAGCTCATTTTTAAGTATACAAGCTGTCAGCCAGTGGAATAGGCTACCAAATGAAAATAGAGGTTGGATGGCCTTCTGCCATAGATGCTGTGATGAACCCTACACTGAACAGTGGGATGGACTAAATGATTTCTAAGGTCCTTTCAAACTTCATGATTTTCTGATTTTATGAGGGAGTCTCTGGCTTCTATAAGGAAGCCAAGCCATAAGGAGTGTAACAGTTTGAAACTAGCACTTTGGATTGCATTTATTCAGAAACCTTCATATTTTTCTTCAAATTCAACTCTGCTTCTTCCATTACCTCCACCCACTGCAGCTTAAGATGCAAGTATTAACTACCTATTAATTCCTGCTTTCATATGCACTCACAGCAATCTAGATGGCCCCAATCCATATTTTCCAAAATATCTTTCAGTTATTTATCATTAAATTTCTTTCATTTCCCTGCATGTATTCATCAATCTCACTTACAAGATCAGACCTATTCAGATCTATCACATTCTTCCCATTTCATAGTTTCACATAATTCTTTCTTTTTCCTTCTTAATTCATGCTCTTTTTACTCTTTTTACATTTCAAGTTGCTATCTTCCATATGCCATACCTGGCAGCAGATGGATCTACAGATATTGACCTCCACCACCCACCATGGATTTGATTTAATCAAGCCTTTCACAGAGTCACTTAGGGGAGATGGGTGGCCATACAAATCAAATCAAATCAAATCAAATCAAAACTACCATACTGTTGCCGGCATCCCACCAAATAGGATATGTAGCACTATACTGAAATACCCCCAGGATTTATTTATTTGCTTACTTTATTAAGTTGCTTACTTTAGTTATATGCCACCCATTCCCGAAGGCTCTGGGCAGCTAAGAATCAAAATCATCATCAGAATAAAATGATTTCCTGGACAAGGAGGTTCTGCTCATGGTCATTCATGCTTTGATCACCTCCTGAATGGATTAGTGCAATGCACTCTATATGAAGCTGTCCTTGAAGAACAGCCGGAAGCTTTAGCTGGTTGAAAATGTGGCAGTGTGGCCAGTTATGGCTGTACCTCGGCATTCCCATGTTATACCTCTGCTCCATGAGCTGTACCAACCCCCAGTATGCTTCCAGGTGCAATTCTTGGTGCTGGTTGTCACTTATGAAATGCTTCATGACATGGGACTAGGTTATCTGCAGGACCACCTCTCCCCAATTGTTTCTATCTGTCCCATCAGATCCAGCAGGAGAGGCATGCTGCGGGTCTGTCAATTAAAGAATGTCATCTTGCAGGACCCAAAAAGCAGGCTTGCCCTTTGGAACACTATATCGCCCAAGATTATATTAGCCCCAACCCTTCTGGCCTTTCAAAAAGCACTGAAGACCCAGATGTGCTCCCAGGAACAGAGGTCAGGGGTTAGTTGGAGCCCATGGGGCATTTTTGGTTCATTAGATCTGTTTTTACCTTGGCAGTCATGATTTTTTTTTTTTATGTTGATTATTTTCTGACTTTTTGTTTGTGTGTTTGTTTATCTGTTGTTAGCTGCCCAGAGTCGTTATAGTGAGATGGGCAGCCACATAAATCTAGATCTAGATCAATATTGCACTGTCTGTTTGGCCCAGGGACAAGATGTAAAACTGAGTATCATCAGCATATTGACGAAACCAGACCTCCTGCAGACAGATCACTTCCCCAGTGGTTTCATGTAGATGTTACAAAGAACTGGACAGGCATTCCACAAAGTAGAAGTCTCTGGGCAGATCTATCATCTCTTTACTACCACCAACTAGAACTGCCCCCTCACAGAGGAGGAGAACCTCTGTGAAACCATGCCCTCCCCCTTCAATCCCTCAGAGGCGGTCCAGAAGGATACCATGGTCAGTAGTCCTGAAAGCCACTGAGCATTCAAAGTGGACCAGGAGGATTGTAATCCCTGATCCCAGTCTCTCCATGGGCCATCCACAAGCACAACCAATGCAGCTTTTCTATTGTACCTTGGCTTGAAGCCCAATTGCTAAGGATGTAAAACTAAAAAATAAAGCAATTTATTGAACTACTAGCCTTACATGCAGAACCTGTACAAAATGAAAACCAAAGAACACAAAACAAAAGGATACTCTGACAAGAATTATTTGTGAACAAAGATCACGTGACTACATCTCAGTAACAAACAACAACCTCATAGGGAAATGATGGCAAGTCACCCAGCAAAATTCTAATTTTAATGACAAAAGGTCTACATTAGGCATTTGTAACATGAATAACGACTGTTCTTCAATAAAAATAGTCTCAGAATAGCATTACAATAAATAAAAACAAGAAAACTCCAGCAAATAGAAATATAAACCAGAGCAGAAAAAGACAAACATATAAACTCCCATTCAAATACAGAGTATGACTTTTTTTATATAAGAATTTTATTATATTATATTTCAAAGTATAGTTAAAATACAAAAATAGAGAGTACAGTAAAGACAGAAGATAGAACTAAAAGAAAAAAGACAAAAACTATAAAAGTGAAAATAGATAGAAAATAGAAACAGAAGGCGGCTTCTGACTACTTCCAATACAGATATAAGTACAATTAAAAAGAATAATCTCTTACCATTAATTAATTCATAATAACATTATTTCTATCAAAACAAACCATCTAATCATCAAAACCCACAATCAAAACTTCATTTTTTTCCAACACAAGCAAGTAATCTAAAAGAGGTTGCCATAAAATCTAGAAAGAGTATCATCTCTTATTAAAGCTGTTAACTTCGTCAGTTGAGCCAAATCCATTAATTTAATAATCCATTCTTCCACTGTAGGTGTTTGTGGATCTTTCCATCGTTGTGCATATAATAACAAATACAGAGTATGACTAACAAATAAATTCTTCTCCCTTTTTATATAATGCCATGCTTCTGAGAATTAATACTTTCTGCACTTGATTAAGTGAAACTGGCTCACAAAATTTAGATGGCACAAAAAACGTATTGGTCTTCGAGATGCAACAAGACACAGGTATTGCTACATTCTGGAGAGAGTAGAGGAAAGGTCTGATACCAAAAAGGTATTAGAATTATTTGTTTCTATTATACTGAGGTGTTTTACATTATGTTTTTAAGAGTTTGATGTTTTCATTATAGCTCTTTTTTATCTGCATAGTTACTTTTATTATTAGCCATTCTGAGTGCTATATTTGGTGAATGAGGAAGGATAGAAATAAAACAAAACAAAAGCAAGTCTTCCCAGAGAGAGCATTCCCTGTATAAGATGCCAAGACTTGCTAACCCATCTAACGTTAGAAAATAGGGAGAAGGAGCTGCAAGAAACACTTCTGATAGAGAAGCTAATGTGAACATACGTAACAACTTAGAAGTATTTAAAGTGTACACTGAAACATCTACAGCATGAATATGATAAATATGTGTATCACATAGATACACTTGGGCTTGGCCCAAACCGGGACTGATGGTTTATATGCTTGGTTTATCCTCACCCTGTTTTATATGTGAACAGCACAAATAAATTTGTCAGGTTAAGTTTGGTCCTCTAGGCATCCAGATGGGTTGCTGCTGACAGCCAAGCATTTCCACAGGGCTAAACCTTGGCTAACTGCAACCTGAGTGTGCCAAGTGGTCTTTGTTATGCAGTTATACCTGCCTTCATCTTTCAAACCCATGTTCCATGTAAAATATTCAAAATCTGAAAAAGAAATTGCATTTGTATTTTGAAAGGAGAAAAGAAGGGGTAAAATGGTTAGAGAAGGAAGTCCTCAACAGCCTGGCCACATGCTGCTTCCTTAAGGATTGCAAATTTCTTCCCTTCCCTATTCAAGAACAGAGAAGGGGAAATTAGGTGAGCCACTGAACCGGCTGCTCTGTTATCTTTCCTTAAAAAACCCAACCCAATTCTTATGGAAAGCCTGGATTTCTTCCCCCTCTTTTTTCAAACAGAAAAGACTGCCTTGTTTCTGTTAAAAACCCAAGGCATATTTAGGTAACCTTTAAAAGTAACATTGGTCATTTTCCATCCCAATTCTTCCTCAAACTTGGGTTTCCTTCTAAGTCATTCTTCAGTATTTTAATGGGGGATGGGGGGAAGAAGTCACTACATAGTACGGAATCAGATCAAAGCACATATATGAAGACCTTAAGTTTTCCATTGTATCAGAATATTAAACTTGAAAACTTTGGTAGGCTTGTGTCAGAGGTTTGTCCCAGAAGCCATAAATGTTTCTGGCACAGCTGCTTCCCTCATGGAGACCAGGTTCGAGAACCTGTTCACTGACTCCGAAAACTCTGGCGAAGAGAGCCAAAAGCTGGTGGGAAACAGAGGGAACCTGTCCTAAGTTGCGCCAAAGGCCAGGCTTTGAGTAACAGGCACGAAGATCCGCTGGTAAGTGGAATTTGTCCTCCTGTGTTAGTGGGACTGCGAATTCAAACTTTAAGGGGCTTTACTTGGGGCTAAAGCTGAGTGATCCACCTGACGAAGGCAAGCTAACGGGACCATTAATGGAGGACTGGGGCAGAGCGGCAACCGAAGGGGGAGTCAGTATTCCTCTGCAGTACAGAGACCTGAAAGCAGTGTTTGGTGAGGTGGAATGCAATCAGCTCCCTCCCCATAGAAGTTCCGACTGTGCCACAGAGCTGGTCCCAGGGGCCAAACTACCAAAGACCAGGCTGTACCCGATGACCCACAAACCAAAACAGAGGTGTTACATGAATTTATAGACAAGAACCTAGCACGAGGTTTCATCCACCCTGTGTCATCAATGGCGGCCTTGGTACCCTTCCGAAAGAAAAAGGATGGGTCGTTGAGACTATCCACAGACTATCAGGGACTGAATGCAGTATGCCCCTTCAACAAATACCCCATGCCCCTAATGAAGGACTTGCTAGCCCACCTCTCAAAGGGGAAAATATTCACAAAACTTGACTTGAGAGAGGCATATTTCAGAGTGTGAATATGAGAGGGGGATGAATGGAAAATCACTTTTAATTGTCAATTAGGGTCCTGTGAATACCTCGTGATGCCGTTCGGCCTGCAGGGGGCACCAGGAGTGTTTATGCAATTGATAAATGAGGTGCTTCATGAGGTCCTATGTTGAGGAGTGTTAGTGTATCTAGGTGACATTTTAATCTATACCAACATGATGGCAGAGCATGTTACGCTGGTCAGAGAGGTCCTAAAGAGACTGTTGAAAAATCAACTATATGTCAAGCTGTCCAAATGTGAATTCCACAAAGAGAAATTAGACTATTTGGGGTACATAGTGTCAAGCAAGGGGACTGAAATGGATCCCACAAAAATCAAAGACGTAGTGGGATGGGAAGCCCCCAAAACAAGGCAACAGCTACAAAGCTTCCTGGGGTTTGCCAATTTCTACTGCCAGTTCATTCCTAATTTTGCCCAAGTAGGTTTGCTGATCGCAGACCTTAAAACCAAGGGCAAGGACAATCCTAAAGTGGCACAGAGGCTGGGGGCGGGGTTAAGATGGACTGTTGAATGCCAAGAAGAGTTCAAGTGCCTAAAAGAACTTTTAACCTCAGAGCCAGAGCTAAAGCACCCCAATCCCCAAAAGCCCTTCGTAGTCCAAGCATCTGATGTGGCAATCGGCACCATTTTGCTGCAGAAAGATGACAAAGGCATGCTGAAGCCATGCACATACTTATCACAAAAGTTCTCAGAAACCAAGAGGTGGTGAAATGTATGGGAGGAGGCGGCGTTCGCAGTAAAATGGGCGCTAGCTACATGGCATCACTTGTTAGCGGAAGCACTTCATCTGTTTGAAGTCTGGATTGATCACAAAATTTGGTAGCACCAAACTCCCTCAAGTTGAACCCAGAACAAATCAGATGGGCCCATTTCTTCAGAAGGTTTAACTTCACTCTAAAGTATTTGCCAGGGGAAAAGAATTTCCTTGCAGATGCATTGTCCTGCCTACCACAGCACAACAGCCAACGAGAGGAGGTCATCGACTCAGTCATCCCCTCCTCACAGATTAGCATGGTGGTGATGACACGCAGTCAGAAAGCCCGCTTTAGCAATCCACTAGAGACCAAAGGGGGACTACTAAAACAGCTGCACAAAGCCCTACAGGCAGACGCTTGGCTAGCGGAGAATAAAAACTCCCTAAAGGAGCAACAAGGACTGTGGCAGAAGGGAGATAGACTTTATGTGCCTGAAATATTTAAAAAGAAAATATTAGAATGATGTCATGATGCAAATGTTGCTGGTCATTTTGGATTCGTAAAAACCTTGCATTTAGTACACAGACAGTTCTGGTGGCCCACACTATGCAAAGACGTGGAACGTTACGTAACCAGTTGCCCCACCTGCACTGCAGCAAAACACATGGGGGGAAAGCCGAAAGGGTTACTTCAGCAAGTAGCCACCCCCAATCATCCATGGAAACAAATAGCAATGGACTTTATAGTAGAACTCCCTGAAAGCAAGAAAAAGACTGTCATTTGGGTGGTCACCGATCTGTTTTCAAAACAGACACATTTCATCACTTGCAGTACGCTGCCCTCAGCTACCCAACTCACTAAGCTCTTCATTCAACACATGTATCATTTATACGGATATCCTGAGAGAGTAATTTCAGACCACAGCACCCAATTCACTTCCAAATTTTGGCACGCTTTTTAAAAACTTACTGGGGCTGAACAAGTGCTAAGCTCTGCCCGCCAGCCCCAAACGATGAGGCAACTGAACAATGGAACCAAATACTGGAGCAGTACCTGAGATGTTATGTAAATTACCAACAAGATGATTGGGTCAACCTACTGCCTTTCACAGAAGTAGCTTATAACAATGCAGTAAGCCAAAGCACAGGCTCCACTCCTTTCCGAGCTGCAACAGGCCAAGACTTCATGGCCATTCCAGAACTTCCAACAGAACCACCTGCAGAACTCTCCCTGGAAGGCTGGATTAGACAACTGTCCGACAGCTGGAGCACCATTCAAAAAGCCTTGCAGGAAGCCAGAGAAGACTACAAAAAATACGCTGATTGCAAATGGGACCTGGGGAGGAAGATGAATGTTGGAGATAAAGTGTACTTGTCTACAAAGTATTTGAAATCAACCCAACCCTCTAAAAAACTAGGACCTAAATATATAGGTCCATTTCCAATTATTCAGGTGATAAATCCTGTGACAGTGCAGTTGACCTTGCCAAAGAACTTAAAACAAATTCATCCTGTATTTCATTGCAGTCATCTAAAACCTTTTTGAGGGTCAGAGCAGTGGCACCCCAAGCTTACACCGCCACCTCCTATAATGATCAGGGAAGAACAACATTTCAAAGTACATTCCATCTTAGACTCCAGAATCCAAAAGACAACAATACTTAGTTAGATGGAAGCATTTCCCCCCTGCTCAATCAGAGTGAGTGAACAGTAAAGATGTGAGAGCAAAGTGACTTACAAGAGAATTCCACAATACTTATCCTGATAAACCTGAGTAGAATGGTGAATTGAATGTAATCATGTTGTTCAATATATAACCTATCTCTGTCTTTTTCATAGAAATTTCCTTTTCTTAAAGGGAAGGCATCTTTCAAGTGGACAGTATGTCAGAGGCTTGTCCCAGAAGCCATAAATGTCTCTGGTTCTTCTCCTCTGTCATGAAATGTACAGGAGGGAGGGGGGAAGATGGATTGCTGCTTGGGAACAGAGACATCGCTAGCAGACACAGCAGAGATGGGACTGAAATGCTTTGGTGATCTCCTTATCTACAATCAACACCAACCCGAGGAATGCACCAACCCTGGGAATGAGTTGTAAAACCGAAAGCAGTTGTAAAGATTCAATTTCAAAAAAAAGATGGGAAAACATGATGAGTTTAAGGGAGGGATCCAGGGAATCTGATTCACTTGTGTCTTTGAATGGAAAGGGACTGTATCTTAATAAAATTTCCTTCCTAAAACCTAAATGACTTACAGCAAGGATTATTGCTATTGAGATATCTGGCCCCACGATCCTCACAGCCTGCAGGGAAGTTTGTCTGAAATCTGCATTAAAACTTGTAAGCAGTTGACAGCCTAAGGGAATCAAACAAGGCTATGCTTTTGTGTTTGCTATAAATATAAGGAATGACTTTTCCCACAAATACTTGCTTCCCATCTTATAGGAACCATTCATTTCTGGAATAATATAGATTACCCAATAAAGGTGAGATTTAGGACCTACATTCTAGAGTGACCAAAAAAGTTTTGTTTATTCTTTCCCTGTCTTAAATACATTAGAAAACTCTCCAGGATTCTTCAGAGGCTTATTTAGAGGGGTGTGCGTGTGTTTGAGATACACATACATCTTGGGACCGTGAATATGCAATGGAATGATTTTGTAGGTGGTGATTACAGTTGAATTTTCTCTGCATTGTAATTACAGTAAGCCACCCTTAACATACAAGGTAGGGGATTCAATAGTAATTTTTAAAAAGTTGGAGCAGCCTACTTTATCCAATTCTCCCTCTTCAGATTAACTGCCATTTTGTGATAAATGTACACCTACCAATAATTACTTATACATCTATAATACAGATTATTTCCCCCATTAGATATTGGTGTTTTGTTTTATAAGTCAGTAAGGCAAGTTCTCAAACATCAAAGAATTAGTAACAGCCATGGGGTTCCTGTTATTTTCAACAGGAAAGTAATCTCTCCCCCAACCCCACACACACACCCTGCCCAAAACCTGCCAGGAGGGGAAGATGAGATGCAAGAGACACTCCCCTCTTCCTTCAGCTCTGCCAGTCAATTTAGACTGTATAGGTAAGACTGACTTGCCCACTAGTGTTCTTTAAAATGATTCCAAAATCCAGGTTGCAATTCTATATCACCCTATCTGGGAATAAATCCCATGGATAGCATGGTCTACTTTCCAAAGTATTTGTAAAGTTTTGGAAATGCCAATAGGGAACCAGGACAGAGAAAGAAAAATGTTAAAGTACTAGGAATTCCCATATGAGAGGTAACGTAGGGCTGAAATAGGACTGAAAGTCATCATCATCATCATCATCACCATCAATTGCATTTTGGTCAATTTTAGAAATGTATTTTTAAAAATAGCATGAAGCTCAGATTCAGGGGCTGAGCTGACTCTCCCAAAACGATCTGATGATTCCACTGTATCAAAACCGACTCAGAAATCTAATCCAAACAGAGTCATATTCCCTTTCAATAGCCAGAAAAAAACTATTCACCAGGACTGCTAAATTGCTACCTATTCAGAATCCTGGCTCGAGCCCTCTGCTGAATGTCTTTCAGAACTGAAGATACTGTCCAACTGGGTTCTATAATACAAATATGGGATATACAACAATACTGGCTTCCTGTTAACAAATTTCTCTCCATTGCCTTCTATTCCCTGAAACAAATACCCCCTTGCCTTGGTGTTTTAAATTTGGAGCATACTAATTAACATCTGATTTAAAGTGGATTTCAGAATATTCTTCAGGACAATTCTGGTGCACCTTCTCTTTCACATTCACTATTCGCTAACCATGGTTAGCAGGGAGCCATCTACCTCAGCAATAAGATGAGAGCAAAGTTACAATTTATCAAGAGAGCAAGAGGCAACTCCAGCATAAATAGCCAAAAGGTGATCAGTAGCATTTGCACATCATTGCACATCAGTAAAAAACATGTTAAAGGATTTTCATTTTAAAAATAACAGTCATGCTTATACTAATTTATGTTATTATCAGAATGTGTTGAAGGTGCCTGACATGGTAGAAGAAGCCACATCCCCTGAGAATACCCTAAAGAAACTGTTCTTCTCCCAATTAGGAGTAAGCTGTTGAATATGCCCCCAAGGCAACTAGAATCTGATGACACTTGCTTTAGAGGAAGTAGTCTGGGTTGGCACCTTTGCCAGAAAACAGACACAGAATATTCTACTCTCCGAGAAGTGTTATACTGTAATCTTTGTTACTATATGTTAGAAATGTCAGAAAAATCCATTGCAGACTTTTTATGTGAAACAGTATGAATGGCCCAAGATAAATCTTTCATGGCACAAACTGACATAAAAATAGATTCTGAACAAACAAACAAACAAGCAAAAAAATAAATCTGAAGGTCTAGAAACAATTTCTGACCCAAAATGTGCATATTTGGAGAAGCTGCATAGCAGTGTCTATCTTTGGGGACACTGCTTTCAAAAATGTGTATATTCAGAGGAAATGAATGTAGAATTTTTTTAAAAAAAATCTACAATGCAGGACTCTGAAAAATAGATTAATAAATGAATACAACAATACTGACAGAATAAAGACTGATCCATGATTTCCTGCTTTATGCACCTGTACACATTTAAGTGTGTGTCCATGCATGTGAATCCACTAAAAGGTTATAAAAAACTTTTGTGCAAATATATCACTGATTGTCAGAATTAACTGCATATATTTATTTTGAATGTTTACTGCAACACCTAGTTTACCCTTTACAAACGCTCATGATGGGTAACAAACCAATAAAATCATAAACTACTGTATAAAAAGAACAGATATTAAAATATAAGAGAAAGAGGAGACTTCCCTGCTATCCGTTTTCTCCATACGATGTGCTAGAATTTGTGCCTGTAACAAAGTTTTCTTTTCGCAGATTGTTGCTCTACCTGGCCAAACAAGCAATTCCAGAAAAGGAAAATAAACTGCCCTCTGCAGTCATCCTCTTTTGTCTTGCAAAGCAGTAACACCTAGAGCAGATTTTCTAACGATTTCAGGAACTTGAAATAATAGAGTACCTGTGTTTGTCAGAAGCTCTAGGCGGCAAGCTTTGAGTAGACCTACCATATGTGGGCGGCAAAAATCTGGGTGACTACTGCATGGTATAAAGAGCTATGGAAAAGTTTACTCACACTTTTCTATCATCTAGAAGTCGCCCAGATTTTTGCCACCCATATATGGTAGCATTGACAAATAGCTTCACCAATTTATGCCCTGTCCCTCAGAAAATCGTAATATAGAATTGTGCTTCTTTTCTATCCACAGTTCTCTTACTCACTATATATTCTCAACTTTTATTGCACATGAGCTACAGGAAAGTTTCCCTGGTGGCATGTTTCTTTTTAATACTGTAAATGCCCTGACCTCTCTACAAGAGAGCAGCTTCTGTCACACCAGCCATAAGGAACAATAAATTGCTGGCTGCCATGGCTACAAACATTGGCACCTTCTGCTGTTTCATTTCACCAGTGAACACTCAGATACTATAATACGCCATCATTGAAAAATACAGTTGTTTTCTAGGTTGGGGTGAGAGCACATAACGATTTTCAAGTTCGAAGATTCACCGAAGAACAAATTCAGAGCCTTTTGTCCAATGTTATAATAGGCATGTATTCCCACAGTTGACATAAACCCCATATATACTCACTTCATTAATCAGAATTCTGTTGTGGGGGGGATGTGCCTACTGAAGACACTGATAAAAGAAAGCCTCTCTTCACACAATACATCAGGCCTGCATAACTTGTAGAGGGAAAAAGGCCACATTTTTAAATTAAAAATTGTGGGCTACGAAGAAATAACTGGCGCACCAATCAGCTGTTTGATGGCTAGCAGAGTGCTGGCAGAGACCTGGAGGCATTGGAGGAGCTTGGCAGCATATATTTTCGGGGCTGGCCATGGATCCTCCCTGGCGGCAGCAACAACCTTCGCAGCAGCAAATTTATTGAGTTTTTTAAAATGCCAGCATGCCGCACAAAGATGCTTGGTGAGCTACATGCAATCTGCAGGCAGTATGTTGTGCAGGCCTACAATACATAATTAAGTTATACAATTCACTGCCACAACTGGGCAAAAGCCACTAGTTTAGGCTCTAACAGGGAAAGTAGACCAAGTCAGGAAGACTGAGGCCATGCAATAATTCTGAGCCATGTTAAGCATGGTCTAGCAATAAAAGTGATATTTCTTGTGATGAATTCCTAGTCTCTGTATATTCCAGAAGTCATTCTAGATCTTTGGGCCATAGGCATCCATAGGAGGAGAGAAGGGAGGGCAAGTGTCACAGCACCTGGCCTTAGGAACACCATTCCCCCCACTCCGCAAGATGTGTCTGGTCCCTGCCCTGGCCATGTGCAAAAGAGCTCTGAAAACCTGGCTCCTTCCTCAAACCTTCAGTTAGAGTGGGTGGCAGGTCCTGCATAATTGATTGGCTTTTAATGGTTGCTTTTCTTCTGATATTTGGATGTATTGCATGATTGGTTTTACTGTATACGAGCAGCTGTGTAGATTTCTTAAATAGGTAAGCAAATAAATCATAAAACACACAATGAAATCCAAACTCTGCCTTTATTGAATTTGCATACAATGTCACAAAGTGTAGATATGGGCAGAGCTTGTATAATGACATCACAATATATGTTTTGTCAATCTGGCATTAATGTAGTTAGGAACACGCATGTATTCTTTTGGTAGTGCCTCCCTGAGAACAGCAGCAGAATCATCCAACGCACATCCTCCCCAGGTAGATGGTAACCTTTCTCCTCAGATATGATCCATCTCTTGTGGGTCATTTTTTTTCCTTTTTTAGTTGAATTGGGCAGGAAAAAGATGACTGTGCTCTTCGAGCACCATGCCTTTATGGAGCTCTCAGCCCTAGTGAGATTCCGGCAAAGTAGCAAGATGAGCTCAGCACCCTAATCAGATTTGCACTTCCCCATGGAACACCACAAATGATCATCTGACATATTTTCTTTGTCCCATTCCCCAAGACCAGAAAAGTCAATGCAGAACACCACTATTACGTCCCACTCTTCCACCTGCACATTTTCTTCTGCCATCTCAGCTTTTATCTTAGCAAGGTATACTAGAAAACAAAGTGTTATTGCATCCTGTTCTTTAATGCCACTTCCTCACTTAAGATGTACTGCAATACACACCATTGTATGTGTATCAAACTGCTATTCACAAAGATATGTAAGTTACCTACAGATGTGCAGGAATTATTCCTAGCTACTGAATGCAATTCGCTGTTTAATGAACTTAAAGCACTGATGACTTAATTTCACTGTGCTGAACAAAGTTTACTAAAACATGTATTTATTCAGGACTGTTAAAAGCTAGTATTACTGTTATTGCATTTTTTAAAATGCAAAATCAGTGAAACTTACCAATGTCCTTCCCGAAACAAAGCAGATGACAAAAGTTATTGATAAAATTTAAAAAGAAACCTAAGTCTATCAACAAATTAAAACATTTCAATTCATTACCATCTACCAATTGGTTTAAATTAACCAGCATATCATCAAAACTGTATCAGACATAGCTTTTTTGAGATTCTAAAAAAGCGTTTAAAAAGTTACAAATCAATCAGAAAAGCTTTTTTTTTAATGAAATAAAACTTTGGAACCAAAATAAACTCTCGCTGCTGAACATTTGCCCCTCATCAATTTATCAAGTTAAATTTATCTTATTAGTCTATAACGTAAACTGATTAGAATGTCTATAACTTAGTTTTTAAACACACACACACACACACACACACACAAATAAACTGGTTGATCCAGCCTGAAAGTAAAGTAATGTAAATGCACCCATCAACCAAGCTATTTTACTCTGAAAGCTGACAAACCTGACATTCTCCTGACAAAACATAATGGTACCAAATTTGTCATCTTGTCTATTCACAGTTGAATCCGCTTAGCTCATGTTTTGCCATCAATTGAGTTGTAGAAGATAACATCTAAGTTGTCTTCCAGCCTAACAACTTAAAAGAGGAGTCAATATAATAGATTCTGACAAGGCAGAAGAGTGCATAAATTGAATTGCCAAAATGAACAAATGCTGAGAAGGGGAAAAAAGCAACAAGTAAACAGCTGTTTTCATTTGCTTTTATTTTATAGCTAAAAATTAGATCACACAGACACCCTAGGGGCCATCAGGCAGGACAAGGAAGTTAGATTACAACGCTTTGTAATACTAGGATTAAGAAGGGGGGAGCTGGGAGAGAAGAGCCATGTACAACATGCTTATCTCTTTTTAGAAAGTGTGATATAAGAAATGCATGTTAAAATGTGTTTCTAAAAATAGGCAGTACATTTTAAGTTCCAAGTTCCAACTAATGTCAGGAACCAGGACAAGAATCATGCTGAGCCGATATCTCCAACTCTAGTTCTTCATTGTTCTCACCTTATAGACAGAATCTTGCCAGACTAAGGCTACTCAACTAACCTAAGGGGACATAACCTAGAAGGGCTCTAGGGTAGAGCTATCCTGAGCCTCTTAACCTTCGCAGCAACAGTGTCTGAGCGGCAAAGCCTCTTTCTTATCTGTCTGGAATGTGCTCCCTCGCACCACCAACCAGCGGCAGCACCGGAATCCACCACAACTAATACATTAAAATCTGCCTTGCAATTTTTCAAAAGCTTTCTTCTCCTCTTCCTTCTTGTGGTGGTGTTTTTCAACTCACTTTGTTGTTAGAAATGATAGGAGGCATTCTTGATGATGGTGACATTGTTTATATATTTTTTTGTCATTTCGAAGCCTCTCTAGCTACCCTTTCTTCCATCTGAAAAAAGTCTGAGAGAAATTTCCTTATTATGCCCTGCCTTGGGAAGGGTCAAAATATGGAGAGCCAGGGAACAGTCAGACTACTAGAAAGTTGATTGTATAATGAAGAAAACAATATTCACATATACTTCTGGTCATCTCATAAGAAAATATGTATAAAAAATTCACATTCTACTCATCTCCTCTCTTACTCCAATAATTTATATTTAAAATTGGAAGGTCGTCTTAGATTTGCTCGGAATGATATTGGAGGTAGTTTCTGATGTTTTTCTCTGACGTCTCAGCTTAGCTGGGAAAATGAAGCTGCCATGTGGTACATGGAAGAGGTCATTAAAAAGGTAAGCGGTAGGCAAAACACAGCTTCAGTGCTCTTCATTCAGGCAGCCTGACACTTCAAGAAAATGGTGGTAGTGCTATCGCATTTATCTTGAGCCTGAACATGAATGATACCAACCCCAAGTGAAATCTCCTAGTGATCAAAACAAAGTTGGGCAATTTTATCACCTACCTATTGTTATTTCAATCCTCCTACGAATGAACATTCATGTTATATTAAATCCCAACTATTCTTGAAGGGAACAAAGACTTAGATCATCCCACACAGCCCACTGCAGAGACAGATCTTAATGACCTTCCAAAAACATAGCAAGGTCTGGGCCATTCTGATCTCTGAGGGCTAGTTAAACATACAGGTAGTCCTTGCTTAACAACCATTCATATAGTGATGGTTCGGATTTACAACGGTGCTAGAAAAAACAGACTTACAACTGATCCTCACGCTTACAGCTGTCGCAGTGATTGCAATTTGGGCGCTTGGCAACTGGTTCACATTTATGACTGTCGCAGCATCCCATGGTCACGTGATAACCATTTTTTACCTTCCTAGCCAGCTTCTGGCAAGCAAAATCAATGGGAGACCACACAATTCACTTAACTACCACATGGTTCACTTAACACCGGTGGTGATTCACTTAATGACCACTGCAAAAAAGAGTAAAATCTGGTTGGATTTGCTTAATGACTGCTTCACTTAGCAACCAAAATTCTGGTCCCAACTGTGGTCATTAAGCAAGGACTACCTGTAAACCATATGAGCACAACTAATATCCCTATGAGGAAAGAGAAGATGGCCTGAAACATTGAGCAATGAAAGAATTTGGCATTAGCTCTACATACTTAGGCGTTTAATATTTTAGAATTAAAATAATGTTATATCCCCTAAAATAACAAGTTATATCACCTGAATATACTAAGAGTTGTAGTAGTTCATTCTTAAATGCACAATCATCAAAATTAACGTGTTTAACCTTAGTACTTCCTCTGATCAAGGTTAACCAATATTTGTTTTTCAAATAAGTATGTGTTTGATAAGATTCATAAAAAGAAGGTAATGAGGGGAAAGATGAAAAGGAAAGAGCTTCTAATAATCATCTGTCTGCAGGAACATTCCACAGAGAGTGTAATTATCCAAAGGTGATACAAGATTCATAGCTAGAGTTTTCCCTTTAAAAAGTACATGAGAAGATAATGACATAATCCTTCTGGCTAGCAGGTATCAATTTGAATGAGGCTCCCCTTGCTGGTACTATACTTGCATAGTATAGGCATACAAATAGAAATTATGGTTAGGAAGTAAAATAAGTAATTAGAAAAAGATATTTCCTCCTATGTGACATATTAAAGAACAATATCCACATAGTCATCTGGAAGTCAGCAAAATCTTAAATATGTTTTGTGATTATCTTGTATTCACATCTGTCATGTTCAATGTTTCAATGTATAGTATACATCGTAACGTTTCACATGCCATGGCGCTGACGCGCGTTTCTGTTTGGGAGGGAGCTGCTGTGAAACCTTGTGCCAAGCTCTGTATCTGTGTTCATTACAATGGAATGTGTTTGGGTTATCTTCTCTGCTCAAGGACTTTTCCCGCAGACCATCAGAAACCGTTAGGAGCACCTGGGATTGTGAACTTGGGAAGATTCTACGGGGGGAGGGATCTCATTTGCACCGAGGGTTTTTAGTTTCCGTTGGCGCACTCTTATCATTCTCAGCTTTCTCTGTGATCCTGCATACTATTCTTTAATAAATCAGATATCTTTGAATTCCTGCTCATGAGTCTGATGGTGTTTTAGAATAGGCAACTATTACATAAAGCTGAGAATCACCAAAGTTGTACCGTTAGCTCCTACCAAGATTAGTTTCTTGTGAGGGAAAAGAGTTAACGATGGCCGAGTCCAAACTCACGACCGGGGGACTTGAGGAGACGGCTAGCTTGATGCCCAAGTCGACGGTCAAGAGCGGAGAACTGAGCCTCACCCCAGAACCTTCAGATTTCCGGAAGGAATCGAGTTCCAGTCCTGACGTAGAGGAATCTGACGATGGGGAGAACCGGAGCAACTGGCACCCAGCGAATCGCCTGCAGAGTTGATCACCTGGGATGAAGTGGGAGAACCCCAACAGAGAGACAGCCTAACACGCTATCAACAGAGAGACAGCCTAACACTCGAGGGAGGGAGGAATCTCAAACCCCTGAAAGGCTAAGAGTGACGGAGGCCAAAATAGAATCGATGGAGTACATGCTAAGAAACCTGTCTCTGTCATTGGGGGGGCAGGGGAGGCGCGGAGGAGATCCCAGCTTCACGCAACCATCCCCCATCCTCCCATCCGGACCGCCGGCGGAGCAGGGCCAGAGACGGCTACGGGATGAATCTCCACCCAGCAGGGCTCAACCACCAGTGTCCCCACCCTGAAGAGGGAGAGCTACTGTAACCTGGGGCCCAACCACTCAAGCAGCTGCCGATTTCGCTCCAGCAGGAGTGGGGGTGAGCGACTTTTCTGTCAAGTTTGATGGGGATCCAACCAAGTTATCTTTCTTTCTCACTAATGCTAAAAGTTACATGAGGCAGTTTGGAGCATACTTCCCTTCTGAAGAGGCTAAGATAACTGCCATTGCCACCAAGTTGAAGGGTCAAGTGGTTGACTGGTATGTTCAATTAAGTGAGGCTGACTCCCCTGCACTTGATTATTTCGAGGACTTCATGTGGGCGTTAAAGCTGCATTTTGAGGATCCTCTGGCCAAGGCAAGAGCTAAGAAGGCGCTGAAGGATCTTACCCAGGGCCAACTGTCTATAGCTGATTATGCCCTGGAGTTTAAGGCTCTAGCTGGGAAAATCCCCGACTGGTCTCAGTCAACCTTAATAGAACGGTTTAAAGAGGGACGCAACCGGGACATTCTACGGTGGGCGTTGTGTAGGGACGACCCAGAGTCATTGTATGAATGGATCTGTCTGGCAGGCAAGGCTGAGCATGCTCAGCATACCTTCATACAAACCAGAAGACCTGAAAAACCACCAGCCACCATGAGGGGACCCCAAAGTGCTGCGACTGCTGCCCGGCCAGACTATAGAGCCTGGGATGAGGAGAGAGATTGGCGCTACGCAAGGGGTCAGTGTCTCTGATGCGGAAAGGAAGGGCATTGAGTAGCTGATTGACCAAAAGCCAAGGCTGGAGATCGAGCGCCGCCGGCCAAATCGCCCCCCCTCGCGGCGGATGATAGCAGCCAAGGGCGCAGCCGACACTGAGGAAGTATTCTACTTCTTGGGAGAGGCTGAAAATGACTCTAAGGAGCCGGCGGGAAACACCAGGCACCTGCCATGAAGAGCGCCTGCAGGCAGGTGGAGGAGGATGGGCGCGAGGATGATATGGTGAGTGCTGACTGTCCCACTTTAGCAGTAAAAGTGAAATTGGGCTCCTGCACAAAAACTACAGAGGTCTGGGCTTTGGTTGACTCTGGGTGTTCCAGGTGTTTAATTCACCCTGATCTGGTTGCTGCTTTGGACCTGCCTAGCTTCCCACTCCAGCAGTGTTTGATCTTCACACAGTTGGATGGTTCAACGGGGGGGGGGGGGGGGGCGGCGGCAACCCATTTCACTGGAACTGTCGCAATGCAAATGGGCAGCCACCGTGAGACTTTAAAATTCATAGTAGCACCTGCTGGCAATCCCTTGGTAATTCTGGGGATCCCCTGGTTGACCTATCGAAGCCCATATATAAACTGGGAACACAGAACTGTGACTTTTAAAGATGGGTTTTACCAAGCTCCTACAGCGGAGAGAGCTGCACATGCGGGGGTTGGAAGGGCTGCGGCCGCCATATCGCGCCGTAACTTGGCACATTTAGAAGGCTTGCCCGACTTTGCAGACGTCTTTGGGGAAATGGAAGCAGATCAGCTACCCTGCCATCGGAAAACTGACTGTGCGATAGAGTTGGTTCCCAATGCTCAATTGTCCAAGCCAAAAATTTATCCAATGACTCAGAAGGAGCTTGAGGCATTACGGGACTTTATTGACAAAAATCTGTCAAGGGGGTTTATTGAACCTGCAAATTCCCCAGTTGGGGCCCCTGTGCTATTCCGGGAAAAGAAAGATGGCACGCTTTGACTCTGTACGGACTATCGAGGGTTAAATTCCGTCTCAATTTTCAACAAGTACCCTCTTCCGTTCATGAAGGACATGTTAGCTCATATGTCTAAGGGCAAGATTTTCTCCAAGCTTGATCTTCGTGAAGCCTATTTCCGCATCCGCATACGAGCTGGAGATGAGTGGAAAACTGCTTTTAATTGCCCATTGGGTTCATTTCAGCACAAAGTCCTCCCTTTTGGGTTGGCAGGGGCGCCCGGAGTCTTCATGCAACTGATTAATGAAGTATTACATGATCATTTGTTAAAGGGGTCCTGGTTTATTTAGTTGATGTTCTCATGTACACTGAAACCGAGGAGGAACACGAACGCCTCCTCAAACAGGTGTTACGCAAGCTTAGAGATGCCAAATTCTATGCTAAACTTTCCAAATGTGAGTTTCACAAAACCCAACTTGACTATCTGGGCTATCGAGTGTCTGACCGGGGTATAGAAATGGACCCTGCTAAAATTCAGGCCATTCTCAATTGGGAACGCCCCCGCACCCGGAGGCAATTACAAAGTTTCCTAGGGTTCAGTAATTTCTATCGGCAATTCATTCAGGGGTTCGCCGCGATTGCTCTGCCCCTTACTGATTTGCTTCGCACCAAGGGCTTGGGGGAAACCTGCAAAGTAAAAAACCCTGGGGCAGTGCTGAATTGGACGCCGGAATGTCAGGCAGCCTTTGATAAACTAAAAGCCCTTTTCACTGCTGAACCCATTCTACAGCACCCTGATCCTGAGCGCCCCTTTGTGGTCCAAGTTGATGCTTCTGACTCCTCAGTTGGGGCTATATTGTTACAGAGAGATTCTGAAAATCACTTAAAACCATGCGCTTATATGTCCAGAAAATTTTCTGAAACCGAACGCCGGTGGCATGTTTGGGAAAAGGAGGCGTTTGCTATAAAAGCCGCTTTGGAAGCCTGGCATCACCTCCTTGAAGGTGCTAAATGCCCTCTCGAGGTTTGGGCCGATCACAGGAATTTGGAAGCCCTCCGCACCCCCTGGCGTCTCAGTCCTAAACAAATTCGCTGGGCTCAGTTTTTCAGTCGTTTCAACTTCCAGTTAAAATTTATCCCAGGAAAGAAAAACTTTCTGGCCGATGCTTTGTCGCATTTACCTCAGGATTTTGACCAGGGGGCAGATGTGGTTGGGACTGTTCTCACTGAACCACAACTGGGTTTGGTTGCTGTCACTCGGAGCCAGACCCGTGGGCAAGCAACCCCGCCCCCAGCCCAGTCTGGGAAGAGGAAGGTGAAAGTTCCTTGTCAGTTACAGAAAGACTTTCTCCAGGCGCTGAAATCTGACACTTGGTTGCTAGCTAATAAAGACACTGTTTCTTTTGAAAACGGTCTGGCATGGGTGGAACACCACCTTTATGTACCCGAAACTTTAAGAGCTGACATTTTACAGCGTTCCCATGATGATAAACTTGCTGGGCACTTTGGTTTTGTCAAAACATTACATTTGGTTCGTCAATTCTGGTGGCCTACCTTGAGACGCGATGTAAAAGACTATGTGGCTTCCTGTCCTGTTTATGCAATGTCAAAACGTAAGGGGGGGAAACCACAGGGGCTTCTACAGCCCGTGGCCAGCCCGTCCCGTCCCTGGGACGAGATTTCTATGGATTTTATTGTGGATCTTCCTCCCAGTCAGAAGAAAACTGTCATTTGGGTTGTAAAATATTTTTTTTCCAAACAAGCACATTTCATTCCATGTGCATCCATCCCGTCAGCCCCGCAATTGGCGCGCCTATTTCTCATCCACATCTACCACCTCCACGGTAGCCCCTCCCGTTTGGTCAGTGACCGCGGGACACAGTTTACTTCCCAGTTTTGGAAATCATTTTTAAAATTGATTGGCACCAAACAAGCACTATCCACGTCTTCCCATCCTGAGACTGACGGTTCTACTGAGATTTTAAACTCCACTCTTGAACAATTTCTTAGAGCATACATTAACTACCATCAGGACGACTGGGTGGAGCTACTACCTTTTGCTGAAGTGGCTTACAACAATGCTGTCCATCAAAGTATCGGGCAAACCCCTTTCCGTGTGGTTTCTGGTCACGACTTTGTTCCTATCCCTGAACTGCCACAACCCCCTTCCCAAATATATTCTGCCTCTGACTGGGCTATTAAGCTGGCTGATTCCTGGCCGGTGATTCAACAAGCTTTGGCTGATGCCCAAGCTGCTTACAAGTTCCAAGCCGATAAGCATCATTCCTTACAACACGACTTCAAGGTTGGGGATCAGGTGTATCTATCTACTAAATTTATCAAGTCACCACAACCCTCTAAAAAACTTGCTCCCAAGTTCATTGGCCCTTTCCCTCTTGTTGGTCTTATCAATCCAGTTACTGTTAAATTGGACCTGCCTCACAATTTGAAACACTTGCACCCTGTTTTCCATTGCAACTTGCTCAAGCCTGTCCACCACTCCTCCCGCTGGCATCCCCAACCTCCTCCTCCTGCTCCGATCATGATTGACGGCCAACAGCACTTTGAGATCAAGGAGGTCGTTGATTCTCACAAGCTTCGAGGCACCCTCCAGTATCTGGTCCGATGGAAACATTTTCCTCATCCTGAATGGGTGTCTGCTCGCCATGTTAATGCTCCTGATTTAGTTCGCCGTTTCCACCTTGCTTATCCTTTGAAGCCTGCTGCTTAGTGTTTTCTTTCTTTTGGGGGGGCAGTATGTCATGTTCACTGTTTCAATGTATAGTATACATCGTAGCGTTTCACATGCCATGGCGCTGATGCGCGTTTCTGTTTGGGAGGGAGCTGCTGTGAAACCTTGTACCAAGCTCTGTATCTGTGTCCATTACAATGGAATGTGTTTGGGTTATGTGCTCTGTTCAAAGACTTTTCCCGCAGACCATCAGAAACCGTTAGGAGCACCTGGGATTGTGAACTTGAGAAGATTCTACGGGGGGAGGGATCTCATTTACACCAAAGGTTTTTAGTTTGCATTTGGTGCGCTTTTATGATTCTCAGCTTTCTCTGTGATCCTGCATACTATTCTTTAATAAATCAGATATCTTTGAATTCCTGCTCATGAGTCTGATAGTGTTTTAGAATAGGCAACCATTACAACATCTAATTATAAGGCATAAATCATTCCTTCTCAGATACAATTTATAGCATCTGATTAAGGCAAAACTCTTATGTAAAAAGCAAAGAGAGTTCTCTAAATTTCCTGGCTACAGTCATCTAATCAGACTGTTTAAAGTAACATTGTGAAAAAGTTGCTTTTAAAAACATCAAGAGTGCAGCCTCATTCACAAAGAGCTGGAAAAAGTAAAAACTAATTTTATTACCAGGTATTGCTATATGATGTATACAATGAAAGATTACAACCAATGTTTTTAGAAATACATTGTTAAAATGCCAAATTGTGCTAACACTAAATATTTTCCCAAATAAAATCTATGAAATATATAATAATACTGTGGGATCAGTAGAATGATAATATATTTAATAAGCACTCAGAAGAAACATCTACTCAGGATAAATCACAATATCATCAAGGCCCTTTCAGACATTCGGTCATTGATTCTTGTTTACTGACATGTGTTATGACACCACCTCTCACAGTCCCAGGAACAAAACCCTGCTCCCTTTTACTAAGTCCTGAGCACCTTTTTTGGGAAAAAAAACCCAATAATTAAAAACTAAGCACCCTATTTAAGTTGGGCTCAAGGCTTCACCACAGGTAGCTCTCTTTTTACTTTGTCTTAGGCCACACACAGATTATGAAGCCACACTTACATTGCAGCTCCATGTGTCTTTATTTAAAAGCTCTGTATTTTCCTGAGAAGGCTTCTATTGTCCCCTTAATATACCCAACTTATTTTATTTTAGTCTTAAAATTGGTGAGTCATTTTAGATTCACTGAGAATATGATAATGGAGGAAATATAATTATTATTTACTAGATTTCTATGCTGCCCAACTCCCAGTGACTCTGGGCAGTTTACAAATGAATTAAAACATTAAAACATGATATTAAAAACAACAAGAAACAATATGAAGGGTAAAGATGGCAGGAAGATAAACTGAGTAAAAACAAAAGAAAACAAGCTGGATCAAAAGGAGGCTTCACTCACCCTTACCAAAGGCTTGGGTGACAAGTCAGATCTTCAAAGCCCTTTGAAACACCAGCTGGGTGAGGCCCATTCGGATCTTGGGGGAGCCTCATTCCAGAGTGCAGGGACTGTGACAGAGAAGGTGCGCTTCTGGGGTCCTGACAGATGGCACTGTTTAATTGAAGGAATCTGGAGTGTGCCAACCCTGCCAGAGCAAATTGGCCAGGAAGGTAATTTGTTTCTGTCTAATCTTCCTAGGAAGTGGTAGGGGTGGGAGTAATTTTAAATCTAGGTTTATCTTCTTTTCAGGTAAGTCTGGGAGGTCTTAACTGAGTTTGTTGCACTCTTGATCCCAGATCATGGATTAAAGCCTTAAAGAGTTTTATCTAATCTGGATCACTTCAATGACCAAAAACACTTTGATCCAAGACTGAAGGTGATTTCCAAGTTTCCTCTCTTCTCTCTGAAGTCTGCTTTTGCTGTTCTGAAGGCTCTTCCAACCTTCCAGAAGAGATTTTTCATTCTAATGACAAATTCAGCTACATCAAAGGGCATTCCATCAGCATATTGCACACATCAACTACAACCCTTAAGGTACTTACCAAAGGACAGGAAGGGTGCCATTTTAATCTCTAGGATCTTGTCTGAATTGGGAAATTTAGCTGTACTATGGAAAATGGCCACTTGTATTATGAAAGACCTTTCCAAATGGCCTAAGGCTCTTAAAGACAATTATCTACTTTTGCCAGTGAGAAATAAAACAATTTGGGTTCATCTTTACATAAAACTGTAAAAAAATGGTGTGTAATTCTGCCAAATTAAAGTTTAGCACATATTTGATATTCAGCATAGCCTGGAGGGATTTGTAAATGATGGCCAGACTAAGTAAGTCTTTAAGCGCATACTACCTATGAGTGCATGGCTATTTTTCACATATTATCAGTGGGGGGAAAAAACCTACAAAGGGGAGGGAGAGGTAGGATCTCCTACAGCAGTGCTTAATTTTTGCCTGCAATCTGTACTGCTGAAAAAAGATTAAAATGGAACAAATAGCTTGTAGCTCCCCTACATTCTCATATTAAATTCTGATATACAATGGACTACCTCTACCCCAACTGGCACATTTTGCCCTTCAGAAATACTAAGTAAGTACATAAGGAAGTAAAAGTCAAAGATCGAAATTTTATACAAGTTATGTACAATAAAACATATGAATAAAACTGTAATATTGTAAAATACTCTGATCCAGTTGGGGCCTTCTAGTATGAAAGTGACTAGTGGAAGTCACATTCTAGTAAAACCTGAGTTTCTTTATAGCCATAGTGATTCAACAAAATATTGCTTTTTTAGGGATTACTGAAGAATTGTCTGCTAACAAAAAAAGTGCATTCCCTTTCACAGAGAGCTCAAGCAATTAACAAGGAAGGAGAGGGCATTAGTACAGAGCATCATGCATGGATATAATGGGAAGCTCAACATATGTTGTTGATTCCACCACACCACCCACACAAGGGCAGATATGATCTCGGTAGGGAATAATGCCTTATCACCCCTTCAGAAACACTGATGAGAAGATATTAAGCCCAGTGAGGGTAAATGCTCTTCTGTGAGGAAGAGAGTGATGTTTTATAAGAAATTCGGAATAGAAAAGGGTAAATTTAAAGGCTACCATTCCAATAATTCTAGTCTAGTCCTTCTGAAAATCTAAATCTAGGACACATGGCTCAACTTCTTCTATAGCTCTCTCAGGCACCAGTGTTATTGAAGACTGAGTCAAGAGTCCTCAAAAGGCCATATCCATAAGGAGTTAAACTTACTGATGAGAAATAAATAGAAATCTTTCCCAGAAAATTAAGTTTAATCAATATTTCAATCAATGGATTCTCATGTGTATCTTTATTGATATGTATGTGAGCTCCAGTCTGTGTTGCATTTGGTACATAGCGAGGGACATGAAACATCACTCTTAAAAACTTGGATCAAATTGCCTCCAATCTTGTACTTTTTTGTACACCCAATCTGCACACCATGATCTGACAGTTGGGGCATAAATAACTAAATAAGTGTAGCAAGGATGTAAATATTTTCACAATGTTGTAAATCTAACTGTAGCACTGAAAGGTTTTTTTGTGCACATAATGAAATAACTTTTATTTGCTCCTTCCAAGCACTTTCCTCAACAAAAGGGGGGGACTTTAGCAGTGTGATTCTGAAGGTTTTTCCTTGTCATCTATCTGATAAAGTCATACAAACACCCCAGGTTCAATCTGAATATAAATATTCCATGCTTCTGCTAGCACTGTATAAGGATCAAAACTAAAAGGAACCTCACTCATTAGAAAATTCAATGGATTGATGTAGGTTGAATTATCTGCAGGTTCAAGAAGGGTATGTGAATTTTGGAAGAGTATGAGGGAAGATAACACATCCAAGACAAAAGGGCCCTAGCAATTTTCAACTGTTGTTCCCTTGCAATTAGTATTCAAAACATGTGATTAAGAAATTAGTAACAGTAGCAGATAGTCCAATCTTCAATTAGTCTAATTTCCCCCTTTTTAGAACCAATTAGATTGACAGCCATCACCACATCTGATGACAATGAATTCCATACAAACTATGTTTTGTGTAAAGTATTTTTAAAAAGTCATGAGTTTATGATAAAGAACTCATCTTCATCACAAATCACAATATGGGGATGGTAATACTAACCTAATTTACAGGATTATTTTAATCAAAAGAGACTTGGTGCCAGATCCCCCCGATCAAAGGTTTTACAAAACCCCTTTATCGGAGCATCTACCATCATTCCTTTCTCTAAGGAATGGAATCCGTGTCGCCAGATGGGAGGGGGTGTGAAGTTGGAGTGTGAAGTGATTTATTATGGCTATGGAGGACATCAAGGACACGGGGTTGAGATATGCCAGGAATACCATCTGGATGGGAGGGGGGATGACATGGTTTCATGGGGAAGGGGACTAACTAGAGAATGTAGTTTTAAGTTAGGTTTGAGCGGGAAATCTTTATTCGCAGCTTGCCTTCTGTGCCGTTCATTACACTTCATTAAAACAGTTAAAGGAATCCCAGCCTCCTGACTGTGATTGTGTGAATGCTCGAATGATCAGGTGCTGACATTAAGCTGCGAATAATCTTTCAAAAACTCTTCCTGAGCAAGTAATCAGCTGAGAGTTGACGAACCATGCCTAAACACAGAAAATCCCGGGCTAAGTAGCCATTGCCTTTACCATCATTGGAGAGGACAGTGCTGTATGCCAAAGTGGAAGAAGAAAAAGTTGAGACGGAGGAGAGCTCAGGGAGTAGGGACAGCGAGTGCGAGATGGAACCCCGGCTCAACAGTACAGAGTTGGAAAGTGCCCTCTGTTCCCTCAATTTCGTAAGAGAGCCTCAGACACCAAGCGCTATCATAGAAGAACCACAGGTGGGTCCTTCCCAGCTCAGTGCCAGAGAGGAAGGGGGAAGAGCCCCTCCACCTGTGGAGGCACAAGTAAGGGTGCAGAGTCTGGGGTCGCATGGGACCACTCCTGACCCCAATGGAACTCCGCAAGAAATGCGGAACTTGGAGGCAAGGATGTCTGCTATGTAAGTGGTGTTGCAGCAGGTATTGAGAACCCTGGAGACCATGGCGTACCCCTTGGCAGAAATCTCAAATCAGCTATCCCGAGTGGCGTTGCCAGACTCACAAGGAAGACAGCATACCCTAACCCCAACCCGGGATTTTGAATCCCCAGTGAGGCGCCGGCGGACTGGAGGCCACCCAGAGAGCCAAGGCGAGTGGGGGAGAGCTCTGCCCAGCGGGGCGACACCGGCTGCAACCCCAAAAGACATACAAGTTAAGTTCGATGGAGATCCATGACAGTTGGCGTTCTTCTTGACCAACGTGTCCATATACATGAAGAAATATGGGTCTTGCTTTCCCACTGAGTACAAGAAAGTGAGCCAGGTAGGCGCCAGGCTCCGGGGACCTGCAGCAGAGTGGTTTGTGCAACTGCACGATGCCATGGACCCAGAGCTGAGCAGCCTGCGTGACTTCATGAGGGCACTGAGAGACCAGTTCAAGGACCCACTTGACAAGATGAGGGCGAAGACAGGTATCCAGCAACTTAGGCAAGGGGGAAGGACCATGGCAAAGTATGCCATGGAGTTCAAAGCTCTTGCCAGAAACATTATGGACTGGTCGGAAACCACTAAGATTAATTACTTCAAGGGGGGCTTGCAGCCAGAAATCTTGAGATGGGCGCTCTGCTGCGGAGACCCCCCCCACTTTGAAAGACTGGATCTGCCTAGCAGGGGAGGTTGTCCTAACAGTGAGAATCACACTGAGATGAGGAGTAGTTCTCTAGTGTTTATTACTGCTACATAAACAGAATCCTAACAAACTGAATAAGTGTGGGAAAAACCCAGACATATAAACCCCAAAAGCTAAGGCGGGCCTGATCTGTGTCTCTTTGAATGGCTGCTTAATTCCTCAGTACTACGCATGGGTTTTCCACCCTGGATGGGAGCCCCTTCCTGCTCGCCATCATTACTCATGACAGAGGTGGAGAACACCCAATACCAATTCCGTCGGCAACTCCAAGCACAATGGGAAGAAATACCATAGTCCCAGGTCAATTTCCCTTCACCCAGCAAAAACTCTTCCATGACAAGGACAACCAGAAAGACCAGCCAGGGAAAAGAGGCAGCTGTTTCAAATGCGGGAACGACACCCACAGAGCAGCAGAATGCCCACATGGGGAGTCAGACACCCCAAAAGGAGCAACCAAACCAGCTAAAACCCCACCAACTAGACCCAAGGCAACCGCTGCAACGGCGCCGGCCTGAAAGGATCCAGAGGTGAAGTCCCTGATTGACTCCGGCGAAGACTCCGAACAGGAGGAACTGGAGCCGGCGGGAAACAAATTTCACCTATTCTAAATCACACCCATGAGCAGGTGGAAACTCCAGGGCGCAACGTGCCTACTTCAGAGATAGATGACAAAGAGATAGACAACAAAGAAGACCCTTTGGTGAGTGATGATTGCCCCACCTTGCTGGGGAAAGTAGAACTAAAAAACTTAAGAACCCAGCACAAAGCCTATCTGACAGTTATGTTACACTCGGGGTGCGCCAAATGCATGATACACCCCGCCCTAATTGACACACTGAGCCTTAAAACCAAAAGACTTAAAAATCCAATTATTTTCACTCAGATGGACGGTTCAGTTGCCCACGGGGGTCCCATGGAATTCCGGACTGAGACTTTGGCCATGAGGTTGGGGGGGCATAAAGAAACCTTGCAATTTATTGTGGCCCCTATTGCCAACTATTCTATCATCCTGGGACTCCCATGGCTAAAGAGTAGAAAGCCACAAATCGGCTGGGACTCAGGTGCTTTATTGTTTAAAAATGGGGCTGGCAACCTCCTTACTGTACCAAACCCCAGGCGGAATGTAGCCAGCACCCTCCTCAACCACACCCCTGCGGCGGAACCTGTGGCACAGCCTGGCATTCCACCCGAGTATACAGACTATCTTGATGTGTTCGATGAGAAGGAGTTGACCAATTGCCTCCTCACAGAAAAACGGACTGTGCCATTGAAATTGACCCAAAGGCTAAACTATCGAATGATCAGGTGCTGACACTTGGTATGCGTGAAATGCCAAGCATCATTATAGGCAGACATGAATATTGGATAATTGATAGCATTATTTATATGATTATGTGTGATTATTTTTTTCAGTCTCTTAGATACTCGGAATATCTTCAGATGTATTACAGAAATGATACTGACTCTATAATGCTTTATTTTGTATTTCCTTCCCCAACACACGTAGTAAACTTTTTTTGGATGTGAACACCATCAGATGTCAGAAAATCTGGTTAATACTTTCACTTTGTGCTGAATAGCTAAAAAAAGGGTAATGAAATAGCATGAAGGACAAAGGTGATGATATATTTTAGCTGACAAATTCACTACAGACAGAAAAGAGGGTCAACATAGCCAGAAGCAGAATTCAGAAAAAGTCCAGAGACAATCTCCTTACAAAGAGAGCATCTGTTCTAGCCCACAGTAATTTTTATTACCATTAGAAGAAAAAATTAATACAGTCTCAACACCTGAAGCAAGTCCCTCTAGGGAAAGAGAAAACCACCATCTGGAATTTACAGCTTCTAAAAAAGGTGAAGGTAGTCTTCTATCAACTTTGTATCAAGGTTTCCTTAGAAGGAGAAGAGAAGCTGTAAAAACTATTCAGGCATTGTAGCAGATTCTTAAATCTTATGCTTGCTTTGATGGTGTATGCTCTGATTATCTCCTGTTTTGGATTACTCCAACACAGTGTTTCTCAACCTTGGGGACTTGAAGATGTGTGGACTTCAACTCCCAGAATTCCTCAGCCAGCATGGCTGGCTGAGGAATTCTGAAAGTTGAAGTCCACACATCTTCAAGTCCCCAAGGTTGAGAAACACCATTCTAACATGTTGCTGTGTGGAGCTGCCTTTGAAAATGATCCAGAAACTACAGTTGGTTCAGAATACAGCTGCAAGACTACTAATTGGGATAGTATTATCAGCATATTACTCCAGAATTTTGTTCTGTTTGCTGGCTCCTGTTCTGTTTTTTTTGGCCCCAGTTCAAAGTAGTATTTTTGAATGTTAAACTTTTCAGAGCCTGGGATCACAGTACTGGAAGAACTCACCCCGCTTCCCTACCTGGACCTTGAGATCTTCATCTGGAGTCTGAGGACTGGAGTGAACAGGTCCTTTGTAGCAGTATCCCAGTCTCAGATATAACCTCCCAGCCAGATCCACAAAACAGCTATTTTCCTGTCACCATGCCCCAGACAAATACTTTTCCCTAAGCCTTATAAATCAGATCATCACGTTAAATTTCAGCTTTGGCGGTATTTATTTGTTTTCTATCCTGCCTTTATTATTTTTATAAATAACTCAAGGTGGCAAACATACCTAATACTCCTTCTTCCTCCTATTTTCCCCACAACAACAACCCTGTAAGGTGAGTTGGGCTGAGAGAGTGACTGGCCAAAGGTCACCCAGCCAGCTTTCATGCCTAAGGGGAGACTAGAACTCACCCTCTCCTGGTTTCTAGCCCAGCACCTTAACCACTAGACCAAACTGGCTCTTACTCTTACTCTTACACTGGTTTTTACTCCAGTGAAGCCCGATAATGATCAGTGTAATTCTATCAGGCCCATTAGGAATTGGAGCCACAATTTTGAGATTTAACACACCTACTCACTCACATGCACAATTATTCCCTGAAAACAATTTCTGCTCCAGAGGTTATATTAGAAAGGGTGAGAGTAACAGCTCAGGAAATCTATCTATCTATCTATCTATCTATCTATCTATCTATCTATCTATCTATCTATCTATCTATCTATCTATCTATCTAATTTCGCCATCGCCCATCTCCCTCCGAGAGAAGGACTCTGGGAGGTTTACAATAAAGCTAAAAAATTAAAATACAATAAAACCACAATAATACATCAAATATAAATATAAATACAAGATATAAGTATAAAATGCAATCCAGATGGCAGTTAAAAGTTCTAATTCAATTAAAGTATATATGAGGACCACTTTAAGGTGCCAGCCATCCCCAAGAATGACTACTCCCCTCTGCGCCCCAAGCAAGATGACAGAACCAGGTCTTCAACTTTTTCTGGAAGGCCAGGAGAGAGGGGGCTTGCCTCACCTCTGGGGGAAGAATGTCCCAAAGGGCAGGAGCCACTGCAGAGAAGGCCCACTTCCTGGACCCTGCCAGAAAGAATTCCCTTACAGACGGGGTCCGTAACATGCCCTCTCTTCATGACCAGGTGGGACGGGTTGATGTTACAGAGATGAGACAGTCCCTCAGGTAACCTGGAGCCATGCCATGTAGGGCTTTAAAGGTCATAACCAACACCTTGACTTGGACCTGAAAGCAATCTGGTACCCAATGCAGCTCTCGCAGCAAAGGTGTTACATATGCCGATCCTGGGACACCTAAAATTGCCTGTGCGGCCACATTCTGGACCAGCTGTAGCTTCTGGATACTCTTCAAGGGTAGCCCCATGTAGAGTGCATTGCAATAGTCTATATGGGAGATGATTAGGGCATGAGTGAATGTTAGGGCCTCCTGATCCAGGGTGTAACTGGTGCGCAACACAAAGTTGAGCAAAGGCCCTCCTGGCCACGACTGCCAGCTGCTCTTTAAGCAGGAGTCATGAATCCAGGGGACCCCCAGATTCTGCACTGGGTTTGTTTGGGGCAGTTCAACCCCATCCAGAACTAAAGATGGTAAATTCCTGGATACAGAGGACCCATTAACCCAGAGCCACTCCATCTTACCAGGGTTCAGGTGAAGCCTGTTGTTACCCATCCAGACCCCCACAGCCCCCAGGCACCGAGAAAGGGCAGTCACTGCATCACTTACCTCATCCAGGATGGAGATGTATAATTGGGTATCATTAGCATACTGATGATACCTCATCCCGTGGTGACGGATGATCTTACCTAGTGGTTTCATGTAGATGTTAAATAGGAGAGGAGAGAGAACCAGACCCTGTGACACCCCACAATGGAGGGGTTGAGGGTCGGATCTCTCACCCCCTATCACCACCAATTGGGACCGGCCTTGGAGGAAGGAGGTGAACCAGCGCAAAACCACAACGCCCACCCCCAACTCCCTGAGCCATCCCAAAAGGATACCATGGTCAATGGTATCGAAAGCTACTGAGAGGTCAAGAAGAGCACTCCTTCCATCCCACTCCTGCTAGATATCATCCATAAGTGCAACCAATGCACTTTCTGTCCCATATCCTGGCCTGAAATCTGACTGGAAACGGTCTAGATAATCTGTTTCATCCAGAATCGTCCAGAGCTGCAACGCCACCATCTTCTCAACCACCTTTCCCAAAAAGGGGAGGTGGGAGACTGGATGAAAATTGCCCAGTACAGTAGGGTTCAGCAACAGTTTATTGAGGAGGGGGTGCACCAGCTTCTCCTTAAAGGCAGCCGGGAGATCTCTCCCAAGGATGTATTTACCATCGCCTGGACCCAGACACACGTCACCTCCCAAGCTGCCTTCACCAGCCAGGAGGGGCATGGATCTAATTGACAAGTGGTGGCATTTACAGTCTGGAGGACCCTGTCCACTTCCTTGGACCCAACAGGATCAAACCTTTCCCAGATAACAGCATAAATACATTCCCCGGGCATCTCCACAGACCATGCCTCACGCTTGGAGTCCAACTTGGAATGGATCTGAGCAATTTTATCCTGCAGAGGCCCAGAAAACTCCTCTGCATGGCCCTGAAGGTGGGTCATTGGGCCCATCTTTCCCAAAAGGGATTGAGTGACCTTAAACAGGGCCGCTGGGCGGCATCTGCGGATGCAATAAGAGCAGAGAAGTATTGACGTTTCACCACTCTTACCACAAGATAGGCCTTAATAGTGGCTCTAGCTTGTGTTCAGTTGAGTTCGGTCCTTGTTTTCCTCCAGCGCATTATTATTTTGCTTTGGCGAATCGTGCTGTGTGTATGTTACTGTATAGGGTATGAGTTAATTCCCTGTTTTTACATGATGGCCCCAGGCGCTGCTTTTAGCAAAAGCATCCCCTCCCCCTAAAAGTCAGGAAACCTGATCAGGGACATATGACATAAAATTTCATTTGGCTTAAGACATCAAGTTTTTTCCAAATACCATCAGATAGAGATTTCAGGTGGAAACATAACCTCCAATCTGCAACTAGTAGCAGATTTTCAAGTTTTTTCTTGTCTCTTCCAGCCTGTTTTGGTTCATATTAAAAAGGTAGCCACTGCCGTAGGAACAGATGGTGCTCAAGCAGGCAACTGGCAGCTTTCTAGAAAACCACATTGAGGTGTTGAGCATACGTCTGCTCAGGCATCCAAACGCAGCAAGGATATGCAAGAAGCTGCCAGAAAACTCCTTGTTACAACAGAGAAAATGTAAGTAGGACAAACAGGGAGCAACGGGAGAGAAATGTTAACAGCCCAATATTTTTTTCACTACCTGAAATTCAACTTTAAGGACCATTTCTATCCAACTACCTAAAAAAAGGAGACCTAGTATGACTAGTATAGTCTAGAGAGGAACCTCAGCTTACATTCCTGCTTTATCTTTGTATTTACTTATTTATTTGCAATGTCTATAAGCCATTTCAATCCCAGAGGACTCTAGGCAGTATACTGCAATACATAAAATAAAAATACCTAATTATAAAAAATTAATTACAGGGGATGAACGCCCCCACTCAAGACCACTAGGAACAAAGCCTTACTAAAACAATTGGCAAGAATAGTAACAGAATATTAACAAGGTAGGGGATGGCCCTAGCAACTAGCCATGAACCTCAAAAGGGAGAGAGACTTTCAACAAGTCCACTCCAGATGATTGGGCCAGATGGTCAGATTCAGCCCTGGCAAAGTATTGCCTGATATATCCTAGTGCTGTTCTGTATGGACTTTAAAGGTCCAGAAGTCTACTGGCAACCAACGCAGCAACTTTTGTAAGAGTATTACTCTACATTGGCAGGGCTATCTCACCAATACTCTTGGTACTGCATTTTATTTATTTATGTATTTACTTACTTACTTATTTAATTTGTCCCCACCCATCGGGGGACTCTGAGCAATTTTATACCAGCTGTAGCTTCAAGGCCACCTCCAAAGGTAGCCACACAGAGAGTGCATTATAGTAGTCCAATTAGGTAGTGATCAAATCATGAATCACTGTGGTCAGAGCATGCTGAACCAGATAGGCATGCCAGCTAAAGCTCACAGAAAGCCCCTTTGGCTTGAGGAAGAGATGAAATTTCAGAAGGACCTCCAAGTCACAAGCTACCTCCTTGGGTAGGGCACAGTCCCATCCAGAATAACTACTGGTATTCAGTGTTATTGAATGCTTACTGTCATCTAGCAGCTCTGTCTTGAATTTAATCTGAGCTTATTTTACCCAATCCAATCTTCACAGTATCCAGTTGCCCAGTTCATGACTTCCACGACTTCTTCTGGTGTTTTCACATAATTGTTAAACAACATGTAGAGACCACTCAGCCCCACAATGGACTTCCCATAGATTCAACAACAACTCCCCACCATAACTTCCATCGGGAACCACCCATTCAAGTAAAAGCAGAACCAACATAAAATGATGCCGCCCCCCCTTTGAACCTTTCTAGATGGTCCATAAGAATACCATGGTTGATGGTACCGAAAGCCACTGAAAGATTTAACAGGATCAAGAGGGCTGTTCTTCCTCCCATTAAGGACCTAACATAAGTCATGCATTAGAGCAATCATTGCCATTTCTCTCCCATGACCGTGTCTTGAATCCCAAGTAAAAAGGATCTAGATCAAGGTTTCTCAACCAGGGTTCTGTGGAACCCTAGGGTTCCACGAGAGGTCACAAGGGGTTCCCTGGGAGATCATGATTTATTTAAAAAATTATTTCAAATTCGGGCAACTTCACATTAAAGAGGTAAGTTTCATTCTTTATTTTTAGTTTAAGAACACTGCTAATGCATATACACAGGCCTACACATGAAATGAATATAATAATTTTGTAACTTGTGGCCCATATTTGAGCCTGAATGTGCAGGGGTTCCCCGAGGCCTGAAAAATATTTCAAGGTTCCTCCAGAGTCAAAAGGTTGAGAAAGCCTGATCTAGATGATCCATTTTCTCTAGGATCTTGTATAGTTGATTTCCTACCACCTCCATGAAAAACCTGCCCCAAAAGAGTAGACTGGAGTCTGGACAAAAGCTATCAAATACATCTCGGTCCATGGATGGCCATTTCAAGAGAAGTCACACTACTCCTTATTCAAACAGAAGCAATGATTACTTCTCAGAGCTACCCACTCACGTTCCATCTAGTTGCCTGAAGGAGCCAGAGGGGCATGGGTTCTACCAGCTCCAAAACATGCCAGATTATACCACAAGACGATGCTGCACTCTAGTAGTTGCCTTGCCATGTATGTATCTACCAGAAATTCCATTTATTGCTTTAAAAATGGGATGGGGGCAGTTCTATACATACTGGCCGCTACAGGGAAAAAAAAAAGAAAAAAGATTCATTTTAATAAAATTTGTTTTGGAGAATGAAAAGGACTGAAAAAAAAAATTACTTTGGTAGAAAGAAACACATACATGCAACTTACAATTGCCAGCCCATAAGATCAACTTTTGCTCATATACATGAAAAATATTTCATTTATGGATCTAACCACATACGTATTGAATGGAGTTAAATGACACCAAGTAACCCCGTCTCGATAGCCTACTTACAAGGACTTACATCATCAAAAGCCAGTTGCAAAGAAAACTGCAGTGAGAAAAACGTAGTTTGAATGTGTGTGCCCATATTTAACTGTACGTGTTTTGATTGTGTGGTCTTTTATTTTGTACCTGATGCATGGTTCTAATTTATTAGCAATTGCTCAGGATGGCCTGAATCAGAGATCATGTACTCTGTGAAAAGGGATCAGTCTAGTAAAATTTCCATGAAAGCCACAAAATGTGCCATAACAATCACTGTTAGAAATTTGCTTATCTAACATACACAAACAAGCATGGCTCTCAATATGTATGTGTGCCTGATTGCTTTTTATGCCTTTTACCCTTTATCAAATTACTGTCATCTTGTCCATTTTAATATTATTATTAAATCACCATATATTTACATATTATTTACATATTGTTAGATGTTTACATATTAATTATTTAAAAGGCGGGTTTTCCACAGGTACCTGGTTGATCACTGTGGGAAAATAATGCTGTAGATAAGGCTTAGACCTGATCCAGCAAAATTGTTTTTAGATTCTTGAATCTTCTGTTACTGTCAAACTGTTTCCTTATAAACACTATGATGTTCTTCCACACAAGCTTTAGTTTAGATTTCAGCAAAAAAATTTCCACAAAGTAGGGTTACTTTAACAATAATATTATTAATATTTTAAAAATCTACTCCTATCTCACAAGCCAATCTTCCCACTGCCAAACAGTCAATAAGGATGCTAATGGAAAGAGTTGAAGGCAAAATAAATCTGCCACTTTTAATCAATCATAAACCACTGTGTCATCAATAAGCTTCCACTGTTATGACAAAACGCCTTTAGTAACATAGAAACAAAACTGATGAGAATCTATACCTGCATGCTAATTGCTAATGCTATAGAAATAAAGGCCTCAAGAAAAATACATCGGTGTGAATTGCTGCATCATTTAAAGTTAGCATAATAATTTTGTTTAGGAACAGTATCTGAAACCCATTAAATCTGGAAATGATTCTTGAGCCTTTAAAAATATTCCTACTTATTTATACAATTCATTTGTAAATGTATTGTGAAGCCAGCCTAGTTTATCATTAATATGAATTCTGCATGCAACTGCTTGGTTCTGCAACAGTCTTCTTTCCCACAAGTATAGTAAGAGTTTCCAGTAGGGCTGATTGAACCTTGCACAGAGGCTCTTTGTAGAGCAACCAGAGCGGTCCTTTGGAACTTTTTCTTTGAAAGGCTTTGCCTCTTCCAAAAGGCGTGGCAGTGTGCTTCAATAGCCTCCCCAGAGACATCAAAGCATCTGTGTGCATGTGCAGAAGACACTTCTGGTGCACTTAGAAGAATAAAACTGGTCTGCCATACTTTCTCATCTGGGGAAAGGATGCTTAAGGTCCTCCCACTGGAGAAGTTGGGGACAGGGGCAATATTTCTCCATTGTGAGAAATATGCACTTTGGAATAGCTTCCACCCCAGGAGTTCAGATGGTGCCCATTCTGCTGTCATTCAGGAAGGCTGTAAAAACAGTACAGGTAGTCCTCGACTTACAACCACAATTGGGACCGGAATTTCCACCACTAAGCAATGCAGTTGTAAAGCGCAACGTCATGTGACCGCATTACTTAGTGATGGCAATCCCAGGCAGTCCCAATTGCATGGCCCTTAAGCAGGAAGAGGCAGAGTCCCAGGTAAGGAGCATGGGGGTGCCGTGGGAGGTCTGGGAGGGTCAGTGTAGGGACAAGTTGGGGGAGGGGGTGCTGTGGTGTGGCACAAGCTTAGGAAGGCAAGGGAAAGAATACCCTGTGGCTCAAGGGCTTCTTGGAGCACCATGGCACTGGGGCTGCAAGCCACAGCGCACCAGGAAGCCACTTTGCACTGCGCTGGGGCTGGGCTTGCAGCCCCGGAGCCAGGGCGCACCAAGGTGAAAGGAAGCCCCTTTTTCCAGGAAGTCCCTTTGCACCGCATGAAGCCCAACCCCAGCCTGGCCCATCAGCATGGCACAAAGCTGCCACACCCCAGGGAGCCCCAGCCACCTCAGCCCAGTTCCAGCTGCAGTTGTCCTCGCCACCCAGCACTCCAAAGCCCATGCGCTCTGCTGTGGCAGCTGACTTTCACCATCTTCTTGCTCCCGCTGCTGATGAGGCATTCCCGCCCTGACCCTTTGTGAGGCATCTGCTGGCCACATGTGGCCATTTTCCCCAGGTCTCACAAGGGAACTGCTGCGCGTAACCTTGGGAAGAAAGCCTCATGCAGCCAGCAGCTCCCTCATGAAGGGCCAGGCCAGGTATGCTTGGTCAGCAGCGGGAGCAAGAAGATGGCAAAGATCAGCCAGGGTGGCAGGGGCTGCAGAGTGCAGGAGGCCAAAAGGGCATAGATGGGGGGGAGACAGGTGGGGGGGTTGAAGCTCTCCTGAGGTTCTAAGTGTGGGCGGGCTGCCAAGCATCCAAATTTTGATCATGTGACCCTGGAGGTGCTGCAACAGCCATAATTATGGGGACCGGTCTTCAGTCCCTTCATTTGGAGCCTTCTTAATCTCAAACAGTCGCTGAATGAATGGTCATAAGCTGAGGACTACCTATATTCTTTCACAGAGTATTTGATGTGCAGTTATTGTCAGTAGGTTTACAACAGGCACCAGTAGCTGTTGTTATTAGCATATTATCCAGCTGCTTTTATTAATTGGCATTTGTTTTCCTGTTTTATGTTTCATTTGCAAACCCCTAGGAGTCATACAGGAATACAGAAGTGTATAAAATTGCAGATAAATAAACTTTATGCTGCAAGTGGAATTTTATTTTGGCAAGTAATTCAAGATCGATAGATAGAAGAGACATCAGTCCAAATCAATCCACTGAAGATTGAAGGCTTCTTCATACCATGAGCCAGGTTATTTGAGGGACTGCCTCTCCCCAATTATATCTAACTGTCCCATCAGATCCAGCAGAAGAGATATGCTGTGGGTCCCGCCTGCCAAAGAGCTACATTTGGCAGGACCCAGGAGACGGGCCTTTTCTACCATGGTGCCTGCCTTATGGAACATCATCCCCCCTAAAGTGAGGTTGGCTCCATCCCTGTTGATTTTCCAGAAGTCCCTCAATATTTGGTTATGCCACTGGTTATGCCGTCAGGCCTGGCGGCCCCAAGGGACTGGTGAGTTGCTGAGGTGGCTCCATTGCTGTTAATATCTGCTGCTGTCTCTTTGCCTTTTAATAACAATTTTTAATTCTTTGGATTTATGGATTGCTTTTTATATCACTGTTTTATGGTTTTTATTGTACACTGCCCAGTGTCACTTTTTCATGAGATGGGTGGTCATATAAATGATGAATGACTGAATGAATGAGATGATGGATGTAATCTACCACACTGGTCCAGTTGCCCAGTGAAGGTTGACAGATAGATAGATATCCACCCCACCTCTCTCCCTTTTTCTGCTTTAGCAAATAACCATGAAATATACTCAGGGGCAAGCTTAAATCCTAACACCCTAGCTGAAGTACTTGTATCTTCTACCTAACACAAACATGAGACATTCTGCCCAAAACATACCTTGATTATATAAGGCAAGAGAGGGAAAGGTGCAGACCAATCAAAAACTTCTTTTCTGACAATATGTCCAGTAGCCTATAGCTCTGTTGCAGGTTTGGTTTATCAAAATCCAAGCAATATCTCTTGCTTACCTAATTGATGTTAAAAAATTAATATGGTTTTGAGGTATTCAATTAATGCTGAATTTAATTTCTCTTCCACTGCCTCTTCTCTCACTATGGAGATATCCTTGTTCCTAATTAAAAACATCATTTGCCGGACTACAGTACTGTTAGAGGATTTAGAAGATCAGTTACTTCTCAGTTCACCTGAGAACAAGAGAGGGCATGTCCTAATTTCCATGTCCTAACTTCATGCAAGGTCATTCATGGGAGCCATTGCATTCATAGGAGCTCCATTATGGAACTAAGAAGACCAAACATATCAAATTATAGTCAGAAATCTTTTGACACTTTGGCTAGAAAGTGATAGAAGCTTAAAGGCAAGATTCAAATCCATCAAACTCCCTGCCAAAGACTGTTAAAACAGATAATGAAAGGAAGAATTAATTCTGAGCAGTTGACCTTCCTATGCAAAAGAGCTAAATATTTTTCAACTTTTGGTAGTGCATAGGGCTTTTCACCACCTCTCTCCTTCTGTTTGGACAAGATATACTAATTGCTGCAAAGAACTGAATCCATACCTATACATACTTACTGACATTTATGGAATTTAAGTTTTCATAGATAATTTAGGTTTATCAACTGGTCTTCTATAAACATAACTAACTATGAATACAGCAGATTGACTGGAATTTAATACATACTTGGATGCTAATCTAAAACTCTGAAATGAATCCATAGCTGGGTTGGTTTGATGTCAAATGCTATCTTGGGTTGCATTAACAGGTATATGAGTCCAAATCACAGGAAGTAATTGTTCTACTCTACTCTGCCCTGGTTAGACCCCATTTGGAATAGCGTGTCCAGTTTTGGGCACCACCATTTGAAAGGGACAGTGAGAAATTGGCGCAGGTTCAGAGGAGAGCTACTAAGATGGTGAAAAGTCTGGAAACTAAATTTATGAGTTGAAAGATCTAGGTATACTCAGCCAAGAAAAGATGAATGGAGATAAAACAGTATTTAAGTATTTAAAAACTCACAAAGAAGAGCAAATACTTTTTTTCTAAAGTACAGGACCAAAACCAATGGGTTTAATCTCTAAGAAAGTAGGTTCATGCTAGACATAGGAGGAACTTCCTGACTGTACAAGCTGAACAACTGTGGAACAGGCTGCAACAGGAAGTCATGAGTTCTTCGCTAAAGGTGTTGAAACAGAGGCTGAATGGTCATCTGTCAAAGTTATACTAGTAGAATCTGCATTGAGCAGGCACTTCCAATTTTATGACTATAGGATTTTATGAACTAGAGCTGTTTGGTGTATATACACCGAGGACCATTAATTACTTTCACTAGAATGTTAAATGAATTTAAAAACAATTCCTATTGGTGTACTATATATTCCCCATTTTAGTATATTCCCCAAATTAGTAACACAGGTTGGCCTCAGGTTTTCTTACATCACTATGAAATTTAGTGCATACTTTAGGCTCTCTATTTAAGATATTATAGATCAAAATAAACATTTTTAATTTTTCCTGGAAGATACTAAATTGTAGTACTTATTTTCAATACACAAGAGCTATTTGGTGACCCAAACAATCTTTATCTTCTTAATTATCCACAAGAATATTTTGGCTCTTTTTCATGAGCAAAAGAATAGTTTTTGTGATTTAAATGTTTCTCATACTTTTGGCAAGCATTTTCACCCTCACTATAAACTCAGAAAATGGGGGTTAAAAAGCTATTTATCTCTTTTTTCACATGGACTATTGTACAGCTGGTGAAGTACTGGAAGTAACACCTCTTTTACTAGAGACCATAAGCAGCCACAAGCGTGTCTTTGTGTCAGCTAAACATCATCCTTGAGTGGCAAGAGCAGTGAGATGTGTTCTTGATAGTGATAACGTAATTCTGTTGTTCTAGCAACATACTGTATATCAAAGCTAGACTGGATTTTTTTGGATTCTTTATTTACACTTACTTGTTAGATATATATCCTGCCTTTCATTCAGGAGCTTGAGGCAGAATGCACAGTGCTCCTTCTTATTTATTTATCAAATTTGTCACCGCCCATCTCTTCCCACCAGAGGGACTCTGGGTGGTTTACAACAAAGTAATCAATAAAACAGTAAATATACAATATAATTAATATATAAAAATACGATATATAAAAATGCGACTATAAGTAGACAATAAATATCAATAAAAATAAAATCCAAATGGCAGATGATCTAACTCAGTCCTAGTGTGAGATGAGCACACTAGGGCACTAGCCATCCCCAAACGTGACTACTCCCCTCCCTGCCCCAAGCCAGGTGGCAGAGCCCCCTCATGCCCCCCACCCAAGTTGGGTTCAGAGTGAGTAACTGGCCCCAAGTCACCCAGCGAGCTTTCAAAGCTGAGGGTGGACTTGAACCTGGGTCTCTCTGGTGCCAATACCTTAACCACTACACCACGCTGGCTTTCTGGTTAAATACGTTGAGGGTCAAGCAAGTTCAATTTTCTATAATGGCTATTCTATTGATTTTATATTTTTGTTATATAGCCCTATTTTTGGGGAACTCTGGAGATAAAATATTGAAACAAGCACTGATGCAGCTTATTCAAATTAAGTTATTGCTTGTGTTGTTTCCTATTTTCTTTTCTTACAACTGTACTATATTATGTGGCTTTTAAATTATGTATTTGGTGCCTTACAATAATACCTATTGCACATTATGCGACTCAGCCAGATGATTTTTTTTATCATAATACCCTCCAGAGAGCAATTTTTATAGGATGCTCCAAGACAACATAAACCTGCTTCTGAACAGCCTGTGCCTTTATTTTGATAGGTAGACTGAAAATTAAGGTTGAACTGCAATCTTCAAATATCCTGACTCACCAAGAAACTGTGTTTTAACGTTGTGCTGTGAAATAGAACATTTTAATTTAGATGCTATCTCTTAACTAGTTTCCTTCAGGGAACTGCTGTGAGGATAAAATGAGAAGTATACACCCTATTGAGGATTCTTTGGAGAGAAGATGAGACATAAATATAATAAATATCTAGGAAAAAATGGTGGTGTCTTATTCCCATTCCAATTATGTTTTTAAACCTACACCCAGTGTACTTTGCCCACAGATTCCTAAGTATCTTTAAAAATACAATAGTACACCTAGTACAATAGTACAGATTGATATTGACTTATTTATATCTTTGTTGTAGAAAGTAAGAAGTCACTGTATATGTATTATGTAGTATGTAGTAGTCCTGTTTGTATTTTCACACTTTTTAGTTCTATTTTTCTTGTAGTGTACTTTATTTCATTCCTTATAGTTTTTATGTATTTGTTGAAAAACTTAATAAAGCTTTAGAATACACACACACACACACACACACACATATACAACAGTACATCAAAAGCACACAAGAAAATTACAAAAAGTTTATATAGACTTGACTAGAACTACAAACTAGTCCTCAATAGAGCATCTGCTGGCAACAGAATGCCCAGAAATACTTCTTCTGGTGTCTGCAAGGCTCCCTGCCCATCTGGTTTTATTTTGTTTTGTTTTGTTTGGAGTCTCCCCAGGGGCATTCAAAGAAAATTAAAAAATGGTCCCATGCTTTGTTTGTAAGTGTAGCCACAAAAAAGTCAAAGGGAACATCACATTTTAGAGATTATCTAGAGGTGGGGAAAGTTAGGGTTGCCAGTTTGCCTTCTAATAAATGAGCACTTTGTAACAATCAAGCCAACAATGGCAGACATTTTGTAAGAATATCTAAGATATATTCTCACAAGTCCAAACATGTTTACTGGCCCAACATCCTGAGTGTGTGTCAGTACATTGTGTATACTTCCTACCTGGTAGAATGCAGGCAAGAGGATGTTGGCTTTCAAGGCAGTCTCTACATGAGAGATCTTAACTTTCATTGAATAGCTGGACCATTTGGGGCAAATGTGGATGTTAGTTGCATCTGTAGTATACTGGCCCAAATATACTAAAACTGACTAGTATTTCCTTACCATTAGGGAAGAACACTATCTGTGGCCTAGCTTTGAGTACAGCTGGTAACCTAGCCTATATCTTCTCTATATTATTAGTAAGTGTTAACTGAAAGGCTCAATTGATCAAAACCACACTGGACAGTGGAAGTCAATATTTGTGGGCCCATTTTGTGACAATCGCGGCATACAGAAGATTTCAAACTGGAATTTAAGATGAGTAAATGGTAAAAAGCATGAATCAATGAAGGAAATGAAAAAAAGACAGAAAAATAGTCATGCTGTGTGTCTGTAAACTAAGAAAAAGGAGAAGTATGTAGGGGCTGAACAGAGGTGATCTGATCTTGTGGAATGGAATTGACGAATACACACAGAGCACTAAAGGTAGAGATTTAATTCAGAATGTATGAATTAGTATCATCTAGGTTGTTGTGGGTATATATGGCTCAATTCATAGGTTGTTGATAAGTGCATGTTACACCAATGAACGGTGATAATGGAAGACAAAGATATGACTTTGAGGGAAAATGCGCAATATGCTGAGTGAATGAGATGCATGGGGAAAATGTACTCTGCTATGTAACATGAATGGATGGGTGGGAACACTCGGAGACCAAAAAAAGAATGAGAATGGTGACTAATGAATATTTGCAAAAGGTTGTTTCAAATATATGGCTTAAGCAAAAGTCTGGAAATACATGACAAAGGAAAGAATATCACTCTAGAAGCATGAGTTATTTGACTATTTATGATAATAGACTGAGACAATTAGTGAAGGATGTAATGGTGATGAGTCGTTTGGAATATGAAATAGACCATTTTTTAACAATGTCAAGGATGAACCTTGGTTAAAAAAAAAAGAAGAAAAAAAGAAAAGTAGTAAAACAAATGAGACTGCATATAGAACAACTGCAGGAAAAGAAAGGACACGTCTTATATAAAAAGTATTAGAAGACGAATTAATCTTCCAACACAGTCAACAGAATGTGGATGGAAGGAAAGAGCACATGGAAGTTGCTTAGAAGAGAGTGAAAAGAATCATGTAACAAATATGCAGAACTGTGTAAAATTACCCTAATGTGAAGTATGAAAAAGGATGCTTGGTGGAATTATGAAGGAAAAGAGCCTTTGGATAAGAAAAATGAATATACCAGAATGACTGCTGCAAAAATTAGGATGACAGATACTGCATAAAATGTGTAACAAGAAAAAGGATAATTGCAAAGAATGTAGACAAAGAGAACACAGAACAGTTAAGATTAGAAGAGGCAGAGAAAGTACAGGGTGATTTTGATGAAAATAAGTATTATTTTGGAAGTGGGTGCAGAGGTTTAAACAAAGAGCCTCCACCATAATAAACAGAATTAAAAATGATGAAACAATTGGCAATAAAACCAAAGTGAAAGAGAAAAGGTGACAATGAGCAAAATTTGGGAAGTGTAGCACAGCATTGTGTTGGGCAGGGGATGTGCAGATATCTGTTCTTGCAAAAATCACTGAGAAAAGTGCACATGTGAGAAAGCTAATTGTACGTTTGTTAATTTAGAGACTTTATCATGAAGTGAATAAACATGAATCGTGGAATGTTTTCAGTGAATATGGAGTTGAAGGTTGATTCCAAAATGTAATAAAGGTGGTATAGCTAATAGTTCAACATTGTGCAGGGAAGAAGACAATCTGGGTTAGTTAATGCATAAGATAATGAATAAGTTAAGTATGAAAGAATGCTTGTGATGACGTTAGAGATGTGTTGATTGAGGACATGAATGTACTTGACTTTCATATGCAGATGATACTGTGTTCTTGCTGAGAACCTGAATGATCTGTAGTAAATATTATACTGATGATGCAGTAAGATACACGGTTTTGAGAATTTATACATCAAAGACCAAAGCAGTTGGGTTTAATGGGGAAAATAATAGATACTGGATTGCTGCAAGGAATAAATCTTTGTTGAAATAAGTAAAAATGACTGTGTAAAGGCATTCTTCTGCCCACTTTATTATAGAAAATGTAAGAAGGAGAAACATAAAACTAAACTGAACGCAGTGGGAATGAAGTACTTCAGCAGCATGTTCAGTAAAAAAAGAAGACATCACTTCAAGAACGTATAGGCACTAAGTGAAAGTGGACTGAATACAGAGTTATTGGTTAGTATGGAAATTAGTGGGTTGAGGTAGTTTAGTAATGTAGAGAGAATGAGTCAGGCTTAGCAAAAATATATACTGTACATACTGAAGAAAGAGTGAATGATTTGAGAGGGATGACCAAAAAAGTTGGGTTCAATACAGTTGGTGAGATCCTGCAAAAAAGAGAGGCGAGAATAGGAGTATGCTGGAGCCAGATCGTACAGCTCACAAGAGCCGATTGTTACATTTTCTGGAATTTTGTGAGTTATTTGAGAGCACAGTCATTTTGCCTAGCACACCAATCAGTTATTTGGTGGCTAGTAGTGTGTGCAGCAGCAATGGAGGCAGCAGAGCCGGTTGTTAAACATTTACAAGCCGACACTAGTTTAAAATCCTAAAGTCAATGTATGAAGTAGGGGATGGATGTGGTAGAAGCATGGAAGGTTTGAAAGGATAAAGAAGTCTGTAGTGAATGGCGATAGCATAAATATACATAAAAGTACAAGGATGTGTCTCTATGCTTTCTGGTCCAAACAGGTTGTAGACCCCTGAATAAATGAAATTCAATGATAGCAAATAAAGGATACATTCCTCTTTCTGTGCCTCTCATTGTGGAATAGGAGTAGGCAACTTTTTTTTCTAATCTAGGGTGCGCCCTTTTATTGATTTCTTTCTTATTTCCTGAAACCCACAGGTGGAATAATTATGTACTAGATGTCATCATTGTAATTGGTGCCAATATCATTAGGCTGACCAAGTGACATTGTTGAAGTCCTGACCCAGTGCGTGGAGGCCATGCAGGACCAGATGGGGAGGAACAGACTCAGGCTCAACCCTGACAAGACCAAGTGGCTTTGTTCGGCCTCCCTGGTTCTGGGGACATTCCATCTTTTGTCTTCTATGGGGTTGCACTTCCCCATGTGAGACTAGTACACAATATGGGGTTCCTCTTGGATTCAAAGCTCCTGCTCAAAGAGCTTTGCACAAGTTCACCTGGGACGCCAGTTGTACCCATTTCTGGAGCAGGAGGGTCTTCAGACAGTCACTCACGCCTTGGTCACTTCACAATTGGACTACTGTAATGTGCTCTATGTGGGGCTGCCCTTGAAGACCACTTGGAAGCCTCAGCTGGTCCCGAATGCATGGGCAGGGATGAGCACGTTCCAGTAGGCGCACTTGTTCCTGCGCTTCTGGGTGCAATTCAAGGTGCTGGCTATCATCTATAAAACCCGCCATGGCATAGGGCCTGGCTACTTGAGAGACTACCGGTCTCTGTTTATTTCCACCTGTCTGGTGAGGTCAGCTAGAGTGGGCATGCTCCAGGTCCCACTGATCAAGCAATGTTATCTTGTGGGACTCAGGAAGCATGCTTTCTCAGTGATGGCTCCTGCCCTCTGGAATTGTATCCTCCCCAGGAGATATGTACTGTTCCCAGCTTACTGAGTTTTTGTAAACCGTTAAAAACCTGATTGTTCTCCCAGGCCTTGGGTTAGGATGTTGTATGAACCCTTCTGGGTGGGTGGGGGGGAGTACCTTTTGGTCGTCTTCTATTATGAGCTCAGTCTTCCTGTCAATTGTATTGTCCTTCTTTGATATATGTTGTTTCTTTTTAATTCTCTATTAATTGTAAGCCACCCAAAGTCATTGAGGAGCCAGACAGCCTCAACATTAAAATATTAAATTAAAATTAATGGGTGGAATTGATATTGTTGGCTTTTTTCTTTTGGATTTTTTAGATTTGTTTTGGTTTTGCTTTATTTTTCATAAAATTTTAAGTCTTCAAAACCCACCCACCACCAAAAAAACCACCATGCTGCCAAGAACTATCACTGAATTTTGGTGTCATGATCCTGAGGGGGTTTGCAATTTGCAAAATACGTTGGGGGCTGCATGCTGCTCACAGGTATGGGTTTCCTGCTTCTTATGTATAAGGTGACTTGCTTGGAAAAGTATATGACATTGTTACAGAACTCTGCAGCTCCTCTAAGCATGGAAATCCTAAAGTTGCCCAGAATATTGTCTTCTACTCTATAGTATTTGTGATATTGTACAATACAAAGGGCAATGCCCTAAAAACCATGTCTAAAATTTATCTCTGATAAACAGAACAAGAATAATGTTAGGATAAGCCTGAGATTCAAATTCAGTCTTCTAATAAAATATTTCCTGATCTTTCCCCACATGAGACTTCTCAAAGCCTGTAACACAAAAAAACAAGCTTCTTGTCTTAAAACCTCCAGAGTCTTTTCCAGATCTCTTTCTTTTCTTCCTAGATTTTCACAAGATTAACCCAATGAAATTATTCCTTTTATAATACTGCCTATCTTCACATATACCATTGCTATTTTTATGTACCAACAAAAAGATAGTCCCTCGTTTTTATAAGGTCGGGACTTCAACAATCCTTCACTAACATATTTATTTGGTATAACAGATCAAAAACAATATAATAAGGAATTCAGTTCAAGCAAAAAGCATAAAATGCAAAAATTTCACTGGACATGACTGTTCATTTCCATCAGCTTGGAAAAACTCACATAAAATTAAACATGAAACAGATATTAATTTTGCCACATTTATAAAAGTAATGTTATTTTTTAAACCACATATTTGTAACAGTCAGCCAATAACAATATCCCACACAACCTGGGTAAAAGTTAAGACAAAAATAAAAATAACGGTGAGTGAACTGATGATGTTTAGCTACAGAAAGCATCAAACATTTAGCAGAAACTAAAGTGCAACCAGTTGAAGGGAAATGCTTAAAACACAGCATTTTCCATGTGAAAATTGTATCTGACCTTTTTCTAGGCAGCTTCCAATTACATACAACAAAAAATGTAATTAAAACACATTTACATAGAATTCAATCTGCATATACATATTCTCTCTCTTTCCCTCCCTCTCTCCCATACACACAAACACACACACACCTCTCTTCATTAATCCCAAAATTTATGGGCATATCTGGTATTTTGCCAGAGAATCTCGTTTCATCTGCCTTTTTTAAACAAACAGATAATTGCATCCCACTTGTGATAAAATAAATATATTGTATGTAATTAGCCTTTGAAAACACACTGGAATTAAAAGTTTTCCTTGATCCTTAAAATGTCATTTTTGAAGTCCCACAAATATTTCCAAACTAGTAAAACCCTTCCAAAACATTTATTATTTCATTATTATATTGCACAATTGCATTTAAAACTGAGAGACTATGGTGGCAGCAGGGACAATCAGGGTTAAATTCAACAGACTACACTTAACTTTCTAAAGCCACTAGGAAATCTGAAATTCAAAGCACTCTGTCTTTCTATGGGGGAATATCTATCAGTGGAAATCCTAAAAGCCTGCTTTAGAGGGGATGTAGGTAGAGTAGCAGGTACCTGCTTTCCATATAAGACTGGTTATTTAGTACAGACACTTTGATGGGTTTTACATTAAGGTTTTTTTCCCCCTTTGAGTCAGTATTGACACATGGCAACTGCCGGGACAAGTCCCTGCCATTTTCTTGGCAAGATTTCAGTAGTGGTTTGCCACTGCTTCCTTCTTAGGGCTGAGAGAGAATGACTGGCCCAAAGTCATCCAGCTGGCTTTGTGCCTAAATTCGAGCTCATGGTCTCCCAGTTTTTAGCCTGGTGCCTTAACCACTACACCAAACTGGTTCTCCTACATTAGAGTATAACTGAATTAATCAGTCCCTTGCAATGTAAAGATATAGAGATACAGTAACAGAATTTTGAATAGAAATATCTCACAAATTGCATTAGTATGCTCCATGATCCAGTATGAGAATGCTATACAGTATTTCAGTCTTGTAAAAGGGACAAAGAGTATTTAATCATCCGCAGGTGTTAACGTTCTACAAATATATAAGCTCTTTCTGCATGGCTAGAAGATAATAAAAAATGGGAGAATTTGAAAACAGAAGGCTTGCATTGGTAATCAGAAACTGCAATATCATCTGTATCGAGCTGAGGGTACACACAGCTCAGAAAACCTTTATAGTGATGGCCTGTAATGCACTTTAAATACATTATCTGTGTTAATAAAGCAATGCATGGAGAAGCCAACTCCACTTGTTGATATGAATATATTCAAAAGTGAAATTCTGACACTTCATCTGAAAATCTGCCAGGAATGTATAATCTCTCTCTTCCATCCTCACTAATCATTCTTAAAGCGTAATTTGGAATTTATTGTTACCAAATGCTTATCTTGGTTGACATTAGTCAGATTCTTTTCGGCACTTCCCAAACTCGATTTTAGAAGTCCAGGGAGATAAGAACCATGGTTACCCCCAGGCAAACAATGCTCAACTCTGATTAACACCAACAACAGAAGGGAGAGAAGAATTCTTTGCATCAGAGAGAATAGAACAAAGGCAATTCATTCCGCCTGGCCCTGGCAAATAATCTACAAATTATGCATTACCATATGCATTGCACAGGAGTCACTGGCTAAGTTCAGATCCAATGATCAAACAGATTTCCAGAAAATCCTATCTTACTACGGATAAACTGTACACTAGCGAATGTAGTCCATTGGCTCTCGGAGCTAAGCTAAGTATTCTCACAGCTAAATTAGCCAGGAACTGAAAACGTGCTGAGTGGAGCGGAGCTTTTGGCTTGTGCCTCTTTACAACTCAGAAATTAGGATTGGTTCTGCATTCATGAATTCTGATCAGTTTGGTAGCAGCAACCAAAAATCTGATTGGGACACTCCAGTAAACTTTCAATTCCTGGTTAATTTAGCTACTCTTATATGCAGGGTTGATGCCTCCTGGAAGCCAGGAATCAGTACAATTCTGGTTTTCTACTGTTGAATGTAAACAAATCCATTTTTTATCTGCAACATTAGGTAATGGAGAAGGCTTGACTTTTAGTTAAACTGCATGCACCTTACAGTTGCCTATTAGGCAGCCATCTTCTTCTGCCAGATAAAAGATTACTCAACATTTAAGGTATCTAAAGCTAAATCCAAGAAGATTGCTAATCACTGCAAATTAGATAGTAAGATCTGTGCTAACAATTTCTAGATGGAGACACATAAGGGGTTTCATTGTCAAATGGGAAGTGGGGCACGTTTTGTTCTTAATTGCACATAAATTACTGTGATTATTGTATGGCTAAAATGCATTTATCTGTTAACACCTCAGAGGAACAAAATTGAACAAAGGAATTATGCATTACATCTTGAAATAATGCTGAACAAAGGAATGAATTAGTGCCATGCAAAAGTATTGCAGTTACAATAGTGGAAGAAAATAATAAAAAAGACTGCTGTAAATCTTTAATCCTGAGAAAATCAAAATAATCTTTACACTTGCCAAAATCTTGGATGATACACTGCATCTGAAATAGCTATTGCCTCACTGCAAGCATATTACATCTTTTTCAAGGTGTGATGCTACCATCTGACAGATCAGACCACCAGTTTGCCTAATTCAGTATTGTCCATTCTTGGCAGGCAGTGACTGTTCAAGTCCTCAACCAAACATCTTTCTTTGTCATGCTACAAAAATATCCTTTCCAATGGCAATGCTGGAGACTGAATTTGGGGAGCTTTGCTGAGAAACATGTATTTAAGCTCCGAACAATAAAGATACAGTCTTTTTTTGAGACAAGCTCAACTCCTGATGATTGATTGATTGATTGACTGATTGATACATCCATACAGGTTTCTTTGCAACAGTACAGAAACTGTTTGCCATCACTGCATGATTGCTCATCATGATGCAAAAAACACTCCCAATTTTCTCTGAATGTGTTTTACAATGTCATAATAATAAATTCACTCTAATTGTCCTAGTATTTCAAATAAAACTACCACAGGCATCCATGGGGAGGAACAAATGATGAAATATGAGATCATGATGCAAAACCTGTGACTTCCATATGTGTTTGATGTTGAGGTGCAAGTACAAGGTTTTCCCGTTAAGTCACAATATACATTTCATCATTTTTTCATCATAATGGATGCCTATGAAAACCATGTCTTTTTTTTTTTTTTGGGTACTTTCCCTGTTACCTCTTAGCAATAATTGGTTGCATGGCAAAAATACCAAAGATTTGGAATTGTTCTGCTACAATCCCAGAATCACTGAGGCCAAATGGATACAGAAATTTCATGGACAATGGAAGACAACAGTGACTTTCAAACAGAGAAGTGTTTGGGTTGCTTCACAGTCAGTACTTTCTTCACTGGAAATAAGGTACTTATGAAGAAAACAAGAACAAAACATTGATTAGAGAGGGAGAAAACAAGATTCCCATTTCTGATTGTGATACAGAACTTCCTGGCACAGGGGGTTTGGTAAAAAATAATAGAAATGCTTTCAAAAAGTGGAAGGTATGTTTATCTATAGCTATGGTTGTAAGGAAATGTGCCTCTAGTCAATAAACAGGAGGAAGAGGAGCCAGTGGTAGAATCCAGAAAGAACAGGAGCAGGACTTAGCTGGAGAGTGAAGTTTCTATTACAGAAAGCAGACTAAGGAGTGTAAGCAGTTTGTATAATTTTGTTATTGTAAATACAGTGAAGTTATTGTTGTTCAACTGAAATTTTCAAGCCAGTTTTTAAGAAATAAACAATACTGACGATAGCAGCCGCTACCAGTGCTGTTAAATTATACATTACCGTGTGCAGCAAAGCTGTACGATGATGCATGGATCATATTTGGGGCTGCTGACAACTCATTACTCAGAAATTGGATGGTGCTGGATTAGTCCTGGAACCCTAGCACTGGAACAAATTCTACACCAGAAGTAACCTCTGCCCAAACTGTCACTTTGCATCATGCTCTCCTTTTGCATCATTTACTGAGTACCCCTGCCCTGAAGAGAAAGTCTGTAAAGGTTTAGCTCTAATTGAGATGGGAAACAGAGACAGATGGGCAGACATTAGCCACAGGGAAAGCAACAGATTCCTTACCAGGGGTAAGAAGTTCTTTGGGGAACTCACCTGGCAACACTGAGATGCTTCAGGATGAGCTGTAAGGCCAATTATTTATTTGTTTGTTCATTTATTTTTCAAATTTCTATTACCACCCATCTCTCCCAAAAGGGGGACTCTGGGCGGTTAACTTTGTCTCTTTAAATAATACAACGGCCAGGAAGAAAGAGCTCTGAACAAAATCAGCTCAGATCTCAGAAATTAGTTTCACAGCCAGCAGACAGATGAAGAGAATAAGAAATGTGCAGATTGTCAGTAATGCCCATATATTTGAAATGCAATAAATGTCCAGATTGGAATTATTTCCCTGCTAGCGCAACAGCTTCTTCCTGCACTCATATTTTAGGAAAGTACATCCAATGTTTACTAAAAAGCTTTATGTGCAAGTCAGTAATTAGCAACCAAAATTTGGAATAAAAATATATCTAAGAACTATATCAAACTTTGCAAAATGTCACAACAGATAATAACCATGTATTTTTCATATTAATATGGAAAGGAATACACACAGATGCACCATCTCAGCATGTTTGTCATACCAAAATCCAATCACTTAGGAAAAGGGAAGTAGCATAACACATCTGACAATTCTATCAAGAAAGCCACTGGCAGCTGAATGATGCATTTCTGTCTGATTCCTCCAGGCTGTGATGATTAATCCATGCTGATACTGCTGATGTGACCTACAGAGGAGGATTTGTTCTGGCCCACATACCACAATAAAATGAACATTACTGCAGTGTCAAAGAAACATTAACAATGCATCAGCTCTGGATGCACTGACTACCATGCAAATATCAAGGAATAATTGTGGTACCTTTTCCCTACGGTGTTTACCGAATTTGCCACTTTCCGATTCACAAGAGATTTTCTTCTTGACAACTTCTTGCTGCTGTTGCTGTCAACAGTGGTATCATCATCTTTCTCTGATGTGCTACCTCCTTTGCTGTTGAGGTCCCTTAATACATTATAATTAATTTTACTTGAGATCTTCTTCTGTTCCAACATTTTTTCAATTGCCTCTCCCGCTGTGCTGGCCTGGATCAGCTCCCGCTTCTTTGCAGACTTCTTGGGCTTAATTAAAACATAAAGAACAGGAATTTTAGAGAGCAATCAGAATAATTTTGCTGAAATCAAAGAATGGGCTACAACTGAATCAATTCTCTGGTGACAAGTGGTAGTGAAGAGGATGGGTAAGCAATATAGTTATAATAATGATTTGTCCAAGTTTTAGTATGGTCCTAACAGTTCTTTGTAGAACCAACACTGTAAGGACCCAGATCTGTATACCTGAGTGAAATGACAAGCCTGTAAATTTTCCCTCCCTTAAAAATGATGCGCTGCAATGAATTTTGTTTTGAATGGCTATCAATGTATACACCATGTAGCAATGCTAAGATGTAGTTCTTTAAAATACGCTTTCCTCCAACATGTCAAGTCCCATTTTTAAGAGTAGAACCTGGAAATAAAGTTTAATTTTTAGCAAAATTTGAACTACTATGCCCATGGAAAGGGGCAACTGAGTTGAGAGTCTAGATTAATTTTTCCTTGTCTTTTAGATCACAATGAAGCAACCGGATGAGAAATTATTACTACTACTACATTACATCCAATTTCAGTCTTGAACTAGATATGATATGATCACATAGTTTCTTTCCTATGCTTTGACTGTAAGTATCTCTTCTAGTGTTCTACACAATAAAGTTGAAATTTATATTGTTAACAAAAGCAGCCCTTCCCCTTTTCTATAATAGCTGCACTAAAGAAAACGTATCAAATAATGAGTATATCTCACCTATGGTTGGTAACAAATACAGTGGGTTCAAAAAAGTACGCAATGTCAAAATGCCATTTCTTAACTATACAAAAGGGCTTCAGTAGAGACTTGATGCTTCTGCAAAAATTAAAGAATGACATTGAAATTGCAGGGCTACAATCTGCAACGAGGGAAATTCCCACTTGCCAATGTTTTACATTTAAAAATTCAAGATAGTAGAAGGCTTGCAAATGTGGAAGAAAACATGAATAAAAATCTGATGAATCTGCAACACAAGTAAGTGAGAAAGAAACAATAAGCAAGAGATGAAAAAAGATTTAGACAATGTGACACCACTGGATTTAAAAGAGAAAGAATTTTGCTTGGTACTGAGAGCAGCTACAGAACAATCTGGTGAAGACAGTAAAGAGAGTTGTTGAAGCCTTAATAAAATTTTTAGAATGGGAGGAAGAAAACATGGATGTAGAAGTGGACAAGGTGTACAGAATTAACACAAGAAATGAAAAGAAATGTACTCAGAAATATACTTGCACACCTTGTCAGGAAGAAAACAAGAGATCAAGTTCTACGACAACATCTTAATATTAAGCTAAGGATTAATAATACCAGAGAAAGGCATCAGGCTAGAAACCAGGGGACCATGAGTTCTAGTCCCTTCTTGGGTACAAAGCCAGCTGGGTGACCTTGGGCCACTCCCTCTCTCTCAGCCCTAGGAAGGAGGCAATGGCAAACCACTTCTGAAAAGCCTTGCCAAGAAAACTGCAGCGACTTGTCCCGGCAGTCTCCAAGAAACGGACACGACTGAACGGATAAAAAAATAAAAAATAATACCAGAATATTGTGTAAGAGAAAAGAATATAAAATGTATTTGTTTGATCAGGGATAAGACAATAAGTGCTTTTATAAAACACTGGAAACCCTTTATGGATTTTTTGCTGAAAATGGACAGAAATGAGTTGATGGTTTCTGGATTTGCCGACTGAAGAGGGCTGAATATGGGAAGAAGTAAACTATGTAATGTAATCTTAGAGGGGGAAGAGTGATACTACGTTTGTTTGTAACAGAAGTTGTTTCTTTAAATATATTTTTCTTTTTTTAATTTTCAGCACTTTTTCTCTATCTTTTCTTTTTCTCAATTTCATTTTCTGTATTTTTTTTATGTTTATTTTTTACTCCTTTAAAAATCTCTAATAAAAATTGTTATTTTTTTAAAAAAAGAAAGTAAATGGCATAATTTGATGTTTGCTAGCTATCATATGTAAGCCATACATAAAACCTTTACTTTTGCCAAGATTTTCACATGTGCATAAAGGTGTTTTTTTTCTAGGTGACATCATCATGGAGGTTATGAGTATCACATATATAGATCTGCCTGCCTGAGCCAAATTCATACTGTACTCCCTTCTGTTCAATAGTTCATGTGCTAATCTATATCCCTTTGCAAAGGGGGTACTCCTGCATATAAAAACATGGGAACCTGCTGATGCGAGCTATAGAAATTTTTTATTGATTGTGTGAATTGGTCTTCTGAGATTCTAGCTGTAATTCTCCTATTGTACCTAAACCAATTCCAGTTATTTCCCAAGAGACATTATTTACACAGCCTTGAATTGATATTATTTAGCATTTATAGCCCAACTCATGCTAAAGTCTTGAGATGGATAGTAGCTCCCAAATGATTCCATTCAGACAATCTGATTGTGCCAGTGTGGATTAGTTTAAATGTAAAATGCTGTGTCAGTTTAACTTCTACTCCAAAAGTCAGACCTGACATAATTCTTAATTCAATTAAACAATGTCCTAACTCGGCGGTCAGCAGCCTGTCACCATCAAAGCCCTCTTTGCGGCTCACAGAAACCCTCTCTGACAAAAAATCAGTAGTGTGGCTTCCTACCATTTTGAGGTGGTAATGGTATAAAAACTGCAAGGTAAACTCTAAAAGATGCTTAAAATAGTTAGAAAGAAAATACACTTTTCCATCTGCAAATAGAAGAATCTCTCAAAACCTTCATTCCATCTAGATGCGTGATGTAAATCATTTTTACTCTGTCCACTGCAGATGGCAGTGTACCCTGAAAACCATGGTTTTGTTCTCTAAAGAATGTCCACCCCTACCCAAGAAATTGTCTTCTTAAAGGATGGGCCTAATTCATATCTATGTACATGCCTGAAAAATTAGGTACTCTATGTGAAAGTCTAGATGCTACAAAACAGACTTAAATATTTTGAGCCTCAATAGTTCTAGTCCTTTACATTTATTATGGCATAATTCACACTAGGAATAGTTATGTTTATTATGACATAATTCGGTCATGTCATGAGATCAACACGATTGGAGAAAAACATTATGCTTGGAACAGTCAGTGGCAAAAGACGCCGAGGATGCCAAAGAACGCGCTGGTTGGATGTAGTCAAAGCAGACAGAGGCCAAAATGTAAAGCAACTGAAAGAAGCTGTACAAGATCGGAAATCATGGAGAGAGCTGGTTTATGGAATCGCCGAGGGTCGGATACGACTGAATGAATAATTCAATTCAAATTCACACTACATTGTTCATGTAGTTCATGTAAAGGTTCATATAAAGAACCATTTTGTAATCTTTTTAACTACACATTCTACTACACACATTTATTTGTTACATCATTTATATACCAATCTATTCCAAGAGACTTCAGAAGGGTTACAGAATAAAACATACAAAAGCCTCCAAAAGCAATGACATAAAGCCTTCTTAAACTATTAATAAAACCAATTAAAAGGAAAGAAAATCCATAAAATAACAATGTCTCTAGTGCCCCCGTTACCACCTAGGACCACTCAGATTTCAAAATCCCTATAGAATAAAACAGTGTTCACTTCCTTCCTTTAATGATACCAAGTAGTAGTAGTCCATACTTCTGAGAGGAGTCAATTTCACAGAAACAGACCAGCCATCAAACAGGCCTGCCTCGGGGCTTCTCTGACATATCCAAGGGGATATCTGAAGTATTGACTCCCAGATTGAGCACACATCTTCTGCTTAACCAGCTTCTGCATGAACATACCCAGTGAAGGGGAGTCTCCCACCTCTCTGGGTAATTAGTTCCACTGTCAGTCTGTAGTAACCATTAGGAAGTTTTTCTAATTTGACTGGAATATGATTGCTGTAATTTAAATGCATTATTACATGCCTGGAACTCTGGAAGGAAAGAGAAGAGGTTTTCACTTTCTTCTATATGACATCTTTTCAGGTATTTGAAGAGTGCTATCATACTCCCTCTCAATCATCTTTTTTCAGGGCTAAACGTATCAAACGTCTTCAATCTGTATTTACAGCTCTTAGTTTCTAATCACATGGTCATCTTCATTGCCTTTCTTTAAACTTGTTCCAATTTCTCTGAATCCTTCTTAATGTGGCACCCAGAACCAGTCACAGTATTTGCAGTGGGATGTGGCCAATGCATGCAGAACAGAGTAGGCTGCTTACCACCCATGATTTGAAAATTGTAGTTCTGTTGCAATTGCATTGCTTTGTTTGCAGCTCCATCATACTGCTGGCTTGTATTCAGTTTGCAATCAACTACTTTGCCAAGAAATTAATCCATTTTAAATGGGTTCACTCAATTCACTGAACTAAATAGTAACCAAATGGGTTGGGTTTGCATAGTGCATTATTCCACAACAAAAACCAACCAAGCTTAACATGTTGTACAAATAAAGCTGCTAGGTCTTTAACTGACTGGATTAAGAGTGTTATGTAAACACAACCAAAGTATGGTAAAAAATGCTCCTTTGTACTTGATACTACAACTGAACTATCCAAAGATGAATGCGTCTACCCTGGAGGAACATGACTATCTAAAGGGGCTCAAGGTAAGAAAATAAAAGATTCAGTCAATTTTGGCATTCACCTGCGGATATTATCCAGTGTATATTATCTAATATTAGGTTGCCAGGTCCTTGAATCTAAAACATCAGGAGAGATGTAGCCAAATCAATTATCAACTGAAAACAGCTTGGAAAAAAAATAAGCAAAGTGGCATTTGGGGATCCTTCCTTTAACACTTGCCAAGCAACTTCTCACTTGACTTAACTTTTACTTTTAGATGATTTTAATTGAACATGATATGAAATGGGAAGCCCACAGCCTGCAAAACTGTGAGCCTTCAGCATCATTTCTATCCCCAAAATGTCTTTGGACCTGACTCAGGTATTCTTAGAAAATAAAAATGGTGTGTCACTGCAGTGCGAGTCTTTGTACAGAAATTTGTCTTATTGCCAAGTTAAAGCCAACCTAAGCTATTTTATTGAGGTGCTCCATGTAACAAACGGATTTCTGCATTCTGCTGTATCCAACACAATCTTCAAAGATAGTTCCACATAGAACACATAAGCCATAATCTGGTTGTAAAGGTATCAGGGCGTGTATCACTGAACCTGGGCTGTCACTTGCAATAGATTTAACTCACAACTGACAAACAGTAAAAATAAAATCTGGCATTCCCACAATGAATTAGGCGGTATGTTTGAAGTACAGTGTGGACTTGTAAGTGAAAAAATGTGATTTTAGTTTAGCTTGGTAATAAACAAGTTCTTGGCTCCAAATGTACTCAGAAACATCCTGTCATTAAATTCTAAATATATGACTTCCACAACTACTTCTTAGTTGGTGGATCCTGGGATGCTAATAAAAAAAAACAGAGTAACCCTGTCAAACCTTGTCTGTGCCTGCAGATGTAGACTACACTTCCTTCCTCTTCTTCATGCTAAAAAGTAATAATCTTTTAGCTTGCAATTCTACACTAGAGAAGTCCCCACATTCTTCCTTAGAATTTTTCTTGCTTCTTATAAATGCTGACAATTCCCCATGGCTCAGCTTCTTCATTTCTAAAATCTGGATTTGTCCCAGTTGCAGAAGAATTATTTTCAAGTGGTGCTTTTTATAAAATGTCAGTATAAAATAAATCACATTATTGCTATCCACATAGACACACAAGCATAGATAGAAAAACTTACTGCAAATCTTTGTTCTGATGATCACAGTGGAGATAGCAAACAGCACTGCAGCGACTGCTGCAACATGACACTCAAGGGACGCATTGACAGTTCAAGTAAAAGCAAAGAACTATGTCCAAGGACTCTCTGGGACTCCTGTATTGTAGATCAGGGGAGGCTGCCAAGAATGCATACAGTTGGAAATCTGCAGGAAAATGGGCCTGCGTAAATGCAACCCCCTGAAAAATGGTATGTGATACTCAAAGCAATGGCATTGTCAGATATACAATACACTGAATTTAAATGCAGCAATAAAAATGGAAGCTGCTTTTAACAAGTCAGCCCACTAGTCCATCTGGTTCATACTGTCTGTGCTCTGACTGATATAGGCATCTCTTAAGTTATCAAACAGGCATCATTTCTATCCCTATTTGAAGATACTAGGAATCAAACTTGTATTATTATTATTATTTTTTGCATGCAAAGCATGTACTCTGCTGTTGAGCTCTAGTCTTCCCTGCTGAATACAAAAACTGCAGGTGTGATGGGGATGGTGCTAGGATTTTATGAAAAAACGAAATGCAAAAACTCTGAGTTGCAAAAACAGCAACTATCTGGCCAAAAAAGATGCTTTTCAAAAAAGTTAAAGCATTTCTGCATCTCTCCAGCTTCTCCACTTGCAAGAAAGATCCCAGACCTTAGTGGTGTCTCTCTCCATGCTAGGGATTTTGGAAGCATAGTTTAGCAAGCCAAATTATAGATTTATTGAACATTAGGATTATTAGAGTTAAGGCAGCAAATTACTGTTCGCACTAACGGTGCATTATGTCCTAATTGAGTTTTGGCAATCTACCCTCACATCATCTCTCTCATAGATACTCTCATTTAGATCTATAGAAAAGTTTTACAGAGATTTAGTCTGAGTGGTTTCATGATGGACTAAGAGAGCATAAAGTAGTATCTTACAAAAAGGAGCCTAGAATGTGTAGCTACTGCTAAGAAGAGCAAATCTGCTTCTCAACCTTTCCCTCATAATTATTGGGACACTGTCAGAGTTTGGATCTGTACATAATATTGTCACTCCTGAAGAAAGGACTGATTGTACAAATGACAACAACCCTGAAGCTACAACTGATCAAGCTTGAAATATCTCAGCATGTCAGGTACAGGAGTGGGGCAACTTCAGTATGTAGTACAATGGGCTGCTTTAATAATTGAAAAATCTTCCCGAAGATTGCTAAAAGAAGGCATGGAATGTCATTAATGGAAAAAGAAAGCAAATTAATGTTAGCAGATTGCTAGGAAAGCTTTTGGCCCAGGAGAGATCAGAAAAGTCACACACCAGGCATTTCTATAAAAATAATTTTATTTACAGAAAACAAATATATTTAAAGGCTGTTTGCTGAGAGGAGAGATATCTCTCAGCTGCATATTCTCTGCAAGCCTACACAGAAGGGAAACTGAAACTAAAACAAGTTCAGGCAAGTTCCTCCCTTAGGCAATGCAACCATTAACACGTGAAAAGGGGACAAAAAAATTCAACCTCTTCACCCGGCCCAAATGATTAGTTACCATAGTAACCTCAATATGTAGTAGAAAACATATTAACAATTAACAACATAGGCTTCCTAGCCCTCTTATTAATGCATATTAAAGAGTACTTTCTGAAGGATAAAAGCCTAACATAACTTCAAAATGTCTGTTATGAATATTTCTTCAATTTTTCAAAGAGAAATCTGGTATGAAAACAGGTAATAGTATTAGGTTTTTCTATCAATGGCAGCACCGAGCCAACCTTGACTGATCTCAATAAACTAAGCAGGGTCAGATGCAGTTAGAACCTCAGTGGGAGGTCATCAGGAAAAAACAGGGCTCTTAGCTAGATGGAAATCAGAAGAATACCCTGGAAAAAGGTCACACAAATCCACCTCTCTTATGTCAGCAAAACTGCATGGGTGCAGTCCACAGAAATGAAGGTCAATTTGAGGGCAATCTTAACGTGTCTAGCTATTTTTCTTTCTTAAAGTAAGATCAAGAAGTTTTGGAATACTTATTTTAAAAATAAGTATACATAATCAAGAATGTTTGGATTATATATGGTTTGCTTTAATGATGTTAAAGGGTTACTGCTGTAAAACAAACAAACAAGGGGTTTATATATATTTATACACTACACATAAACAGACACTCATAACATAAACTTTTATTTCTAGCAACAAAAGATTTTAACAGACAAATATAAGATAGGATGTGTGAAAAGATACGTTCCATATTTACTTTAAAAAATATAGAGGAAAAATGAATTGTAATATTACAATCTTAATACAAGCAAGGTAATAACATAAGCAGCACCTTTCTGGATTGGACCCCTGGCACATCTAATCCAGCAGTCTGTTTTCACAGTGGCCAATTGCACAAGGAAGCCCATCAGTCTCCCAGCAGATGGCCTTCAGAGGCAGTCACGCAACCATCATGGCTAGTAGTCTTTGATTCCCATGACTTTCATGAACTGGCCCAGCCCTTTTTTGAAGCCAGCCAAGCTGGTAAGATTGAGTTCTAATTCTGAAACACCTCTGTGTGTATAATAAAATACTTTCTATAGGTCTTATCCAACAGGACTAAACATTGTTCAAATATGTTTGTTTTCACATCACTTATTTCAAAAATATTATTTACCTTATGTTCTTTATAAATCCCAAGCTCTTTTTCTTTTGCTATTCTTGCTTCTTTTTCTAAAAAACAGATAAAGCAGAACTGTACGCTGAATAGTATTTTAAAAGATGGGGAATGGGGGTGGGAGTCTTAGAGAGCAAACACAGAGACAAAAGTAAACTGGGTAGCTGTTAAGATTCTTATGAAAGCATTGTTGTACCAAGAGAAAGGAAGCAGAACATGGGTCCCAAATACTCCCACAGAAAGTAAACCTTGTTCTGGATCTGGACTATAAATTGTATAAATAACTTAATATTTATTTAAATAAACAAACAGTATAAATAAATAAAAATAAAAGATATGCAAGAATGGGATATCTGAAGAACACTGCCAGATCTAAACTCTTTCATTCTCCTGACATTATAGTTGTCAACAGATTATACTTTCAGTCTACCCACTAAACTTAATTTTCTGGGCATATGTCAAAGACAGTTAAAACTTTAAATGTCTCTGAAAACATTTTTTTAATTAAAATGGTAAAACAAAAAAATTAATGAACTTCAATCAATAAACTGTTCTTCTAGAACAGAGGAGATATATTCCCCAAAAAGCTACGCCAGTCTTGGAGCTGACATGATTAATGTTTTTCTACTGATGCAATGAGAGGGAAAAAAGAAAAAAAAATGGCAAAGAGTGGAGACCACCAGTTTTCCATATTCTGGAGAGTTAAGAGAGTTCCTATAGCTATCTTACAGAAAATTTGCCTAGAAAGGCAGGCACTGGGTTTAGGCTTCATAATCTACTTTAAAAAAAAAAAACTAGGATCCATATTGTCCACACTGACAACATATCAATGTTAAAACAAGTCTATATAGTTGGGATCTCCAATCAGTTAAGGAATTATTTTGTCCTTAGTAATCTTCAATAGATACTATATTTTTTTGTCCAATTCTGGCCTAGACAGCTTTTGAGCAACAAAGAGAATACAGTAAAGTTTGTTTTCTTACTTTTCTTACCAATAAATGTCCTTATAAACTATTGTAAACCAAATACTGGACTTTTTTTTCTTTTCTGCGGCAGTGTCAGATCTAGAACAGTGGTCAGCAATGCAGTATCACAGATACCATATCACCCATGACATACCCAAATGAAAAGAATGGAACTAAGGATGCACAATATTCAAGTTCTGAGGAGATCTGTCCAGAGATTTGGGGTATTTTTATTGTAACTTAACCTGCGGGTGGGGTACCTGTGCCATTGTAAAAGATTGCATGCTGGCACCAGTCCCTGAAAAGACTGCTAATCTCTAGGCTAGATGTAAGACATCCAACTCACACTGCAAACTATGTAGGCATTTGAATCCTAGTTTCCCCAGTATCATAATGGCTCCTATGTTTCCCTTAAATAATGTATCAATCGAAGCGAATATTTGTCTCAGGGTTGAACTGTGGAGTCCTTGGTGCTCTCTGAGCCTTGTCGTTTTCTTGCAGACATTTCACTGCCAGACTAGGCAACATCTTCAGTGCAAAGAGGGAGTGGGCCTTGCTCTCAGTTTATATACTGTGGCTTGCCCTGCTTGTGTTGGTAGGGGTGTTGTTTTCTCCTTGGGAGTTCTTTGATTGGGCTGTTGTTTGCTACTTGGTTGATTGCCTGAGTTAATAGTTCCTTGATTAGGGTGTATTGTGCTGTTTGATGGTTCATCTGGTGTTAATCCTAGTGTTGATTTTTGCATATCTGGGTGTTGATTGCTGGCAAGGGAGTGTACTGGTCTTTTGGCTTTTCTATGGTCCCTTTTGAATGGTATGGAAATGTTGTTTACCTCTATGTGTCTGTTGATGGGTACCAACCCACTACAATCCAACCAATGGAAACGATGAAAAGGATAACACCGCCATACATCAGAAACATCTCAGAAAACACCAACAGACTGTTACAACCACATGGCATCACCGTAGCACATAAACCTACTAAAACTCTTCAAAACATATTAAGCAAGCCAAAAGACCCAATAGCCCAAGAAGAAAAAACAGGAGTTATTTACAACATACAATGCAAAGACTGTAACAGCCACCATGTAGGACAGACAGGCAGAAGACTAGCAGAGCGCATCCATGAACACCAACTAGCAGTCAGAAGACACGATGAGAACTCCTTAATCTCACAACACGTGGACAGACTCAACCATAGTTTCAGCTGGGAAACTCTGAGCATCCTAAACCAAGCCAAATCCAAAAATGCCAGAGAATTCCTGGAAGCCTGGCACTCAGACAAAGCAGCCATCAACAGACACAGAGAGGTAAACAACATTTACATACCATTCAAAAGAGACAATAGAAAAGCCAAAAGACCAGTAATCAACAGAATAAAGTTTTAACTCAGGCAATCAACCAGGCAGCAAACAACAGCCCAACCAAGGAATTCCCAAGGAGAGAACAACACCCCCACCAACACAAGCAGGGCAAGCCACAGTATACAAACTGAGAGCAAGGCCCACTCCCTCTTCGCACTGAAGGTGTTGCCTAGTCTGGCAACGAAATGTCTGCAAGAAAACAACAAGGCTCAGAGAGCACCAAGGACTCCACAAATAATGTATCAACTGTAGGTCTGCACTAAACTTTCTTAAAATAATGTAACTATGGTTTACTTCAGACTCATCAATTACAGCAGTTAATGACTTCCATCCTAAGAAATTATCTGTAAACAGTCATAAACAAATAAAAGGAAACAAGAATCATCAGAACAATTTTTATTTATTTTGCTTACCCTTTTGTTCCTTCAGATAATCTGCATTTTCCTTCATCCACAGTTCTGCTTTTATCCTGGCTTCTGAATCATTAAGTATGTACTAGAGATAGAGAGTAAAATGTTAAAACTTCTGCAGCTAATGTAGCAGGAAACAGTAGAGTCAGCTTTCTGTTTGCATCATGTCCACCATTCTCTTCACCCAATCCAACTCATGCTTTCCCAAAGATAGTTTAAAGGGGGTTTAAAGTGGCAGGGGGAGAAAGAGTGACAGTGGCAAGAGAACTGGAAAGAAACAAGAGGAAGGAGAAACTACCAAACCTGTCTAGCTGGAAGACAACCTGATAAAAAGAAATAAGGCCCAGCACTAACCCCAAGTTCTCCTTACCTGCTTTATATGATTCCTGGAGACCATCACAATACAGTAGTTAAAAATACTGCTACAGGTAACTGATGGCACTGTAGTTCCTCCTCTTTTAAAGTATTTGAAGTATAGACACCAATTTTAGAAAGATACTTATGCTACTGCTAAATTGCACACTTACACTTTTCTCTGTATATACCCGCTTATTTACTATCAATCATCATCTTCATCTAAACACAGAATAGAATATTCTGTATTAATTTTCTGTATGGCATATGCAGCTCCTGAACAGAATATACTGTCGAATAAGAGTTCTTTTTCTCAAGGGAGGAACAGTAACAGTAACCTTATTTAAAAAAAAAAAAAAAACTGATGTTCTGAACATATCCACATAGTGTATGTATAGAAACAATTATGAGAGGTGGGTTGGGGAAGCGTTCTTACCATATCTATTTCACTGTCATCAATTCCACTTAGATCTAATTCACCATCTCCAGTATTTTCATCTAAACAGAAGTAAGACAAATTTTAATTATGGCATGCATTCATTCCAAATCAACTCTGATTCAGTCTCTGGCTTTAATCATCTCAGAAATACAGTCCTTCTGATAACTGGTTTGCTAACAAAGCAATCATTCAGCGTATGGGCTCCATCCGTATTAAAAAAGGGGGGAAAGTATTTTTTCCTAACCACACTTTTCTATTTTTATTGTTTCTTGTGTGAACACAAACTGTCACTGAAGTTAATTATTGTGGAAAATAGATACCAACAAGGCTTGCCCCTCATCTCTTTAGGAATTGCTGTTAATATAATTCAATGATAAATACTCAATTAAATGTAAAGTGAAGAAATGAGAGGTTAGGAACTTTTAAATGCCCCAAAGTCAAGGACATGCAATATCTGAATAGCTGCTGCATTCACCCATGTGAATGATGAATGCCATTGAGAAGGCGCACTAATCGTCACAACATCTGTTTTGTTTGTTGAGAATCTAATGAATGTATGCATGAATGTACACATGGGAAATTAGAGGGCTATCTGGGCAAAAGGCTAGCAATTGGGGAGGTCACTTTGACTGTTCCACACCCTGCTAGCCCGAGCAGTCCACCCCACACCCAGGAAAATGAATTAGGGTTGTCAGTTGGAAACCTGCTCAAATTTACATTCCACAACAAAGTGGTAAAAGCAGCAGCTGTGGCTTCCCAGCACACATGTCCATCTGTCTTTCCTTTCTAGGCCTTGCTGTCTACACTCCTCTCTTACCTGCTATTATTGTAATAAGAAGAGCACAAAGGGGAAGATAATTTTTGGTCTGGAGAAGAGATAAGCCCCTCTTCTCTCACCCCATTAGAGAAATTAATGATTTATTTATTCATTTATTTTTCGAATTTCTATCACCGTCAATCTCCCCCAAAAAGGGGGACTCTGGGCAGTTTACAATAAAATCAGCAATTAAAACCATAAAAGATATAAATTACAATAAAAACAACCAATATAAATAGAGAATAAAATAGATCTAAAATCCAAGTAGCGAAGATCTTATTCACTGGGGAGGGCTCGACAGCGCCAGCCATCCCCAGGAAGAACTACTGCCCTTCCCATCCCAGGCGAGGCAGCAAAACCAGGTCTTCAAATTCTTCCGGAAGGCTGGGAACGAAGGGGCCTGCCCCACCTCCAGGGCAGAATGTTCCAGAGGGCAGGTGCCACTGCAGAGAAGGCCCGCCTCCTGGACCCTGCCAAGTGGAATTCCCTTACCAATGGGGTCCGCAGCATGCCCTCTCTGCATGACCGGGTGGGACGGGTCAATGTTATGCAGATGAGATGGTCCCTCAGGCAACCTGGACCCATGCCATGTAGGGCTTTAAAGGTCATAACCAACACCTTGAATTGCACCTGGAAGCAAACTGGCACCCAGTGCAGCTTGTGCAGCAGTGGTGTCACATGTGCCAATGTTGGGGCACCCATAAATGCCCACGCGGCCGCATTCTGGACCAGCTGAAGCTTCCGGATACTCTTCAAGGGTAACCCCATGTAGAGCGCACTGCAGTAGTCTATATGAGAGATGACCAGGGCATGAGTGACCATGCGAAGGGCCTCCCAGTCCAGGAAAGGGCATAACTGGCACACAACACAAAGTTGCGCAAAGGCCTTTCTGGCCACGACTGCCACCTGCTCTTCAAACAGGAGTTATGAGTCCAGAAGGACCCCCAGATTACGCACCAGGTCTGAGTGGGGCAGTGCAACCTCATCCAGATACAGAAGAGCCATCAACCCACAGCCACTCTGTCTTACCAGGGTTCAGCTGAAGCCTGTTGTTCCCCATCCAGACCCCCACAGCCCCCAGGCACTGAGAAAGGGCAGTCACCGCATCGCTTACCTCACCCAGGATGGAGATATACAATTGAGTATCATCAGCATATTGATGATACCTCATCCCGTGGTGATGGATGATCCCACCCAGTGGTTTCATGTAGATGTTGAATAGGAGAGGGGAGAGAACCAAACCCTGCAGCACCCCACACAAGAGGGGTCGAGGGTCCGATCTCTCCTCTCCTATCACCACTGATTGGGACAGGCACTGGAGGAAGGAGATGAACCAGCATAAAACTATGCCACCCACTCCCAACTCCCTGAGCTGCCCCAAAAAGATACCATGGTTGATGGTATCAAAAGCCGCTGAGAGGTCAAGAAGAGCCAGGATGGATACACTCCCTCCCTCCCGCTCCCGCCAGAGATCATCCATAAGCACGACCAATGCTGTTTCTGTCCATATTCTGGCCTCAAACCTGACTGGAAGGGTTCTAGATAATCCATTTCATCCAGAGCCCTCTGGATTTGTAACGCCATCACTTTCTCAACCACCTTTCCCAAAAAGGGAAGGTGGGAGACAGGACAAAAATTGTCCCACACGGTAGGGTCCAGGGATGGTTTCTTGAGGAGGGGGTGTACCAGAGCCTCCTTGAAGGCAGTCGGAAACACCCCCTCTCTCAAGGATGCATTAACCATCGCCTGGACCCAACCACATGTTACCTCCCGAGCTGCCTTCACCAGCCAGGAAGGGCATGGGTCTAGATGACATGTGGTGGCATTTACAATCTGGAGGATCCCGTCCACTTCCTTAGGTCCAACAGAATCAAACTGTTCCCAGATAACAGGGCAGGTACGTTCCCTCAGCATCTCCTCAGACTGTGCCTCACACTTAGAACAGATCTGAGCGATTTTATCCTGCAGATGCTCAGAAAACTCCACTACATGGCCCTGTAGCCGGATCACTGAGTCCACCTTCCCCAAAAGGGATTGAGTACTCTTAAACAGAGATGTCAGGCGGCATTCTGTGGACGCATTAAGAGCAGAGAAGTATTGATGTTTCGCCACTCTTAACACCACAAGGTAGGCCTTAATAGTGGCTCTAGCTTGTGTTCGGTCAGATTCGGTCTTTGTCTTCCTCCAGTGATGCTCTAGACCTCTCTTAATCCTCCAAAACCCTCAACTCCTCCATAAACCATGGGGAGGGTCAGGTTCAATGGGGCAAGAGAGGTCGCACAGGTGCAATCCTGTCCAACGCCCAGCTGCTTCCCTATTCCAGGCTGCGGCCAGGACTTCCACTCGACCATGCAGTAGATCCTTGGGTATAACCCTCAGCTCGTTCTGAAACCGCATCGGGTCCATTAGTTGCTGGGGGCAACACCAATCAAATGGGTCCTGCCTCCTTGCGGAGCGGGGTAGCACAAGAGAATCTCCAGGCCACCAAGGCGTGGTCCGACCATAACAATGGGGACAGCTCTAACTCTCCCCTCAGATCACATTGCCACTGCTCTGACAAGAAAACCAAGTCCAGAGTGAGGCCATTGTCTCTAGTTGGGTCCGAAATAATCTGGGACAGGCCCATGGCCGCCATGGTAGCCATGAACTCCTGAGCCACCTCCAAGGTATGCCCCAGCGATGGCAGGTTGAAGTCCCGCAGAACAATAAGCCTGGGGAACTCCACTGTCAGCCCTGAGACAGCCTCCTGCAGCTTAGGCAGGGAGGCTGCTACACAGTAGGGAGGCTGGTACAGCAGCAGCACTCCCAACTGTTCTCAGGAACCCAACTTGAAAAACAGGGTCTCACAACTTGTGGAACAGCACCCCTGAAGGCCATTAGAGACTCTCAGATGACAACCGCCATCCCTCCTTCCCTGCCCCAGTGTCTCAGCTGGTGCCATACCTGAAACCCAGCTGGGCACATTTCTGAGAGGTCTAACCCCGCTTCTGGGCCCAGCCAAGTCTCAGTGATACACCCCCAGTCTGCCCCCTGCTCTATGATCAAATCACATATGAGGGGGGCCTTGTTGTAAATCTCCAGTTTGCAACCTACAACCCTTCCAGAAAATGCCCCAATCAGGCAACTATAAGTGAATGGAGGAAAAATCTCCTATTTGCCTATTGTTGCTGAGCCTTATTAATCTTGAGAAACACATGTTTGAAAAGTGCACTATAGTAGTTCTATTGTCAAGAAACATCTCAGTGCTGTACACATACAACCGAGCTTTGAGGGACAGGAAACAGAAACTCTGGATATTCAGTGCACTTTGAAGAAGTAGCTGCAAACTAAAGTAAGGGATTGGAAAAGATACCAGGTAACAGAATAAACACATAGAGAAAACTACATTAATGGGTTCCAGAACGGGAAGAGGTGAATTTGCTTCGGATTCCATAAATCTTCTCAGTAACCCTAAATATAGCACTTTTGGTTCAAATGCTGTGACAAGTGTTTTCAACTACCAAATAATGTTTTAATATTTATGCTACCTGAGACATTTTGCACACTTATCTCCTGGGACAACACCAGACAATACACATTTTCCGCAGGCAATTTTATGATCATATATTGACTGAAATGCTGCTGGAAAGGTTTTTAAATGGCATATTTTAGTCATGAGTTTACCAGCAACTCAGCAAACATGAAGTCTTGCTCTGCAGCATCTGCAACTTTCTACTTCACAGTTTTCACACACGTGTAGAAGTAAAAAACTCCTAGCAATAATCCATTCAAAAATGCAAAGATGCTCTTTCACCAATTTAGTCAATATGGCTTTGTTGCTGACTTCACATAAATTGCTTTTGAATTCAGTAAGTACATAAATGCAACCTCTACTTTGCCCTTCAGAACACTGTGTTATTCCAAGCAGTGCAATTAGGCCATTCTAGGTAGAATGTTTTGCATTATTGTTATGCCATGCAATTTGAGCTTGCAAATGACCCCATTAAAAGGTAACTGTTTATTTTTGGTTGAATCGGTGTTGTCTAGACTGAAATATACAAACACCAAAAACATCATCTCTTCATCTAATCCTTAAGTTGCAGCTTTTGAATATTGTCTTTTTAAAAACTTAGAAGACTTCATGCATCCACTGGGTAAGGGCAAACCTAATGTGAAGTGCATGTTAGAACTTGGCAAACTGTTATTTGTGAAGTAACGAGGAAAAAAAATTAAATACTTCTGCAGCTAGTTAGAAATAAGAACTCTTGAGACAATTCTGTTTGACAGTTTGCTGAATAATGAATGCCAATAATCAGTTTAGTGGTTATACCATCCCATTTGTTTATTGTGTATTTCATCTGGCCAAATTTCTTCTACCAGGCCAGGTTCTTTGTTCATTTAGTCCAGTGCTGTCAGTTCTGAGCAACAGTGTCTCTAGCGAACATTGTCCTGAGGACAAAATGCTGATGTCTTGGCTAGTAATTATTAGATTACTAGAATGCCAGTTTACAGCAATCTGTTGCCAAATTTCATTGGTGCTGTCCAGGGAGTTTCAAGGAAGCACATAAAAGGGGGTTCTGTCAATTTTAAACTTACCCATTATAGATGGCTCAACTCTACCAGAGAATCACAGAAGTCTTTCATATGACCGGCTATCTGTACCTTTAAAAATACAACAAGCAAGCAAAAAGCAGGAGATGCCTAGGTTAATATTAAAATTGATTATTTAAGAGGAGGGTACTGGGAAGTCTTTGATGGCTGAAAGCAAGGAGGAACTGAGGAGCCTCATAATGAAGGTGAAAGAAGAAAGTGCAAAAGCTGGGTTGCAGTTAAACCTCAAAAAAAAAAAACAGGATTATGGCAACCAGCTTGATTGATAACTGGCAAATAGAGGGAGAAAATGTAGAGGCAGTGACAGACTTTGTATTTCTAGGCTCAAAGATTACTGCAGATGCTGACTGCAGTCAGGAAATCAGAAGACGCTTAATCCTTGGGAGAAGAGCAATGACAAATCTCGATAAAATAGTCAAGAGCAGAGACATCACACTGACAACGAAGGTCCGCATAGTTAAAGCAATGGTGTTCCCCGTAGTAACATATGGCTGCGAGAGCTGGACCATAAGGAAGGCTGAGCGAAGGAAGATCGATGCTTTTGAACTGTGGTGTTGGAGGAAAATCCTGAGAGTGCCTTGGACTGCAAGAAGATCAAACTAGTCCATACTCCAGGAAATAAAGCCAGACTGCTCACTGGAGGGAATGATATTAAAGGCAAAACTGAAATACTTTGGCCACATAATGAAGACAGGACACCCTGGAGAAGATGCTGATGCTAGGGAGAGTGGAAGGCAAAAGGAAGAGGGGCCGACCAAGAGCAAGATGGACAGATGATATTCTAGAGGTGACAGATTCGACCTTGGGGGAACTGGGGGTGGCAACAACCGACAGGAAGCTCTGGCGTGTGCTGATCCATGAAGTCATGAAGAGTCGGAAGTGACTGAACGAATAAACAACAACAAACTGGGAAGTCTGCAAAATGTTTCAATTTTGATCAGTTTCAAATATGAAATGCTCTGTTTTGAATGCAAGTGTGAAATGGACTGTATCGTCATTGAGGTATGTCAAATTTAAAACAGTTATTTTTGCTTGAAACTCCACCCAATTGACTGGAACAGTCTGTTTTATACTCCAAATGGTGGCTTTAGACTGAGAGTGGAGTTTGGATTCAAAATGTTTCATTAATACAATTACTCCTCATGTATTTAATAATTCTCTGTTGAGATCATATTATAAATTACATTTTGTCTGCAGCTTTTGAAAGGTGACTAGAATCTGTACTCCAGAGTCTGGAGAGGCTGTATATAACCCTGCGATCTCAGCTGTAAACTCTATTTTAAACCATAATTAATCTTGGTTAAGTGCCTTGAACGTAGATCCTTCCTTAAGAACACAGGAAGTAATTTGGGGAACAAGATCCAACATGTTTTCCAGCATCCTCAACAACTGAGAAGGGGCCCACATTGATCCACCTTTTCATTTTCTATCTTACCCTTTCATAAATGGAGAAATTACATGGTTAATTTCCTCACAAACATATGCAGCTTTGAACTGTGGGCCACGATTCGCTATCTAATCCTCTTACATTTATTTTAATGAAATTTATTTCATTAAAAAGAAAAGTACCTGGAGCACAAGAACCTAAAACTCATCTGAAAATTAGACCATTTTCATGTAGAGCAGATCCATTTTTGTGTCAACATTTTAATTTAAACTTGTTTTGGAATTTGTGCCAGTTGTTTTCTCTGTCAGCATCAAGAGACAGAGAACTCATTTGCCAACTGCCGAATTGCAGGAAAAGGATCTAAAAGGAATTGATCCGAAATAAGCACAACTTAAACTCAGGAGAGGCAGGACATGGAGTAATTGAAGGCTACTGGTCCTGCCTACAAATAGCCACTCTTCAGCATATCTGACAAGCATTTATTAAGTGAAAAGAATACATGGGGCTTTCAAATCCCCAGGTTTTGTGTCCCCTCTAAACAAAGCAGTTGGGCTATAAAATAAACATCCACTATAATGTTCAAATCTGAGAAAGAAAAACAGCTGTTCCAATGCACCACAGTAAACTCCACTGCAATCATCAACAAAACTAGCCGATCTGTCTTAACTGCTGAGAGGCCATCTGTTGTCCATTAAGCAGCTTGCTCCAGAAGCAGAGGGGAAAGGCACTCCCAATTCTTGGCCCTTTTTTCAATCACAATAAAATGGCACCCTCTTTCTAGTCAAGCAAATATTCTAAACAATATTCTCCTCTTCAACAACTCCCCCAAAACACAATATTCTATAACATTGATGTAACTATCCCTTTGGCCCGAGATCTTAAAACAGCAGAGGCCTGGATTGTTTTGATGTGGTTCCTCACACATTTTGGCTTTCTTTTGTTTTTTCTTCCAGAGGAAGTCAAAGCCTGCAGGGCACAGGTAAAAACAGAGTTCTGGGTTTGGGGGTTTTGCTTCTTGGTTTTTTAACAAAGAGGTCCTACTTTAGGCTATTAATCCTGTAAGCCGATCAGAGTGGGCCTTTACAGTTAAGGGGCAACACTCACCCCACTCCCTTCCCTGCCCATTTTAATCTCTCTAGTGGAACCAGCAGTTTCCGCAGCTTTCGATCAAGTCTCCAACTCAATTATATCCTGTGACTTGAAAGCGTCTGTCAGATCTTCATGCTGTTATTGCTTCCTCCCTGTTTCAAGACCTACAGAAACTGAACGTTAAGGCTGAATGAGAAAGGAAAGGCTCCATTTCTCAAAGACAGAGTCTGCAGCTTTATTCAGCAAAGCTCCAGGTTTAAATCTTTTGCATGTTCCATGTAGGCCTTGGAAAAAATGTTTGCTGTGACCTTGCAGACATCCCTGGTCAGGATACATAATACCAGCCAGTGGTCATATTCAATACAAGGCAGTTTCACACATCCAGGCCTTTGGACTGGGAACAGCTGCATGGTTAACTCTGTTGTTTCTGATCCAGCCTTACCCTTCCACCTCCTGTCTCTTGGCTGTTGTGACATTGGTACAAACAGGCTCAAAATCCCTTCATGGAGAGATGTCAGTACATAGCAAGGCTTCCTCATGTTCCAAGTCTCAGGAAAATGATATCTTGGGCAAAAACAAATGAAAAGCCTGTTTATCTGTGGAGGTCTTTGGGATTTACATCTAGGAAGTTTATAATTAGGCTAGATTCTGCTGCTGCTGCTGCTATTCATTCTGAGGTTTTATTGTCTATGTTTAAAATAGATTTCTGGCTGTTTTATTGTTCTTTGATAGACCTGGCATCAGAGGCCTAACTAGCCTCCTGCAGAGATTCCACTGCCAACCAGAGGGATCCTGAGACACCTTTCATTTCGTAGTGGAAGACTGGCCGACCAGACTCCTTACCCAGGGAAGCCACATGGCACTAGAAGGTGTAGAATGCAAGCTTCAGAAAGAGATAATGGGAAGCGGAAAGTGAGAAACCTTCCAAAGGTCCTTGTAACAATAGAGGCAGCTCTTGGGAGATCTTTTATTTCCCAGTGGGAAAGGCACTAGTTCACTTATGCATCAGAACAGAATGCTCTGCTGCCCTATTCTGCACTGGCTTGCACAGAGTCCTAAACACCTATTGGCTAATCATTGAATCACAGACAGCATTAACTGGAAAGGACCTTCCAACTCCCTGCACAATGCACAATCCTCTAAACCAGCGTGTCCAATCCACGGCCTGCAGGCCACATGCAGCCCTGAACAGCTAGTAATGAGGGCCCCCAAGATCGTAAACTTTTAACATTACTTCGTGATTTTTTTTCGTGACTTGACTGTGCGGTGCTCAAATGCAGACTGCGGAAACAACGGAACACTGTGTAGGGGAGGGAGCAGTGCAATGCTAACACCGCCGCCGCCCTAGAGCCAATCTGGTCTAGTGGTTAAGGTGCTGGGCTAGAAACTAGGAGTCTGTGAGTTCTAGTCCTGCCTTAGGTATGAAAGCCGGCTGGGTGACCTTGGGCCAGTCACTCTCTCTCAGCCCAACTCAGTGCAGTGTAGACTAGCCTCCTCATGGTGCACCCCAGGCAACATAACTTGTCACGGCTAAATAGTCTACACATCTAGCTGCTGGACCTCACAAGGATTTCCCAGGAAGAAAAAGCAGCATGAACACCAAACTGCTATGCCATATGATAAATAAAAAAAAAACCCACCGCCACACACAGCTTGTGGCAACTTGGCATTATATATAATATTTCAACCTACCTACACGTGTTCCATGACGACAGGCGTTTATTGTCATTATTATTAAGTCGATATGTAAGTTTTCTTATCTGATTATTAAACTTTGCTTTATTTGCCTAACAATTTACGATGGGCTTGTTGTGTTATTTCTTAAAAAATATATTTATCCCTAAATAAATTTATTCCATCATGGTTTCAATGCCATTTCAACCGAAAACAGAACCCAAAAAAGAAAAGAAAAAAAAGAAAAATTGCAGATGAAGGAAGAGTATTCAACGAAAAATGGACAGATGAGTAATTTTTTGTCAAGACAAATACTAAGGCACTATGCTTAATTTGTAGGGGAAATGTGTCAGTTTTCAAAGACTACGATTTGAAAAGGCATTATATGGGAAAACATGCTGCCAAATTCAAAGCGTATCAAGGAATTTGTCATAAAAACAAATTATCAGAACTGAAAAAGAGTCTGTCGTCTCAACAATTTTTTTTTAAAAAGTCACAACTCAAGAGGACTCTATTATAAAAGCTAGTTATTTGGTAGCAAATCTGATTGCAAAAAAATCAAAACCATTTACCGATGGTGAGTTTATTAAGCAATGTATGGAAAGTGTGGCAGATATAATTAATCCTGATAAGAAAAAGCGATTTTTCTAAAATCAGTTTGTCTCACCAGACTATAGCCAGGCAAATTGAAGAAATAGGAAAATCTATCAAATATCGAAAGAGGTTTGAAGAGTAAAGCTGCTAATTTCAAATTTTATGCTTTGGCAATGGATGAAAGATACGGCTCAACTTGCCATTTTTATTAGAGGTATCGCTAACGAATATAATGTCACTGATGAAATGGCTTCTTTTGTCCTGATTACCAGGAAACACACTGAGGCGAGGACTTGGTCTCTAATATTTATTAGTAGTACTTAACAAGAATCCTAACAAACTGAGAAAGCGTGGGAAAACCCAGCCATATAAACCCCAAAGGTTAAGGCGGTCCCGATCTGTGTCTCTTTGAATGGCTGAACAGTTCCTCAGTGCTACGCATGCGCTTGACAGTCTGGGTGAGAGCCCCCTGCTCGCCATCCTTACTCATGACATCTTTGGTGCCATTAAAAAACACAACTAAATCTCTTGATTTGCACAAAGCAGTAAAAATGACATCAAAGCAATTTTCTTTAACCATTGTCAACATATCTGGTATATCTACTGATGGCGCCCCGGCAATGGTTGGTAAAAGTGAAGGACTTACAAAATTGATAGAAGATGATGCAAGTGCCACCGGCAACTCACGTTTGATGAAGTATCACTGCATTCTACATCAAGAAAATTTATGCACAAAAGCTTTAAAAATGGATAATGTCATGCAAATTGTCATCAAAGCAGTGAATTTCGTAAGGGCCAAGGGATTAAATCATCGCCAATTCCAGGAGTTCCTTAAAAGTATGGATGCTGATTATGGGGACATCATTTACTTTTCTGAAGTACGGTGGCTAAGTTGGGGTAACATGCTGAAAAGATTTTATGATTTGCGAAATGAAATCAAGTTGTTTATGGAATCAAAAAGAAAATTTGTGCCAGAACTTGAAGATGAAAAATGGCTCACAGATTTAGCATATTTGGTGGATTTGACCACTCATTTATCAGTTAAACATACATCTTCAAGGTGAAAACCAACTTATCACTGCAATGTTTCAAACCATAACAGCGTTTGAAATGAAACTTAAAGTATGGTAAGCTCAAGTTATGGAAAATAATTTTATACATTTTAATACGTTGGCTAAACACAGTCCTGTGAACAGCAAGAAATATGCAGCCTTGCTTTTTAGTTTGATACAAGAATTTGAGAACAGGTTTCAAGATTTCCGGAAAAGTCATCAATATTTTGGTATATTTTTGACTCCATTTTCAGTCGACATAACTACATTACCTCCAAATTTTCAAATGGAATGCACAGAGTTGCAATCAGACATTCAACTCAAAGAAAAATTTGATCATGTCTCTCTACTGGACTTTTATAAGACCCAACTTCCCAGAGAAAAATATCCCTCACTTCACAATCACGCCTTATTCATGACATCGCTATTTGGCAGCACATACATTTCTGCACAAATATTTTCAAGGATGAAGCACATGAAGAGTAAAATTAGAATTAAAATTTCTGACGAGCACCTTGAGAACTCACTAAGAATTGCAACCACTTTCATCGAACCAGACACTGATGTATTAGTTTCGCAAAAACGAGGTCAAATATCCCACTAGTTTTATGTTGCCTTCTTTTTTAAAATTTTATAATAAAAATATTAAAAAATAAATGAAGTTTTGCATATTTTATGTGTGGCCCAAGAGAATTCCTCTTCACTCAATGTGGCCCAGGGAAGCCAAAAGGTTGGACACCCATGCTCTAAGCCATTCCTGAAAGATGAACATCTAGCCCCCATTTAAGAACCTCCACCAAAGGGGAGTCCTCCACTCTTCTAGGCAGATTGTTTCACTATTTAAGAATTCATGCTCTTTGGAAATTCCTCTAATATTCAGCTTGAATCTCTCATAATCTCAAGCTGTTCACCCTGTTCTTGGTTTCAACACAAGTCAACAGGTCAATTGAGACAACATGGGAATGGGAATGATCTCCCCTTCTCTGATCCTCTCATTTCTTTTCTGTCTTCATCCACTCTGCTCAGCAGCACTAAGAGGCATAAGAAAGGTATGGATCTGCTACCAACAAGCCCATACAGAAACAAGAAAGCATTTCTAGAGAGAGACTTGGAAGAACTTCCTAATTTCTAATACGCCTCCACCTCATTGGTGCTGGCAAAAAAGGAGACCCACCAAGAAAAACCATGGGCACGGACCTATTGATACTTCTAGCCTGCTCTGTTCTTAAATTTATTTATTTTTGATAAATAACTCTGGCAAGTAGCTTTGATAGACATGAAAAAGTTACTAAAACTAGTATTTCAGAATGTTCTAATTATTTACTATTTTATTTTTATTAATTCATCTTACATGCTGTTCCATTTCTGAAAATGCTGAGTTTAATACTGTTATTATTATGTAATTATATATTTATGTATAATTATATAATACTATATTATTACAAATAATAAACATAAAATTTACATACACTCATTAATTTATTTGAAAAAATTATATGACCATCTATCTTATATAAAACAACCCCAACAAACACACAAATAATAAAAATACAGGATTAAAACTCTAACATACCATCAGTGCACAACTTGGGGTCCTCCTGGACTAGCAATTACTGCTCAATGAGCTGGTAGCAGCTGTGGCCAGGAGAGCCTTTGCACAGGTTCCACTTGTGTGCCAGTGACTGGGAGGAAAGTGACCCTTCAGATGCTCACCCATGCCCTGGTCACCTCACAACTTGACTATTGCAAGTAAAAATGCAGCAATGTCAGCAGTAACAGGCATTTCTCATTATGCCCATGTGTCATCACTGCCACATGAGCTGCACTGGCTGCCATTTGGATTGAGTGTGAGGTCCTCTCAATGAAATACTGTCGTGGGACTGAGGAAGCATGCCTTCTCTGTCACTGGCTGTTCCACAGGGTAGGCGCAACTACAGAAAAGGCTTGCTTCCTAGATCCTGACAGATCACAATATTTAATAGAAAGGACTGGAGTGAGCCTACCCTATCCAATCTAGTGGGACAGGTAGATATCCTTAGGGAGAGGCCTCAACCTGGCCCTGTATCTTACAGGGCTTTAAAGGTAATAACCAGCACTTTGAATTGCACCTGGAAATAAACTGGGAGCCAGTGCAGCTCACACAGCAGTGTGCAACACAGGCAAACTGTGGGGCATTCAAAACTGTGCACTGCTGCATTCTGAACCAGTTGAAGTTTCTTGGTGGTCATCAAGGGCAGCCTGATGTAGAACACACTGCAGTAATCTGAATGAGAAATGACTAGGGCATGAATGACCATGAGCAGGCCCTCCTGCTCCAGAAATGGACAGGATTGGCACACAGGATGAATTCGTGCAATGGGCCCCTAGCCACAGCTGCCACTTGCTGCTTAAGCAGGAGCCATGAGTCCAGGAGGATCCCCCAAGTTGTGCACCAGCTCTGTCCAGGGGAGTGCTACCCTGTTGAATGTTAAATATGGTAACTCTCTGGATCCAGGGGATCCAAAAACCTAGATCCACTGTATCACGCTAGGGTTAAGTTGCAACTGGTTCCTCCCCATCCAGACCCTCACAGCCTCAAGGCACTGGGTAAGCACCTGAATGACATCACGAGTCCAGGCTGGGGCAGAGATGTACAACTAAGAACCATCAACATGTATGGCTACTGGGTGAATGACTCTCTGGGTACTGGGTACTGGGTGAAATGGCTTCATGTAGATGTTGAATAGGAGGGGTAAAAGAACCAAGCCCTGAGGCATCCCACATAAAAGATTACACACACACACACACACACACACGAATTACGCTACATTCTGTTCTCATTGTCATTTTATTGTCTTAGTATTTTTAATGGTACGTGTTGCTATTTTATTTGGTTGTTTTCTCTTTCTTTCTTTTTCTTGGGGGGGGGGTATACCATGCAGAGTCTTATTATATTTAAACAAACAAACATGGGCTATACGTATACATTATTTGGCTATAAACATACAAGAAAAATACTGAGTGAGGTATAGAAAATATACTATTACTGAAAACAGTATTACTCCTACAAAATACAAAATAATATATTTTTTTTAAAAACCAAAAGAAAAGAAAGTCTCAAACCACCAAGAAGAAAAATTACAAAATATTAAAAAATCAACAAACAATAGATATATAATAGCAATTCAATTTTTAAACAGTAAATTAAACCTTGCCCATGTGGAATGATATTAATCAGTCCTTCTATTAGATCAGTCAAGATCCAATTCAAAGGCTAAGCATGAGCAAGGTATCTTCAGTGCATGATTTTAAGTCCCCACCTAAAAAACTGCAGGCAATGCCTCTTGAAACCTCTAAAGTCCAAGTCCAAGAGCTTAGTACACTCTTTAATGCTTCTGGCCATTTAAAAAAAATAAGGGAAAAGAATATGCAAATTTGCTTCTTTCAGAAAATCTGCAAATTACAACTTTTCTTGTAGTATTTGGGATCATCTTGCTGCAAACCTGGTTTTGTAAGGCGCACATAGAGCAGTGCTTCCCAAACCTGGGTAAATTACCCAAAATTGGGTAAAAGTGGTTTTTCTTTCGGTAACAACCACACAGGAACCAACTAAATTGACTTAAAGCGTTTTACCTGCATTGGGTAAAAAGGACTTTCTGATAAGCGGTTTTGGGTAATGAAGGAAAAAGTTTGGGAAGCATTGACACAGAGTGTCCTTCACAGACACTGAAAACAATAGTGCTTAAATGTACTGCATTGTATAATATGTTTTGTTTACATCCTATAACTTTCATTTAAGTCACCATTTTAAAAGTCCTTACAGCTTTTATATTTAAATTAAAAGAATAACGCACTATTTGAGATTTTATTATGAAATTAGTACAGCAGCTCTTATTTCAAGAACCAGAAGCAAATCTTTACCCAAATAAAAGGATTCCCTTACAGCAAACCAGTAAATGAATCGCATGGAATCTTCTGGAGCTTGTACAATTAAGAACCACTCATTTTTCTTGTAATATTTAATCCTGTACTGTGCCATGAAATAAAACCATGTTTGCTGTTTGATTCCCTACTCTGCTCATAAGTAAGAATTTTTCATGCCAAGTTGCATGCCTTAAACCTTGCCTAAATTTGGTAAAGGTCAAGCTGAAGGGTGTTATGAAGAATTATCACAGCACTGGGCAGATAAAACTACTCAAACCTGAGCTGAGGTTCTCTAACCGGTCAGGAGACAACTGGAGTTTCATCTTGTGAAGTCATCAGGGATCAGTTTGCTACTCTGTGAGTCCTGAGGAAGTGGATAGAGCTCCCTGTAATGTCAGCCACATCACTTCTCTGCTGGATTGCTGCCCCTCATGGTTGTTTAAAACCTCTCATGAGGTGACAGGATGTTGGATCCACAGTGTAGTTAACATTTCTTTGGTGAGCGAATGTTTCTATTTCCTCTGAAAGAGGCTGTAGTGCACACCCTGCTCAGAAGTCATTGGTTGATCCAATTATTTTGGACAACTTTAGACCAGCTTCTAATCTCACCTTTTGGGGAAGGTGATAGAGTAAATTGCCACTCCAGGGGACCCTAGAAGAAGTTATCTAAACCTACTGCAGTTGGGTTTCGGGCCAGGATTCAGCACAGAAACTGCACTGGTCAAACTTGTTGATGACCTTTGGGGAGACCAGGACTGGGGGAGTACAGCCTCTTGGTCCTCAGCCTTTCAACACTATTAATGGTATCCTTCTGGACTGACTCCGAGGGACTGGAGTGGGAGGCACTGTTCTTGGGTGGTTCTCCTTTTTCCTATGATGTTGGTTTCTGTCAGTGGTAGCAGGGGAGGAGAGATTTGCAAGAGACTTCTACTTTGTGGAATGCCCCAGGACTGTCTACTCCCTTCACTTCTCTTTAACATCTACATGAAACCATTGGGGAGGTCATCCATTGGCAGAAGGTCATATATCTGTCAGCGCTCCTTGATCTCAACTGTCATCAGATGTGCAGGTGGCAAGTGTGATGAGGAGTGCCTTTGTGTCCCTCCCTGAATCATTCAAACTAGATAACAGTTATTCATATCTTAGTTATATTTCATCTTGACTACTTACTATCCAGTTGTTTATATTTGCTAGAGAGGCCCTATTGAAGATAATTGCCAGAGATTTATCTTGTTGGCATGTGAGAAAAAAACTTTATCCTGCATTATTTCCAGGTTATGAAACATACTCTCAAGGGATTACATCTGACACCTCTGCCCTCTCAGCATTTGGAAAATCCATCAAGAAAGTATTCTTTCACCAGGCTTTTAATTATTTTACTTTCTCTTTTAGAATTAACTTTAATCTGTATTTTTATTCTGTTTAATCTGTATTTTTAAAGTCTGTCAACTGCTTGGAGTCATCAGCAGATTATAAAAGTGTGGTATAAATCAAATAGCCAAACAAACTACATAGGAAATCTAGGCTGCAAACACTAAAATTACCATACACATGGCATAAATCTTTTTAACTCTTAGTCCTTATTTATACTCATGCCACTAGTCCAACATTAGATAATGTTAATTGGATTACAAACAATCTGACCTACCAGAAGATTAGCACAGTTGGGCACTCCTGGGAAAAATGTCAACAAGATGCAAAAAAAGGCCAGCAAGCAAACATTAAAAAAACAAAACAAGATTTTGATACATCTTTCAAACCTCAATTCTACTTTGGCTTCACAGAACTCTTCTAATTCCCATTCAGCTTTTTTTTTTCCTTTTTGCTGGATGTTGCTGTTCATGACTTTCCCAGGAACTAACAAAAAGCAAAACAGTTGCCTCAGCACTTAATACACAGCGGTGTGGTTCCTGCAGATTCAACTTGGCTTAAGTGGGATCATGCTGGGGCATTAAATGGGTCTTGCAAACCATAATAGTGGCACAGCGTCTTCCCTTAGTCAGAGATTCAAGTAAGTTTGTGTGTTTACGTAGCCATCTCTCCAGATGTTGTGGACAGTATTTTTATTTGTAGATAGTTCTTTCAATTCTGGAGTGCTTAAAACAGATGGTAGCTCATATAATAGGCCCTAATTGTAGAAGGGAAAATTAAACCACCCAGAAGAAAAGAAAGCTATAGACAAAAACCCCTCTCACACATGCACATGTACACTTTCTTCTACTATTAAAAAGAGTGTAATTACTTGCACTGCCAAGTATATCTAACTGGGCTCAACTTCTGCTGTTAAAATAAAAGTTACACTATATTTTATTTGTTAATTAAGGTTAATACATCGCTAACTATCAAGGATTCTATTTCACAGAGTAAAGATGTCAACGGAAGTGTTTTTTTCTCCTGGTTAAAACTGTATCATTTCAACAGGATATTGCTATATAGATAAAGAAGGGTTGGGAACCATGCTTCCCCCAGCATTTCTTTGAGGCCTCCAGAATCACCTCAGAGTGAGAGAGGTGAAAAATTTGAACCTTTGTGGAGGGGAGGTTTTAAGTGGTGAAATCAGTTCCTTTAAATGTTGAAATCTTGCAGGACCAATATAGCATACAGAGCTGCTATTAAAAGCAGTATTGTGGAGAGGAAGTTTATACGATTGAGAAAAGCAATGCCCAGTCCATCCAGTCTTTGGTGGTTACAGGTAGGATGTTTGTTTCATATGACTGTAATGAATGCAGAAGAGAATTTATCAATGTAACAAGAATTTGTTATCAAGGTAACAAAAATATCAAGAGTTTGATATTTCCTACATGAGGTTGGGAAGGGGTAGCCTAAGGAATTATGATACAATTTTAAAAATAAATCTATACCTAAGCCACCATGTTGAGCCATTGGATTGCCGATGTGTGTTTATCAAATATTTGAATCACTTCCTTGAGAAATTATAGAATTATAGAATGGCCACTTAAGCCATCAAACCCACCCGTGGTACATGAATCCAAATTAAAGCATCCAAGACAGATTTCTTTCTATTCTCTGCTTGAATACATATAATAAATTTTAACCACTACTTCTCTGGGTAAATTCTTCCATTTTCAAACCACTCTAACAATTAGGAAGTTTTTCTAACATACAATTGGAATCTGCCCTCCTATCACTTACATCTGTTATTCTATGCACTGTACTCCAGAATTAAAAGAACTAAACCAGAATAAAGTGGAATGATTACTTTCTATGATTTGGAAATTACTGTTGTGACCATACAGCCTAAACTGCATATGGCCTCTTTTATAGCCACACCATATCAGCTGGCTTTGCAATCAACTACTGTTCTAACTTTTTTTCATAAATACTATTATCAAGCCATGTACCTCATCTTATGCCTGTGCATTTTTGTTTCCTAAGTGAGTAAATTTGCACTTATCTCTTTTAAATTTCATTATTTTCCTTTTACCCTATTTCCTTAACTTTTCAGGATCATTTTGAATTTTATTTCTGTCTTCTAGGGTATTAGCTACACCACCCAATTTTGTATTATCTGAAAATTTTATAAGCATTCCCCCAATTAATTCACCCAAGTCATTAATAAAAAATATTGATTATCATGACCCCTTATCTGTGACCAGGGTCACTGTTCTGGAGGTGGCTAGATGTGAACGTCTGTAAGTTTGGACAAGCTAGGAATACTTCTGCTATACCAGCCACCCTGATGCTCCTTAATATCCTTTCCTGGCCTCTTCAACCTGGTGGCCAGCTTGGTGATGGAGGTATCTCTCCACCCATTTGTTGGTACTGGGAGACTTCAGTCTCTAGATAGATGGAGCCAGGTCTTGTAGACCTTAGGAGTCTGGCCTCCATGACAACAACAGGCTTGTCCCAGGTCATTTGAGCTCCAACACATGTAGACAGTCACATGTTAGCCCTGGTTTTCACTGCCAAGCTGTTGTGTATGTGCTGGACATGGAGGGTATTACCATCTGCCCTTTGTTGTAGTGAGATCACTTCTTGGTCCAGATACAATTGACTGCCACCCATTTCCTCCACAGGAACAGATCCATTCAGAAAGTCTATCCCATATACCTTATGAATCCATCTGGTTTCAGACATTTGGGATTTCCCTGATGATCTTGCAGGTAAATGGGTTGACAGCCTTGTCCTCTGCTGGTAAGAAATGGTGTCTCAGGCTCTTGGTAAAATTGCTCCTGAGCAGCTTTTCTCTGCCAGCCAATCATAGGTGGCTCCTCAGTTTTCCAAGAACCTCTGGGAGATGAAGCAGTAGAAGCAACATCTGGAGTGCAGGTGGAAAATGATTAAGACTGATTTTGACTAAGCATAGGTGCATACCCAAGTTGAGGTCTCCTCTGTGGTGATAAGAGAGGCAAAGCATATCTACTTCTCTTCCCTTATTGCATTCACAGGTTGTTGTCCATTGGCCCTTTTTTGGGTGGCCTACTCCCTCTTGAGTAGAGCCACCATGTTGATTTATTACCTGGCTACTGTGACCAGCTTGCTCAACACTTTGCAAGCAAAGTCACTCAAATTCACTCTGATCTAGACTCCACTTGGACGGGGTCTTGTGGTGACTGGAGCACCATCTTGCCAGGTTATCTGGGTTTCCTTTTGGTTTGTTACCTCTGGGTAAGTGGATAGGGTGTTCTACATCAGGCTGTCCTTAAAGACCACCCAGAAGCTTCAGTTGGTGCAGAATTCAATGAACCAGGTGTTTACAGATATTTAACTAGCAGGCACATATTACACCTGTTTTGTGATCCCTGCACTGGCTTCCTCTTAGCTTTGAAATGCATTTTAAAATGCTAGTTTTAACCTATAAAGCCCTCTATCACTTGGCACAGGTTACCTGCAGGAACACATCTCTCCACCAGAGTTAGCCCAATCACTTTGATTGTGCCAGGAGAAGCAACTGCTTGTCCCCAACCCTAACCCTAATATAAGCTGTTTCCCTTATATACTATTCTTCTTTTGAACATGCTGATTTTATACTCTTAGCAATTTTAAAAACTACTAGGACTTTAACACTACAGAGCAAGAAGACGCCTTTGGCTGATTTAGTTTTACTCCACTTAACATTTTCTTTGCCACAAAATGGAATTAAATCCTGATATCTGTTTTGATGTACTAGACAGCTCCTTAATACCAATGTTAAAAGACAAGTGGGAAGGTCAAAAAGAACCTACAACTCATCAAATGTGTAATGAGAAAATGAGATTCTGCCCTGTTATATCTGTCTCAGGAACCTATTTTATCTTGAAATATACAAGAAAGCTAAATTTGTCATCCCAGCCCCCATCTTTAATTTGTTTGATAAAGAGTCTTTCCCAATAAAATTCTGCCACAGCAACAAATCAAGAGAGACTTGCTGACATAAATAGTACCACTGTTGAAGATTTCACATACTCTAACTGCAACTTAGTGTGTTTCATTATATGGTTCCAGTCTTCCCCAAACTGGCACCCTCCTAAAATTGCTACCACACATGCCAGCTGGATTAATGGGAATTGTAGTTCTAACACATTTGGCTAGCCAGGTCTATTGCAAAGTTTACGAATCTTTAATAAAGTGCTAAAACTATGATTACTTATCAACATACCCAGCTTATGAGACCAGTATAAAAGAAATGAATGCAAGTATGTAGAAGATGCATAGAAGATATTTCAAGGGTGTGTAAGTGAGGCAGAGGGGAGTGAAAGATCACCAAACATTCCTCCTTGGCTGATGATACAGGTACTAAAAATACCAGTACACATGCCTACTCTTCTCATTACAACAGAGATTCCAAATCATCTTAGTATCGTATACCTCAGTGGTTAAATCATCCTTGCCAATAATTTAAAACAAGGTAATAAATCAATATAATATCCAAGAAAAATCAGTCTCTCTTTTACAAAAAATCAATTCCATACAAATAAAAAAATGGAAGCAAATTAGGCTGATGCAAAAATAAAGAGAATGAAATTGAGCTAAAATTATTCCCATTCATTCAAAGCAATTTCTGACATTTAAAGATTTGAAACTTGTTCATTTCTAGTAGTAGTGGAAGCTGAACTGTTGACAACTCAATACTTGCCTCTTTTTTTTTTTAATAATGCAACATATGAGGGGGTGGGATTTTCAGAAAGGAAAGTGGCAACTGGGAGGGAAGTGCCCCAGAAAGATGTCATGTTGGAGTATTTTGGGAAAAAATGTGATAGCCACCAGGGTCCCTCCTGCAGCTGCCACAATGACTGTACATTTCAGAAGAGATTGAAGAAAAAGCATCCAAAATCGCAAGCAAGCAAGCAAGCACTGCAATGAAATAAATGTAAATAAAACATGAACTAAATCACAAATGGTATCTTAAGGTAGAAAAAAGATTTTAAAATCCCACTTCCTATGCAGTGGACATATGATTCCACTCAAGAAGTGAGGGAGAACCGACTGCTTTGGGAGCAACAGGACAAGCAGTCTGGAGGCAGGAGTATGATAAGGAGACAATGAAAGCTGCCAGTTCTACAAAAGACCATCATCAAGTTTCCAGCTGGTTATTGGCTTAACTGTGCAGGATGGAGGGATATAAAGAAGGAATCCCAGTTCCAGTTCCAGCTTTTTTAGAAAGACAAAGAGCATAATAGTGAAACAGCAACACCCTGTACTTTTAAAATCTTCCAATGTATGAAAGGGGGGGAAAAAGATTTTATTACTTCCTCGGTTCCAGGGTGGCTTAAGGGAAAGAAATATTCCCTTCTACTGTAGAAATCCACTCTAAGCTTTTGTAATGTACAGACCTCCAGGCATAAAAATGCCAGCACATTTGGGCAGGCCAAGAGAGGTAAATATTCTCAGACCTCAAAAATCTCTGCAGAAAACCCCAAAGCTGTCACAAAAGCATCTCCAACAGTGATACATTTAGGCACAGAAGAATTAAAGCAGGACTGAGTCAACTGACTTCTGATGGTAAAGAAAGCCAGGAAATTAATGACTCAAAGAAAAACTTGGCATTTGTTCCAAAAAGGCTTTAAGTCAATGCACAAGATCTTACTACCAAACCAGAACTTCGTAACTAGCCAATACAGCCAGGCCAAGCCAGGCCAGGAAAAGAGAGAAAGAGATGTAGGAAACATAGAAGAGCCATAAATAAAAGAGCCTGAGATTGCTAAACACCCAACCATTACAAGAATCTATTTGTGAGACCACAAAAGTACAACTCTGAACCTCTGTAGAGGACAGGTTTCATTCTGGAAATACATCGGTTCTAGAGAGCTATGACTTTGCTATGAAAAAATGATGAGTATGGCTGGGATGGCAGAAGCTGATTTCATTAACTGAGTGGGTCTAGTTGGAGAAAAGCTGTATGCCAAGTGTATTACACTTGCACGTGTGTTCTGCTTCAATATCTCTATCCTTTCACTATACTAACTTTAACCGCAACCTCAGAGATCAATTAAAGAGCAATCCATTTAAGTCAGAGACTGTGTTGCTTGGGTTACTGTGCTCTGCCCCGTGGCATTTGTGTCATCAAGTTCTGTAGGGCATCCTGTAATATGTTCTACATACTATTTAACATCTATGCAAAACAATGGGATACCTTGTTCCAGCACTGCCTCAGCCACTCCCATTCTACTTACAGCAGCATTGATTTAGGATGGATCAGAATATAGCAGGATATTTTGGTCAATGGAAAAGAAAACTGTCCTTCATAAAAGCAGGGACATACTCAGGCCTAGGTAGGTCTATCTGTTGGTGGCAGCAGCAACAGTATTTCTAAAGGAGTTTGGAAATTCAGAATACTAAAATGGGATGACTAAATATTACATTTAGGCAATACTACTGTAGCTTCCTTCCTTTAACCCTCCACCTTTTTTGACTTTGACACCATGGTACACAAATACTACTCCTCTTTAATTCAAAGATCCACTTTGGCCAAAATATGTGGCAGTTTAATCCTGCTGAAAAAGTGGACTTGAATAAACTTTTGCATACTAGTCAACACACATATGTAAAGTAACTATATTGATTGATTGATTGATTAATTAATTAATTAATTAATTAAAACTGCAATGTAGGGAAGATTGTAATAAGAGAACCTGAGATCTGTTCAGTTGGCTGTCCAAGTACCACAAATGAGCAATTTGAGAGAGCCAGTTTGGTCTAGTGGTTAAGGCAACAGGCTAGAAACCAGGAGGCTGTGAGTTCTAGTTCCGCCTTAGGCACGAAAGCTGACTGGGTGACCTTGGGCCAGTCACTCTCTCTCAGCCCAACTCACCTCACAGGGTTGTTGTTGTGGGGAAAATAGGAGGAGGAAGGAGTATTAGGTATGTTCACCACTTTGAGTTATTTATAAGAATAATAAAGGCAGGATAAAAATTAAATAAATAAATAAATTTCAAAAATATTGTCCTTCCATCTTCTTGATTTTTTTTCCATCAATAAACTGAACTTAGATTTGACAGTTAATCAATAGAGGATGACCTCATATAGAGGACTGTCCTTTACTGCTGCTCTATGCACATATGCATGGTAACTAAAACCTTATTGGTTTAGTTTTCCCAATCAGCATCTTCCAGCTGTATCATTTGTTTCTAATTTACCTACCTACATTTAGTTGTGATTAAAATTAAGTGTAGTTAATTATTATACTCTGGTCACATATTTAATGCTTTTCATCTTCTGTCCCTTTAAAAATTACAGCTTGTTAAAAACAATTTTGGGAGGAAGCAGTTCTGAGAGTTGCACCCAAGACTTTCAGCATCTGCATAAGACCTAAAAACTCAATAACCTATAATATGGTCTGCTTGCTTTTGTATACCATGATGTGTGAATATATTATTATGTAACAGACCATCGTGGCTTGCTCAGCAATCCTTAACTCTAAGATCATGTCTTAGAGTGGTATATAAGACCACTCCATGTCTTTAGTCAGATAACCCAAATGCAAAAAGAAATACAAGCTAAGAAATTATTTGCTTATGTTTGACCCCAGCACACTGTTATTAAAAATTAAATTGTAGATGTTTGGTAGTTATCAGCACCAATAACCACTATTATTTCCCTTAATTTAAGATATCCTTGTGTAAGGGCATTATTAATACAATTTAATTTTGGGATAATAAATTCCTCAATAGTATAACCCTATTCATGTTTACCTATAAATAAGTTCCAGCAAGATCCACTGGATCTACTTCCAAGTAACTTTATGTAAGATTTCAGTCTCAGTTCACTATATTTTGAATTAAAATGTTTTCTTTCATTGACTCTGAATCTACTTCCACTTTATTTCAATATTTTAAGAAGTCTTACATGATCTCCCACCCACCCATTTCTTTCCTTTTTGGTAATCTTATTTGTTAATTACCTATGGATTGAATTTAAGACTATCACTATCACTTCTGTAGGAGGGGGAGGCCCAAAGCACTATTGCATTTCATACTGTACCAATCATAGGGAAAATACACCAACAAGTAGTAGCCCAATAATAAGCAATTTTAAAGAATGCTGAACATTTTTGTGAGAATTCTATGTAAAACCCATGCAGGAATACTGTTATTTTCATTAATTCAACAGCAAAACTTTCACCACCGCTATTATATAGGCACCGTTAAACTCAGTTGTAAATGGCCTTTTTCCCTTGATCAACTGATTTCCTTCTTAATAATTCTGTGGAGGCCTTGTTATCAGCACGATTGCAATTTTAAAATCAGGCTGTAAGACTATATTCTTCTTAACTTAGAACAGACTATTGGCTTCAGCTGTAGAACCTGCATCTTTTCCTAGCTTGAACTTTCCTTACAGTTACCAGCAGTGAAAAATGACTGACCATATGTCATCATGATTATGAATTCATTCACTTGCTCCATATATTCGTAACTGAATGAATAGGTTGCTCTATTCTGTTTGGGCAGATTTTTGTTTCTTTGTAATTTCACCGGGATGAGTAGCAGATCATTTTGCTAATGTTATAAAAATAAATACGTATTAATATCTGAGAACTCCTACATGCTTAGTATTCACCATTAAGTTCTTTTGCTTAAGTGGAAATAAGAGAGTTAAGTGTAGGCTGGAAGGCATGACACATAAGTACATACGTAACTGGCTGAAAAATTGGACTCAAAGAGTGCTCATCATCAAACTGGAGAGGTAGCAAGTGGGATGTCACAAGGATTAGTCTTGAGTTTTCTATTCTTCAACATTTCCATTAATCATTGAAGGGTGGAAGGAAAGCTTATTAAATTTGCAGATATACAAAAATGAGGTAGAATAGCTAATACCCTAGAAGACAGAAATAATATTCAAAATTACCTTGACAGAAGAAATGGGCAAAAAGTAGCAGAATGAAATTTAACAGGCTACTGCAAAATTCTTCACTCAGGAAACAAAAATGAAATGTATAGTTATAGGATGGATACCCGGTTTGGTAAGTGTACCTGCAAAAAAGATCTGGGAATAGTAGGTGATTGCAAATTGAACTTGAGCCAGCAATGTATAACAGCAGCAAAGACAAATGCAATTTAAGGTTATATCAACAGAAGCATAATGTCCAAACCAGAGAAAGTAATTATTCCATGCTACTTTGCTCTGGTCAGACTATACCATGAGCACTGTGTCTGTAGAAAGCATAGGGGATGGCCCTGAAGGACAGTGGGAATATCCATTACCAAGGCAATGATCGTACAAGAGTGGCTTAAGTCTATTCCAAAAAACTAATTTGAGACCTCAGACTGGCCCCTCCTTAATTCACACGAAGACAAAGTGAGGGAGGAGGGAAGCACATTCAGACTTGTAAGATTCTGTTAGCTGTTCTAATAAAAATAGTCTTAAACCTATATGGCATTGACTTCTTAGTCTAATTCACCCTCTAGGGCTGATAGTTCTGGGGATTACATGTTAAAAAACGGTTTGAGAGAAATTAGAACAGATTCAGAGACAGAGAAGATTATCAGAAGACTAGAAATTTCGGTCAGTGAAGAGAACTTGAAAAAGCTGAGAAAAAGTGACAGATAGTACTCTTCAAATATTTGAAAGGATATTTCATCAAAAAGAAGATCAAAATATGTTTCTCTCATTACAGAATGCAGGACACAGAATAGCATTTAAGTTACAAAAAGGTAGGTTCCAAGTGAATGTTTTAAAAAAATCTCTCCTTGCTGGATATGTTCAAGACATGATGCTGTACTCTTGATTCCTACACTGAGCAGGAGGTTGGATTCACTGCCCTAAATAGTATACTCCATGATATACAGGTAGTCCTCGCTTAACAACCACAATTGGGACCAGAACTTTGGTTGCTAAGAGAAGCAGTCATTAAGCAAATCCAACCCAATTTTATGACCTTTTTTGTGGTGGTCATTAAATGAATCACCACTGGCATTAAGTGAGCCACATGGTCATTAAGCAAATCACTTGGTTCCCAATTGATTTTGCTTGCCAGAAGCTGGCCAAAAAGGTTGAAAATGGCGATCACATGACTATGGGATGCTGCAACAGTCATAAATGTGAACCAGTTGCCAAGCACCCAAATCGTGATCATGGGACTGTGGGGACGCTGCAACAGTCATAAGTGTGGGAACCGGTCATAAGTTATTTTTTTCAGCACCGTTGCAAGTCTGAATCATCACTAAATGAATAGTTGTTAAGCGAGGACTATCTGTATAAGGTAGATTAGTATGTACTCTAAACAAGAAACCTCAGCCCATCCCATGAACGAAGAACTAAGATTTACTGGTGCTTAGTAAATATGCTGTTTTAAGGAAGAAGAAGAGGCTAAGATAATCAAAACCGTTAGATCAATTGAGAATTGTTTTGAGTGTATTGGCCTAATGTATAAAATTATACACCTTTACATACAGTAGAAGCCTCTCATTTGTTCAGTTTAAGACAAACAAATACCAAGTATTCCAATGTTACTGGAGTCATTGCTTCTTATAATGTTTCTAGAGTGCCAGGAGGAAACTTTTCACTGTATGTACCTGACTGGGCCATGGTTGGCAGATCTCTGAATAGTTACTCAATTTCTATAAAATAACCTAGAACACAAATTCTGGTTTTGCTACATACCAACGTTGGGTTGACAGGGCTTTCAGGAAGCAAAAATAATGTAAAATCTGGAGTATAATATCAAGTGCTGTTTCTCCAATATAATAAAAGAACTTATCACAAAAATAGCAAACTGCAAGCCTGCAAGGGAACCGCAAACAGTGATCCAGGCACTATTAATTGTTAAGAAAGAAGGTGTTAAGAGAGGAATCAGCCTTGAAGTCATCATATATTTCTCATCAAAAGAAATATTTACAAACTGACCAAGAATGAGTCTTCTGACAGAGATATATCAGACTAAGTCAGGTGATATTTCCTGACTCTTCTGGAGCAATTAACGGAGATTCGCAATCCTTTTGAGTTGGTGGGTACATCTGGAATTTTGGAATGTATTCCGAACACTTCTGAGAAATGGGCATTTGTTCTTTTTCAAAATGACCACTACTGAGCACTGTACATAACCAGTTACAAAGCCCCAATTTGATAGCTCCCAATCCCCAATGCTTCCCTTTGTCCATTTTTAGGATGGGCACATTTTCAAACAAACCACTAACCAGTCATAGTTCACCATTTTTATTTCCTAAAAATGCTTGTAGAGCCTATTTGGTGCCCAAAAGCATTCCTGGAAATGAACATCATCCAGCTCTCCATCTTCTTTCATTTTCTAAGAACGTTTGTGGAGGTCAACTGAAGCCTGGAGGCCTTCTCTGAAATAAATGTTGGCTGATTCTTTGCTTTGCAACATGCCAGCTTCCCATTTTTAAATATTAATTTTTAAAAAAAAAATCTAAAAAGTCAAGTGTGGCAGAGAGACTGACTATAATTGAGGAAAGGTTCCATGGGTAGGTTGGCAACTTTGAATGCCATACTGTGGACCCCAGAATTGGAAGATCAGGCTAACAGACTAGCCTAATCCAGAAGTTTTCTGACCACTTTGGGCTTCCACTTCCTCTGCATTTCCCTCCTCCTAAACAGCCCAGAAGCCAGGTTTGACAAACAACTGGCTGGCTGAAGCTGGACTTCAAAAATGCTACTGTACTCAGTGCACGTTATCTTGCTGGATAAACATCACAAGTTTCTTAGTATATAAACTAAATGTACATCTGCATTTCAATGAGTAATTTTTCCCATAACTTAAGTTAACTGACAACTTAAATGCCTTCATAGAAAAGGGAATGCTTAAAATACTAGCTGTAAAAAAGTCCCATTTTAAAATGCCAAAATAGGTAGATTCTAGTTAATTGAGACTATTCATTTAAGTAGAATCATTTCAAGAGTACATTCTGCTGCATTAAGGAAGCATGAGATTGAATCAGACAAGCAACTTTTAGCATGGTAGAAAGAAAGTGGGGAGCCGAAGGACAGCTGCAGACAGAATAAACTAAGTAGAATGAGAAATTAGCAATTTAGTGCCAGTGATATGCTAGTTTTCCACGTTTAAATTACAGCTTAGGCTGAACTACAGAAAAATTATAATGGAAATGATATAATGAATTTATAGACTTTGCTTGCTTTGCCCAATGAACTGGTTATACAACTTGTATAATCCTAATAAGCATATATTTTTTTCACTACTGAAATTCAATGTTGCTAATGCAGGCTAGAATTAAGAGAAAAACTACCCAACTGAATGAAGGATTTTTGTTAGAAAACAGAGAATGACACTTTTGCATAAAGTTCAAGGGTGCAGGGTTTTGAGACTGAGGGCCACTTTGAGTAACAAGTCAGGATCTCCAATACAAAATATAGTACAGGTAATCTTCATTTAACGGCCACTCATTCAACAACCACTCAAAGTTACAATGGCACTGAACGAGGACACTTATGATTGGTCCTTGTAGTTGCGGCCATCATAGCAACCCTGCAGTCACGTAATCACGACTCAGGAGCTTGGCAACTGGCTCACAATTACTATGGCTGCAGTGTCCCACAGCCACATGATTACAATTTGCAACCTTCACTGCAAGCTTCCAACAAGCAAAGTAAGTGGGGAAGCTGGTAGGAGGTTGCAAATGACGATCACATGATGTCATGCTTAATGACCATGCAGGATTCACTTAACGACAGCAACTGGAATTGCCGCAATAAGTCGGCATGGTCATGTGGCATCACACTTTATGACCATATCACTTAGCGACAGAGTTGCCAGACCCAATTACCATTGTTAAGAGGGGACTACCAGTAGATGTGGCCAATACAAAAAATAATTTCAGTTTCATTTCTTTATTTTTATATGTTCGTATATATTTTCTCTTTTGCAAAATATTTAGTATGTTCCCCCTCAGTCCTATTAAACATAACTAGAGGTGACATTGAAGGCTGCATGCTATCCCTCTGACTTCAGTCTGTACAGGGAAGCTGAAGAGCTACAGATTTTTCCCTGACCTAAAGGTTTCTCCAAAATCAGGATTTGTTTGCTTTCCTGCCTTTGATACAAGAGCTCAAGGCAGCAAACATCATGCCCTCTCCTGCTATTTTTTTCCCATAATACTAGAATGAGGTATGTTGAGTTAAGAGAGATTGCCTGGTCCAAAGTCATTCTAGTGAGCTTCTGTAGCTAAATGTGACTTTGACCCCAAGGTCTCCCCCATGCCAGTCCAAAACCTTAACTACTACACCACATTAGCTCTCCAAATACTGGGGGCCACATTTTATTTCAAACTATTGCACTGAAACTGAGTAATAGGCACTCTTGAATGGCAAATTAACATAGCTGGTGTAAAAAAAGAACAGAACTGTGGTGAAGGTTTTTTTGATCCTCATACATCTCATATATGTATTAACTAGTGTAATGGTTTGAGTGTTATACTTTGACTGAGAAGACCCAGGTTCAAACCTCACTTTACTACAGAGTTCACTGGGTGCCTCTCAGCCCAGCTTATTTTACACTTATTGATGTGGAGATAAAATAAAGGGAGAGACACCCATGTAATACCAATCAAAGAAAATATTTGTAGCTCAGGGTTGAACTGTGGAGTCCTTGGTGCTCTCTGAGCCTTGTTGCTTTCTTGCAGACATTTCATTGCCAGACTAGGCAACATCTTCAATGCAAAGAGGGAGTGGGCCTTGCTCTCAGTTTATATACTGTGGCTTGCCCTGCTTGTGTTGGTAGGGGTGTTGTTCTTTTTCAAAGAACTGCCAAGGAGAGAACATCTGCACAGCATCTTCTGCTCAACTTTATCAAAAAATGCCTCACCACCCAACCCACTACAACCCAACCAATGGAAACGATGAAAAGGATAACACCGCCATACATCAGAAACATCTCAGAAAACACCAACAGACTGTTACAACCACATGGCATCACCGTAGCACATAAACCTACTAAAACTCTTCAAAACATCTTAAGCAATCCAGAAGACCCGGTAGACCAAGAAGAAAAAACAGGAGTTATTTACAATATACAATGAGAAGACTGTAACAGCCACCATGTAGGACAGACAGGCAGAAGACTAGCAGAGCGCATCCACAAACACCAACTAGCAGTCAGAAGACACAATGAGAACTCTTTAATCTCAAAACACATGGACAGACTCAACCATAGTTTCAACTGGGAAATGGTGAGCATCCTAAACTAAGAAAAATCCAAAAACGCCAGAGACTTCCTGGAAGCCTGGCACTCAGACAAAGCAGCCATCAACAGACACACAGAGGTAAACAACATTTACATACCATTCAAAAGAGACAATAGAAAAGCCAAAAGACCAGTACACTCCCTTCCCAGCAATCAACACTCAGATATGCAAAAATCAACACTAGGATTAACATCAGATGAACCATCAAACAGCACACTACACCCGAATCAAGGAACTATTAACTCAGGCAGTCAACCAAGCAGCCCAATCAAAGAACTCCCAAGGAGAGAATAACACCCCTACCAACACAAGCAGGGCAAGCCACGGTATATAAACTGAGAGCAAGGCCCACTCCCTCTTCACACTGAAGATGTTGCCTAGTCTGGCAGTGAAACGTCTGCAAGAAAACAACAAGGTTCAGAGAGCACCAAGGACTCCACACCCATGTAAGGTGCTCTGAACTCTCACAAGAAAAAGCAGGATATACAGTAAATGCAATCAATCAATAAACTGGTCTAATGGGTCAAGTAACATTTGACTAATGTCAGAAATTATAATTTCTCTGTGTAACTGGCAGTACTAACCACTTTTTGACAATCACCTTGTACTAGAAGAATACTTCACCTCTCCTTACTTGGTTTCAGAAGATGTTTTCATTATTGTCAATAAAATGTACTTTCTTTCACTCCTTTTTCTTGTAAACATTAGCTAAAGTAGTTCCCTATAACACTGGGAAATATTCAACATGCTCTCTCTTGCATCTATATGCAGTTTTACATTAATTTGCATTTATGCAAATTTCTTCAAAACTTGGACTGGTGAACTGCATTCTTAAAATGATCAAAAGGTAAAACGGTACACTATGTGTAGGTTGGTAATCACTGGGACTTCAGTGTGAAAAGGGGACAACTGCAGGAGAGAGGACTAAGCTTTTTCTAACTTTTCTCATGATTTCTTCTAAACTATTTCCATTCTTGAAAAGAAAACAGAATCAGCAGGAAGAAAAGGTGGGTGGGGTGATCTAGGGCAAGAACACAGTGCAAACAAGAAAGAATTAAAACACTCCTTTCAACTACATTATATAAAACAAAAAGCAAACCTGTAAAACAGTTATATGTCTAATTAAAGTTGGAATACACTTTGAGCCACATCTAAAAATTGTGTATGATTGATATGTTACTCCAAAAAATATCCCATCTCCCATTACCATCTGCTTCTAAGAATCTCGTTTGTCACCAATGTATTGATAAATGGATGTCTTAGACTTCGTCAGCAATTTACACTAAATTCTCAGTTGGCTAGAAGATCTCTGAAGAATATAGAGGGTCTGAGGCTCTGAAGAAAGCAAATCAGAAACCGATCAGACTTTCACAATATTGGGCAAAGAAATATATCTGTGCAGATATAGCAGCAACACATAATTCAAGACCTCACCACATTTCTGATTTTACATCTTATTTAATAGATAAAACTGTCAGTGCTCCAAGACCCATGACCCATAATCTTGTCTCCTCCCATAATCTTGTCTCCTCTATTATATTTTACTTTCTAATCAAAATAAATTTAGAAAATTAAGGTAAGAGTATTGTGAATACAACTAAAACAATGTGGAAATCTCATTAGCAGGGCTTAGCATCATGTACCCAGTAGCCCTAAGGAAGTCAAAGTCATAAAAAGGGGTCATCTAGGGCAAAATGTAAATTGAGTAAAGACATGCTCAAGGCTCCTCACAGCTCTGGGTATTAGTCCATCATTTGTTATGCTGACTTCAAAGCAGTTAACTCCAGTAAAATTCTGTCTATGTTCCCTTGTATCATCCTTGCCAAGGGCAAGGATCGCAGCTTCTGAAAAGGGTTTAATAAATCTTCATCTATAACAGAAAGTGTGATGATGAGTCCTCTCTGTGCTGGATGCAGCCTTGGAGGGTTGCTAGCCTAGTATTTCATTCAACAAAACAATAATCATTTAAGTAACATATCTACATTGGGTTTTGTTTTTGCTTGAATTCATTAAAAATTCCATTAGATCTCCAAGGTTTCATTTTCTATAATGCTTCTGTAATAATCAAAAGGAGTAGGATTGCCCTTTATGGTTAGTGTAATAGGAGGTTTCTAGGTAAAAGGAAACAGAGGTAGAAATGGGCAAAGGAGTAATTCTTTTTGCTTGTTCCTGGTGACTGCCCATCCAAATAATTGACTGTTATAAGCTTCAAAGCTATGAACAAAGGAAGCAATCCATCCTCTGAACTAGAGCTCTTTCCCCTTGCCCCTGATCACTTACAGGTCAAGTTCTTCCAATCTCCATCTCCTTGATTATACATCTTTTGTATACAATGATAAAGTAGTCGATCAAGAAGACAGATGAATTTCAGGGGTTGTTGCATACTTAAGGGAAAAAGGACAAGCCAATCCTATGAGCACACATTTCAACTTCCGACAGAAAGTTAAGAGAGGACAGGAGACTGTGACTTTGTATATTAGATAGTAGCAAGGCCCTGAAACCTCTGAATCCCAAAAGATGCCACAAGAAAACAGAAAAAAGCAATCCAGAAAAAAAGCTATTGCATTTTGTGGTAGCCAATATGTGAACCTGTTCCACAAACAAAACTATACAGAAAAAGTGCTTGGTAAAAAACAATGGTCTGTCAATATAGCACCATTATGTTTCAACAAGCCCAAGTTTGACAAAATTAGATACAACTCTGCCAAACTGATGAGTGACATCATCAATCATGAAGTTGCATAAAAGGTTTTTGTCAAAAGGAGTAGAAACACACAGCTGTGCCCTTAAGGTGGCATACTGCCGATGTTTGCCATGTGTGAAACTACTAAATTCAGCTTTTTCAACTTGGATGGTACAGAACTCTGCCACTTATTTTTTATAATCATCAACTCACATTTCTACTTCATTTCCCAGCTACTCATTCAAAGAAGCTTTAAAACATAAGCCATAATGCATAATAAAACATTATCAACCTATATAACAAAAGTCAAATACCATCAACAGCCATAAAACCCAATTCAATTTCCTATGTCAAATGTTTTTCCATGAGGGAAAAAATTCTTCTAAAGGGGGTATTTTTTTAAAAAGAATACTTGCAATAGCCTAGGTAATTAACTCCAGATATTGGATGCCATTGTGCCTCATGTTCAAGTACATGATCCCACTGACCTTTTGTTCTTATACCATTCCAATGGGATAAGTTAGTTCTGGAAATATCAACTGGTCCAAGATTATCCAGTGAATTTAATGACTATTTGGGATTTCCCAACCCAAGAACTCTCAAAACACCGTACTAGATCTACAGATGAACTTTCATAATGGCATTACTCTCTGTGTATTTCACTGGTTGGTCTTAACACCTACAAGATCAAACATAATGAAGAAGATAATATCTCACATCCAAGGCCAAAACTGCATAACCTATAAAATGTAAACCAATACTCTGGTTTGTGCTCAGAAGCCAAATAATAACTACTGCAGCTCTGTAAGAATAGAAATGATACAATCTCTTTGGGCAGGTTTAATTGGTAGCTCAAATGCAGTTTACAATCTTGAAAGATATTCCCATAGTGCAAGCATTACAGCAACCTAAATAACTAAGTAAAAATGAAAGTACATTGGCACCACTGTTATATTCCATCTAGCTCTGGACCAAAATGTTTTGATATGCCTAACCACTGCCCCAGTAGTTCACTTATCTGAATATCATCTATACTGATTAAGAATCTGGGTTCACTCTACAAGTAATCCTCGGTTAATGATGGTAATTGGGAATGGAATTTATGTTGCTAAGTGATGCAGTCATAAAGCGCAACGTCACGTGACCTCATCACTTAGCAACAGAGATCCCCAAAGTCCCCATTGTCATCGTTAACCAAATTCCCACCAGTCATTAAGTGAGGACCTATCCTGATTGAAGCCATTCCCAGCTTGGTCCCTCCCAGCCTTGAGCCTCAGTAAGGTAAGGGACTGCTTGCTCTTGAACTCTCCCCACCTGCCTATCCCACCCCACATCTCTGCCCTTTTGGGTGCTCTGCACAGCAGCATTCCTCTGCCGCTGCCTCCAGGTCTCTACTTCAGCCCCAGCGTAACTGGTGCTGCCACCGCCACAGAGGATTGCTGCCTCAAGTCCAATGCCATGGACAGCCACCCCAGCACAAAGCCTCAGCCACCCTGCGCTCTGCCAGACCTGACACACCCAGCTGACCTTCACCATCTTCTTCTTCCCACTGCTGACAAGCCGTGCCTGGCCTGGTTCTATGTGGGGCAGCTTATTCCCAAGGCCATGCATGCCGTTCTCCAAATCGCATGTGCCGTTCTCCAAATCGCATGCGCCATTCTCACAATCTTTGGGAGGCTTCTGAGGCCTTCCAAAACCTCATGAGAAGGCCACATCAACTTTTCTCCAAATCGTGTGCACCATTCTCCAAACTGTGCATGCCCTTTTTGCGTTCTCATGATTTGGAGAAAGGCAGGCATGGCCTTCTCGCAAGGTTTCAGAAGGCCTCAGAAGCCTTCCAAAGCATCGCAAGAAGGGCGTGCACAATTTGGAGAACAGAGTGCACGGCCTTGGGAAAAAGGCCTGGCACAGCCAGAAGCTGCCTTGCACAGGGCCAGGCCAGGCATGCCTCATCAGCAATGGGAAGAAGATGATGGCAAAGGTCAGCTGTGTGTAGCAAGGCCAGTGGAGAGCAGGATGGGGAGGCTCCTGGGGCTTTGCACTGTGGCACCGGGGTGGCTGGCCACAGCGCGGGGCTTGAGGAGGCACTCCTCAGCAGCAGTGGCAGTGCTGGGGCCGAAGTAGGGGCTGGTGGGGCAGCAGCCATCTGAGACTGCTGAAGGCCCCAGGCCTCTATTTCAGCCCCAGCAACGCCAGCAATGCCACTGCTGCCAAGGAGTGCTGCTGTGCAGGGCAACCAAAAGAGAGAGATTGGGGGGAGATAGGTAGGTGAAGGGAGTTAAAGCACCCTTGCAGTTGTATGTGTTGCCAAGTGCCCAATTTTTGATCACGTGACTATGGGGGTGCTGCAACGGCTGTAACTAAGGAGACCAAGGGTAACTACCATTCATTCGGTGCCACCGTAATTTTGAATGGTTGCTGAACAGATGGTTGTTAAGCGAAGACTGCCTGTACTAGAAAATGCTAGGTTTAGGTGCCAAGCAGCAATCAAGAAATAGACATTGAAGTATACTACTATTAGGCAAGTAAGACCCCTTCCTAACCTTAACTACCCATAAATCAGTGTTTATGTATTAGACAAGATGCATAAGTTCTAGATCTGTGCAAGCATTTGAAACAGTCCTTTATCATGTTAACCTTGAAATGTTAAAGCGACTGTATTCTTTGAAAGGGTTGCCTGGCTGCTTCAGAGGCTGTTCTAGGCTTCCTACATGTGTATGTGCCTGTGTATGTGCGTGCACATTTTGTTGAGGGTCCCAGTTCTGCGTGTCCCTATTGCCCTTGTGTTTCTGTAAAGCGATGGCTACCCTTTAAGAAAGTCTCAGCCAGTCACTGTAAACCCCAGTGTTTTCATGCGTACACAGGTAATTGAAATATGCTTTTTCATTTAAGAAAATGCCTGCATTGCTGCCTGCAACCCGAGCCTTTTGCTATTCGAAGTATATATAGAAAAGGAATATACGTTGTCATTACACAATCCACACATTTACTGAACAAAAAAATTACACCAACTGCAATTTGTACCAACCAAACAGGACAAAGCAGTCAGGGGATGGATGAGAGAAGGTTCCTACATTATTATACTGGTTGCAAAAAACTCACATCTCATTAACAACATAATGAAGGCTCAATCAAAGGTACAACAGTTTATAAAGACTGTCAAATTTATGAGCTGTACGTACAAGGTTTGATTCAAAAGGTTTGTTTCTATCAAGATTTATCATCACCCAGTTAGAGAAACCTTTTCATCAAGATATGAACATGGAATACATATTTTCAGCAAGCTGAATCATGGACATTGTAAGGAAAAAATATGATAGCTGAAGATAAAGAAAGCAAAATCTGAACATGTTTAGGTAAACAACAACCTAAAGTATACAATGAACTAACTTTTCTTACCAAGTTCCTTAGAATGGGAATAGGCAAACTAGGACTACTCCAGATGTTTTGAACAACTCTCCTCATCCTTAATGACTGGCTATGACAGCTGGGACTAATAGGAGCTATAGCTGAAACTTCTGGAAGGAACTGGGGAAGAGTACTCTTGCTTTAGTCTCTTACAGTGCCCTCCATACGTACTGAACTACAGTCTCCAGAATTCCCAGCTAGTATGACTCTGAGAATTGTCCAACATACCAAGAGGCTACCAGATGAAGGAAGCTGCGCTACAGTGTACAAACTGTGGAACAAAATTGTTTATAGGTTTATACTACTCTTAAACATTTGTAATCGATATGTAGCCTATGTGAGCCTCAGATCTGGGGCTTTTGAAGATCAAAAGGTACATTTAATAAGGGGGAGTGTGTGGAGCAGAGACAGGAGTGTAAAAAGTGATGATAAAAAGACACAACACTGTCATAGAGAGTCACAGAAAAAAAGAAGGAAATTAATGGCTGCAGAACACAACAGGTACCATTTACTGATTCTGAAAGTGGAATCAAGAAACAGGCACAGCTATTACACTGCATACTTTATTAAACAAGACAGACTTTCTGCATCTGCAGTCAGCTAATCTACCAGTATGCCTGGTTCAAATTAGGTATTTAAAAAAGAGGTGGGCATTTTTTGTCCCAGCACCACATATTGTCCTCAGCCCTGTTTGTGTGTGCATGTGCAGCCTTTGGAACCCTGACAACTCTTGCTAAAATTGTAAATATAATTTCTCACAATTCCTCACAGGAGGAAACACATAAAAACTGAGTATAAGCCCTAAAATAAGCATAACATGTATAGACTTCTATACTGTACTACTAACAGTATAGACTACTGCAATGCGCTCTACATGGGGCTACCCTTGAAGAGTATCCAGAAGCTACAGCTGGTTCAGAATGCGGCCGCGCAAGCAGTTTTGGGAGCCACAATGAGGGCATATATAACACCATTGCTGCGCCAGCTGCACTGCATGCCAGCTTGCTTCCGGGTCCAATTCAAGGTGTTGGTTATTACCTTTAAGGCCCTACATGGCATGGGTCCAGGTTACCTGAGGGACCGCCTCATCCCCGTTACATCAACCCGTCCCACCCGGTCAGGCAGAGAGGGCATGCTACTGACCCTGTCCATGAGGGATTGCCAATTGGCAGGGTCCAGAAGGAGGGCCTTCTCTACCGTGGCACCTGCCCTTTGGAATAAGCTACCCCCAGAGGTAAGGCAGACCCCCACTCTCCCGGCCTTCCAGAATGGGTTGAAGACCTGGTTGTGCCACCTTGCTTGGGGTGGGAGGGGAGATAGCCATTCATGGGGGTGGTTGGCTCCTTAATGGGGCCAACGAGAAGATCTTTACTTACCATCTTGAATTTTAAATTTTATATTTTGTATGGTTATATTTATATTTATATTCATATTTATATAGATTTATACTCATATTTATTCTGTATTATTTTAGTGATGCTGTTTTATTGCCTGTAAACCTCCCAGAGTCATACATGAGATGGGCGGTAAATAAATACGACAAACAAACAAACAAACAACATACTTTGAAAATAATTTCTGTCTAAACTGAGGAAAAGCCTGTGTATGACTCAGATTCATCTACTTTGCACCATTGGCTTGTCTGTGCTGCCCTTCATTCCTCAGAAAACATGTTTTGATGCCTTTGATCCAAGAATATCAGAAGATCTTTCTGGCTCAGCTTACAAACCTATATAGTCCAGCATCCTGTTTTTGTTCACTGGACAACCAGATACTTTAACCCAAATTAGATTGCTGTTTCTTTGTGGAAGGTGTAGGGGTACCTCTAAGTAAAACTGGAAAGCTATAATGAATTATAGGCAATCCCTGGCAGATCACGATAAAAGTACTAGACAATAAAATGCTAAATACTCTAAGTTCCAACTGAGCTCAAGGCTATATGAGAACCTACAAATATTCCAGAAGTATTCATGAACCTTCAGAGTGCAAGTGCATGTATACTGAAGGAACAGTAAAACACACAAAATATTAAGTATAAGGCACCTAGTTGGGTAATGAAATGTCTGCAAGCGAACAACCAAGCTCAGAGAACATCAAAATCTCCACAGTTCAACCCTGAATGACATATATTCTCTTCTGTTGGAGCTAATTCTTTCCTCACTAGGGTTTTAATCATTTTCAGGGGATGAACAAAACCACTTTTTGTTCATTATATGAATATCACACTGTGTACTATGTAAGCCTTCAAATCTATTTTGAAAAGAATGAACACCAGCAATTACTATTATTATTATTATATAATTATTAATCAAATTTACCACCGCCCATCTCCCCCCGAGGAACTCTGGGTGATTTACAATAAAACACAATTAAAAATGCCATATAAAACTATAGAATAACTATAACACATAATAAAATATAAATATGGTTTATATTTATATTAATACAAATAATTAATAAAACATGCCAAATAAAAAGAAAATCTATGGAACTAATTAAGAAACTGCAGCATTTCTAAATGATACAAAATGCTAACACCAGACCCCAGGAAAATCCACAATGAATGTTCACAACCTTTCTGAGTATCATAATTCAGTTCCAATGAACAATTTACCAATAAGTTGATACTTACTGTGGTCTCGACCTTTAGTCAATATACACTCTTTTATAGATTCTGTTATTCCAAGACTGGCTGCAGTAGGGAGAGGTCCAAGAAGTGATTCCAAAGCAGATGGCCTTACAGAAGTTTCTTTTTCCTTTGATCTGTCTTTATCAAGAAGTTCATTATAAAAGTCCATGTTCAGATGATTTGCAGCTGCCGCCAGTTCTTCATCTTCTCCCTCCTCGTCTCCAAATATACTTGAAATAGTATCTTCTATGCAATCTTTAATGACAGAGGATCAAATGTTATCAGATAAGATAAAATTAAAAGTGCTCAATATGCTGTTTGTGAGTTTCTTAAGGCTCTCAAAGACCTTCCAAGACCACTTTTTCCCACCTTTCAACAGTTTATTACCTGTCCTTGTCAAATGATCAAAGTCATAGCTTCAGAAAGCCAAAAAGCTCATTTCTAATGCACATTAGTGTGTGTATCTCTGTGCAACACATCAGCAAACATATACAGTATAAGACTTCCCCAATGTGGTTCTCTCCAAATTAGTAAATTGTGTCCATTTGTGTTTTAATATTATTTCATATTCCGGTAATAAACTGATATTTTCTCCTTAAAGTGCCTGACATCCATTTCTATGAAACTCCATCAAATAGAGCAACATATTCATAATATTTAATGTAATACAACACATAATGTCAGTAGGGCTTTGTCCTGGAGAAGAATGATCCATGTGAGGGGATCCCAGAAGTGATGCACTTGTTGCAGACAGTTCATTATCTAATGTAGCTTGGGCTGTTACACTTACTCCGCTCTCTAGGATTGGATTTAAATTAGACCAATTTTCCAATTATAATTGGAAAAACCACATGGAATAACAAGTGTACAATACTGAAATCTCCTGGGTGCTTTTGGTAAGCAAAATCACTGAGATTTGAGCCAGGCTTCACAGCACTTAAGCAATAATATACCCTAAGATATCCAGCATACTATCTACTAATGTAACTCACATGGATGTATTTAATCTCAGTGATTAGTTCTTTCATAAAATAACAATTAATTACCTTTTCCTTGGTGGGACCTCTTTTTGGAACAAACTGCCCTGGAGTTCAGGTTGGCTTCTCCTTACTAAGTTCAGGGTCTCAAAATGTACCTTTTCACCCAGAATGTTGCTATTACATTCTGCAGAAATACATCTACCTATTCCAATAGGCCTCTGGATGCTACTAACCACTTAGTCATCATTTAATGTTAAAGGGGCAGGAGACTTTTTATGGTTGGCAGCCAAACTTTTTTTTTTTCCAATTTAGCTTCCAAGACCCACAAGAGACATTATAGTGACTGGAAGGGCAGGGAGGTGGAGGGGTGGTACATTTAAGCTTATTCCTGCAATAGGAAACAGTCATTTGTAGAGCTGACATTTCCATCGAAGTGGTAATTAATGCCAGGAGATGCAATTACCACTTCTCCTTTGTAGATGCAGACAGAGTTCCAGAATTGACTGAACCCATGATAACTGGTAGAGAGCCTGCTTTATGAACATGACTGATGTTATTAGGAATTAACTCTTCTTAGGCTGACCACCTTCAGCAAAGGATCGTGGTGCTGGAGCTTGAGCACCTTTAATGATGCCATGAGCTAAACCATGAAGGGCCACCCAAGACAGGAAGGTCGTGACAGAGAGGTCAGACTAAATGCGATCCCTGGGGAAGGTAATGGCAACCCACCCCAGTATTCTTGCCGTGAAAACTCAATGGATCAGTACAACCAGAGATATGTCAGTATACCATCGGAAGATGAGACCCCCAGGTCGGAAGATGGTCAAAATGCTACTGGGGAGGAACAGAGGATGAGCTCAACTAGCCCCAAACGTGATGACGCAGCTAGCTCAAAGCCAAAAGGACGGCTAGCGGCCAACAGTGCTGGTGGTGAACGGCGAATCCGATGTTCTAAGGATCAACACACCACTCGAACCTGGAATGTAAGATCTATGAGCCAGGGCAAATTGGATGTGGTTATTGGTGAGATGTCAAAATTAAAGATAGACATTTTGGGCCTCAGTGAACTGAAATGGACTGGAATGGGCCACTTCACATCAAATGACCACCAGATCTACTACTGTGGACAAGAGGACCACAGAAGAAATGGAGTAGCCTTCATAATTAATAGTAAAGTGGCTAAAGCAGTGCTTGGATACAATCCAAAAAACAATAGAATGATCTCAATTCGAATTCAGGGCAAGCCATCTAACATCACAGTGATCCAAATATACACCCCAACCACAAATGCTGAAGAAGCTGAAGTAGAGCAGTTCTATGAGGATCTGCAGCACCTACTGGACAACACGCCTAAAAGAGACATTATTTTCATCACAGGAGACTGGAATGCTAAGGTGGGCAGTCAAATGACACCTGGAATTAGAGGTAAGCATGGCCTGGGAGAACAAAACGAAGCAGGACATAGGCTGATAGAATTTTGCCAAGACAACTCATAACAAACATTCTCTTCCAACAACCTAAGAGACAGCTTTATACATGGACTTCACCAGATGGACAACAACGAAATCAGATTGACTACATTCTTTGAAGCCAAGGATGGCGGACATTTATACAGTCAGTAAAAACAAGACCTGGAGCTGACTGTAGTTCAGATCACGAACTTCTTCTTGCACAATTTAGGATCAGACTAAAGACATTAGGGAAGACCCACAAAACAGCTAGATATGAGCTCACTAATATTCCTAAGGAATATGCAGTGGAGCTGAAGAATAGATTTAAGGGACTGGACTTAGTAGATAGGGTCCCGGAAGAACTCTGGACAGACGTTTGCAACATTGTTCAGGAGGCGGCAACAAAATACATCCCAAAGAAAGAGAAAACCAAGAAGGCAAAATGGCTGTCTGCTGAGACACTAGAAGTAGCCCAAGAAAGAAGGAAAGCAAAGGGCAACAGTGATAGGGGGAGATATGCCCAACTCAATGCAAAATTCCAGAGGTTAGCCAGAAGAGATAAGGAATTATTTTTAAACAAGCAATGCGTGGAGGTGGAAGGAGACAATAGAATAGGAAGGACAAGAGACCTCTTCCAGAAAATTAGAAACATCAGAGGTAAATTCCAGGCCAAAATGGGTATGATCAAAAACAAAGATGGCAAGGACCTAACAGAACAAGAAGAGATCAAGAAAACGTGGCAAGAATATACAGAAGACCTCTACAGGAAGAACAACAATATCGGGGATAGCTTTGACGGTGTGGTCAGTGAGCCAGTGCCAGACATCCTGAAGAGTGAGGTTGAATGGGCCTTAAGAAGCATCGCTAATAACAAGGCAGCAGGAGACGACGGCATCCCAGCTGAACTGTTCAAAATCTTGCAAGATGATGCTGTCAATGTAATGCATGCTATATGCCAGCAAATCTGGAAAACAAGTATGGCCATCAGATTGGAAAAAATCAACTTAGATCCCCATATCAAAAAAGGGAAACACTAAAGAATGTTCAAACTGTCGAACAGTGGCACTCATTTCACATGCCAGTAAGGTCATGCTCAAGATCCTGCAAGGGAGACTTCAGCGATTCATGGAGCGAGAACTGCCAGATGTACAAGCTGGGTTTAGAAAAGGCAGAGGAACTAGGGACCAAATTGCCAATATCTGCTGGATAATGGAAAAAGCCAGGGAGTTTCAGAAAAACATCTATTTCTGTTTTATTGACTATTCTAAAGCCTTTGACTGTGTGGACCATAACAAATTGTGGCAAGTTCTTAGTGGTATGGGGATACCAAGTCATCTTGTCTGCCTCCTGAGGAATCTGTATAACGACCAAGTAGCAACAGTAAGAACAGACCACGGGACAACAGACTGGTTTAAGACTGGGAAAGGAGTACGGCAGGGCTGTATACTCTCACCCTACCTATTCAACTTGTACGCAGAACACATCATGCAACAAGCTGGGCTTGAGGAATCCAAGGCTGGAGTTAAAATCGCTGGAAGAAACATTAACAATCTCAGATATGCAGATGATACCACTTTGATGGCTGAAAGCGAAGAGGAACTGAGGAGCCTTATGATGAAGGTGAAAGAAGAAAGTGCAAAAATTATGGCAACCAGCTTGATTGATAACTGGCAAATAGAGGGAGAAAATGTAGAAGCAGTGAAAGACTGTATTTCTAGGTGCGAAGATTACTGCAGATGCTGACTGCAGTCAGGAAATCAGAAGACGCTTAATCCTTGGGAGAAGAGCAATGACAAATCTCAATAAAATAGTTAAGAGCAGAGACATCACACTGACAACAAAGGTCCGCATAGTTAAAGCAATGGTGTTCCCCGTAGTAACATATGGCTGCGAGAGCTGGACCATAACGAAGGCTGAGAGAAGGAAGATAGATACTTTTGAACTGTGGTGTTGGAGGAAAATTCTGAGAGTGCCTTGGACTGCAAGAAGATCAAACCAGTCCATCCTCCAGGAAATCAAGCTAGACTGCTCACTGGAGGGAATGACATTAAAGGCAAAACTGAAATACTTTGGCCACATAATGAGAAGACAGGACACCCTGGAGAAGATGCTGATGCTAGGGAGAGTGGAGGGCAAAAGGAAGAGGGGCCAACCAAGGGCAAGGTGGATGGATGATATTCTAGAGGTGATGGACTTGTCCCTGGGGGTGTTGACGACCGACAGGAAGCTCTGGCATGGGCTGGTCCATGAAGTCACGAAGAGTCGGAAGCGACTAAACGAATAAACAAAAGGCAGACCATACATACCGTTTTGAACGGGACAGTCCAGTTTTTTTAACATTTCCTGACCATCCAGTCGTTTTAATAGAAATGTCAATTTTGTCCCGTTTTTTTTAAAAAGTTGGAGCTGTTATTATTAGAATGCAGTCTGAGCTTTGCAGCAACGACAGGAAAAGTGCTGAGCTCTGCAGCAACGGCAGAACAGTTGCAACAAAGCTCAGCTTGACAGTTGGGAAGAGCGCCAAAAAGAAAGCAAGCCCATTGGCTGCTATCTCCAAACAGCGCAAGGAAAAAAGAATAAAAGGACAGAAAAAAAGAGGAACGGGTTGTCGGGGACAGCTGTTCTTCGGGCTCAACGTCCAGACCTCGCCTCTTGACTCCAGTCGAATCCAGAACCAGGAAGACCTTCCCAGCCTTGCACAGCAGGACCGCCAGACAAGCCTGCCTTCCTGCGCCTTCGCTGCCCGCTGCCACTTCCAGTCCTGCCCTGCTGAACCAGCCTGCCACCCAAGCCTGCCTGCCTGCGCCTCCTCCAATCTCTGCTGCTGCCTCCAAGGGCTACAGGGCTAGAGCTCCATGCCTGAACCTGCTGGCTTCCGTGCCGGTCCTAGTGCCTGCCTTATACCTAGCATGGACTGGACTCAAGCCTTGCCTTGTACCTAGTGTGAACTGAACTCAAATATTTTATAGCTTGAAGTCTACCCTTGCAATGCCAAAGACAAAGAGGCAAACCTGCAGTTTTAATGACAATCTCCAGAAGGAATTCAAATTTATTAAACTGGACAAACTGTGCAGTGATAGAACAAAAGTGGTATGCCAACATTGTAATATCCATTTTTCCATTGCTCACGGAGGTAGAAGTGACACCAACCAACATCTACGTAGCCAGAAATATAAGGATGCTGAAAAGACTCTAGCTTCAGTTAAAAACATCCGTTTGTTTATGAGACGTGATGGTGATAGTGAAAGCTATAAAATACAGTCCCCCTCTACGTCTACCTAAATTTTTATATGAGTTCTGTCACTGAAGAATAATTGTTAGCTCAATATGTTCATGTAATAAAACTTTTTCATTTTAATGAAAACCAAAATCCTTTTATATAAACAGTAATCTGTTTAAGGACCAGCAAATGATCTTAAAAACTCTTTAAAACCTTTTTTTTTTTTTGTCTTCTTACTTTTTCATGAATACAGAATATTACATAAGTTTAACCCCATCCCGTTTTGCTATCCCAATGTCCTGGTTTTGTTTCAAGGAAATACGGTCAGCCTAATTCTTCTACATTTTGCAGGTGAATTATTGCACTTCAGTAATGAAGTACAACTCCAAAAACTGAAATCTAAACCATTTTGTAGGGGCCACCACAGGAAAAAGATTCAGCCACCAAGCACTCCTTAACTGTGCACAGTTTTAGCCCTCACTGACAGCCTCCCTCACCCTGATTACGGTTATTGCTAAAGTCGTAAAAAGAAAGAAGCGCAGCAGCTCCACCACTGAGCCCAGATCAAATGCCAAGACCCACTACCATACAAGTATGAACAACTTTGGAAAACAGGGAAAAGGCAGTCTAACTCTATCAGAAAGGGACTGTTACCTCATACTCTATACAGCTCAAAATAAATTTGAGAAATCTTGATGCGTTTAGTATGGCTCTGTGCACATCAACAGCATAGAATATGTAAAAACTTTCTTTTTATTAACAGTATTATATATTAAGTACAGCCTTAATAAACAAAGTGTGTATTTAGTTGATACAACATATTAAAATATTAAAACAACATGAAAATAGCTTTTAAAGGCAACTACTAATAACTTCAAAAGCCAAAATAAGAGATTGGTATTAAGTCTTTCCTGAGATTCAAAGACGCATGGAAATTGTGGCACTGCTCTGGCTATTTTTATATCATTGCATGTTATAAGCCATAACAGGGATGAGAAAACACATAATGGTAGAATAAACCGTAAAATACAATAAATCTGAAACCAGCAGCAGAGCTGAGGATGGCAAGCTCAAAGAACAGGCAGGCAGGCAACTACTGGGATAGCAGCTGAGGTAGGGTTAGGGTTAGGGTCAAATCAATTAAAACACACACACACAACTGTTCTCCCCAAATGTTCTGTTAAATTGAAGTACTTTTTGTAACAAATAAAACCACAGCCTGTTCTTAAATGTTATAATTTCATTACAAAGTGTTAACATAGTTCAGTTCAAGTGATTTCCCCAAGTAGCTGCTTGAGGATCTGGCATTCAGCTATTAAAAACTCACTACATGCCTCCACCATTTTCAGCTTTTCAAAATCCACTTTTTGAGTTGGACAATAATCATCTCTTGATCCAAAGTATTTTCATCCATAAGACTCCTGAGTAATACCATGATCTGACCAACTGAATTATTTAAAAAATTGACATTTGATTTTTATTCATTTATTTTATTTATTTTTAAACCATGAAATCAAACATTGCATTGCCACAATCACACTTTTCAACATCTTTGTAAATTTCCAAAGCTGAGAGTCTGCTAAAAGGCTCAAGACAAAAATGAAGCTATTTATATAACACGCTTGCATAATTCCATAGCTGCGTAGCTGCTCTACCCTGCCCTCACCAACTCACACACCAGTGTCTTCTCTGTGCCTTTCTCCAGCAGCTGTTTGAATTCCATTTTAAAGATACTTGGAAAGCAAATCATTCTCAGGTCGGGTAGCCAGTACTAGCATAGATCACCTTCAGTCTCCCTCCCCCATTAAAGGCACAGTGATGATGAAAATTATAGTCAAATAAACCTGGGGGTTCTAGGGTGCGGGTGGCTATACCAGAGGATTCATCCTTTTCGTACATTATCCCATTCTTGCCTTTTTTTTAAAGTCAACCTTGTTGAATGTATGTCTCTAATATCAAACTGCCATAAAATCATTTTCCTATTTAAGCATATACCTGATTAATGGATTTCAGATTGACTTACCATCCTTACTATAATTTGCATAAACTCCTTTTGCTTTTGGCCGGCTATTTTCTAATTCAATCTCTATTTCATCTTGATAGCTTGTTATTTCACCTGCCAGAAACAGAAAGAAGAGTCACTGGTGGACAAAGGAAATATGACATAATTGAAAGGAAAGGAAAGGAAAGGAAAGGAAAGGAAAGGAAAGGAAAGGAAAGGAAAGGAAAGGAAAGGAAAGGAAAGGAAAGGAAAGGAAAGGAAAGGAAAGGAAAGGAAAGGAAAAGGAATAAGCTTTAGTTATAGTCAAAGACCATCTGTCAGTTACATATAAAAAAGGACAATAAAAAAAGGAAAGAACAGAAAAATGAAACTCTCAAACAATTAAATCAGTTTAAATAATCTTTAACCTATTTAAAAACCATGTCTGTCTATCCATCTATCTGTAATTTAAAAACCCAAACACTATAGAAGAGAACTCAGGAATCCTTCCAAGCAATTTCTGGAGACCGATCTGCTAACAACAGAAGAATGTTCTCCCCATACAACACCTACCAGGGCAAGTATTATTAAGTCTGTGCACCAGGCCATATAGAATGGGCAGCACAGTAATACACATGTAATTGTCTCAATTTCCCCCACCAGGCAAAGGCATAAATGCTCTTGCACTGGGATGTTATTAACTTTCCCTTCCATTAATATGGATGGCAGAACAGTTAATCTGGCCAAAGAAAGGGCTCTCCAGGGAGGCAAATACATGTCATTAACTAGATAATTAGCTTGAATGAACAATCTTCCAGATAAACTATCATCATAGTAGATGACAACTGTACTCAGGTTTTCTGATGATTAATGTCAAACACATGTTGTTTCACCTCCATTAAGGTGAGATCAGATGTTGGGCTAAAAGTTTATAATATCTTGCAATACGTTTCTTCTAGGACAATAGGAAACTGTCAAAAAGATCAAAACAGCAAGGGATATGACAAAGTTCCACTGATTAGACGGGTGGCCATATAACTTTGATAAATAAAAAAAATTGATAGAATGTATGTTCTACCTTCTAACTCTTCAAGCTTTTTTGACAATTCCTTCTCAAGCTGGACAGGGAGAAGAGAAAAGAAATGTTAGAAATGTTTGTCCTAAGTATATTACACAATATTTTTATCCAGTGATGTTGCTAGGCATGGGCCGATGGGGCTTCAGCCTTGAGAGTATTTCCCATGGCCCCAAATCTGTTCCCTAGAGCCTTGGGAGTCCACTGCTGGCAATTATTTTTTCCCCGAAGTTTAATTGCCAGGCAGTGGTAATTTTCAGAAGCAACACTACAGTTGAAAAGAGTTTGCCATTCACCTTCACTTGCTACAACTGTCCAACAGAAAATGCTTTACAGATGTGGCAATTACCTTTTGTTAAATACCTTTTGTATTCCCTTTCTGCTCATTTTGGTAAAATCTTTTTGAATGAGTTTCAGCACCTCCATGACGGCATTCTTCAGCGTTGAAAGGTGCCAAGCATTCAACAACTTTCAGCAGGATAAAGTTCAACTAAGGTTTGACAGAGATTTTAAAAAGCCTTCTATATGTCACAAAAAGAGACTACATTTTGAACATCTGTACCCAAAGGTCTATAGAAAATATTCTGGAGGGAAATTCAACCCAGCCCCAAGATTTATTTTTTAACAGCTGTAATAATTTGTATGCAAAATTAATAATTGTTCACAAATATCTATCTCAGAAAACTGACTCAGTGACAGTCTGCATGTCTTGGCAAGCAACATTTTGGAGCGACTCCAATGCAATTTGATCATAATTAATAGCAATGCTTATTTTAAACTGGACCAGTTAAAACACAGAATTTTAATGAAAGCAGAACTTGGAAGAGAGGGGGAGTTGGAACTAATTATCAAGCAAATACCTTTCCAGCTGTGGCCTTTGCTAATTGGAGTAGAAGAATGAATGTGGCATACATAAGAGAAGAAAACTACATGCAATATAATAAGCTTAGATGTATCATAGGAAAGATTCCAACTCCTATGCTGTTGTTGTTTATTCGTTCAGTCGCTTCCGACTCTTCGTGACTTCATGGACCAGCCCACGCCAGAGCTTCCGGTCGGTCAACACCCCCAGCTCCCCCAGGGACGAGTCCGTCACCTCTAGAACATCATCCATCCACCTTGCCCTTGGTCGGCCCCTCTTCCTTTTGCCTCCAACTCTTATAAGTCAGAATAAATTTGCTACTACACTAAGAGGTGAGGTTTGTACTGATTTAGGAGAACTTGTGCAGAGCAGGTAAACTCTAGCAAATCCACAGTAAGCAATTGTGACAGCTCTGTAACAGAGTGAACACTTTTGCCCAATACAGATGGATGATTCCACACCTCAGACTGTTGGATGACCTCACCCAGTGGCTTCACATAGATGTTAAAAAGCAAGACAGAGAGGACTGACCCCTGTGGAACTCCACAAAGCAGGGGCCGATGGCCAATCCTCTACTACCACTGATTGAACCTGTGTATTGAGGAAGGAGAGAAGCCAATGCAAGACAGTGCCTCCAATCTCCAACCCCACAAGGTAATCAACTACAGTACTATGGTCAATAGTATATAAAAAAACACTGAGAGATCTAAGACCCTGTCCACGAGGAGTCAAGATTCTGATGAATCAAAGAAACTTGATAAGCAAATTATTATGCTAATTGTGTCCAGGTGTTGTGTCCAGGTGGGAGATCTTGTCACTGACTTTTCTGTAGTAGGGAATTAGTTACCCTAAACAAGGAACCAGTCCCCAAGACATAGAGGTTGACGTCCCCCAATACCAAAAGGCAAGGCAACTCCACCACCAGCCAAGCGACCAGTTCCCAGACAACAGGAAGGGATATCAACAGGATCCCCAACTTGTCTCTACAGCCCAGTTTCACCCATAGGCATTCACACCCTGGTATCTCAGGAACACTGTCCCTGATCATAGAAACAGTGTCTCTGACAATCAGTGCTACATCTCCTTCCCCAGCCATGGTATCAAGGCTTCCAAAAGACTTTGAAATCTGATGGGCAGATTTCAGAGAATGCAGCATCACCACTTTCATTCAACCATGGCAGATCTCCCATTTGTCCAACAGCAGGTTGTGAATGAACAAGGTTTTATTACAGACATGTATAAATAAATATATTGTAATAAATATTCAGAATTACATCCCCATACCCTTTCAGCATCTCCTGCCATTCCTCCCCCAAAGAAACAAGCATTATAGTCAAAAAGGCTAAGGGCATATAAACTAATGTGAGTGAGAAAAGCCTTTCCTTTACATTCTGTACATTAGAGAAGAGAAATCCAAAAGGGATCAGATCAGATATTGGCAGTGATACTGTAAAAGTGGACTCTGATAAAAGATGTTTGTTGCCATTGTATAAACAGCATCCAAGCGTAGGCCAGCCTGTGTTTCTGAAGAGACAGGCTTCCTCCACTGTGTCGCATGGACACAGGAGAAAAAAAGCAACCAGCTGTATGTATGTATGTGTGTATATATAATATTCACATTTGAAGCAAAAGTATTGGTTGAAATTATTGTCCTATTATTTACTAATCAGAGCCCAGAGAGACTTGAGCCTTAAATGTTCATTTCCAGTCTTGATTGCTGCTAGAAAGATTTGACAGGTGCTTTGGAAAAGTCTCAAGTGCTTTTAAGAGGAATTTCAGCAAAAAAAATTTCAACAAAGATTTTTTTTTAATGATCAAGATAGGTAGGAATGAATCTAAGCAGACCCTGATACTTTTTGTTTTTCAGAATGATTTTCATGAATTAGAATCTGATGCAGTGCGGGAACTACATCTATTATTAGATGGTTTTACTGGTGTTGCATTTGCTTACATGTAGTGTGTCTGTGTGTGTGTGTGTTTTGTCACTTTGGGCTTCAGATGTGAAAGAAGTGCAGGATAATATTACAAAGATAGCAAGGCAGAGCTTTATATCTCCTATTACAAAAGAAATTAAAAACTAGGGAAATGAACAACTGAAAGAATCACCTGCTGAATCTTTATCTTTCGTTGACCAGCTGTAAATGAAGGAGGATCACATTCCTCTTCCAGATCAATGGTCATGAACTCATCTATTGTTAGCTGACTTGCAGGTGTATCTTCAAATTCTGTAAGTCTAAAAGCATACATTAAAAGATTAATGGATGACTGTCACAATATACAAACCAACAAAACTATATATAGATATGAGACAAAACCATTTCTGTATTCCATTCCTGCAAAGTTGATGACCAGTATGTAAGATAGGCAAGCAAATTTTATTCCATATGAAGTGCATATCAAAATGGAGGACCAAACTGCACATTTTTCAAAATCTAAATATTTTGCCATTAAGTCAGTTTTGCTTAAGAATCATTATATCCTCATTTTGCAAGCAAGTTTAACCTATGTTGAGCTGTCTAAGCCTGAAATGACAGCCTCCAGACTTTAATGTAGAAATCTTTTCCAAGTCTGAAGGAATCTGGTAGCACATTTTTCAACTAACAAATTTTATTTGCAAACGTAAGCTCTTGTGAGTCACAGCTCACCTCACCAGATCCATAGAGTGGCTAGACTGATGTAGGATTTAAATTAGGGTGAGGTGGAGAAGAAACGGACGGGTTGCTTACGCAAACGGAGATTACATGGGTGACAAATTATGAGTACCCTATCAACCAACAACTGCAATATGTTAAAAACTCATTGTGTTAGTTAACACTTTCTGAGATTGCCTGAAACTGATGTATATGAATTCAGCAATTTCTTACTTAATGATGCTGTTAAAGTCTCATTTTTCCAAAACAGTCACTTTGAGGTCTGTCACAGAGTATCCTGGGAGGCTGAAATGTTTGCTCCTTCTAGGAGAATTTAACCATTAGCTCATCAATCTGTTTAAAATATTTAAGTTGAACCAACATAAGCATTATTATAAAATGATGTATCAATCTTGATGCAAAAATTCATTTTCACAACATTAATTATTCTGCATAAACAAGGATATTTTTATCCACTTCTTTAATATCATATTTCATCTGGATAATGTATTTTTAAATATTCTTGCCTGCTAAACTAAGTATTTTCCTGGGGATAATAATCCCCAGGTATTTAATAGCTTCTGGACAATATATAAAGCTTATTTTTTCCCTGCAGCCATTGGAATCTTCTTACCTATTGGCATAATATGGTTTTTAGATAATAGGCTAGGTTGCTTCTTTGAAGTATATAGCCTTCTATACAATGGTAATATATAGCTCTTCTGTTTATACACACACACACACACACACACACACACACACACACACAAATATGCAAACACACACACATACACACACAAATGTATAGCATTAAAAACTAGTGTTTTATTAAGAAATGTTAATTATAATGTTTTAATGATAATTATGTTAATTATGTTTTAATGTATGTGTTTGTGTGTGTGTGTGTGTGTGTGTGTGTGTGTGGTGTGTGGGTGGATGGATGGATATCAGCCCTTTTTTAGTTTCTCCAAAAGAAGATAGTAGAATTGAAAAACAACAGAGAAATATAGGCTGTAAGGACATTTATGAAAAACTGATTCAAAAGAGAAGAGGATTAGAGGGAAAGAGAAGAGGATTAGAGGTCTTGGAATGTAATAAAATTGCCTCCAAGCAGATATTTATTTAACAGAAATTTTACAAGCATGGCAGTAAGGCATATAACTTATTAGCAAATAAATTAAAAAAGAAAGCTTCACAGATTAAAATAACTCACTTAAAGCAGATTCGGGGGAAATATTCAAACAAACAAACAAATAATACAGTTTTATGCTAACCGTATTCTTCAGAGCATCTAAATAAAATAAGTGATTTTCTACACTCCATTACAGTCGCTCCTATATAAAACCATAGAACATATCACAGCCAACCATTCTCCAAAGAAATAAAACAAGTAATTAAACAAAGTTGATGGTATTACCATAACTGTTTATAAAAATGTTTCAAAAATAATTGCCCTCTATTTACATTCTCTGTTTGACTCAATACTGCAGGATAATCACATCCCTGATTCATGTCATCAAGCCTGGTTAGTTATGATACCAAAAACTAACAGAGACAGAGAGCTGAATCCGATTGACCAACTGCACTCTGAATAAAATCAAAAGACCTGCATAGTTCGTTTGGCCAAAAGACTAAGCAAGTTCACTTCTGATTATATAAATTTGAATCAAGCTAGATTTATTAAAGGTAGACAGACGGCAGATTCTATTAGAATTTTAAATTGTATTTTTAATGAGAAATGCACTAAAATCCTCTAGTAATTTTAACCTTAGATAGCATTTTAAAAGCTTTTGACCAACTCTAATAGCCCTATCTATTTCGACTGGTATAGAAGTATCAAATGGAAAAAAAATTGTAGCCACATTCAACAGTTACAAACTCTTAAAATCTCTACCTTTGATTCAGATAAATTCTACATTTATGATTAATATATTTAAAGCATTATATAATGCCCTTGTGACCTCCCATCTGGACTACTGTAATGCGCTCTACATGGGGCTGCACTTGAAGAGCATTCGGAAGCTTCAACTGATGCAGAATGCAGCTGCACGGATAGTAAATGGTGTCGGGTACTCGACACGTGTAACATCATTGTTACGTGAGCTGCATTGGTTGTTGGTGTGCTTCCGGGTGCAATTCAAGGTGCTGGTTGTCACCTTTAAGCCCCTCATGGCTTGGCGCCGAGTTACTTAAGGGACCGCCTTCTCCCAGTTGTTTCTGCCCGTCCAATTCAATCTAGTAGGTTGGGTATGCTCCGGGTCCCGTCAGCCAGGGAGTGTTGGTTAGCGGGAACTAGAAGGCGTGCCTTCTCTTCCATAGCACCTGCCCTCTGGAACATCCTCCCTCCAGAAATTAGGATGTCCCCGACCCTGTTGGCCTTTCGTAAGGCCATGAAGACCTGGCTTTGTGCCCGGGCCTGGGGCCTCGAGCGTGTGGATGATCCCATCTCTTGGCTGTATTAACATCCACGCATTGCTCACTTGGCAGCCATGTATATTTATTTTGTATTTATTTTATATTTTAACTGTTTTAATTGTAATTGTTTTATAGTTTTATTGTTGTAAGCCGCCCAGAGTCACTTGCTGAGATGGGCGGCTATAGAAATCAAATAAATAAATAAATAAAATGTCTACTAAATTAACTAGGTTAAATAAACTGAATTACATCTCAGTCATCATATATTAAAAAGAAAAACAGAAGTTGAGATCAGTTGTCATTGCTGGACATATTGCTGCCATCAAGATGTCTTTATTACCTAAGGTGTTATATCTGCTTCACTTTTTTTTTTTTTTTTGCAACTAGTCTGTCTTCATCTACAGTTGCTTCGCAGCTTGGGACCAGCTCAGGAGAAGACCATGTCCCATATGCCAGGATGCCAGATAGAGCCTCTGATAGAGATGGGAGGAAATTTCAGAAAAGACTGTCCTGTATGTCTTTTCTGTCCTAATGCCCAAATAAATGTGTAATGTTAGAAACAGCAAGCCATGTAGGGCTTTAAATATTAAGCCAATACCTTAAAATGTGCCTTGTAAGCAAATGGCAAGTAGGAAGATGTTACCTGATTTCTGTATGTGATATAATTTGGCAGTAGTATAATTTTCAATAACTGCAACTTCTGGATACCTTTTAAAGGTAAATCCATCCCAGTCTGGAGGGTGTGGCAGGCATATCTAGTTATATGAGTAAAAGTTCACAGATACAATACTAGATGCAGCCTACACAAGGATAGCCAGTATAATGATGCTACCCATTCTGTAAATCAGTAATCTTGTTGTTTTCAATAAGCATTTCTCATCCACTCCTGGTTAAAGTACAAGGAACAGTGTGTTAATCTATTAATCTATGCTGCTCCTCATACAATTGCATCTTAAAGTAGTTCTCAAAAATAATTAAAATACACTAATTGCAGCTATAAATTTAAACAATATAAACCATATTAATAAAAAAGAAACCCACACTGGATTATTCATCCAGGATTCTATGGGTAAGGTGAGGTTGAACAGATAAGTCTTCAAGCAGGTTCCTGAAAGATCTAATAATAGGCATTTCACAAACTTCAGAAAGGAGAACGTTTCAGAGAAATGGTGCCCCAGGAAAGGAGACCCATGAATAGTGACACTTTAGTAATCTTGGTACATACAGGTAGACATTTTGAGGACTTTGGCAATCAATTATATCTGCTGTTGCAAAGGTGCTATCTTGTTTAGGACCTTATAAGTCAAAAAGTAAAACAGACAATGTATAAAAAAAGAATCAAATAAGAAGACCTCCCTCAATAATTTAATAAATGGGCAGCTTTTGCTGAGAGGACAACGTCTTTCAGACAACCTGATTCCCAACAATGCAATAAGCATGCTCTTCACTTCAGGTCTAAGGGTGGGTGATCCTCATTTATGGAGGGAGACCATATCTCCGTAGAAAGTGAAAGTATGTTCTGCACCTACCAGGTTTCTTATTAAAAAGGCAGAACTCCTCACCATGAAAACTCACCATCTGCACTGAACATCATGGTAAGTATTTTGCTAGTCAAGAAACCGATTTTCAGAGGACAAATATGGTTGGAATCTCTTCAGACATGCCACAAATATCTGAACTTAGAATTAAAAGCAATTTCTTCTTATAAAAGTAAGAATTATTTTGCTAGTTTGATAAACATAGCTGTCCTTTTTCACTGCCACGTGCCATGTAAAAGAAATTTTTGGAGACCCACATCTTCCCTTCTTATTGATGCATTAATGCTAGTCAATGGGCAAAAAAAGGAACAAAATCAGATGAGATGTAATGACTTTGTGATTCTAAAAAGTGACAGTGATGTGGACTACTGCCTAAACAGAATGAGTGTGAAAATGGAAGTACTGAGTATTATCAGCAATAACATTTTGCTAACAGGAAAGAAATTCCTGAAGAAAATTGGAAAATAGCACTTACTCCACAGAAAGAAGAGATTTTTGCTCATGTCTTACTGGAAGAAAATTAAGAGGGTACCCAAATTGGATCATTGTCCATCACACTGGCAAAAAGTATATGATTCATCCAATAATACACTTTAAAATAATTTTACTATGTATTTAAAGACACTACTTAATTTAGCAAAGAAATTCTTGGTCTGTGTCCAATGAAATTTGTAGCCAGATACCAAATAAAGCCATGTTATTTCCATTCATAACCAACGTTCTTTTCTTTTTGGTAACATCCCAAATTCCGAAGTCAGCCATCTGCTTGACAGCTGATTTAAGATCTATCATAACTGACACATAACCACTAACCACCAATATTGCATGCTTTTTTTCTCCCAGAGATATATAATATAACCATCTCTTATTTTGCTTGCTCTGTTTAATACAAGGCTCACGGTATTTCAGAACTTGGCACACCACACAGCAGAAAACAGAACAGCACTCTTCTCCACTCTTGAAAGCATCTTTTGTTATTTTGCACAGTGCATGCTAAGATCTGTAATTTACATGAACTCATTTACCTCTTCACAGGAATAAAGCTGAAGCAATTGTCATTTTATATAAATGGATTATGCATTCTCCAGTGACTACCAATGCAGGCTAAGAATGTGTATAGCTTATAAAGTGATACTAGAGGCTGAAAATGCCTTCAGTACTTGGCTACAAGTTCATGGAACAGCACATGCCTTTTAGCCGATGTACCCACCCTTGCATACTATGCTGAGAAAATATTCATGGCTTATGTTGAGAAGATTGGGGGGTGGAAATAACCCCATTGTTACATCCTAAGCAATACTTCAGAAACGTAGTCACATTAATAGAATATAGGCATGAAGAAGGCACATCTATATTCCAAACCAAGTCATTCTTGAGTGTGATCTTCCTCTTCTTATCTGGAATCAAGAGATCTGTTCATGCTGTCCTCATGCTCCAAACCCCCAGACTATGGACAGGAAACTTCCCTGCGTAGTAAAAGTTAAGAAATTCCACACTGATTCCACTCATCCAGCCTTTCCAGTGGTTTCCCCTAAGCAGGATACAAGATAAAAATGTCTTGATCAAGTTGAGGGTTTGATTGGATAGTCACAGTACAGTATGCCGCTAGTCTACAGCTCATCATTTCTAGCTCCTTGATCTCATCTCACAACTACCTTTATCACAATTCTGACACTGCTCAGAAGTGGACTTTCTTATCTCCCATTTTCTTTATATACTGTAAAACTTTTTGATTCCATGTCACACTAAATTTCTGAGAGATATTTTTCTTAGAGACACTATTTAAAACATGAACCCTTTTTTGTGACTCTTGAAGCCTCTTCTGACAAAGATTACTTAAAACTGACAATACTTTCCTGCCACGCTGAGATGGGAAACGCTTGAAAATTAAAATGCAAGCCGTAAAATAGGCCTATCACAATTAAAAAATGCAGAAAAGTTCCAGAACATTCTCCAAAACCTAACAGACCCACATATGTGATGTGAGCCCATGTGCCCTCAGACTTCCCAAATGACTGACCACCCTTGATGTAACTACATTATTTAAAAGGCAAACTATATGGTGAATGGAAATCAAGGATCATATTTTTAAAAAAATTAAATGCCCCTCCTTTTCCCATCAGCACTTGCACTTTTTTTGGTAAAAAAAAGGATGGTTCTTTATGTGTAATCCATGATTATCAGCTCCTGAACTCTGTAACAATTAGGGATTACTATCCTCTCCCTATCCTTATGAAGCTCTTAAGACTGCTTGCAGAAGGCACATATTTTTAATAAACTGAATCTCAGAGGGGCTAACAGTTTGATTCACATGTAAAAGACCTGTCAATATTTAGCTACTTTTGATTCTCATTGTGGGAGGTGTAAATTTATTCTTATTCTTTGCTGTGGCTGTGTTGATTTATTTGACCACACTGGGTAACTGCAACTGGGAGTCTGATACTCAGCAGCCTTTCTTCACTTCTCAACCATCCTCTCGCATCCAGATACTTTCTATTTTGCCTTAGGAACCACACTTTTGCAATCTAGTCCAAAGTTTAAGGGCAACCTACTCTCTTGTGCATCCTTTCCTTCCAAGCAAAAGGAACTATGTTATTTAACAAGGAAGCATAACAGCATTGGTTATTCAAAGGTGCTGAATACCCTACAGAGGTTCAGACTGACCACAAAAACATGGAACGCTCACAAATTGCTCACAAGCTCACACAGTGCCAGGTCAGTGGGCACGTTATTTTCTTGTTTGAACTTTCATCTTATATTCTAGCTTGCAGAACAAGTAGGCTGATGATTTATCACATAAGCTAGAATATTTCTTACCCCCTTCATTCTGCACCCAAAACCTTTGTCCCTTTCCTGTGACACCTACAAGTAACAAGAGAAACTCTTTGCCTAATTCAGCAACCCCACATAGCAACAGAAGGATCCGTGTATGTGGGCTCATAGAGATAACCCTCAGGGGCACCTTTGTCCGTCTTTCCTTGCGGGAATAGGAGTTACAATTCTGTCATGACAGCCAGCCATCTAGGTATTTTGAAATATTTAAAATGACCAATGGTCTTTTCCATTACTTGCCCACTTGTGGCACGCCAAACCTCTGACCATCTGAATTGTTGTATCTCTTTCCCTCCTCATAGGAGCCTCGGGATACAGTTTTTTTGGACATTATGACTGACTTATCACTTGTTACACATCTGGGTACCCTCTTAGTGCTAGCTGATCTCTTTTCTAAGAAGGCTTATTTCATTTCCTGCTGTCACCTCCCCTCTGCCTCTGAAATGGCTTAATTCAACAGGTTTTCCAGAACTGATCATCTAATTTCTGAGTGGGGCCCACAATTCATAGCACATTTTTGGAAGCTCCAGAAAACTCCATCTACCCTTGCCCATCATCAATGGTCAAGCAGAGAAATTGAGAGCACAAATGTTTCCTTAGATCATTACCTTCATTGCTATGTAAACCATCAATCAGACAATTGTTGATAAGAGTTCCCGGGCTACAGAGAACCATTATGTTAAACATATATCATATGCCTCACAATACCAGCAAAGGAACAGCCAAATATCTGTTGATTCAGAAAGGTGGGAGAAAAGGGATTAGAATTAGCAGGTGGGAGCACAGACATAGACACATACACACTCACACACACAGGCTTTGACTGTAGTCAAAGTAGGAAGGTTGGGAGATCTGTTTGTGGTTTCATTCTTGTCTGCAAGAAAGAAACTAAACTAGTTGTATCAGCTTTCTGCTGAGTAAGCCAGTTTCTAAATGAAGAGTCAATATCTAGAGATTTCCTGTATGCCTAAGGGAAGTCTAATACATAGGAAGCTGCTGTACATGGAGTAAGACCACTGATCCAGCTAGAATATTAGTTCAAACAGGGGTCCTTCCTTGCCTTACACAGAGATGCTAATTACTAAATCTGGAGATTCTGAATTTAAAGTACGTGAGTACTTTATCTGAGCTCTTCTCAGAAAGTCTATGCTAAGAAAAACATATGAAAAGTTTATGCAGATTTTTTCCCAGATAAAATCTCAGGTAACTTGTCAGAGGCCCTTTGTTCCATAAACAGATTCTTGCACAATTTAAAAGAGTTACGTGAAACAACTACTTATTAATTCAACCAAATTCTACTTAATGACATTTCAAGAATCTAAATGGTTCAAGAAAAAAGATACTGAGACCAGGGAAGCTTGCTGAAAAAGGTTTGTTTTGAATATGCCCTTGATAAATGCAATATAATGTGGGGTTATTTGAGAAACATCAATCATGTTTTATAGATCTGTGATAAATACAGTTATAATTATAGATCCTGGAAAATAATTCAGCTGTCACATTTACCTTGTCAAAGTAAATAACACTGTCAATTTAGTTGATGTGCATGACCTGAGTAAACATTTCAAAGCACAAATTTTGCACTCATGCTCCTTCATTTAAACAACTGTTCAACTGAATGTGCTTCCATTACAATTCAATGTATTTGCTATTACTCAAATAAAATGAAGACTGTATACCAATAATCCCTCTGAATCATTTGGAAACTGTGCAAAGCTATAACCATTATTACTGCCTTAAATCAGCAGGTCTTAAGCTTAAATAAATTATAATAGTGGCTTTCAAAGTGAGTTCTTACTATGCCTGAACTTTCTCTGAAGCTTATAAATTCATGGAGGACAAGTCCACAAATCAGTAGGTTGATCAGCTAAAAACCATTCAGTTAGAATGACAGCTTTTCAGTCTATTGGTGGCTGTGAAGTCATGGTAAGTCCAGAAGCAGCATGCTTCTAGTCAAGAATAATATAAAGAAGTTGTCATGTTCGCCGTTTCAATGTCTTTGATGCATCGTAACGTTTCGCATGTCATTAATTGGATGCGTGTTTCATCTTTCTCGGGAGGATGGGAACGGTTATCTTTTGGCTTTGCTTTGGAATGTATTTGTATTATCTACTGCGCTCAAGGTTACTTTCCCAGGCTAGCAACTCTGACGATTGCTAGCACCTGTGTCGGGCGGGGCTGTTACGAGGGAGGCGGGATACGTTTGCACCAAGGGTTTAAGTTTGTATTTGGCGCGCTTTTGCTCATTCTCAGCTTTCTTTGTATCTGTCTTTAGTACTTTAAATAAATCAGATTTCATTTAGCAGCCTCTTGTGAGTCTGAGTATTTGGGGCTAGGGCAACCATTACATAAAGCTGAGAATCTAAGTTCCTAACTCCGCTGGCCCCTGTCCAGGAAAGACAAGCGTCTAACCCTGTGAGGGAGAGAGCCCGCGATGACTGAACCCGACATCCTGATGATGGAGGAAGGGGAACCGGACTCGACCGTGAGGCAGTCCGGCCGACCGTCCCAAGGTGGGGAACTGTCAGCCACCCGAGAGGAGGCGAGCTCCGAGTCGGAGAGTGAAGCCGGGGGGCTGAAAACGGCCCCAGAGACCACCGTAAATTCTCCGGGCGAGCTGCTCACCTGGGATACGACCCAAGGAGATGCCACGGCAGCGGGGGGTCCCTCCTGGAGGCAGAGATACCCATTGTCCCCCAACGTGGTGCAGGTGCAGCCAACGGAGGGCTCACCCACTCCGGATCGGATCCGAGTGTTGGAGTCCAAAATGGATTCGTTGGAGGCTATATTGAAACAGCTGAGCTTGGATGTGACCTCGTTGCGAGAGGTCCGGGAAGAATCAAGCCAAAGGCATTCAACCCCCTCTTCCCAGGGGTTGTCCCCGGAACGGCGACGGGTGGTGCGGAGGCGCGAAGGGGACCAGTCGGTCCGGATGGAAATCGCAGCATCGCCAGGGCGATCGCCCCGGGGCCCCGTGCCGCCCCAAGCCAGGGGAACACAAGCCGCGGCAGCACCGGTGGTGGGGCGCAGCGCGGCGGGAGGCGGCATGCGAGACTTCCCTGTCAAGTTTGATGGGGACCCGACCAAACTCTCGTTCTTCCTGACGAACGCGAAAGCCTATATGGAAGAATGGGGGGCGTTTTTCCAATCGGAAAAGGCAAGGATCATCACCATTGCCACCAAACTGAAGGGGAGGGCGGCAGACTGGTATGTCCAGATGTGCCAGTCGGAGGCGCCCGAACTGGAAAGTCTCGAGGAGTTCCTCTGGGCGTTGAAGCAACACTTCGAGGACCCCTTAGCAAAGGAGAGAGCAAAGCGAGCCCTGAAGGAACTCAAGCAGGGGTTCAGATCAGTGGCCGATTATGCTTTGGAGTTTAAAGCGCTAGCTGGGAAGGTGGATGACTGGTCCCAAGCCACCATTATCGAGCTCTTCAAGGATGGCTTGAATACAGAGGTGCTGCGCTGGTCCCTGGGGAGGGACGACCCATACACGCTGTATGAGTGGATCCTGCTGGCGGGGAGAGCTGAACATGCACAGGAGATCTTTGCCCAGCGGAGGACCGCCAAGTCGGGGCGGGAGGTGAAGCCCAGCCGCCCATCGACCACCGGGGGGAAACCGGGACAACGACCCTGGGACGAGGAGCGGGAGAAGCGGTACGCCAAAGGCTTGTGCCTGAGATGTGGTAAGGAGGGGCATAGAGTGGCAGCATGCCCGAAGGCAAAGGTGGAGGAACGGCCCGGAAAACCGCCAGCAAAGTCCCCTGCATTGCCGAGGAAGCAAAAAGCTGCGGTGGCTGAAACCGAGGGAGACGATGTAATGTTCTTCGAAATTGAGGGGGAGACCGAAATCCCGCAGCCGGCGGGAAACGCCAGCCACCTGCTCTAAAGGGCGCCGCTGGGCAGGTGGTAGAGGATGGGCGCGAGCCTCCATCGGTGAGTGGCACTTACCGCATACTCATGGTGAAATTGAAATTGGGCTCCCAATCCAAGACTGTGGAAGTATGGGCCATGATTGATTCGGGGTGTTCCCGCTGTCTTATGCACCCCGACGTGGTGGCGGCTTTGGAGCTCCCCACGTTCCCTTTACAGCGACCCATCGCTTTTACTCAGCTGGATGGGTCCGTGGCAGGGGGCCAACCGGTCACCCATTTTACAGGGCGTGTAGCCTTGCAACTGGGCAGTCACCAGGAAGGGCTGTCTTTTGTGGTGGCTCCGGTTGGGGGGCCATTGGTGGTGTTGGGGGTACCCTGGTTGGTGCAGCAAAACCCCCACATAAACTGGGTCTACCGAACTATCACGTTTAGGGATGGGTTTTATCAAGCGGCCGAGGGTAAAGGTGCCCCAGAGGAGATGGTGGGGGTTGCGGCAGCTGCGACTCCGCCTTACCCGGCCTCTCCTCTGGAAGGTTTGCCGGCCGAGTACTGGATGTTTGCTGATGTATTCGGTGAAAAGGAAGCCGATCAGTTGCCCCCCCATCGAAAGACGGACTGTGCCATAGAACTGTTGCCCAACACCCAATTGCCTAAACCAAAAATTTATTCCATGACGCAGAAGGAACTGACTCTGTTGAGGGAATTTGTGGACAAAAATCTGGCGCGCGGATTTATTGAGCCGGCAAATTCACCCGTGGGGGCGCCGGTTCTTTTTCGCCCAAAAAAGGACGGGACATTGAGACTTTGTACGGATTTCCGCGGATTAAATGCCGTCTCAATTTCCAACAAATATCCCTTGCCATTGATAAAGGACATGTTGTCACATCTGGCTAAGGGCAAGATCTTCTCTAAACTTGATTTAAGAGAAGCCTACTATCGTGTACGGATCAAGGAGGGGGATGAGTGGAAAACCGCATTCAATTGCCCGTTGGGAGCTTTCCAGTATAAGGTGTTGCCGTTTGGGTTGGCTGGGGCCCCTGGGGTATTTATGCAATTAATCAATGAGGTTTTGCATGAACATCTGTTCAAAGGTGTACTTGTGTATTTGGATGATGTATTGATTTATACTGAAACCATGAAAGAGCATGTAGCTCTGGTAAAGCAGGTATTGTGTAAACTCAGGTCGGCTGAATTGTATGCTAAGCTGTCGAAATGTGCCTTTCATCAGACCCAAATTGACTACTTGGGGTATAGAATTTCGGATAAAGGCATAGAAATGGACCCTGCCAAGGTGCAGGCTATCATGGACTGGGAGAGTCCCCGCACCCGCAGGCAACTTCAAAGTTTCTTGGGGTTCAGCAACTATTACAGATTGTTCATAAGGGGATTCGCTGAGATTGCCTTGCCCCTAACTGAGCTGCTGCGAACCAAAGGGGTGGGAGATACTAGGAGAGTCAAGAATCCCGGAGCGCTGTTGAGGTGGACGCCGGCTTGTCAAACGGCGTTTGAGCGCCTGAAAGCAGCTTTTGTCCAAGAGCCAATTTTACAACATCCTGATCCCTCCAAGCCGTTTGTTGTACAGGCAGATGCTTCCGATTATTCTATTGGGGCATTGTTAATGCAGAAGGATGAGGCAGGATGCCTCAAGCCCTGTGCCTACTTATCCCGCAAATTCTCGGAGACTGAAAGGCGTTGGCATGTTTGGGAGAAGGAGGCATTTGCAGTAAAAGCTGCATTAGAAGCTTGGCGGCATCTGTTGGAAGGGGCAAATCATCCCTTTGAAGTATGGACTGACCATAAAAACTTAGAAGCTCTTAGTACCCCTCGAAAACTGAGCCCCAAACAAGTTCGTTGGGCTCAATTTTTCAACCGATTCAATTTTCAGTTTAAATTTATTCCAGGGAAAAAGAACTTCTTGGCTGATGCCTTGTCAAGGCAACCTCAGGACTCTGGGGCAGCGCCAGATGTGGTAAGCACCCTATGGACGGCGCCCCAATTGGGCATGCAGGCTGTGACGCGAAGCCAAACGCGCGCGCAGCAGCCGCCCACTACAAGCGCTGTTCAGCCAAGCGCTGTTCAGCCAAGTCCTTTGTCAATTCCCTCCCAGTTGCAACAAAAGTTTCTAAAAGAACTAAAAACGGATACTTGGTTGCTTGCAAATAAAGACAATGTTACGTTTGACAGAGGCTTTGCTTGGAAATCCGACCGCCTCTACGTCCCTGAAAGCCTCAGAAAAGATGTGTTACTACGTTCACACGATGACAAACTTGCAGGTCACTTCGGGTTTGTAAAAACCTTGCACCTCGTTCGGCGGCAATTCTGGTGGCCCACATTGCGTAAAGATGTCAAAGACTACATTGCCTCTTGCACTGTTTGTGCAATGTCCAAGCGCAAGGTGGGCAAGCCCCAAGGACTGCTGCAACCGGTGGCAGCCCCTTCTTCCCCTTGGGAGGAAATCTCCATGGACTTTATTGTCGAGCTCCCGCCCAGCCAACGCAAAACGGTCATTTGGGTGGTCAAAGACTATTTCTCCAAACAGGCTCACTTCATCCCTTGCGTGTCCATTCCGTCGGCCCGTCAATTGGCTCGCCTATTCCTTGTACACGTGTACAGATTGCACGGATGTCCCTCCCGCTTGATTTCGGACAGAGGTACACAATTTACCTCGCAATTTTGGCGGGCGTTTCTCAAGCTGTTAGGCACGAAACAAGCCCTGTCCACGGCTTGGCATCCTCAGACGGACGGGGCCACTGAGGCGCTTAACTCGACTCTAGAACAGTACCTTCGAGCTTTTGTGAATTACCAGCAGGACAATTGGGTAGACCTCCTACCATTTGCTGAAGTGGCTTACAACAATGCAGTGCATCAAAGCACTGGCCAAACCCCATTTCGGGTAGCCCTGGGTAAGGACTTTGTACCTATCTCTGATCTACCACAACCTCCGGCTGGTGTAGTCACTCCAGATGATTGGACAACACAACTGGCTGACTCCTGGCCAATGATTCAAAAGGCATTGGCAGATGCACAAGCAGACTATAAACTGTATGCTGATCGGAAGCGGGCCCCCCAACCGGCATTCCAAGTGGGGGACTCTGTGTACCTTTCAACGAAGTTTATCAAGTCATCCCAACCTTCAAAGAAACTTGCGCCTAAGTTTGTGGGTCCTTTCCCGATTATCGCTCAGATTAACCCTGTGACTTTTAAACTTGACTTGCCTCATAACCTTAAACCTTACACCCTGTTTTTCATTGCAGCTTACTCAAACCGACTATTCCTTCTGACCGCTGGCATCGTCAACCTCCACCTCCCACCCCCATCATGATTGATGGTCAGCAACACTTCGAAGTTAAAGAAATTCTGGACTCTAGACGCCTTCGCAATTCTTTGCAATACTTAGTTCGTTGGAAACATTTCCCTCATCCTGAGTGGGTCGCTGCACCAGATGTAGCTTCCCCTGTTTTGGTGGCCCGCTTCCACTCTGCTTATCCCACAAAACCGGGTCCCTAAGTGTATTTTTAGGAGGGCGGTATGTCATGTTCGCCGTTTCAATGTCTTTGATGCATCGTAACGTTTCGCATGTCATTAATTGGATGCGTGTTTCATCTTTCTCGGGAGGATGGGAACGGTTATCTTTTGGCTTTGCTTTGGAATGTATTTGTATTATCTACTGCGCTCAAGGTTACTTTCCCAGGCTAGCAACTCTGACGATTGCTAGCACCTGTGTCGGGCGGGGCTGTTACGAGGGAGGTGGGATACGTTTGCACCAAGGGTTTAAGTTTGTATTTGGCGCGCTTTTGCTCATTCTCAGCTTTCTTTGTATCTGTCTTTAGTACTTTAAATAAATCAGATTTCATTTAGCAGCCTCTTGTGAGTCTGAGTATTTGGGGCTAGGGCAACCATTACAGAAGTGGAAGATAGTTATTGTCTTTCTTCTGAGTTTCCAAAAGATATCTGGCTAGCTTCTGTGAGAGGTAGTATGCTGAATTAGATGGATACAGGTCTCTTAAAGCCAGCGTCTCTCCAGATTAGTTCAGTTTTTAATAGCTTGCAGAAAACTAGCAGCATAGGGGCCAATCAAATTTCCAGAGAGAGGCTGTTCTGTAATGCAGATGCACCAAATGAAAACTGTTGATGGTTCCCCATCTTCACAAGATGATGCAATTTCTCCCAGGACAAATGAATTGGGCAGGAGACAGTACTACAAGTTCCTTACTGCTAAGCCATAAAGAGCTTTATAGGCTAAAACCTGTATTTTAATTTCACTTGGAAACCTTTAAGAAGACTGTGCTGGGCTTGGAACATGTGTCACGTTATTGCCAACCAATACCCTGGCTACTGCATTCTGAACCAACTGTCGTTTCAGGCAATCTTTAAAAGCAATCAAATAGAAAGCATATTGCAGGACTCCAGATGAGTAGTGATGAGAGCATGAGTCACCATTGGAAGACTGTCCCACTCCAGGTAGAGGCACAACTGGCTCAGCTATCAATAGTCTTAAGTCCAGGACCACAAGTTGTGGACCTGCTCTTTTACAGGTAGTGCTTCTTCATCAAGAGGCAAGACTGGGGCAACATTGGCACTGAGCATTTTAGATGATGGTGTGGAGGAAAGAAATAGGATGGAATTGAAAAATAAATACATGAAAAAAGAGTGAATGGAGTAAGAGGAAGGGGAAAGCTGGGAAAGCCATAGTTAGATGGAGTTCACGAGATCCCCAAAAGACAAAGGTGAGAAATTTAAAGACCAAAAGGCAATGCATGAAACGATCTATGAACATGGCAGAAACAAGGATAGTTTGTAAGGCTAGAAAGATATGGAGGGATGTAATGAATGCTGGGGGTGTTAGCTTAACTATGTTTCTGTTGTGAGGGTAGGCTACACATGCCAGACAGGCTTAGGCGTACCAGCACAGATCTTTTCTGTGGTATGAGTTTTGCTATGTAAGCCAAAGTAAGATTTGCCCCAACCCTTCCTTCTCCAGGAGAAGTAGGAGGATTTGTTCTTTTGGGGGATTGTAGGCAATCCTCTGGGGGAAGACAGATGAGGGTGTTGGCCCTTTGAGGTAGTCAAGAAGCAGATTTGTCAGTGATTTGAGGAATGTTCTGGACAGAACAGAATCTTGAAAGCCTGAGTGATATATTAGAAAGTTGTACAATTTTCCCTAAAACTCATCTCTTATTTTTTCATTATCGCTATTCACTACAGAACAATGTGCAACTATCTGCAGCCTTTGGGAACCTATACTTATATGAACGTACAACTTGGATGACACAAATTGATTCTTTCTAACAGACATTTTAGCCTTTTGGTTTATAATTACACCTACACCTTCACTTCCCTCCATGTACAAATCAATTCCACTCCACAGTATCAGATCGCTTGCATTTCTTATTTATTCCATCCTTCTCTCTCTCAGTTTCACAGATGCAGAACGAATATTTGTTTCTTTCTTTTATTTTCTTTGATAATCCGTGTGCTTTATCATATATCCCTTTTACATTCTAAGTCACAATCTTTCTTATGCTGTGATCATCACCAGATGGACCCAAAGATATAGAACTCCACTTCCCATCATGGCTTTGGTCAATTAAGGCTTTCACATAAAGTTATTTTAATATGATACAGAAAGTATAGACTAGGTTACTAGTACTGACTGTTGCTGTGTCATATGCAGCATTCCTCGCCAATAGTAATGACAGCACCACTCAGTTTTGACATATTTTGGCTGGTATGACACAAAAACAATCAACAGCCAGTTTTACTCCAAGCATGTCAACTACTCTGGGCAAGGTAGGATTTCTAATCTAGAGACTATCTGCAAGTCAATTCTAATTGCCAGCATACCATCAACAAGGAGAAATACATAATGTATGACACACACTCAGGATGCAAAGCATTGTACGTCATTTTACAGCAAGACAAAGATATAAATCCAGGATGCCTAGTGTAGTGATTCAACTCAATTTGTGTATCTAAAAAAAGACTGCTCTGTGGTGCGCTATGAAAAACAAGTTTGAATGAAATTATTTGAAAAATATCCCTCTTTAATTGGCAGGAGTTACATGATACAGTGAAGAATACAGGAGTTGTCTTAGTTATATTGGACCAAAATTGTGACTATGACTTCAGAGCATGGGGCACTAAAGGTGATGTTCCTCATTATCAGCTACCTTATTATGCCTCTTTAGCAGCCACTGTGAAATATTTAACTCCACGATTGAAAAAGGAAGCAGGCTTGACTGGCCCCCTAGAAAATTTGTTTCCTAAGAATAGTATGACCTTCACAGCTGTGACAGTCTTTATTTGAGCAGCTTCTCAAAGCCATGTCAACCTTTCGATTCATGTAAGTAATAAGGGTTATATTTTGTAGATGTTTATGTCAGAAATGTTGTGGTCCTTTTGCCATATTTATTGTAGACTTTTTTTAAATTCTCTCTTACATTGTTTATGTATACAAACCTATCATTAGTAGTTTTGGATCTTATCTGTTATTTTTAGTATGTATTTTAACTCAGTGATTTTTGCACTGTGTGGGGCTATGATCTATGGTTACGATAGTAAAAAAAAAAAATCACTGCTATCAAAAGTAGTACTGGAGTATTGATAAATAGCAATCAGTCAGTGACTTAAACTGTTTCTATTAATTTCATTGATTTGAGATTTCCTGTAAATGTAAATTATTAAAAAGAGTAGAACTGGTTTTACAAAATCAGTATGTTTGACAAGAAAAAAAATTAATAGACATCATTTTGTGTATAAAACAAAACAATAACAACATTGCTACCTTGCTATCCTAAATATGTAGCATTAAAAGGAAATTTTAGTCACAGAATACTTGTATTACACAAACCCAAATTACATTATTTCACAAAGTTGATTCATTTGCATAAGCTATGCTCTTGCAGTTAAACATTTCAAGTGCTGGGGTTTAATGGAAATCTTTTATTCTCAGCAACTTGCATGGAGAATCAGCTTCCATTCTATCTAGCTGCAAAAAGTAAATATGTCCTGTGAATTTTATTTAAACAGTCCACAGCACTGAAGTCTAAGTTTTCCTATTTTTTTTATTTTCAGTTTATTACTGAAATGCTGTAAAGCAATTAAATCTTTACATTCCCATAGAAATCATGAGGTTTGAAACAGCTGTCGTAACAACTAGTACTTTGCAAAGATGTTTAGAAGTATACATGGAGCTCCCTTTCCTGAAGGATGTAATTCCCATTCATTTCAAAATAGGCAGACACTCCATACATAGAAAAAGATACAGAAGTAATTTATGAGAAAGCCCGCAGGTTCACATGCATCATATATATTTTGGCTTTGGTTAGGAGCAACTGAATTAACATCTTTTTCTTAAGATGTGATTTTTTGCAGACCCTATAAGTATTCAGAACAAGCCCAAAGAAATACATTCATTATTGAGATTTAGGGCTAATGTAAACCCATAAAATTGGATTTACCAAGCTTCTGCTCTGTAGTTTTACATTACAGTTATGACTGGGAAGAAGTAATCTTTTAACAGGAAAACAAAACAGTCTATCTATAACAGACCAGAACATCATGTCCTAGGATTGCAGCATAAACCACTGGTCTAGTCATAGAAGGGAATATGGATGACACACAACATCAGTTCCACAGACCAGCTGCTTGCAGGTGGCTAGATCCAATATAATTGTTCATGTTTAGCTGTCAGAGCAACACTACCTCTTCAATGAAACTTCAGCTTCTGAAATCCAACTCCTGCTCTAGTTTCAAAAATATGAGGCAGAAGAACCACCTCTGCAGCCAATATTTGAGTTCAGCTCCAATTAGGCTCTCATGTGCAGTATTTTTCACATCCCGCTGATTATGAAATTCTATGTAAATCTCTAATAAAAATTATATAAACAAGAAATTCTATGTCTACTGCACTTTATTTCATTTATTTGTTTGTTTAATTTAGGTGCTGCCCAACTCCAGGCTAATTCTAAGCAGCTCACAGTACAAAACAATATAAAAATAACAATCTACATAAAACACCAAGCAGATGGCAAATCCAGTCAACACATAAAACAGATATGAGACACCCAGCAGGGGCACCAACCAGCCTACCCAAAGCCTGGGCAAGAGCCTTCTAGAAGGCCATCCAAGTGGGAGCCACCCAGATTTCAGGGGGAACTTTATTCCAGAAAACAGGCATTGTGACAGAGAAGGCACATGTCCTGGGGCCCAAAATAAGATGCTGTTTAATCAAAGGGTGGGGTTGTGTTTATAAAAGATCTCTTTCCAGAAAGGGAAAATAGATCTATTTGCCACACAGCAAATAATAAACTTCAGAAATGCTCTAACATTCAAGTAAAATATGAAAAAAAAACCCTGCAAATTTGACCTACCTTTTCCTTAATGTAGATTCACCAACTTTAACCACCCTGATGACTTCTTTAACAGTGCGCCTAAAATCATGCATTCTTGCGGCAACAAGGAGAGCTAGAGCATAAAAAGAGAAAGAACCACATCAAAAAGGCACTTGAGGGAGGGGGAAGGCAAGGGAATACATTAAGTCATATAAGTGGCATTGGAAATTCTTTTTCTCACATTAATTTTAAAATACCTTTTTTTTTAGATTTTTTTTATCCCGCCTTTATTATTTTTATAAATCACTCAAGACAGGGAATATACCTCATACTCCCTCCTCCTATTTTCCCCACAACAACAATCCTGTGAGGTGGGTTGGGCTGAGAGAGAGTGACTGGCCCAAGACGGGACTAGAACTCACAGTCTCCTGTTTTCTAGCCTGGTGTCTTAACCACTAGACCAAATACTGATGTTTGTTTATTTATTTTTCAAACTTCTATTACCGCCCATCTCCCCCAAGAAAGGGGGACTCTGGGCGGTTTACAATAAAACCAGAATTAAAATCATAAAATATAAATTACAATAAATAAACCAATAAATAAGAATAACATAAATACCAAACCAAAGGGGCCAAGTTCTTATTCGGTGGGAAAGATCTATGGTGCTAGCCACCCCCAAGATGAGCTATTACCTCTCCCACCCCAAGCGAGGTGGCAGAACCTAAAAATGAACCATAAAATGTTCAGCTCTGGGCTTCAATACAGAGTTATTAAACTGGAATTTTATAAAATTTACTTTGCATGCAGAAATATTAAGTCAGCATAAAGAAACTTTGGAAAAAGCAGAATGGTGTAATACCCCACCTCAAAAATTATTTCATCTAGATGGGCCTCCTCCTCGCACACATAGACACATATCCATGCACACAGAATTAGAGAAAAATGTCCTAACACCACAACAGCACATGCATTTGCTTTTCCCATACTATTTCAAAACTTCTACACATATTCCATCTTCACCGTATTTACATAATCAGTAAAATTATCTCAATAAAAAGCAATTGCATAAGGTTATTCAGTGAGTTCAATATTTCAGTTCAAGGTTCACGTGAGAGTTCTTTGCTTTCCAAGGACTGGACACACCACAGTGCAGCAAATCCATCCACGATGCTTTATTACAGCACACACCTTCCCTAACAACAGACTATTGCTCTCCACCATTCTAGGACTTGCAAGGTGATGTTACCATGTAAATATGTCTTTAATACTCAGTCCTTTAATACTTAGTTCAAGCAAAAGTCTCAAAGTCTGCAAAGTGGCATGCGACCTTTGCCTCCTCCCAAAAGTTCTTACACTAGTTGGGTAGAGGTGCCGCCTAGTGTGGTTGTTTCTCTTCTAGTTGCTGTTGAGCTCCTGGCAAAGCTCCAAGCAGGACTCCCACCAGGATACGCTGCTCATTGTAGCTTGTGGTCCCGGCAATTGACTGACAGTCCTCTTGCCTGCTTGTAATAGCTGCTGATCTCGAGACGTCACCTCTGCTTCCACATCTGCATGCCTCTGCTTCCACATCTGCATGCCGTTTGCTTATCTCCTTTTCTCCTACACACCTCCCGGCTCTGTTTTAGCGTTTGCTTTTGTAAACTAAAGGCCTGGGTGGGGTGAGGCCGCCCCTGGATGTCAACGTGTCCTTGAAACGCCAGGGTATGGCTCAATTATCACAAGCAGCTGGAATGCTGGTTTGGATGCTTGTGAGTAAAGTTGTGAGTATATGAATAAATGTATGAAGGAAATGGTGTGAGAAGCATTTCTGCCTGGCTGCAGCCACTTTTCCCAAGCACAGACAGAAATTCCAACTTAATTCCCTCACAGTTCAGAGCTCCTCAACAGTGTTTTTAAGCTAAAGTTGGGAGATATGCTTTAATGTATATTTTCCATGACACAGAAGAGATCGTATCCCCAACAATTCTGTTCATCTTCTGTTGGGCACAGGAAGAAAGCCACAATATAGGCCATGAAAGGAACTGTAGCTGACCAATTTGCCCTGGTCTTACTGAACCATCTCTTTTGCACACACCTTTAATATATTTGTTTATTACTGGACTCTGCCTATAGGAAACCATAGGACTTTTTATGCTCAGGGCAATCCATTGTTTTCGTGTTAACAATTTTTATACAATGCCTTATAGATAAACTGCACTTTCTGCTTGTGAAATAATATGACCTCCTTGGTACTCTAGTATATGGCCAAGGGTTAGATTAGTTCCTAAAGTTCATATCCAACTTTCTTCATCTTGACATAAAATTGGTATGGGTAGATTTGCCTAAAAGCATGACATTCTAAGAGTGAACATATGCAACTGCTTCTTACAAAATGAAATATAGACAACACATTTTTGCCACTAGCTGTTGCCACTCCACACACTCCAATTCACATTAGTGCAATACCTGCACCGCAAAGCCCTGACGGCCGTCGACCTGTGTGCATCCAGTCTCTCTTCATCTGCTGCAGGAGCCTTAAAGCTGTCATGGAGACTTCATGGTTCTTATCACCAAACTCCAGCATGTGTGCAAAACGAGGAATATATAAACATGGATCTGCCCAAGACAGAATGAGAGCCAGTTATTGCCAGCCACAACTTTTCCTCTTCTACACAGAGCCTTCTCAGATTCCTCAGTTCACTTACAGAAAACACTTCACTCTCCTCTCGTTTCTCCAACCACAGATGTGAGATTGGGTCTAGTATTAGGAACAGAAGGAATTGTTCTGCTTGTGGAAGATCTTTGCTCGGGTAGGAACCTCTACTAATGGAAGGTGATGTTCTGCTCATTATCTCTTCCCTCTGAAACTTCCAGCACCATTTGCCCCACTGTTTCAATCAGATATGCAAGGATTGCCAGGGGAGGGGGCATTATTCAAAATTCACCACCCTCTTCATTAGGACATGCCAGACAACAAACACCTTTCCGTGAACTGAAATACATTGATGAATATAACTAGGGTTGTTAAAATATCAGTTAACTCTAGCTGTAAGGACCAGGCAAGATGCCAAATGCCATGTGAGACGCACACACAAACCTCTCTTCAAAAAAATAAATTGTAGGAGGTGCCTACTTTGGATCAAGGAGAATCAAGGAGGGATGTTCCACATTTCCTGTTCCTATTCATTGTCTCTTTAAAACTGATCATTTTTGTGAAACCTTTCAGGTATTTGGTAGAAACAAATACAAATGCTGTATTGCCATTAGTCAAGTCAAATCTCATCCTGGATGTTCTGACAACACAGAATGGCAATGGAGGAATTTAGGGCTAGCTAGAAAAAGAGCTGCATATTTTAAGTTTGCAAATCAAGCAGAACACATTGTGACACATGATTTAAAAAAGACCAATCGAGTTTGGGATATTCAAATATATATTTCCACATAAGCTATGATGTGCAGAATACACAGATCCAATCAATCAGTGCTGACATAGTTCATAGCCACTATGGGCAATCCCTAAAATTAATTGTTGCTTGATTCCCTATTTCCAAATCCAAGGTCTGTCATACATCAAAGCTCTATGATACAAAACGGGATAACTTGAATGCAGCAACTATGGCAATGAATGTTATGTCTTGAATCACACAGACCTGTCTACACCATTCTGTAAGTGTCCAAACGTGTTGAGACTATACCTCACAAAATTCCTATGCTGTAAAGCTATGATGAAAAATTGGGAGTTGTAATCCCAGCCATACCTGGGAAGCACCTGGATGAGAGTACTAATCCTTGTAATTAGTATCCTCATCCAGGAGGATGAGGAGCAAGAGGAGAATCATCCCACGTGCAATTTAATATTGCTTGAGACTTGTTTGAAGTTATCACTTCAGTTAAAAATTTCACATTAACAGAGATAAAATTATTTTGCTTCTACAGAAGTGCAGTGTTAAATTTCTCATCTTCCAAGACAATTGTATATGGATTAATGTTTCAACCAGCTCCAACAATTAGCACACAGACTAATTTTGATTTCATATCTCCCTCTTTACTGAAGATTAATTTGAAGTCATCAACAGAACCAAATCAAAAGAATAACTTCCTGAATTCAACTTAACCTTTCATAAAAAATAAAGTTGGCTGAGAGTTCTTATATGCTAAAAAGAATATCCATTATGCCATGAAAATAACACAATTAGTGATAAGTTATTTCTAGTCCCTGAAACAAGGATTATTTCAAGAAAATTTTAAATGTGATGAATTATTTATCACAAAGATACAGCTGTGCAAAGTTATTTAGGACTGTAACCTTTGTGTGATGTATCTGCTCCATTTTGATTATGTGGATTAATGCCTCCTGAATGATTTGCAGATATATACAGTTTCTACCTAGACTATATAGCTGCCAGCTGTAATTTAAAGGATTTTATGCTACGTTGCTATGCTGTTAACAGTATGGCTCCAGCCCGGAATTGCTCCTCAGTGTTACAGAAAGAAGAAAACAAGATTTTAAAGTTATTGTTTGCGTAACAAGAAAAAATATGAACTGCTGATTATTCCAAATCATAATAAATATATCCAATAACCAAGGCATTAAAATATATTGCCAGGAGATAGAAAGAGCTACTAAGGTTACAAGAAGACAGCTCCGGCTAGGATTAGGAACTGACAGGAGACAATCATATTTTCCAAAGCTTTTCACTGAGGAACACTGCCAGTTTTCAGTATCAAGGGGTCCTCTCATGTAGAGGTCATATATTATTGGGAGGGGGAGTTGAGCTTAAGCTTCACATCATCAACAGCTAAAGCTATTTTAATTTCACTTTGAAATTAAGCCATTTTAGAATGCTAATATGTTTGAATCATAATTTTAACATGCCATCTGAAAATAATTTATACTGTAGAGTCCTTGGTGCTCTCTGAGCCTTGTTGTTTTCTTGCAGACGTTTCACTGCCAGACTAGGCAACATCTTCAGTGCAAAGAGGGAGTGGGCCTTGCTCTCAGTTTATATACTGTGGCTTGCCCTGCTTGTGTTGGTAGGGGTGTTGTTCTCTCCTTGGGAGTTCTTTGATTGGGCTGTTGTTTGCTGCTTGGTTGATTGCCTGAGTTAATAGTTCCTTGTTTAGGGTGTATTGTGCTGTTTGATGGTTCATCTGGTGTTAATCCTAGTGTTGATTTTTGCATATCTGGGTGTTGACTGCTGGCAAGGGAGTGTACTGGTCTTTTGGCTTTTCTATTGTCTCTTTTGAATGGTATGTAAATGTTGTTTACCTCTCTGTGTCTGTTGATGGCTGCTTTGTCTGAGTGCCAGGCTTCCAGGAATTCTCTGGCGTTTTTGGATTTGGCTTGGTTTAGGATGCTGAGTTTCACAGTTGAAACTATGGTTGAGTCTGTTTCAACTGGGAAACTGTGAGCATTCTAAACCAAGCCAAATCCAAAAACGCCAGATAATTCCTGGAAGCCTGGCACTCAGACAAAGCAGCCATCAACAGACACGTAGAGGGAAACAACATGTACGTACCATTCAAAAGAGACAACAGAAAAGCCAAAAGACCAGAAATCAGGATGTGGTGGAAGCAAAGAGATACAACAAACTCATTTTTAGTTATCATCAGGATTTGCAGCCCAGATATATTAGCCCTAAGCAAGGACCTATTTCATGTTTATTTTCTGCTGTTTTCCAATACCTGTTATAACTGCTATTAGCTGCAGAGGGAATGGGCAAAAGATACTGCAATCCCTATATGTTTAAAACAACATAAAATACCTCATCATAAGAAATCCAATCCCTTGGGGATTAATACTTGTCTCCCTGAGCTGCTGAACCAGGTGTATAGAAAGGAATGCTCTGTTCATGGTCACCGATCACCTCCCAGATGGACTATTGTAATGTGCTCTATATGGGGCTGCCCTTGAAGAGTATCCAGAAGCTTCAGCTGGTGCAGAATGCCACGGTGCGGGCAGTTACATATGCCCCTAGAACAGCACATGATACACCTCATCTCTCACCTCTGTGAGCTGCATTGGTTGCTGGTTTTCTTCCAAGTCCAATTCAAGGTTTTGACCTTTAAAGCCCTTCATGGCATGGGGCCAGGTTACTTGAGGGACCACATCTTCCCAATTACATCTGCCCATCCCATCAGATCTGACAGAAGAGGTATGGTTCCTGTCTGCTGAAGAGCCTTTTCTGTCATGGCACCCACCTTATGGAACATCATCTCTCTCCCACCCCCGGAGGTCAGGCTGGCTCTATCCCTATTAACTTTTCACAAGTCCTTCAAGATTTGGCTATGTCATCAGGCTTGGGGGCCCCAAGGGAATGGTGCGTTGTTAAGGTGGCTCCACAGTTGTTAATATCTGTCATTCTCTCCTTGCCTTTTTCTAATTCTAAATATTAATTTTTAAACTCTTGTTTTTTATATTATTGCTTTTAACCTTTTTATTGTGCACTGCCCAGTGTCACATTTTGTGAGATGGGTGGCTATATGAATATAATGAATGAATGAATGAATGAATGAAAATAACTGAACAGAAGCTGCAGTGATACACTCTGGAGGAAAGGGAGAAGGAGGCAATGGTTCTCCACTCAACATTCCCTCTTAAAAACGACTCCTAAAAATAGCAGCTGAACAGGGTTATAAGTTAATACCAGGAGAATCTATGTGCCTTTAAACCAGGGTGCTCCATGGAACCCTAGGGTTCCAGGAGAACTTATGGAGTTCCATGAGAGTTCACTACATTCTTGCCTCCTGATCAGAGGTTCCTGGAATCATCATCATCATCATCTCACAGGTTCTTCAGCCTGAAAAAGTTTGAAACCTTGCTCTAGAGCAGTGTTTCTCAACCTTGGCAAGTTGAAGATGTGCGGACTTAAACTCCCAGAATTCCCCAGCCTGCCAGCTGGCTAGGGAATTCTGGGAGTTGAAGTCCACACATCTTCAAGTTGCCAAGGCTGAGAAACACTGCTCTAGACAGACTATATTTAAAAGACTTAGTTATCTTCTGTTAGTTACTAGGGTAACTATTTGGGGCATGCAATAAAATTACATTTTTGTCAGATTATGGGCTTTCAGGTTCCATTCAGGACAACAGTTCCATATATTGAGCAGTGCAGTAAATGTGCAGCAATTATCCAATAAGAAAAAAACCACCCCATTTGCTCTTTTCACTGCAACTTGAAGAGATGTCTCTCTTTTGGAAACCATCTCAAGCCAAGTGCCCAAGCTTTGTTCTATGTTCTCCAGTTCTTCAGTGGAGATACCAGTTTCTCATTTCCTGTGATGTGAATTGTTAACTATTATATTAAAACCTATTTCCTTAGCTGATGCCCTGCTTGAGCAATTCCACCAACAAAGAAGGGACTTTGTCTGAAAATAGTTCTTCTGGATTTATAATTTAATTAAATTTAAACAATCACTGCTAAGCATCAACATTGTTGTGCTACTACTTTTTATTTTCATGTGCTCAGAAGGACTTTGCATATGAATGGATCAGCTACACTACATACAAACTTTCATACAACCAAAGGCAGTACAATTTTGTTAAACGACTACAGCAAATAATTATTAATAGTAGAGTTGCACATATTAATATTTCTAGGGGAAATCCAAACATCCACCTATCTTAGTTAACTATGATACATACTCAAATTTATAGATATTATTAAGTTTGCTAAAACCTATGGTTGCAAATAAATATATAAACTATACTATAGATACTATTAAATAAAATACTATAAACTAACAGAACTGTTTAGGAAAAAGTTAGCATTCAGATTAAAAGCAAATCCTATACATTTTTGGCAGGAAATGTGTGTTAACTATCAAGCCAAATGGTGATACCAGAAGCTTATCTGAGAGTGAGAGAGACAGAGAGAGACAGAGACTGTTTTGTAACATTAAGGCCCTGTTCAGATATAACGAGAATTAAACGGTTTCCAACTATGGAATCTGGTGCGGCAAACCTATGAAAGGGCTGGTCTCCAGATCTTTAGAAGCACAAGTTGCACTGTGCCTTCAAACTAGTTTTCATAAAGGCAGGATAATAAATACATACATACATACATACATACATACATACATAAATACATACATACATACATACATACATAAATTTCACCCGTCTTGCTCTACATGCATGAAAGGCCATTCTTCATGCAAAAGATGGGAAATTAACTATTTCCTGCATTTTCCTGCACAGAGAAGCACATTTCATCCTCCTTGCAGGGCAAAAACAAAACAACTGCTTCCTTCCTTTGTGGAAAATACTACAGTCTGGGGACAGAACTGCATAGAGACAGCTTTTCCTCTTTAACAACTCACCCATTTTTGTAATTTTGCCTCCTGCAAGAGGGTTAGGGACAAACTAGCTATGGTATAACGTAACGTAAGACAAGCTCTGCAAGTTTTGTTGTTGTTCTCCTTCAACCAGAAACATACAAATCAACCAATTCAAACATCAGACAAATTGTACACATGATAGGTTATAAGAGGTAGTACACCTAGCTGACCTTGAAAAAATTAAACAGATTAGATCAGCTCAGTTCTCGGATGAGAGACCACCAAGATGTATAGTACAATGGGAAGTTGAAAAAATACCACAGAAGGGAATCATGGCAAACCACTTATGTATTTATTCATGCAATTTATCCAGTGCCTCAGGTCAAACAGACTCTAGATCAGGGTTTCTCAACCAGGAGAGGTCACTAGGGATTCCCTGGGAGATCACGATTTATTTAAAAAATTATTTCAAATTTGGGCTTCACATTAAAGAGGTGAGTTTCATTCTTTTAGTTTAAGAACCCTGTTAATGCATATATACAGGCCTACACATGCATATATACAGATCTACACATGAAACCAATATAATAATTTTGTAACTTCTGGCCTATATTTGAGCCAGAATGTACAGGATATGCAGGGGTTCCCCGAGGCCTGAAAAATATTTCAAGCGTTCCTCCAGGGTCAAACGGTTGAGAAAGGCTGCTCTAGATAGTATTGTTGCTGGGAGAACAACATGTATATTTCTGTGTAGTTATGAGGAGTCAACAACAACTCAAAGGGACTTTCTAAAAACAGATTCTGAGGTAGGAAAATTACGTCTAGGACTGAACCTAATAAATATTACTTTATTAATCTATCCATGGCATTTGCACAATTCTGTACGTGAATAAAAACAATTCAGTAACATTTTTAGTTTTCAGGGTATCTACACATAAATCTTAACTAACATTACCTTAGAAAATATCATCCTGGACAAGACTACCCAACTTTCAGGGAAGAGAGAGATAGAAATGATGAGAAACTTCAATTAGCCAGACATCTGTAGAAAAACTAACTTGGCCAGAACTGCAAAGTTTCTCAGTGGTTCTGCTGACACTTTCATCTTTCAGACGAATAAACGCATTGGCTCTCTCGGAGCTGATCCTAACCAACAGGGACACATGGGTTGGTGAAATGAAAGCAGCTGCAACTTTAGGAGGAAGTGACTGTGTCATCTTGGAGTTCAAAGAACAACAAAAAGGAAAAAAATGAGCAGATGCATGCATGCACACTAGATTTCTGGAGAACCAATTTCAACAGTCTTAGAGAAGCGCTAATCAAGATCCCATGGACAGAAATCCTGAAACAAAGGGAATGCAGGAGGATTGGGAACTTCTCAAAAATAAGATACTGAAACTACAGTCCCACACCATTCTGGTCAGGAATAAACATGGGGACAGCCTGTTAAGTGCCTTCTGAAAGAACAGAAATGTTAAGGGTCATGCATGGGGGGGGCATATTCCTCAATGCAGGAGTGACTATTAGAAAGTCTACTCCACACCTTTTTAACTTCTCTCCCTGGAAGGCTATGGAGTCCCTTTATGTGATCTTTGCAAATTCATGGAGGACAGGTGAAATGCCAGAGCATTAGAGAATGACAAATATTGAGCAAAGTAATGGTACCCAAGTCAGCTCAAGGCCAGTAACAGACAGTATTCTGGAACAAATTATTAGCAGCAGAGTTCAGAGCATTTAGAAAAAGATTAATTGCTTGTTGAGAGCCAGCATGAGTTTATCACAAATATATTGTGCCAACCAATCAGGATACTTCTTAGTTGATGACTTACATTAATTCTTATATGGGTGTAGATTTTCTGTAAGAATTTCCAGAGAGGAAGCTTTGTGAAGTCTGTTGCAGCAAAGCTACCACCACATCTATTACAAAGAATTTTGTTGCAGCTTTAAAACAGTAACATTTATTTTGACAGCAGCTTTCTGGACAGTTTTTTGTTTTATTTCCTCTGGATAAGGTTTTAAGGTCTGAAGTCATCTCCAGCCACAAATCCCAAACATCAGTTTCCAAGCTGTTTCAAGATGTTAAGAATGAAATGAGACACTCGGCCCTCAGCATTCATAGAATTTGGGCGAAAACTCTCCAGTTTTTGACTGCACCTTTGATAACTCCTCCTTGCTTCCAGCCTGGTGAAGTTTGAAAAAGCACTGGTTGTTCCCCACCCCCAGAGCTTTTGCCCAAAGGGGAGGGAGTTCAAACGGAGCCAGAAAAGATGCCTGAAAAGGAGCATTGTGCGAGGCGAAGGCCAGAAGGAGCATGGGCGCCCTCGCTAGGCCGCACAAGAAAGGCTCCTCTCAGGCTACTGCTGCGCTAAGCGGGGATCGGCGAGGCGCTCCCTCCCGTCTAGCTGATGCTGCCAGTGCCTTTCGTTTTCATAATCATGGCTTCTGACTCCACGGATTAGCCTGCAGTGCAAACTTTCCCAACTGGGTTCGGGCAAAGGGACGCCTGGTGAGAGAGCGACCAGGTACCGCTTTCTACTGGGGGGGTTGCGCGACTGGGGAAGGGAGGGGAGATGCTAGGATCGGCGCCGCAACAGTTTATGAACTGCAGGATGGCTGGCGTTCAACGCAGGCCGCCTCGAGCGATTTCCTACAGCACTCCTTCCCCACCCCCCACGCCTCCTTACGTTGCAAATAGTCAAAAATTGACGGCGCCCCTGGCTAGGTGAGGTCGAAGCCCGGGCTAGGGGAGAATTCGCCCTGGCCGCGCTTGTTTACGCCTACCCCGATTACCTTGGGAGCGAGCAACCGCAAAAGGCAAGCTCAGACGGGTTCTCCCCGAGGGGTTGGGGGAGGAATTTCCCATGCAACAGAAAGAGGGGAGGGATGAGACGACACACCATTTTTAAAAAAATAAATAAAAAACTTCTTCTGGGAGGAATATCTACCCTTTCTAAATAGATTTACTTCTGGAAGAGTTTCTGTGACTCCTTTAGGGAAACGGCTGTTTGCAAGGTAGGGCGGGAATGAGGGTTGCGTTTCGCCGTCACTCCCAGTGCTCCGCTGCAGCAGCTTTTTTTTTTTTGCGTGTGCTCGCGCGTGCATTTATCTCCCCTCCATCCAACAGGGAGAGTGAATTTGGGTTTCCTGTAAATTTCCCGAATGGAGGAGGGGACTGGATTGAAGGGAGAGGAAAGCGCGGGGGGGAGGGCGGGCGAGTGGGCGGTTCGAGAGAGCGAGCGAAGAATGACATATTGTCTAGCGAGGGAGGCCGGCCTCCCCTCTGTGCCCTTTCGCCATTGGAGCAGGCGCCGATGACGCGCAGAGCTGCTGCTGACTATTTGAGGCAGCAGCAACATTAGGAAGAGGTGGTGGTGGTGGTAACAGCAGCGGGGAGACGGGAAGAAGGCACCTAAACGCGAGGAGCGCACACGCGGACGGCCACGGGCGCCCGGTCCCGCAAAGCCGCGGCTCCTGCTGACTTTCCAAATAGGAGAGGAGGAGGAAGGAGACGCAGCCTCGCCAGGAGGCGAGAAAAAAGAAGCATCCCCAGCCCCGCGCCGGGGAGCACCAGGACTCGGCTTCCCAGCGCACGGGCTGCCTCCCTCCCCTGCAGCTTGGCCTGGCGAACCTCGGTTTTAAAACGAGAAGGGGACGGGAAGGGACAGGAAAACTTCCTCTCGTAAAAAAACGGCCGGATCGTATGCCACTGTCCTTCGCATCCCGCGGCCTCTGGGATTTTATCGCCCGGGGTCTGAGCACTTGCAGCCTGCATTGTGGAGTAAAAATAAATAACCATAAGTGGAGGTCTATAGTTGCTTCGCGGATGTTCGTTCTTCGCTCGGAAAACAGGCGAAAGCCGAGTTTCCTGCTTTCGCGTGTCCTCCCGCTTCACCAAGAGCCTTGGCAGAAGTTTGCGTTGCCTGGGGGTCAGGGGCTGCTCTTGCCTCTTACAGGATAATCGGCATCGCCACAACTCCTTGGACTTTCGGGAGCGGGATCCAGGGCAGTCCTGCCATCGGCTTGAGCTTCGGAGAGCCTTGCGCCATCCCCAGCGCCCTTCCCTCCCCACCGCCAGGTGAGCGATGAGTCATTAAGGCATCATCGCTGTGCCACCATCCGGAACACAAAAGATGCTTTAGGCACCGATCCTTCAAACAACGCGCTGTAGTTTGTTTTTTGCTGTCCTTCAAAGGGTTTTTCTTTTTTTAACATCTTTCGAAGCGAGACTGCGCTCGACTGATGGCCGCGGAGGGGGATCCCTCCTGCTGATGCCCCTGGACCATGGTTGCTTCCATGGGCGGATCATGAAGTGTTTGACTTTCTTTCTTCTGCTTCCAGAGACCTTAAAGAAGTCCAAAAAGAGCGTCCGGGCCAACGGCAAAGGGGCAGCATGCTATGAGATATTGCCCCTGGGCCTCAAAAAGAAGATGGCTGCGGAACTTTACCCTGCCAGCACCAATACCAATCTCGCAAACAGCAATAACGCCGCCGCCAACACCAAGAAAAACGCCCTTCAGTTCCAGCAGAGCGCGCAGCCCCCGCTGCCGCCGCCGCTGCAAAACCTCAACAACAACAACGTGGAGAGCGGTAACTGGCAGTCCTTCCACCCCACCCTGCGAGAGAGGTAAGCCCGGCTCGGGCAAGCAGCCCAGAGGAGGAAGCGCGTCGGGCGGCAGCAGGAGGAAGGGAGGGCAACTTGAAGGCAGAGGTTGAGAGAGAAACTCTCCCCTTAAGAGCCAAACGCTTGAGCAGTTGCTGCAAGAACCTGGGTGTGAATTCTGTGCTGGCTTTCTGAAAGGGCTCTCCCACACCGATGCTTTCCATTCCAATAAAAGGCAATGGGCTCCAGGTGTCTGATATAACTAAGGGATTCCTCTTGTGCTGGGGAGAGTTGGGGTGTTTCCAGAAATTGGAGAGGTGGGGATACCTAATCATATCTTGCTCAGCAAGTGGCAGCTGACCTGGTCTAGGCTCAGAAGCTAAGCAGGGATAACCTCATTAATACTTGGATGGGACCCCTTCAGGTAACATCGAGGCTGCAGACTAGCCTAGGAAGCCCAAAACATCCTGGGAGAAGGCAGTTAGCAAACCATTTCTGTGCCGCTGCTGAGAAAATTGCATGGATGTGCCCGCCACAGAAATCAGTTGACCTTTTTTCTTAATGGTGCTACTTGTTCTGGTAACAAGCCAGCACAGGAAAGAGCCACTGCGGTAATGGTTGAAACTGCGGTAATGGCTGAAACAGTTCCAAGAAGGGGGGAAGGGGCACCCTGCATTGATTGGAAAGTGGGAGGAAGAAAGAAAGTAAGAGATGACAATGGTAGAGGTGCTATGTTAACTGTGGCTCCGTTTTATAAATCTACAGAAACGCACTGATGTTCAACAACGAACTTATGGCTGATGTGCATTTCATTGTGGGCCCAGTGGGGGCAGCCAAGAAAGTTCCTGCTCACAAGGTTGGTGGGACCTTTTCTGTTTGTGCCATGTATATGAATCATGTATTAAAAGATGCTTGTTCCCGTCCCCTTAACCCAATGACGATATTGTTGCACAAATGCAAGAAAAACAATTGTCTAAAAATATCCGAATATTTTACCTTCCAGTTAATCTGCAGTTGAGTGTTTACTAATGGTGGGGGGGGGGGTTTCCCAACCTCTAATAGTGGGTTACAAAAAATTGTGCTGAAATATTGTAATCTAAACCATTATAGCTAAGTGGGAGACAGGAAGTCTAATAAAATGTATTTAATTCTCTGCTTACCATCATCCCTGATTTGGAATTTATAATTTTTAATGCAGTATGTATTGGCAGTGGGTAGTTCGGTCTTCTACGCAATGTTTTATGGAGATCTTGCAGAGGTCAAGTCTGAAATCCATATACCAGATGTGGAACCTGCTGCTTTCCTAATCTTATTAAAGTAAGTAGTAATTAAGAAATGTTACTAATTGCATGACTTTAACATTCATGTTACTTAAATGTTTTTTTTTAAGTTTAAAGTTTTCTAAAGATGTCGAAAGCTGAAACTAAGAGACTCGTGTATTTTTCTTTTTAAAAAGGGATTCTTTTTATATTGATAGGTACATGTATAGTGATGAAATCGACCTGGAAGCAGACACTGTGCTTGCTACTCTGTACGCGGCCAAGAAATATATTGTCCCAGCGTTAGCAAAAGCTTGCGTCAATTTTCTGGAGACTAGCTTAGAGGCCAAAAATGCTTGCGTTCTGCTGTCTCAGAGCAGGCTCTTTGAGGAACCAGAGCTGACACAACGCTGCTGGGAAGTCATTGATGCTCAAGCTGAAATGGCACTGAAATCGGAGGGCTTCTGTGAAATAGATCAACAGACGCTAGAGATCATTGTGATGCGGGAAGCACTGAACACCAAGGAGGTTGTAGTGTTCGAGGCAGTTCTGAACTGGGCTGAGGCTGAATGCAAGCGACAAGGGCTGCCAGTTACACCAAGGAACAAAAGGAATGTATTAGGGAAAGCTTTATACCTGGTACGGATTCCAACCATGACTTTGGAGGAGTTTGCCAATGGAGCTGCTCAGTCTGACATCCTAACCCTTGAGGAAAGACATAATATTTTCTTGTGGTATACTGCTGCAAATAAGCCGAAGTTAGAATTTCCACTAACAAAGCGGAAAGGACTTGTACCTCAAAGGTGCCATCGATTTCAATCATCTGCCTATCGCAGCAATCAGTGGAGGTACCGGGGGCGATGTGACAGTATCCAGTTCGCTGTAGATAAACGGATATTTATAGCAGGACTGGGACTCTATGGGTCAAGTTGTGGCAAGGCCGAATACAGCGTCAAAATTGAACTGAAGAGGTTAGGCATTGTACTTGCCCAGAATCTGACAAAGTTTACTTCTGATGGATCTAGTAACACTTTCTCAGTATGGTTTGAGCATCCTGTGCAGGTTGAGCAAGACACCTTTTACAATGTAAGTGCCATTCTAGATGGCAATGAACTCAGTTACTTTGGACAAGAGGGAATGACCGAAGTACAGTGTGGAAAAGTGACATTCCAATTCCAGTGTTCCTCAGACAGCACTAATGGCACAGGAGTACAAGGAGGACAAATACCTGAACTCATTTTCTACGCATGATGCATTTCACTTAGATTGTATTCCAGGGCTGTTCTGCACAGTAATGGATACTTTGATCTGACTGAAAGACTACAGAGCAGTACTGAATATTATAGTACTTACCTATCTATTTACCATCAGGCTATCAAACTAAGTGAAGGAATGCTCTTGAATTTAATCTTATTTTATTTATTCATAAGCTATTTGACTTAATTATTAAACTGCAATATGCAGAAGGAGAAATGTTTTAAAACTTGCACATGATGTGCGTTTATTTTGTGTATAGACAACTAACTGCTGAGACTGACTCAAATAGAATGTTATAAAGTAGAGCAGTTTGAGAATCTGTTGAATATAAAACATTTTTACTTGTCCTAAATATCTGTGTGCTTTGCTCATTATTAATCCTCTGGTACTTGTACCACATCAATGTATGCAGAAATAGTAACTTTTTTTTTTTAAGATGAAACCCAAGGTGCTAAAATTCCACATTCTACAGGCAAAACCTCTTAGTAAGATGAAAGTACGCACATCTGAGACTGAAATGTATTTTTATATAGCATCTCTATTAGTAGAAATGCTTGCGCCTAAAACATAAGCAGAAAATAAATATAATTTCCTAGGAGATTAATTTCATGGGTGCAAAGAAAAGGCACACAGAAAATTTCAGAATTCTGTAACACAGCTACAGGAGCTGCAGTGTAATTAAATTGCTATACTTTTACCAACAAAAGCCAGTTCACATTGGCTATGTTCACAGAACACGATTAACAACCCACCAAACACTAACCAAGCTTTGTACGTTGTATGAATGTAGCTGCCAGGCCTTTGTTTGACTTGCTTATCCATGCTGTGTTTTCAAAATCTCAGTCCTGTGTTTGCTTATAGAATCATAAGTTAATAACTACAGGCAGGCAGCTATTTCCTCTCACGTAACGTTTTCCACTACTCAGTTCCATGTGTCCTAACTTACTTGTCACAGATCTTGTAATGAAATTCAATAATAATAAGCACATCCACTTGATTTTCAAAGGCAAGAATGGGGAAAAAAATGACACTACAGGAATCTACTTTGAACACCATGGCATTTACTTCTGAGTAAGCAAGCAGAGGATTGTGCTGTTTAATTTGGTTTTTGTAGTTTAATAATCCCCCAGGAGGAGAATGTCAGCCATCTGTATATCTAACTCTAGAGATAGCCCAAAGAGGCAAGCAACAAAGCTATCACAAAGCGTTATCTCCCAACTACTGTGCTCTACAATACTTAGTGTATAGTATAATACAGTATAGTATACTTAGTGCCCTTTCCACTCATGCTCATCCAGCAACTGGAGGCTTATTCTCATCAAGCAATATGGACTTAATTGGACAATATGTGAATTAGGGTAAGTCAGAAAAGTAGCATCAGCCAAGATCTAAAGGAGCTTATGAGCTATGTAATCAAAGGGATTCTGCACTTGTTTTCCATGACACATTTCTGCAACTGGAGGAAACCTCACAAATATTTAACAGAAATATGGGTATATACAATGCCCAGTGGAGCTCCTTGGATAATAAGCATCCTTTTTATCAATCTAAAGTTATAAATGAGATAAAAGCAAATAACTTGCAACCTCAGTATTTGCTAAATTCATATATTAAAAATGCATGATACTAATATAATGTCAATAGTGTTTGTGTTCAGTCTCTGAAAATTTAAAATTCTTGATGGAGTTATAAGGACCACTTACACAGCTATGGTCTTATTAAGTAATTAGACTGAAAGAGCATCTCTGAATTATATCCTAAATACATTTGCTATTATGTGAAACCAACAGCATAATCATCTAGCCCAGCATGCACAACAAGCTAATTTAGGGAAACATCTTGCATAGCTTGCCAGCACTGTTGCTAGGAGCATTAGAACATCCCTGGTTCAAATCTCTTCTCTGCCATTACCGCTCCATATGGTCATAGGCAAGCCACTTTCTCAGGGATAATGGTCTGTTTTAAGATTACTCAGATAATATACACAAAGTGCTTTAGACGCTCTAAAATGGTATATAAATTATTCAGAATGTCAGAAATGAATTATTTGACTTTCTGTTAGCAGTAAATTTTGGCATTTTCTAATATATCACGCTACTTCCCCACTATATTCAGGAATCACTTAATGAAAGTGTTCAGTACATTTCTGAGATTTGACATGACATCCACAATATAATGCTGTTACCACTGTTGATGTGCCAAAGCTGTTAAGAACATCTCTATAGGGATTAGTACCATACACTATATGGTACGATACCAGTACAAGGAAGCAATGGCTGGGCATTTCACTATGTTTTCTGCAAAGGTAGCATGAGCACATTTTTTTTGTCATGGAAATATTCCTTTGTGCATTTAAACAGGGCCACTCTGTCTATAGACTCTTACACAGAATTCATTTTTTTTAATCATGTTTTTCAAAAAAAGAATGACCTGGTTCACATACAAGTCTGAGCTGTAATGGATAGCTTTATATATCACAGTAGGCTAACAGAGTAAAGTATGCCTTAGCATTATGCATGAGCCAGGTCACAAAGTCAGTGGTGTACACAACACCACTATTTTAATTTCTGTCCCCAGGTCATGGTTTAGAAAGAACGTTTTGGATTTTTCAAAATTGCAGAGGAAGCACTGCCTTTTTAAGGAAGCAGGCCTCAAATCCCAAGTGCTGGCTGGGGAATTCTGGGAGTTGAAGTCCACACATCTTAAAGTTGTTACGGTTAAGAAACACTGCACTAAACTAACCAAGCTCTTCATAATTATTATTCACTCTTCCCCTTCTATCTTCAATTGATTCTCATCACATACAATCTTGGGAAAGGATAAACTTTGTTTCAGCAGCTGTAGACCAGTGCAATGTCCTATATTTAGTCTACGTTCTATGTTCATGCCTCTGCATGCTCTGAAGTACTATTTTGCCTTTAAGTTCAAAGCACTTATTACCATCCTTATTTTATTTCTGTTGAATGTTAGTGCAAATACATGTTTTGTTGCAGTTACTTCAAAAGATCGATATAACTGGAAGAAGTTACACTGATAATAGAAGTAACTGTTTTTCAGTTTTAAGTTAAACCCTGGGCTTACGTGGACAGCATTCATTTCTAGATTCCTCTGGACTTAATTCTGAAGTGCTTTTAAATACAAGTTTATTTAGTTAGTTAGTTAAACATCCCATGCAAGTATTTCTGAAAAGTTGCCATGAAACCATGGCACAATGTAACTACATATCAAAAGCCAACTCTTATTTAAAAATACCTATAGCTGGAGCATTTATGCAGAGCTCTCGGGCCAACAGAAGGAACGTTTTTCCCAGCACGTAGATGTTCACCTGTACAAGGGGGAAAAAATGATCCTTTGAATATGAAGAAGCAGAAATATATGTCTTTAGATGAAATAATCAGAAAATAATCATCTAGTGTTTAAATAAGCAAAATGTTTTCAAGTAAATCCCAAAATTCCTCTGACACAGCCAATTACCAAATTATTTGGCAGAAAAATCCCTAATGGACTGCATTTAATTTTGGCTTAGTGCTACCAGAATAAGAAAAAAAAAAAATATTCATATAAAATGGGGTAACCAATTTTCACAGATCTCATTACCCGGCAGTCCCTTCCTTTGAAAATCTGCTTCTAAAATGTAGAAGACCTTCCAGAACAACATGGAATATAGTACAAGATCCTGCAGTAAGGTGAAACCATGAAAACTGGATACTTTGTATGGATATATAAACTCTTTCTGCTAATGCAAAACTACAAAAACAGTTTTGTGACCTATGAAAACAGATGCTTTGTCAGTTCCCAAGATTCTTCTCATATGTGGTCTTATATGTTCTTTTAATGAGCCCTTTATTTTTCCTAAGCATTTTTATTCAGGTTTACAAATCTCAGAATTTTAATCAGTTATGTAGCTGGTTCGTTACTAACTAAATTATAACACTTATCATTTACTGACATAACCAACTAATCCCCCAAATAACTGCAAAGTGGATCTATATTATTTCGATATTATTGGAATTGTAGAAGTACAGCTCCTAGTTTTTCCCACCAATGAAAGGCAAGACTGCTAGTAAGACATGAAAACTTGATGTCTTGATTCTTCTACTTCAATGGTCCAAGTTCCAGACTGTCTCTCTGAAAAATGTGGGGGAAAGGAGCTACATCTTGCAGACAAATGTACAAACTGTAACAGGGCACTGCATTATTCCAATATCGGAAAGGCAAATTTCTGAGATCAGGTGCAGGTGAAAATTCCCTGTGAATTACGACAATGAGAACTGCCCTGCCGCAAGCTGCTGCAGTTCCCACAGTCCCAAAAACCCCTTCACTGCCCCACATGAAACAAAAGTAAAAGTAAAAACAAGCAAGCAAGCAAGCAGCCTTGCACTTTATCCTAGGAAGTGCCAAAGGGAAGTGAGAAGCAGATAAACCTCTTCCCTGGGCTAAGTGGGGGGAGGGGGGTGCAAAACAGTCAAGCAGCATTTCCCTTACATTACATTACCCAAAGCCCGCAATCTACCAATACATGTGATCCTCAACTTTGTCTTTCAGTTATTGGGAGAATGAAAAAAATCATCAATCAAGTCAACAGAAAAACATGAAAGGCTATCAGAAAGTGTAGAGAAAAGGTCAGTACACAGTGTCATCCAGAAAAACTGGGCGCTAACATCCTCAAAGCTGTTCAACAAGTTCAGCATTTCAAAGTAGGCTTTCTTAATACATCTGTGGACAGCAGGCTATGCTCAAAGAAGGAAAACCCATAAATCATCTCATTCAAGGACTCTTGATAGAAGCAACCAAATTCTCCACACTTGTTAATCATTTGTTGTTTATACTAAACTACAGAAAATTCTGTAGATATGTATCAGGCAAATAAATTTTACTGCAGATTTTTTGAAACAACCGTACAACTTTAAAAGCAACATGGGAGAAGGAAATGATGGAAGATGCTCCGGTAAGGGTTTCTGTGAAACCTTTGATCGGGGGATCTGACAGAGTTGTACTTTCACCCTTGTAACTGGGTAGCTGTAGAAAACTGACCAACAACCCATGTTTTATTTGAGGTCAAACAGGCATCTCAGCCAAATACTACTCCCTTATTCTCTCTCATTGAATCTATGCTTATACCTTTCCATTTAGAGAAAGGGGGAATGCATGTATTTATTAACACTTTGGGCTATCAATTCCCTACCCTCTACCCAGCTTTCTTCTTTGTGGCAAGTTTAAAAAAAAACACTCCAGGTTGCTTCAGTATTAACCCAGCAGAATGGAAGCAGGAGTCTGTCATGGCCAATTCCAAATAAATTGCAAAGAGAGAGGCAAAGAAAATAAATGGAATAGAGAGATACAAGTGGAATGATTACCAATAATTAGGCCCCAATATTTGTCAAAACACAATATTCAAAAACCATTAATTTAGGTACCATATTACATCTCCCCCAGATATTTTAAATGCAGCTGTGCCCTTAAGACACACATCATTCTAATATCTCAAAAAGGAAGATAGTGGCTGGATTCACACATTATGCTAAGCTATAATACAGTTAGTTGTTTTGGGAATTATGTATCAACCCTCACACTGTTCAACAAACGAAGATCACAAATCCAGCATCAAAATTATGTATCAATACAGCCACAGTTCTAAACCAGAGATTACAATAAAACCTGAATTGCATAATTTAAAACTTAAGCCATGGGTCAGGATTTTCAATCTAAAGGGGCAAAGATTTAGAGTTGCACATATAATTATTATTCCATCCTCAGCACTCCCCTTTCTACAGAGCAGATGCGTGGCAGTGGTCATAACTACAGCCACCCTTAGTGCAAACCACAGTGTACAAATCCTGTCTACATTATGATTTCAGATTCTGGTTTGCTAATCCCAAACTATGATTTCTCAAGTTATATTTTATAGAAATAATAGTGAAACTTCTTAGCATGATTTCAAATAATGTCTAAATTGACTTACTAAGTTAGACATGGGCAAATTAAACCTTAGTTCATACAGTCACTGAAATATTATTATTCAGCATTTTATCTAATCTTTTAGCTGAAAAAGCTCCCAGAGCTAAAGTGAGAGATTAGATTGGATTAAGCTAGTCTGTTTGTTTGTTTACAAGTACTTTATGCCACTTCAATCAATCGGAATCTAAGCAGCTTAGAAAAGCAATACACCATATATAACCATATAAAACATACATATAAATATCAACAATTAAAAATCAGCAGCAGCAGCTGCCACCATCAGCCATACCCACATACACCAAATACATGCAACCTCAACATCTCAATCCCCAAACAACTGCCTAATCAGCCAATTTTTCACCAACTTTTGGAATGTTTATTATGGGGATGCTGATATTTCTGGGGCAACCAGCGCCACAGGAGGGGAGCTCTGGCAGAGAATGCTCATTTTCAAGGTCCTTCCCACTGTACCTCATGGGGGATGGGGACTCTTACCATTGTCTCTCTACTGGCCCATCTTTGGTGGGCAGACTCGACATGGAGCAAGAGGTGTGCAGATACCTGGACAGCCAGCTATGCCGGACTAATTGTTACTAGCACCTTGAATTGCACCTGGAAACAAAATGGCAACCAATGCAGCTCCTATGACAATACTGAGACATCAGTGAGTACATGGGCGACTGCATTCTATGCCAGTTAAGTAAGTTTCCAGGTGGTCCTCAGGGTCAGCCTCATGTTTGGCATGTTACTCTCTTTAGGGCAGGATTCCCCAAACTGTGAGGAGTACCTCCCTTGGGGAGGTGCAGATAGAGTCCAGGGGAGGTATGAAGAACCTTTTAGTTGTACATCGGTACAAGAAACCCACCTTTCCCAAAGTTTCATTGTCAATCTACCATTTATTGTGCCTTAATTCCAGCTAGTAATCAATGGTAGACGCATTTTCAGCAAAGCAAGAATGTGACTACAGTATGTCTCTAATGTATGCCAAATCACAACACTGCCAGGTTTCAGATACCTTTTAAACAGCCTTTCATATTTGCCCTGCCCCAGTCATTAACTATCCCCTAAAATTTGTCTTTTAATGAATTGCTTTTACACAGTTTCATTCAAGTCTGTTTTTACTTTGTTTTATTCTGAAATATTTTATACTTTTTGTAAACTACACTAGGATTTTGTATATGCATGCTGAAAAACAGAACAGAAATACCTCAAATAAATGTATGTATGTACCTATGTATGTATGTATGTGCTGGATGGATTACATCAAATAATGCAAATGCAATCAGATAAAAACTGACAGGCGCTATGATCCCTATGGGCACACAGCAACAGCATCTATAGTGTCTCTTTGGTACCCGCCTGCCTCCCTGCTCCACCTGACTTTTTTTCAATTGTTTTAATAAAAACAAATTAAACAGCATTCAAAGATCATGTTAAAATTAAAATCCAGTTTCATTCTGGAGCAGACAAAAGAGATATTTCAGAGGGAAGATAATTATTAACAAGTAATAGTCAGTTGAGAGGGTCAAACTGATTTCTTAGGGAGGCATTTATAGATCTGTTGACGCTATCTGACCTCACTGCCAGTTAAGCCTTTTGAATTATTCCTTTAATACAACTCTGGGTTACGTGCTCATACTATGCTAAATCAAGTGGCTGTCCAGAAAATGGGAGTTGCCTTTGTGGGGAAATCAAGCCACTGAATAAGAGCAGTTAGCCTGCTCTATATTCAGACTGCCACACTCCAAAACGGTATACGTTCTGCAGTCTCCCTTTTCAAATCTTAGCTGTCAACTTGGAGCAGAGTTTCTGCACAAAGGGACTATTTTCTAGTCTTCAACGTTTTGTTGTTGTAGGTCTCCCCGTCACCACATTCTATCTGCAAGCCTGTGCTTGTAAAAATCTGTAATATGACTACTTTTTTTTTCAGAATAAGAAAGATATTTGAGTCACAATACTATACAAAAAAATATAAAAAGTGGCAGACCTAAATCATATACATTTACATAAATATAATTTATTTATATTATATCTATTATATCTATATAATATTATATATATTATATATTTATATATATTTATATTTATATATAGATATAGTATTATATATATTATATATTTATATTTATATATATAAAAATAAAAAATAAATTTATGTAAATAAATAAATTATATAAAGAGTTGGGGGGTGCAGTGTATACATAAAATTGCTTGATGCCATTTATCAGTGAGTCTCCCAATGTATCACTGTAGCAAAACAGCTAAGGCTATCAATGATTGCTAGGGGTGATAAAATTAGCCAGCTTCAGAACTGGTAAGCCTGTCAATGCCAATTGCTGGGGTACACAAACAAAATAGTGCTGCTGCATTTATGCCTACCCATGTGCTTCTGGAATAGTAATAACAATAACAATAATAAACAATTAACTTTAGATGCCCCCGACTCCCAACCACTCTGGGCAGTTTACAAATTGTTAAAAACGTTTAAAAGCAAGGAACAATACTAAAAACACAAAAGCAACACAAAACAAAGGAACAGAAATGGCAGAGAAAACAAACCCAGATGGAAATAAGAAAAAAGAAGTCAAGGAGTGTCAGTCATCCTCGCCAAAGGCCTGGCCAAAGAGCCATATCCTCTGGGCCCTTCGAAATACCAGGAGGGCAGGAGCCATGTGAATCTCGGTGTGGGGGGGACCTCAGTCCTCATTAGAGGAATCTGATTTCCACTGTTCAAACTGAATGTCAGTCTAATCTAGTAGGGTTCTTTTCTGTTGTTCAAGTAATATGAGTCATTTAGTTCTCTCCAAAGTTCTACTGTTCAGCTTCACACATCTTAGGATAGGTCTGCTCTGAAGACTTATGTCTTAAGATAGCCATTTTTATGCAGAACCTGTAACCCAGGAAAAAAAGTTTATTTCTCAAAGAGGGAGGTATATTGTTATGTCTGCCTTGTTTTGTACATTATAATACTATATTGCACATGCATTCTTTTGGATTCGTAAGTCCTTGGAGAGCTTCTTCATGAACTTCATGTTCTCCTCACTGTTAATACTGCCCAATTATTTGCCCTGTCCTACAGTCCTCCTCAACTCATGCCTTCAAGATGTGTTGAATTTAAACTCCTACAATCCTTAACCAGTATCCTCAATGAATTCTAAAATATCTGGTGGGCACCAAGCTGGAGTAGGCTGCCCTAGCTCCAATTCACACCATTTCTCAGGCTATAAATTCCCTACCCTCTACCCAAAATCCCTACCCTCTACCCAAAGCATGCAAAGATAGCTGTTCCTTTCCCTTGCTTTTTGCTTGTAATCATTCCTTACCAATTGAAGAGTACGCAGGTAAATGGATAGCAATCAAAATGAGTAGCAAGAGCAGTTTCAGAAAATCTGGGAGTTAGTAATGGGCCTATTGCTAGTATATAGATACAGTGGCATGGCTGAGCCCATTGGATGAAAGGTTGCAGGTCCCAAAGCATTCTTTGAAGTATTTTGGGTCTACACATCCTAGCTCTGCCTTCTGTCTTGATGAAGTAGCTTGGCAGTTACTGCTGCTACCACCTATCTTCTGGGGGGCACCTCACCTGGCATTCTCTTCCTCACCCAAGCTTATGAGAGAGCTTTTACCATCAGTGTGGCTTTTCTGTCAAATGTAAAGGGGAAAAAAATAAGGAACAAAGGAACAAACTATAGTGTTCCTGCCTGCCCCTATACTGTTGAGACATGTGACTAATGGAATCATCTCTTTTTTCTCCCCTTTCCTTTGGGAGACAGACCAATCTCACAAAAAGATAAATAAAATCAACTTTTGTTTAAAAAAAGGAAAAGAAGGAATGCAAAAATCCCTTTTTTAGCTTCGTCACATGCCAAACATCCAACAGCAAAGGGAATAAAATATACAAAGCTGTTCAAATCGCAGCTCACAATTTAATAGAACCTTCCACAGAAAAATCTTCTGGGTAGATCACAAAAAGATGCTGCTCTGGTTCTAATTTAGAGGCAATTTTACTGTAAAGAGGATGTATTATTTGGTTCTATTGTTTATTAGTATATTTAACATATTTGGAAGTTTAGTTCATTGTACTATGTATTTACATTAAAATGTTAAAAAAAAGAAGTTCCAAGTTGCATAAAACATACAGTACAGAGCTTATACAGAAAAAATAAATACCAGGGTCAAAGTATTAGGCTTAAGCAATATACAATAAAATATAGATTAAAATTCTAAGTTTTCTGAGTAGGCTTGTTTACCTTAGAGATAAACAGATTCCTGAAGCAAAAGTCTCCTGCTTATCTTCCTGGGCTTTTTTAGTTTCTTGTAGATTCAAACCTTTAATCAGAGGCTCAGAAGAATGTTACTTCTCTCCGTTGACCTAGCCATGATACTCAGCTGCTGCCTTTGTTCTAAAAGGATCAACAATTTTCTGTCTAGCAGAAAAGAAAGGGCTCCATGGACAAAGCCATGTAGTTCTCTTGGCAAGTGGAAGTGGCTTGCAACTCCTTTCAGGATTGGTTTGTTGGTTTGTGTGTTTACTTCTTAGTCTATCCCAGTATTTCTCAACCATGGCACCTTTAAGTGCTCCAGCACTTTCTTGTGCGTGTGTGTGTGAAAGCCCACACGCTGCTGAGATCCAAAAAGACAAAGCAAAAGCATAATTTACTATTTTTTACTTGGTGCTAGAATGTATATTATCTGACATTACTAGATTAACACCAGAATTCTTGGGGACCATGTGTGAATATATACTATACTGGGAGTTTAAAAGTGGAGACTGTGGGCAGTGATGGTGCTATTTAAAACCCAGAATCTTCATGCTCTGGAGAGCCAACTCCATAACGCTGCCTGTGATAAAACGACAATGTCTTTTGTCATTCCACAGTCCTGGATTTCTGGAGCCAAGGGAAGATATTAGACTATTTCTCAATAAGCTTCAATGCTATTTGCTTGCCTGTTCAGGGCCTTCTTCTCTGCCCTTGATATTTGCTATCTCCAACTACATCAGAGACTAAGTTTTGCCAGCACTTAGATCTGAGCCCCTGACAACATAACAGAAGATGGGGATATCTCAGTTTTGTTCTTACTTCAGTGATGTCCAAGTTTCAGTGGCTGGACAAAAAAGAAATGGAAAACATTCCAACTTCTATTTCAAGGCTGTTAAGCTACAGACAAAAATTTACCTGTATCCTATCCTTGCCACTATCTAGCAAGCAGAAAAAACACAGGCTCGGTCTACAAAGCAGACACCAGCACCTCTTGATTTAAATCTGGCTGTACCAAATGTTTGGGATTAATTTTACAGAAAAAGCAGTATGCTCAAGTGCAGAATGCCAATACCTCACACACCCACTGTAACACCTCCTTGAGACTTTTCTTGTTGCTGTATGGACAGACAGATGGAAAGAGAGAGGGCCATGGAGAAGTTACACCATTGGAAAAATATGCACAAGGAGATAAAACAGAGATCAATGTGGGGATTATTCAATTCACATAACATGTATGCTTCTTTTGCTCTAAAACTTTGCTCCACATCTGATCAGATAATTAGTCAATTTAGCCCCATTATTGTTTGCATTGAGCTCTTCTCACAGTCATATTAAAGTAGTTTCCTCTAGCCCAGTTCCTGATCCATAAGGAGATCAAGGGATACCTGATAATGCAGGAGATTCAACCCACCTCTGGATCAGGCACTGCAACTTATTTACCCTTCACTGATCAGACCTCTCCCTTGCCCATGAATCTTCCTGCTTGACCTCACAACTGTCACCTACTTCTACTGCCAGCTGTTTTTAGAACTATTTCTAATCACTGGGGTAGAGCAATGTTGCACTTCAAGTGCCATGGAAAATTCTTGGGAGACATGGCCATCAGACAGACTTGGTCCAATAATTCAAAAGCAAGTGAGCCAAGGCACAACTAACTGGTGGGATGTGATTCAGATAAGCTGAACCACTAGAGGTGGAGAGATAGTTCTTGTCTGAATGCTTTCCTATTATCTTTTGTTTTAACTCACTACACATGCAAATTCATAAAAGCAGGTAGAATGCTAGGCTATTTTCTTTTTAAATATGCATCAGTGTTTGTTCTTACTAACAATCTACCCCTGCAATTTCATTAAGAAGCCCAGGGAAACCTGTACCACATGTCCTGATAATGACCAGCATTTATTTATTTATGCAAGGAATAAATCACAAAATACTGGAAGTAAAAAAAAAGCAGTACAGTTAAAAAAGAAAAAGAAAAGCAAAACCCTAATACCAGAACTATGTAGGCATTAATATTCTTAAAAATGTATTGCTTGGGAATATAAGTACATTGGCATGCTTAAGGAAAAATGATAAAATTAAATATTCCTATTCAATACTTCTGTCAAAAAATGCATAGACATAGGCAATATAGTAGGATGAATGCATTAATATAAGTAAGAAATTGAGACCAAAGACAAGTAAAATTACTCTTAACTAAAAGATTCTTCAGCGTTCTTTGTTGCTGTATTATTTTTTCAGCCAAAGCAAGTTCCCATACTTCAAAATACTTCTGATTCAATGAAAGATACATTCTAGTTTTCCAGTATATTGTGATACAAAGTCTGGCAGCTAACAGTAGGGACTGAATCAATTTCGTATGTTCCATCAATGTATATGCCTTAGAAAATATGGACAATGAAACAACAAAGTTCATTGTGAGAGATTGCTAGATTATTTTGCAATGTGTTCAAAACGTTTGATAACAAGTAATGGCAAATTAGGCATTGCCCCCAAAGATGGTAATATACCAATCTGCTTGCAATTCTGCCAATACAATTTAAAAACCTTAAAATTTAATGGAGTGGAGTGCCACCTATGGATTATCTTCCTGGTCAATTCTTGAATTTTAAAGGAAGTCTATGTCACAAAGAATTCCAGTAAGATACATCAAGCTCATCTTTCGAAAGTTTTGAGAACCTGTTGTGCTTAATTAAAAAAAGAGTGTTATGTAATATTGAAGAAATTCCTTCAGTTTAAAAATAGTCGTACACCATTCTTCAAAAGCTCTAATGGCTGAAAGTGATTAGCTTTAATCAGTTTACAAAGGCAAGTTTTAATGATTCATTTGAAGCCAAGATGCAATTTATTCACCAGTAACAGAGTTTCTATCAAGAATCAAATAGCTAAAACCTCTATAGTCCCATTCCATGTATTGGAAAACCTAGTTAGGGTTGCGCCTAAGCCTGTTCACTCACACCCAGATCCTAACAGCCTTCAAGCACTGGAGCAGCACACTGACAGAATCACTTGGTCAGCCAGAGGTCAAGACATACCATAAAACAGATACATTGATTATACCTAACCACATGCCATTGGATGACCTCTCATAGCAATCTCATGTAAATGTTAAATAGGAGAGGGGAGAACATGAAGCTGTGAAGAACCCAACAAACTAGTCTAGCACATGGTCTCCAGAGAAAGGAGAAGAACCATGGTAAAACATAGTAAAGGTAAAGGTTTCCCTTGACATTAAGTCCAGTCGTGTCTGACTCTAGGGGGCAGTGCTCATCTCCGTTTCAAAGCCGAAGAGCCGGCGTTTGTCCGTAGACACTTCCATGGTCATGTGGCCAGCATGACTACACGGAATGCCGTTACCTGCCTGCTGAAGCAGTACCTATTAATCTACTCACATGTGCATGTTTTCGAACTGCTAGGTTGGCAGGAGCTGGGACTAGCCACAGGAGCTCACCCCATCACGCGTATTCGAACTGCCGACCTTCCGATCGGCAAGCTCAGCAGCTCAGCGGTTTAACCCGCAGCGCCACCACATCCCTTATGGTAAAACATACCCAACTCTTAATCCCCAAAGTTGGTCCAGAAGGGTACCATGATTGATGATATCAAAAACTGTTGAGAAATCAAGGAGGACCAGAACAGTTGTACCACCTCTATCTTGATCCTGCCAGAGATTATCCATAAACATGGTTAATAGTATCTTAGTACTATATTCCAGCCTAAAACCTAACTGAAAAGAATCCAGATAATCCATTTCCCCCAGGGCCCTCTGGAGCTACAGCCCAACCATCTCTGGAGCTACAGCCCAACCACCTTTTCTACCACCTTCCCAAAAAGGAGAGGTTGGAAACTGGATGAAAACTCAGTAATATTGAGTCCAACAATGGTTGCTTAAGGAAGAAGTACACTACCACCTCTAAGGCAGGAGGGAAAACCCTTCTCACTCAAGGATGAATTTACCACTGTCTGGACCCAACCACACATCTTCCCCTGGAACATTTAATCAGCCAGAAGGGATACAGATCTAGCCTCCAGGTGGCTGCACTCATAACTCCAAGCATCCTGTCCACTTTGCCAAGATGTACAGGGTTAAACTCCTCCCAGAGGAGGAGCAAGACCAGCCTGAGCCTCGGTCACTTCACTAAGACTTGCCCAGTCAGAGTCTAACTTGGAGTGGATTTGAGCAATTTTATCCATCAGATGCCTCGCATCTGTAATCCTTACAGCAGTTTTTAAGATGATCAGGCCCTTCCCTTCCTAAAAGGGTGAGGGTCAACTAAATAGGGGCTACTGGGTGGCACTCTGGAGACACTGTAAGAGAAGAAAAATAGTTAAATTTTGTTGCTGTTTTCACCAAAATGTAGTCCTTAATCTAGGTTCATGGCCATATCCAGTCAGACTTGCTCCCAGTCTTTCTCCACTGGTATTCTAAGTCTCTCTTCTGCCACTTCTTTTCCTGGAGTTCCTTGGTAAACCAAGGGGCACCGTGGGATCAGCAGATAGAAAGAGGCCATTCAGGAGCCAATCCAAGGCCTTTGTCACCATGTGGCCACCAAAGTGAGTTGGGCCCTTGACAACCTGAGTCAGGTTCATGCTCTCAAGCTGCCTCAGAGTTTACAATGAGTGAAGGCAGACTCAAGTCTCCCAGCACCATAAACCTGGAAACTTTGATCACCAGCCCTGGCACAGCCTCAAGTAGGGAAGCTGCTGTGCAGCAGGGAGACCAGTACAACAGAGCAATCCCAACTAATCTCTTGGGCCCAACTTCACACACAGTCTCATATTCAGTTATCTGGGGAGAAGTGCCTCTACAAGCTGTAGAGTTTCTCAAATGACAATAGCCATTTCACCTGATCAATTCCACAGACCTAGGATCATGCCTGATAAAAAACGTTGGGTATAACTCTGAGAGGGGAACATCCCCTCTGCACCCATCTAAGTCTTGGGTAATGCATGTCACATCTGCCCTCTCATTCACAATGAAATCATGGATGAGGTAAGCTTATTGCAGGGAGATTTGGCGTTTTAACAGCAGCAGCTGGAAACAAGACCTCTAAGGATCTGATGACCTGGAATTCAGGAGGAACGCAAGGGGCTGAAAGGCTGAATCATGTGATATATCAAATCAGCCTTCTCCAAGAATGGCTCCTATCAGCTCCAACAACTCCACCCCAGACCACTCTATAACCCAAGCCCCCACACACCAGCACCATCCACTTCACAGGACCCTGGAAGCTGTTTCTGCACAACATTCAACAGCTTCCCCAAGGCTCTGATCTACCCATTCAAGTTTCCCAATCAGAAAATAAAGCAAGTCTAACAAGACATGTTCTTAACATCTTCATGCTAACTCTGGGAATCACTGAATTGTTTTCAAGGTGTTTACAGACCAATTGCTTTATTATCTGATCAGATCAATTTTCCCCTTTCTGAAGAAAAGGACATTTATCTCTTCCAGACATCTGGTACTTCACTCATTTTCTTTCGATTTTTCAAAGATATGAATACAGCTTCAGCCAGATCTTGAGAGGGTTCCTTTGGTATCCTAGAATGCAATTCATCTATCCCTGGAGTTAAATCTCATTCAAAGTAAATAGATATTTGACTGTATTTCTCTGACTCAAGGTGGAACTGTGCTCCTTGAACCTGTTTTTCACAAACACCCAGTGGAAGAGAGAGAAGACTAAATCGAAATGGGAGCTGAATAATTCTGCCTTTGTTATCTGTTATCCTTTATGCCATCTTCTCTCAATAGCTGAATTTTTTCCTCTTTTTTATTTCTGAATATGTTTGAAAAAAATTATTTTTTTACCAACCTCAGATCATTTTGAGCTTTAATTTTCTTGATACTATCTCTACAAATCTGAGCTAGTAATACCTATTCCTTCTATTCCTCTTTCTGTCTCCTCTTTCTGTCCTTTTTTTATTTTTTTAGCCTTCACTAAATATTTTGTGCAATCACATTGGCTTCTTATGCAGTCTTCCAATTTTCTTCCTTGTTGGACTTGTCTGAAGTTTTGCTTTCAGTCTCTCCATTTTTAAGGAAGTTTGACTCTTTTTCCTATTAGCGTCTCCTGCCATGTAATCCATTTTTGTCCATTTCAAAGTACATGTCTGAGTTCAACTCCTTTTAATTTCATCTCCTTTTAATTTCCCTTAAAATCAAGAAGTGCAGCATTATACAATCACTTTTGTTGTTGTTTATTCGTTCAGTCGCTTCCGACTCTTCGTGACTTCATGGACCAGCCCACGCCAGAGCTTCCTGTCGGTCGTCAACACCCCCAGCTCCCCCAGGGACGAGTCCGTCACCTCTAGAATATCATCCATCCACCTTGCCCTTGGTCGGCCCCTCTTCCTTTTGCCCTCCACTCTCCCTAGCATCAGCATCTTCTCCAGGGTGTCCTGTCTTCTCATTATGTGGCCAAAGTATTTCCGTTTTGCCTTTAATGTCATTCCCTCAAGTGAGCAGTCTGGCTTGATTTCCTGGAGTATGGACTGGTTTGATCTTCTTGCAGTCCAAGGCACTCTCAGAACTTTCCTCCAACACCACAGTTCAAAAGCATCGATCTTCCTTCTCTCAGCCTTCCTTATGGTCCAGCTCTCGCAGCCATATGTTACTATGGGGAACACCATTGCTTTAACTATGCGGACCTTTGTTGTCAGCGTGATGTCTCTGCTCTTCACTATTTTATCGAGATTTGTCATTGCTCTTCTCCCAAGGATTAAGCATCTTCTGATTTCCTGACTGCAGTCAGTATCTGCAGTAATCTTCGCACCTAGAAATACAAAGTCTTTCACTGCTTCTACATTTTCTCCCTCTATTTGCCAGTTATCAATCAAGCTGGTTCCCATAATCTTGGTGTGTTTTTTTTTTGACGTTTAGCTGCAAGCCAGCTTTTGCACTTTCTTCCTCCACCTTCATCATAAGGCTCCTCAGTTCCTCTTTGCTTTCAGCCATCAAAGAGGTATCATCTGCATATCTGAGATGGTTAATGTTTCTTCCAGCGATTTTAACTCCAGCCTTGGATTCCTCAAGCCCAGCTTGTCGCATGATGTGTTCTGCATACAAGTTGAATAGGTAGGGTGAGAGTATACAGCCCTGCCGTACTCCTTTCCCAATCTTAAACCAGTCTGTTGTTCCGTGGTCTGTTCTTACTGTTGCTACTTGGTCATTATACAGATTCTTCAGGAGGCATACAAGATGACCTGGTATCCCCATACCGCTAAGAACGTGTCACAATTTGTTATAGTCCACACTGTCAAAGGCTTTAGAATAGTCAATAAAACAGAAATAGATGTTTTTCTAAAACTCCCTGGCTTTTTCCATTATCCAGCGGATATTGGCAATTTGGTCCCTAGTTCCTCTGCCTTTTCTAAACCCAGCTTGTACATCTGGCAATTCTCGCTTCATGAATTGCTGAAGTCTACCTTGCAGGATCTTCAGCATGACCTTACTGGCATGTGAAATGAGTGCCACTGTTCGATAGTTTGAACATTCTTCAGTGTTTCCCTTTTTTGGTATGGAGATCTAAGTTGATTTTTTCCAATCTGATGGCCATTCTTGTGTTTTCCAAATTTGCTGGCATATAGCATGCATTACCTTGACCGCATCATCTCGCAAGATTTTGAGCAGTTCAGCTGGGATGCCATCGTCTCCTGCTGCCTTGTTATTAGCAATGCGTCTCAAGGCCCATTCAACCTCACTCTTCAGGATGTCTGGCTCTAGCTCACTGACCACACCGTCAAAGCTATCCCCGATATTGTTATCCTTCCTATACAGACCTTCCGTATATTCTTGCCACCTCTTCTTGATCTCTTCTTCTTCTGTTAGGTCCTTGCCATCTTTGTTTTTGATCATACCCATTTTGGCCTGGAATTTACCTCCAATGTTTCTAATTTTCTGGAAGAGGTCTCTTGTCCTTCCTATTCTATTGTATTCTTCCACTTCCGCGCATTGCTTGTTTAAAAATAATTCCTTATCTCTTCTGGCTAACCTCTGGAATTTTGCATTTAATTGGGCATATCTCCCCCTATCACTGTTGCCTTTTGCTTTCCTTCTTTCTTGGGCTACTTCTAGTGTCTCAGCAGACAGCCATTTTGCCTTCTTGGTTTTCTCTTTCTTTGGGATGTATTTTGTTGCCGCCTCCTGAACAATGTTGCAAACTTCTGTCCAGAGTTCTTCCGGGACCCTATCTACTAAGTCAAGTCCCTTAAATCTCTTCTTCACCTCCACTGCATATTCCTTAGGAATATTAGTGAGCTCATATCTAGCTGATCTGTGGGTCTTCCCTAATCTCTTTAGTCTGATCCTAAATTGTGCAATAAGAAGTTTGTGATCAGAACTACAGTCAGCTCCAGGTCTTGTTTTTACCGACTGTATAGATGTCCGCCACCTTTGGCTGCAAAGGATGTAGTCAATCTGATTTCGGTGTTGTCCATCTGGTGAAGTCCATGTATAAAGCCGTCTCTTAGGTTGTTGGAAGAGAGTGTTTGTTATGCAGAGTGAGTTGTCTTGGCAAAATTCTATCAGCCTATGTCCTGCTTCGTTTTGTTCTCCCAGGCCATGCTTACCTGTAATTCCAGGTGTCATTTGACTTCCCACCTTAGCATTCCAGTCTCCTGTGATGAAAATAACATTTCTTTTAGGCATGTTGTCCAGTAGGTGCTGCAGATCCTCATAGAACTGCTCTACTTCAGCTTCTTCAGCATCTGTGGTTTGGGCGTATATTTAGGTCACTGTGATGTTAGATGGCTTGCCCTGAATTCGAATTGAGATCATTCTGTCGTTTTTTGGATTGTATCCAAGCACTGCTTTAGCCACTTTACTATTAATTATGAAGGCTACTCCATTTCTTCTGTGGTCCTCTTGTCCACAGTAGTAGATCTGGTGGTCATTTGATGTGAAGTGGCCCATTCCAGTCCATTTCAGTTCACTGACGCCCAGAATGTCTATCTTTAATCTTGACATCTCACCAATAACCACATCCAATTTGCCCTGGCTCATAGATCTTGCATTCCAGGTTCCAATGGTGTGTTGATCCTTAGAACATCAGATTCACCGTTCACCACCAGCACCATCGGCCGCTAGCTGTCCTTTTGGCTTTGAGCTAGCTGCGTCATCACATCTGGGGCTAGTTGAGCTCATCCTCTGTTCCTCCCCAGTAGCATTTTGACCATCTTCCGACCTGGGGGTCTCATCTTCCGATGGTATACCGACATATCTCTGGTTGTACTGATCCATTTAGTTTTCACGGCAAGAATACTGGGGTGGGTTGCCATTACCTTCCCCAGGGATCGCCTTTAGTCTGACCTCTCTGTCATGACCTTCCCATCTTGGGTGGCCCTTCACGGTTTAGTTCATGGCATCATTGAGGTGCTCAAGCTCCAGCACCACAACAAGGTATTCCCCAACTAATTCCAGGCTGCCTATTGTGTTTTCCCTGTTGCTTACAGTCATGTCAGAAAAGGCTGATCTCCTTGTGCCTTGTTGAAAAACAACTGTTCTTTCTGAACGTTCTGGAAGAATCATGCTTCACTGACTCTGCCTCCCAACAAAAGTAGGGATAATTAACATTACCTCATTGCTACTATATGAAAGAGTTGTGATTTGCTTTTGAAAAACTACAACTTTATTTTAGTTGGTAGCAGACACCAACAACAATACTGTTTTGAGGTGGATATTTTTAACATATAATTCCATTGTATTACTTATGTTCCTTGTGAAAAAGATGCATTCTTCAATTGCTCTATTCCAGTCATGGAATCAGCTTACTAGTTTTCAGCTATATTCACTAAATCTTATTTGCCTTCCTATAGTAAGAATTCAAAGTCATCTAATTTCCCATACTATGAACAGTAAGATATAGACAACAAAAATCATGAACTTTATGAATCAATGTTCTTAATTTTTTACTGAAAAGGCTCCAGTATACGTACTCTCCCCCCCACACTTACTATTCAGTTTGTGTGCAAAATCTACACAGAAGATAGGGTGGACTATTTTTCTAGGCTGTGGCTAAAAATTTTGACAAATCCTCATTTTAAGAATTCTTGAAATTATTTTGGAATTCAGCTTTGGGCTTGTAATTAGTTCCACTGAGCTAGTTATTGGCTTTAAAAATATCATTAAACAAAAATTTTAAAAACTGTTTCTTAAGCACAGACATTTCAAACAAATTATATTAAAGTATATTAAAATAAGGGCTTCTAACTGGCATAAATCTGAATACCCACTTATCTCCTGCCTGCATGTAAATATATTTTGATAACATGTACTAATACATATATTATTTCTCTACTACGAAGACTGACAGGTGACTGTGATGGCCACTGTAGAATCTTCCAGGACTTCTTCTGCATCCAAGCCTTAGTGGAATTTGAGGTATGCTTGGGATCATTGTCCTGTTGGAAGGTCCAATGACGCCCAAGCTTCAGCTTCCTTACAGACGACATGACGTTTTCTCCTAGGATTTCTCGATACTTCAATGAATCCATCTTGCCGTCCACACGCTGCAGGTTTCCAGTGCCAGAGGATGCAAAGCAGCCTGAGCATCACCGAGCCACCACCATGCCTAACTGTAGGCAGAGTGTTCTTTTCAGCATATGCTTCATTCTTCTTTCTCCAGACATACCACTGATCCATCGGGCTGAAAAGTTCCAGTTTTGTTTCATCGCTCCACAGAACAGAATCCCAAAACTTCTGTGGCTTATTTATATGATTGTGAGCATATTGGAGCTGACTTTTCTTGTGCTTTTGGGTCAGTACTGGTGTACATCTTGGAGTTCTGGCAAGGAAACCTTCTGTGTTTAGGTACGGACCTTACTGTGCTCACTGAAACCTCAGTGCCTGTTGCCACCAAGTCTTGCTGCAGGTCTTCTGCAGTCACTCGAGGGTTTCTCTCCACCTGCCTTCTCAGAAATCTGGTTGCAGCCACTGACAGCTTCCTTTTTCTGCCCCATCCAGGTAGTGTAACCACTGTTCCTTTATCTTTGAACTTGCAAACTATGCTTCCAACAGTGTCTCTAGGAACATTCAGTGCCTTCACTATCTTTTCGTATCCTGTTCCTTGTTTGTGAAGGGCAATGATCTCTTCTCTTACTTTTTTGGACCATTCTTTTGACTTAGCCATACTGTATTTCTAACATGCAGTCAAACGTGACACTCAACAAACCCCTACCCACTTCAGGTATTTCATGTGTTCCAGCTCAAGCACACCTGGTGCAACTACACTGCGTGCACAATTATTAGGCAAGTTGTATTTTTGAGGATGAATTTCATTACTGAACAACTACAGTGCTCTCAGTCAATCCAAAATGTTCATAAACCTTAAACCTGAATATTTAAGAAAGTAAAAGTGAGGTTTTGGCTTTCTTAGGAGCATATCTATGTGTGCACAATTATTGGGCAACTATTAGAGTGCAGAATTATTATGCAACTAAATGAAAAACGAAAATTCCCCCATCTCACTCGTTTATTTTCATCTGTTAAAGTGAGAATAATAAACAAACAACTCAAAATTTACAAATAAACATTTCTGACATTTCAAACAAAAAATCAGTGACTAATATAGCCACCCTTCTTTGCAGTAACAGTCATAAACCTTCCATTCATGGAGTCTGTCAGTTTCTTGATCTGTTGACGATCAACTTTTTGTGCAGCAGCAACCACAGCCTCCCAGACACTGTTCAGAGAGGTGTACTGTTTTCCTTCACCATAAATCTCCCATTTGAGAAGGGTCCACAAGTTCTCAATAGGGTTTAGGTCAGGTGAGGAAGGGGGCCATGTTATTATTCTTTCATCTTTGAGGCCTTTACTGGCTAGCCACACAGTGGAGTACTTCGATGCATGCGATTGTCCTGCATAAACATCATGGTCTTCTTGAAAGATGCAGACTTTTTCCTGTACCACTGCTTGAAGAAAGTGTCTTCTAAAAACTGGCAGTAGGTTTGGGAGTTGATTTTGAGTCCATCTTCAACCTGAAAAGGTCCAACTAGCTCATCTTTAATAATACCAGCCCATACGAGTACCCCACCTCCATCTTGCTGGCGTCTGAGTCAAAGTGGAGCTCTGTGCCTGTTACTGATCCAGCCACGGGCTCATCCATCTGGTCCGTCAAGAGTCATTCTCATCATCAGTCCACAAAACCTTTGAAAAATCTGTCATCAGATATTTCTTGGCCCAGTCTTGCCATTTCAACTTATGTGTCTTGTTCAGTGGTGGTAGAATTTCAGCATTCCTTACCTTGGCCATGTCTCTGAGCACTGAACACCTTGTACTTCTGGGCACTCCAGGTAGTTCTGGAATATGACAGCACTGGAGGATAATTGGTTCCTGGTAGCTTCACGTTTGATTCTTCTCAAATCTTTGGCAGTTAATTTGCGTCTTTTTTTCTCAACACGTTTCTTGTGACCCTGTTGACTATTTGCAACAAAACATTTGATGGTCCTGTGGTCACGCCCCAATATCTTAGCAATTTCAAGAGTGCTGCATCCCTCTGAAAGACTTTTTATGATTTCTGACGTTTCAGAGTCAGTTAAATCTCTTTTTTGGGCCCATTTTGCCTGAGGAAAAGAAGCTGCCTAATAATTATGCACACCTTGATATAGGGTGTTGATCTCCTTAGGCCACACCCTCCCTCATTACACAAATACACATCATCTGATATGCTTATATCCAATAAGCATTCAGGTTTATACAGCTTGGAGGTGGAAAATATGCATAAAAATGATATGGTCAAAATACTCACTTGCCTAATAATTGTGCACACAGTGTAATGAAGCCCTTGATTAGTTGCATCATGTGTGCTTGAGACAACACCTGTTTTGCATACTGCATGTGTGCTGTTGTGACGGATTCTATTCAGGGGGTTGAATAATTTTGAGACCGGAGAAGTCATTATAAGTTTATTTATTTATTTATCATATTTTTATTACCGCCCATCTCTCCCACTCGAGGGAGTTGCATTTTCAGTTGAATTTGGGGACACCATTTGAAGCATTTGTTGTGCTGAGCTATTTCAATTGCTTTTGTTTGATTTGTTCATTGCAAACATTGACATACTTCATTGCAAACAGCTGAAAGTCTGTACATTTTGACAATCAACTTGATTTGCAATGGAGGTTGAATAATTTCGATTACAACTATGGAATGGTCATTTCAAACATATGCAACACATTTGAACCATGGCCTTCTTGGGCAGTTAAGGCCTCTGGGAGGTGGCATGCAGTTGGGTTAAGTAGTGATTAATACCTCATTGAGGGAGGGGATGGTGCCAACTGTCTTGGACCTGACTTGTGATAGACAACTTTTGTTCAGTACCCAACCTCTCCTTTTTAGGGAAGGTTGTTGAGAGGGATTCATCTTGTGTGCCACTTGTGCCCATTCCTGGACCGCAATGCCTTGCTCAGAGCTACTCATGCCCTGATCACTTCCAGGCTGGATTACTGCAATGTGCTCTACATGGGGCTGCCCTTGAAGACCATCCAAAAATTACAACTCGTCCAGAATGTAGCAGCATAGTAGTCCTGGGTGCTCCACAGTTTGCTCATATTACACCGCTGCTGTGTGAGTTCCACTGGCTTCCAGTCTCTTTCTGGGTGCAATTCAAGTTGCTGGTTATCACCTTTAAAGCAGAGCCAGGCTATTTGCAGGGCCACCTCTTCCTGACAGTATCTGCCCATTCCACCAGGACTCTAGATCCCTTCCTTAAATGTTGTCATCTGGTGGGACTTAGAAAGCGCACCCTTTCCCCTGAGATATAGCAGGCCTTTACACTCCTAGCCTTTTGGAAGGCCTTAAAGAGCTGGCTCCTCCCACAAGAGCTGGGGTAGAGTAAGGCTGGAGCTCAGTAAAGTGGAATGCTGATGTGTGGGGGAGTGTTCCCTTTGGGGCACCAGGAGTTTTTGTTAATCTGAACAATTTATAAAGCCCACAGCATTGGCAGCATAATTATTAGCATCACAATTATACTAAATGTTGATCTGTTATTTGTAGAAGGGAGTGATAGATACCAAACACTTGATTCCAACTGCACTAAACAATTATCCCTGATTTACAAATCTTTTGTGATTTTATGTTTTACCATAGTTTTGTAAGCTGCCCAGGGTTATGGTACATGAGATAGGCAGCCATATAAGTATTTTAAATGAATACATACATTCATAGTTATTGAGATGGCAATATATTTGTTCATGCATCACCCTGCACATTTCAGCTAAATCATTCTCATGCAGATACAGCAGAAGTTCATCTAACCATCATAATATATGTGGGAAAATCACCCCTAATTTGGGACATTCCAGATGCTGGATTCTGGTAGTTTCAGTCTCAACATACCTGAAGAGCCTTAAGCTGGGAAATAGCTATTTCAGAAAGAACATGAAGTCCAGATGCATCTCTCTTAATACTGTTTTGCCAGCATTCTTCTTTCAAGCCAACCTCTGAAGTTTCTGCTAAAATAATTTCCGTCCCACTTTATAGAACTGTACCCCTGCTCTTGCCAGTGCTTTTAAATCCTTTTTTTTAAAAAATAAAATAAAACAAACAAACATTAATCTGAACAACTTATAAAGCCCACAGCATTGGCAGCATAATTATTAGCATCACAATTATACTAAACCTTGGTCTGTTATTTGTAGAAGGGAGTGATAGATACCAAACACTTGATTCTAATTGCACTAAACAATTATCCCTGATTTACAAATCTTTGTGATTTTCCTAACCAGTACCACTAAATGGGAGAAAAAGACAACTAAGGTTTCTTGAATAAAGCTGCTATTACTATCTCTTTGCTTTCAGTTTTTGGCATGGGATAACGTGTTAACAGAATATTTAAACAAAAGCAGATACAATTACCTGAAGGAGGTCACTGAGGTCAAGCAGCATGTCTATGGCTGAGGTTAAGGAACTTAAGAGCATACTCAGTCTTGCTCTATTGTATTTGATGGGCAACAAGGAAACGACAAAAACATTTTTTTGGGAAGCACACAAACAGGGCCTCTCAATATTCCAGTTCTTAGCAAGGAGACAATGAGAATTTAAAAGGGGGAAGGGAGGATGCACATAAACATTTAAGCTGGATTTTGTTCTTGGCTTTATAAGAGAAAGTTTGCTTAAGGTTTAAATGGCTATCTCAGCCAACAATGCACACGGATTTCAAGAGAGAAGTAAATGTTAAGAGGCACAAACCCCTGCCAAAGTTTAGCAGTCTCTATGCCTAACTTAGCAATTGTCATAAGGAATGGGGAATACATCTTAATAAAATCCAGAATCCCAACCCTTCACTTTTCCAAGCTTTAACCAAATCATGATGTCCCTCAAAGCCTTCTATAAATATAACTATGGGGTGTCACAAAACAGGATCAGGCTTGCTCCGTGAACCCATCTTCCAATTCAAACTCTGTTCTCCCTAACTTCTAGTAAATTGTGCATTTAGTGCTAGTTCATCACAAACTGCATTTCCTAGTAAATGTTGTTGAAAGAGAGATGGGAAGCATGTCCAATTATACATTGGACACATCAATTTTCCACTGTATCTCTATTTCAATTAGCATTGAACAACTTTGCCCCTTTCTCCCCTGCCCTCATCTGTTCACTTCCAGTCCATTTTTCACTCAAAATCATTTCAGAAGCACACTGCTGCATTTCTGAATAAATACTAAGCTTATTGTCCTTTTAATCAAAATCATTCACACACACACACACACACACGGAACTGAAAGAAAATCATTTTTACCATATTTATATATTTTAAGTGTAACCCACTTGGAAAGTAAACTAGAAGACAAAAATGGTAAGGGAAAGAATGACATAGTTTGCTCAGATCTCCTTGGAAGAAGGATAGCATAACAATAGAATACATAAATTATTTCTTGTTGCATTTTTCCTGGGGAAGGGTACATACATTCAGCTGGGTAAGAAACATACGAATATTAGTTTGACATAGTTCAGTAAATTGCCAACATTCCTTTTATCTTATTAGTTAGAAATGAAGTATCCCCTGACCATTTTAACTAGCAAATCCTTAATGAAATGAATGAAATCCTGACATTAATTTATATAGTAAATCTCAATTTTCCTAATACCGCAGATGGAGAAACTGAGGCTGACAGTGATTTATTTGCTGCCATAGCAGAAGTGAGATTTAAGAACAAACCTTCATAATTCACTGTTCAGTTCTCAACCAAACTACACTACATTACAAAAATATGACATATTTGCAGCTTCTATGCAAGCATGTGTGGTATGCAGGCATCTAAAAAGTATATATATGCAAAGATCTACTGGTATTTCAAATCAGTCATGCCTGGCTTAACAACTTGTAAAAAAAAAAAAAATTACAGAGGCTGAATTGATTCTTTGGGTTCTTCTTACATAAGCTACACAAGATTAGGTGGCCTGTACAAGCACATCCAACTTCAGACAACTCTTTTACATGGACGCACCCTTAGAGAACTACTTTACCAGTAAAACAAGAGGGTGCGGTTTTGTTACTGTTTCAGAATACTCAGAAAGAATTTTGTCAGCCTCCGATCAGTTCTTACTAGCTCTTCAAAGAAAAGTCATAAAAAGAAGGATCTGCATATATAAAAGCCAGTTTCCAAATATATATGTCCATAAAACAAAGGATGAAGTTATGCAAACAGCAGGAATGGATTTATGAGTCCAATTTTTAATTCTGAGGTGATAGAGAAGGTTTGATCTCTATGGTCTTTGAATGTGTCACTCTCTTGCTTCCTTATAAATTAGCCATTCACTCATATGCAACAAACCAAAGCACAGTACTTTAAAGCTTAATTGTTTTAGCTTGGAACCAGAGATGAGTAAATAAATACAGGTAGTCCTCTTTTAGCAACCACAGTTGGGTCCGGCAACTCAGTCATTAAGCAAAGTGGTTGTTAAGTGAAACCACGACTGTGCTTATGATCTTACTTCAGGTTTCCTTTGCTTTACAGACCTGTGAAGGTCATAAATGTGAGGATTGGTCAAAAAGTTACTTTTTCATCACCATTACTGCAGTCGCTAAATGAGGCAGTTGCTAAATGAGGACTACTCATGCAACACTCACTAGAAAGAAAGTCAGAGGAGCAATTTTCATTAATTTGCATATCTCTTAAGTCTCCTAAAAACTTCCAGAACAGAATAGAAATGGTAAAGGAGGCTGCAGAAAGAAGAATATATATAACTCCATTGCATCCTCCACAAATCTAATTCATTGTCAAGCAGCTGGGTCCTAATGCATGGGAATTCATCAGAAGTGTCTCATATCCCATCCTAGATGCTTTAATGATATAGGGGCAAGTTCAGTCCTAGTGCTGGGACTTTTGCTAAAAGAAAGACAGTACAAGAAATAGTTAAGAACTTCTGACAGATCCAATCTATTTAAATCTCTGTTCAACTACAAAGTCTGCTGAGTTTTCCCCAGCCACTGGTAATGATGAGGGAACTAGATTGAAAAGATAAAAATAATTTATCTTACTAAAGGAGCAAAGTATACAACACCCTGGGTTGAGCATGAGTGGAATAAAAAGGCATTAATACCTATGTAGCATTCAAAGCACCTCATATATACTTTCTTAATAATTTATATAATTACCCCTAGCCAGCCTAGCCTAGCCTAGAGTCCGGCAGATGTGGAAACCAGCATATCCAATAGCTGGGTAGTCAAACATTCAAAACATCTGGATGGAAATTTGTCATAGCCAGCAAAGACTGCCTAACACACGCGCAAACGCTAAGAACAAATAATGGTTTAGCACAGTACCACTTGATTAAATACAGAGCACAAAAGGATTATTATTATTATTACTGCATGATTGAATCATTATATTATTTCAAATTATGCCTGTCATACCACACTTAGGAGAGCCAAGTGTTCAAATATAAACCTTTAGAAACCTACAAAAATGGCTACAATTATTATTATTACAACTCCAAAGGCCTGAATAGAGGGGGAAAGCTTAACTCCATTCCTGAAGTTAGAAACAGGGGAGGTGAAATGCAGCTCCCAAGGGAGTGGATTCCACAGCTTGGAGGCCAGGCGAAATCTCATCAGTCAGCAACCTTCTTTGAAGGAGATTCAGCGAGCCATTAATAAATAAGAACACAAAAATTTCAGACCGCCAACGCTCAGCCCACTTCTACTAATCTCTGGTAATGTTTAGATGCCAAACTACATAACAAAGGGGAAATGTGTCATTTGCTATTGCTGGGCTGGCCTGGGTGACAGCAATTATCAGTAGGAAGCAGTTGTAAAAACACTCTTTTGTTTGCAAGCTTTTTTAGAGTTAGGAAGGGAGAGAGAATGAGAATGAGAAGTTGGAGGATTATGAATCACAGAAATAGTGACTTCATTCCCAACAGCTTGCTGGAAAAGAAAGGTCACATGGCTGGAGCAAGGCATATTTGTGGTCTTTCCTGAGGCTGGAATGCAAAACACAAACCAACATTTGTCCCCCTTGATAGGATCCAGTTCAATATTATCCATGCAAGCACTGAGACCCCAAAAAACAGTCAAGCCCTTTTTCTTTGCAAGATTATTCCTCTGGGCAAAGCTGTTTGGCAACTATTTATAGACAGGTATTTCATAGCTATATAAAGAACAAAAAACACTAAATATAGCAAAGTTCAAATCTAGTTATAAATGTTCAGTTGGCTACAAATGCAATGAAATGGTCCTCGACATTAATTCAAGCTACTGTGTCCAGTTGCATCCAAATTAAAGCATGCAAGGTTTGAATAGCCAAAATAAAAAAACTGGGAATTGGGAGAAGGTAAAGATTAAAATTAGCAATGACCCAGTAAAGACCCAGTAGTAATGTATGGCTGTGAGAGTTGGACCACAAGGAAGGCTGAGCGCTGAAGAATTGATGCTTTCGAACTGTGGTGCTGGAGAAGACTCCTGAGATTCCCTTGGACTGCAAGGAGGTCAAATCAGTCAATCCTAAAGGAAATCAACCCTGACCGTTCATTGGAAGGACGATACTGAAGCTGAAGCTCAAATACTTTGGCCGCCTAATGCGAAGAGAGGACTCACTGGAAAAGACCCTGATGCTGGGAAAGACTGAAGGCAAAAGGAGAAAGGGACAGCAGAGGATGAGATGGTTAGATAGCATCACCGATGCAATGAACATGAATTTGAATAAACTCCGGGAAACAGTGGAGGACAGGAAGGCCTGGCATGCTATGGTCCATGGGGTCACAAAGAGCCAGACATGACTTAACGACTGAACAACAACAACAACAAAGGCAAGAAACCAACAGCAAAGTCCTCAAGCTTTTCCAGCCCAAATTCTGACTTAACCAGACACTTCCAAATGAGAGCAGAGTGATTGAAATAGTGTTGGCTATTCTGAAAATTAGCTTGATGAAGCCAATTGTGACCAAGAAAAATTAATATCTGGGTATAAAAAGATCCCCAGCCAATCCCCGAATCAAACATAGTATGCTTTTAGTAAGTCAAATGGATCAGAAAGAGAAACTTAGTAAGTGAAGGGAAAAAGATTAATGGTTTATATTGGCTGAATCATTCAAAGCTAGATACATTAAAGCACTGAAGAGCTTTACTGAAAGTGTTTTGGTAGAGTAGGACATTTAACCTTTATTCTGAGGGTGATCAATTCACTGTCCATGGGCCACATGTAGTTTTCCAGCACCCATTTTGCAGCCCCAGGTCAAACCTAGATTCCACTCCAAAATCAGACACCAAAATGGCCTGTTTACCATGAAATTATTTTTATCTTTTTTTTTTTTTACTTTTACAGCCTTAGCAGCCACTTCAGTTCTGTCAACCCAGTAACATTGTTGTGTCCTTATATTTGTCTTCTATAGCTTTCAGACACCAAAATAATTATTTTTTAAAATGCAACCCTTCTGGCTGAGTAAACCGTTCACTCCTGCTTTATTTCATAATGCATTATCATGATCAAACTTTCTTCACCATTCCAGAAGCAAGACATGGACAATTACAAGCCAGCCTAGTTTCCCCTAACCTGTGTGTCACCCAGTGTGTAGATTTCAACTCCCAGAATTCTCAGCAAGGCCATTCTGGCAGACAAAATTATAGGAGGAGAGCCAGTTTGGTCTAGTGGTTAAGGTGCTGGGCTAGAAACCAGGAGTCTGTGAGTTCTAGTCCTGCCTTAGGCATGAAAGCTGGCTGGGTGACCTTGGGCCAGTCACCTTCTCTCAGCCCAACCCGGTAGCCTCCTCATGGTGCACCCCAGGCAATGTGACTTGTCACGGTTAAACAGTCTACACATCTGGCTGCTGGACCTCACAAGGATTTCCCAGCAAGACAAAAAAGCAGCATGACCACCGAACTGCTATGCCACATATATATATATATCATATGTCTGTATATATCATATATCTATATCTATATCTATATCTATATCTATATCTATATCTATATATAGATGGATATCCGAAGAACATCTAGATTAGGAAAGGTTAGGTTAGCAAGATGTTTGAAGTGGACAGTTAAGTATGGTTGTTTTTGACAGGAAAGGCAGGTGAGGTGAGAAACAGGATGCAGTTTCCCTTCTATCAGAACTAATCTACATCTTCAATTGCTAAGAGACTTTAGACAGAATAGTTCTTAAAATAATAATAATTCCAAAACATCTCGAGCATCAGCACTGACAAAATCACCGTCAATTGCAAAAGGCAGCTTTAATTGGAATAGCTTACATCCTGTGACGATACCTTTAACAGCATCAGACAGCAACATCTGCCAATCCTAGGTCCTTGGGAAGGACTCAATAGGTTGATAAAAATGCCAAATCCAGTCTAACATCTGGCTGAATGCGTGACCAACCATAATAATACTTGCATGCTGCCTGACTCTCAACTACTCTGGATGGCAAATCAATCATTATCTGGGATTTTCTGGGGACACAGAAAGAATAAACTGGATTGATAGAAAAGGATCAGAAATTCTACAATGACAGGAACATGAGAAGAATAAAAGAAATAAGTATGGGAAACTAAAGAAAAAAAGACTTTTTTAAGAATGGGAAGTGGGGTGGGAGATAAGAGAACTAATACTAAATAATACCTCAAATTAGAATCACCCACTCACTGCTAAATTTATTTTATTCTGGGCCCTAGTTAACTGAAAACATGATCTGCAATATGGTTTCTTTGTTTACAAGGTAAGCCCCAGTTTAAGAGCTACAGAATTAAACTATCAGAAGATAAATGTTGTTGAATGAAGGCCTACTGAAGAGCGCTTCAGAGCTCAAGGCAGATTACTGCTCAACTTAGGCAGCATTTCAGGTCTATTATCCTTGAATGGCATAGAGACAGATAGACCTCTGCATGCAATATACCCACCTACCACTTTTCAAACCCTCTATAAATATAAATAGCTACTTGGCTATTGTAAACAAGAGTCTAATATTCCAAAAATGTTTCAACTGCCTTTAGTCAACCTTTCATAAGGGTTTTTATTTAAAAGTGTGTAACCAATAGCAGTAACTCACCTATATGGTACCAAAAATCAGGAAAGCTGCCTTACAATTATTACACGGTTTGGTTCAGCTTTGTTTTTTCCTGGGTGACCTGAAACTAATGCCTGACTGACAGAATGAAGCCAGATAGAACTTTTTACCTTTTGCCCATGCACTTCAGTCTCTGCCTCCAAAACTAGCATTTGATTTTCTTGTCTGTGCTCTGAGGTTTACATTCTAGGCCCTTTCCTCCTGCCATGTTGAGTCAACAGATACTATCCTTGCTGCCCTTGAGGGACATCTGATCTATGTTGACATAACTGTTCTCTTTAGCTTGGAAACTTCTTGTTCCTGCCTAATCAATTACAACTACTCACCACTCTAGCTATCAACATCCCCTACCTATTGTGGAAAACATGTAATTCTAATGAGATATACTATAACTGGGAAATCCAGTAGTTGGAGAAGGAAAGTTACATTAAGCTTTTTCACTTTTGTAAGTTCTGAGTCTTTACACAACAGATGAAAGAGGGATTTTACCTGTGCATTCATTTTGCACATTTCTTCACTATTTTCTAGGCTGAGTTACATTAATAAATGTCAGAAATCCTGGTACCAACTGAAACTTGTCTCCAAACTCTTGAAAAATGAAATATAGCTAAGACAGAATCCAACAATTATACAACAGAAGCGGCAAAGTTTGAACATAATGCACAAAATAAAATCCTTATTTACCCAGTTATAAAACTTCTATTAAATATAAAAGATGGCCAACTACAGCACACCAACCAGAAATTAGGATGGTACCATGACACCTAGTAAAGAAATTCTATAACAGAGCTATTTCCATTGCTTTCTGCTACATTTTGTCCTGTTCCAGAAATATATTAGGTGGTGGTAAAAACATCAAGAGTCATCCTATATCCACTTTACATGACCAGACTAAGCCTTTTCAAATGCAAAGCCCTCAAGATGTAGTCCAAAACATCTGGAGAGCAACAGGTTGGAGAAGGCCAGTAAACCTAGAACAACCAAAGTATTCTGAATATTAAAGCCTTTAAAACACCAAAGCAGGAGGCAGACCTAGAGTTTGCAGGGTTTCTGAGAGAAGAAGTTTGAGACTGCCAATCTTTTATCCTATAAACTCAGTTCCACCACTACAGTTCTACAGTCCACTGGGCAGAGTAAAGTAAGTTTTTCTGCTCTTTGTTAAAACTTTTCAGAACAAAACATAGTTTAAAAATAAACACAAAATTCTAAAACCCATTTTCTCTCTACAAGGTCATTATAGTTCAGGAGGAAAAAAAAGTTAATCTCCATTAATAACAAAAATTAATTTTCTTTCTTCAAGCTCATTCATGCTCACTTGACAAAAAAGAATTATGGCACAACTAGCACAAGTTTTCAAGTTTTTTATAAACATGATAAACAGGGCAAGGAACTAAATAAGACAACATAAAGTCGTAGCTAGGTCACTGGGTCATCAGAGCATGCCTAGTTTTACAGAAAACTAGACATGTTCTGATGATGATAAAATTTAGCCATATTCAAGAAAACAGAATTGTACTGGTCTGACAAAAATAAATGTACACAACATAAATCAGAAGTGTCTGGGTATTTTTCCACACAGGGAGTTGCATCTTGCTGGCCTAAACAAAAGAGCATGACTACTTAGGAACATGTTCCTGGGTAGGGTAGATTCATCCAGTTGGGATTCCAAATCTCTAACACACTGCTTAAGCGCAGTAAGTGTTTGATCACAGCCTATCATCAGAATGACCTATTTTGAGAATTGATAGTGTTGCAATTTTCAAATCTTGAAATATTGCTTGCTCTTGAGTAAACCTATTGAATGTATGTCCTTTCTTTAGGTGTTGTGACAGAGGTCTTGTGTGGTCTGCAAAATTAGGGATAAACTTTCCATAAAAATTTGCAAAGCCCAGAAAACACTAGACATTATTCACTTTTCTAAATGCTTGTCTTGCGAGTACAGACTGAACCTTTCTAGGATCCATTTGTATTAATTTTGTAGAGAGCTAGTAATCCAAATAATCCAACTGAGGAAGGCCAAACACGCATTTTTCCATCCTAGCAAAAAGCTTGTGTCTGCAGAGTTACTCTAAGACCCTTCTAAAATGAGTCAGTTTCATGCAAAGAAGGATCTAAAAAAATCAGTATGTTATCCAAGTACAGCTCTACAGATTTATCCAAAAAATCAGAAAATATTTTATTCATTAATCTGGAGAGGACCCCACTACAATTAACCAATTTTAATGGCATTACTGTTACTCAGATTTGCCACATCTGGTATCAAAGACAGTTAAATATTCATGTCCCTTTTTCATTCTGACCAAATCATACACACCTCTCAAATTCAATTCTTTGCATGAATTTGTGGTAGCTGTCCAATAATTGATCACTGCCCCCAACGAAGGGCATAGCTCATTTGACTGCCCCTTCTTTCTGCAAACTCAGAACAAATGTCACCTAGGGGTGATCTGTAGGAAATTTTGCTGGCACACCTGCAGTAAACAATTCACACTGTTCAAGGTATCATACAAAGTGATATGAAGTGGTTTGCTTCATGGACTTTTGCCCTGCAAACAAGGTGCAGTTTGCTATGGGGAACCACAACAACAGAAGATAGCCCTATAACCGATCCAGTTAGAAAGTTAGAAATTGACCCTGGGCTCCTCTAAACTTCTCCAGCAAACTTCCATGAGAGCAAAGAACTATTGGCTAGGCAGCAGATTGTTGAACTGCCCCTGGCTAAGGCAAGTCTTGTCCCAGCTGCTGCATTAAGTGTACCGTCAAGCTGTGCAGGTTTGTTATCTGTATATAAACTTGCTGTTGATGTTTGTAACAGTGCTGAGCAAGCTGTTCTGTGGCGTGGGTTACCCTGGTAGGCCAAATCAGGAAACAGACTCCACAAGGACTATTGTAACTCTATTATTATTACTGCAGGGTACAATTACAGAATGTTGAAAGCCTGACAAAGATTTTCTCTCCCCTCTCTTATATAAAAGAGAGTCAAGGCAGGGAAGTCTTGAGCTTCTTCCTCACTCCTTCTTCCCTTTCAGGGTTATACTGGTGCTTACCCAATGGCTGTTGAATGCCTTCTTTAAGGCCATCTCCATACTCCTCCATACTGTAATAGCTCCATAAGCAGAAGCACCTCTTTAAATGAATATTAGGAAGCTGTTTATTTACCCTAATGTACAGTACATGAGTATGCACATGCATAGCTATATCTGAATCTCCCGAAGAAAGCATCCTGAGTTTGAAGACTCAAACTAATTTACTAAAACAGTAGCTGAATTTAAGTATCAATTAAATTTAAAAAGTTCAAGACTTTACTCTGTCATAGGGCCAGTGACTCAGGTTAATTTTCTCAACAAAACCAACTGCAGTGCCCATATTTTTAAACTGACAACTAAATACATACTTCTATTAAAATAAAGACAACTTCCCACTTTTATGCCTCTTAATCCTCCAAAGATGGCAAACAGTCTCATTTCCAAGATAAAAAGTGTTCTGTTCATGATCAGTTTTTTTAAAAACTGAGAGATACTTAAGCTTAACCTGATTTACTAAAGCTCTTCAAAAGAAAAATACAGTCTGTACGTAACATTTGCCGCTAGCAAAATAATAGCTGCCAGCAATATACTGGGGGAAAGGCAATCAAATCCTTTTTGCATACTGTCCTGTTCCAAATCTGACCGTGATCCAGCACAAAGGCTGCACTTTATTTTGATACAGCTTGCTCCAGAGAACAGTTACAAGAAACAACAGAGCTCCACATGTCTCTCCTAGCCCAAGGCAAACATTCTGCCTTCACATGTTATAATTTAGTGAGAGTGATATAACAGTTTGGGTAGGAATAGACAATCTTTAAAGGGGGCTGCGACGGCCTCCCTGGAACCCTTAAAGGGACCTCATCAACCCAGGAGATAGAAGCCACATTTCTTTCTTTCCTTCCTCCCTCCCTCCCTCCCTCCCTCCCTCCCTTCCTGCTCAAATAAGGGCAATGGGGTGAGGGCCCTGGCTTAACCCTTTGCTCCCTATGTCACTTAGTTGCTTTGAACTGTCCTCAGTGCTGGATCGGTTATAGGGCTATCTTCTGTTGTTGTGGTTCCCCATAGCAAACTGCACCTTGTTTGCAGGGCAAAAGTCCATGAAGCAAACCACTTCATATCACTTTGTATGATACCTTGAACAGTGGTAATAAATGTTAAGCCCTGGGCCTCAATCCAACCTGAACATCTATCAACTCTACCCACAGCTATGAATCTTTCTTAAAATGCTGGAGGATCCTGGCCACTGACGGGATCCACTAACACTGATATTGGCCCTAACTTCCAGAGTATTTTATTCCCTTGCAGGAATGCTGAGGAAGAGACTACTCATTATCCTTAGTCCCTAGAAGAAAGGCAAAAGAACAAAGAAAATTTAACATCTCACTGACACACAGTTCAAAATCTTCTACTTTACACTTACTAGCAGATTAACTACAGTATTAGTTCATCCAGTCTGAACTTCCATTAGAATTTTTAAAAACAAATGGTCCTGGCTATCTACTTTATTTGGTTACGCCACAAAAGCAGTAGCAAGTACTTTCCTGCCAAGATCATAGCACAAGTTCCTGCATGTAATTCACCCAACATGATGCAGAAATGAAATACAGGGTCAGAGAGAAGTCAGCTTATCACTCTTTAGTTAAAATCCAAATTAAAAAAATAGTACTGGAATGGGAAGGGATCCTCAGTAATAAAATGCAATTTCCTATGTCCTTTTAACACCAGGTAATAGCCTAATAATCCATCTCCAAAGAAAATAAAGTCCCAGAGATAGAAAAAGTTTATTCCCAAGACCATGGAGTGTTCTGTCACAGTAGACAGCTCTGAGTGAGATCAAGCAAAGATCAGACTCGATATAAGGGAGTTTTCTCACGTTCTGATATGAAGAATGTTCTAGGTCAATGTTACAGCGCATAGGGTATTATTACACAATGCAATAAACATTCCCTTTGTGAATGATGAAAACAAATTAAAAGTATACCAAAAAAGCACTGTTCAAGGTATCATACAAAGTGATACCTAAGGTTGCATAAGCAAATTTCTGCTTATATAACAGATTTTCCTACAGCCCCATGCATCCTGTTGAGATCTGTTTCAAAGGGCCCCTCAGCTCTACAGAGCAGATTCTGTTGGAGATGGGGCTCACAGATATATATTGTTCCATTCATAAATGGACATGTGTGGATGAAATCTGAGGCACCTATTTTGCTCAGCCAGAAGGAACACCTCAACTTGTATGCAAGGCTGAGAGCAAATGTAAAGGTAAGAACAATGCTCAATATCCTTTAAAGAAAAACTCAGCTTTTACTCCAGGAAAATATGCAGCCAGCCTTCTTCTAGACCAGTGTTTCTCAACCTTGGCAACTTTAAGATGTGTAGACTTCAGCTCCTGGAATTCCCCAGCCAGCATGTCATGCTCTACACAATATTACTATAACTAAAACTGCTTCTAGTGAAGCTTTTAAAGCCAGAAAAAGAACTGTACAGAATTTCAGCACAGAAGCCGTTCACATTCTGAACAGTAAAGTAACATGTAGGTGGGAAAGCCAATAGGATCAAGTCCCAGAAGAGGCCTGAGTATCATCATAATCCATTGCAGAGATGGTCAGGATCCGAGACCAATAGAGAGATCAACTCATCAATGGAAGGCTCCCCCCAAAGGCTCACCCTGAGACAAGATGGGTGATTGTGCTGAACCTGCTTTGTGAAAGTCTGGCAAAGATTATGAGAGTTAAAAGTATTTCATTCCCAAGATATAAAAGGCAGAGGCTATTTCCATTCAGCGGGAGATGCTCCCTTTGGCAGCACGAGCACCTGAAAAGCAGGCCTCCAAGCCCATAGGTCGGCCAACTTTCACATCTGAGACCTTTTCCTTCTTAATATCCATGAATGATGGCAAAAAAAAGAAAGAAAGCAACATTTGTATAAAAAGGAATATGGATGAAGGAGAAAGAAAAGTGCTCTGAAGCTATGTAATAAATATACAATTTAGTAGAAGTTATAGGGAACTGGGGCTTCTGTCAAAAACCTCTAAGTTCTGGAAAGTTTCAAATACGGGTCTGCAAAGATGCAAAAATAATAAAGGCGGGATAAAAATTAAATAAACAAACAAACAGTCTAATAACAGAATTACATGAGACAGAGAATTCTTAGTTGCTGGAAGTCTTCAAAAAGAAGAAGAAAATACACTAGATTTCCTGCACTGAACAAGTCTAACCCATTTGGCCTCCAGTACTTTTCCAATTCTATGATCGAAGGGGAAGACCTATGCCCTTTCTATAACTGATATAGTCTATTGACTACTAGGAGCAGAATTCTACAAAAGAAGAATCTATTATGTATGCTTAAATTTTGATTGTAATACTTGCAATGTTCAGACATTCTTAGTGAAGAATTTTCTTTAAATGCCATTAAATTATTATTATGAAAGCTATTGCCATTGCCACTGAGGGTTCAAAGTACTTCACGTATATAGTCTGGTCCAGTCTTCTCCATCTGGTGCCACTAAATATGTTGGTCTTCCAATAATTTCACAATTCATCCTGACGGCTACAATCCATCCCCTTTTATGTGCAGTTCTGTGCAAGGAAGGGGATTTTCTATGATGGCGCTCAGTATAGGTATTAGAAGAAGAATATAAGTGGATGGATGGATGGATGGATGGATGGATAGATGGAATAATCATATGTCCTCTCATTACAGATAGTAAGATGCATTACCAAGCATGGTGAAGGAAGAATCATAGGAACTTTTCAGCAGGGCAGACCATTTGTCCTTTCACCCAGTACTGTCTCCTCTGCTTGGTAGCAGCTATCCAAATCTTTTGCAAATATCTTGTCCACCATCTGACCTCTGACCCATTTAAATGGAGGTGCTAGAGACTGAGTCTGGAACCTTTCAATATAAAAAGCACTGAACTACCACTCCTCTCTCTGCAGGTATGCTTCCATGTATCTAGCTGCCCAGAAAGAGGGACTGCTTCCCTAATCCTTCATAAGGTCTGATCCTAATTAAATGTCATGTCCACAACAATGAAGGTAGCCAGCATACTGGAAAAAAGCAAGGAAGCAAGAACGTTAAGTGGAACTCTGTACAAGTGAAACCATTCTAATATATCCAGCTTGCCCATGTTCACAAAACTGGTCATCCATTCTACTAACTGCCTGAGTTTATGTAACAGAATCACACAGATCACTAAGTCAAGTGGCCTCTCTCATATACTACTACTTTCTGAGGACCAGATGTCAAGGTAATTGCAAGGGGAAAACTGAAGCAGTTTATGCCAATAAAATAATACCAAAAGTGCTAATACTGATTCATAAAATATTTTTAAGTATTCCCACCTGTTAAAAAAGAGGGCATATATAATAGCTACCTTATACTGCATACCACACCACCAGACATATGGAAATGTTTTAAAATGATGAATGGCTCTCTTTTGAAAAGTTCCTCTGACAACTTTTGCAATGCTATCTCTAGACTTTTAATATAAGAAATTTCTCCTAACTGAGGAAAGCTTGTTGTTGGACTCAGTTTGCCCCTCTTAGAAAGCCTAACCAAAAAAAATAGCTAACCTATAATTACTATTTAAATGGCATTTCATTCTATTAATCAATTTATAAAAGTGGAAAAACCAGTCAAACCACAAGCAGAAATCTTGATTATACAGAATACAAAAGCAAGAAAATTTTCACACACACAGAAGAATTTTGGGTAGATCAAAAACTGACCTGCCACATGCAGAAGGGGTCTTCCTCACAGGCAGACAATATTATGTCTTGCACTAGAGCACTGCGTGAATCCACAGTTCTGGCAACATGGTGGGTAAACAGAATCATGTGAAGTGTCACCGAGCAAACCCAACTTCAGCTGTGTTAGATACACCTCTTTTCTAAAAAAATATTTTGTCTTCTGTACATTTCCTATACTTCTTTAGATTAGGTAATTTAGCATCTACCTTTTCCTGTTTGATTTTTTTCACTTTCAACTCCACAAGATTCCTGCAGGGCAATTTTTTCTTATTATAGATTTGTAAAGAATAAGTTCTTCATCTTTGTCTCAAATTACCCTGATCTCTTATCTGTCTGGACATCAGAATCTAATTTCACTCTTAACCAGAATAATGTGGAAAAATGGAAACAAACCCAGAAAATCTAACAGCACAAGAAAATGCATGCACTACAGGAAAAGCAGGCTTATGAAATTAAAATAGAGAAGAGTACAAAAATTAAAAATAGACCATTTGCTCAGCGGAAGCAGATAGGATAGGGTTTTATCAGCGGAGGACAAGCTCCTGGCTAGATTCCAGATGAAGTACACTGTTTTTGTAATTTAGAGTACATTTGTCTTAATTACATTTATTATTTAATCATCCTTAACTACACATATACAGGACAAGAACTGTTTTAACACATCCACCCAGTCAGCAAGCCCCTTCAGAACGTGTGTGTCTCTCAGGATTTAGAACTAGGAAACTGGTCAGAGATGTAGATTCTCCTGAAAAATAATCATATGGTGGTCTAATCTAATGAGATGGCCTGTCTCCAACCCAAACCCTTTCCTAACTGCCATTAAATCTAATAATTCCCACCAATTAATAATCTCCATCAACTGTCTACATTTATCCAAATTGGAATGGTAATTATTGCTGGAATAATTACACCCCAAACTTTCACAGATATGAAAATAATCTTCTATTCATATAATCCTAGAAATTTCCAAGACATTTTAAAATGATCTTGTTGCTGAATAGTGAAAGGATACGTGGAGTGCCTTCTGTCCTACACACCAAGTAGAGACACGCTGCTATGACATGGGTCATCTTCCTCCCACGCGTTAAGTGCTTGCTCACTGCCATTTTGAAAAAGTTGAAGGCTGTATCAAGACAATGCTGATTTAGTTGAAGCTGGTTCCCTAAATGATGGATCTGGCGTTTTCCTTTAAGAAACACAACAACAAAAATTACAAACCATTTTCAAAGCATACTTACAATTAAATAAAAACCAATGACTGACTATATACTTAGCATGTTCTTAACTGTGAAGCATTATACTCCAAAGATTAGGAATGGGGTGTAAAAAAAATCATAATTTACATAGACTATGTGGTTAAAAATAAGCCAAAGGTTTAGCAGCATCAGCATTTTCACTGGAAAATAACTAAGTAAACTGAAGGATACTTCACAATCTCTAATACAAGGCATTCATTTGGATGCAAAATAAATGTTTTGACATAATGCACTGGAAAAGCACATGTTTTAGGTATCACAGGGCCCCTATTCACAAATAAGACAAACAACAGCTGGAGGAATCTGTCCATATAAAGAGTGTGCTCTCTAAGTTTTCCTTGTAGTGATAGTGCTCCCTTCCTACAACAGTATTTGGGGAGAGCAGAGCTGCCAGATTATATAGATTAGGTTGTGGTTTCTAGAAGAAGAGGGATAGATTTTCTTGTCAAAGCTCTTTAGATCAGTGTTTCTCAACCATGGCATCTTGAAGATGTGTGGACTTCAACTCCCAGAATTGGTTGCAGAATTCTGGGAGTTGAAGTCCACACATCTTCAAGCTGCCGAGATCAAGAAATACTGCTTTAGATGATTCAGAAGATGATACAGCACAGCTGGTTGAAAGCATAGCAAAGTACTAATGAACATTTTACCTCTGTAAAACTGGGGCAAGACCACAAGAAGGGTTAGATTCTCAGGAGATATCCAGATAACTGAATATTTCCTGAAAATTGCACTGAAATGTAAAGATCAGGGTGTCTATGATATGGAGCCTAGAAATTTGTGATCAGTGCTGGAACAAAGTTTAAATATCCTTCCATACAAAATACCACTCCTGGTTATCTCTAACATCTTTAGTCACATATTGCAAAGCAATGTAGATCTGACCTAAGGAAGAGAGCAGAGAACCATTAAGGGAGGAGAAAAGGAAACTCAGTGCTGGAAAAGTAGAAAGTATGAGAAAGAAACTCAAAATAACCCCACCTTGATTTTGTTTAATACAGTATAAGATGGTGAAATAAGATGGGGCAAACAGAAACTAACAGGCTTTCAAGATTCTAATCAAAGCAAATGGACACCCATCTCAGATTAAACAAATATCAACACACCATAGACAACCTGAAAGAACAACTAGAACAAACTATGACTTCTGAACACATCAACACGCTGACAACTACAATCAAGACCACATCACTGAGACAAGCCAAAAAAAGGAAAACCAAACTCCAAACCAAACTACTTAAACTGAATTCCAGAAACAAAGAGGCACCAGAATCACAATGGGTGGTCAACATGTCCAGCCGCCCACTATCCACTGCAGAACACAATATCCTACAGAAAGAGGAGCCCCTCCTGTGCTCCGGGCATTTCCTCGATTGCTTCCCTGGCCGGTGATGGTTCATTGCCGGGCGATCAGGTTCGTAATCTCTTTGACAGCTCGGGCGCGCCTCTTGGTCTGGTCTTGTCAATTGCTTTCTTTGCAACATTGTATCTTTCCCTTCCGTGCCTCTGGCTAGAGTTGATACTTTGTTGCCAGCACCTGTTGCTCTCTTTTGTTACCTAGTTGCCTTTTCCCTTAATCCGCCAGGGACCCATTTCCCTGCATTGTCATGCGAGCCGTTGCGATGTCACAAGCATCGCAACGGTGATCATGACATGCTGCCCCCCTTTGAGAAGGTTAAGCCGTGGGTTTGGAGGGGTAGGCGATATGGAAGGTGCGGATCAGGTCTGGAGCCTGGATGTTGCAGGCAGCGACCCACTCAGGGTGCGGGAAGTGTTCCCATTTGATTAAGTATTGGAGGGAGCCCCGTAGCTTGCGGGAGTCAAGTACCTCCTTTACTTCGAAGTGTTGCTGCCCGTCTATCATCACTGGTGGGGGGGGGGGGTCGTGCATGGGTGCCACCGGGAGGGGTCACTTGCTGGCTTGAGTAAACTGCAGTGGAACACCGGGTGCAGTCTCTTTAAATTATGGGGCAGATCCAAGCGCACCGTGACTGGGTTCACGATCTGTGTCACCTGGAATGGCCCAATAAACGTGGGAGCCAGTTTTTTGGACGGTTGCGGTGATTTTATGAATCTGGTGGATAGGTAGACCATGTCCCCCACCCGAAACGTTGGTTGTTGGTGCTGGTGTTTGTCCACTTGTATTTTGTAGGTGGTTTGTGCCTCTTTAAGCGCGTCTTTGATGATCGGCCAGGAATCTGCAAGTTTCGTACCCCACTCACAGGTGGCTACTGCTGGGGACGGGGGTTGGGGTAACTCAGGGATGGGGACGAACCCCCGACCCAACACCACCCCAAAGGAGGTTTGTCCCGTGCTTTGATGTATCGTGTTATTGTATGCGACCTCTGCAAACAGGAGTAAGTCCACCCAATCGTCCTGGTGGTAATTGATATAGAAGCGGAGGAATTGTTCCAGTGTGGCATTAAGGATCTCCGTAGATCCGTCCGTCTGGGGATGCCAGGAGGTTGACAGGGCTTGCTGGGTACCTATCAGTTTTAAAAAAGCCCGCCAGAATCTCGAGGTAAATTGTGTGCCCCTATCAGTCACCAAGCAGGAGGGGCAGCCGTGTAGGCGGTACACGTGGACTAGGAACAGTTTTGCCAGCTGTTGTGCTGACAGGATCGAGGCGCAGGGGATGAAGTGGGCTTGTTTTGAGAAGTAGTCTTTTACTACCCATATGACCGTTTTCTTTTGGCTAGACGGTAAATCCACAATGAAATCCATTGAGATTTCATCCCACGGGCGGGAGGGTTCAGCCACGGGTTGCAGCGGCCCCTGGGGTTTACCAGCCGGCCGCTTGGCCATTGCGCACACTGGGCAGGACGCCACATACTGCTTGATGTCCTTCCTCAGCGAGGGCCACCAAAACTGCCTCCGAGTTAGATGTAGGGTTTTCAAGAACCCAAAGTGACCAGCCTGTTTGCTGTCGTGCGATCTGTTGAGGATCGCCTGTCATTGAGAATTAGGTACGTATAACCTTCCCTCCGCCCACGCGAGGTCCTGGTCCATGGTGACCTTGTTGGGGTTGGCGAGGAGCCAGGGGTCTGATTTTAACGCCGTTGCAAAATCGGACTGTAACCCACCTGGCATTTGCAGTTGCCTGCGTCTAGGGGCGAGTTGCGCCGGGGTTGCTCGTGAGGGGGGGCCAGGCTGTCCCCGAGCGCACCCCCGGGTGACCACCGCCAGACCCAGCTGGGAATCAGAGAGCACCATCCCCACGATGTCGTAGATAGGCTCCACATCCTATGGCAGTCGGGAGAGTGCGTCTGCCAGGAAATTCTTTTTCCCTGGGATGAACTTCAGCTGGAAGTTGAACCGGCTGAAGAAATGAGCCCAGCAGATTTGTTTGGGGCTGAGGCGTCAGGGCGTGCGGAGCGCCTCGAGGTTGCGGTGGTCTGTCCAGACCTCAAACGGGCAGGTTGTCCCTTCCAACAGGTGGCGCCAAGCTTCCAGTGCTGCTTTAACTGCAAAGGCTTCCTTTTCCCACACGTGCCAGCGCCTCTCTGTCTCTGAAAATTTTCTGGAGAGATAGGCGCATGGCTTCAGGATTCCAGCAGAATCCTTTTGCAGCAGGATGGCCCCTATGGAGAAGTCGGAAGCGTCCACCTGCACTACAAAAGGCCGTTCGAGGTCCAGGTGGGATAGAATTGGCTCCGCTGTAAAGAGCACTTTTAACCTGTCAAACACGCTTTGACAGGCGGGAGTCCAATTAAGCGCGGCCCCTGGGTTTTTTACCTTGCGTGTCTCCCCGACACCTTTGGTTTTCAGTAAATCAGTTAAGGGCAGGGCAATTTCCGCAAACCCCCTCGTGAAGGACCTATAGAAGTTTGCGAAACCAAGGAAGTTTTGAAGCTGGCGCCTGGTGTGTGGGCGCTCCCAGCTCAAAACTGCCTGAACCTTCGCTGGGTCCATCTCTATGACCTTGTCAGAGATTCTGTAGCCTAAGTAGTCCAAGCGCAACTTGTGGAACTCGCACTTGGACAGCTTGGCGTAAAGTTTAGCTTTCCGGAGTTTAGTGAGGACTTGCCTCACTAACCTCTTGTGTTCCCTCTGCGTCCTCGTGTAGATGAGGACATCATCCAGGTATACTAGTACGCCCTTGAACAGATGTTCATGCAGTACCTCACTGATGAGTTGCATGAAGACCCCCGGGGCCCCCGCCAGACTAAAAGGCAGCACCTTGTATTGGAAGGAGCCCAAGGCGCAGTTGAACGCCATTTTCCACTCGTCCCCCTCCCTGATGCGGATTCTGTAATACGCCTCGCGGAGGTCGAGTTTGGAAAACACCCTTCCCTTTGACAAGTGTGCCAGCATGTCCTTTACGAGGGGTAGGGGGTATTTGTTGGATAGGGAAGCGGAATTTAATCCGCGGTAATCGGTGCATAGTCTCAGGGTGCCGTCCTTCTTTTCACAAAATAGGACGGGTGCTCCAACCGGCGAGTTCGCTGGTTCTATGAAGCCCCTGGAGAGGTTTTTGTCCAAGAATTCCCGCAGCGCCGCTAATTCTCTCTGGGTCATGGGGTAGATCTTGGGCTTGGGTAATGGGACGTCTGGGAGCAGTTCAATTGTGCAGTCCGTCTTGCGGTGGGGGGGTAATTGGTCCGCCTCCTCTTCTCCGAAGACATCTGCAAAGTCCACGTATTGCTCCGGCAGTTCTTCTGGGGAGGGGGTCGTGGGTTTGGTCGAGTTCCGCCCTCCCCACCGTCAGAGCAGATGATTTGTCCGGCGTCGGTGCCTGGTAGACGCCGTCTTTGAACGTGATGGAGCGTGTCCTCCAATCTACGTGTGGGTTGTGGCGTGCTAGCCAGGGGATCCCCAGCACTACTATGGGTTTCCCTACCTGGGTTACCTCAAAGTCTATGGATTCCTTGTGGGTGCCCATTGTCAGGGTGACCTTTCTGGTCCCCTGGGTGGCCAGTCCCCTCCCCCCCCCGCTGTAGAGCCGTCGAGTTGTTGGAACGCCAGCGGTTTAGGGAGGGGGAAGCAGGGCAGTTTTAGTGCGGCGACAATGTCTGGGTGGATCAGATTTCTGGAGCACCCAGAGTCCACCAGAGCCTCGACCGCGATGGCTCTAGGGCCATACGAGAGTTCAATTGTCCCTGCCAGGATGGAGCAATCGTCACGCACCCTGGGGTTGTTGCGCCCCTTCTTTACCACCTGCCCAGCGGCGCTGCTTAGAGCAGGTGGGGGGCGTTTTCTGCCGGCTGTTCTTGGGCGTCGATCACGTCCCCTGCGCGGTAGGCGTCCGCTTCCTCATCCGGGGTTGCTAGCACGCCTGTCAGACGTCTGGGGGGGTTGGATGGCTTGTGCGGTGTCTTTGGTGTTGGTCTGGGCGGGCGATCCATTGTCCTGTCTTTGAAACAGTCCGCCGCTCGGTGGCCCGTCTTCCCACACTTGGTACATTGCCCGCGGGCAAGCCTCTGTTGTTGGTCTGCGTCCCAGGTCGGGCCCGACTGTGGGACTGGTCCTCTTGTGCTGGGAGGGATTTTGTCATTTGCAGTCGTGAGCAGGAACATGCACTGAGCGTGCTCCGCTTTTCCGGCTAGGCAAATCCACCCGTGAAGGGAGGCTGGGTCATCCCTGTAGAGTGCCCATTGTAGCACCTCCCGGTTGAGGCCATCCTTGAACATGTCGATCAAGGTGGCCTCAGACCATTCTGGGATTTTGCCTGCGAGGACCTTGAACTCGAGGGCGTAGTCAGCCACCGCTTTTCTTCCTTGGCGAAGCACTTTAAGTGTGCTCTTGGCCCTTTCATTCGCCAGGGGGTCCTCGAAGTAATGCTTCAGCTCGGCTAGGAAGTCGTGGAAATTGGCCACGGCTGAGGCTCCGGACTCGGACATCTGCACGTACCAGTCCGCAGCCCTGCCTTTGAGCTTGGTGGCCACTGCCGAGATTTTGGCTGCTTCTGTGCCGAAGGAATGGCCGTATTGGGCCATGTAGTCCCTTGCATTTGTAAGAAAGAAGGACAGGTTTGTGGGGTCTCCGTCAAATTTTACGGGGAAGTCTTTGGCAAACCCCCCAATTTGCGGGACCCCTACCTGTGGGTGGTGAGGGATGGCCCCCACTGGCCTGGGGCCACGAAGCCCTGCGACAGAGTCTCGTGCTTGGCCCCTTCCGCTCGGGGTTGTTGACGGGTGGGTAGGGTGCCCCGATCCCCTCTTGCCCCCTGTGCCGCCTCAGTCTTTGAGCGCTCACCTACTATCGATGCCAGGGACTGGAGCATGTGTTCCAGGTCTCGTACCTTGGCTTCCAGGGCCGTGACCCTGTCTGGCGTGCCCTGGTCTGCCGATGTCAGGGGCTGGAGCATGTGTTCCAGATCTCGTACCTTGGCTTCCAGGGTCGTGACCCTGTCTGGCGTGCCCTGGTCGTCCGACGTCAGTGCTGCCAGATGCTGTCCGGTCTGTAGTCTTGCGCCTTCCTGCTTGGGCGTTTGGGGGTAGTGGAGCCTCCAGGTGGAGTAGGGTGTTCCCGTCCGGGGTCCTGCTCCGCTGGCCCATGTGAGGAGTTGTTGGCCCCCGACTTCGTCTTCCGTCGGGGCTCTCCCATCTGGGCTGGAGCTCCAGGTATGGAACTGGGGTGCGGTGTGGGCAGGGAGGGTGCCCGTGTCCCATCTTGGGTGCGCCGCCTCCAGCAGCTGTCGGGTCGTCTCTGCCTCCTGCGGGCCATCCTTCACGCCTCTGGTGCGAAGTGCTGACTCCATGGCCGTCCCCGGTTCCGTTATCGCCAGTGGATCTCTCCCGCGGAAAATTTTCGTCCGGTGGAGCTTGGCGAATTTGGTTTGGTGACTCTCAGCTTTATGTCAGGCTCTGCCTGCTACCCAGTAAAAACACAGACGCTAGCGTAGGCTTAGGTTCTGGATTTATTTGAGTAACAGTATGCGTGTCCTTTAAGAAAGCTGAGAGTGAGTGGAGCACGCCAGAACGGGATTTAAATAGCCCGCGCCGGTCAGCGCTCCACCCCTCCTTACTCCAGGTGCGCCCCCGAGCCCCGCCAGTTCCGTCGTCGGTAGGTGAGGGGTCGTGGAGCCCCTCCTGTGTTCCGGGCGTTTCCTCGATTGCTTCCCTGGCCAGAGATGGTTCATTGCCGGGCGATCAGGTTCGTAATCTCTTTGACAGCTCGGGCGCGCCTCTTGGTCTGGTCTTGTCAATTGCTTTCTTTGCAACATTGTATTTTTCTCTTCCGTGCCTCCAGCTAGAGTTGATACTTTGTTGCCAGCACCTGTTGCTCTCTTTTGTTACCTAGTTGCCTTTTCCCTTAATCCGCCAGGGACCCATTTCCCTGCATTGTCATGTGAGCCGTTGCGATGTCACAAGCATCGCAACGGTGATCATGACACACAGAAGATGCAAATAAATTAGAATTCTTCACAGCTCTAGAAGCAGCATTTAAAACTACAGGACTCACTACAGAAATCCAAGAGGACGTAAGACAGACAATCAGACCACAAATCAGAAAGACGTGGAAACAGAACCAACTGAAAGCAGAGGACAGAGCAGCCCTCAAACACCTAAAGATGGACCAAACTATCATCATCCTCCCAGCAGACAAAGGTCACACCACTGTCATTATGGACAGATCATAGTATATACAAAAGGCCAAAGAATTACTTGAGGACAAAGAAACTTACACCCCAGTGAACACCAATCCCATACAGAAACTGGACAACCAGGTAAAAAGAATTCTCAACAACCTCACCAAGAAAGGCCAAATTACACAAGAAGAACAGAGGCGGATGAAAAGCGGTGGACCCGTCCTCCCACATTTCTACAGACGCCCCAAGATACACAAGCCGGGCATACCACTTCGGCCCATTGTATCATTACCAGGGACTCCCACATATAACATAGCTAAAGAGCTTACAAAGAAACTCAGACACCTCACAGAGGAGAGTGAACATTTGATCAACTCCCCACTACAGTGCCTCCAGAAAATCAAAAACATAAAAATAGAAGAAGATGAGATCATGGTATCATTCGATGTTACAGCTCTCTTCACATCCATAGACCCGGCACTAGCGAAAGAATCTATGGCTGCAGTTCTGTGCAACACACCTGACCTAGCCAAATACACCAAAATAGAAATACCCAGGACAATGGACCTCATCAACCTCTGCCTTACAACCTACTTTCAGTTTGATGGAGAAATATACCAACAGATCAAAGGAACACCCATGGGATCACCAATTTCAGGACTTATAGCAGAGATCATAACACAGCGTCTGGAAAGGATAGCAATCCCACATATAAAACCCAAAGTATGGATCCGGTATGTACATGACACTTTTCTCATAATACAAAAGAAACAACTGGAAGAAACCCACAAAACCATCAATAACAACTTTAATGGAATAAAATTCACAAGGGAGAAAGAAAACAACTCACTACCATTCCTGGACATCCTCATCAGTAGAGGAAATGATGGTAAGTTAGAAACACAAGTCTACAGGAAAGCTACCCACACCAACCAAGTGCTCCACTACCAAAGTAACAATCCAACCTCCCACAAGAGAAGCTGTGTAAGAACATTATTCAGACGAGCACTTACACACTGCAGCAACCCAGAACACCAGAAAAAAGAAAAAGAACATCTGCACAGCATCTTCCAACAAAACGGATACCCGCTCAACTTTATCAAAAAAATGCCTCACCACCCAACCCACTACAGCCCAACCAATGGAAACTATGAAAAGGATAACACTGCCATACATCAGAAACATCTCAGAAAACACCAACAGACTGTTACAACTACATGGCATCACCGTAGCACATAAAACAACTAAACTCCTCAAAACATATTAAGCAAGCCAAAAGATCCAATAGCCCAAGAAGAAAAAACAGGAGTTATTTACAACATACAGTGCAAAGACTTTAACAGCCACTATGTAGGACAGACAGGCAGAAGACTAGCAGAGCGCATCCATGAACACCAACTAGCAGTCAGAAGACACAATGAGAACTCCTTAATCTCACAACACATGGACAGACTCAACCATAGTTTCAGCTGGGAAACTGTGAGCATCCTAAACCAAGCCAAATCCAAAAACGCCAGAGAATTCCTGGAAGCCTGGCACTCAGACAAAGCAGCCATCAACAGACACACAGAGGTACATTCAAAGGAGACCATAGAAAAGCCAAAAGACCAGTACACTCCCTTGCCAGCAATCAACACCCAGATATGCAAAAATCAACACTAGGATTAACACCAGATGAACCATCAAACAGCACAATACACCCTAAACAAGGAACTATTAAATCAGGCAATCAACCAAGCAGCAAACAACAGCCCAATCAAAGAACTCCCAAGGAGAGAACAACACCCCTACCAACACAAGCAGGGCAAGCCACAGTATATAAACTGAGAGCGAGGCCCACTCCCTCTTTGCACTAAAGAAGTTGCCTAGTCTGGCAATGAAACATCTGCAAGAAAACAACAAGCTCAGAGAGCACCAAGGACTCCACATGTCAAGATTCTGTTATTCTACCCTACAATAATACAGGGCATTCCTATAATCCCTGTTCCCTCTATTTTTTTATCTTGCCTATCTCTAAGGGTTGACCTTCAGCAAAGGATCGTTACCTTGTCGTGGTGCTGGAGCTTGAGCAACTCAATGATGCCATGAGCTAAACCGTGAAGGGCCACCCAAGACAGGAAGGTCATGACAGAGAGGTCAGACTAAAGGCGATCCCTGGGGAAGGTAATGGCAACCCACCCCAGTATTCTTGCCATGAAAACTAAATGGAACAGTACAACCAGAGATATGTCAGTATACCATCGGAAGATGAGACCCCCCAGGTCGGAAGATGGTCAAAATGCTACTGGGGAGGAACAGAGGAGGAGTTCAACTAGCCCCAGACGTGATGACGCAGCTAGCTCAAAGCCGAAAGGACGGCTAGCGGCCGACGGTGCTGGTGGTGAACGGCGAATCCGATGTTCTAAGGATCAACACACCATTGGAACCTGGAATGCAAGATCTATGAGCCAGGGCAAATTGGATATGGTTATTGGTGAGATGTCAAGATTCAAGATAGACATTTTGGGCCTCAGTGAACTGAAATGGACTGCAATGAGCCACTTCACATCAAATGACCACCAGATCTACTACTGTGGACAAGAGGATCACAGAAGAAATGGAGTAGATTGACTACATCCTTTGCAGCCAAAGGTGGGGGACATCTATACAGTCGGTAAAAACAAGACCTGGAGCTGACTGTAGTTCAGATCACGAACTTCTTCTTGCACAATTTAGGATCAGACTAAAGAGATTAGAGGAGACCCATAGATCAGCTAGATATGAGCTCACTAATATTTCTAAGGAATATGCAGTGGAGGTGAAGAATAGATTTAAGGGACTGGACTTAGTAGATAGGGCCCCGGAAGAACTCTGGACAGAAGTTTGCAACATTGTTCAGGAGGCGGCAACAAAATACATCCCAAAGAAAGAGAAAACCAAGAAGGCAAAATGGCTGTCTGCTGACACACTAGAAGTAGCCCAAGAAAGAAGGAAAGAAAAAGGCAACAGTGATAGGGGGAGATATGCCCAATTAAATGCAAAATTCCAGAGGTTAGCCAGAAGAGATAAGGAATTATTTCTAAACAAGCAATGCGCGGAAGTGGAAGAAGACAATAGAATAGGAAGGACAAGAGACCTCTTCCAGAAAATTAGAAACATCGGAGGTAAATTCCAGGCAAAAATGGGTATGATCAAAAACAAAGGTGGCAAGGACCTAACAGAAGAAGAAGAGATCGAGAAATGGTGGCAAGAATATACAGAAGACCTGTATAGGAAGGATAACAATATCAGGGATAGCTTTGACGGTGTGGTCAGTGAGCTAGAGCCAGACATCCTGAAGAGCGAGGTTGAATGGGCCTTAAGAAGCATCGCTAATAACAAGGCAGCAGGAGACGACGGCATCCCAGCTGAACTGTTCAAAATCTTGCAAGATGATGCTGTCAAGGTAATGCATGCTATATGCCAGCAAATCTGGAAAACACAAGAATGGCCATCAGATTGGAAAAAATCAACTTAGATCCCCATACCAAAAAGGGGAAACACTAAAGAATGTTCAAAATATCAAACAGTGGCACTCATTTCACATCCCAGTAAGGTCATGCTCAAGATCCTGCAAGGCAGACTTCAGCAGTTCATGGAGTGAGAATTGCCAGATGTACAAGCTGGGTTTAGAAAAGGCAGAGGAACTAGAGACCAAATTGCCAATATCCGCTGGATAATGGAAAAAGCCAGGGAGATTCAGAAAAACATCTATTTCTGTTTTATTGACTATTCTAAAGCATTTGACTGTGTGGACCATAACAAATTGTGGCAAGATCTTAGAGGTATGGGAATACCAAGTCATCTTGTATGCCTCCTGAAGAATCTGTATAACGACCAAGTAGCAACAGTAAGAACAGACCAGGGGACAACGGACTGGTTTAAGATTGGGAAAGGAGTACGGCAGGGCTGTATACTCTCACCCTGCCTATTCAGCTTGTACGCAGAACACATCATGCGACATGCTGGGCTTGAGGAATCCGAGGCTGGAGTTAAAATCGCTGGAAGAAACATTAACAATCTCAGATATGCAGATGATACCACTTTGATGGCTGAAGGTGAAGAGGAACTGAGGAGCCTTATGATGAAGGTGAAAGAAGAAAGTGCAAAAGCTGGCTTGCAGCTAAACCTCAAAAAAACCAAGATTATGGCAACCAGCTTGATTGATAACTGGCAAATAGAGGGAGAAAATGTAGAAGCAGTGAAAGACTTTCTATTTCTAGGTGCGAAGATTACTGCAGATGCTGACTGCAGTCAGGAAATCAGAAGACGCTTAATCCTTGGGAGAAGAGCAATGACCAATCTCGATAAAATAGTCTAGAGCAGAGACATCACGCTGACAACAAAGGTCCGCATAGTTAAAGCAATGGTGTTCCCCGTAGTAACATATGGCTGCGAGAGCTGGACCATAAGGAAGGCTGAGAGAAGGAAGATAGATGCTTTTGAACTGTGGTGTTGGAGGAAAGTTCTGAGAGTGCCTTGGACTGCAAGAAGATCAAACCAGTCCATCCTCCAGGAAATTAAGCCAGACTGCTCACTTGAGGGAATGATATTAAAGGCAAAACTGAAATACTTTGACCACACAATGAGAAGACAGGACACCCTGAAGAAGATGCTGATGCTAGGGAGAGTGGAAGGCAAAAGGAAGAGGGGCCGACCAAGGGCAAGAGGGGTGGATGACATTCTAGAGGTGACGGACTCGTCCCTGGAGGAGCTGGGGGTGTTGGCGACCGACAGGAAGCTCTGGTGTGGGCTGGTCCGTGAAGTCACAAAGAGTCGGAAGCAACTGAACGAATAAACAACAACAAGGGTTGACACCTACTGACTGATGGGTGAGGAGGGGGTTGGCCTTTTAGTTGTTGTTAAGCTATATAGAGTTTGGAACTCTGCCAACATATTACAAGTCATCCAAGGATATATCAGTTGATCCCATCTAACCTTCTGCCAAATTCTGGCTAACAAAATGCATAAGGTGGAAGATAATCAATGTTTTATTGTCTATTCTAAACAAACAGCTTGCTAAAATATTGGCCTCTGCTGTCAGGAACACTATTCTTCTAGCTTTATGCAGAGAAAGTGACTTATGTCCTGGGAATTATAATTTGCTACTGCTCAAATTAATTAAAATCATGGAAGAACACTCCTTGGTTCTTTAAGGATCATTTGATCAGTATTGAGTACATACATACCGTATTTAATATCAAATTATCAAATTCTTGTTTTTAATCAATTGCTGCCTGTGAGTCTATGAATGTAATTTTAATATGCAATCCACAAAATAGCTTACTCATTCCAATTCAGATTCTAAACTGCTGCCAACTGATGGAAAATTATTCATGTGCTTTCTTTGGTAATTAATCACTTTGATTTAAGCCAACCAAGCTTTAACTGAACCACCTGGAGATTCTCTGCAGGCTTGTCTCTATACAAATCCTTTCTTAGGGGGCCTTAGGAAAACCAGGCTCCACTGCTGCCATCTTCCAGACAAGACTAACACCAAAAAGAAATGCCAATTCCCCTATTACCAAATGACAGTTCCAGCATTATTTTTCTAATTAAATTAGATGAAATTGCTCACACATATGCCAAAGCTGCACTAGGCTCTAAAGTAGACATAAAATCAACTATTCTGAACAGGCTGTGCCAATCTGTAATTTAAATAGGCTGCCCAGGTTAATAAGCAATAACAGTGTTAAGTTCCCTATAATATAGCATAGTATACACAATTTTTCTAATTCATATACCTTTTTTTAAAAAGGATAATCTATTCTCTCATCTTAAGTCAAGCCCAAAAAGAAATTATTCTTGCAGGCCACAGAGCAGCTATTTTTCTTAGGACTGTTTTTAACATTTCCAAATTGCTAGATGAAAACCTATTCCAAGGAGGAAACCGTCTGAAACCAGCACAGAAACCGTAATGTGATCACACACATATATATTCCTGAATACAGCTGTGCTGGGAGGCTGCAATGAGTTGGAGCTTCCCACACAAATCCAGTGCATGAACTTACAATGAAAATACACACTGTGATTGCTATGTTACCATCTATATACTGACTGCATGCTAATTCCCATGCAGAAATATTTTCTCTCCACCAATTTTGTAATGCTTGGTAAAACCTTTATTTTTCTTACATGAGAAATACTGTAATTTAACACTTGACTGTAATGAAATGCCATTCCATCCAGCTCTGTAAGCAAAACAATGTGGTTTTCTTGACGTTTTATGCTTTTTAACTGCTTGCAGACTGCACTAAGTACTCAGTTCAGCTAGTGGCAAGGGTGTATTTTTGTATATATGCATGTGATACAAGGAACATATATCTAAATCTCAAAGCCTCTACATAGCATCCACCGAAGTACAAACATCAATAAATATGTTCTACTGATAGCAAAGTCTAATGATTTGGCTTATACCAGGGTTTGAAATGTTCCAAAAGTCTGAGATTTCGCAAACGTTCAGCATGTAGTGTAAGAGCTTTGCTACATTAAAGACTCTTTTTTTACTGATGTTTGCATGAGTAAGTAGCAGGAGACTCTCAGGAATTCTGCCTTCCGTCTTTTCGTTCCTGTGTCTTTCTTCCTCCTCCAGCTATGTTTTTATTACCTTCTTCACAAAACTTGAGCATCAAGCTATAAGTAAAATCCCTGATTAAAAAAAGGAAATTAGCTTTGGGAGATACGTAAGACTTGTGTTGTTTAATATATGAGTTGTATCTTTTCAGTGAGCTTTTTATACTATATATCAGGGTTTCTCAAGCAGGGTTCCATGGAACCCTATGGTTCCATGGGAGGGCACTAGGGGTTCCCGGGGAGATCACAATTTATTTGAAAAATTATTTCAAATTCGGGCAATTTCCCATTTAAAAAGTAAGCTTCATTCTTTATTTTTAGTTTAAGAACACTGTTAATGCATATTTAGAGGCCTACATAGGAAACAAATATAATAATTTTGTAACTTGTGGCCTACAATTGAGCCTGAATGTGCAGGGGCTCCCCGAGGCCTGAAAAGTATTTCAAGGGTTCCTCCAGGGTCCAAAGGTTGAGAAAGGCTTCTATCTATCTATCTATCCATCCCACACACACACACATATCCAAGATGATGCAACAGGTGACATGCAACTTTACAGATGGACAAATATTTAAGTCATTCTACTCGTTTTCCACATCAGTTTAAGAATGTTTGGTCAATCCATGTGAAACTCTTTTTGCTTTTTGGGGGGCAGGCTGTATACATCTATACATATCTGTGGGCACTGGACTAGAAAAATTCAGAATACAGAAATTTAAGAATAATTTAGTTCAAGGAAGTACAAATAGATCTATCTATAAGAAAATGAAAGTTCAACATATTATTTCTCATTCCTAATATCAACCAACCTAACTGCACTATAGCCGGCACTATTAAGAACCTGAATCATTTAATTATGCCATGATGATGATGATTAATTACATTTATATGCCGCCTGACTGCCATCTTTTTCTATGTTCCAAACTTATTTTGTTTGATAAAAGAGATTCCTAAGTATCATGCATGCTTTGCAGCTTCACAAGAAAATCTATTGATTTCGCTACAATTAACAAAAAGCTTTGCTACATTCTTTTTTATATATAATGTTATTAAATTTTAAAACCAAGAGATAAATTTCTAACAGAAACTAATAAGGCTATATTCTGTATTGGCTAATCTCACAACATCCCTGTGATGCCAGCTGGGCTGACAGTGACTGGCCCAAAGTCACCCACCCAGGTTCCATGACTGAGGCTGCCCTAGAAACTCTTACCAATCCTAGTCCAACATCTTAACCAGAGCAGCACACCAGCTCTCTCACTGGTCACACCACTTAGGGCTGTTGGGAGTTAAATGAGCAATTAATTCCTCATCCCCTTTAAACAGTTTAAATTAATTTTGGATTGATGAAATCCAGCTCCAATTTGTTGACCCTATGTAAATGGAGACGGCCATTCAAAGGAGAAGGGCTGTACACCCTCACTGGTTTTCTTTTGTAAATAACATCTAAAAGAATGCAGACTATACAATAATATATTGTTCCCTAGCAATTTTCCTTTTTAACTTTCACAACACTAGATAGATGGACTTCAGCTATTTAAGAGAGAAACTATATCCATCCATCTGCTCCAAGCAGCCAATAAACAGAACAAAACTACAAATCTTTCCACTTGTATGGAGCCGAGCCAAAGGAAAAGAACACAAAATTCTTCCTCCCACCAACTGGAAAAGGTCATAAGCACTGTGGCTTTCACTTTTTCACATATGCACACACCTGGTGGAACAAGACAAGTCTAGCCCAAAATTTCAAGAAATGTGCTCTTCTAGGCAAGCGCCAACAAAATAGATTGTTTGCTTTGTATATTTCCACCATAACAAAGAGGAAATGTGCATCAGCATAAAAAACTTTTATATGGAACTAGTTGTTCCATACATAAAAAAAGCCTGTGCACATTCCTACAAGATTCACACTTTGTGTAAAGTAAGCCAAATCAGAGTAAAAAAAAAAAGTTTAGCATGATAGAGCAACCAATGTAAAGCCCAGTGTTCCATAACGCAGCACCCTCAGGTGTACAGTGGACTACTATTCCCATCATCTTCCCAGCAAGCCTGACTAAAGATTATGGGGCTTGTAATCTATCGTACCTGGATATCACCAGGTTAAGGAAAACAACTGTAAGGCTATGTGGTGTCCATGTCTTCAAGCTCACCAGCTCCCTATTGCATCTCTTTATCTAGATTATTTTTTAATGGAAGCTAGCATACTGTGAAGTGAAGAAGCAATACGAAGCATCATTTTTATGTGTTAGAATGCCTCCAGAATCCATATAGGTTCCACCTCAGACATCCTTCAGAAATAAAAAATAATTGGTGGCTCTTCTACACAAGGAAGCTTTCTATATTCCTATCTCCAGCCAGAACTTTAAAATAAAGAACATCAGTCCAATGCAGGAAGAAATAAAAATGTGATGAAGTTAATGGGGGCTTAATAGTTCTAGTTCTCATATTCAGTACTTATCTGCTGCCTAATCTTGTACCCTCAAAAACTCTGCTTCAGTTCATATTTAGAGGAAACGTCCAATGGTTATGAAAACACTTCACTTATATAAATAAAAGCTCAGATATCTCCAAGCAAAGATAGGGAAAAGTTCAAAAAAAAGCGGGGGGCAAGATGGCCTTCTGAATCTCCCTCAACAATGAAGTTTGCCAATTCTCCATTTTGTTATTATTTAGGCACCTTGAGATATTTTTATTCTCACGAGCTCTGTAATGAAATAAACTGAAACAAGTGATATTTTAAATACTGGAAAGCTGTTTTTGCTGTGCTGTTGGACTGTTTTATATTATCTTGAAATGATTAGGCTGTTTAGAATTGATGGAACTTAAAAGTAATCCTGACTAAATATCACTATAACTGGATATAACTTACTGTATGTTATTATTTTGTGTTTTATTTTCTGAATAATTCTGAGAGAGATTTTATGAAGTCCAATATTGAATGTTTATAAATATATGTATTTGTTTATAGGGGAAAGGATATTAAGCTTCAAATTATTTTCCCACAACTACTATCTTGATCTCCAGTTATTGCTGGTAAGCACAGAGTTTCTCTATCAGTAAGGCCATGTTCATCTATGACTTGGAGACAGGTGAACAAGAGGACCTGGTATGTGTTATCAAGACCTGGTTCAACAATGATGGGGATGATAACCACTTGTGTCCTCCTGAGTTTCAAGTCCTGCAGCAGCTGGGATAACAAGGAAGGGAAGGGGACACTGCAATAATCTTTAGCAACAGCTTAGCTCTGACCAAGGTCCTCATTCTGAAGCTTGCAGAGCCACCACGCTGGTGTTGGAATTCCCTCAGTTAATAGTACTGGAGAATTTCAATCTCTACGCCCTGCAGGCAGTCTGGCAAAGCTCAGGATTTCATGGCCTCCATGGCAACTAAGGGCCTGTCCCCTAGGTAATTTCAGGCCTGACTTTCCCAAGCTGAGGTCTATTTGACCTAGGAGTTTTTTGAAACAGTTCTTATATAATATGAAAATGGAACAGTTGTTATGCAGTCTGAAAATGGAGGACATTCGTGAGTCCTTTGCCATGATCGGAACATTTCCTGGTTCAAACAACCCTGGTCACCACCCAGAACCTCTGCAGGATAGCAAAACCTATTTTCCCTCAGGCACCTAATAGATCCAGAAAGATTCCAAAGGGTGTTTAGGGATTTTCCCAGCGATCTGGCAGATAATTCTGTCAAGTGTTTAGTGAAGTTCTGTCAGGTACTTGATGAGATTGCCTTCAGTAGCCTTTTTATGGATTTACACCATGGAGATAAGGACAGTGAAGCACCTGTAAGCAGGGCAAGCCATGGTATACAAACTGAGAACAAGGCCCACTCCCTCTTTGCACTGAAGATGTTGCCTAGTCTGGCAATGAAACATCTGCAAGAAAACAACAAGGCTCAGAGAGCACCAAGGACTCCACAGTTCAACCCTGAGCTACAAATATTTGCTTCGATTGGTAGCACTTGCAATTCTCCACCCTTACTGCAACAGTGTGTTGTTATCCAACACCTTTGTTTAAAATTACACAAAGTCTTCTTGAGAAGGATAAGCAGAAACAGCTACCACCTGGCCACTGTGATGCTTTTGCACAACACTTTGCTGATAAAATTGCCCAAGATAGAGTCTGAAATAGCCTTATACTCTCATCTGGGGTTCTTTTCAGCTTATGGACTCTGATGAAATGGCCAGGAAGGTTTAGATCCATGCCCTTCCTGGCTCCTTTGATGGCCTGGGGACATTTGAACAGATAGGTTTGGGAAGTAATCAATGGCTTTTTAGGGGAGATTATTGTGATTAATGTCTTTAAGAACATGCTGGTGTACCCTCGTCTGAAAAATTAGTAAGATGTAAGATTTTTATCAAAGATCATAAACTGTAGGTGACAAACATGTGCCATTCCTCAACTCATTCAAAAGATGCTGCTCTTGCAACAGTAAGTACATAATGCAAATATTACAGAAAGTATATCCTCTCCTTGATTATTTTTAGTCATATGCAAGCTTCTAAAATTTAACTGATTTTCAGCACTTGAATGTTAGGCAATCAAGCAATGAACACTTATAAATCTCAGATGTAAGACATTATAAAATTAGTATCATTGTTTTCATGCTATTACTCTGAAGAATTACATGTACATTCTTAGGAATATACCAGATTCCCAGCTACTTAGCTTTGTAAATATGCTTACAAAAGTTATTATCCTATAATCTCACTAATTTGTTTCAGGCAGACAGGTGGAGAATTCCATTCTTCCTGGGCATCTTAGTCTTTTCTCAATACAAAGGAGAAAGTGCCAATATTCTCACTCACCTACACTGAATTCTATTCACTAGTCTGCATTTAATTCCTTTTTTTTTTTGTTAAGGACTACCAGGCATGTACTTAGATACAGTCTGATTTACATAGAACTGTCACTATATAATTCATTATTCAAAGCCTTTCAGAGTAAATGTTTAGAACATGCTATGACACTTAATCTTGAAGTCCTTAGCTAACATCTGGTAACAACACACAGTATAATCAGCATATGGCTGCAGATGCTATGGGTTCACTGACATCATGTAGCATATTCTTTCATTTTTGTTTGTTGTGGGCCTCTTGTTTCACTTCTATCAGGTTGAGCTTAAATTTCACTAGATCTTTTTCCACAAGTTTCAGCCAAGGGCTTTTTTTTTTAAGCTGATCACTTTCCAATCACTGGGGCATGACTGGACCATCAATAAGGAAGTCAGCATGGGTCCAAGCATGTATCCAAACCAGCACATTTGATGTTTCTTCAGCTACCATACACTGGTTGCAGCACCATTCTTTAATTGTTTCATTTTGTATTTTATCATAGATTGAAATCCCTAATATTGTAATGGGCAGGAGGAACAGGAAGAACTGCAACCAAGACAATGATCAGATAAAAGTAATCAGAGCCCAGGCCAGAACTCTAAATTTAGTAAGCATCTCAGACAAGATTCTCCCTAGTTCCCTCAAAGAAAAAGGGAGAGGGTAGCACATTAAGACTTGCAAGTTTCTGTTACTGTAACTGTATAATAAAAGTAGTATTAGCATGCATGACTTTGGTTTTCTAGTCTGGTCTACTATGAAGGGCTGGCAAATATTCAGCACAAGCAGCGCATTTGAAAAATGTTGAGTTTTTCAATCGTTTTGAAGCAAAGTCCAAAATTCTGCACCATACTGCAGCATAGGTAGTATTAATGATCAACCAAACAGTGCATTTTGGTAGTAATGCTTATGCTGCTTTTTTGCTAGAGGTATCATGTGAGTGCTGCAAACGTGCCAGCCTGGCCGATTCCACTGTTGACATCATCTGTAACAGCTATTTTCTGTTCTTGGACAACTGAGTCAAAGCATTTAAACTGTTCAACTTGCTCTAGTAGAATTAAGACCTAGGTAACCAGTATTCTGCTCCCCAACTCTTTTGGATTCTAACTCCCCATAAGCCATAACTAGCATGGCTAATAGTCAGGAATTATTATAGCTGTAGGACAGAATATATGGAGGCCACTAGCTTGCTTATCCTATAATTAAGGTTTATTCAAGAACTATAGCTCAGTAATAGGCACATGCAGAGTTAATATTTTATACACGACAGAAATTGAAGATCATATAAAACACACAGTTCCCTTAAGGATATTTACTGCTGTTAACTGATTTTAAATACAGTTTCAACCAAACCCCATTTACCAATAAATCTGACAATACAGAGGCTACACATCTAATTCTCCACAGAGAAAAAAAGCTCTTATGTTAATGGGCTTAAAAAATTGCTTTATGATTCCTAGCATTAACTTCATGCATAATACAAGAAATGAGCACCAATCATAATCAGTTCATATGTAAGAAATAAACTGTAATATCAGGGTTACTGTGATGATAGCAACAACATTAACTATGTTCTTCACTCTTCTACAATAATCAGCTTACAGAACATGACCATGAGGTGCCTCACTTTGGCCAACTATTACTACTCAACCTAATTAAAAATGTACATCAAAATAAGCCCAAAAAATGATGAACTATCTCCTTCCCTTCAACTGTGCTGAATCTGTCGTGATGCTTAGAATTTGGTTTAACCAACCCTCCCGACCTTTTACATATTTACATATGCCACCACTGAATTATGTATTTGCCTTCCTCCAGTGGAGATCCTGAGATCAGTAAATTTCCTTAAAAAGATGGAGGGATGAATTAATTTAGGTTTCTCATTCAGACAATTCCAGTTATCACAGGTACAATCACTGTATAGAGAATTACAAACCTCTCAAAGATCTATACTGGAAGCAGTGATTTTTAACATGCTGACAAATTATATGAAATGGAAAAGTAGTAAGATAGTATGTCTGCAGATTCAGGATAGTGAACACTTGACTATGAAGATGGCCCAAGTGACATTTTTCTGGTAACAAGGGTAGTTCACTGCAAGCTCCCAATACAGCAACAAATGATTTCAAGATCGTTAACATTTTTTGGGATCACTGAGCAAATTTCATGGAAACCTGCATATTCTTGTATTAACTAGATATACTTTAATTTGTTCCTTCTATTCTTTATATTCCTCATCTACCTTCTCAATCTATTGCCAACTTTGTCAATACCACACTCATTCTTAGTATACAAAAAATTATCAGGATCATGATAACATGTCAGGTACTTTAACATTTTCCACTCTTTCTTTCTTTGTCCATCCAAATCAAAATATGATACTTCTCCATTAGTGCATGAAGGCTTCTAACACCAGCTGCACTGGCCTCATCTTTAGCTGATCAATGGGGAGGCAAGACTCCTCTTTGGCCCATGTCCCCTGACTGAGGAATGAGCTTCCCAATCCAAAATGCTGGCATCCATGGTGATCTGGTCCTTGCTGGGTTCTCTCAAGGGCTCCCCTTCAAAGTGAGCTGGGATGAATCCCCACTGCTGACCACTATATTCAGGACTCTTAATACCAAACACACCTTTTAGGCAATCTGCTCCTGAAACAAGCAGAAGCCATTTTGTATGTAGTTGCCCACAGGGCACCAAGTCTCAAGCTGTAACTGTCAAGCCTAGTAACCTTACCAAGGCCATGAGGAGCTGCTTCCTGGATTTCATTGTTGTTGTTGAATGTCTATTTTAACCCCCTCAACTAAACATCAGTTTCCATGGTGAGAGAAAACTCTTCTTCCAATGTACCAGGAACTGGAGAGTCTAACGTATGCTCCTACTTGCTTTCTTCAGAGAGGAAGCTCTGATTAGCAAATCATCCCAGTAGGTATAGATATGAGCTTCTTGGGTTCTTAAATGTCCAATTTGGGCTGCTATTACCTTTGTGAAAATCTGCGGGGCCAAGGCAAGGCCAAATTGAAGGTCCTGAATTAAAATTAGTGAACTTGAGAAACTTGCAGTGGTCCAGTCTGATGGGGATGTGAAGATATGCCTCAGATACATCCATCAAAGGTCTATCGTTCGGAAGAACTTCCTTCACTGTAAATGCCAGCCCTCCACTTTGAACATTCAGTGTCTGATGAATCTGTTCAAAAGCTTCACATTCAAAATGATTCTCCAAGACATGTTTTTCTTTGGGAGCATGAACAACACTAAGAACAGGCCAATAAACCTCTCTTGCAAAGGCAGCTGCTCTATCACTCAAATACTGAAAACATGACAGGTAGCTCCTCACATCCTCTGATGCATTTCAGTTTTCCTGGACATCAGTGATGGTTGAGCCCTGTCTATTAGAACAGATCCAAACTTCAGCACATATCCATTTGTAACCAAGCCAAGCACCCACTTGTATCTGCAAATCCACTCCTGTATGGCCCAAAACTCCTAAAGGCAACTGCCCACTTGGTGATGTCTGACATCAATTCAATACTCTTTTCTGTTGGGGCTTCACCTCATTACCTCACGCATCACTGAAATATCTAGATTGACAATGCTGTTGTCCCCCAGCAACTGATTCCTTTATTGACCAAAAAAAAAAAGATGGTGAATTGTTCTCTGGCTCAAAACGAAGCTCCTGGTCTTCTATGAAATTTGTAGCTTTGGATCATTTTCCTCAATAAATCAATGAACAAGTATAATTTTTTTTACTCATTTAATTGGATTCTCTTTATTTAGTTTTAGGACTTGTGTGGAGAATGGATCATGTTTTAGGTCAGATTTATGCAGGAATATTGAAAATATAAAAGGGTTCACAAACGTTTAAGCACCACTATAGCAGCATGCTACTAGTGAGGAGGCCTAGCAGTACATCCATGGTCCACTGGACAGGCAGTAAACTCAAGGCTCCCCCCTTCTGCCATTCAACTGACTATCACAATCCTAGGTTGGATCTCTGGCAGTTAGTAGATACTTAACCCAAGGAGCAAACATTGTGGGAACAACAGAGTTGGCTAGGCAGGAATGGAGGAGCAAAACAGGAGAAAGATTGCAGTCTCCTAAAAAGCCTCCTGATACCATACACGGTCAAGCTCTGCTACCTTGTTGCCACTAGTTCGTTGTTTCCTATTTCCTAATTCACTGTTCTTTTTAACTGATTGACCTAGATTGACCTCGATGGGGCTGGGGGGAAAGAGAAGCTGTCTTCGAATAAAGAAGAAAACAGAGCTTAGACTGTGTTGGGAGGGGCCTCCTCTATGAGATGCAGAAAGCTTAGCCTTGCCTTCTGGCTGGAAGAGGGAGAGTTAACCCTTTTTCTTTTAGCTCCATCTTTGGTGACCAAGAAATGTCTACTCATACATCTTACATTCAAATCAGTGGCAATGTTAATCACAATTCAGCTTTAACCACTATGGGTAAATTATAAAGCTAATATGTAGGAGATAAGCATGTGAAATATCCCACAGCCAAATATATTAGCTGTTCTAGGCCAGAATCACGCAACTATTTATGTTGATTAACATAGCTGAGAAAGCACTAATAGTTTTAGGCTGTATACTACTATTGAGGCATTTGCATTAAAAAAAAAACATCTTGAATGCCCTTAAACTTTAATAGCATGGCAACTAATATAATAAAGAGGAGCATATATTAAATCTTCTTAGTTACACTTGTTCTTCGTTATGATTAATGAGACAAGGAAAAGGAAGCCCTAGAATGATAGAAACAAAAGACAGTCAATATAAATGGTTTGATTTCCATATGTTCTAGATGAAGCAAAAAAATGTGAAACTCAGATGTATACAGCTCATCTAAAAAGCAGTATTTTTATCTGGAGAGAAATATGTCAAGAGAAAAAATCAACATTGCAGAAAAAATTAAAATATGAATTAAAACTGCTAGTGAGTATATGTTATGAGAAACAAGCTGGGATATCTGACACAATCCAGCACAAAAAGTGGACAGAAAAGAGGGAAGAGTATCTTTTATGGTAGATTACTTACTAAATTGTTAAATTACTGACCTCTACACATGAGTTAAAGATTAATTCTTAATTAACTTCCCTTCAAATGTCTTTCTCCTTAAACAGTATGACAATATACAGATGAATTAAAGCCTATAGGATTTAGAAAACAAAAATCATACAATCCAATTTCTAAAAAGAAAATAAGCGTATGTTTACAGAAATCATTCTATTAGATGTAAGCACAATATAGATACAAATATATCCTTTATTTATACAGTATAAATACAAATACATCATTTCCCCATTTATCCTCTATTACAGAGTTTCTCAACCTTGGCAACTTTTAAGATGTGTGGACTTCAGCTCCCAGAATTCCCTGGCCAGCATTGCCAAGGTTGAGAAACATGGCTCTATTATACTCTTTCCCCTCAACCCACCCACAGCTGAGATTAAAACTGTGAATGGAGAGTACCAATAAGCATCCTGACTCTGCCTTCTCTGTTGATTCCTCATTACTCATCCATTCCCTCATCTCTCCTTCATTACAGGTCTAAAATTGCTACTCATATAAGCTTCCCACATTTTTAGAATCCTACATGATCAGGGCCTGGAATCACAAGGGATGCCTGTTTCGCAGCAAAGATGCTACACTGCTGAAAAATTACCTATCCAAATGTAGAAGATTGCCAGGCTGGATAGCAAATGTGCAACTGAGACCAAGGCCAAGAGACCTGCCTTATTCTCTAGGACAATGTTTCTCAACCTTGGCAACTTTAAGATGTTTGGACTTCAACTTCCAGAATTCCTCAGCCAGCATAGCTGGCTGGGGAATTCTGTGAGCTGAAGTCCACTCATCTTCAAGTTGCCAAGGTTGAGAAACACTGATCTAGGAGCAGATCAAAACTATGAGTTTTGAACAGGACTACAGTCTATTTCAGAAATTGACAATTTTTCTGGAGTGGTAGGAATATTTTAAATTTTGGGCACTCTCACTAAATAGCTGACATGTTGAACACTGCCTCACAAAGCATATATTCATCAGAAGGCAAACTGGTAGGTTGTCCACTATCAATACTACCCCCCTTTTCATTTACCCCTGCTTACATGTGTCTTTTTTAAGGGCATCTGGACACATTTCCAAAGAACTGGACTGCACCTACCCATCATTTTTATTTAAAAAATATTTATAGAGGTTATGTTAGTCTGAAGGGGGCTATTGGAAATAAGATTATGCTACAGCCTGGGACTTTGCTTTGAAGCATGCCAACTTCCAATTTAAGTTCTTTAATTAAAATAATTTTAAAAGTAGATTTGTTGGTGCGGAAAGTTTGGTGTCTAGACTACTGTACATGAAGTTCTCTGGCTTGATTGTCTTAAATCTGATCAAAATCCAGCACCAGCTTTTCAGAGAAAGCTTGGAAATAAAAGACATTATCACTACTCAAGATATTATTGCTTGCTATAATCAAAGTTTCGCTTTAAATTGGAGTCGCCGGTAGCCTGAAAAATTAACTTCTAGTTCTAAGGCACATTACTGTCCTGTGTACTTTAGAACAAGATTGTGAAAAAAATAGTGGGACATTTCCTATTACAAGTTACTAGACAGGACTGATTGGAACTTAGAAAAGACACCTTAATTTCTAAACTGTGCTTTAATTTAAAAATTAAACTATGCTCACAGGATATTGATATTCTTCCTAAGGATTATTTGACAAAAATTCTGTAGTTTTCTGTAAGTTTCAGTATGCAACCTAGACACTGACTTTTTGGTATCTTTCAAATAAGCTAATCAAACCAATCTGCCCAAGGACACATCTACATGAGAATGCCAGACCTCTGTGATATTACAACATCAACCAGGTTTGACAATTCAACAGATTTATTTCTGTTTCTGCTCTGGTATAACCGAAATGGGGGAGAGGGAGTGATGTTTCTTTTTTGCAGTTGTGATGCTTGGCAGAGTTTATGGGAGCTCTTGCCTCACACCTTCTCCTGGCACATACCTAGCAATTTTTAAGGGAAATACTGACTTCACTTAGGGGGTAAAAATGGCATTCCTGGTTGTTTCTCCCTGCTCTTTAGCAGGGGGCTAGCAGAACATGCAAAGTACCAGGTAGCTTGGAATCTCTTTCAAGATGGCTTTCTTAGGCAATCGCCAGCATCTCAGACCCCATAGGTAAATTTTGCCCAGTGTGCATTTACTTAAATTGAACTGCATTTGCCTTTCTATTTCAGCAGTTTAAACAAAGAACCTTTTAAAAGATCTTCATCAAACTGTTTAATCACCCTAATAAAGTCATCCTTTTAGTCAACTTATATTGTTTTTATCAACTCCGTATTTTTGAAGAATATTTTAGAAGATTAGCAGTCTGCACTGTTACATTCACCATCCCGCAAAATGCAGTGACACTACAATTCCCAGCCACACAGCTAATTCAAGTGGGGCCTATCCCTTCTGTATAGTCCCCCTTATTCTAAAAGCTTTCCTCCATGACCAGTAAAACTAAGCCCATTCTTTTATACTATCATTTCATTCCTACAATGAAACCACTTCACTTTCCCTGTCTAGTTGGTCCTGCATTTCAGGAGAAATTACCTTGAAGATCCCTTTACTTCCTACCTATAATTGGCTTCCAGAAATTTATAGCAATGGCTAGGTTCACATATACCTCTAAGCCACAGAACATGGATTACAGAGTAGATGGGTTCACACATCACTCAAAGCCAAAATCAATCTAACCACATCACTGTTTATGTGGAAGTAGTCTATTTTTCTCCACGTCATTTGTGTTCACACACATTACAATTGTTAATTCCCAGGGACTTCCAGATGAGGAAAATGGTGAACTAGATGTCTCTGAAAGAGTGGAGACGCCACTGTGGTGACGACCAATGGACCGGCAGCAAGCTCAGTCCAACAGGACAAGAGATTGCCCACTTGTGCTCCGGACAGCTGCTCCTTGCAAGGAGACTGTGGGATAGGGGTCATCCTGCGGGTCTGAGCACCGAGAGACAGGAAGTCATCAAGCTCTCAACTTCAGTGGAGCCTTTAAGAACACTGGGTTCGACCACCTCATTTTCTAACTACCATTGGATTTATAATTATTTTACAGTTAAAAGAGGTCTTCCAAACAACAAGTTTGAAAAACCACCTGGTGAGTAAAACTTCCATCCCAAAATAGAAGAAAAGTTAACTAGCAGTTTAAAGAACTTAAAAGAATATAAAACAAATGGTAAAAAGCTGAATAAGAATTTAATTTAATAAAGTTTTAAACAGATTAAGGGGCCACATGAATTTGGAATATTATGATTTTTGCTAAGATTTTTGAAAAACTGAGTAAACAAAACAACATTTCCAGGGAATACAAATTGTTTAGTCTACCAGGAATGAGACCACTGGTTGAAAGTGGAAAACAAAGTGAAGTAATAATGAAACCTGGGACTTTGTAAATATAGAAATGGGCCATTAGATGGGACTAAAGTTTCAGGCAGGAAAAAGAAAAGTTGTCAGAGTGCTGGAAAGTGTTTGGCCCGAGAGATCAGAAAAATCACACACACCAGGCATTTCTATAAAAATAAATGTATTTACAGAAAGCACAAAAACATTTTCAAGCTTGTGCATTCACACAAGCTCAGAGAGGACTAGGAGGAGGCTGTGTGTAGAAAGGCTACAAAAGCGAAACTAAACCAGGCAAGCTGCCCTCCCCAGGCAATGCAGCTATTAACACCCAAACTGAGGACAATTAAGTTCAACCTCTTCATCCTGCCAATACTTAAGGAAGTACTCAATTACCATGGTAACCTAGTGGCTTGGTCCAAGCAAAAACAAAGAAATGCCAACAAAAGTGAAATCTGCAAAATGACAAATAAACGTATGATGCTTGACACATTTCAAAGGATTTTTGAAGAACTGGGAAAGAAACCTATAACAAATTTGGCAGCGCCTGTAAATGTATTTTTTGAGAAGATTATAAAGAAGTTGTGACAGATAAAAATGTGGAAGAATTTATGGATAGACAGGATGAAAAGTGGATACAAATCCTACCTGATGGAGAAATATTGGAAAATAAAGAAATGGAGGATTATAAAATAGAGATTACAGTCAGTGGAAACACAAATGACAGATCAAGAGATGAAAAAGGACCTGGTCAAGGACTTATTTTTGGATTTACAAAAGAAGGTTTCTAAAACCTTGAAAAAATCTTTGAGATGGGAGAAAGAAAGTCTGCATGGAGAGTCAATCCTATAAAAGCAACCTGATGAGCTAAAGATTAAGATTGCTAGAAGTAAAAGAAAGGAATTCAAACTGGACTTGCTTGATCAGGGTTAAAATATAGAATATTTCTATAAAAATCTGGAAACTATGGACTTTTTGCTGACATTTGGACAGAAATGATGATTTTAGGCTTTGTGAATGGATCAGGGGCTATCAGAAGAAGTGAACCATGTACAGGTAGCCCTCGGCTAACGACGGGAATTCAGACCGGAATATTCGTCACTAAAAGATGCGGTCATAAAGCATGATGTCACGTGACTGCATCGCTTAGCGACAGCAATCCTGGCAGTCCCCTTTGCCATTATTAGGCAAGAATCACAGGCCATTAAGTGAGCACCTCTTCGTGACTTCCTGCCAGCTTCAAATAAGCAAAGTCAATGGAGAAGCCAGCAAGAATTGCAAGTCCCGGGCAGGTTGCAAGCAGGCTGGTGGGCAAGCAAGTGGCTACTGTGAACCAGCGCAAGCACAGCCAGGCTGGAGGTGGCTGCTGCTGGGGGTGGGAAGGCAAACAAAGGCGGCCATACACAACTTTGAGAAGGCTCTGCATGGCCTCAGGAAGAAGGTGTTGCACAGCCAGCATCTCCATCACAAAGTACTCGGCCAGGCATGCCTCATCAGCAGTGGGAGGAAGATGGCGGCAAAGGTGAATTGGGGGTGGCAGGTGTGGCGGAGCACATAGTAGCTTGCACACCCTCCTACCCCCAGCAGCAACCATTCCTGGCCCGGCTGCACTTATGCCAGGCAGCAGCAGCTGTTTGCGTATTTTCCCACCCCAGCAGCAGCCATCCCCAGTCCAGCTGCACATGCAGAGGACCAAGCCAGGCGCGCCTCATCAGCAGTGGGAGGGAGAAGACAGCGAAGGCCAGCTGGGGACGGCGGGGGCAGTGGAGCACAGGGCAGGAGAGGTGGTGGAATGCAAGGTAGCCAAAAGAGCAGAGATGGGGAGGAGGTAGGCGGGTGGGGGGAAGTTGAAGCATACCCTGCAGTCGTAAATGCAGGCGGGCTGCCAAGCACCTGAATTTTGTTCACGTGACTGCAAAGGCACTGCAACAGCTGTAACTTCAAGGACCAGACATAAGTACCATTCATTCAGCACTGTCGTAACTTGGAACAGTTGCTTGAACGAATAGTTGTTAAGCTAGGACTACCTGTATGTAATCTCATAGGGGATGGGGAACTATTAATTTGCTTGTACTTGTTGCAAGGAAGATCAGGAGTCACTTTTTTAATTTTTTTTTTTTTTTTGTATTTCTCTTCTCTTTCTTTTTTTTCCTTTTCATTTTTGCATTTTCTATTTCTTTTTTTTTCTGATTTCAGTTTGTATTATCTTTTAGCATGGTAAAATTCTTTAATAAAAAAGCATTTTAAAAAAATTATTAATTCCCTCCAGGATTTATTTATTTATTTATTAAATTTATATTACCGCCCATCTCCCCCAATGGGGGACTCTGGGCGGTTTACAATAAAAGCAATAATAAAAACATCTAAGCTTCAATCACACTTTAAAAACATAAATAAGATAATAAATATAAAATCCGAGAGGAGATGGAATCCCAATCCATAGGGGATGCTATGGCACCAACCACCCCCAGGTAGAGCTGTTACCCCCCCCCCCATCCCACGCAAGGCGGCAGAACCAGGTCTTCAGTTTCTTCCAGAAGGCCGGGAGCAAGGAAACCCGTCTCAACGCCAGGGGCAAGATATTCCAAAGGGCAGGCGCCACTGCAGAGAAGGCCTGCCTCCTGGACCCCACCAGATGTAATTCCTTTGTTGATGGGGTCCGTAGCATGCTCTCGCTGCCTGACCGGGTGGGGCGGGTCGATGTCATGGGGATGAGATGGTCGCTAATAGACTAAAAGGATAATTTACCGACAAACAAGTGACATCTACAATCTTCACACTGGGTAAGCAAACTGCCATCCACGCATGTCACATCCTCAGCTATCTGTGTATCTAACAATTATATTACTCCCGTCCATAACATGCACTAGAGGATCTGTCTTAACCCTCCAAGAAAGAGTCGTTTCTAAATCATCATTTTCATGTGAATGACACCCACCCTTCTTTCTCTAAGACCCTAATTCCCCATGACAATACAGGAACTATATCGCTAAGAGTGGGATACAAAGTTCTCATACTATGAACTTTAACTTTTTAAAAAAGAATCACTAAACGCTAATAAGGGGAAAAATTACAAAGTTGTTTTCAGAGTTCCAACTATTGTTGATTTAGCCAAACCGTGGGAAAAAATGTGGCTGCCAAGTACGTTGTGCACAGAATCCAAAAGAATGTCCTTATATGCCCTAATATTGTATATGCTAATACAGAGTTTTTTCAGCACCTGGAGAATCTACCAGCACGCTGCTGCATATTGCTGGAAAAAAAAAGGTTTCTCAGAAACTGAGTGGCAGTGAGCCAGGCGAGAGCTTGTTGCATGTTAAAAGGCTGCATTCCTTTCCATCAAGTGAAAGAGATTACCAATCATGCACTGACAGTAAGGCAGCCCCAGATCTACGCAAAAGAACAGCACAATTCTTGGAGCAGTCAGCTCAATATTTTACCTTTCAAATGCTTTTTTAAGAAAAAGTTCTTGTTGTTGTTGTTGCTTTATAGTGCGAGAGTTCAGTGAAACAAAATCTGGTTAAACCCAAATACCCCAGTTCAATAACGCCACAAATTAGGCAGTCAAGAGTTGACGGAGATGAGAGCGCCAAAGAACGTGGCTCCAGGATTCATTCTGGTAGGTTAGAAGCCTTGATGAGAGTCCTGAGAAATACATTTTTGAAACAAAGGAGCCTCTGTGATACAATCCTGGCTGCACAGAAGCCGCCTTTTTATGAGCATGCCCTAAATGGCTGGAGTAATGTTTCAGTGTCTGAGTATGGAACTGAAAGACTGGGGACTTTCACACCCACTAGGGTAATACTCAAAAACTCAAAATCAAAGTTTACATTCTCCATAAACATCACCCAAGGTGTTCCACAAGAAAACTTCATACTCATCTAGACCTTATGTTAATTAGTCCTTAAAACTTCCGAATAATATTTTTGAAACTACTAATAATACTTGTTTGGCCTTAATTAATGTATTGTTTTTAGCCTTGTTGTACACTGCCTGGAGTCACTTGTTCGAGAGATGGTAGGCTATATAAATTTGACCAATAAATAAGTACATAAATAAATAATATCCCCAAATGTACTAAAAATCTACTATGTTTTCACAAATGATACAAATCATAGGAAGTCAACAGAATAGAAATGAAGCTACAACTGGTCCATTTCCTTTTGTCCATGACTTAGATTTTTTAATATCTGTATTTTATTTGATTGATTTTTAAGACCACTGCAATTATGTAACCCTCAGCAGTTTACAAAAGAAAGCATCCAAAATACGGAAATGCAATTATACAATCGTAACAAATATTTACTTCAGCAAAGGATCGTTACCTTGTTGTGATGCTGGAACTTCAGCACCTCAATGATGCCATGAGCTAAACCGTGAAGGGCCACCCAAGACAGGAAGGTCATAACAGAGAGGTAAGACTAAAGGCGATCCCTGGGGAAGGTAATGGCAACCCACCCCAGTATTCTTGCCGTGAAAACTAAATGGATCAGTACAACCAGAGATATGTCGGTATACCATCGGAAGATGAGACCCCCAGGTCAGAAGATGGTCAAAATGCTACTGGGGAGGAACAGAGGAGGAGTTCAACTAGCCCCAGACATGATGACGCAGCTAGCTCAAAGCCGAAAGGATGGCTAGCAGCCAACGGTGCTGGTGGTGGATGGCGAATCCAATGTTCTAAGGATCAACACACCATTGGAACCTGGAATGCAAGATCTATGAGCCAGGGCAAATTGGATGTGGTTATTGGTGAGATGTCAAGATTAAAGATAGACATTTTGGGCATCAGTGAACTGAAATGGACTGCAATGGGCCACTTCACATCAAATGACCACCAGATCTACTACTGTGGACAAGAGGACCACAGAAGAAATGGAGTAGCCTTCATAATTAATAGTAAAGTGGCTAAAGCAGTGCTTGGATACAATCCAAAAAACAATAGAATGATCTCAATTCAAATTCAGGGCAAGCCATCTAACATCACAGTGATCCAAATATACACCCCAACCACAGATGCTGAAGAAGCTGAAGTAGAGCAGTTCTATGAGGATCTGCAGCACCTACTGGACAACACATTTAAAAGAGATGTTATTTTCATCATGGGAGACTGGAATGCTAAGGTGGGAAGTCAAATGACACCTGGAATTACAGGTAAGCATGGCCTGGGAGAACAAAACGAAGCAGGACATAGGCTGATAGAATTTTGCCAAGACAACTCACTCTGCATAACAAACACTCTCTTCCAACAACCTAAGAGACGGCTTTATACATGGACTTCACCAGATGGACAACAACAAAATCAGATTGACTACATCCTTTGCAGCCAAAGGTGGGGGACATCTATACAGTCGGTAAAAACAAGACCTGGAGCTGACTGTAGTTTCGATCACGAACTTCTTCTTGCACAATTTAGGATCAGACTAAAGACATTAGGGAAGACCCACAGATCAGCTAGATATGAGCTCACTAATATTCCTAAGGAATATGCAGTGGAGGTGAAGAATCGATTTAAGGGACTGGACTTAGTAGATAGGGTCACGGAAGAACTCTGGACAGAAGTTCGCAACATTGTTCAGGAGGCGGCAACAAAATACATCCCAAAGAAAGAGAAAACCAAGAAGGCAAAATGGCTGTCTGCTGACACACTAGAAGTAGCCCAAGAAAGAAGGAAAGAAAAAGGCAACAGTGATAGGGGGTGATATGCCCAATTAAATGCAAAATTCCAGAGGTTAGCCAGAAGAGATAAGGAATTATTTTTAAACAAGCAATGTGTGGAAGTGAAAGAATACAATAGAATAGGAAGGACAAGAGACCTCTTCCAGAAAATTAGAAACATCGGAGGTAAATTCCAGGCCAAAATGGGTATGATCAAAAACAAAGATGGCAAGGACCTAACAGAAGAAGAAGTGATCAAGAAAAGGTGGCAAGAATATACAGAAGACCTGTATAGGAAGGATAACAATATCAGGGATAGCTTTGACGGTGTGGTCAGTGAGCTAGAGCCAGACATCCTGAAGAGTGAGGTTGAATGGGCCTTAAGAAGCATTGCTAATAACAAGGCAGCAGGAGACGATGGCATCCCAGCTGAACGGTTCAAAATCTTGCAAGATGATGCTGTCAAGGTAATGCATGCTATATGCCAGCAAATTTGGAAAACACAAGAATGGCCATCAGATTGGAAAAAATCAACTTATATCCCCATACCAAAAAAGGGAAACACTAAAGAATGTTCAAAATATCAAACAGTGGCACTCATTTCACATGCCAGTAAGGTCATGCTCAAGATCCTGCAAGGTAGACTTCGGCAATTCATGGAGCGAGAATTGCCAGATGTACAAGCTGGGTTTAGAAAAGGCAGAGGAACTAGGGACCAAATTGCCAATATCCGCTGGATAATGGAAAAAGCCAGGGAGATTCAGAAAAACATCTATTTCTGTTTTATTGACTATTCTAAAGCCTTTGACTGTGTGGACCATAACAAATTGTGGCAAGTTCTTAGCGGTATGGGGATACCAAGTCATTTTGTATGCCTCCTGAAGAATCTGTATAACGACCAAGTAGCAACAGTAAGAACAGACCAGGGGACAACGGACTGGTTTAAGATTGGGAAAGGAGTACGGCAGGGCTGTATACTCTCACCCTGCCTATTCAGCTTGTACGCAGAACACATCATGCGACATGCTGGGCTTGAGGAATCCAAGGCTGGAGTTAAAATCGCTGGAAGAAACATTAACAATCTCAGATATGCAGATGATACCACTTTGATGGCTGAAGGTGAAGAGGAACTGAGGAGCCTTATGATGAAGGTGAAAGAAGAAAGTGCAAAAGCTGGCTTGCAGCTAAACCTCAAAAAAACCAAGATTATGGCAACCAGCTTGATTGATAACTGGCAAATAGAGGGAGAAAATGTAGAAGCAGTGAAAGACTTTCTATTCCTAGGTGTGAAGATTACTGCAGATGCTGACTGCAGTCAGGAAATCAGAAGACGCTTAATCCTTGGGAGAAGAGCAATGACAAATCTCGATAAAATAGTCAAGAGCAGAGACATCACACTGACAACAAAGGTCCGCATTGTTAAAGCAATGGTATTCCAGTAGTAACATATGGCTGCGAGAGCTGGACCATAAGGAAGGCTGAGAGAAGGAAGATCGATGCTTTTGAACTGTGGTGTTGGAGGAAAATTCTGAGAGTGCCTTGGACTGCAAGAAGATCCAACCAGTCCATCCTCCAGGAAATAAAGCCAGACTGCTCACTTGAGGGAATGATATTAAAGTCAAAACTGAAATACTTTGGCCACACAATGAGAAGACAGGACACCCTGGAGAAGATGCTGATGCTAGGGAGAGTGGAGGGCAAAAGGAAGAGGGGCCGACCAAGGGCAAGGTGGATGGATGATATTCTAGAGGTGACAGACTCATCCCTGGAGAGCTGGGGGTGTTGACAACCAACAGGAAGCTCTGGCATGGGCTGGTCCATGAAGTCACAAAGAGTCGAAAGCGACTAAACGAATAAACAACAACAAACAAATATTTAAAATTACCTTAAAACTGAAGCAGATAAATAACTTCTACGGTACTATCTTAACTCATTAAAAAGGTTCTCTGGAAGAGCTCCATTTTAACTTGCTTCCAGAAGTCCAACAGCCTCACTTCTGGTGAGGAGTTATTCCACAACACGGGGGCCCTAATGGAGAAGCCTCTTCTCCTGGCCTTGGCTCCTCTGATCTCCTAATGGGGTGCCAACAGTTTTTCATGAGTTGCTTGTATCAGACTTATCAATTCTAGCTGAAGAAGGCAGTCATACAGATACCTCAATACCAAGCCATAAAATCAACATTTTAAATTGCACTCAAACTACTTGCAGCTAACGCAGGACTCACAACACAGATGTAATATGTTCTGGGTGTCTAATGCCCATTAGCAAGTGGGTTGTTGCATTTTCGGTCAACTGCAGTTTCCAAATGGTCTTTAAAAGCAGTCCCACATAGAACACACTGTAGGAGTCCCACTGGGTAGTGAGGAGAACTTGAGTTGTTGTTGCTAGGTCCTTGTTTTGCTTTTAATACAGATTCAATTGTATAAATTGAAATCCATTTGAAAAAAACAGAGGAGATGGCATGAAAAATGTACTTAATAAATCTGGGTTACGTTGAACTATCATTACTCAGAGGTTGCTCTCACTAGTGAAAGTAATTAATGAAGCTGTACAATATCCAGTTCTTTGAGAGAAAAATCGAGCAAATTACTGAATAGGTCTTATTAGAAATAATTCATGAGAACATCAATCTTACATTAGAAAGGTAAGAGGCAACATTATGAATAGTGTATAGGCAGTAAAGGCTACTTACTGATATTAACTGCACAGTAAAATAGAATATTTAAAATAAAATCATGAATTTTAAAGCTAGCATTCATTTTCTGTAAAGAGATTTTCTTTTAAATATAATAATGCATATTTAAAATAAACAGTATGACAATCCATTTAGCAGCTGCATATGAACTATGACTGGCACATAATATAAAGCCTCTGAACCTGCCACATCTCATTTGAATACAAAAGCCTGACTTTCTGACTGCCTGGTCAATGCCATCTGCTTGCAACATTTACAGCTCCAGCTTCTCAACTGTAAGAAGAGAAAGGAACTGAAGAAAAATCCTTTTTAGCCTAAATTCAGCAACAGGTGTTTTTAGGTCCAAGCTATCCCAACCTATTGCTTTTGTTCTCTTCTACACTGCTTGTCCCTGCAGAAGGCTTGCAGAAACATTTTATAAGAATATGTAAATGTGGATTATCATTTTGACCTGGAAACTTCACAAATTCTGCAAAAAATACCAAGCATAGTGGGCCTTCTGAGCTTAAAAATAGATTTGCACACACCATTTTAGTTTATAAGGGGAAAATGGTCTTTTGTTCAAGCATTAACCAAATCCACACTTATTTAGTTTGAGCACTGTGTTTCTAATGGGATAGGCAAGCTGATGCCCTCTCTCTCTCATTTCACTTTTCATTCTTCCTATTCTTTGCCACATTGGATGAAGAATTAGTTCAAAACATCTGGAGGGCCTCAGACTGCCCACACCACCACCTGGGAAAGACACTCATATTGTGAAGCTACTGAGTGCAGCTGTCCTCCATCAATCTGCTCTTGGAGGTTTATTACTTTATTTGAATTCAAGAGATCAAGATTCATGACTCAGCTGAACTAGGTCTATACTGAATGGAAAAAAATTGTTTCAGTCCCAGAATTAAAGTACATCTGACATTTTAAAGTAGTTTATTTGCAAGCTATGGGGTGAGAGATGTCAAGTGTGCCTTGTTTCCCTCCTCTCATTAATTACCATTTGCTGCCGCCAATTATGGTTTTCAGTAGATTTCTTCCAACTCAATTCACAATTTAAAGGGAGTTGCATAAACCATACTCTAAAAATATCTACTTCCTCTCTGATACACCCTCCAAAATCATAGTTGATAAAATTTAGCTCTAGGGTAGCTTTCTTTAGCAAGGCTAAATAAAAATAAGAATTACAAGTTACCATTTTGCAAAGTCTGTGCCCGCGATTCCTTTCCCAAGTTGACATGAAATCCTCCAACAGTTTGAGTTTTTCCTGCTGCTACAAGAAAAAATAGAAAAGAAAAAGCTGTCAAATATAAAATATTACTGGAAACATTTCAATACATCTTGCCCAGACTCCCTTTTGCTAAGCATTTCAACCTAACAAACATCAATAGTCCTAGACTCTGAGGCTCCTCTTACGCGATTATGAATCTCAAGCTGCTGCTGCTGCTGCTTTTTGTTTGTTTTTGGCATCTCCATCAGCCTCTAACTTACAAGATCTCAGTATATTTTTTGTAAATAAGCTGTATTATTCACACAGGCACATATATAGCATGTGTATATAGGCGCCTCAAGAAATAATTTCAAAGATTCATATTAGGGTTCTCAAAGGCAGACTACACACTAATTACTATAGCGTTTGAGGGTTTAACCACCCTTCCAAAATGTAACCAGCCCTGTTCTGTACTTCCATATGACCTTAATCCTTCTCTTCTGTCAACATTCCACCCCTGCCATTTCAGCTTCTGCTTTCACCAACCCTACTGATCAGACCACAGATTTATCAAGGCCAGCATTCTCATTTCTTGCACTGGCCAATCAGGTATCTCTGGAAATTCAAGGATTAGCATATGAAAGCTGTATCTTCTTCCCAACAACTAGCATCAGTAGTGTACTACCTCTTAAACAAACAAGGACAGTTCCAACATAATTAAGAGACACTGGGGGGTTATCCTCTGATTTTAGATGTCATGGCAGTGAATTTCCCAAGAAATTCTTTGAAGGTAAGTATTGTACATTACCAAAGCAATGCAAATGGTCTACAGTGTTGTTTAGCATTAATACATCCATTTCTGGTCTTAAGCTAATGCCAATATCTAGTTATCACCACCATGAAAAGCACGAACTCTTTCCAGATCATAGCCATGAACAACCCTAGCTGACAGTCTTTTCCTCTATCACTAACAAGGGAATAGTTGTTGCCAGTTTGCCTTAAAGATTTCTTACCTCTGTGATTGCATTTATATCCTGCTGTTTAGCTGAAATAACTGAGTCATCCTAATTTGATGACAAATCTAGATGTGAATGCAGGTCCCCCCATCCAAGGTTAGCATTGTAATAACTACACTACTGTCTTATCTCGTTTTAAGAATTAGAGATAATGTGAAGTGCTTTACAGTGTTTTGAGTTTAGCTTTGTTCATGAATACTAAAGCATTACATGAATGAGCTACATGCCTGATGGGAGAATAAGGCAGGGCAGGGCAGCTTACCTGGCACAGCCATTTTGTCAGTCTGACCCCATTAGGAAACCAGCACTGTCAGTGCAGGGGCAATGATGGCAGCAATAAGAATATTGGCTGTGGGTAACCAAGTCTCATCTGCCAAAAACTGGGTCCTAAAATTATAATACTGCATTCTGCATTTAACTGACGGATCCTCTCAAGAATATATATTTGTAGATGGACAAATGCCGCTAGAGTGGGGGTTTTTTAGGGCTGATTTTTGTGACCATAAAAACGAGAAGAGCAAATAAAAAGATGTCAGGATGAGTTATTTCCCTTCACCCTGTTATTCCAGAGAATTTTACAATCTTCTATAGAACTGATAGGGGTATGCAAAGCATTAAAAAAAAAAGATACTTTGCAAAGCACATCAGAGGAAGCAAAGTGCCCCTCCTTGAAATGTTAAAGCAGCCACATTCTTTCAGTGCTAGTGTGGTTGCTTTGAAGGGTATCTTGGCTCATCTGCATATATGTGAATATACAAATATATTTTGCTAATTTCTAGGGCATTCGCAATTAATCATGCAAGCTGTCAATCCAGACTTTCATCAGCCTTTATGTTTAAAATGATCCCCTTGAAATTCCCAGGCAATTCTGATTGTGAACTTTTATTATACTGCAACTTTTTCATCTCTCATCTCCTAAAGCAGAATTTTTCAACCTTGGTAACTTTAAGACATGTGGACTTCAACTTCCCCATGCTGGCTGGGGAATTCTGGGAGTTGAAGTCCACACATCTTAAAATTGCCAAGGATGAAAAACACTGTCTTAAAGGATCTGCCAGGTAGAGGAGTTATACACCTCACTTCTTTTATCAGACCTCCAAACCAATGTTACCCACTGAAGAGCTAAAGTTTGTTCCATTGCTATGAAAATCCGGTCTCAGCTGACATCTAGCACACTGGGGTGCTTATCAAATCTATCACATTCACTAGATGACAATTGTTCTGTTTTGGTTTGCTCCATAATAACCAAATATAAGATTATTCATTTTGGGGCATATGTCTAAGCAAACTCCCGATGCTAAGCAACATTTTATTTTTTTTGTTTTATGATAATATTAATAAGACTTTTATTGATTTTCCGCCTCAGCCAGATAATACAGTTTAGACAGTTCATATCTGTGTCTATTTCATTTGTTGTGTTGTCTGTCTAGTAGTATCTTTGTACTTCTTTGTCACACTAAGTGGACGCTGACTGCAATAAACAATAATTAAAACTGTATATTAAGTTTCACGTTGCTACCACTTCACAATCTAATAAATTTGCTTTGAGAGTAACCCAAGGAAAAGTGATTATGTCAAAGCAACTATGGTAAACATTTTTTTAAAAAAATAAAACAGTACATAGGTCTATCAGTAAGTAAAACACCACAATATCTGACTTTTTTCATATTCATAACATAGTCTGATTAGATTGCAGAGAAATAGCAGCACTGCAATAAAAGCAACACTATTGTGGCACCTTAAAGATTAATATATTAATCTTTCTCTATTAATGTTTACAAAATAAAACCATTAGTCTTTAAGGTTTCATATGACTATCAGAACACATAGTATATTTAACCAATTGAAAAATAGCCATAGATTTCAGTAGCTACACTGGGAAACAATACAAAATCAAAGTATGGCACAGTGCAATAGTCTTGGCAATTTACACAAACTGTAAAGATCTTATACACTTTTTCAGTCTCATAAATATTTAACCTACTGCTATAAAACCAGTCTGAAATTCTAGCTACTGACCGGTAGAAAGCACTACATGACCAGTTTCATCCTTACTGGAGACTCTTCAGGCGTAGATATCCTCCCTGCTAGTTGTTCTACATTCAACCTTTCAATGGGATTTGAACCCATAGGCCTTGCACTTGTTCATTATACAGTTCATTTAGTGTATCTTGGCCTGGCTGTCAGTAGCTTGCAAGAAGATTGGTCTTACAGAGGCTAGTATGAGAGCTTATAGAAAAAGGTGTACTTACATAGCTTCTATTCAACAGTTATACTTTCAATTCATGTCACAAAACTTCTCAGGGACCTGAACACCAACGATTCCTACGAAGTCAATTTTATATATATACGCACACAAACACACACTTACACACTACACATACATAAACACACACACATACACACAGCACATACACAACACCCCTCTTCCAGTCCCAAGAAGCACCATTAAAAGGCAGGTGCTGAAATCCTTGTCCTGAGGGAATCAATTTTACAATATAAAAGGGGGAGGCCTAATTCTAAGTCAGCATTTTCACAATCACCAAAGTATCTTCTGCAGGATTTCAAGTAAGCCTTTAATGCTGTCATGAAGGGAATTAGGAGATTACTCAGAGGCCTGATACAAGACTGACACCTGGAGGAAACCATAAGAGGCACAGCGAGAAAGTCCATTATTTGTTATGGATTTTCCCTAGCAATGCTCTTACATATACACATGACACTGCCCATCATGCTATTCCATTTCAAGGCAAGCAACATTATGCAAACTATGGAAAAGGAGTTTGAAATAGTATAGATAATAAAAATAGTACAAAAGATACTAAAGCAATGAGACAAGAGAAAAAGAAATATACTTTTATATACCATTCAGTGTTTCTCTCCATATCTTTCTATCCTTTCAAACCATCCTTGCTTCTACCATATCCATACACCATTTCACACTTCTCACTTCTCTCTTTTCTAGGATTTAATTAATTTTACCCAGCCATAATTTTCTCAGTTTTTCCCATTCACTCTACCTTTATATATTCAAAGTTCAGTCCACAGTTATTCTCTCCATGTGACCAAATCACCTCAATGAATTTATTTTGTACAGATCTGACTTTTGTATCAAATCTATATTTATTCATAATTTAATCATTCCTAACCTGAGCTTGTTTTAACCACACATTTTAAGTATCTCATTCCCACTGCATTACGTTTTTCTCCTGGAATACTCAATTCTCACTTCCATATAACTTTCATATAACAAGGTGAATAGAAGCAAACTACATACAAAGCCATTTTTGCTTCCTTTGACAAATATTCATCCCTTGCAACATACATAGTACTATATTTCTATCAGCATGCGTGTATCATAAAGTATTCGCATGCATTTTGCTATCTTTAGTAAAATTTCATCTATCTGTACTAGTTTTTTGCCATTAACATATTACTTGTAAACATTCATTCCATTTTCCTAGTAAAGAACAACTACTTGGTCATTATTACATTAATTTTCAGATCCTCACATATCCTCATTGCATTTTTTTATTATTATTATTATTTTTTTGTTTATTTTCTATCCCACGTTTATTATTTTTATAAATAACTCAAGGCGGGGAACATACCTAATACTCTTTCCTCCTCCTATTTTCCCCACAACAGCAACCCTGTGAGATGGGTTGGGCTAAGAGAGAGTGACTGGCCCAAGGTCACCCAGCCAGCTTTCATGCCTAAGGCGGGACTAGAACTCACAGTCTCCTAGACCAAACTGGCTCTGATATACACTCATATAATCTATCTAACATTCGCTACAAATCATTTGGGTTCTTAGCTAACAACAAGGCATGGTCTGATGCCATCTAATGTCATCACAGGGTTTTCTTATACATTTATCCACCAACTCATTAAACAGCCAAGGGAAAATCACACATATTTATCTTGCTCTCAGTTCAATGTTGAAAAGTTCACTGAGCATTCCATTTATTCTCTCATATGCTTTACTTCCATAATATACCATTCATGCATTCAACAACCAAACTCTATTTCCATATTCATGCAAAACTTTCCATAGTTCATCATTCACTTTTGCTAAATCAACAATTGTACAATTAATTTTCTGCCTCACATCCATAGATTTCTCAATTACCTGCTGAAGAGCAAAAAAAAAAAAAACCCCTGCCCAGCGTAAAGTCACACTGCAATTCCAATGTGCTTGGTGTAGTTTCTACAAACACTTAGCCAGACATACTGTTTTTTTATTTTAACAAGTATTATAAAACAATACTACTACTTTTCTAATTTCTCAAAATAGTTATCTTAGCAATACCCTAGGCCTAGTATAGCAATACTTCAGCAAAGGATCGTTACCTTGTTGTGGTGCTGGAGCTTCAGCACCTCAATGATGCCATGAGCTAAACCGCGAAGGGCCACCCAAGACAGGAAGGTCATGACAGAGAGGTCAGACTAAATGCGATCCCTGGGGAAGGTAATGGCAACCCACCCCAGTATTCTTGCCGTGAAAACTCAATGGATCAGTACAACCAGAGATATGTCGGTATACCATCGGAAGATGGGACCCCCAGGTCGGAAGATGGTCAAAAAGCTACTGGGGAGGAACAGAGGATGAGTTCAACTAGCCCCAGACGTGATGACGCAGCTAGCTCAAAGCCGAAAGGACGGCTAGCGGCCGACGGTGCTGGTGGTGAACGGCGAATTCGATGTTCTAAGGATCAACACACCATTGGAACCTGGAATGCAAGTTCTATGAGCCAGGGCAAATTGGATGTGGTTATTGGTGAGATGTCAAGATTAAAGATAGACATTTTGGGCATCAGTGAACTGAAATGGACTGCAATGGGCCACTTCACATCAAATGACCACCAGATCTACTACTGTGGAAAAGAGGGCCACAGAAGAAATGGAGTAGCCTTCATAATTAATAGTAAAGTGGCTAAAGCAGTGCTTGGATACAATCCAAAAAACGATAGAATGATCTCAATTCAAATTCAGGGCAAGCCATCTAACATCACAGTGATCCAAATATACGCCCCAACCACAGATGCTGAAGAAGCTGAAGTAGAGCAGTTCTATGAGGATCTGCAGCACCTACTGGACAACATGCCTAAAAGAGACGTTATTTTCATCACAGGAGACTGGAATGCTAAGGTGGGCAGTCAAATGGCACCTGGAATTACAGGTAAGCATAGCCTGGGAGAACAAAACGAAGCAGGACATAGGCTGATAGAATTTTGCCAAGACAACTCACTCTGCATAACAAACACTCTCTTCCAACAACCTAAGAGACAGCTTTATACATGGACTTCACCAGATGGACAACGGAATCAGATTGACTACATCCTTTGCAGCCAAAGGTGGCGGACATCTATACAGTCGGTAAAAACAAGACCTGGAGCTGACTGTAATTCAGATCATGAACTTCTTCTTGCACAATTTAGGATCAGACTAAAGAGATTAGGGAAGACCCACAGATCAGCTAGATATGAGCTCACTAATATTCCTAAGGAATATGCAGTGGAGGTGAAGAATAGATTTAAGGGACTGGACTTAGTAGATAGGGCCCCGGAAGAACTCTGGACAGAAGTTCGCAACGTTGTTCAGGAGGCGGCAACAAAATACATCCCAAAGAAAGAGAAAATCAAGAAGGCAAAATGGCTGTCTGCTGAGACACTAGAAGTAGCCCAAGAAAGAAGGAAAGCAAAAGGCAACAGTGATAGGGGGAGATATGCCCAATTAAATGCAAAATTCCAGAGGTTAGCCAGAAGAGATAAGGAATTATTTTTAAACAAGCAATGCGCGGAAGTGACGGAAGTGTCTGGCTCTGGCTCTAACAATAGAATAGGAAGGACAAGAGACCTCTTCCAGAAAATTAGAAACATCGGAGGTAAATTCCAGGCCAAAATGGGTATGATCAAAAACAAAGATGGCAAGGACCTAACAGAAGACGAAGTGATCAAGAAAAGGTGGCAAGAATATACAGAAGACCTGTATAGGAAGGATAACAATATCGGGGATAGCTTTGACGGTGTGGTCAGTGAGCTAGAGCCAGACATCCTGAAGAGTGAGGTTGAATGGGCCTTAAGAAGCATTGCTAATAACAAGGCAGCAGGAGACGACGGCGTCCCAGCTGAACTGTTCAAAATCTTGCAAGATGATGCTGGCAAGGTAATGCATGCTATATGCCAGCAAATTTGGAAAACACAAGAATGGCCATCAGATTGGAAAAAATCAACTTATATCCCCATACCAAAAAAAGGGAAACACTAACACATAAAATCTTGCCATTTCTGATAAAACAATGATTTCCCATTTTGTCTTTAAGTATGTGAATTTTATCAGAAACCTTCTCACACAGGGCAGCTGACCAATCTTATTAATTTTTCAAGGGAAAGTTTACTCATATATTTTCACTGGTGAGAAATAATTAACATTACTCCCAAAAGCAGGTAAATAGTAAGTTTCTTGCTTCATAGCTTTTTATTCCTTCCATCAAATATATGTAACAAGCCTACGTGGGGAGACCTCAGTCCTTGCTATCCTTTCATTAATGTTGAGATTTTATCATATTCCCACTGAAGATCGAAGAAAATCCCTTTTTGATTACAACACTGCCAGCATCTCCTAGTTACATATTGTATGTGAAATTCTTATAGGAGTTACATCACTGGTATTTAATTCCTGCATTGAAGCAGATAAAAATTCTCAGGATCTCCATAAGATTTGCCATATTGCTCCATCCAACTGCTTACCTAACTATGACTCCCAAATATATTTCAAGCCTAGTATTCTATGTTTACCCATGTTTATTTCCAACGTGTGAGTAAATTTTGATATTATATCTGGATTATGCAAAATTAGCAATCATTCGTGTCTCAAAATTAGACAGTTAACCTCTCTATAGATTTTATATTCGTTCTTGTTAATTTTCCACTTGTACAGGAGCACAATAACAGCATTCTTCCAACTGTCAGGCACAGATGCATTTTTTGTATATTTAATTTATTCATCTTAATTTATTCAATGTTGATGCCACCCAACTCAAACCAACTCTGGGCGGCTCACAATAATAAAAAGCAACATAGAAACAACAAAGCACAATAAAGCACATAGGAACAAATTTTAAAAAATATATAGTTAAACAATCCACACAGTCATACAAAAAACAAACCAGAGCATACTTGAATATTTCCCCAGTTATGCCATCAACACCTACAGCTGCATTTTTCAACATTCCCACAGCATTTATGACTTCATTTTCACCAGCCTTCTCTTGGACACATACATTTATAGCATTTATTTCAATTCTACTCTTCTATATCACTAATATTCCCATACAAATCTCTAAAATATCCCTTCCAGCATTCCCTCGCTTCAGATTTATCACAAAAAAAAAAATCATCACTTTTATTATTTATTCATTCATTCATTCCATTTATATTGCCGCCCATCTCAAACTAGTGACTCTGGGCGGCAATATAAATTGGATAAATAAATAATTTTAATTCCATTCACTCTGCTGGTTCCCCCCAATTCAGAACAAATTTTATCTCCACCACAATCTCTCTGCATTTTCTCTTTGTTACTTTTAATCTTAAACATTCCTTGCTCTCCTTAACTACATTCTTTGCCATTTTCTTTTTCTCTATATGCACATATTTTTCCACCAATCATTCTCTTACACCCATTTTTCCAATTCACAACCTCTTTTACTTTGACCTCTTAACCTTTGTGGATATGAGAAAATTGCTACAGTATTAGTCTATGATACAAGCAATTTATGTTGGTTTTAAGGCTAACTTTGATTAAAATTGCAAAGAAGTAATTTAGAAAAAAATCCTGAATGAAAAATGCATGATCAAAACTATGAAAAAAGTCTACCAGAGTTGTTTTTCTGTTTAATCAGGAAATATCAATTTGCCTGATTAAGCCACTAAAGTGTGTCACACATGGTTTGTCTAGTTTTCTTGGAAACAAATATTTAGAGCAGAGATGCCATGAAGATAAATGTTTAAAACTTGATTCTAAACTAGGAGTAGCCAATGTGATGTCCATATGCAGCCCTTCCCCAATACCCATGAAATGGCACATTTTTTATTTATTTTTTCTTGTTAAGCAAAATTAAGGCTAGGAATGAAGGTAAGTATGCCTCTTGGAGGCAAACAATTTTATTTTTTTATTTTATTTATTTTTCAAATTTTGCCACCGCCCATCTCCCCCCAGAAGAGGGACTCTGGGAGGTTTACAACAAAGCTAACAAGTTAAAAACAATAACCTTACATAGTATATAAAATATAAATACAAATACAAAATATAAAAAAATAAAAATAAAATCCAGTTGGCAGTAAAAGATCTAATTCAGTTCATATGTATGTGGGGAGCACTCTAAGGCACCAGCCATCCCCAAGAATAACCATCCCCATTCCTGCCCCAAGTGAGGTGGCAGAGCCAGGTCTTCAGGTTCTTCCCAAAGGTCAATGCCTGAAAAATGACTATTCGGACTTGGGGGGGGGGGTTAAGGGTGGAAACTGAAGAGGTTTGCCCCCCACATGTCTCCTGCTCCCATGCCCATTTGTAACATTGCTCAAAATTCACCCTTAGCCCTTTCAGTAACATCCCCACATCATCAAACCGACTACCACAACCCTTTAGAAAGTCAAGAGGCTGAACTGCAACCTATAACTCTGTAAATAATGCCCATCCCTAATTTATACTATAAGGACCTTTGTCTCCAAACACACTGTTGTTGAGAATAGAGCAATATGTGTAATACTAACAGTTATCCTAACAAGATATTAATATTACACTTTGCTTTAAAACAGCTAGTGAAGATGTGATTTTCCTGATCAAAGAGGCAAAGCAACACTAGATCTCCCCAAGCAGTTCTCATTCTTTTTTCATTCAGAATCAACTAAACTTTATTTTCCAATATTGCCCAGGTGTGTCAATATTGGACTATAGTAAAAAGGGTCCATAAGCCAATACACAGTAATTTGTGCTCTTAGAGTCTCACCTGCTTATCCCAGGTTGCAATCACAGTGGCATCTGTTTACAGCTCCAACAATCAATGCCAGCTAGTGATGATAGCCATGCAAATTACATAAATAAATAAAAATAAATGACTGACTTAATCTAAAACTGCCAGTGGACACAGGAATACAATATTTTCTATTTTCTTACAATAAAAAAGTGCCATATTCATTTCTGACATTCTCCCATTCGCAGACTTAGACTGGACAACCAAAATACATTTAGGAAGAAGATAGTAGCAATCCACTTCCATACTGTTGCTAAGAAAAATATACGTAATCACCACAAGTCAAGTTCAGTTGGAAAATGTCTTTACCTTAATAATGATAGATTAACTTTATTATTATTTATTTATGTACTACATTGTTTGAAATGGAACACACTCAAATACTTGGAGAAGACACAAAAATAGTTTTAGCATTTACTAAGCAGTAGGAAATTAAAATAAATAAATTAGATTTAACTATGAGATCTATATAGATTGATCTATAAACAATTGTTGAGGGTTTTGTCTCTTATACCCACCCATAAATATGTAAATAAACAAACAGTACTAGCTGACTAAAGTCAGTCAACCTAGAACTCTGAAATATAAAATCATAAGGGCAAGACTATTTCTGTTTCAATAAAAGGAGTTATTCCAAATATGCCATTAAATCAGAGATGGAGAGCTGAATCCAGTCCAAGCAAGTACCAATTGCTTCTCTGTACACATTCCATACAGGAAGGACTTTGGGAAAGGAAAAACTCTTTCCCTTCTCTAAAATGGAGACTGCCTACCTCTACTACAGCAAAGCAAAAGCACTGGTACAGTATACAGGTAGTCCTCAACATAAGACCATTCGTTTAGCAACCGTTCAAAGTTACGACAGCGCTGGGAAGTGACTTGTGACTAGTCCTCGCACTTATGATTGTCACAGCATCCCCCACAGTCACGTGATCAAAATTCAGGCACTTGGCAACCAGCATGTATTTACAACGGTTGCAGCATCCTGGGGTCACGTGATCGCCATTTGTGACCTTCCTAGCCAGCTTCCAACAAGCAAAGTCAATGGGAGAAGCCAGATTTGCTTAACGATCACATGCTCCACTTAACAACCTCAGTGATTCACTTAATGACAACCAAAAAAAGGCTGTAAAATCAGGTGTGACTGACTTAACAGCCACCTTGCTTAGCAACAGACGTTCCAGTCCCAATTGCGATCATAAGTCAAGGACTACCTGATGGAAGCGCCTTCAAGTAATAGGTCTCTAACAGCCAGTTCTGGCTACCCTGTATTGTGTCCCTTTGGGAAAGGTGCAAGGCAACCAAATCAGAACCAGCATGCATTCAAAATCCTAAATGGGAACACCTATAATTTTGTATCTTGCTGCGAGAAAGATCTTCACTTGAGGCACCACAAATCAAAGCTTCCCCATCCTGCATCAAATACTACTACTAAATGATACACCCTGAGAAACAGGGCGGGGGGGGAGAAAGGTTATTGAAAATAGGGGAAATGGGAACAGCACAAAATGATCAACTGTAGTAATAGAGCAATATAAATTAGTTATAACAACTTAGAGTAACCAAGCACCTGAAACCCCTAAACCACAAAGCAAAAAGGTATCTCTCTGCAGTTAAAAATATTCTGAGTGGGGAAAAGAACAATAAAGCATCAATGTACGTCTTCCCTTATCACAGTTTGGGAGACATACATATCTGCCAAATAACAGTATACTAAATGGAATTTTTTTATATTTATGCACATGCACAAAAGGAACATAATTTAATATTTATTTATTTATTTATTTATTTCTATCAGGTTTTTTTAAAAACTGGATTTATACATTTTTCCTTTACCAACAGTTTATTTCAAATTTCGTCACTACCCATCTCAAAAGAGATGGATGATGAAGATTGCTGCATCTTTCAATTAAGATCATTCATCTCTACTGAGCAATGGTACTTAAACTATCACTTAACTAGGAATGTTTTGTACTAAGTCAAGAATCCAGTTAACAGAATTATTTCCCTTCACTACTAAACTTGAATTATCTAGAAAACTCTTCTAGAACAAAGAAAACATGCTTAACATACCGGTGTAAGTTTAAGAGTTGAAGTTGAAGAGGCAATACCTAGTGCCTCACCCCCATTTCTAAGGCCAGATACAGTGATTTTTTAAGAAAGGGACAGATGGCAGGGAATTTCAGTGCCAGTAAAGAAGCAGCCAATACCCACTGACCTGAAAAGCTGGGGGGGGCGGGAGGTCCAGGATTTAAACCATAGAACTGAGATAGGGAGATACATGACCTTTCAACTACTATATGGGATATACTAAAAGTCAAGTCCTATAGGCCAATCACAGTATGTTTTATTAATTTTTTTTACAGACAAAATGTTACTGTACTTAGGAATGTTTAAAGATGTGTCAAATGAGTAAGGAGGTGTCTAGTAGAAAATGGCAACCAATTTGAACATTTCATGTCATTTATCTAATAAATTGTCTATGGGGGCTGACTTTTGGCATATACTCCACTGGATGCTGAAGGAAATGCAGCTTTGACCAAACGCTGTAAGATCTATGAGCCAGGGCAAATTGGATGTGGTTATTGGTGAGATGTCAAGATTAAAGATAGACATTTTGGGCCTCAATGAGCTGAAATGGACTGGAATGGGCCACTTCACATCAAATGACCACCAGATCTACTACTGTGGACAAGAGGACCACAGAGGAAATGGAGTAGCCTTCATAATTAATAGTAAAGTGGCTAAAGCAGTGCTTGGATACAATCCAAAAAACGATAGAATGATCTCAATTCAAATTCAGGGCAAGCCATCTAACATCACAGTGATCCAAATATACGCCCCAACCACAGATGCTGAAGAAGCTGAAGTAGAGCAGTTCTATGAGGATCTGCAGCACCTACTGGACAACACGCCTAAAAGAGACGTTATTTTCATCACAGGAGACTGGAATGCTAAGGTGGGCAGTCAAATGGCACCTGGAATTACAGGTAAGCATAGCCTGGGAGAACAAAACGAAGCAGGACATAGGCTGATAGAATTTTGCCAAGACAACTCACTCTGCATAACAAACACTCTCTTCCAACAACCTAAGAGATGGCTTTATACATGGACTTCACCAGATGGACAACAACAAAATCAGATTGACTACATCCTTTGCAGCCAAAGGTGGCGGACATCTATACAGTCGGTAAAAACAAGACCTGGAGCTGACTGTAATTCAGATCATGAACTTCTTCTTGCACAATTTAGGATCAGACTAAAGAGATTAGGGAAGACCCACAGATCAGCTAGATATGAGCTCACTAATATTCCTAAGGAATATGCAGTGGAGGTGAAGAAGAGATTTAAGGGATTGGACTTAGTAGATAGGATCCCGGAAGAACTATGGACAGAAGTTCGCAGCATTGTTCAGGAGGCGGCAACAAAATACATCCCAAAGAAAGAGAAAACCAAGAAGGCAAAATGGCTGTCTGCTGAGACACTAGAAGTAGCCCAAGAAAGAAGGAAAGAAAAAGGCAACAGTGATAGGGGGAGATATGCCCAATTAAATGCAAAATTCCAGAGGTTAGCCAGAAGAGATAAGGAATTATTTTTAAACAAGCAATGCGCGGAAGTGGAAGAAGACAATAGAATAGGAAGGACAAGAGACCTCTTCCAGAAAATTAGAAACATCGGAGGTAAATTCCAGGCAAAAATGGGTATGATCAAAAACAAAGATGGCAAGGACCTAACAGAAGAAGAAGAGATCAAGAAAAGGTGGCAAGAATATACAGAAGACCTGTATAGGAAGGATAATAATATCAGGGACAGCTTTGATGGTGTGGTCAGTGAGCTAGAGCCAGACATCCTGAAGAGTGAGGTTGAATGGGCCTTAAGACGCATTGCTAATAACAAGGCAGCAGGAGACGACGGCATCCCAGCTGAACTGTTCAAAATCTTGCAAGATGATGCTGTCAAGGTAATGCATGCTATATGCCAGCAAATTTGGAAAACACAAGAATGGCCATCAGATTGGAAAAAATCAACTTATATTCCCATACCAAAAAAGGGGAACACTGAAGAATGTTCAAACTATCGAACAGTGGCACTCATTTCACATGCCAGTAAGGTAATGCTCAAGATCCTGCAAGGTAGACTTCAGCAGTTCATGGAGCGAGAATTGCCAGATGTACAAGCTGGGTTTAGAAAAGGTAGAGGAACTAGAGACCAAATTGCCAATATCCGCTGGATAATGAAAAAAGCCAGGGAGTTTCAGAAAAACATCTATTTCTGTTTTATTGACTATTCTAAAGCCTTTGACTGTGTGGACCATAACAAATTGTGGCAAGTTCTTAGCGGTATGGGGATACCAAGTCATCTTGTCTGCCTCCTGAAGAAGCTGTGTAACAACCAAGTAGGAACAGTAAGAACAGACCACGGAACAACGGACTGGTTTAAGATTGGGAAAGGAGTACGGCAGGGCTGTATACTCTCACCCTACCTATTCAACTTGTACGCAGAACACATCATGCGACAAGCTGGGCTTGAGGAATCCGAGGCTGAGTTAAAATCTCTGGAAGAAACATTAACCATCTCAGATATGCAGATGATACCACTTTGATGGCTGAAGGTGAAGAGGAACTGAGGAGCCTTATGATGAAGGTGAAAGAAGAAAGTGCAAAAGCTGGCTTGCAGCTAAACCTCAAAAAAACCAAGATTATGGCAACCAGCTTGATTGATAACTGGCAAATAGAGGGAGAAAATGTAGAAGCAGTGAAAGACTTTGTATTTCTAGGTGCGAAGATTACTGCAGATGCTGACTGCAGTCAGGAAATCAGAAGACGCTTAATCCTTGGGAGAAGAGCAATGACAAATCTTGATAAAATAGTGAAGAGCAGAGACATTACGCTGACAACAAAGGTCCGCATAGTTAAAGCAAGGGTGTTCCCCGTAGTAACATATGGCTGCGAGAGCTGGACCATAAGGAAGGCTGAGAGAAGGAAGATCGATGCTTTTGAACTGTGGTGTTGGGAGGAAAATTCTGGGAGTGCCTTGGACTGCAAGAAGATCCAACCAGTCCATCCTCCAGGAAATAAAGCCAGACTGCTCACTTGAGGGAACGATATTAAAGGCAAAACTGAAATACTTTGGCCACATAATGAGAAGACAGGACACCCTGGAGAAGATGCTGATGCTAGGGAGAGTGGAAGGCAAAAGGAAGAGGGGCCGACCAAGGGCAAGGTGGATGGATGATATTCTAGAGGTGATGGACTCGTCCCTGGGGGAGCTGGGGGTGTTGACGACCGACAGGAAGCTCTGGCGTGGGCTGGTCCATGAAGTTATGAAGAGTCGGAAGCGGCTAAACGAATAAACAACAAATGGCCCAGATGCAATAGGATGTTTTTCTCTCCATCGACTTACTCGCTAAAGTTCTTAGCTAAACAGTCATCTAGATATGCAACATGATGTGCAGCTAGAAAAAAATGTTCAATGCCACAGGAACTACCCTCTGCCACACAACTTCAGCTGCTATATTCATGTATGCAAGTGATCCAGTAAGAGTAAAAAATAATTGTGTATCAACTATTTGTGCATAAGCCATAACTGTAGTTTATTTCATTTCTCTGCTGAGCTAATATCACAAACTACACATCTTACAAGTTCCTATACTAGAGTCATTCTTCCAAAATGTACTACAAAACTAACAGGCAGTGAAAGAAAGGAAAGAAAGCCAAATGGAGCAAGGAGGCACCCACAACTACTATGACATTGATTATTAAAAGGGCAGATCCCATGTCAAGAGAGGGCTCTTGAGGGACAGATGTAGTGGACTTCATAGAAAAATCTGTTTTCCATCTTCTACAGCAGAGTTGGGGCACCTGAAAGTAGGTGTATACCTCCCACTCCCTTCTGAAGCAGGGCTTATCATTCTTCTGAGGCTACTTCTGGTGGGACAGAATAGCCCCTTCCTCAGATTTGGTATAACAAGCCAGAAAAAGAACTCAGAGAAGGCAGGAATCAGGGAGAGCTATCAAAGGACTATAGAGGACCAGCAGCAAATATTGCTGAGGCCACAGCATCAAGGTGGGCCCAATGTGCCCTCTTTATAAGATGTAAAAATGGTCACACATTGGTCCTCTTGACATGAAATCTGCCCTTTTCATAATCAGCGCAGAAGTTGTCTTTTTGCAATATTATAGCCGATTTTGTCATTGCACTGCTTTGCTTTTAGACTGAGCAAAACCTGTACGAGGCACAAGAGGAGGAAAGAGAGTGAGTCTGCGATTCCTCCCCGGCACGCACGTGGCATTCATGCTCTCGGGAGCAACGCGGCGGCCGGCAGCAGCAGCAGCAGCAGCATCAGGCCGCCCCTCGCTCGGCTGCCCACCCCCCCGGGGAAGCCCGGCCCCGATTCCCGCCGCCTCCTACGAACACAGGCCCGCACCGTCGAGGGAGACGAACTGCCCGACCGCCGAGGAGCCTCCGCCGCTGTTCTCCACGAACTGCACCTCGGAGACGATGATATTGTCCTCCAGCACCGAACCGCATCCAGTGCACACGGCGTCGCCCCGGGCCGAGTCCACCTCGATCTCGGAGCCGCCGCAGGCAGCGCACACCCGCCCGCCCGGCATCTCGACGAGGGCGGCGGCCGCGGGCAGGCAGGCAGGGCCGGGGATTCTTCCACGCGGCGGGCCGAGCAGCTCGCCAGGCGCTCAGCTCCACCGGCAGCGGCGGCTTCTCACGCTCTTCCTCCTCCACGCAGGCCCGGCTGAGCCGCCCATTCCTGCCGGAGGAGGAGGAGCCGCGGCCCGCAAACACCGCCCTTTCTCGCGAGGCCTGGTCGGTCTCTGCCCCTGCGAGCCTTCACGTTCCGCCGCAGTGTATCCTTCGGGGGAGCTGGTCCGCCATCTGGGCGTTGGGGCCTGCGGGCTTGGGGTTCCGCGAAGGGCTGCGAGACCAGAGCGCTGCAGTTCAGAAGAACCTGTGCCGCCACGAATCCCCCCTCAGCCTTTAGGATGCCGCAGGACGGGTGGTTTGGCGGCTGGGGGCTGGCATATTGAACCGTTCACTACTTCCTCCTAAATGTAGGCCCAGTCTCAAAATCATGTACCACTTTAAAAACGCTAAGAAGTAAGTATTGAACCTGAAGTATTGTCTCAAAAAATACACAAACTTCTAGGCAGTTATTTTTCAGTGTTGCATGGTACTTCTTGCGAGTGGATTGTTTTAATTTGAGTTGATTCAGTGCACGTTTTTGGACTTTTGTGTTGGACTCATAGCTAGGATTGATAAGTGCAAGAAGTCTGCCATGGCTGGTTCTATACTCTCTGGGACACTTAAAGTATAAATGAAATTTGACAGTGATTGCCAACATTTTTTTGGAATAAAAATCAATATGTTTAGCCTTTTTAGTAAGAAATAGCCCAAACTAATGTTTTGCCTACTGTGAGTGTTCACCCCACATATGCTGACTGAAGGAGGCAAGTTGCTTAATGCCGTCACAGGTTGGCATTTCACACATGGTTGTTGCAAGGGGAGATTATAAAGTACATATATGATCTTCTTTCTCCATCCCCAAGGCCCTGCCAGTTGCTATAGAAAAGGAGTCCAGCCTCATGGCAGTGGCAATTACGGAAATTGTTCTGCTACCCGCTGCTTGAAATTTGTTACCCCACATCACATGATCCCACCATATCTGCCACACAGGCCTAGACCATAAGAAGCCAGCAAAATTCTACTCAGGAATTGCAATTGTTCAAATTGAAAGTTGGCATTTTTGTGGCTGAAGAGGATTTTCACAGAGGTATTCATTTAAAGCACCTAAAATCAATACAGATATAGTCTGCTAATAAATTGCTAACTGACTAGGGGAAAGGGGAGTGGGCCTGCTTCTCTGTCTTCAACAGCTGCCTGGTAAGGAAGTAAAGTTATTCCCAACCAGAACAAGTAACCCTTCTGCATATTCCCAGGAATCAGAGTCCTCATGGAGTATTTCGTTTTTACCACACTGGGCAAAGTACTTAATAGCAGACCTTTTCAAATTTTCCCTCTAAATTGAGGACACCTTTTTAAGTTGTGCAAGGAAGAACTCCTTGCAATTGCTATGAAAGGTGGTTACTCTAGACCAGCCTTTCTCAACTTTTTCACTCTGGAGGAACCCTTGAAATGTTTTTCAGGCCTTGGGGAACCCCTGCACATTCAGGCCCAAATATAGGCCAGAAGTTACAAAATTACTATATTTGTTTCATGTTCAGGCCTGTATATATGTATTAACAGCATTCTTAAACTAAATATAAAGAATGAAACCTACCTCTTTAATGTGAAGTTGCCCAAATTTGAAACAATTTTTTAAATAAATCATGATATCCCAGGGAGCCCCTTGTGACCTCTTGTGGAACCCTGGTTGAGAAACCCTGCTCTAGACTATTAAGACAACACTAGCTCTGTAAGGATAGGAAGCAGACAGTAGAGGGAGCTAAATCCTTTTATCTCACTCAGAGCACTTCTGTAAACAAAAACAACTTTTGAAGTGTTGATAAATTAACTAATCTAGAAAGGACAAGTGAACACCAGACATCATCTAGTGCTGCAGAAGCAGATCTGGAGGATATACTGCATCAGCAGTTGTAATAACTGCTTATATAATATTTATAATCCATATTTTTCAAAAATTCAAGGCTAGTTAGTACTACTAGAGAAATAGAGGAGAGAGAGGAAAGAAGGATCAAAATTGGGATGGAGGAACCATTGTTTCCACCCCCCCAACTCCCTGCCCAATATGCATCTGGAAAGTGCCTTGCCAAGGATGGCAAGAGAACAGAACTGCAGTTCCAAGCAGATCTTTTCCTGGTGGTTTCAATGGAATTAGCAATGTAAAGGTTCAGTCCTCTCTATGTGACAATCCCTAAAAATTTTTGAAGGCATGAAAAGAGACAGAATAGGACTGGTTAGCAAATTGGAATAGAGCAAGCAAGCAGTCAATATTGGGGGGGGCAGGTTTTGCTTCCCAACTTCCATTAGGGTTCTAAATTTTGGAACAATTTTACTAGAATAACTGGGGATTAAGTTTAATAAAAGGAATCTAGGATTTCATCCTTAGAATTTAGACTCTTCAGTTAGGTGTGATACAAGTAGATTGGAAGGAGTGTGGAGCAGGGACATAATTTTTTACATAAGTTATTCTGCACAGCACGTTGGCGGCTCAGGAGAGGAGAGGGAAGGGAAGGAAGAGACAAAGGATCTTGCACTTACTCACACCCAGGAAGAAGATAATCGTAGAAAGTTTTTTAAGTTCTAGCCATAGGAATATGAACCTCAGTATTTCTTTGGGTATAAAAAATGGCTCATTGAACAAACCAACCCAGAGATCTCACTTGAGGCACGAATGACCAGGCTCAAATTATCCTACTTTGGACACATGATGTGAAGACCCAGCTCTCTAAAAAAAGCTCTAATGCTGGAAAAGGTGGAAGGAAAGAGCAGAAGAGGGAGACCAGCAGCAAGGTGGACAGACTCAGTTACAGTGACGATGGGTGCACCATTGGAAGACCAGGTTAGGGACAGAGCGTCATGGAGAAAATCTATGTGGTCGCTAACGGTCAACACCAACTTGGCACATAATCACTTTTTACTGAGCAGCCCATGGTGAGCCACCCCAACTCATGTGAAGGACTTTCCTGCTCAGCCCTACCCTTCTCCCATAAAGGGAAGCAGTTTGTGGTGACAGGAGGGGAATTAAAGCATAGCAACACACCTGTCAGTGTCCCAAAGCCGCTTCGCATTGAGCAGTATGCAGGCAGCTTCAGTGACGAGTCTCGTAGCCAAGCTGTGTCAGGGTTGGCTCTGGGGCAACATTTTATGTACCAACATGTTTTCTTCCCACTTCAAGGACAGAAGGCAAGCACGTTGGCATTGCTGTGTAGATGGCCCTTAGACTGCTTTATCTGCTTCCCTTCCCACATCCAGTCTCTAAAATTTAAATTAATGTGAAATAAACAGTTATGGGATGGTACTACAGCTGGAAGAATCCCAGAGAGGAGGGAGGCAAATTACACCATCGTTGTGCAAGTAGTTATGTGTGTTAGAGTGGAAGAGCTGAAACTGACCAGCTGCTGCCACCGAGACCTTGTGCCTGCAACTGACAAATACAGGGAAACTGGCAAATAAGCTGTGCAATTCAACATCCCTCATTATTCTCCAGACACTGCAGTAAAGAAAAGCAGAGCTCCTGCATCTAAAGGTAAAGGTCCGATTCAGAATACAGAAGAGCACAACAAATTCCTGTTCTTTTTCCCCAAATAAAATAGTGGAGCTCTGCTCTATTGTCCCTTGGAAGCAAGGGTATCTATGGGGAGGGGGTCAAAAAAGGTGAAGATGGCAGCTGCAACTGTGATCAAAGCCCCACTCTTTTATGCATGTCATGCAACACCTGGGCAAGGGGGCATGGCTTTGAGCAGGTGCCACCATCTTGACTTTTTTCACACATCCACACACAAACATATATCCTGCATGTGCCCCTGGTTGGAAGTTTGGAGAGAAGTTGCTGTCAGAACTGGAGAGAGGGAGGATTCAAGGTGCTCATGGAGTAGGCGGTTGCTGGGAGAGAAATAGATGTCTAGTGACTGGGGGAGGGGTGTGCCTGTGCCTGCCAACATGTGGTCTGACCTCACTCCAAGATCATGAGTGATTTTAGTGGGTCAGCATTGACTTAAGGGGAAAGGGCTACTGTACGCTGATGCACCTGATGGTCTGGGAATGAGATGAAAAAGGAGAGTACACTGGTGTTGCCAGGTACTGTTCTGCACTGGTGAAATGCAAGCAGGGAAAGGTCTTAGATCCAGTCCTAATCAGGAGTCTGAATCTTCCAGACAGCAGACCATCTTCATAGGGGAGCAAGGAAGATTCCACAGTCTGGGAGGGTCTGGCTAGCACAGTCCTGCCCTCTACCAGGCATGCAAGCCCAATCATACAAGACAATCACACCCAAATAGAGGCCTAATCTGACCTTAGAGAAACCTTTTGAGCGATGCAAAAAGGTTTCTCCAAGTTAAGCAGGAAAAGTATCGGCAGAGGCTGCAGAAGTCTGGAAAATACAAAAGGAAGAATGTCTGCTATATTTATGTTAAGTCCCAGAGATCTGCTTGTATGTTTAAAATTCCAGTTCTCTTCTGAAGATAAATGACAGTAAGGATTGGGGAAGAGCTGCCTTGGTCTGCTTTGTAAAAAAACTTTGCAATTTTGCATACTGGCAAAGTTACTCCAGGCACAGATTTTATATTTGTATGTGTGTACAAATATAATAATGTACATATGCATATGTCAGAGAGATGATAATGCACTGCAACGTGTGCAGCTTTCCAATTTTTTTCTCTAGTGTGCCCCCTAAGCATCAAATACTGAACAGAGGTATTAGTGAGGTTTGGATTTCTGGATTTAATTTCTAAATCCCATATTATTTGATTTCTGATGTCTCCATGAATGTGTGTGCATTTTAAATTTAGAGTCACTGGGTTGGCTGATCTCATATTTTAAACAGTCCATGCACAGCACTGATGGTTAGATTATGGATGCCTTACTAAAAAAAATACCAGACACTTTTTGGTCTATCAATTTATTCTAAACCGGCTCACTGGAGTTAAGTGCAATACACAAAATATGTGAGGGGAAGTGATGTGGAGCCATGCTTTTATATATTTTATGTTTTTTATTGTAATATACTGTGACATTATCAAAAGTGGTTCTTTTGTTCATGACTCCTGAGCAAAGCAGCGGGAGACTCACATCATGAGCTTGAGAAAAGAGTTTTACTCCTGACTCATTTTCTCCTGTTAGAAGGATGATTCACTCTCAGATGGAACCAGACCTCAGCAAGTTACATGCTTCTACAAGAATGGCATATCCATGTTAGGAGCTAAAACTTCACTTCCTTGGAGATAATATAGCCTCGTCCCTGGGCAAAGCTCTAGTTTAGCTGAGGAACTTTGATAAACAGCCAGTCTTGACCTCACGTATACACAGCCACATTCTTTATTACAGATTTTAAGCTTCTCCTTTTCCACTGCTGTCCATGTTCTGAGTTGCTATAAACTCTTGCCTAGCAAACTTTAAATGATTTTGCAGAGACTAGAAAAGCAAAATTTTGCCAATTACATAAGGATTTCAGAAGCAAGGTCATAGTTAGCAAATGTTCTACAGCTGTTTGCTGTGCTTATTATAAACATCCTTTATTAAGAGATTGTAGACTAAATGCATTTGTCCATCTACAATGGGGCAGGCATTATTCTTTATCCCCAAATGTTAGTTATAACCTGATTAAGCCAACACTAATGTTTAATTCTACAGTCTCATCTATGAATGACTTTAAACAAGCAGGTCTCATGACTGAAACACTTTGCCAAAGTTTTGGACTTTCTTGCATCTTCCCTGACCCTTTCTTTTCACACCATCTTGTTTGACAGAGTGCTTTGAAGAATGTGATACACACTCTCTTGAACAATTTTCATTGTCAGTGGAATTATTGATCAGCTATAGATGTGGAACATTTTTTTCTCTTGAATAAACAGGGCTTTTGTTGTTTTCATTTATTTGATACTTTGATCATCAGATTCATTAGGGTAGGTTCACTGCCTGAAGTGACAATACCAACAGTTGTTTGTATTGTATACAGTCTAATATTCCAACTGGGACAGTTTTTCCATGTTTTCTCTCTCCATCTCAAGTTGGGCATACAGAGTTAGAGCTCAACAGGTACATTAACCCTTTGAGCCCATCTGTTGCCATCCATGTGTAACATGGATGTCATGCACATCGTATCATGTCATGCTCATGTATATTTCGGGGTTGTGCTACTTTGATGACATCTTTAAAGTTGGGTCTGCAACAAATTTCTGCATTTGATGTAGTCTCTGAGATCTTTAGTACTTGCTTTCATTGCACACTGTGTTGCTCAAAGCTTCTCTGCTTCTGATTTTCTTAGGTTCCATATTTAGCAGCTATACAACAGCATTGGTATAACTATGGCATTGAAGATGTGCATGCACTTGCTTTGGTACTTCCCATCTGTTGTAGGATAGGTTTTATGCAGTCAAAGCACAACATTTATGTGGTTTCTTTGTATACTATCACTTTTGGCCTGGTTTCTCACCTCCATTTCTGCATTGCCAAAAGCTGCCTACAGAACCCATTCAGGGCTAATCATGCTGTGTATCTGAGGAAAATGCCTGGAAGGGTTTGGCTGAGTTTGCACAATATACTGAGTTACCAAGTATCTCATTGCATTATATTTAGCAGGTTGTGCAAGCTCATCCTGTATAGTTAGTTTTTAGTTAGGCATTGTAAAGGCCCAGAAAATTAGATTAATTAAGTAAATCATGGATAATCATGCCTTTATGCCATCCTGATAGTACACTAACCATAATCCTCCATCTTCGATTTCCTTCCTATCTCTTGGCAGAATCAACTATTTCAACTATTTCATACAAAAATGGAAGTGACAGATCACAAAATGCAGCCTAAATTGTATTATGCTCTGGTATTTTCTGTAGCAGATGCCAATTAAACAAACAAACCCTTTCTTGGAGGCATCAGTATTCCTTGCCCATTTTAGTAATTTTTTTTTTCATTCATGCAGCTCTTTGTAAGAGTTCACACATCATCTGGTCCATAATTCTTAGAGCAGCTCTTTAAGGCAGGATAGACAACTTGAGACCCTAAATCAGATTTCTTACCTTCCTTGGCTTAAAATCAAAACCTCTGTTGAAGCAGTCCTTCCCAGCTTTGGCAAGAGTAATCATCTCTTCCTCCCCGGACATCCCAAAGCAAGGAGGAAAAAGGAAGGGAGGGAAGAAGAGAGAAGAGTGGATCCATCCACTTTTGTTTGGTCCTACCCACCTCCAGCAAGCAGCCTCTGACACAGCACCCCAGAAAAAACAATGTTCTCAGCAAAGCTACTCCCCACCGCACTTGCTGTAAGATGAATGTTCTTGTATTGAGGACCAACTAGCATGGCCCTTAATATGTCTGGGTTACAGGTTTTTTAGCAATGGAAAGCTATGCCAGCTCTCATTGGCATTGATACATTCCCAGCATTAACTGGTCCTTCGTAATTCTAAAGGCATCATTCTTCCTACATCTCTATATACATCTTGTAAAACTGTAACAATTCAACACAATCACAAAGGACATCTGCCCTGTCCTCCATGTCTGGAAGACAATCAGGACCTGATTTTCCTAATGTAGATACTGTAAGAAGATCAATACATTCCACGTGGTGATTCCAGACAAAGTTTTTATATCCCTTCAGAGAAAAATCTGCTGACACATCCTTCCAACACAGACTTGTTTGGAAAAACATGGAAGAAGATCATTAGCCAATTAAAGAAATGTTAGTTGATTAATCAAATAAGATTTAGTCAAATAGCTGATTAATCAGTTCATTCTGCATTTCTTCCACATTGTGTCAGAGAGGACAGACAGCAAATCTTACTGAGATCATTTGAGACCAAAGGCCATTTTAGCTCCTTCTCTCACACAACTGACTCCAGCTAACATTTATAACTTATGAAACTTTTAAAATTGCTATCTTAATTTGCTTTTCTTTTTTCTTTCCCTTCCCATTTATTCTTCACCACACCACATCTATTAAACTGTGGCCTGCAGGCAGGAAATAGCCAATTTTTAAATCTCTGTACAGAGAATTTGAAGAATGTGGCTGCTTTATAAATTAGTGATGCAGTGCAGTTGACAAATATACTCAAAGGGTTTTTTTAAAAAGTATTTTTTCTCTAAGTTTATTAAAAACTAACTATTAAATGTACAGCATAGATGACTTAGAAAAATGTAATTCCCGCAATAAAGGAGGAAAGGGAATATATATTTTAAGGTATCTGTGTAATTTCCACCCTAATGGTATCCTAGAAATCCTTAAAAACCTGACTCTTCTCCCAGGATCTGGAGCAGGGTGGTTGTTGAGCCCGTTGGGTATATTTTGTAGAGTTTTTCCAGACATGTATACTCTTCTGTTTACTACTTTCTTTTATATCTGTATCTATATGCTTTATAGTGTAAGCCACCCAGAGTCACTCTGGAGTCAAGCAGCCTTAAATCTATCCATCAGTAAAAGAAATAAGTAAATAAGATAGCATTTGCCAAGGGCAGGGTTGGATTGTTTGTCTTAAAAAGAAGCAATTATATTGAAATACAGGCTATACTGTATATATAAACAAATACAAAGAAAGAGTGGATAAATTGGAAACAATGGGAAGCTGAAGGCTGAAATAGGAACATGCATCCTGTGTACTATGTTGTCTAAGCAAACCAAAAGCAAGGTTCCTTATATTTATAGGCCCAGACAATCTAGAGATTGATTATGTTTTCATATAACCATGGTTGTGCTGAACTATGGTTTAGTGAATAAACCTATTTCCTGCATCCATACAACACACTGGCCTATAAAGTGATCACTATAGATAATTTAGATTCCTGCACTGACAAGGAGATTAAATGTCATTACCTAAATGCCCCCTTCTAACAGTGATTTTAGACTAGTCTAGGACAAAATTTATTTTACAAGATTAAGCACACACCCAAATAATAGTGCCATCCAAAGAATCTTAGTAACGGAGGAGTAACTGACAGTGTAAGATCATGTCTACGATTGCAGATTAGCTACCCACAGCATGCCAAAAGCAGCAGATATGAACAAGGGGCACTACACCTGCAGAAGATGTTCCAACTGATCTCCCAAGACCACTTGGAAATTCATATGTTACCTCTTTGAGGGATTTGTAAAATGAAGATGCAAGGCAGAGACTCCCTTATTACAGTGTCACAGGTTTTGAACATCAGTTCAATAAAATGGTGTCTTGCTCCATTTTTATTGTCTTCCACATGAAATAGCGGTTCTGCCAGATATCTGGAAATTCTTTTTAAGTAGGTGTCCTCTTGCCTATATCAATCTTTATTCTGATTTTAATATAGATAATTTTATCTGTTTTAAAACCATATGCTTTGATGAATTATATATTCCTTTGAAAGATCTGAAAAACAGAAAATAATTCATACATTTTGCAAAACCAATCTGTCAACAGAAACTCTAAATGTGGGTTCACACATTGAGCTAAGTCCAAATTTGGTAACCTGGTTTGCCAGATGGTGTTATATTGAACTCAAGAAATTGTGTCAATCATGCTAAAGTAAACCATCGTTTAACAGACATAATGTGCAAACTTAGTCCATACAAGTATCTAAACTTCCAGTTTAAAGTGCTTTATTAGTCGCAAATAATTCATTTACGACTAGAAATACCTTCAGATATTCAGGTTACAAGTACTTAAAGCTAGCTTACAGTTCCCAGGATTCTTTGGTTGAATATACTGTAACAGTTACTGGTATAAACCAAACATGCTTATAATATTTGTCCTTATGGGGATTTTTCATTTACTGTTTTTTCACAGCATGGTGATTTTTAATTAAACTGGCCGTATTTTTTTCCCTCAGGCATAAGTAATGGGATAAAATCAAAAGCTAATCAGGAAGCTGCCAAGAGATTTAATACATGGACACTGTATTCCTCATAGTAGCAGGTGTTATTGGGGATTTTCAATATAGTCTCCTTCAGTAGTAGCCCGTGAAACTGCCAGAGATTGGTGGCTGGCACTGCTTTGACCAGCCCTGCTAGAGCCTGTGGCTAGTTCCTGGGACAGGTTTGAAGAGACACTTGTCTTTGTTTCAAGATTCTCCCCATCTTCCTTCTCATCCTCATGGTTCCCAATAGGTAAGAGCGTGTGAGGGACAAATTTGTTCCGTTGACACCCAATAATGCCAATCCTGTTGAAGAAGAAAAAACAAGGATGTTAAACACACTCAAGAGCTCCATATGCAATCTTCAGCTCATTGGAGGAAACCAATTGTTAATTGTAATAAAATATAGGAAAATAAATTATTTAGGTAGAAGAGAGACAATAATCAAATAGGATTGACAAAACCTTGTAAGACCTGTTTGATCCCAACTGAAAACTGGATTAAATAAATAAATAAAAAGATAGCCATTTAAGGGATCTAAGCAAGGCTACAAACTGTGGTGTAGTGATAAGAATATTAGAATAAGTCAAGGGAAATACAAGTTAAATTTGTGCTTAGACACAAATTCAGAGACTAAGTCAATCATCATCTTTTGGATTACCTGATAGGGAGCGTTATGAAGATAAAAGGGGGAGGGGGAGAGGAGAAAGCATGTAAGTTGTCCTGCGCTCCTAAAAGAAAAAGGTGGCATAAAAAAAAAATAGTAAGTAATAAATGAGAGGTGGTTGAATTTCCTGGGGGGGGGATTGGGGTTGTTGGTATGGTGATTGTGATTGGAGGCTACCCCTAGCCAACCTGGTAAGAGCAGCTGGTGTGAGGGGGAACACTGATTATGGATTGTAGAGGAGGGGTGGGTCTTGGAATTACCCAGAGGCGCTGATCGCTTAGGCTAAAGTGCCCAGGGGACTCAGTTTCTCTGCCCCTCTGGGGTGTGTATTGATATGTTGGGATCCCATTTTGGGAGCCGGAGGGCATAGGGTGGGGGGTGAAAGGGCCTTGTGGGGACCGGGGGCAGGTGGGAACACCAAGGTGGTGACAGATATGGGAAGGTATGGTAGGAGACGGGGTGGGCCACTCCTGGAGAAGGCAGGCCTGGTGTCTTGTATCGGTTCCATGTGTCTTGTATCGGTTCCACTGGGACTCAGCCCCATTTCCTGGTCAGTGGACCTTCAGAGGCCCTGGCTTTCAGCTGCTGCATAAGGTCTGAAATAAGGCCCCTCTCATCTGTGATTTAATCACAGATGAAAAAGCTGACCTGGCATGTATTACTGAGATCTGACTGGGTTTGGGGGAGGGGGGATCCCACTTTCGGGAATGTGCCCAGCCAGTTCCAGGTGTGACATCAGCTGAGACTTCATGGCAGGGGTAGGGATATGGTGGTTGTCATCTGAGAGTCTCTTGTGGCTTTCAAGAGCACAGCTCCACAAGTTGCTGGATATGAGGCCCTGTTCCTTAAGTTGGGTTCTAGGGATCAGTTGGGATTGTTGCTTCTGTACCAGCCTCCCTGCTGCGTAGCAACCTCCCTGCCTGAGCTCCTCGACTCGGTCTCAGGGTTGGCAGTGGAGTTCCCCAGGCTTATGGTCCTGAGGGACTTCAATCTGCCTTCCCATTCATGGGGTCTGAGATGGCTCAGGAGCTCATGGCCACCATGACAGCCATGGACCTATCCCAAGTTATCCAGGACCCAGCACAGGACAGCAGTCATACCCCTGATCTGGTTTTTTTGTTGGAGCAGTGGCAACATGATCTGGAGTTGGGGGAGTTTCTGACGGTCTGCTTCATGGTCTGACTGAAGCCTTAGCCGTCGCTTGGCACGAGAGGGTGGCTGAGGCCTTCGATCAGATTGCACCATGCAACCTCTCTCCTCTTGTGGATCCCACCGCTCCCCATGGTTTACGGTGGAGCTGAGAGAGATGAAATGAGAGAATAGACATCTAGAGACCGTTAGAGAACAATAAGGGATGAACTCAACCAAACATGGGTAAGAGCAGCTATTAAGGCCCACCTTGTGGCGGTAAGGACAGCAAAGCAGCAATACTTCTCTGCCTTTATCGCATCTGCAGATAGCCAACCGGCGGCCTTGTTTAAGGTGACCTGAATCCTCCTGGGGAAGGGGAACTCGGAGGTCTACCTACAAGGCCATCCGGAGGAATTTGCAGAGCATCTGTTGGACAAAATCGCTCCCATTTGTTCCATGTTGGATGCCAGCTTTGGTAAAGGTCCAGGGAGATAATTGGGGTACAGTCTTGCCCGGTTATCTGGAAACAGTTTGATCCTGTTGGTCCTGAGGAAGTGGATAGGGTCCTTATGATTGTGAGCTCAGCCACTTGCTCCTTAGATCCATGCCCCTGCTGGCTAATTAAGGCTGCCTGGGGGGTGTTGTGTGGTTGGACTCTAGCGGTGCTTAATTCTTTGAGAGAGGGGTTGTTCCACCCCCGCCCTAAAGGAGGTGCCGATTCACCCCCTCCTCAAGAAGCCATCACTGGATCCTACCATACTGGACAATTTTCATCCAGTATCGAACCTCCCTTTTTTAGGGAACGTCATAGGAAATGTGGTTGCGCAGCAGCCCTGGATGAAGTGGATTATCTAGACCCCCTTCAATCGGGATTCATGCCTGGACATGGGACAGAGATGGCATTAGTCACACTTTTAGATGATCTCTGGCAGGAGTGGGACAGGATTAGTGTATCTGTCCTTGCTCCTCTTGACCTCTCGGTGACCTTTGATACCATCAACCATGGTATCCTTCTGGATCGGTTCCATGGGCTGGGAGTGGGTAGCACAGTACTATGCTGGTTCCTTTCTGTGGGGACGGTACCAGTCAGTGTTAATTGGGAGTAAGAGGTCCTGCCTTCAACCCTTATTATGTGGAGTTCCGCAGGATTCGGTACTCTCTCCACACCTATTTAACATCTACATGAAGCCACTGGGTGAGAGCATCCATCACCATGGGGTGAGGTATCATCAATATGCTGATGATACTTAGTTATATATCTCCGCCCCTGGTGAACTAAGTGATGCAGTTGATGTCTTGTACCATTGCCTGGAGGCTGTATGGGTTAGAAGGGGAACAACAAGCTTCAGCTAAACTCTGGCAAGACTGAATGGCTTTTTGGGCCTTCTGGTTCTTGGACTTTACCATCTTTGGTACTGCATGGGGTGGCACTGCCCCAGACAGACCCGGTGCACAATCTGGGGGTCCTCCTAGACTCACGATTCCTGCTTGAGGAGCATGGCAAGGAGGGCCTTCGCACAGCTTCATGTTGTATTCCATTTGCGCCCCTTCCTGGACCATGAGGCTCTACTCACAGTCACCCATGCCCTAGTAACCAACCTCCAGAATGGATTACTGTAATATGCTCTACATGGGGCTGCCCTTGAAGAGCATCTGGAAGCTTCAGCTGGTGCAGAATGCAGCTGCATGGACAGTTGTGTGTGCCCCTAGGAAGGTACACATTATACCTCTGTTCCACAAGTTGCATGGGTTACCAGTTTGTTTCCAGGTGCAATTCAAGGTGCTGGTTTTGACCTTTAAAACCCCACATAGCAGGGGACCAGGTTGTTTGAGGGACCACCTCTACCCAATTATATCTACCCATCCCACCAAGTCAGGCAGGAAGGATATGCTGCAGTCCCATCACCAAAGGAGCTCCATCTGGCAGGACACAGGCAGCTTGCCTTTTCTGCTGTGGCCCCCACCCTCTGGAACATCATTCACTCTGAGGTGAGGTTAGCCCTATCTCTGTTAGCCTTCCAGAAGGCCTTTAAAACATGTTATTTTCACCAGCCTTGAATATCCCAGGGAACGCCTGCAAGGTGGCTATATGAGATCAACTGGTATTTGTTCTTCCACTTTCTTGCGTTTTATTTGTCTATTTTATATGCTTACTTTATATGTTTATTTGTTTTTAGATTGTTATAGAGTTTTTAACTGCTGTTAATGTTGTACACCACTCAGAGTCACATGTTTGTGAGATGGGCGGCTATATAAATATGCTAAAAACTAAATTAAATTAAATTATAAAAAATAAATAAAATAAATTAATGGGTTGACACTACATAATGTGTGACACTGAACTCATTCCTTACTTGGATGGTGACACAATAGAATACAGCTCTGGTAAGTCTTCTGGACTATAGCCTGGGGCAATTTTGCTGGAACAAAGGTAATGGTCCTGGAAGAGATACTGAGCACTATCTTTAGCCATAGGCAGCAAAGTACTAAGCACTGGTGATCGCTGATCCATGACACTTCTTATGGCTGGCTGCTTAACATCTGTACTCCTTTAAGAACAAAAATTAAAAATAACAACATCACAAGGAAGGAATAATGGGAGATGTCAAATAAGAAAGCAAAGTTTTTTTCCCCTAAGACCAACGGAGCCAGACAGGGTAACATTGCGATATTTAGTTAACAATAGCAAAGCATGCTTTTTCTATCCTGGAACAAATTGTCCTATGTACTGTATTTCAGCAGAGTTCAATATGGATTTGCGTGTGGCAAGCATGTAGTGGTTAGCAGACATGACATCAACAGTCTCCCTCCAATCCCTGAAGTAGTTTTGCAACTTTGAAGGAAGTGTAAGATAAAGAAAGGACATTTAAGCAAACATGTGCTTAAAATATTAAAAATAAACAAAAACCAGTCTAAAATATGGAGAGGCAACCTGCAGCCTATTCCAGCATTATGAAATGTTATGCTTGTGTAAGCATGTATGTGTGTATGAAACTCTAGCTATGACATCTTTAATTTTTGCTATAAGCTTTCCCTATTAAAATTGACAAAATGGTAAGTTGAGTCAGAGAGAGAGAGTGAAAGAATTATGACATACTTGCGAAAGGCAAATCTGATTCTCTTCAATTCTTTGGTAGTATCTGTCTTCATCGCCATGTTAGATTTAGTTCTCTCTCTTAAAGCAGGATTGAATATATTTGACCGGAGCAATCTACCAACTTCTTGCTGAATTTCCTTGAGATTCTTCTGTCTGAATGTCACAAAAGCCACGTAGGAAGCAAAGTTGTACAAGCACTAAAAGTAAACAGGAACATGACTCTTTTTTCTACTTAAAAAACAATGTTTACAAATTAAAATTGTATCTGAATTTCCTGCAATTATAAAGGAAAGGAGCAAGTTTTGAGCTGTAAAATATCACGTATGCCACCAGAAAGTCAACGAAAAATAAAAGCCTTTAATGATCACCAAGATGTCCTAAACTGAGAAAGACTTCATGTTCATTCAGAAGTTAACTCCACTGACCTCAGTGGAACTTTTCCCAGATAGCTGTTTACAGGATTTCAGCCATCAACTGATGCTTCCATGCATTACATTAATCTGAACATCTAATTCCCAGCCATTAGCAGTACTTTTTTCCTCAGTTAGGCTAGCTCAGTGCAGTGGACTCTCCATTCCTGAGCCTTCTTGAAAAATTAGATAAGAACAAGCACCAATTGTTAGGAATGTAAGATACCTCAATAGATTAGAAATCTCATTCAATATATGAAGCTGGCCAATATTTTTAAAACATGGGTACGTCTAACCCACCACTGTCTGGGCAGCAGTGTTAAGGCTTAAGTTACTTAGGGTTAGGGTTGACATATTACCACCCTCAGCAGTTTCATACAGATGTTAAATGGGGTAGGAAAGAGAGCTGGCATATTTAAATTGAATTTTTTATAAAGTTAACGATCATGGACCTTGTGCAGCTCAAAACTCAACAGATATTAATTAAACCTGTTTTGGAAGGTGGAGAGAAATTAATGCAACCTGTTTTGGAGGGAGGGGCTACCTCATGAGCTGGAGTCTCTGGGGTCCGGAACAGGTCGGCTACCAGCGCAAGGCTCCCTACCTGCCTGCTGTCCTGGGAAAAAGGCACAAGCTCACTGCTTGAGCTTAACTGTAGCAGTAAGGTCACTTGGTGCTGCTGCAGCACAGACTGAGGGAACTCCGGTCACAGGGTGCTCCTGCTCAGCCCACACTGGGGCAGTGCCAAGCAATCTTTGCTGCTGCAATTAAGCTCAGGTGGCGAATTTGTGCCGGACTCCTTGTGAATCCAGAGTTTTACGGTGATTGGTGTGGTGACTTGATTTATTATTATAATTGAGTTTCAGAATGTAATATTATCTACATTTTATTGTATTTTTATTTTTTTGTTAAATATTTCCCAATTTAATTTTATCTGGTTCGGTTCACACTTGGGAGTATTGTGGGCCTCACATGGCCTGTGTGTTTGACACCTCTGGTCTAGAAGATAGCAAATTGCCTATCATTGCTCCCAACCCCACTGCTCCAATATGTTTTGTAATTTTCAACTGAAAATGGATCAGGTGATCCAATCACAACTTTTTGTATGGCTGAATGATGATACCTTCCTTGATTCTAGAAAGAACACATTGGATCAGCTGCTGAACCACAATTCCTAGCATTCCCCCTTCCAGTACGACCAATGATTGGAAGATATTAGGAGCTGGAGTTCTGCAATTGTAAAGGGGTACAAGTTCCCAACCCTGCACTGGATGCTACATCCTGACTTGATACATGGTTGCAGTTTTAAAATAATCTGGTTGGTCATTCATGTGGGTCACCCATATAATTTTCTGTTATTTAAATTAGACCTGTGTGAACAAATGACCTTACAGAATTGTCCATCAGTTGTCAGTAAAGCAATTGGGTGGATGATTTCTCTAAATTTCTCCCCAGGAAGAGAACTTTTTCCAACAATTTCTCAAGAGCAGGACTCCCTGCTAGCAGTGACAGTAGTACTACTCCTGAGAATGTAGCAGTTCGTGATGTCATGAGCTCCTGATGTCTTCCCTTGGGACTGAAGGGAAGGGCTGTAGATCCCTCAAGTGATGACTGTACAGTGAAAGAGGAAATTCACATATCCTTTTCCCCAACCATAAATATTTCTCAAACATTCTTTTCAGATTGCTAATTCAAATTTAGAAACAATTTCTAAAGCAAATGTATTTTACCAGCATGAATGAGAATTGGTAGAAAAAATGTAGGATTAGTCTACAGCAGCGGTCCCCAACCTTTTTGGCACCAGGGACTGGTTTTGTGGAAGACAATTTTTCCACGGACCTGTGGGGGGCGGCGAGGGAATGGTTTTCCTTGGATTCAAAAGGCACACATCAGACACTAGGACCGGCACGGAAAACAGCAGGTTCAGGCAAGGAGCTCCAGCCTCGTAACCACTGGAGACTTTGGCAGCAGCGCGGATGAAGCTTCGCTCGCTTGCCCCCCCACCCCGCTCACCTCCTGCTGTGCGGCCCGGTTCCTACAGGCCACGGACCATTACCGGTCCGTGGCCTGGGGGTTGGGGACCCATGGTCTACAGTATATAGCACTAGTTGAGGTTACCCTTTCAAATTAATTTTATCTTAGGGTGCTGATGAACATTAGCCCCTTCTTACCTCAAAGAATTCCCTGTCTTTCTGAGTTGATGATATTTTCTTTCTAAAACAAGGAAAATAAGTAGCAAAACATTAAGAGTAAAAGCCTCTCAATTTTCTACCATTCTCTTGTACAAGAATATATTACAGGAGTACTTATTTTACAGGTAGTCCTCATTTAACAACAGCAATTGGGACCAGAATTTCCATTGCAAAGCAATGCAGTCATAAAGTGTGATGTCACCTGACTGCGCCACTTAGCAATGGAAATTCCAGCGCTCCCAGTTGCCATCATTAAACAAATCACCATGGGTCATTAAGTGAGGATGTCATGTGGTTGCCATTTGGGACCTTCTGCCAGCTTCCCCAATGACTTTGCTTGTAGGAAGCCAGCAAAGAAGGTCTCACATGGCAATCACATGACTGCAGGGACGCTGCAACAGCCGTAAGTATGAGAACCAATTGTAACTACCACCCATTCAGCACCATCGTAAGTTTTAATGGTCACTGAATGAGTGGTCGTTAAACAAGGACTACCTGTAATATGGAATCTACTGCACTGTATCTAACATCTAAAAGCAAGAGAAAGTTTTGATAGTCATATGCAGATACAACCAGCTCCATGTTCCCTATTCCGTATGTTCGTGTCTATGGTACAACTCACTGCGACAAAGATTGTTCCTCGAAAGGGGGGAAGGAATGATTCTAAAATATTGTTTCTCTCTTAATACTTTTTATTATTATTATTATTATTTCTAGGCTTCACATAACTTTTCCTTTACCCATCAGACCACTATAAAGATCCCTTACTTCCTCAAGTGATTTATTTCAAGTCACTCTTCACTTTTAATTTTCCCTCTCTGTAACTATGTGGTGGGGGTGGAGTAGGGTAGGGAAACTAATTAAATCCCTGAAATCCATTCTTCAAACCTGGACTTTCCAGCTGGGTCACTGAGCAACCCTACTCATGTTAGTTCTTGCGTGCATAGCACTGGCATTGGGTTTCCGCCTAGAATTAACCACAGAGTCAGCACAGTTCTCCCAGCCTAATCAAGAAAAGGAAGATCACTCCCCAACCGCAAGCAATGAGGATGGCTTAACCCAATGTTTCTGAAACTGCACCTGGGTTATACCTGCAGGTAATAGGTGTGGCATCCATTTTGTGTATTTAGACAGATAACTAACTATACAATGTATGGCAGGGATAGGAAATTCCCCCAATCTAACCATACCCATACGTGTAATGAGGCTTTACCCAATCTGCAGTCCTTGCTGCTCCAAAAATTGTAAGGCTGCCCATCCTGGACTTTATGAATGAATGGTGGAAGGTGCAGGTGAGGAAATGGATAGAATTCTTTCTACATAAAGATAACATACTGCTCAGGACATCTGCATAATATTTAGTTTGCTCAACTATTTCTGTAGTATGCCTTTGAATCCTTCTCTCTTGTCATTTTGTCTCATTTTTTTTATTTCGCTGCCTTCCCAGCCATCCTCTACTGCTCTCCTTGGCCCTTCTGCCAATCATGTGGCCTTGCTGACGGTCTTTGATTCCTGCCCCAGGCCTACCCTGGCACAGAGGGGTATCTTTCCTGCCAGGCCAGTCTCCATATGAGAAGGGAAAATGCATGAGCATGCAGTAGAAAGTTGCTCACTTCAGGGTACACTTTCATTTTCCAGAAGGGTAGTACATTAGCAAAAACAGCGAAGCAACTTGTAGTGCTTTAAAGATTAACATAAATATTGTAGTATAAGTTTTATGTCCATAAAATCAACAGGAGCTGAATGCGACTTAAAAGAGACTTTTGTTCTTTTAAAAGGTAAAGGTTTCCCCTGCACAGTTGTGTTTGTTCTTTTAGTCTAACACATATGGAAGTGTGAGCATCCTAGACTACTAATGCTTCTTTGTCAAGTCCAAGGCCCTGACTAGATAGTTTACAATCTGATAGCAAAATATTGGTGCTCAGCATGTCTACCTCTCTTCAGATCCAAAATATATTCACTTAGATGCATTTACAATCAACAGGCTACCTGGCAGTTCCTCTCAGACCCAGACTGAAAAATCAGTGTTAAAGGTTATACAGCTGTATTCCGAAACATAAGACAGGAACCAAACTGAAAGGTTTGCTTACCCCTAACTGGAAGACTTATTACCCACTGATTATCAGAGACTTGTCCTTCAAAGAATAATGGGAATGTTAGGCTGTAATCATTAGTTTCATAAAGAAAATCATAACAGTGTTGGTCCATTAAAAAACAAACACACCCTAGCTGGGTTCTACCTTTCCAATTTTTCTGAAAAAATCTGACCCAATAACTTTGTTTAATACTGCAAACTTTGATGGTTTTCTTCTGCTGCTTGTTTACCTGGGACTTGTGCCTACTTGTCTGGAAACAACCCACATTGGTTGGTTGGGTATGCTTCCTAGTAAGGGTGCAAAAAATGGGGATTTTACTTCTTTATTAACAAAACAGCATTGCCTATTGTGGTTTTATCTCTTTCCCATCCCTACTTCCACTCAGAAAGTAGTATCTGACTTCATTTCTCTATTACTTATAGCCTTTATACATAGTGTATATAGCATGACATCAAATTTAGATTTACATTACTTCAGAGGGTATACCCAGGAAAATATATTAGCATGCAATTACCCACACACATTCATGAAATTTGGTGGTGGAAGTAGATTTATATCCCTTGTGCATTGTTCCATCACTATTTCTGTCTTTGTTTCTCTCCACAAAAAAAAAAGTATTAAGGAAAAAAAGACAGAATAGCTGCAGAGGTCTTTTGATGGGCAGTGTGAGAAAACATCAATCTGGAATCACTCAGAGAAAACAGTTTCTAGGCACAACCATTTCCTTACTTTCCACAAGCCATGTGATGCTGATCAGACATTCCCAGTCCAAGGATAAGGATGCAGTACATTTCAGCAAGGTGCTTTTTGGTCACTGCCAGCTTAATTTGGTTATCCTTCATTTCCTTTTTTTCTAGGATGCTGGGCTTTCTGTTTGACCAAAAAAAATTATAAAAGATAAAGGACTTTGTAATTTATTTCTGTCCTGGGCTACATTTTCCTGAAAGTATCTATAGAAAGTTGAATGCCTATTAATTGATAGGTGAGATAGAAACAACTGATTGGAACCAAGCAAAAGGTGAGTTGGGCAACCCATTCTCTTCCTTTTTGACACCTTTTTTTTCATCTCTTCCTGATACTCTGTTCTTTCCCTTCACATGCATCAGATTGTAGGGGAAGAGACATATTACTCTTACCAGAAATCTGAACTGATCATTTGCAAAAACTTTCTGAAATAAAATAAAGGCATAGAATCAGATGCGGCCTAGGCTGCAAGTTGTTCAACCCGCATTTAATGCATTCCTAATCTCTTAATCCTAGCTAAAAAATCAGGAATGTTATGTCAACACTGGGAATTTCTGAGTCAATGAAAGAAAGAAATGTAAACATTGCATCATAAAAATCATAGGGCAGAACTGGCATACCCCAGCTGAAGACTCCAATTATTGAAGTGGATCTTTTATTACTATTATTAATAGATTAGAAGCTACAATAGAACTCAAACAAAAAAACAGGAGGGATAGTGCTAGAATGCCTCTACATAGGTCAAGTGAAGGAAGAAAACATTAATGCTAACATTAATGCTGACACTTCCAAAAGTCCCAGCAGGGTTATTGCAAAAACTGGAAGTTGTGCATAGCATAAAGCACTTACTGATACAAGTAATGTTTGTTCTATGACTGAATTCATCATGCAAAACTTTCCTTCAGGATTGTTTAAACTAAGACTTAAAATTGGGGCCAGCCCTTCCATAAGGCATCCATCAGATTGTAATTTTTAATGTGATAGAAGGGGAAAAAAATGTTAAATACAAGGTAGATGTTCATATTAATTGTAATTAAATTTAAAATGAATTAAGTCAAATTCATTTTCATTCTGAACCTATGCACTTCTTTGTCTCAATCCCACCTCCTTTTTGGAATGCATTCCACAGCTCCCTGTTCACAGAATCAAAGTTGGAAGGGGCTGTTCAAACCCCTGCTCAGTGCAGGAACCCAAGTAAGCATCCCTGAGAATCAGCTTCTGCTCAAACACATTCAGAGAACCAGAGTTCACCATTTCTCTGTCAGTAATAGGTTCTGTGTTTATAAGCTGTAGCCCTTAAGATGATTCCCTAATATTCAACTAGAAGTTGACTTCTTGTAATGGTAGCTTAAGAACAATATTTGGTATCCTGAATGTACTGCTGTTCGTCTAACATCTTAAAGTTGAAAGCCCAGAGTTACACATAGTACTTGAGCTGGAGGACCTTCAGCCTTACTTTCTCCTTAATATTTCAGGGAACAGTCAGGGTTATTCCATTTTTGTACACTGGCAATAAATATTCAGATCCAGATACTGGCTTGACCAGCTTTAAGACAGGATTGGGTAAATTATACTAATTTTCAAAGTTGTGGTAGGAGAAACTTCAAAAGGACCAAAGGATAGAGAGTGGGAGAGATAGAATATTAAGAGGTGTTGAATCAAGTATCTTAAAGAGGATGCTAGAAATGCCTGAAGAAAGGATGAGGTCATGAAGGGATGGGAAGATGAAAACTATATGGGTGGAGCTCCAGGAGACACTGTGGGACTTCAAAATACACAGCTTTAGCCAGCAAGTCTATACTGAGATCATCAAGCAAAGAACACAGAGCCTGAAAGCCTTTTATAATTTACCTACCTACTCTCTCTGTTATATAAGATGACCTACTGCATGGAACTGTTGTCCATACAGCTCAATTCTTTTGTCTTCTCTGACTGGCAGTGGTTCTTCATGGTCTTGGGTTAAGATATGTTTCCCAGATGGTGACTTTTTAAAAACTGACACTACTGAGAATTGAAGCAGAGAGCTTCCTAATGCCAAGTGTGCCCTCAAGCACTGATCCCTGGCCCTCCCTTCCTAATCAAGACAGTCTTTATATATCACCATGCTAAATAAAATAAAATAAAAATTCATCAGAAGATGATCAAAATTGTGGGCCAAGAAGGCTACATTCTGCAACCTATATTACTATGTACTACTTGCCATTTCCCTTGGTCATAAAGCAACATCACTGGATCCACTCTGATTAGTTAAATTTATCTTAGCCCCTTCTCTGGCTTCAGAGGGTATTTCAGATTCACAAAAGGCTAGAAACCTGTTTTTCAGGCTGAGTTTCTCAGGGCAGAATTAACTGATTTACACTTACAAAGTCCTTGCTCCCAACGATTGGTTAAAATTTCACTTTGAGCTAAAAATCTAAATCTACTTTCTTGCTAGAGAGTCTTTCAGAATATGATAGCTCTTTCAGAATAAGATAGCTCCCATGTTCCTGTATAAAGCATGTTGTTCAAAAAGGGGAGAACTTGGTTTATGTCTGTAGTGTAGTCCAGATGCTGTATTCTGAACTCTCTTGAACTTGTCTGATGTTGAAAAATACATACAGGTTTGTAAGATGGTACAAGGGTACTGTATTCAGAGCAACTTGGCCTCCAAATGCTAGCCCTACATTGAAGGAGAAAGCTCTTGGCACAGTCTAGCATAGATCAGACCAGCAAATACTCTGAATGCACAAAGTTTGAAGAAAGAGAATACCTTTGCCTTAGTACCAGGACCTTACCATATAATATTCTGCATGTACTATAGTTATAGGAGTCTGTTTAAGACAACATAAAAGTAATTTTACTTACCCCATAAAAGACTTGGGTTTCACCTCCAAGGTTATTTTTTCCAGATAAAAAGAAATGTAGTACAACAGAGCCATGAGGAAATCATCCAATTGCTTACACCTAGAACAAAGTTAAATAACATATCACAAAACAGCTTTTTTCTTGGAACAGGGTACTAGGATTTGGGACATCATTTATTGCTTCAGGAGCAGTGGTTTTACCATCCTCATTCATATCAATGATATATTTTAATCTCACCAATTCAGTTATTTGGACAAGAATCCAAAACATCAAATGTGTACACCAAAGCACTTTGCAAATCACTTGACATGCTTCTTTAAAATCTCCATACTAGCTCTCTTCTTGCTCCTAAATTCAGCATAAGCATACCCTTACTCTCAACTTCCTAGCCTCCCTCTCTTCCAGTCTGATATATATATATATCTGCCCTTATTATTTCTTCATCCAGCACCATCATCCAAAGGCCTCCTGCTTGTCAAAAGTCACCTCCCCTTCTCTCTTGCTAGCCAATATATTTGGAATTGCCTCTTGGGACACCTTTGTGCTAAGGCTTCCCTTTCTTCAAACCCCTTACTAAAATCTCACTTCCATATCCATACTGTCCTGATGTAAACATAATAGACATATTCTATGTCTCCAAGGCCTTGCCTGAAGAATGGAATGCAGGCCCAACACCACTCCAAAAGTTGCTATCAAACTGCAATTCTTAATAAGAAATCAGAGGTCCTTAAAAGTAAAATGATTCTTTTGAATTTACCAATCCTGAGTGTGTGCCTGTATATTGCATACTCCTCCTAGCTGATAGAATACAGGCAAAAGTATGCTGACTTGCAAAATAATCTCTAGATTAAAGATCCCAGCTTGCCTAGAATAGCATGAACATATTTAGGGATAAAACTGGCCTGTGGCTGCCCTTGTGGCATACTGCCTATTCTCACCACTAGCAGGAAACGCTGTACTGTATGTGGCATGGGTGTGACTAAGGATAGTATCCTAGCCTATACTTCCATTTATTTACTAAAAAAGGTATGGAAAAGCCTTGACAGACCAAGGCCATAATGACCATAACCTATGAACAGCTGCAACTCAGAATGCAAGAAGAAAATAGTAAAAGGAATTAATGAATGAAATGAATGAAAAAAATAAAGTAGTTATGTATCTGTGAAACTAAGGGCTCATCCTTATATTGTGGTAACCATGGCACAAAGATGTCCTGTTAACCATTTTAAAAGTTTTATCTGTTGCCTTTGATTCATCCTGAGTCCACTGTGGATGCAGCTTTCATTTGTCTTTAGCTGCTAGGGCTCAGAAAAATAAAGTCAGGGAGAAGCTGACTCCTTCCCCACCAGGTCAATGATTACGCAGAACTGAACTGTGCAATTGGAGGCCTGTTGGAAGAACTGGCTTTCCATTGCCAGCACTTGTCAGCCAGCCTGGAAGACTGCTGAAACCTGCTGTGGAGGGGGAGTATGCTCCAGAGTCCTTTGGGGGCTACGTTTAAATATGAGTTTAGCACTCTTATGGAAGAGTGATATACCAATGTGAAATAGTAGTTCTAAAAACAGCTGACAGACAGGTGCAGCAACTACAAGAACTGCAGAGGGGAGGAGTCTTGTAGCTGCCCCTACCAACTTTTTTAGAACTGTTTTTAAACATGTGTTCAGCACTCTCTGAAAGAGCAGTAAACTCTTATTTAAAAGTAGCCTCCAAAACATCTGACAGTTGCTGTGAGGGCCATGTAGTGAAGTGAAATCTCCTGCTCTGCTGTGCCAGTTTCTCTCAGGCCAGCTGACAGATATGCTGGATGGTTGGAGTCTGTGGGCTTCATTGCCCAGTGGTCCAGGTACAAGTGCTGTGTCTGATCTGTGGGGCAGGTTACAGCCTCTCAGTAAAGCGCCTCTCCCACGGATCAACTGTAGCACCTGATCCACAGAGAGGGTCGGGATTGCCTAGTAAAGCAGGGGAAGTAGCATCTCTTCTGGCTGTGTGTTTAAAACCTTTTAAGCAGAGGTTTACTGCTCTTTTAGAAGAGCTGTACAGCTCTTGTCTAAGAGTTGATGCCAGAGTTGATTGGTCCAGGAGGCAGCAGAGAGGTGAGATGGGAGAGCCCCTTCCCTTTACCTCACAGCAGGGAGCAGCAGGGGTGGGGGGGGGGTTCGGCTATTTTTCAACAAGAGTTCTTTTAAGGCCCTAAAAGATATGGTTTTGTCACCAAGCTTGGGGATCTGGATGTGTGGCAGAGCCCATGAAATGGGTACATTGATTTGTGTTGGCTGTTCTGTTTTTTTACCTTGACTGCTACTTACGTGAGTGTTGTTTTTTATTATGTGTTTTTATTGTGTTTTAACTGTTACTAACTGCCAAGAGTCATGAATTTGAGATGGGAAACCTAATAAATTGAATGAATAAATAAATAAATACTGCTACATTTATGTCAGAAGGAGCCTAACTGCCAGATGATATGCACCTGCCCAAAACACTGATGCCAACCTTGAACAAACCCACCAGTCTAGCCATCTGTCAAAATTTGTTTCGTCCCTAACCCAAGTTTCAACTCAGGTTAACAAGAGAAGAATGTCCATTTTCCCCAAGTTCCACCCTGGACACTAGTTTGTTATTACATGCCCAAAACATGTTGATCAATCAAAATACTTTTTTAAACACCTTTGAAGATCTCTTTCTCTTGTCAATTGCACCCACTCCCCTTGCATCTCTAATGTTTGAAGAGAGAAAGTGAACATTATTAAATAAATAGGAAGCAACTAGATTACCTGCATTTATTTAATTTCATCTTAATTTAATTTATATTTAAATTGGGTTTTTGTCTTGCCCCCACCACTTCTTTGTTTGGCCTGGTCCACTTTTTAAAGCACAGACTAGCAGAAAAAAGATTCTGCAGCCTTATCTTTATAACAGAGTCAAAGATATACAAATGAAATAACTGTATACTGATCCCTTATTTATCCCAGTAGGCTACCTTATGCTTTCTATTTTTTTTCCTGTATAGTTATTTTTACTAGCATGAAATTCAAAGTGTTAGAGTTGGAGCTGGAAAGATAGAAAACAAGGTTTCCAGGAACAGAATGAGCTGGGGGTTTTGCATTTTGTTTTTGTAATGGCACTGAGACCTGATGAATGTTAAAGATAGTACATAGGAGTTGTTGGTGAAGTACGTCAATAGCAGGTTGTGGATGTTGTGAAGGACGGAGTAAGATTTTAAGGATCTTTGGACGCCCTCTGAGCTGTGCATGGGTGCAACAGAGGTTTATGGCGGCAACAGGACACAGCAACAGGCACAGCCTTCACAGTGGTCTCCTGAGCTGTGCTGGGTAGCCTGTGTTTGATCAGGAGCCAGACTTTAGTGGGCTGCTGACTGGGTAGTTTGGAGAGCTGGTGGTGAAGTGTTGCCGATCAGCTGTTCAACGTTACACAGCTGTAGAAGACTCTGATGCTTGGTTCAGCTGAGGCCTTAGTCACCTTTTGGATCTGATTGTCCCTCTGCAGATGTTATTATTTATTTGTTTGTTTGTTAAATTTTTATGCCACTCGATTCCTAACACCTCTAGGCAGTTTCTTGTCTGGGGATCCTAGGAGCTTCCTGGTTTTCAGAGAAACTCCTGGAGATTAAAATGGCAGAAGAGACATCTAGAGGGATGTTGGAGGCAGACAAAGAACAAACCTAAGTGAGCATCAGTAAGAGCGTCTTGTCACGATAAGAGAGACTAAACAACTATTTTTCTGCTCTTATCATGTTTGCAGGTAGCCAACAGGTGGCCTTGTTCAAGGTAACCCAGTTCTTCCTGGGTAAAGAGAGGCAGAGAAACATCTGCAGCACCACTGTGAGAAATGTTCAATGCATCTGTTGGATAAAGTTGCTTGGATCCATTCTGAAATGGACCTTGGCTATGAAGGTCCTGTGGAATTGAGAGACATGTTCTGGGTAGGTTATCTGGGAAATGTTTGGGCCTGCTGGTCCTGAGGAAGTGGAAAGGGTCCTTGGGGCTGTAAGTGTAGCCACCCATGTATTAAATCTATGGGCCTCCTAGCTGGTCAAGGCCTTCCAGATGATGTGTGGTTAGATCAAGGCAGTGGTAAGTGCATCCTTGAGGGAGGGAGTAGTTCTACCCACTCTTAAAGAAGCAGTGGCCTGTCCCCTCCTCAAGGAACTGTTGCTGGATCTGACAGCCCTAAAAAATTCTTATCCCATCTTCAGCCATCCCTTTCTAGGGAAGGTTCTTGAGAAGGTGATGAGGTTGCAATTTCAGAGGGCCCTGGAGGAAATAGATTATCTAGATCCTTTTCAGTTGGGTTTCAGATCTGGGTACAATATTAAGATGACATTGCTCTCGTTTGCCAATATTTGGCAGGACTGCGACGGGGTTCATGCATCCATCTTGGCCTTCCTTGATCTCTCAGTGACCTCTGACATTATTGATCATGGTATTCTTCTGCGCCAGCTTAGTGGGCTAGGAGTGAGGGCTATGGGGTTGCAGCAGTTCTCTCCTTTCTCCAAGGTCAGTTCCAGTTTGTGTTAGTGGGGATTCTATTTTCTCTCCACTCTTATTTGAAATAAACATGAAGCCACTGTGCAAGGTAATCCATTGTCATGGCTTAAGTATCATCAGTACGTAGATGATTTATACACCCCTTCCCTTGGCCAATCAAGTGATGCTGTCAGGGTTCTTTCCCAGTCTCTGGAGGTTGTGGAGGTCTGGATGGGGAAGAACAGGCTTCAGCTTAACTCTAGCAAGACCAAGTGGCTGTGGGTCTTAGGACCTCCTGACCAGGGGAATTTTCATCTTTACTTCTAGATGGGGTAGCACTCCCCCAAACAGAATTCGTGCCTATCTTGGAGATCTTCTTGTCTTTGCACAAATCCATCTAGTGTGCTAATTGTGCCTGTTCCTGGATTGGAAGGCCCTGCTTACAGTCATTCATGCCTCAGTCACTTCCCATGTAGATTATTGTAATGCATTCTACATAGGAATGCCCTTGAAGACAATTCAGAAGCTATAACTGGTCCAGAATGCAGTGGCATGGGCAGTTACATGTGCACCATGTAACACCACTACTTTGCAAGCTGCACTGGCTACCAATAGGCTTTCAGGTTCAGTTCAAGGGTTAGAGCAGGAGAAAGAAGCTCAGGATTTGGATCCTGAGGCATGAATCAGATTTTTAGCCTTTTAGGAGTGGCTCTTCACCTTTCGATAGTTACTTGATTCTTCAATAAAGTACCTTATCTAAGTCGTCCTGATTTCCTGTGAGGTGCTGAGTTCCAAAGAGAGGTTTATTGCAAGAGGCCATGGCACAGCTACCTGACACAAGGAAGAAGGGTGAGATAAAAGTGAAGCCCCATTTCAATCAGGATTTTGGCCAGGATACAGCACTGAGACTGCTTTGGTTGTGTTGGTTATGTGACCCCCACTGCAAACTAAGTTGGGGGAGTAAGGCCTTGCTTATTCTCTTAGACCTCTGGGCAAATTTCTGTACCACTGGGCACCACCATCTGGGTGGTCTGTCAGGATTGCACCTTGATGCACCATTTTTCAGTGGTTTTGGTCCCTCCTGTTGGGACATGCCCAGAAGGTGAGGGCTGAAAGATTCTGTTTGACATCTAGGTCACTGACATATGGCAATCTCACAGTTATCACCTATGCTGTTTAATATCTACATGAAACTGCAGGAGGAGGTCATTCAGAGCTTTCGAGTGGGAGATTATCAATATACTAATGACATCCAGTTCTACAGCTCCCAAACTTCTAATTCCAAGGAAGCAAACAGTATCCTTCAATGTTGTCTAACCTTAGGCTAGATGAGGGAGAACAAGCTGTAATTAAATCTAAACAAGGCAGGGGTGTTGTTAGTAAGGAAAATACAGGATTGAAATGATGCTTGGCCTAAATAGGATTACACTCCCCCAGAAAGAGGGTTTGCAGTTTGGGAGTATTACTTGACCTCCAGCACAGCTATACCTAGTGCACCAAATGTGATCTTTTCTGAGTCAGTCAGATTTAGCAAGAGTTATCTATGCCTTGTTTATACCCCATCTTGATTACTGCAATGTATTTTGTGTGTAGATACCACTGAAAAGTGTCTGGAAATTGTAATTTGTGCAAAATGCAACAGCCAGGCTGCCAACCAATACAAAGTACAGGGATAATATAATGCCTGTACTGAAAGTTGTCTACCAGTCACAATTTAAGGTGCTGGTGTTGACCTTTACACCCAAAGTAGTTTAAGGAATGGTTATCTGGGGGCCACTGCTCCTGCTATGAGCCTGCCCAGCTATTCAGCTTAGTGGAAGAGGCTCTTCTGAAGACGTCCCCACTGCCAAAAGCTTAACTGTTGGGTACATGGGAAAAAGCCTGTTCAAGCTATGGAAGATATCCCTAAGAGGTGTGTTTGGCTTCCACTCTTCCAGTATTTAGGAAGATGGCAAAAATATGTTTTTTCACAAATTTTTAAACATTAGTTATTTTATTGACTGATTTTAATTTTGATTTTAATTCTAATAATTTTGTTTTATACTTTGTATCTTTACTGTTGTACGCCATCTTATGTGTTGGAATAAATAGAAAGGCAGGGCATAAATTTAATTATAAATAAATAAATAAGCAAATCAATAGACTTTAGAATATGCAAACTTGATAATCACAACATCTACTCTGCAAGTTGTCCATATTCTTAATAGTAAATGGGGAGCTAAAATAAGCATGCCATCCAGTGAATTCATAAGAATTCTTCAAGCAAGTAACAACCACTCTAGAAAATCCTTTCCACAAAAATATATCAAGGAAGAGCGAGATATTATTTCCCAGAGCAGTTGCTTCATGTCAGGAATGGCTTGTTCTTTTACCCCTTTTCCTATTCTGGAATTGTATATGCCAGAGATGTCCAGTTTGAGACCCCAGAGCATGTGCAGCCCCCAAAAGCCTTGATGGTTATCCTAGAGACCTCCCAAAGTGCTCATCAAACTATAACTTTTAGTGTGGTAGAAGAGGAAAATTATAAAATGTAAGACTGAAGCAGAATCATATTACTTATGTTTAATTTCAGTTCAGTGTAGATGTGAATTAAATTAATTCAGTTTTACTCTTTTGCCTATACTCTAATTTTTGGAGTACAGTCTCCAACATGCTATTCAACAGTTAAGACAAGACTATCCCCATGAAAAAAATTATGCACTTCTTGTCCATGTTACATAGTATACCCAGGATTCAGACAGATGACAATGAGAAAATGGGATTTAATCAACTTGCCTTAACTTACAGCTTCTTATTTGGATTTTCTCTTAAATGAAAACACACAAGCTTCTAATCACATAACAGAAATACTCAATACGTACCTCATAACTAAAGAGAAAGAAGGAACGTAAATGGAATCATCTTCATGTGCCAGAAATAAAGCAGCATCTGCAAACATTCACAAGAAAAGAAAAGTGTAATTATCCAGCCTGCTTAATCCAACCTTGCCAAGAGTGGCATCTGCAGCAGAAATTTGGGGGCACCTGCCAAGGTCCTCTACTCTGCAGGAAGCCCAGTCTAATGCCCAAAGCCTCCTGGGCCTGATTTTCTTCCACAATGCCGCTGTTAATGCTGCCTTCTTTAAACCAACAAGCATTTTAAAAAATGGGACAGAAAGCAACATCCTTCACAGAAGAACCCAAACAAATAGACAGCAGAAGTAAGATGATGAAATCTATAGGGTAAACTCAGTCAGTTTATTACAGCCTTAGAGTAATACAAGAAGTGTGTCTGCGAATGATCTGTGTTCTATAGAGTAGGGGCTGGCATCTTGCCCAAAGGCCCCCCAAATCTGCACCTGGGATGAGCCTCATCTCCTCTAGATATGTCAGACTATATCTATTCACTCACCATGGTGATTACAACTTCACAGAAGTCTGATTTATATAAATTGGTTTCTTCTACTATATATTTATCCAACCCTTCCTTCATAACTGCTCTGAACAGTCTACCAATTTTCTTCCTCCAAGCCCTTATAGATAAGCTCTGAAAAACCATGGCTATGGACACTTCACAGCTCCTTAAAGATTTGCATGAACTGCAGTAAGTTAGCTTATTAAAGCAGTAGCATCTTTTTTTCAAAATCACATGGAAGCTTGCAAAATGTCAGGCTGCTTTAATAAATAAAGATGCTGTTTGGATGAGATCCAAAGCATTTCTGATTTATTTTCAAAGTTGGACAGTCCTAAAAATAACTACTGTCCCCAAATCAACCATACACCTTTATAGATTAATTGAAATTTGAACTAGGTTTAAGTCTGACCTTCTGTCCTTGGACCAAGCTGGTTTTATTATAGATTCCTATTTCTGGTATATTTGATAATGAGAGATACTGTATGATCCTTTCTTTTTCTAATAAAAAAGAGAGAACTCTCCAATGAAAAGATAAAACAGTAACACTGCCATTTCTATTTTTTTAAAATGAGATACATCAATAAGGATATAAAGATACACTGTTTTCCCCTAAAATTTTGAAATGTACAATTCTGGGGGGACTGCCTTGCATGCGTTTTGAGAATCAGAATAAACTTCCATAAAGAAATCAGGAAACTAAAATATGTGTAACAATTGAATTCTACTGATTTTCCCCACATTCCAAAAGCAGAAGGACAAAGTATTTAGGGAAAGCATTATCATTAATTAAGGAATGTTTTTGGGGGAGATGGGCAGTAGCAAAATTTGAATAATAAATAAATTTGAAATGTTCATGTTCTTTTATTAGTCCCAGGCTTCCCGTGAGTCTGCATTATGAAACCATAAGCAGAAGCCAATCATAAAAATCAAAAAAAGTGAAACCGTAACGATACTGGGAGGTTTATGGAGAGGCAGGCATCCCAGGATGTAACACAGAGAAGTTTTCTTTTACTCTCTGGTACTCTTGTTCTCTTTAATTATGGTTATTTGCAGGCGTGGTACCTTTCAGTTGAACACCTGCTTTCTATTCCCATCTGCACTGCACAGAAGTGGGCAACCGTTTTTATGGAGGGCAGCATTCCTACAGGAGTAATCAGCTGGAGAGCCACTGCTGAATGTCAATGTTGGGTAGGGCTGAAGCCACAACCGCAACCAATTTTTTTCTATCCAGGATTCTCATTCTCTCTTTTTTCTCTCTCTCTCTCTTCATCTGCGTGCAGCACACTGCAGAAAAGAGGCAAAAACTTTTGAAGTTAGGGTAAACAAGTTGGGTCCCCACTTCTCTTACAGAGAAATATCGAGAAACGGTTTTGTCTTTCATCCAGAAAATTACCTAGTTTACCCATTTGGGATTAAAAATTATGTCTATGCTATCTATGATTCTTAGGTATGTTGGATGCAAGCAGATTACATAAACAAGTAAGAAATCTTTCAAACCATTTCAGGTATGTCAACAAAATAAGAAAAAAGAAGAAAAAAAGGTAAAACTGTCCTCATGTTAGGCTCAACTTCTGATGAGTCATACCCATGGAGTTTTCTTAGCAAAAGTACTGTACAATTGTGGTTTGTCACTGCCTTTGTTCAGGATTTTTTTCCAACTTGCCACTCCAGTCTATGGCCTTGTAATTCTTAAAGAGCTTTCCATCTAAACACAGACTGGGCCTGGCCTGGCTTTGTTTCCCAAACCAGCCAAGTTAGGCAGGTACTACCACCTGCTGAAGTAGGTATTCAGTCATTCAATGCAAACGCCTTCCCTTACTCACACTTAACATCTTCTAGACTTATGAATTCAGACTGTGCTCTCTTGGTTGGCCGAGGGGTTTTGTCTTCTTGGGCAGAAAGACGCAAGGTAAACAGATTTCGAAACAAATTAGGACTTGGCCTACAATGAAAAGAAAGAATAAGGCACTGTTATTACATCTGTTTAAAGACACAACATACAACAGCTCTAGGGAACTCAGGTACATAGAAAACTGAGGTAGCATTGGGGTGGATTGTAAAAGACAGTGAAGAAAGTCTGCAGTCATGTTTTTAATTTCAGTTCATACCTTATTAACGCAAAACTTGCTTATGGTGTGCAATAACGTATAGGCCAGTTCTCATTATTTGGGTGTAGAACCCTTAGCATAAATGAAAATGGAAGTTTAAAAAGTTACTGATTGTTGACATAAAAGGGAAGGACAGAAAATACTGCAAATTAGAAAATGATTTATTCCTCCAAACTGGGATGTAAGGAAACAACAGCAGCAGCCCCTGTCAACTGATTCAGGAGCAAGATTTTAGAATATTCTTTGTCCAGCCTGACTCTTACAGGGCAGCTGAAATTCATAGTACTGTGAAAACACTGAAATTACCTCTTCCCCATACCAAGAGTTCTGGGCCACTAAAAATCAAGCTGGCTCCTATCTGCATTTTTCTGCTTATCTGTCCAACACCATCTTTTTCTGGGTTCAATTTAGTCCAGAGGTGAGTAATGTTTTTCAACCTAGAGGATCACATATTGCCTTTGTGCCTTCTTTCACAGAGGCTTATGCCATCTATTTTGCCTCTTAACCCCCCCAAATCTGAATAAATTGCCTGCATTTGTGTGTGAGAGAAAGAAATGGGTGCTTTAACTCTTCTACACTTCCCAAAGGGCAAAAATGGGTTTTAAAAATCAGCTTTATTCAGTCCAGGGGGGCTTTGATCAATCACCAGCTCAGAGATCTGAATTCCAAGACCTTGAAGCATTTTATATGCATTAAACCACTCAATCAATGGAAGCCCAACATCAGGGTTTTTCCACCTTGTGTCCCAATTCAGCAGAATTTATCCAGGAGTAACTTCTAAAGAAGAAAATACTGGATCACCATTCATGTACATGCTATCTATAATATGAAACAAAAATGCCTAAAATGTAGGTTGCTATTGCTCTCATTTGACAGACTGAGAAATGGATGCAAGCCAGCATCTTGCTCAGGCATGTTCATGATTGAGGAGGAACAGATACTGTATATCCCATAACACTGTAATGCCTTAGGCAAAAACCCAAATGGCTTCAGATTTCACCACTCCAGCCCTCAAATAATAAAAATGTAATAGTATACTGCCAATCCTCTGTCCTTTAATAATATACCTAATGGTATATTAGGTATACTTGAATCCTAAGAAAAAAAGGATAGTTTGAATTCAGAATCTAAGTTATGAACAATTTTTATTTGTTGGCCAAAATAACATTTTATTTTTTTCCATCACTGGAAATGATCTCATATTGCATCTGTTCTGACTTGGACCAGCTCAAGGTGCCAGGCACAGAAAGTTGAATTCATCTGCTGCCTGGACCTATCTGAGACATCAGAAACAGTTTCAGTATCTTTCTATGCTGAGCAATGATCATCCCCAAAAAGTAGAGACGATCTTCTGCACCAGCACCACCAGGCAGTACTTGTCCAGTATTTGAACCCCGGACCTCTCATATCCTAACTGAGACTCATCCACTGCCAAAACCATAAACCATAGCTGGATAGCCAAACTTTTTTTTGGTTTCTAAACAATATTACCTTTCCAGTGGCTTTGCTCCAAGTTCCAGAAACTGGATGGTCTTGCCTTTCTTACTTTTCTCCTTAATTTCCTTTGGTTCTTCCTTAGGCTGGACACTGCAGTATAAAAAAATCAAATAATTATGGATTAACAGAAAATTTATCAGCATAGAGTAATGCATGCAACTACAAAATGAAAATAGTAGAATGTTCTCCATACTGGTACTCTCAGATGGACTGGTCTGAGCACTCATAGCTCCTAGTCAGCACAGTGATCTTTATGCTGACTGGAGGTAAAAGGAGCAGTGGAGGGTGCTATATAATGAAATTGGGTGTTACTTTTATTATTATCTAGGAATAACTGCTTGGCTGATTTACAGTATATATTTTATTACCAACCAGCTTATCTGGGGATAAAGATACAATCCTACCAAAATTGAGAAAATATGAGCCCTGATTTACAATAGCACCTACAGCAATACATTCAGTAGGCAGTGGAAGGGTTTATGAGAGTAGAAATCCAATACATACAGAAGTTGTCAAGTTGAAAAAGGCTGAGTTAAAAATATTTCTATTCTTCACAGCCACTGTAAAATAAGAAGCTCACAGAAATATTGATGATTGATACCTTTGGCAATACTCACTGCTGATTTGAAATTTCACTGATTTTCATAGTTCCCACACTTATAATATGTGAGGCTTTTTGTAAATTGGAAGCAGTGTAAAAACATGGTAAATTAATGAAGCTGAAAGTCAGAGAGACAAATGAATCCTCACCTTGAAAATTCAAGTGTTCTAGTATCTTCTTTCCAGTACCACAAACCAGGGTTAACTATAGTCAACTGTAAATATTCAAAATACACAATAGTTCAGAAATCAGTTAAACTCTCTATCTGACATGTCAAATTTGCAGCCAAATGAGTTCAGATGCTAGCTGTGTAGACTTATCAGATAGTTTCTCTATTTTTTTTTAACAGCCTGCTTATATGCTTGTATGCTTATATCCACTCCACAGGGAGGTAGGACCCATTAGATTGGTCCGCCCCTGAAGACTGATGGACCCAACAGGGTTTCAGAGGGAGCTTGGGGTTATACCCGAGGACCTGCTGCACAGTCCAGCAGAGGCCTCGGCTGCTGCCTGGAATAGGGAGGTGGCTGGAGCCTTGGACAGGATCGCGCCTGTGTGACCTCACTTGTCTGTGTGGTTCACAGAGGAGTTGAGGGTTCTGAAGAGGATTAAGAGATGTCTAGAGCGCCGCTAGAGGAAGATGAAGACCAAATCCAACCGAACACAACCTAGAGCCGCTATTAAGGCCTACCTTGTGGCGGTAAGAGCGGCAAAACATCAATATTTCTCTACTCTTACTGCATCGGCAGAATGCCACCCAGAGACCCTGTTTAAGGTCACAATCCCTTCTGGGAAAGGGAGGCCTGGTGACCTATCTTCAGGGCCGTGCTGAGGAGTTTTCTGAGCATCTACAGGATAAAATCACTCGGATCCACTCCAAGTTGGACTCCAAGCATGAGGCAGGTCTGTGGAGATGCCGAGGAAACATACTTACGCTGTTATCTGAAACAGTTTGATCCTGTAGGGCCCGAGGAAGTGGACAGGATCCTCCAGAATGTAAACGCCACCACTTGTCAACTAAACCCATGCCCCTCCTGGCTAGTGAAAGCAGCTCAGGGGGTGATGTGTGGTTGGGTCCAAGTGATAGTAAATACATCCTTGGGAGCGGAGGTGTTTCTGGCAGCCTTTAAGGAGGTGCTGGTGCACCTCCTCAAGAAACCATTGCTGGACCCTACTGCGCTGTACAATTTTCATCCAGTATCCCACCTCGGTGGTTGAGAAAATGGTGGCATTGCAGCTCCAGAGGGTTCTGGATGAAACGGATTATCTAGACCCCTTTCAGTCAGGTTTCAGGCCTGGATATGGGATGGAAATGGCATTGGTCGCACTTATGGATGATCTTTGGCGAAAGCGGGATGGAGGCAGTGCATCCATCCTCGCTCTTCTTGACTTCTCAGCAGCTTTCAATACCATCGACCATGGTATCCTTTGGGGGCGGCTCAGGGAGTTGGAGGTGGGTGGCATGGTTTTGCGCTGGTTCACCTCCTTCCTCCAGGGCTGGTCCCAATAGAATGTCCCCGACCCTGTTGGCCTTTCATAAGGCCGTGAAGACCTGGCGTTGTGCCCGGGCCTGGGGCCTCAAGCGCGTGGATGGTCCCGTCTCTTGGCTGTATTAACATTCATGCATTGCTCACTTGGCAGCCATGTATATTTATTTTGCATTTATTTTATATTTTAACTGTTTTAATTGTAATTGTTTTAATTGTTTTATAGTTTTATTGTTGTAAGCCGCCCAGAGTCACTTGCTGAGATGGGTGGCTATAGAAATCAAATAAATAAATAGATAGGTAGGTGGTGACAGGGAGCAAGAGGTCTGACCCCCGGTCCCTCCTTTGTGGGGTGCCGCAGGGTTCAGTACTCTCTCCGCTCCTCTTCAAGATCTGCACTGGGTGAGATCATCCATCTCCATGGAATGAGGTATCATCAATATGCTGATGATATCCAATCATACATCTCTGTCCCAGGTGAAGTAAGTGATGCTGTGACTGCCTTCTCTCGGTGCCTGGGAGCTGGGGGCTGTGGTGGTCTGGATGGGGAACAACAGGCTTCAGCTGAACTCTGGTAAGATGGAGTGGCTGTGGGTTAATGGGTCCTCTGTATCCAGGAATTGACCATCTTTAGCTCTGGAGTTGCACTGCCTCAAACAGACCAGGTGCGGAATCTGGGGTCCTCCTGGACTCACGACTCCTGCTCGAAGACCAGGTGGCAGTTGTGGCCAGGAGGGCCTTTGCTCAACTTCATGTTGTACGCCAGTTACCCCTTTCCTGGACCGTGAGGCCCTTCCCACGGTCACTCATGCCCTGGTCATCTCCTATATAGACTACTGCAATGTGCCCTACATGGGACTACCTTTGAAGAGTATCCAGAAGCTATAGCTGGTCCAAAATGCAGCCACGCAGGCAATTCTTGGTGCCCCAAGATCAGCACATGTAACACCGTTGCTTTGCGAGCTGCACTGGGTACCAGTTTGCTTCCAGGTCCAATTCAAGGTGTTATCACCTTTAAAGCTTTACATGGCATGGGTCCAGGCTACCTAAGGGACCATCTTGTCCCCATTACATTGATCCGTCCCACCCGATCATGCAGAGAAGGCATGTTGCAGGCCCCGTCTGTAAGAGAATTTCAACTGGCAGGGTCCAGGAAGCGGGCCTTCTCTGCAGCAGCTTCCGCCCTCTGGAATATCCTCCCCCCAGAGATATAGCAGGCCCCATCTCTTGTGGCCTTCCAAAAACTACTGAAGACTTGGTTTTGCCAGCTTGCTTGAGGCGAGAGGGGAAGTAGTCACTCTTGGGGACGGACGGCGCCCTAAGATGGCCTTAGATATATATGAGTGGCATTAAAACTGTCATCGCCATCTGGATTTTATCTTTTTTACTCTATATTTATATTTGTATTTGATATTTATGTATTATTATATTGTAATGTTTTATTTTTATTGTAAACCACCCAGAGTCCCTCCTTAGGGGGGAGATGGGCAGTGGCAAAATTTGACATATAAATAAATAAATATGCAACTATGCAAAATATGTGGGCTAGTGCAATCAAAGAGGAATATTAAGCAATCACCTGGAGTGCCAAACCTTATAGCCTATGTGCTAATTACGTTGAGGAGGAAGTCTGCCTGCACTTCAGGAGGTGTATGGACAGCACAGTACAACAGTCTCTTGAATTTCACTCACATTACATGACTTTTCCTTGCAACTGTACTATCCCGTAAATTAGCTCCCAAAAGTCGGGGGGGGGGTGGGGGGCGGGCCGGTTGCAGAGGACAAACATTCCACTGCTAAATGCCCTTTTATTTGGGCTGCACAAATTTGGACAGAAGCAAAGAGGTATGGCTTTCGGTATCTTTAAAATTTATGTATAGCAAATCCTGCTCTGTTGTCTATCTGGAATTAGAAAAAATAACTTTTCTATATTAGTATTTAGTATAGTCCGTATTAGTATTTTTTAAAAATAGTGCCTATTTAAAAAAAATGCCAACATGGATGTAACCCTTAAGATGACTGCTCAGAAGAAAGCTTTTTAATTTCAGTGAGAGTTGAAATTATAAAGCTATACATCTATGGCTATAGATGTATAGCTTTAATAGAAGGCAGCACTGCCAACGAACTCAGACTGACTCCTTTCTAGAAGTCCTGGGACGAGAAGCAGTAATTTCCCAGCGTACCCTTGCCCCAAAGCCGTCTCGTAAGAAGTGCGGGTCCGAGCACCCAGATTCAAGATCTCACTTACGGGCAAGTAAACTCCCTTGGGCAGCTCCAAAAACTGTAGCTGGGACATGCTGCAGAGGCTGTTTACCGGAGTATCCTGGCGACCGCTCTCCGCGCGCGAGGCGCCCCAGCCGCACCCCCCCCCCCCCAGCGGGTCCCCTTGCGCGTAGGAATTGCAGAACCGCCGGGCCGCGGATGGCAGTTTTAAGAGTTTTGCAACGGGGACGCGGGGAGGTCTCCCAAGACGACGTTGCAGAGTAAAATACCAAAATGGCGGCGGCTACGCGAAGTAGAAGATCGTTCTTCCCTCTCAATTTGTGATTTTTGCTTCCCCCCCCCCCCCGTCTGTGAGAGAGGAATAAGTCAGTAGGTGTAACTGAAACATCTCGGTGTGAATGCTGAACTTCGGGACTGGCGTGTTTTATTATGGAAAAGCACTAGGTAACTTCGGGCCAATAGCTATTTCTCACGCCAACCTCCCTGTCGCTGCGCGTCTCAGCTTGAAAAGGAAGCGCTGCGTGGGGCGCCTCGAGCGGCTCTAGGAAAGCCGAACCTTGGTTCTCCGCTCTAACCCACTCCTTCCCAATGTTACTCAGCTCAGTCAGGGCACTTTTTGGACCTGTAGCTCTCTCTGCTTTCCTCAGTTCGATGCCTCCGGAGTCTACTGGAGTGGGCACCTATATTTAATAACAACAACAACTCCAGGCAGCTATTCCGAGAATTGTGGTCCAACAGTTTGGAAAGCTACAATTTCAACAGAACCTGCACCTACTCAGCAATAAGCTTCATTTTGCTGAGTAGAATATGTATATATAAAGGATAAGTTGGGGAAAGCAGAATACACTGACAGCTGGTTGATTCTAAAATACAGAATAGGGACTGATCTGGGGCAGTTTGCAAAGAGTATCAGGAAGATTAGTATAGATTGCATTTTTTAAAATTCTTTCCTTCTTTGATTCCAGTCAAGTGGACCTGCAGTACCTTTGCTCAAGTTCAGAAGAGTCCCTGACACAGATGACTGGACTCTAGCTTACTTGTTTGGGTGATACCTGCAATTTGCCCATTAGAAATGAATTTTATTAACTTTTCTCAAAACTGAAGTTGTTTATCTTCAGGTGCTTGTAATTTGTGAATTTTATTGTATTTTGGGATGTTTCCAATGTTTAGGTAGTTTGCCTTTGGTGTGTAGGTTTTTCTCTTCCTTTTGTAAAAAATAGAAAAAAACTCTGATGCTCACTGCTTTATACAATATAAAGATTAGACGTCAAATACTGTCCTTAGATGTGCCAGGCAAATACCAGAATATTTAGCAAAAGTGACACCATTTTAGAACAGAATAAGTAGAAACAACATTTGAGCGAGGCAAGAGGATCGTGTAGGCTATAGCAGATGTAAGATAAAGAAGCAAGTAGTCACCTACAAAGTAGACAAAGACATTCCTAAGCAAGTATATGCCTGCTGTTATACACATGCTAAAAAGATACAAGTAAAGTATAAAGGGGGGTGGTATTTGGCAGTGGTTCTGTGCAGCTGCCACCCAACCCTGCTTACTTGCTGTACTTGGGCTCTTTTAATAAAGAAAAGCCTGATTCTCCACAAGTGTCATCCAGCATCTTCTTTTCAGGCTTGGAACCAAATACAAGGAAGTGTTTTTTTCCTCCAACAAGTCTCAGATCCTTTGAATACCTTACTTACTCCCTGAAAGAGCAAGCAAAGAATTTCAGGCCTAATTCTGATGACAGGTGGGGAGCCCTGACACGATGTATCTTGAGGTCAGTAAGCTGACCACCACAAGGATATTCCAGACCCTCAATGAATTTTCACATTTTGTTTTTTAAAAAGTCATTAGGATTTAGTTACCCAAGCATACAGGCATATCAAAGCACATTACAGTTCTCTTACCAATCAGTGTCAACGCCCTTGGATAAAGGGCAAGATTATATTATAAAACTGCATAAAATATTATGTGTTTTCTTCATACATAACCATGAACCTTAAACATACCTTGCTACCGATACTTAGAATCTATGACTGCAGAAACAGGGTTAGAAGGAATGCACATTGACTCAGCCAGAAGGAAGCAAAGTGTGTTTACAGTTTGCCTATTTCTATTCCCAAATCTGTCTCAAAGTCCACTTCTTAATATACATCACTATGTACAACTGTACAGTATTTGCAAAATTTGCTCAAGCTTTCCCTGCTCCTTTGCTTGGGTTCTGTGTTCTTTCCTGAGAAGAGCACAGTGTTCTTTTGTGTTTGCAGTTGCTATTGTGAACTGCCAGGAATATTCTGGAGGTTTGGCAGCAACAATGCATATTTATTAAGAACAAACGGAGAGGCTGATAAGGAAACAAAGTAGGCCTTGTAATTGCAATGGAAGCAGAATCTCAAAAGGAACTCCAAACAGAAATGCTCTGTCATCTGCTTCTGCTTAAGGCTGCACTGTCATGTCAGTTCATTAGATCAATAATTTTTAAAATAAATTGAACTATAATGTGCCCCAATTAAATCAATAATAGCCAACTAGGTGTCTCTTGCTTATGTTCCCCAGAAGTTGGATTTGAGAGATCTATTATCTTTGATTCTGGAAGCAATATATAGATTTGGTATTTAGTAACTGATTATAACCTGATCTTCTGTTAAAGAGTTTAATTGCCTTTTTAAGCTATTCCAGCTTGGGGACTCACAACCCATGGTAGAAAACCGCACAGTTTTTAAATATGCTTTATAAAGCTGGTTGTTTTCATGTATCCCAGATAATCTATTGCCAGTTTATTCAATGATAAGTTCTATTATGACAGGTAACTTCACAAATCACATAATTTTACAAACCTTTATATAGTCCAACCCCCAACAGCAGTTCAACAATAGCATCAGTTAGCCAGAGAGGTAGTTGGCTCTCCTTCACTGGATGTATTCATGCAGAGGCTAGATGTCTATCTGGGTGGGTTTTATTTGGATTCCTGGACAGGGTGGACGGGGTGGGGGGTGTTGGACTCAATGACCTAAATATCACCTTCCAATTCTATGATTCTGTATTTTATTTATCTTGTTTATAATTTTATACACCTTTATCATATCCTCCTCATGCCAGCAAATTTGGAAAACACAAGAATGGCCATCAGATTGGAAAAAATCAACTTATATCCCCATACCAAAAAAGGGATATACAACATCCAGATGCTAAAAGATGAGCAGAAATTGGCATTTGAGAATATGTGTATCTCAGCCATGGTGTCTATTCCCAAGCTCCCCTTGTTGACAGAGAACGTATAAAGAGCTCTCTTGATTTTCTGGTGTACCTATAAACCATGTATAAGATTGAAAGTAATGCCTCTTTAACTTTTAGTTAAAATAGGGATATATTAATAATGAAACAGGAAAATAATCCTTGAAATTAGTTCTTCTGTTATCTGTATTTATCCTTCTCCATATAATTACCACTATTCACTACACACTTCTGCCAAAGACAGACAAGCTTCCATCATGAAATAAGTGCACACTTTGTATCTTCAACCACATCCAGACAATCCTTTACAATATCTTCATTTGAATCAAACAAATGTCCATGAAGATACTTCAATTTTTGGAAAAGGTTGCATGGGGCAAGGTCTGGACTGTACGGCAGAGGGGATAAGAGGGTGAGATCCAACTTCTCAATTGCCTCTTGGGTGGTTTGTGAGGTCTAGCATTGTCAAATTGCAGCAAAAATTCTTTTTTGTGTTTCCAAGCTCTGTTTAATAATTGTTTCAAAGTTTTGAGTGTTACAGTGTAGTGCTCTGAGTTGATAGTGGTGCCACGTTCAGAGAAATCCATCTGAATAATACCATCCGTGTCCCAAAAAGCTGTAAATTTTTCCTGCCAAAGCCTGGGTTTTAACCCCCCACCCCTAAAGGTGAAGCTTTGTGATGATATCCTATGGATATTCATTGTTGGATCATAATGATAAGCTCATGTTTCATTGGCTGTCACAATGCTATGAAGAAATTCTTTACCTTTGTTCTTCTAGCAGGACGCAATTGCTGGCAAATTTCATCTCTTGAAGCTTTCATCTCTGGTATCAGCATGCAAGAAACCCATCTTGCACAAAACTTCCAGTACTGAAGAACATCAATAATGTGACCCACAGGTTCCTGTGAGATGGCAAGCTTGAGAGCAATTTCCCTTTGAGTAATCCATCAGTTGTTTTTAATCAGTTTGTCAACCTGTTTCTTGTAAAACTTGTTGGTCCTGTCACAGGTGATCCACTTTATTTTTAATCAAACAAATCAGCTCTTCTCTGTTTACCACCTTTACATTTTTTGGCTCAATGATGCACAGTACTCATGTCAACACAGTCACTGCCATAAACAATCTGCATTCAGTAGTGAATTTCAGTTGAAGAGTTTTCTCACAGCAATTTCCAGTTAAGTGAAAGAACAGATGCTAAAGACAACATCAGAGCTTCTAGCACATCAGAACTACCATCTGTTGGAGACTTACAACCCTTGGACCTATTAGTTGTATGCAAAACAGCCATACTGTATATTCACCTAAAAAAGTATCTAACAATAAAATAATTATACACATTCAGCTGAACAAAATTATACCTGCTCATCAACAGACATTAGAAAGGACAAGAATAGACTATACATGTAGTTATCACTTTATGCTTATTTACACATATGCCTATAAGTCTCCTGAAAACAGTTGTACAGTCCACTGCCATGATAGGCAGAGAGAAATCAATTCTACTGTACTGTGTGCTCATTTTTTAGTTCTGGTTGATATGGTAACATTAGCTCTGGCTTTCTAGAGATTAGTTCAGAACTACCTTTACACTGAACTGTGACCTGCTGAATTAATTCCCTGGAAAGCAGCTGCCATTTATTTATTTCTGTGCTGCCTGATTACCTGCCAAATGCTGCCTTCTGTTCTCTAAAGACAGTTCCTAGCCTTAGGAATGGAATCTAAGAATTTTCCCTTATGAAATTCATTCCGAGCTACTGGTCTGTACTTTTCCATTTGATCAAATCATCTTCTGCACCCTTTGCTTTTTCACTGGAAGAGTAAAAGAGGTGAGTTTGTCAAGAAGAGAAATTCACACAGTTGGATTAAGGATGCAGGCCAGGGCTATATTCTGGGGCTGCCTGTTACTGCTCTGTGGTCAAATACATAATCAGGGATGTCCACAGGGTATGGTTAAAAAAAAGTCAAGATGGCAGCTACAACAATGCAAACAAAGCTCTGCCTGTTTTTTAAGTGTGCCATATGAGGGCATACGTTATATTCTCCTCTTCAAATCATTTCTCATTACTATCTTGCAATAGATATCCAGAGATTCCAGATCTAGAGAAGCCAACAGTGTTTTGCTTGCATCTTAAAGTATAACATAAGCCATTCCACACTAGAAATACTGCTTTGCATGATTTAACAAGACCAGCCCTTTTCAATCCCACAGGCATGGGCAGGCTTCTACAGAATTTTTAAGTTGAAGTTTAATAGCTAACTTTTGTTTTATATCAAAGTCTTCAGCTCAATACACTCAGAAAGAACTTAAATTTAGAAAACTGGAATAACCAGCTGGTCTTTATTTTCCTTCTTTGGTTTTTTTTGTACAAGGTGTTGCCATCCTTTTTAATGCTGCTGGGAATTTGTTTTGTGGCTGTTCTATCAAGAAATAACCTTTAATCATAAACATGCCATTCAGAGACATTGCTGAGATTCAAACAAACTACTCAGCATTGTATCCCTAATTGTAATTTGGTTTTCAATTTTGCAGACTCTTCCCCTGTTTATCATATACAGAGTGCTTTGGGCCTGGAATCTTTATTAATCCTTGATCATCACTCCATACATAATTAAAAGGACACATTTTGTAGATGAAGAGGTAAAACCAAGAGAAAGTCATTTAATCAAGATTACAAAAAACTACATAGTTTAGATGAGATTTTATTTCAAATCTAGTTTCTTTTCATCTCACTGGCCATAATTTTACCAGTTTGTGCATTTGCTGTACAAATTCTATGAGAATTACTCAACAATCTGAAACAATGTGATTCAAATGGATCAAGCAGGTTTTTAGTATTTTCATTCCATAAAGCATATATTCACCCACCTGCGTATGCCCATAAAGCATATATTCACCCACCTGTTGTAAGATTATCTACAATCGTCTTCCTTACCCTGATGCCTTCAAATAGGATGCCTTTCCAGAATCCCTATGAGTACGTCCAACAGCCATACTAGCTGAAAATTCTGGAGTCATAATTCAAGCACATCTATAGAGCACCCAGTTAGGGAAAGCTGATTTAGCAACTACACCCATAAATACCCATAATTCTCTTATTTTTATCCATATTTTACAATCTGATATCCAACAGAATATAGAATAAAATGAACATTTTCTATTGTACCAGCATAAAAGCCTCTATAGGAAAGGATTCAAGGCATTCCTTTTTAATCCACAATCAAAGCTGACAATGACAATTCATCTTAGCACAGATTAGTCTATAAAATCCAGACAATGAAATGGCACAGAGCATTTCAGCTTTCCCCCAGATAGATTAGAATGTGTTAAAATGCTTCTTTTAGGATAGCAGAATGTAAATTGCAATGTATAAGTAGGCATTTTAATTACAGGGGAAACGTTAAAATGAGATATAGAAAAGAGAAGTGCAATTGAAGCAAAGGGGATGTGAGGAAAGAGAGAGAGCTGTGTGTTCTTAACATTGTCAATATATCTCCAAAATAAGTTCAAGACTTGTTGCAATGTTAGTCTTTTGCAGCAAAACCAAGAAGTCATATGGAAACTTAAAAACTAACATTTATTTTGGCCAAATGTATTGATCACAGTCTTCATCAGTCATGCATATGTGATCCACAAAAGTTTATGCTGGCTAGGGAACTCTGGGAGTCCATCCATCTTCAAGTTGTTGAGACTGAGAAACACTGCTATAACTTCCAAACTGTTGCAAAACATAAAGTGGAAGTAGTGGCAGGAAACACAAACTTCCGATAAAATACATTCCTTTAAAAATTACAAGTACAAATAGTCCTCACTTAATGACTGCCCTGTTTAGTGACTGTGCAAACTTGAAAAAGTAGCTTTATGACCGGTCCTTGAACTTATGACTGTCACAGCATCCCCACGGTCACATGGGCAGCTAACAAACAATATATATCAATAAAAAGCCAATATAAAACAGTGCAGAATACAGTTAAGAATAATCTTCATACTGTAACCAAGATGTCTCAGAACAACTCACACACCAACAGGAATATTGGCTTCCACTAATCTCCTGGCCCTAATGCCTGGGGAGCCAATTCTTCACAGGCTTCCAGAAGGCCAAGAATATCATGTGAATGTTTAGCCAGGGAGCCCTTCCACATCAAGGTTTTAAGATTGTCAGTTTAGAGTTGTGTCAAGGATTTTGAACCTGGTGGAATCATAGCTTACCTGGTGTCCTGGACATTTCTAGAATCAAACTGCTAGATGTGCATAACATGGCAGTGATGCCGATCTTTGTTAACAGCTCTCTATGGCAGCCATTGGCCTAAGTATGGAAGTTGAATGCACCCCGAAGGGCATTTCATGGTATTAACTGGCAAGGTGATTTATGGGGACAAGGAAGTCCTTTATACTGCTCATCCCAAGGCATTTAGGACTTTAAGGGAAAGGCAGACACTTTCAAATGAGCTCAAGCACAATCTTAACTGGATGCCAGTGAAAACCTTCTACCGCTGTATTAATATGTTCCTCACTCTTCTAAAAGAATTCTGCTATATTCAGTTCCAAGTATGCACATTTTCTTTCAACTAGTCTCATTTTTTTTTCTGACTCCAGAGTATTCTTTACTGTATCAGTGTTTTTTCCTGCCTTGCAAGTAAATAGAAGCTCTTTTAAGATACTTGACCATCTGGTTCATTTGTTGTCATACGTTTCAGCATCAAAACTATAGCATCAAGTATTTTTATTTCAGCAATAACAAATATTTTATATGGTCAGAAAAAGATTTTAAACTAGTAAGTTTTACTTACATGCAAACATGATTAGGCCAGGGCAAGCAGCAATTTCCAGGCATGCATACAATTAAAGTTTCCTATTCATAGGGTGGACCTTGTGTTTGTTTTTTGCAAGTTTCAACAAACCTGCTTATCCAAGAGCATATTACCTATCCTCCTTGCTGGAACTGATCTGATCTATGCTAATAAACCCTATGCATGCAGTAAAGCAAAGCTGTGTAAGAGTTCAGTGCAACTGTTTTTCAAAAGGAAACAATAATCTAGTGCAACAAATCTGTCTGATTGTGAAGCAGGAATAGGAAGTGCTGTAGAAGAGTTTGCAAAAGATGGCTACAAAGGTCAAGCATGTTATTACAAGAAGGGATACGGATGGATATTGCTGTGTGCTTCTCTGTAGAGGGGAAACAGCTGACATATCACAGTAAGTCACAATATCTTGAGTAAGCCACAATAGGCTGGGTTCATTATGTTGTTTATTCGTTTAGTCGCTTCCGACTCTTCGTGACTTCATGGACCTGCCCACGCCAGAGCTTCCTGTCGGTCGTCAACACTCCCAGCTCCCCCAGGGACGGGTCCGTCACCTCTAGAATATCATCCATCCACCTTGCCCTTGGTCGGCCCCTCTTCCTTTTGCCCTCCACTCTCCCTAGCATCAGCATCTTCTCCAGGGTGTCCTGTCTTCTCATTATGTGGCCAAAGTATTTCAGTTTTGCCTTTAATATCATTCCCTCAAGTGAGCAGTCTGGCTTTATTTCCTGGAGGATGGACTGGTCTGATCTTCTTGCAGTCCAAGGCACCCTCAGAATTTTGCTCCAACACCACAGTTCAAAAGCATCGATCTTCCTTCTCTCAGCCTTCCTTATGGTCCAGCTCTCGCAGCCATATGTTACTACAGGGAACACCATTGCTTTAACTATGCGGGCCTTTGTTGTCAGTGTGATGCCTCTGCTCTTAACTATTTTATCGAGATTTGTCATTGCTCTTGGGTTCATTATAGCTTAGCAAAATACATGGCTCGAGCCAGCAGATCCAGGCAAATTATAGGTCTCTCTTCTCTCTTGCAACCCTGTACAGAAGGGGACACAGAGTTTCACAAGAAAACTCTGAAGAGGGAATCCTGCTCACTTAATTTGCATTAATGAAAAGACACCATTTTTTACATTAGTGAAAGGACACCACAGCAGCTCTGTTCCTCCAAAGGTGAGGTAGTGGATGAGGCTGCTGTGATAGAAAAAAAAAACCCATTGAGGAGCAGGTTAAGGTTGGATTTTGGAATTCTCTAACATAACACACCTCAAAGAGCACTTTAATCTTTTTGTTAAACTGCCAATGGTTGCCAAAAGCACAGCAATACCATGCCATCAATACACACTTCATTTCATTGTTCTTGTTGTATATACAGGGCACAAAGGTCTGCAAGCAGCTTCTCAGAGAGCTGTGAATGGCTGTGGCTATTTGTTAAATGTAGATTCTATAACAAACTTGAGGTAACATATATTAGTCAACCCCTCACAGCTATTGGAGTATGGCATGCTTTTGAACTAAAAAACCCCCACACAAGTTCAATAATTTGCACTGTAGTTTTTTAAGGAGTAAAAAAATCCTCCTTCCTCTATCATCTGTTATACTATTTCAAAAAATTGGGAGTCCCAATACAATTAAATAAAACAAATGAGAATGCCAAATCACAGCCAAGAAAAGGTGTACCTACTGCACCTGAAGAGCTAGTTTGATGGTTAGGCATCAGGCTAGAAACAGGGAGACTGTGAGTTCTAGTCCTGCTTTCAGCACCAAGCCAGCTGGGTGACCTTGGGCCAGTCACTCTCAGCCCTCAGAAGACAGCTGCAGTGGCAAGCTACTTCGGAAATCTTACCAAGAAACTGAAGGGACTTGTCCAGGCAGTGGCCAGGAGTCAACAGACTCAAAGGCGTGCGCGCGCATACACACACACACAAATCTGCACTTGAAGGTTCAAATAGACCAGCCTTTCTCAACTTTTTGACCCTGGGGGAACCCTTGAAATATTTTTCAGGGGAACCCCTGTACGTTCAGGCTCAAATATAGGCCACAAGTTACAAAATTATGATATTCATTTCATGTGTAGGCCTGTATATATGCATTAAGTGTTCATAAACTAAAAATAATGAAACTTACCTCTTTAATATGAAGTTGCCAGAATCTGAAATAATTTTTAAAATAGTGATCTCCCAGGGAACCCCTAGTGACCTCTCGTGGAACCCTAGGGTTCCATGGAACCCTGGTTGAGAGACCCTGAAATAGACTGTACTTAGGAATAAGACACTGACCTGCCAAATGTTAGTGATACACAACCAACTTCTTCCTATCTTTCCACTAAAAGAACCTGCATAAATCTTGTCTTAAAAAGGCAGAGTGAGAACTAGTTGCATTGACAAAGCTTGTATTCCATACAAAATTGGGAAACTTTCCCTAAAGTGTGTCATTTCAGTGTTCATTTGCATCAGTTTCAATTCCCTATGGGAAACTTTTTTTTTCTAGACGATTCTAGAGCCTCTGATAGGCCTGAATCAGCAAAGATATAAAAGCACTTTGCATACATATTAAAGTATTCTATACTCTGAAAATGTTCTCTATCCCTTTAAATGAACTTTATTACTATTCTCTGTGAATGAATGCACAAAGCATACTTAACCTGGGTACTGGATTAACCGGTGGGGTGGGGTGTCCTCTCATAATGCACTGAACTATAAACTCACCAAGATCTGTGCTTACAGAACAGTCAAGCGACAAAAAACTATGCCTAACACAACCAATTTAGCAGGTTAGACTTAGCTAACTTTTGTTTGCTAGGCTAAACATACTATATGAACAACATATATAACTAGCAATTAATTACTGCACTATGATATGGCTGCTATAGACCACTCCTCCCACACTTGGACTGCTTTAGATTCTTGTGCCACTTGGACTTTATTTTTTACTATTTATATTACTGTTGTAATTTTATATTGTGGATTTTATGATTGTTGCTTTAATTGATTACTGTAAACCGCCCAGAGTCCCCTGAAGGGAGGAGATGGGCGGGGACAAATTGGATAAATAAATAAAAAGAAAATAAATATTACATAGGAAAAAGAACTACAAAAATGTGTAGAATAAAGATACACCCTGCATACATTTATATTGTTCCAAAAAAGCAGTATCTATCTACACATACATACAAATAAATTTAAGGTGTTATGTGATTAGAAAAAGGTATTGGATTTGATCTGTGGTTCCCAAAATATTTTAAGACCTGTACCAACCTTATCTGGATCACGTATTTGTCTATCACTGATCAAGTTCCTCAGGTGCTCCAGGCATTTTAGAAAAAAATCTTAGATTTGCAGAACTTTTAAAAAGATAGGTTGTGTGATCAAATAATGTTTAGCCATAGAAGCCAAGTTAAGCCACTCATTTTTCAGTTGAGAATTGTCAAGTTAATCAAAGAAGGGGACTTGTGATTCTATATACACTGAATTACAATTCCCTACAGCTCCAGCTAGCTTGAACAAATGCAGTGGGAGTCATAGCTCAGCAGTATCTGAGAGCCACAGATTTCTTATTCAAGCTGGACTATCCTAGCAGAATATTAATAACCTGAAGAGGTTGTTAAATTTGGGGCTACCTCAGTACTGTAAATAGCACTTTGATTTTTCCATTTGCTGATAATCAAGACAATGCACACCAATTGTTAATGGACAATTGTTAATAGCTCCTAGGCTACAGCCCTATGCACGTGTTCTCATGAATTACAACCAAACGTGTATTTTCAATGGTTTTCTATGCAAGAGCTAGAATACTTGACTGTTTTTACAGATTTTATTAACCTCAGCTATTTCCAATGTGTCAGTCTCCCTGTAAACATCTTAAATGCTAAGCACTTAGCTTGTTTTTTATCAGTCCACTCAGATCCAGTTTGTAAAGCATCAGCTCAGTTTTTCCTACAAGGTTGGGAACTTTTATGCTGACATTAGCTGTTCAACTGGTTTAGCAAGGGAGCAAAGTTAATTAGAAAGAAGGTTCTGTAGCTTAATGAGCCTAGTCAGGCTCTGCTTTTTGAGTGTTTTTTTTACTTTAAAGTAAGTAAAATTTAGGTTATTACAGGATTTAACAGGCTAGTGCATAGTTTTAATTAAAAGACTTAATTGCAGCTAATTGGCAAAGGCAAGGATGGCACTTAAGTCAGAATACATCTGCTAACATGCAGCATCAGACCCAGCATGGAAATGTAATGTTAAAAACCCCTCTGCCTACAGAATTTTTGCTTAATGTTAACTTAGATCAATGTTTCTTAACCTTGACAACCTGAAGATGTGTGGACTTCAACTCCCAGGATTCCCTAGCCAGCCTGGCTGGCTAGGGAATTCTGGGAATTGAAGTCCACACATCTTCAAGTTGTCAAGGTTGAGAAACACTGACTTAGACCAAGAGTTCTAATCAGCCCCCTTTTTTGATAATCTGGTACAGTATTATCAAAGAGTATGTTCTGAAAATTAATTCAGAACCCCAAGAAAATATTCTGCTTGTAACATCTTTTAACATTAATGCATGTAGAAATACTTGACCCCTTTCCCCCTACAGGTCTTACTATCAAGTAAATAACATTTTGCACTCCCTGCAGCCCATTAAAAAAAACTTGTGTTTAGAAAGAAAGGGGAAAAAAGGAAATGTATGCTTCAAATAACTTTTATTACCAAAATTTCAAAATAATCAGACCAAAAAGTTGCCAAAAATAACGAAGTTTTTAATGTTTAACATTCTTCTTGCTCTTCTGAAATGTCTTCCCCTCAATTGTAATGCTCAAGTAGATATTTACAACAGTGAACATTAAAAAAACAAACATCCGCCAACTAGCACATAGTTATCTTAATACTAAGACAAACATTATCTGCAACAAAAATGAGCTGGCAATGCTTTCCAATAAATTAGAGAGCAAGACAATACCTCCTCCCTTACACACCCAGAGGCTCCATGGGGAAAGAATAGAGCAGATGGAAATTGCTCATACAGTCTAGCCCATGGTAGCTTAATCTACTTCTTCAATAGTGGGACCACCACCTGGAGCACCAGCACCTGCAGCTCCAGCACCCTGGTACAATTTGGCAATGATGGGGTTGCAAAGCTTCTCCAGCTCCTTCTGCTTGTGCTCAAACTCTTCCTTCTCAGCCATCTGGTTTCGATCGAGCCAACTGATCACCTCCTGGCACTTTTCAAGCACCCTCTGCTTGTCCTGCTCACTAATCTTGCCTTTCAGCTTGTCATCCTCCACAGTCTGCTTGATGTTGTATGCATAGGACTCCAGGGCATTTTTGGAAACTACCCGTTCCCGGTTAGCCTCATCCTCTGCCTTGTAACGCTCTGCTTCTTGCACCATGCGGTCAATGTCATCTTTGCTGAGGCGGCCTTTGTCATTAGTAATGGTAATCTTGTTCTCTTTTCCTGTGCTCTTGTCCACTGCAGTGACATTGAGGATACCATTTGCATCAATGTCAAATGTAACCTCAATTTGGGGCACACCACGAGGTGCAGGTGGGATACCCGTCAGGTCAAACTTGCCCAGCAGATTGTTGTCCTTGGTCATGGCCCGCTCACCCTCGTACACTTGCACCAGCACACTACTCTGGTTGTCTGAATAGGTGGTGAAGGTCTGGGTTTGCTTGGTGGGAATAGTTGTGTTGCGCTTGATTAAGGCAGTCATCACACCACCAGCAGTCTCAATACCCAGAGAAAGTGGTGCTACATCAAGCAGCAGGAGGTCTTGCACATTTTCTGATTTGTCACCCATCAGAATAGCAGCCTGCACAGCAGCACCATATGCCACAGCTTCATCAGGATTTATGCTTTTGTTTAGCTCTTTTCCATTAAAGAAGTCTTGTAGCAACTTCTGGATCTTGGGAATACGAGTTGAGCCTCCGACTAGGACAATTTCATTGATCTGCCCTTTGTCCAGCTTAGCATCACGAAGAGCCTTCTCCACAGGTTCAAGAGTCCCACGGAAGAGATCAGCATTGAGCTCCTCAAAGCGAGCACGGGTGATGGATGTGTAGAAATCAATTCCATCGAATAATGAGTCAATCTCAATAGAAGCCTGGGTGGAGGAACTCAGGGTACGTTTGGCTCTCTCACAGGCTGTGCGGAGCCTTCTAACTGCTCGCTTGTTGCCAGCAATGTCACGCTTATGCTTGCGCTTGAATTCCTCCACAAAGTGACTGACCATGCGATTGTCAAAGTCCTCACCACCCAAGTGAGTATCTCCAGCAGTAGATTTCACTTCAAAGATGCCATCTTCAATGGTCAAAATTGAAACATCAAAAGTGCCACCACCCAAGTCAAAGATCAGCACATTCTTCTCACCTGCTCTGCTTCCTTTCTTATCCAAACCATAGGCAATGGCAGCAGCTGTGGGCTCATTAATGATGCGCAGTACATTGAGACCTGTGATGGTGCCTGCATCTTTGGTGGCTTGGCGTTGGGAGTCATTGAAGTATGCAGGTACAGTGATTACAGCACTCTGGACTTTGCGACCCAGGTAAGCCTCAGCTATTTCCTTCATTTTGGTCAACACCATAGAGGAAATTTCTTCAGGAAAGAAGGTCTTGCTCTCACCCTTGTACTCAACTTGTACCTTGGGCTTCCCAGCTTCACTCACCACACAGAAAGGCCAGTGCTTCATATCGGACTGCACTGTAGGGTCGTCAAATTTGCGGCCGATGAGACGCTTGGCATCAAAGATGGTGTTGTTGGGATTCATGGCCACTTGATTCTTTGCTGCATCTCCGATGAGGCGTTCAGTGTCCGTAAAGGCAACGTAACTCGGTGTGGTGCGGTTGCCTTGGTCGTTGGCAATGATCTCCACCTTCCCGTGCTGGAAAACTCCGACGCAGGAGTATGTGGTGCCCAAGTCAATGCCTATGGCAGGCGCTTTACCCGACATGGTTGCAGAACACGGTCAAGATATCTCTAAAGCTTCGACGATTAAAATAAAAAAGGTTTTCCGGAGCTGTCCGTTAGACTGCAACGAGACGGGATCTGCCGTTGCGTTCCCTTCGGCTTGCTTTTATATTCCCGGTGCACCGGCTTCTGGAATCTGCCAGAATCCAATCGCCCAATCACGTCATTCTTTCCAGATCTCTGACCAATCGCTTTGGTATGTCCATGCCCCTTCTTTCGTCACAGTTAGAAATTTCCAGAGGAGGCGCGCTCCGACCAGAAGGATTGATTTCACCAGCGACCAATAAAGAATCGGAACGCTCTCCCTTGGGCGGTCTCGAACTGCCTTTTGGGCGGCCGTTATGCAAAACAGCTCCGCCTGTTCCTTCAGCCCCTCCCTCGGTCGGTCGAGTGGTTGAGCTGGTTTCGTGTATTCAGGTTACCTTCGGAGCTCGAGCCCCTTGTATTCGCTTCTAGCGGCGCCTGGAAGATTCGGAGTGCGCGCAGGATCTCAAGGGGAGGGGCAGCGATGTCTGGCGGCCGGAGCGGAAGAGGCCGTTGTGGGAACGGTCCCGCATTTGCTCCGTTGAGGAAAAGAACAGCGCCTTGGTGGGGAAGATGACTGAACTATCGCAAACTGTCATATTTGCCCAAAGCAAACTTGACCGTTCATGTCGAGACCCAGGGCCCCAGTCGCAAGATCGCTCTTGAGCGTATGCTGAGTGTGCTTCCCCTCAGGAGCCGTTATTACTCACTGAAAAGTTACGGGTCTCTGTTAACATCAAACTAATGTATCAATGCACACACACACATAGGTTTTTCTTAAAGCAAGTTTAGCCATTCATGTAAGTTTTGTAGAAAAAAGTATTTTCAGCCCCTTCACAATATATAGAGCCAGTTTAGTGTAGTGGTTCAGGTGCTGGCCGGGACGGCTGGAGACTGAGTTCTAGGCCTCCCTTGGCATGAAAGCCAACTGGGTGACTTCGGGTCACTCACTCTCTCTTAGTGCTGCCCACGTCAGGAGGTGGTGGTTGTGGGGAAAATAGGAGGCAGGAGCATTAGGTATGTTGGCTGCCTTCAGTCGACCATACATACATACATACATAAAAGGCAGGGCCGCAACTGTGGTCTGTGTTACCCAGGGCAAACATGGATTCCATGCCCATTTTGGTGTCCCCCAGCGCTCATTTTGGCACACACACCCCAGCGCGGCGCCTGGGGCACATGCCCCACTTGCCCCCCTTAGTTGAGGCCCTGATAAAAGGAATAAAATAATAATAGATCTCAGGTTTACTGATAGTATCTTCACAACAAAGAATACAATTTTTCACACAGGGCACAAATTAAATGTATTGAATTCTGTACTACAAAGTGTGGCTGCTGGCTTAAAACATTTTAAAGGGATGGAGGAGGATAAGTAAATGAAAGATGAAAGAGGGGATCTAGTATATTGGATATAGGCCAAGATAGCTAAAGAAAACTTGGCTGTTCAGAGGCTGTGTATTTCTGAACCACACAGAAAGGGATACTGCTTTCCTATCCCTGAGGTGGGCTTTCTGCACTTAGAAAATTCTGAACTGAGGACTCACCCTCGTGTCTTCTAACTGTGGCACAAACATATCCTGGTAACCATTTTTATGACATGACCTCATGAAGTGTCTTCATCACAGGCAGCTTAAAGCCATTTTTAGCTGCTGCAATTCTAAAGTAGTATTTTCCCTCTTCACCCAACACAGTTTTTGCCTAGACACAATCTAAGAGGCTTCATCAACAATGTGGTTGCTGATGAGGTCAGGGATTGGGATCTGCTTAGATCCCATTGGCCATTTTAGATTGCTGTGGGAATGCTCCCTCTCAGTTGCTGGGATCTGCTCTCCATCCCCATTTTGGCTGGGCTAAAGTGGAGACTACTGTATATGCCTGGCATCTGCCCAATAATGCCACAGCAAAGATCAAACTTAGGATCGGAATCTATTTAACCACTATTCAACCCTGGAATTAGAAAAATTGTATGTACAGAATTGCATTCTCCTACACAGAAACTTAATTAGCAAAGGTCCTTATCCATTCTGTACTTGAGTGAATAACATCTAGTGATAATTAAATCTCTCAAGTTGCCTTAGATATACTGTATGCCATATAAGGACATAAGGTGTAGCTTTTAAAATTTGCTCAAGACACACTTTTTCTAAAAGTAATATGAGTGCAGCAAGGGCCTAAAGTTAATGGAGGACTGAAGATACAGCAAGTGTAGGGCAATTTAGAGTGAAGCTGTAGTGGCAACTACAGTAAAGTAATGGGGGACAGAGAGAACAAACAAGTGGGGCAATACAGTAGTACATTTTGTACATGCAAGATTAAGAATGTTTCCATTATAAGCTATTATAATAGCATGACCAGTTAATAATAGCTTGGCAGTTCGAAACCTGAGAGCGCAAGCCGCGTGATGGAGTGAGCTCCCGTCAACTAGTCCCAGCTCCCGCTAACCTAGCAGTTTGAAAGCATGCAAATGCAAGTAAATGAATAGGTACCACTTTGGTGGGAAAATAGTAGGGACATGAAAAGAGCCCCCTTGGGCGTCCCCTGAGCAACAGTGACGTCACCGGCAAATCCTTTCAATACAGAAGCACCTTGGTAGGTGCTTCTGACATGAAAAAAAAAATAGCATGACCATGAAAGATAGATGAAATACATGTGTTCAGAGGAAGCATTCATTTGAGTTAACAAATACTGGGAATAAACAATAGGGGAAGACTGTTGTTTTCTTGCCTTTGTACTGCACATTTTATTTTTATGTACTGTATTTATTCAACTTATATGCCACCTTAATTGCTGAAACAACTCCAGACATACAATAAGTTAATGAACAATTAAAAAAAACCTTAATAAACCAATAAGAACAACAAAATATACACATCAGGGAAAGTAACCACAAATACTAAATAAATAAAATATCTGGTATTAAATGTAGGGTCACAAATCACCTTAAACCAGGGCCTGCTGAAAGAGCCAAAGTTTTGTGGTTTTCCCAATAGGCAGCAAGGTCAGGGCTGTGCAAACTTTCCGGGAATTCTGTTTCAAAGGCTGCAGCAGCTATAGAGAAGGCCTCCTTAAGATCCTATAAGATGGCATTGTCTTACTGTATTGATGGGATGTCAACACTATCAAATCATATAGGATAGGCAACATGTGGTGAGAAGTGGTCTTGCAGATATCCAGCCCCCAACTTGCATATACTGCATAGTTTTCAGAAAGTTTTTAAATCATTCTGTATACTGAGGGTAAGCTCATTCTTTGTCGATCCTCATGTAGCTACATGGCAGCATCCATATACAGAAGAAGAACCTTAAGCTGTGCAAAAGAATAATAAATCTTCAAGAAAGAAATCTTAGAGAAGGTTGTCTCCAAAAACAACCAGTAAGGATGAAGTAATATATATCCAGAAACAACATAATGCTGATTGATCATTTGGATAAAATCAGTCCAGTACACAGAGGAAGAGGGAGGATGGAATGAAGTAGCCCTAAACAAGAATGTTCCATAGTGCAATTTTTTATTGCAGTTATCATTTGCGCATATATATTTTTTTATTTGCACAATTACCTCCCCAGCATTTACTTTTTCTTTATCTGCACATCTTGGCAAGTAGGCTTGATGGCACAAGACCTTGGGAAATTAATTTGGAGGTAAAGTATGCTAAAGTATGAAGTTGGAATGGTGAAGTTTGATCTGAAAGGTGAACATTTGGAATATGTCTCAGCAGATGGCAGCACCTAGACAACTTGGTCTGGGATTCAAAGCTGAAATAGAATTGGACCTGGTTGGTACTTTGATGGAAGACCACAGGGTATACCAGGCTGTAGGCTAAACTGGAAAGTAAAAAATATATATCCTGGAAGAAATTAATGGCAAACTACTTCCATACTTTGGCCAAGAAAATTGCATGGTTATGTGTCACCATATAATCACCAGGAATCAAACTGAGCAGTAGGACATCTTTATGTTTAGAATGGACAATGAAAGGGATAATGGCAAAATGAAATTGCAGAGGAAATGGACAATAATCAAAGAGAAGGGAAAAGAAAAAAAACAACATTTTTATGAACTGTGATGTATATTTGCAGCTTGCATGTCTCTATTTAGAAATTCAACTTAATGTCAAATACTACAATTGAGCAAAGAGCCAGAGAGGAAAGGAATTTTACCTTTTTTGGTTGTAATGCAAGAAATTCCTCACACTTCTTAGTGATGAAACCAGAAAAGAAATGTGATTAGCTCTGTATAGTATGTGCTGGGAATGTGTGTAAAAAAATTAAACGTTAAAATGCAATTCTGTCTGAAAAGGCAGAGAAGGAAAATCCATATCTAAGCAGATTCTTTAAAATCTTTTATTCTTTCAGCAACAGAAGTTCTTTCCATCACATAGAAGAAAACATTTACATATACATTTTAAGACCACAGCTAATTCATATAGTTATTTCAAATGAAAGTGTATTATTTTGTTACAAATATAGTCCCTCTCTTCATATACTCTCTCTTCACATACTCACATACTTTTCCTCTCCTTATATTGCATTCAATATATGGCCATACACTGAATGCAACATAAGGAGACGAAATCAGAAAATAGGAAAAGGGTCAGGGTAGCAATGTTCCCAACTGAATAATTTGATTAATTTTTTAAATTAATTTATAACCCATTTTTTAATTTAAGTTTCTGTACAAGGTGGCCCACATTCACAAATAAGCAAAATCACATTACAGGTCTTTGAAATCCTCAGAACAAGGCAAAGCTATATTTTAACTCTTTTGTGGGGGAGTGATAAAATGACCTCACAGATATTTTCCATAGCAGATCATTCTTAATTCATCCTGTGGAGAAAATTGCATGAATTTAACTGTATTTTTTACATATTGATCATTCTTGAATCTGCTTCAATTTTTGTCTGTTATGCTAATGTGAAATGGAACTTCTTTGTGTGCAGTTAGAACAATTACCTTAAAACTGCTGTTCTTTGTTTTGAATAGAAATATATTGTTTTGTAAAAGCAATCCAAACATTAATCCATATATATTCACTATGACTAAAGGTAAAGGTAAAGGTTCCCGTTTAGTCGTGTCTAACACAAGGGGGCGGTGCTCATCTCAGCTATGCCATTCTTTCAGAATAGATTTTTGACAGAAACCAATCTCAATCTTCTGATTAAAACTTTATACTGATATTTCTTGATAACCACTAATACAATAAGGATATATTTGTTTTGTTTATTCTCACTGTATACTGTTGTTTTTCTCAATACCTTTTTTCCTTTACTAGAGAGCGAATGCAGTTACAAGAATGTCTAGCAGCTAGATATATTTTCTATTAATTTAGACAGAGATTTCTGTCTTCATTTTTGCAAAACTATTACATTTTCACACTGATCTGATAAAGTAACTTCTGCCTATGAGGGTCCTAAACAGTTGTCGGAATTTGCATACTTATCTGGGAGTAAATCCCATTATGTTTAGCAAAACTTACTTTAAATAGATTTATATAGGATTTCAGTGTTAGCTTTGGTATTAAAATTAGAATAGCATTTTTACAACTCACATGGGTTGTTCCTGGAGCATATGCTTTATGAGAATAACCAAGGTTTTTAGAACATGCTTGCATGCTCTGTTTGTGATACACAGAATGCAAATGTACAATTATAATTTATCTTTGAATATCAGATGTTAGACACAGGGAAGGCTTGCAGGTACCCAGGAATAAGAGAAAGCATATTGAGAATTGTGTTACTAGAATACTAGATTAGATGAATACTGATGTATTTCAGGAAACCAGTTATGTGGTTTCAAATTCTTTTAATTTGATAATTATGATATACTTCCTGGCTTATTAAACAAACAAGCAAGCATCTAGGCTTTTATTTAAATGATTCATTCTGTGGATTTTTCCCTTTCAATAATCTCATTGTTCATTATACAATTTTGTGTATTGTCTTTGACTGGGAATGCGCTGCCATTGAGATAAATCATGAACATATTTTATGCCCACTTTTCTTTACATAATCATTTTTTCTCATGATATTGGTAGCAAAGTTAACGTTTTCTTACTGAATATCATTTCCATAATAATTAAATTTTTGTTAGTTATCCTACCAACAGAAGACCAGTTATAACTTTATAATACTCATGCAGTGCCATGCAGCAGTCAGTGCTAGAGCTTCATAGCTTATGCAAACACTCAGTAGCTTTTTAATGCAAGAAGCTAAAGGAGCTCTTCAGAATCAAATAATGGTGGGAATTAGGCATTGCATTGGGAAAAGTTGCTCTATAAACCAATCAACATTTCACTTTAAAACTATCTAATATTAGAATTTTAAGCTGCCAGAGTAAAAAATATTCATTACTAATAAATGTGCTAACAAGAATATAGGAGAAAAAACAGGACTGGGACTTGGCAGTGGAGTCTCGGCTGTGATGCTGAGCACTAGTGCTGAATATGACCGTCAGAAAAGATTTTTTACTTTTCTTCTTGAAGTTTACAGTGACACAGATTTATTTACTTTATTTATATTTTATATTTCACCACCACCCACCTCACTAAGAGTGACTCTGGGCATTACATTCATGCTAACTTGCTTCCATCTACATGAGTCTGGAAGGATAAGTAATGCCACTGATGGGCTTTGTTAATCAAGTCTTACGATGTGTCACTGTATGGAAAAGTGATAGACCCTTTATGTAAATAAACAGAAAGATTTGAATACCTGTGAAGGACTGGACAATTTCAGAGGCTTGGTATGTCCGTCTTGCTTGGGCCGTGGTTGGGTACACACAATCCTATATGTTTAATTAATGGGACCAGGACTGTGGCAATTGTTAAACACTGATCTTTAAAGCAGGTTAAATTTAGAAAAAATAAGACTTCAGTGAGAATTGCTTTGCTTCTTATGAGCAAGGGTGACACCGTGTGGTAGCAGTAGGTATTGCGACATATAGTAATCTTTTTCAAATTATAAGGCAGTGTTATTTATCATTGTATGAAGCTTTCTTTTATTTATTAAGGCTAACTGAATTATATGACATTAGATGAAAATTGCCTTGAGAATTTTCCTGGACGATTTTTGGTTGCAACCCAGAAAAAAACAATTTTAAAATAAATAGTTGTATCCACCCATTCTCAGAAGGTATCCCCATACCTTCTTGTTGTAGTAACAGCCAGGATTTCATCTTGCTGCAGGCTGAGAAGAATGTAGATGAACTCTATCAGAAAGCCAAATTAACTAAATAAAATAATTTGTTTCCAGAAGGCTTTCATACTTGGTTATAGGCAAAATGCTGCATTGCATATAACAAGATAATACTGGCGTTGCTATCTTTTCTCTAGTCTCATTTATAACAGATGCTGGGACTTTTATCATTTTATGAATTCTTCAGAGAAAAATTAGTGATGGCTATCAAGTTTCCAGGAAGCTTATTAACCAATACACTGGATAAGCTAGCCTCAAGGTACAAGTGTTCTGTGCCACTTAGGATCTGGTCAGCCATTAATCCAGTTCAATGATCTTTGTAAAGTTTGAAAACTATACTATGTAAGAATTGGTTTTCATGTTGTCAGAGAAAATCAATATGAATGCAGATCTGACTGTTGCCAAAACAAGGGACAGACAGAAATTGGGCCTCCTGCTCAAAAAGAAGGGGTTGGGAAGCCCATTACATTGGACAGGCAAGAAAAAGAAACACCAAAAGGTTTGAAATACCGATTTTATAAGTAGGGTTTATTCTTCAAACACAGCAGTTGCTGGAATTCTTTTGTTATGTCTTCCAAGATGTCCTTCAATAAGAACTACTTATCAGAAAATCTTGGATTCCTGTGAGCTTGCCTAATTGGTTCCAGTCCTACCTGTCAGTTGAAGCTTGACACAGCATTACAAGGGCCTAGACACTTCTTGAGTGACACACTAAAAAGGAAGAAAAGAACTTGGCAGTGGCTACATCAACTGTTATTGAAAGTTTTCATATTAGAGAAATCTACAATTGCTTCTTAATGTCTTTACATCTTAAATTGCAGCTAATATCATTACCTAGGCTAGTAGAAATGTCAAAAGCTTCATTCTTTTCCATCTGTGGCCTTATGCCAGATCCCTTTGGAGAAATTCCACTTTATGTTAGTGTAATATGGCATTGATTCAACCAGGGCCCGGTGGCTGCTGCTTTTAATTTGATACCCCATTTGCACAAATCAGTGTTAGAAAGAGGCATTTAGGCTTTCAAGCCCAACCCCTCTGCTCAGGGAAGGAATCCAAATTAAAACATCCCAGGCAGATGGTTGTTTAACAAAGGGGAGCCCACCCTCTCTCATAATTCCACTATCAAACTCCTCTTACTGTTAAAACTTTTTCTAGTATTCAGTTGGATTCTGTTGCAACAACTACAACAAAGTTCACAAACTACGTGCTGTGGCCCATCATAAGCCTGACAATTTTTTCCCCTCAGAACCTCATCACTGTAGAATTCAAAGTCTACACAGGTATTCATCATTTAAGAGGCTTATTTGCATGGTTAATTATTTTTCAGTTTGACATAGATGATATTTTATATATCATTTTCAGTGTTTCTCCACTGCTGCAGGTAAGGAAATATACCAACGGGATAGCCACCTAGCAACCCATTTTGGGTGACTTGATCCCTTCTGGGTAAAGAGAGGTTGTAGGAATCCTTGCAGAACTGTTGTGATGATTATGCTAAACATCTGTTGGATAAAGTCTCCTGGATCTATCTGGAATTAGACTTTGCTGTGCTGGTTCTGCGATGACTGTGACAGTTTTGTCTGGTTATCTGGGCTAAATTCAGTCCGGTTACTCCAGTTGAAGTGGATAGGATCCTTGGAATGTTAAGTTTTGTCGCCTGTGCGTTAGATCCCCATCCTTCTTGGTTAGTTACCGCCTTTCAGAGGTGACACGTAGCCCGGTTCAGGCACTGGTAGATTCTTCGTTGTGGGAGTGGCCAGCTCCATCTGCTGGCAGTGGTCTGGAAGATGCAGCTGGTACAAAATGCAATGGCCTGGTTCTGGAATGGGGTAACTGATCACACACCTATTACAACTATGCTGAAGCATCTGCACTAGATACCAATTAATTAGTGGGCCAGGTTCCAGGTTTTCTCATTGGTATATAAAGACTGTAACTCTGCAATGCTTTGAAGATGGAACGGTGGTTCAGTGCATGTGGGGGTGTAAAGATAGCACCTGACTGCAACTCCTTAAAAGTACCCATGTCTTTTCCCAGGAAGAAGAGTTTGGTATAGGGTGCATAATATTCTTTCAGAATTTTGGTCCGTCTTAAAAAGATACTATACTATTCATTTGGGGAGTATTCTGGAAGCTTCCTCATTCATCACTGGAAAAAGTCATTATGAGCTACAATATGAAGTGTACCATCCAAGGTCCAGCTTTTACCACCAGTCCTTTAAAAGTAGGCATACACATGAATTCTAACTAGCACAACTCTTTGGAAGGTTAGCCATTCAACACAGTGATTTATTTTGAATAAAATTAAGTTTCAGGAGTCTGCAATCCAGTGACTACATGAAAAACATCATGTAGTTTTGTTTAGCAACTGTTTAGAAGAGATTTGCCATTTCCTTCTGAGATATTTGCGCTGCCTAGCCTAGCCTACAGCCCTGGGATTTCCTGGTGGTCTCTCATCCAAGTAGTAGCCAGATCCAGACCTGCTTAATTTTCTTCAAAATCAACCAATCAGCAGCTAGAACATGCTGAATATTTTTGAATCATGAATAAAACTATGTGGTCAGTGTATAAAGAGCTGCTCAGTATATTGCAGAGTGTAAATATTTGTCACCTGAGCCAAAATAGCACATCCCTGAAGTAAGTTGTTGTGCACACTGATTGCAAGCCTATTTCTTTCCAAACCAGCTTCTACAGCAGTCACAGCAGCTCATTTGATGAGATTTGATGCAAGAGCAGCATTACTAGAACAAGCTGTAACAATAAGGTACAGAAATATTAAGAGGCGGCTGCAACGGGCAGGCTTCTTTGGTGGACTGCAACAGGCACTGGCAATGTGGCAGACAGGCTTTCCAGGGTCCCAACACTCACGCATGCACACCATGCCAGCCCCTTGCACCTTTGGTTCCGCTCATCTTTTGGAGGAAAAGGGGAGGCTTCACAGTTGCCCTCTCTTTCACATGGAAGGGGACAATGAATAACTGCACCACTCCTGCCAAGGATGGAGCAGTAACAATTTCCTCTCCTTTCATTGGCTAAAAAAGGGACAAAAATAGAGACTCCTCCCTTTTCTTACAGCAAGCGTGACTTTTATTGTTTCCTGTGGAGGTGATTTTTTTCTCTCTTGAAATGAAGTGGCCTTGAATTATCATGACACTACCAATTGCAGGGCAGTGACGACTTTGTATCTAGCTGGGAGTGTTTCCATACACAGGTATGTGTTTATGCAGCCGTATATGTGTTGCCATATAAGCATGTACCTGGAGCTTATGTATGTCTCTCAAAGCATGTTGTAGACTTACATGCCCTTGGCCCAAAAGATCGCCTATCCCTGGAATAGTGTTATGACCAAAAAATCCTAGTCTTGAGTTCCCCATGGGAATTGTGCCTATAGTAGAATCCTGGATTCTACAGCCTTGACTGAAGATAAAAATGGTTTGGGTGGGGAAAACCACATCCTGCTCAGGAGGAGGATCTGGATGCCTTGGTGTTGAAGGAATAGCAGCCAAATGAGAAGAAGGACTGGTAATCTGAACTATTCTTATTACATAGTTGGACAGTTAACTAACGAGTGTAGGATCATTAATCCTTGCAGACTGAAAATAACTGTTGGAATTGTATGGTTCCTGGACTTAAAAAAAAATAAAGGACACTATAAAGGTTTTCTTAACATCCATGACAGTTCAGGCTACTCTGGCAGTTGCTTTCATTTTCCGTTGAAGACACACAGCAGCTTATTCCTCAGTAATAAAATCCAGAATTTAGCCTACAAAATAATCACACGCTGATACTTTCAAATTAAGGAACTTAACACTAAAGAATCCATAAAACAGCAAGCACCAGGAAGGGTTAGCCAGTCCATGACATTCCAAATGCTGAACTACTATGCTCAGCATTTATTATTAGCATATTAGCTGAGACTATTGGGAATTGAGGTGCAGCAACATCTAAACTAGGACTTTTTAGCCTTGAAAACTGAAACCACCAAAAGGGAGGATCCCCACCCCCATGATAAGAGTAATTCAATCATCCTTAGTTTCAGAGTGAATACAGAAAAAAAATGCAGGGTTGCTTCTCTAAGAAGCCAAAGCAACATCTGCTCATCTTCAACATGAGGTGTACACTTAAGAGGCAAAGTCAATCTACACAGTTGACAAGCACTGCAGGCTGAGCACCACAGCACATTTCAATTATTCCTGCCCACCCTCAGCAACAATGCAAGCCAACTCCCACTTCCAGAGGTCCCAGAATTGGAAAAGAGGGGAGGAAAAGGAAAGCCCCAATAATCTCCTTTAGGTCTGAAATTAACACAGATAAAAGAACCCCTTGAAACAAGCATCACAGTTTTGTTTAGGCTGTTATCTGCTTTTCTTTGTTCTGTCTTCCTTCATGACTGTTCCAAGACTCAGAAAAAATTGCTTCCAAAGACTGCTGGGAAGGATAAATATGAGCTTCATGGAGAAGATGCCCATTAATCTAGCACCTCAGAAAAGTCCTCTTCAATTAAAAAGATATTTTGCCTCATAGAGTAGAATAGAGTTGCTGCCTAGACAACTAGGCAAAGCCAAGTAGAGAAAAAGAAAACGTAGTGACTTTTTAAAAAAAATCTATTTACATGGGGGTAAACATGATTCCAAGTTGCATAAACCGTTAAATTAAATGGATGAATATCTACTTTTGGTTTCAAATTCACATGTAGCCCACCTTAAAATATCTGGAAGGCAACAGATTGCTTACCCCTGGTTTAGATTCTATTCCAGATATTTTATGGAATACTTTATGGGTACATTTATGGGAACTTCACATATTTTCTGCTGCAGCAGATCGTTAGAGCAGATTACAAAGATGTAAAATTACACAGGAAATACAAATATGTAAAATGATTCTGTAGCATGGATCTCGTTAAATTTGTAGTATTCCTCATTTCATCTCAAGATGCAGAAGTAACAAAATGCACTCATGTTGGGCGCATGAAACGCAAGTAACAGGATATCAAAGATAGCCTTATATGCTTGTAACACAAGCCAAAAAGCATAACCACTGCAATCCAATACTGCCCATGAATTTCTATAGACCTAAATATTGTGAATTCCGTTCTCAGTTGTAGCCAGTGATTATTTCTTGGCATTAGGCTATCCTTGCATATTTTAAAATCTATGTAATCTAAATTGTTCACAAGAAAAAATAAAAGGAAAAAATAAAACACACATAGAAATATAAAAACAGGCATTCCATGTTGATGGAACTGAGAAGCTGTTTAATAGAAGCTAGTGACTAAGGTAATACTACGGTGTGCTTTTAAAACTGAGAGTTTAAAATAATGACTTGAATAATCTGGTGAAGAAAACAAAAAGAACAAAAAGAAAACAAAAAAAATTAACATGAGACAAAAATAAAAATGCAATAATGAAATATTTGGTGCTGTTTATGCCATGTGCCGTAGTTTAAGACCTTATAATGAAGACATGATTCAGAGGTTCTTTAAAAAAACAGAGACATTTAAAAACAGGCTGTTCAATTTTTTATGCACTGTTTGCTTTGCTTTGGTGTTCCATCTGCTTTTGTTCTAGTTCTTGTCAAACATGCATTATGCGGTCATGTTCGTTTCAAATGCTTAGCATTATAATGGGATCTCATATCTTTCCTAAGATTAAATTTGGCTCCACAAACGCCACATGTATAGAGGTGAACATCCATATGCTGTTCAAGTTGTTCATTATTTGGAAAAATCTGAAAACAGACTTGGCAAATTGTCTCTCCAGGTGAGAGATGGGATATCATATGCCGGACATGATCATGTTTTCGGAAGTTTCCTTGGTCACAAATGGAGCAGACATACCTGGCCATGCCTTTGTGCATGTCATTGTGAAGGCGCAGCTGACGTTCTCTTAAAAACTGCTTTCCACATGTCTGACAAACAAATTGCTTTTCCTTGGTGTGCACAGTATAGTGTTCTCGCAAATGACACCGTTGATAAAACCCTTTCCCACAAAGATTGCAGAAATGCTTGCGTCTATGATCCCTTTCATTCTCTTCCATAATGGCATTCTTGAACAGATCTTGCTCCAGGCAACTGGACATATGTTCAACTACCAAATTCTCTGTTTCAAAACGTAATCCACAATTAGGACATCGGAAAGGGCATGCTGAATCCCTGTACAGTTGTTTTTTTGGAAGAGTGTTCATCTGAAAATGGCTGTCTCCAAACTCATCTAGCATGTCTACATACATCATTTCTTGATTTTCAGATTGTTCCTCAGGACTCTCTTCCAAGTCAATTTTCTCCTCCACGCTCCTCAAACCATTGGTGGTCAAGTCTTGGGGTTCTCCACAAGTCTGTGCATGATCCTGTAACTGCCGCCCTTTTACTAATATCTGGCCACATTTTCCACATGCACATATATTTTCTATGTGTTTGGATAAGTAATGAGAAGACAAATCTTCTTCCGTGATTGTCAGCCCACACAGTTCACAAGATGCATTTTCCGTCACCTCCTTGACAGCACTGACTTTATTTGCAAGGACTCTGGCGCTTCTAATATATTTTCTAGCCTGCTCATCAATAGGCATGTGGGGCTTTAAAAGAGCCTTTCTAACACTTCTATTTTCACTGACATCTTCCTCAATGTAGTACCTATAAACTGGTTCATCATCATCTAGTTCATCGTTATCGGTGGAATCATTGCCATCTGTTACCTTAACAATATTAAACTCTTTCAGGTCATCTGTAGGGTTATCATCTGGTTCCATTTTAACGATAATCCTTTTCCTTTCTGTGGCTCTACTTCGCTCTTCATTTAATGGCTCTGATGAGACACTCCTGCTTTTTCCACTTGTTACATTTGATGCTGGGGATGAAGACCTTTCAGCAGACTGGTCTGCACCTCCTTGATATTTGTCCAACTGGGAAACTGGCATTTTAGAAGTAGATTCCCTTTCACTGCTGTCCTTCTCAGACCCAAAATACCTGGCATTCTGATAGGAATGCCTATTAGTGCATGACATGATATGCTCATCTAATAGCCTCTCACAGCTGAAACTGAAGCCACAGCCATCACAGGTAAAACTTCTTCCAAAGCGCCGCGAATTGGACACTCTGTCTTTGGCTCCTGACAGTTTTGACACAGTGCTCCTTTTGCAGCTCTCCAAGGGTTGCTCAGAGAAACTGTTTACTTGCAAAGCTTCATCATCAACCTCTCTGCTCTGAGAGGTGCTCACAGTAGAACTTGGTGGCTCTGCACCCCACTTGCTTGCTTCGCTTTTGTTTTTAGCCAGTGTATCTTCATACATCCGTACACCAAAAATCATTTTGCTATTTTGAGTGCTGGAAGCAGAAGAAGAGCACTGTAAACCAGAGGAGTTTGTATCTTGTATATCTTCCAGACATTCTGGCACATTATAGAGCTGTAGGGAGTTCATAGCTACTTTAAATTGCTCAAAGTTAGTTGGGGCCGTCATGATTTTTCCCAAATACATAAACTGTAAAATGAGATCAAAGCACTCAGCTGTAATCTTCATGTTGCTGAGGTTCAACTGTGCTGTGCTGTGCTGCTGGCTCATAAAAAACATCCTAAAATAAGAGCTGCAGGCAGCCAGGACAGCCTTATGTGCCTGGAAGTAGATATCATCAATTGCAATACAGCAATCACAGAGAAATCCCCATTCTCTTTGGTTGTTCAATTGCTGAAGGACATAGTTGCTATGGCTAGTCCTTGCCATCTTGTGCTTGAATCACAATCCTGTGTCAATAGAAAGGGAGGAAAGAACAACTATTAGTTATGTTTAGGGAACTGACATAATCAGATTCCATCATACCATCATATGACCCTAGCCATTTACCACATTGCCAGAGATGACAACAAACAAAAGGATCCTCCATCTTGAACTTCAATCAAGAAGATCTTTGGGAAAAAGGCATGGGAGGAATCCTTTGACTTCCCATCCAAGGGAAGATCATTAGGAATTAAACTATTAAGGTTGCAATCCTAATATAGAACCTGGCTACACATTATACTTCACATTATATTCACACCATGTGAAAAGTAATCACACACTTTGCCTCTTGAGAATTTCCTGAGAGACTGGCTGAAAAAGCTGGAAAAGATTTCAGAAAACTGGAAGTATGTACTCAGGGTCTCAGATATCTTATATTTCTTCCTGTTTTTGTTTGTTTGTTTAGCAACTACACTTTCATAGGCATGGAGGCAGGGATGCCAAGGAAGATTAGGCAATAAGCAGAGAGATAAGATATTCTTATCCAAAGGAAGAAGCTGATACTGCAACTTTACCTACAATTTCTGTGATTTTTTTCTGCCTCTCCAGGGAGCCTTCAGATCTATACTAACAAAGTTTAGATTCAGTTTTAAGTGAAATATGTGGACAGCGCTTATTTCCAAAGAAGTATATTCAGAATTAGAATACTGTAGTATTAAACTACAGTTGAAGTGAAGCAAGCAGGAGATGAGAGTCCAAGAAGATCCCCAGATTGAGTCCTAGTCTTGAATGGGAAAGTGCATCTTCATCCAAAACTAAAAAAGGAAAATTCCCACATCTGAGGGCCCTTAAAATCCATAGCCACTCTAACTCAGTAGGATTAAGTTGGAATCAGTTTCTTCCCATCAAGACCTGCACAATACATCTCAGGGTCAATGTGTATTACCAGCATATGAATAATACTGAATCCCAAACCAACAGATGACCTCATCCAGCAGTTTCATGCAGATTTTACACAAGAGGAGAGATAGTATCAAACCCTGTGGCACCCCACATTGGAGAAGGTGAGAAGCAATCTCTCCCCATCCCCGTCAGCACCAACTAGAACAGGCCATGAAGGAAAGAGGAGAACCACTGTAAAACAGTGCCCCCCTCAGCAAAAATCTCAAACCTTGCAACTAGTCCAAAAGGATACCATGATCAAAAGCCACTGAGAGGTCAATGAGCACAAGAGTAGAAGCACTACCCCCATCCCAGCTCCACCAAAGTTCATAAAAAATGTGGCCAATGCTGTCTCTGCACTAAATCCCTAAAATTTCTTCCAAAATGGCTTACACGCAATATAAATAGCTATACATAAAAATAAAATATTATTTAAAAATAAGCAAGAAACTTCTAGAATCTTTCCCACAGGCAATGTTAGTGATGGTCAACTGAGCAGTCTACTGAAATGGTTGTTATTTGATCTCTCAATTTTGAGATTTGCTCCACAATTTACACTGATGGGCCTACTGGCCCTAACTAAACCAGCTTTCCCTAACTTGAGTCTTTCCTTATATTTGAGACTATAACTCCAATCATGCTGGCTGAGGTTGATAGGAATTGTAGCCCAAAACATTTCTAGGGATTCAGAACAGAGAAGCTGAACTAGGCAATAATGAATTCTATACCTGGGTCAGTGCATATCAGGTCTCACAACGTCTAAGCACAGGAAAAACATTTTACTTCTTTCTTTCCAGCCTCCTCAGCTTTTTCCCACCCACTTCCCATAATTCATTTCTCCATCCCTTCTCTCTTCAGAGCTATTTATGATTAACGTTACATAGCCCTGTTAATCTAAATTCCAGTATTTGTCGTCCTTAAAGCAGACTTTGTAAGCTTGGGTTGGGCATTCATTCACACTAAGCTTGTGTGTGTTTGTGTGTGTGTATGCACCCCCCACAAAACTCACTGTCTGTGTGTGTGTGTGTGTGTGTGTGTGTATGTATGTATGTATATGTGGCCCACAGTTGTCTTACCTCTGATTTAGAACATTCAATATACAGTACATATGATACTAATTATGGTTTGCCCTAAAAAGTGAGGAAACTTTGTTTTTGTTAGTGGATTAAGAGAGAGGAAATAAGTATATAGATCTGTGGGATGCCCTCAGTCAGAATGAGAACTGGAACATTTCTTCTTTGCTAAGGATACCCTTTGCTGACTTTTAGATTTCCTAAGCTCAAGCACTGCCAAAGCATGCACAAAATTCTTTATAGAGATTGCAGTATGTGGCTGAAGCTCTGCCTGAGCCATAGTACAATGCCTTCATAATCTCCAAAGTAGGCAGGCTTATGGCCAAAAGAAGGCATGACTAAATACTGGAAACACACCAATGTCTAAGTGATAGAGAACTGGCTTGTTAAAAAATAGGACTGAGGAGGAACTTGATAAGCAGCGTGGTATTAATTCAAAGAGTTTATCAATCCATGTTAGACATTTATAATGCACTGAGATACAGAAAGACATTCTCATAAGTCATCTGGCTTATTAAAAGAAAAAAAATGAATCTATTCTTCCTGAGCAGCTGTTACTGGTGTTGTTGTTGTTATTATAATTACATTTAAAAATAATAGGGCAGCCTTCCCCAGTCTGGGTGTTCTCCAGATGTGTGAACTTCAACTCCCAGAATTCTCAGCAATGGCTATACTGGCAGATGAATTCTGGGAGGAGGTTCACACATTTAGAGGACATCCCATTGGGAAAAGGCTGACTTAGTGCGTCGTATGAATCCAGAATCAGGGGCAAAGTGTGGCTGAAGTGAAGCACCACCGACTTCATGATCTTCAAAATGGGTATGAAAAACCTACAATCAGATTTACCAACAATTTTAAAGAACTGAAGTAAATTAGACAGTGGCAACATATGAGTGTAACTCATTTCAGTCATCCTGCTTCCTCAGTTGAAACTATTCCTTTTCCCTGAAGTAGAAAAACAATCTAAGCTGCTATATGGCGCCTACCCTTTTCCTCCAGCAGGGCTAGCAGCAGAGCAGGAAAGAGAGCAAGATGGATTTTGATCAGGAAAATGTTGCAGTAGGAGCAAAGCGTCAAACACCTTACCTTCCATGCCACTGCCTAAGTCCAATTCCACTTGCTTTCTGAAGCTGTCTTTGCTCTGTAATAAACTATGGTGGATGTAATCACAGATCCATCATCATGTCCTTATTGGCCCTTAGCTATTGTACTACAGTGGCTCAGCCTGAGCTAGTTGTCTGCACCACAGTATTACATGATGTTCACACAAGACAACAATTTTCACAGAAGTAAAGTTGCTTCTCCTTAAAGTTGTACAGGGGAGAAGAGGCAACTTGCCCCAAGAAGAGAGATGCTGGCATGATTCAATAAATCACTCAGTAAAACCATCCAAGCAAGCAACGTACCCTGTTCCTGCAGTTCTGCCTCATCTGACCTGCTTTCTAAACTTTGCTATCATCCTCGCAGGTCTCTTCTGCACTCCTTCCAGTCTGTCAACATCCTCCTAATCATGGGTGGGGAAGAGCTGTGGTGTTTTATCTGAGGCTTCTGTTAATGCATACATACAAAAACTTAAATTAATTATAAGGAAACTGTCTCAAATAGTGGGAATCTGCAAAGATTCCCAGACTCTCATATTTTCTCTTCTGCATCAGTTGCCTAAGCAGCAGTAGTAGTTTCAGTTCACATACTTCTCATGACATCATTGACTATAGTTTTCCAAGAATTCAGTGGAGGAGCAATGGACAAAGGCATACACATACATGCTAGATGTGGTAAGGAAGTCACAAAGAAAAACAAATTCTCCCTCAGAGAAATGTTCCAGAGAGAAATGAGTGATCTTTGTGCTATTTCTTTATCAACAATGTGGTCTTATGATGGTTTCCCTCATCCACTTCATCCTACCCACCTCTCCAACAATTTATGCAAGAAATTGTGTTGTTGTTTTTTTAAAAAAAGGGGGGATCTGGCCACAATATCTGCACAATTCCTTAAATGTGACAGCTCTGGCTGGCTTAATAGGCTACAACAGCACTGAAAAGATTTCCCAGGCTTGAGTAACCCACAAGACTACATATACTGACTAGAGGTTAAATGACCTAACTTTTTGTGGGAAATTAAGTCTAGAGAAATATTGAAAAAAGACAGTAAATGTTAATGATCAAAGAACACAGGATACAAGTTTTTAATTGCTTCAGTGCAGTGTAGTTGCTTCTTAAACTTCTGATAGTTCAGCTTCATCAGGTTTTATTAATGTACACTGAACCATCAAGGGGCAGCAGCAAAGACCCACACCATTTGGTTACTTCCCAAATATCAGCATATGATTTATTTTTCCATTATTCCACCTACTAAACAAGCCTTGTTATAACAGTGAATAATCTTATCAGACTTAACTATTGGAACATTAATTCACCTCTCATTAACTATTTATTTAAATTAGGAGGCTGGTGAAATATGAGTGGAAGGTCACAGATGTGGTGACGGCTGTTATCTTAGAACCAGTTGGATAATTTATGGAAGGTACATCTATCAGTCAGAGGGACGCGGTGGCGCTGCGGGTTAAACCGCTGAGCTGTCGATCGGAAGGTCGGCGGTTCGAAACCGCGCAGCGGGGTGAGCTCCCGTTGCTCGTCCCAGCTCCTGCACACCAAGCAGTTCGAAAACATGCAAATGTGAGTAGATTAATTGGTACCGCTTCGGCGGGAAGGTAACAGCGTTCCGTGAGTCATGCTGGCCACATGACCCGGAAGTGTCCTATGGACAACGCCGGCTCCAAGGCTTTGAGGCGGAGATGAGCGCCGCCCCCTGGAGTCGGACACGACTGGACTTTACGTCAAGGGAAACCTTTACCTTTACCTTTACATCTATCAGTGACTAGCTAAATCCAGTCTCTGACCACTGTGTGTCAATGGCTGAGGAAAGGCAACAACAGAATTCTAGAGAACTCAAAAGTTTTTATCTTCTGAAATGTGTTATCTGATATTGCATGATTGTGAATTCTGGATCCCCTTTCCTAGGGACTAACATGACTACCTTTGTGTTTTTGATTCATGGCTTATTTCATAAGGGCCCAATGCTTTGTAGACATTTCTGTAGCTCTCTAGATGAGTGGTCCTGCAGATGTTAAATTGCAACTCCCAGAATCCCTCATCACTGGCTATGCTCTCTTACTGGAGTTCAAAATCCCTGGAGGGTCACACAGTCATCTCTGTTCTAGTCAGATCTGATGGCCAATGGATGTTAGAAGTAATCATGCAAGGCTGATTTTGGTAAAGACATGTTCCATTAAAAATACGTGTTTACAGATTAACACCTATAACTAAGAAAACAGCACCAACAAATCCAACAATGGATTGTAGATTGTACAGTGTCTATAAACAATGTGCTAGAAAACCAACTACTGTACAGAAGTCTATTTTAGAAATTGGAAGTAAAAATCAATCAAAATAATTAATGCATTAATAATAATGTAATTCAAACAGATTGTCACAGCTTTCTAAGAAATTCTTTTCAATCCAAAGGCCAAACAAAGGTCAAAACCGCTGGATACATAGATTGAGGACTCTAAGATAACTTGGAAGAATATTACCTTTAAGTTAGCTATACTTGAGAATAGATGCCAGTCATTTGATAATGCTGGACCATAATGTTTATCATGGTTGATGACTTCGTATGTTAGTGAATCCAACTAATTGTGGTTTATTCACTAAACAGTAGGTAAGCAAACTATGGGTTAGTGAGCAGGTAAACCAAGGGTATCTGTCCTTGTAGATCAGAACTAGACCTGCATCAACTCTTTCAGCTGGAATTGTCAGAAATTGAATCTAGTCTTCTATATGGAACCTATGTAATTTGCTACTGAATTAAGGTCCCTTCCTTGCCACATTTTTGTGGTATCATATAACCAAGTATTTTCCATCTGAAATGAATGTTCAGATTTCCATAAAAATTCAAATGCTGTGCAAACTAAGGGTAACTAAATTTGAATAATAAACAAACAAACAAACATTTTGAAATACACATTTGTCAGCTGTCTGAGATAAGCCAGATCAGAAAACTGGCTTACACAATGACTACTGGAACACTACTTTATTGTTGTAGGGTATAATACCAGAATTTTGAAAGCCTGAGTTTCGCTCTCCCCCTTGTAATACCAAGGGTCATCAAGGAAGGGGAATCCTTCGTTTCTTTTTCACTGCCCCCTCCCTTTCAGAGCTTAGCTATTGAATACTTTCTTCAAGGCCATCATCATAATCCTCTACATTCGAACTCTTCCCTGTACAGAAGTGATGTGTATACACTGGGCAATTTTGTCAAATGTCAGTATTACTTATGTCCTTCACTGTCGCCTTCTCAGCTCTTGGAGACTGAAACGACGAAACGTTTCTAAGTTTCATCTCCAATGAAAATGTCACCCACTACGGAGCATCCAAGAAGTGGGGGGGGGGGTTGTATTCTCCATGAAGTGATGCCAGGATTTCATTTAAATTCAAAGACAACAAAAACCAAAAACTAAAGCAGTTTCAATAGACACCTGAGTAGAGGGAAAGTACTGAACACGAAGAATATAAAAATTTTAACCAACCGCTATTTAAGACACCTATAAAGTTATACAGTATTCTTAAATTGCACGCCCGTTACAGACAGCATGAGAGATGCCAGGCAGCGTTCTTCCGATTTTTGCTGATTTATCTACTTATTTCTAAACACCAACGAAGTGCATCAGCAAGTGAGGGACACGACGAGTGTAGCGTTTTATAAACGGCAGCGTTTCAGTCAAGCCGCTGGCGACTGCAACGCTCCCACGCGCTGCACAGACTCTGCTCCTCTTCCCGACCCCAGATACAACTTTTGTCGGCGCTTAGCGCTGGAAGGAAAACGTCCGCCCGGCTTTGCAGTTTTCCGTTCTTCTCCAGCAAGAAAGCTGATGGCGGTGCAAGACGCCAGCCACATGGCTGCAATAATCGGGGGAGGAGAAGCAACGGCAGCCCTGAATCGCAGCTAGGAGTGGCTTCCGCTGGAAAGCCCCACCACTAGGTCGGGCGGGCGGGCTGGCGCCGCCTTTCCTTCTGGCGCTCGGTGCAAGAGAGGGCCGAGACCAGGGAAAGTTCCCCGGCGCCTCGCTTTCCTAAGCGCGGGCGAAGGCAGAGGCATATTGCCAGCCATTTTTCCCCTCCAGCTGTCGGCCACGCTGCTCTGCTCCTGCCCGAGAGCCTTCCCGCCACCCCTCCGCTCTGCATCCGAGGCCTGGGGTCGTCGCAGCGCCCAGCTTTCGATTCCCGCGCAACAGAGATCACCTCCCGGGCCTACCCCATTCCCTGCCTGAGGAGGCATTGCGCTGGCGGGCCTCGCGCCCCCACTTACCGCGGCCAAAGCGTTGGGGAGGTCTCGGAGGGCCACCGGAGAGAGGCCTCGGCTGCTCTGCCGGCGCGGCCGCCGCCTCCTCCTGCTGCAGCAACAAAGGACTTCCGCCCCCGGCCGCGCCTGCTGCTGCTGCTGCTCTCTTGCTGCAGAAGAAACTCCGGCTTTGCCGCGACCGCACTGAGCCGGACCCCTCCCCCCGGCTGGCGGCCAGCGAGCGGCGCCTGGCCCTGCTTGCTGCGGCTGGTGCGGTCGTGGCCAATGCACAGGCGCGGCGCGGCGGGCGTTTTTCTCCTGCTCGTCGCTGTTTTCTCTGCCCTTTCCTGCAGGCCACGGGGCAATCGGCCGGCCCTCGGCGTATCAGCAGGAAGCAGCCCGGTGCCATCCCGTTGTCTGCAGTCTTTCATTCGCGCCGCCAAGACGGGAGGCGAGCGTGGCTTCATCCGCGGGGCCAGGGCCTATGCTTCTTCGGCTGCGCCAGCAGTCAGGATTTGAGAAGCAAGAGGCCTCCCCGTTTGCGTCGTGCCCAAGAATGGCCGCTACTCATATTTAGTTAGAGAAACGTGACGTTTCTCAACGTATTTACTAATTCCATCACTTAGTAAAAACCATATTGAGTTATACGAAAATATGATTGGATCTGCACCTTGAACTCTTCGTTGAACTATGGTTCACTTAATAAATCACCATTGGTTGGGTCCAGACAAAATGGTACAGTATTAATCATGTTTAACGAATTACAATGATTGAATTGACATAACAAGGTAAGCCAAACCAAAATTTACATTTTAGCATATGTGAACTGGATTTATCAATCCTGAATTTATCTCATCCAGGCTGAAAATGTTTGGGAGCCTCTCCCATGCTCCCCCTTTCTGTAATAAATGTATATTCTGGCTCTCCAAAATGTTGGTGTTGACTTTTTCTCCTTGCTGCCCTGTAAGTATAGTAACTGGTCTGGGCACCTTTGGAAGGAAGAATGACACAAATAATTATTACATATATTGTTCTCCTTTTCTTACAAATCAAGCTGGCATATGTAGTTTTATCTGATTTTATCTCCACAATCACCATGTGAACAAGAGAAGAACTGACCCATTGTCACACAGTGAACTCCACAGTTGGGTGGAGACTTCAACCTAAGTTATGTAGTTGCACTTTTTAATCATTACTCTGTATTGGCTCGCTGCCCTACAGAGATGTAATAAAATGCGCTTGGAACTCCTTTCTAGACAATTCCATGTGCAAAACTCACTTTTTCTTTTGAATCTTTGGCACAACCTAGGCATAGAATTCTCACTGAAAGTGGGTCCCACTAAGAGTGTATGATACTCTGCTACTGTATTAAATAACTTGTTGCCCAATGCAGATTGTGTATGTGTGCGTGTGCATGTGCAAGTGCAAATGTTGAAAGCAGTGACTGAAAGAAAATTCATGATCAATACTAACAAAGAAACAAAGGGAATTTACAGCAATCATTTCCAATCTAAGGCTTTACAGTTCCCTCTTCCACCTTTCCTCTAGTCACCAAGGCTGTCTTTTTCAGAGACTGGAAAGACCAGATTTCGAACCAGATGTAGCAAATCATTTTGGGGGAGGACTGCAGTGAGAGGGACAATGATACAAAGTGTGTAGAGAAAGGGATTTTTTGGGTTTTGGACAAGACAGTTAGGGGTAGGGGGTCCTTTTACTTTACTATATTAAATCTATTTTATGGTTTACACTAAGTTGTCTAGTGTTCAATAGTTATGGTTGAACCAGGGCCTGCATAAAAGAAAATTCATCCCCATAGTCTCAGGGTTCCCATCCCTGTCTTAGTTCTGACTTTATTAAATCTTTATCTCCATTTTCTGGGTTCACGTAACATACTTAACTATATGGGCTGGTTTTGCACAATACACTAGGCTAAAATGCAGTTAACTGTAGTCTGTTGTTGACCTTTCCGGTTCTTTCAATAGGAGGAAAATAAATGATAAGAACCTACACCGTTGGAAGAATGTAACCTACTCCAGCTGTTTCCTGCAGTGCTGTTTGAATACAATGTACACAATTTGGTTTATTCTATTACCTGAATATCAAAACAAGTCTTCTTCCTCAGTAGTAGACACAAATTAACCTTACCCCATTTCCCCCTTGCTTGCAATCCATTTCTGCAATCATCATACTCAAGTGATAAAATCATTTTTCCTTCAGGAAGACATCAGTGGAAACCTTTTCATAAGATATCTTAGTTTTCAAAACACTTGAGATTATTTTGTCCTCTTAATTTTCTTCAAATGGAATAGTCTTAACATTTGATGCCCCATCTGCAGCCTAAAGTGTTATAGGCCCCACCAACTTGAAGTGATATAGGTCAGGCAATAAGAACATAAGAGCTTTGCTGGATCAAGTCATGGGCTCATATAATCCAGCATTCTGTGTTGCAGGGTGGTTAAATGGATGCATTTGAGAAGCTCACAAGCTTTGTCTTGAATCTCACTGCACTGAGTTTCTATGATCTAAAATTCACAGTCTGAGTGAGGAAGAAAAACATCTCTCCATGTGACCTATACTATGCATGATTTTAAATATATATATTTGTTGGCATGCATGTAGAACCTCATTTCTTTCTCCATGATGTACCTGTCCTCTAACCCTTGACCACTAAGATTGCTCAGTGGCTTTTGGTGAAGGACCTCATCAAAACCTTTTTGAAAGCCCAACATCTGTTGAGTTTCTCTTGTCTACATGTTAAAAAAATTCTAGGTTAATGAGATAAAATTTACATTTATGAAAACCATATTGGCTCCTTTTCAAGACTTATACTACCATGATTTTGCTATTCATTAATATTTTCAAGTACAGTACTTCCCTAGAATGGATATTATACTACCAGGACTATTTATTGTCCCTTGGTTTCTTTTTGAAAATTAGAATCAAATTGGCTATTTTTCAGTCCTCGGGAACAAATCCCAAAGTCAAAGAAGAAGAACATACTTCTCTTGAAAAAAAAATAGGCAATTTCAAATGTTTCTTTAAATAATTTCTTTAACCAATCTTGTATACTTACTATCTGAACTGGGAGATTTATTTATTTTTGGTTGATTAGTTTGGCTTATAATTTTAATCTTTTGTTACCTCTGATTTCATATCTGATCAGTTTTCATCTGATTCTCCTCCAAGGTCTAGCACAGGCATCTGTCCTAAATCTTTAACAATGAAAACAGAAGCATAGAATTCAATCAGTTCCTTTGCTGTTTCTTTATCCTCCTGTAGCACTCTGTTAAAACCCCAGACTCATATTAGAAGACCTTTCTAATCAGTTGCCTATTCTGAATTCCTTGAAAGGTTTTTGTTGTTTGTCTTAAATGTTCTTTGCCAGGAGCTCTTCAAAGTCAAAGACACTTTCCTCTCAAATGTCTTAACTGCATAAGCCAGTCTTCCCTGGATCATGTGCCAAAGTGTAATCTGAGCCCAATTCAATTCCTTTGCTTCATCCCATCTATAATGCTTAAATTTTAAGCTGCCTGTGTGTGTGTGTTTTGTTTGTCTGCAGTACCTCTTTCTTCACTGCCAAGAGGGTGTTTGCTCTTTTGGTTAAAGATACACTCGGAAAATAAGATTCTCTTTAAACATGAGTGCACAACATGAGGCATCAGAGCCTTTGTTGAAACATCCGAAACTCCATCTAAACACAACTGCAAAGAAATAATGCTTGTGTCATAAGGCAGGGAATGTTCGGAAATTATAATGACTAAAACGGGCTGAGAAGACTTCCCTCTGAAACCAAGGAAGAATTCCTCCTAGACCTCTTGGTTCCACCCAAATGTGTGACATGGTACCATCGCCCAGTGCACTCAGCCCCTCCCCCCTCACAAAGTTAACCTGAGGCTTCTGGCCAGGGAATAGTTGTCCTTCCTTGTCCAACAATGCCTTGCAACAGCTTCAGACTGAACTGTGCATGGAATACGGCCAGTGTTATTTTATGGGCTTTAAATGCATCTACTGTACAGTACATGCAGGGAAGCGTGCACACTAACTGTATTGGCTCTTCCCACCAGTTGCAGATGTCCAGAAAGTTGGGGAGGCAGGGCATTTCCAAAAGTAGCCAGGCAGTTGCATCAGGTTAGACTCTGGTTTCAATGCTACAGTGAGGCAAGGGGGCTCTCAGATGGGAACTGTGTTACTTCACTTCCTTTGAAATGTGCTAAGCCAAATCCTGAGGGGGGCGGCAGGGGGCTCTCCTGCTCAGCCTGGTCACTGGAGCCTTGGCCTTCCGTCCTGAGAGCATTCCTCCTCAGAAGGTAGCCCAGGATTATTTGCCAGCTCCTCGAAACCCCCGCTTAAAAGTGGAGTATCTTCCCTCTCGCTCGCTTTCAAAAACATGAAAAAGAATTACTATCCAGCAGAAGGACTTGAATCGGTTTAGGACCGGTGTTGCCCATCTTCAACCGGGAGTCACGGCCCCCACCTTCCTTCGTGGGGAGACTGTTCTTTTCCCTCTGCCTAGGCGGAGGGAGACGGGGAGAGCCGACGCTTGCTCGCTCGCGCACGTAGAGACGGCAGCTGCAGCGAGAGCGCGCCCTGCGTGTGCACGCCAGCCCTGGGTGCCACGGTTGCCTGCCACTTTTCTGTGCCGAGGGCCGATTGGGGTAAGGATTCAACCGGCCTAGCTACCCGTTGGGGCTGTTGCAGGCCTCCCCTGGGTGCGGTGGGGCCTGTAAGGAGAGCCGGAGGCGCTCTCTCTTTGTGTAAACAATCCGCACCCCCTCCCGCCTTAGCTTTCATCAGAAAGGCTGGAGAGGGGCTTTTCGGAGCCCTGGCGCAGCTAGAGCCGCCTGCAACCCCTGCCCCCTGTGCGAGCGGAGCGCAGGAGGAGGAACTGGACCCTCGGGCTGCGGGCTTGGCCGCCGGCTTGTCTCCGTGCACGGGCATCTATATCCGTGCATTTTGCCGCGGCCTTTGCGGACGTAGTGGGCGGCGGCAGGGCTGCCTGGGGAGGTGGCGGTGGCTGCTCCTGGAGGAGTTCGAGTCGAGTTACTTTTCCAGGGCGTTCAGGTGCAACGTGCTTGCGAGTAGTGCATCCCTCCCTCGGTAACCTGTCGAATTTTTCCATCTTAGTCTTCGCCAACTTGGCGCCCTCCAGATGAGGGGGTCCGCGACTCCCAGCATTCCTTGCCATGGAAGGTGGAGGGCGCCATGTTGAAGTAGGACTGGAGGGGATAAAGCAGCTAGCCTACGACACTAGGAAGGGGGAAACTGCTCTCTAATCGGCGGTTTTATGACATTAATTCGAAGAGTGGGCTTACATTCTGACTGTAAGTTTATGTTAATATCTGTGCATTCTTTTAAAAAAGCTTCCAGTGTTGAAACTCTAGGATGCATATAATTATATTGGGGATAGAGACAGAGAGCGAATGATCATGTTAAACCCAGTGGAACTTGATCTAGAAAGACCTGTAAAGAATCTGGCAGTGGAAATCTGTGGTGCTGTTTACCCTGATTATTGTGCAACAGTGAGAGTATTTGGGATTATTGTTTTGTTTAGGCATTACACATGGGACAGAGGATTTTTGATCTTTTAAGTATCTTTATCTCCCAGAATTTTATAAAGAATTGCTTTAGTGTTGTACTGTACTGTGGTTGTGTCTCTTTTAGTTCATAATTCATACTTAGTTTTGTGAAGGATTTTTTTTACTGTTACTTAGAAGCAAGTTACATTTATGCTGCCAAAGATAGTTGGCTGGATTCAGAGGATGTAAAAGTATTGTGCAAACCCGGCCCATTTGGTTAATTTATATTGCACAACTCAGAAAATTGTGTGACTTAATCATGATTGAGCTAGTCATAAGTAAATGTGTCATGGCAACATAGCTGCTGAAAGGTGAAATGTAAATGCTGACCTTAATGAAGTGGACCTCTTGTTTCAGGCTCAGTCTCCCCAAAGATTAAGGTGATAACAAGGGAAGTGGATTTTATTTTCCCCAGTGCCCTCCAGGCTGTTTCTTACACTCCAGACTGAATCATTTAGATTCAACAAATAATCATTTAGATTCAGCAAATAATAATTTATTACATGCCTGTCTAATAATTTAGATTCAACAAATAATTGTTTAGATTTAACAAATAATAATTTATTACATGCCTTTACCAAAGTGCTTGTTGTTGTTTATTCGTTTAGTCGCTTCCGACTCTTCGTGACTTCATGGACCTGCCCACGCCAGAGCTTCCTGTCGGTCGTCACCACCCCCAGCTCCCCCAGGGACGAGTCCGTCACCTCTAGAATATCATCCATCCATCTTGCCCTTGGTTGGCCCCTCTTCCTTTTGCCCTCCACTCTCCCTAGCATCAGCATCTTCTCCAGGGTGTCCTGTCTTCTCATTATGTGGCCAAAGTATTTCAGTTTTGCCTTTAATATCATTCCCTCAAGTGAGCAGTCTGGCTTGATTTCCTGGGGGATGGACTGGTTTGATCTTCTTGCAGTCCAAGGCACTCTCAGAATTTTCCTCCAAAAGCATCGATCTTCCTTCTCTCAGTCTTCCTTATGGTCCAGCTCTCACAGCAATATGTTACTACGGGGAACACCATTGCTTTAACTATGCGGACCTTTGTTGTCAGTGTGATGTCTCTGCTCTTCACTATTTTATCGAGATTTGTCATTGCTCTTCTCCCAAGGATTAAGCGTCTTCTGATTTCCTGACTGCAGTCAGCATCTGCAGTAATCTTCGCACCTAGAAATACAAAGTCTTTCACTGCTTCTACATTTTCTCCCTCTATTTGCCAGTTATCAATCAAGCTGGTTGCCATAATCTTGGTTTTTTTGAGGTTTAGCTGCAAGCCAGCTTTTGCACTTTCTTCTTTCACCTTCGTCATAAGGCTCCTCAGTTCCTCTTCACCTTCAGCCATCAAAGTGGTATCATCTGCATATCTGAGATTGTTAATGTTTCTTCCAGCGATTTTAACTCCAGCCTCGGATTCCTCAAGCCCAGCATGTCGCATGATGTGTTCTGCGTACAAGTTGAATAGGTAGGGTGAGAGTATACAGCCCTGCCATACTCCTTTCCCAATCTTAAACCAGTCCGTTCCGTGGTCTGTTCTTACTGTTGCTACTTGGTCGTTATACAGATTCTTCAGGAGGCAGACAAGATGACTTGGTATCCCCATACCGCTAAGAACTTGCCACAATTTGTTATGGTCCACACAGTCAAAGGCTTTAGAATAGTCAATAAAACAGAAATAGATGTTTTTCTGAAACTCCCTGGCCTTTTCCATTATCCATCGGATATTGGCAATTTGGTCCCTAGTTCCTCTGCCTTTTCTAAACCCAGCTTGTACATCTGGCAATTCTCGCTCCATGAATTGCTGAAGTCTACCTTGCAGGACCTTGAGCATTACCTTACTGGCATGTGAAATGAGTGCCACTGTTTGATAGTTTGAACATTCTTTAGTGTTTCCCTTTTTTGGTATGGGGATATAAGTTGATTTTTTCCAATCTGATGGCCATTCTTGTGTTTTCCAAATTTGCTGGCATATAGCATGCATTACTTTGACAGCATCATCTTGCAAGATTTTGAACAGTTCAGCTGGGATGCCATCGTCTCCTGCTGCCTTGTTATTAGAAATGCTTCTTAAGGCCCATTCAACCTCACTCTTCAGGATGTCTGGCTCTAGCTCACTGACCACACCATCAAAGCTATCCCCGATATTGTTATCCTTCCTATACAGGTCTTCTGTATATTCTTGCCATCTTTTCTTGATCTCTTCTTCTTCTGTTAGGTCCTTGCCATCTTTGTTTTTGATCATATCCATTTTTGCCTGGAATTTACCTTCGATGTTTCTAATTTTCTGGAAGAGGTCTCTTGTCCTTCCTATTCTATTGTCTTCTTCCACTTCCACGCATTGCTTGTTTAAAAATAATTCCTTATCTCTTCTGGCTAACCTCTGGAATTTTGCATTTAATTGGGCATATCTCCCCCTATCACTGTTGCCTTTTGCTTTCCTTCTTTCTTGGGCTACTTCTAGTGTCTCAGCAGACAGCCATTTTGCCTTCTTGGTTTTCTCTTTCTTTGGGATGTATTTTGTTGCCGCCTCCTGAACAATGTTGCGCACTTCTGTCCATAGTTCTTCCGGGACCCTATCTACTTAGTCCAGTCCCTTAAATCTATTCTTCACCTCCACTGCATATTCCTTAGGAATATTAGTGAGCTCATATCTAGCTGATCTGTGGGTCTCCTCTAATCTCTTTAGTCTGATCCTAAATTGTGCAATAAGAAGTTCGTGATCTGAACTACAGTCAGCTCCAGGTCTTGTTTTTACCGACTGTATAAATGTCCGCCACCTTTGGCTGCAAAGGATGTAGTCAATCTGATTTCGGTGTTGTCCATCTGGGGAAGTCCATGTATAAAGCCGTCTCTTAGGTTGCTGGAAGAGGGTGTTTGTTATGCAGAGTGAGTTGTCTTGGCAAAATTCTATCAGCCTGTGTCCTGCTTTGTTTTGTTCTCCCAGGCCATGCTTACCTGTAATTCCAGGTGTCATTTGACTGCCCACCTTAGCATTCCAGTCTCCCGTGATGAAAATAACATCTCTTTTAGGCGTGTCCAGTAGGTGCTGCAGATCCTCATAGAGCTGCTCTACTTCAGCTTCTTCAGCATCTGTGGTTGGGGCGTATATTTGGATCACTGTGATATTAGATGGCTTGCCCTGAATTCGAATTGAGATCATTCTGTCGTTTTTTGGATTGTATCCAAGCACTGCTTTAGCCACTTTACTATTAATTATGAAGGCTACTCCATTTCTTCTGTGGTGGTCTTGTCCACAGTAGTAGATCTGGTGGTCATGTGATGTGAAGTGGCCCATTCCAGTCCATTTCAGTTCACTGATGCCCAAAATGTCTATCTTTAATCTTGACATCTCACCAATAACCACATCCAATTTGCCCTGGCTCATAGATCTTACATTCCAGGTTCCAATGGCGTGTTGATCCTTAGAACATCAGATTCGCCGTTCACCACCAGCACCGTCGGCCGCTAGCCGTCCTTTCGGCTTTGAGCTAGCTGTGTCATCACGTCTGGGTCTAGTTGAGCTCATCCTCTGTTCCTCCCCAGTAGCATTTTGACCATCTTCCGACCTGGGGGTCTCATCTTCTGATGGTATACCGACATATCTCTGGTTGTACTGATCCATTTAGTTTTCACGGCAAGAATACTGGGGTGGGTTGCCATTACCTTCCCCAGGGATCGCATTTAGTCTGACCTCTCTGTCATGACCTTCCCGTCTTGGGTGGCCCTTCATTGTTTAGCTCATGGCATCATTGAGGTGCTCAAGCTCCAGCACCACGACAAGGTAACGATCCTTTGCTGAAGTACCAAAGTGCAGTACCAACCAAATTAAAGAACCCCTTAATAATTACAAGGCAATCCAACCAAATTATCTTAGAACCCAGTAAACAAATATTAACGTTAAAACAACCAACACAACAGTACATTTAAAACAATGCCCTGGGATAGGATTGAGTTTATAGACATTCATAATCATTATAGTGCTGGGCTCTGGTTTCAAGGTCCCTGCATATTTATTTATTTGATAGATTTATGTCTCACTTTTCCTCCAGGAGCTTCAAGTTATGTATGGACAACTCTTTCCCACTTTTTCCCATAACAGCCCTGTGAGGTATGTTGGACTGTGAGAAAGTGCCTGGCCCAGAGTCACCCCATGAGTTTCTACAACTGTGGATAGGCTTGAACCTGGATCTCTCCAGGCCTAGTTAACCACTGTGCTACAGATCTTTCAACAGATTAAACTAGGCTGGTGATGTGACGGAAGTCTTGACCTGGTGTCCCTTAGCAGTTAAAAGAACAAGCTAAACCCCAACAGGAGAGTGGCTATGGATCTGCAGACCTTCCAAATCTAGAGATGTTCCATCTGTAGCTTTGAAGATGATTTATAGTCAGCTTCTGCTTGAATAGCCATTGGAGGCTATTCAACCATTAAAGCCTTTGCACAAGTACAGCTGGTGTTCTAGTTGTTCCTTCCATAGGCTATTAGTCATTGCACATGGTCACTCATATCTCATGGACTATTGCAAATCACTGTATGCGGGGCTGCTTGAAGAGTATCAGAAGGTTAGACTGGTACAGCATGTGGCTGCCTGTGTGGTTATTGACATACCTAAATTTTCCCACAAAACAATTCTATTCCAGGAGCAGCACTGGCTGCTGGTTAGCTTCTTGGATGCAATTGAAGGTGCTGGTTGTCACCTTTAAAGCCCTGCATGACTCAGAGCCTGGATATCTTCAAGACCACCTTCTCTGAAACTAATCTGCCCATTCAGTGAGATCAGGAAGAGAGGCCTTGGTAAGGGTCTTGTTCCCAAGGGGATTCCATCTGCAGAGACCCTAAATGCTTGACTATAGTGATTGCCTTCACACATCCAGACATCCTCTCCCTGTTGAGCTTTTGCAGGTCTGTGAGAACATGGCCCTTTGAGAGAGCATGTGGCAGGTATTAAGATCTGACTTGCTCCTGGTGGATGGCACTGTTACTGTTTTTGAGATTGTACAACTGAATTATATACAGTGTTAATTTTTTGATTATTTTATACCAGTCAGAGCTGCAGGAATGAAGCAGCATAGAAATCCAGCAAAGTAATATATATATTTCCTCGTTCAAGATCAGAAAAAGAGCTTCACTGTCAGAGGAGGAAATGTAGTAGTAGAAAAACTCTTCCAGTCTCCAAGACAAGTTTTCCTAATGGAGAGAAGGGATATAAAGATATGGTGATAGGGAGAGTTCCAGAAAAAGCTATAAATTACAAGGATCCCATTCCTTCCCAGCTCCTGACTTTACAGTAGGAGAGAAAGATTAAAAATGTACTCAGCCAGAAGAGAACACCCATATCCTTGTTTTTGTCCTCTCAGGGACAGTTCAGCAAACATCAGCTTGAATTGTGTGTTAGACTGCAATCTGTTGCCCTGTTATCTGGGATAAGCCTTTTGGGCACTTCCATCTGATTGGACATGATTGTGTGGAAAAAGATATCCCCTAGCCCATCTCTTTCCTTGAAATCCCATCATCCCAGCTAGGCCACAGTTGGCAATTTGGGGCCCCGGTGCTTCATCTGGTCCCCTGAGCTCCTTTGTTGTGGTCCTCAAAGCCTCTTCCAAGGCTGATTATTATTGCTCAGTAGTGGTAGACAGGAAACATTAAAACTAAGCTGTGCAATAGTTAGCCACCCATTTTTTAAACTTAAAAAAATGATCCCATTCAAAAGGAAGTACAAAACCAACCTCACCCAGTTTACTTCATTGCCTCACTGAATATAATCCTAAAAAAAAAGTTAGGTGATGTCCTTGGCCTCCAAAAGATTGCCTAGCCCCAGCTAGATGGACCAAAACTTGGTAAAGGTTCCTAAGAGATTGTAATGGTATGTGGGAATGACCTTGGGAGATGGGGAACAGCCACAGCCAGGGGAACAGTCGGATAAGAATCAGCTTTTATTATTATTAATAATTTTATTGCTTTTTAATTAATAACAAAAAAGAAAAAGAACAAACCATTAAAATAGTAACAATGGAGATACATGCATTATCAAAAAAAGGAGAAAAACACATAAAAAGTGCTTTAACAAAAAGGTGAAAGAAATACAACAAAGGAAAAAAACCATGTTAATATATTGTAACAGTAAACTATTGCAATTCTATGTATACTTATCTAATTCAAATATTCAAATACATATATACTTCTAATACATTTATATGAATATCATTTTTTTAACCTACTGTATTTTGTATAAATGAGTCCCATATTTCATTATACTTGTCTGTATACTCTCACCCTACCTATTCAACTTGTATGCAGAACACATCATGCGACAAGCTGGCCTTGAGGAATCCAAGGCTGGAGTTAAAATCTCTGGAAGAAACATTAACAATCTCAGATATGCAGATGATACCACTTTGATGGCTGAAAGTGAAGAGGAACTGAGGAGCCTTATGATGAAGGTGAAAGAAGAAAGTGCAAAAGCTGGTTTGCAGCTAAACCTCAAAAAAACCAAGATTATGGCAACCAGCTTGATTGATAACTGGCAAATAGAGGGAGAAAATGTAGAAGCAGTGAAAGACTTTGTATTCCTAGGTGCAAAGATTACTGCAGATGCTGACTGCAGTCAGGAAATCAGAAGACGCTTAATCCTTGGAAGAAGAGCAATGACAAATCTCGATAAAATAGTTAAGAGCAGAGACATCACACTGACAACAAAGGCCCGCATCGTTAAAGCAATGGTGTTCCCTGTAGTAACATATGGCTGCGAGAGCTGGACCATAAGGAAGGCTGAGCGAAGGAAGATCGATGCTTTTGAACTGTGGTGTTGGAGGAAAATTCTGAGAGTGCCTTGGACTGCAAGAAGATCAAACCAGTCCATCCTCCAGGAAATAAAGCCAGACTGCTCACTTGAGGGAATGATATTAAAGGCAAAACTGAAATACTTTGGCCACATAATGAGAAGACAGGACACCCTGGAGAAGATGCTGATGCTAGGGAGAGTGGAAGGCAAAAGGAAGAGGGGCCGACCAAGGGCAAGATGGATGGATGATATTCTAGAGGTGACGGACTCGTCCCTGGGGGAGCTGGGGGTGTTGACGACCGACAGGAAGCTCTGGCGTGGGCTGGTCCATGAAGTCACGAAGAGTCGGAAGCGACTAAACGAATAAACAAAACCAACAAAGTCTACATCTGTAGGCAATTCGCTCATAGGTAGCAAGTGCAATCAGGTCTTCAGTCCATTAAATGAATGGGGCTCTCAGCAGGAATGTGGGTGGGGCAAGCATCTTAGAAGGTACCCTCCCTAATTTCTTGGCTGTAAAGGCGACGGGGGGTGGGGAGAAATGTATTTTCAGACTTGCAAGATTCTGTTAATGTAACCGTACAAGGAAGTAGAATTAGTTCATCTGGTGTGCTGCTTGTCTGGACTACCTCACAAGGCTGACATCAATCTTGCAAGTAATTACAGTGGCTCTTTCCCCTGTTTCCCAAGATCGTTCCCACATACCATTACAGAGATAGAACAGGACAAGAAGAAGACATTGTGTCCTCCAAAATACATATTTGAAAATGCATTCTCCTGCTTAAATTGGGGACAGCTGTCTGCATGGACTGGCAGCAACTCTTTAGACTCTGAGATTGTGTTTTTCTTGCCAGCAATGTGTTTTGCATTAGATTGCAAGCCTTCCTGCGGTTGACTGCACTGAAGTGAGCATGTTCCTTAAGAGACCTTCTTTTTTCCCCTAGAAGCACGATGGATACGGCAAGCCACAGCCTGATCCTCCTACAACAGCTAAACATGCAGCGAGAATTTGGCTTTCTCTGTGACTGCACAGTTGCCATTGGCGATGTCTACTTCAAAGCTCATCGAGCTGTCCTGGCTGCTTTTTCCAACTATTTTAAGATGATATTCATTCATCAGACAAGGTAAGTCAATGCCCTTTTTTGAAGAACATTTAAGACCCAAGTTGACTTCTTAGAGGAAGCCTCAGAAATTACAGGTTTCACTTGGTCCTCAGCATTTTATTTGCTGGCCTCTATGTACGTCATGGAAATTTGCAGAACTTGAAACTGGTGGGCATGACTTCAAATATGGCCTGCAAAATAAAGATTGTAAATCAGGAGCTCAGATAAAAGGGAGCATTTTAGTGATGGACAAGATTATCATCGTTTTAATTATTATATAGTTTTAAAGGAGTGTTTTCCAAACTTAGCAACTTTAAGATGTGTGGCTGGGGGAATTGTGGGAGTTGAGGTCCACACATCTTAAAAGTTGCCAAGTTTGAAAAATACTGGTTTAAAGACCTACTATGAGAACATTCTGTGTTTCATGGCAGAGGAGTGGCTGGAGGGTCCCCCTGCAGGATTGACCTCCCATTCAGTCCCAGGCTGTGTGCATCCATGGCCATTTCTGTTTTGGCTGCAGTGTCTGGCCACTGTTTGTTTGTTTATTGCCAGGGAATTGTCAGCTTCATGGAAAATCTCCCACACCATCATTGTTCCTGTTAGAGAGACTGTTGTGAGCTTCTTCCTCCTCTTCCTTTAGCTGAAAAGAAGGATGTTATCTTTGGTCTAATCCAGGAGGAAGCTCAGCAAAAGGGACAAGGAGACAGTGGGAGAAGCTGGGCAGGGAGTTGTAACTTTTAAGAAATATAAGCTTCCTCCTCTCCATCAGTGCACTAGGTTTGAGTCCCCCTTCCTCTCTGTTCTTATTTTCTTCACAATTACAAATAATCCTTTCTGGGTGCTAAATTTTATGAATTGCGGTGTCTGACTTTTGAGACAAGAAGAAAAAGTTCCTGAGCTCTCCCTTCTCGCCACTGCTGGGCTCAGAAGACAGCACCGCTGCCATCCCTAACAGCAACAGCAGCAAGCCACCACCCGTGCATTCCTGAGATCTGTTCAGAGGAATGCAAAGGGGTGGGGAGCAGTTTTCAGAACAACACACTTTCCTCAAGGGAAAGTCAAGATTGTGGCCGCAATCTGCAGATGACACTGTTCTTGTGATCTCAACCCAGGGGAAAAGCATAGCAACTGTTTGTGTGTATGTAAGCCTAGTGTGTCCACCAGGTTTTGGTCTTAGGTATATAGTGACATTTTAATGTATTTTCACCACTGATACTTTTTTTTAACTTTATGCACCTATATTTCTATATGACTGGTACTTTGGAATTCCACTTCATGCTTTTATAGAAGGGCCTCTAGTCCCTGAAAGTATATTAACATATTGGTTCTTAAGGCACCTTGAGACATACTGTATGTGCTTGTCTTTGCCCTTCAATAAACAGAGGTTGCGCCATGATGTTCTTACTTAACTCTCCCTTTTGTTTCAAGCAGTGAATGCATAAAGATTCAGCCCACTGATATCCAACCTGACATATTCAGCTACTTGCTGCATATAATGTACACTGGCAAAGGACCTAAACAGATGGTCAGTCATACGCGGCTAGAGGAAGGCATCCGTTTCCTGCATGCTGACTACCTTTCCCGCATGGCAATTGAAATGAACCAGATGCTTTCTCCAGAGGTTGTGCAGTCTTCAAATCTTTATGGGATTCAGATCTCAACCACGCACAAGGCTGTGAAGGAGAACCTCCAAGCAAAGGAAAATTTAACCAGTATTGGCAGCAGAGCCACTAATCAGGGAGATCATCCTCAGCTCCAGCTGTCTCTGGCAATTGGGCTGGATGATGGGTCTTTGGACCCACAGGTTTCTCATCCTTCTGCCAAGACAGCTGTGAAACCAGCAGAGGAGGCTGCAAATCCACCTGTGACTATAAAACAGGAGAAGACTGACCCAGAACCAGTTGTGTCTCAGAGTCACACATCATCGTCCCCAAATCTCAGGGGTCCGGTCTTTTCGAAAGAAAACCTCAAAGTTCATTTATGCCAGTATTGTGGGGAGCATTTTGAATCCCGGAGCACTTTGTGTGAACACCTGTTTACTCACGTGTCGGGATCATTGCCCTTCAGGGTTCCGACCTCCATCCTGGAAAGCAATAACCTTAGCCAGCTCCAGCCTCTCAGTGAAAATCGTGAAGCTGCTGAAAGTCACCGGCTCAGCTCCTTCCTTCAGAAAGAGAATGAGCACTACTCCGAATATCCTACCCACCCCAACCTAGAGGCACTGCCGATTGGCCAGCTGTCACTGGTATCCAAGGACACAGAACCTGTGGAACTAAACTGCAACTTTTCTTTTTCACGGAAAAGAAAGATCAGCTGCACTGTCTGTGGTCACAAATTTCTCCGAAAAAACCAGCTTCTTGAACACATGTATACACACAAAGGTAAACACTTCAAATTTGGCCGATGCCAGAGGGTTGGTGGCACGGCAGCCATCAAGTTTCAGCCATATGGTGACAACTGGATCCCAGGTATGGTGAAAAGTGGCACCCTCTCGCAAGCTCATGTGGAGTCACAAAATGCATTAGATCCTGACCTCTCTCAAGAGAGCATTGACACTATACTTGTGGAATAGTTTCTTCCTTTTCTCTTCTTTTTGTGACATACAAGTTTGTAGCCTGTGCATTCATGCATTCAGCCCTATTGTCTGAATACTGTCCAAAGAGTTTTTTGTTCTGAAATACAAAATGACAGATGCCCTGTTGTATGTCACATCACTGGCTGGTGGATCAGCTGTTTTCCATAATACCCCACTAATGTTCGCCATGAGGAAAGCATATGCAAAGAGTGCATGATGTAGTTAGATCCCTTGTACATATCAGCTAGAGAAAGGATTGCTGGGAAATGCAATCAGCGCCAAAGAATAGAAGGGGGCGGAGTTTCTCAGGCAGGCACTTCTGGGCTCAGGCCAGTTAACAAGAACTTACAAGACCATGGAATGCTACTCTCTGTCAACATAAACAACACTTGAGTTGTGATTGATCATACATGCTCTGCTCAGCCCACTGTGGTTGATGATGGGATAGTTCCAGGTATTTTCAGCAATATCCATATAATGCTGGCATGTCACCTGTAGAGCTTCTATGACGCATCAGGTTGGGAGGACAACAAAGGGAAATTGCAGTGCTTGTAAAAGGAAACATTTATTGTAAATCGTATTTAATTTCAATTAAATATGTTTTAAATTAACATTGTTTAATGTTCTTCAGTTTAAAGAAGGGTTATAGGGGTTCACTGATTAATTGGTTAGATTTACTAGTTATGATGACATTAGATTAATTCAAGTACTGTAAAATAAAATTTCTGTTCAGTTGCGATATTTCCTTTGCCAGGCTAGTAGTTGTTTACTGAAGTGTAATTTTAATAAAGTGACCTTGTTATGAGCTATTGGGAGGTTGATCCAAGACACAGCGCTCAAGATACCTTTTGTGAATCTTCTCTTTCTTTATTAACACAGCAAAGCAAAGCAAGTTTCAGTTTTAGCGTTTTATTACAGCAGCTTGGCCAAAAAAACTAAATTGCTTTTCCTCCACTCTCCAAACTTTCATGTGTCACTTTCACTGACAAATAGCCAGGAAGCTGCAATAACACTGTAAAGTAAAGCAATATCAACAGATTTATATAGTTGCCAAACATTTCTACTAAATGTTACCAAAAGCTTTCTACTGGTAAAGTCTACCTTGTTACCTGTGCGCCTAAAGTATTTGCTAAATATGAACACTCTTATGTCTACATCAGTGTTTCTCAATCTCAGCAACTTTAAGATGTGAGAACTTCAACTCCCAGAATTCTCCAGTCAGCATGCTTAAACTTTCTGAGATTGAGAAGCACTGGTTTACATGCTATCCTTATTTCCTACCTAGAGATAAGTAAGGGAATTAATTACACTGGCTAGCATTCTCTCTTTAGTGTCTGGCTGATAGGACATAGTATCCCTCTGTCACCTTCAGCTTCCATGAAAACCATCTGCGTTGGGTAGATGGTTCCCGTGGAAGTCCTCTTCTTCCTTCAGTGGGTCTTTGGACCCCTTCCCGTTCACAATCAGTTCAAGAGTTTTATACCAGGCTCTCTAGTAGCCAACACTGCCTAGAGTCCATTTTGGTTTACCAGCATTGCAGTTCCATTTCTCCTCCTTTCCAGAAGACTTCTTTTAATCTCCTGGTTTCTCCTCTTGCCAGTTAAAAAGTAGGCCGCCTTTTCAATGATAAAGTTATGAAAAACCTGTGTGGTCTCTACTCTCAAGGTCTCTTGTCAACTAGGAAGAACAATGCGTGGTTGGTATATTTGTGACAGGATGCTAGAGAGTTGTCCCATATTGTCTATTTTGGATGGCTGGAGTTCTCCAAGGTCTCAGTCAAAAGTATACTTCACTCACTTCTCAGTCCTTATAATAGGCTTGGAGATGGAAAGGGTGTCCTGGAGGTTTTCATTTTCTCTTCTGGTCAACCACAATCATGCATTTTAAAGAGCTTCCTCCATGGTGACCCTGGCCTCTGTCAGAACCAGCTCCAAGAAGGAAACAAGAGCTGTGTTCCAACACCAGAAAATGAAATCAAGCCTCCCTCAGGTCAGACTGGACTTTTGCAGTCTACCCAGACGCATCCATTCAGGTTTTCTAGAAGTTGTTTTCCACTGATTTCTTCCAGTCTATCCTACAGCAGGTTTGAAATTTCCTGGTGGCCCAATCTCACATAACTTCTGGACCCAGATTGACTGTCACCTGCCATGACATTCCCATGATGGACTGAACCACAAACTTGCCAACCACATTTTAGCCCAGCATGTTATACTACCCCAGCCATTCATTTATGCTTCAATGCATCACTGTAGCCCAGAAAGTTGGGTTCAGTAAACCATGGTACTGTTAACTGCTTGTTAAGTGTGTTTTAAGACCAAACAGCTAAGAACTGTAACCTTAAGACCTGTTCCAGGGTTTGCTCCCTCATCCCATTTTTCTTTCATGTAGTGTAGCCCACCTGGTTTTCTTTTGAACATTCAAATGGAGGGACATTGAGGTTCACTACCTGGAGCCACAGAAAACTAGTGTGGGGATGATATCCATTGTATACCAGAAGTGCTCCAGTAGACTTGGTGCCTGAATTGCCTTCTCCTCTCCTTTCCTCTCCCTCTGTGTGTGTGTGATGCTTTTTATAATATAAACATATGAGCTTGTTTTTATTAATATAAAGAGCTCTGGGAGCATTTTTAGCTGGTGAGCAGAATAAATGGCAACATGACCTCCATGGAATACAAGTCTTTATTTCAAGATATTACAGATTTTTAAAAATGATTAGCTGGGCGGAGGTGGATGGGGAGAAGCCCTTTTGTTGGTGCAACAGGGAAATAGCAACCCTTGCAATTTATTTTTATTGCAGATCATTTAACAATCAGTAGAATCTAATTTACATTCTATCCAGTCCTGCTCTAAAATATTACTTTTATTTAATTTCATAGATTGCTTTTTGGTCCAAAAAGAGAGAAAACATCCAGTCCTTCCCCCTCAAATACAGATACTCTCTAGTAGAGCTTAATTCCTGATGACTGTATCAAAAATGTTCTTCTGGGATGTTTTCTAACTTGCCAGTGTAGGATACAGCCAAGGGATTCCTTAATTCTCTCCCATCTGAATAATAACCAGGTCAACCTTGAATAGCTTCTGAGCTCAGAGAAGATCAACCTGGAGTAACCACTTAACTGGGGCAAAAAGATTTTGTGAACATGCTCCTAAGCTTTTTCTTGACAGCAGTACAGCGTGGTTTGCCATTGCTTTTCGTCCAGGATGTTTTTAATTCCACAATATAGCTTATTGTTTAATATTTTCTGGAAGTTTCCTATCAAAGTATGAACCCAGCCTGATCCTAGCTTCTCAGCCTAAATAAAACTACAGATAGTCCTTGGTTAACAATGGTAATTGGGACCAGAATTTCTGTCACTAAACGATGCGGTCATGAAGTGCGATGTCATGTGACCGCATCACTTAGCAATGGCAATCCAGGCAGTCCCCATTGCCATCGCTAAGCAAGGTTCGCAGATCGTTAAGCAAGGACCTCCTTCCAACTTCCTACCAGCTTCCAACAACCAAAGCCAGTGGGGAAGCTGGCAGGAAGTTGCAAGTCCCAGGCTGCTCACAAGCAGGCAGGCAGGCGAGTGGCTGCTGCCGGGTGGGGGAGACTTACCAGAGTGACTTGTGACCTTCCCTGCCAGCTTCCCCATTGACTTCGCATGTGGGAAGCCAGCAGGGAAGATTGCAAATGGCGATCACATGACTGTGGGACACTGCAAGCATTGTAAGTGCCAGTCAGTCACCAAGTGCCAGATCATGATCATGTGTTTACAGGGGAGCTGGGATGGCCAGAACTTCAAGGACTGGTGGTAACACTCATTCAGCACTGTCATAACTTTAGAACCAAGGACTACCTGTATGTATTTCACTACAGCTTAATTCTTGGTGACTCTATGGAGGCATCCATGTAGTTTTCTTTGGCAAGAGTGTGGACATGGCTTGCCCTTGCCGCCTTCTTGGTTGTTCCCATCTTAGCCCATTGCCCTAGCTTTCCCAGGAGGTCCCCTTTCCAATTCTTAACCATGGCTGACCCTACTTAGCTTCTGATATCAGCCCAGATCAGCTAGGTGCTGCTACCTTCCCCAAAGCAGCCCACAAATTAAAGAGGCTCTTCTGCATGTTTCTTCAAAATGATAGCCTCCAGATGTATTCATCTATGGCTTGTGGCTGCTGGTGGCTAAGAATGCCAACAGCTGTCATTCTAACCTTCTTGGAAAGTACTAGGCCAAACAGCAATGGTTCCATGTTAAATCTAAGAAGGATTATTTGGTTTTGAAAACTCATTTTCTCTAAATAGATCTTGCCTTGCTTCTAATTTGCAACTTTATTAACTATTCTCCAAAGCTGGCTGCAGAGCTGCTTGGCTTTTTTCCTACTGTGCTCTTCATGCTACCACAATACAGCTAAAAGGTGATGAATTGTTCCCCCATCTCATTGCTTAATACATTTTCAGGAATAACTCTAGTATGATTTAAACACACAGCTTGAACACCTTTTTATCTTTAAATATGAAAAGCAGTGAGAATATTGGAATGCACACGTGTGTGTGTGTGTGTGTGCTGTAAAACATGAAACAATTTGTCTTAACTGAAAAACAAGTTATTGCCAGTAATAGACATAATCTCAAAAAGGGCAATTTCCCCGTGTTCTATAACTACTAGGCTGCACCTTTTCAGAATGCATAGTTCCTCAGTTGAAAACACAAGCCAGGCATGTAGAAATGTAGCAAGCAGGAAAGTGGCTAGATTCAAACCAATTTTAAAACCCATTAAAACTAAGGAGCTTAAAAACACTGGAGTGGAAGACTGGATATGGTTTTTAATCTTCTTCTAAACTGTAACAAGGATGGATCCAGCCTCTGGCAAGTTGTCCTACAGTAGAAGCCCAGCCACAAAGAACGTGACGGTGTGTCTCTGGGGAAACCTGAAAAAGGTGCTCTGATAGGCGAATTGTATGGGAGTAGGAAGCCTGGTAAATAATTTGGGCCCAAGCCACGGAATTGGTAACCTCACTGTGCTAGCCAGTGAACTACAACTGTGAAAAACTCAAGTAATTCTGCCCTTTGCCAGAGCATTACTGAGCTTCCCCTTGAGCCAAATGACCCCGTATGTTAAATGCAGTTTATTCCTGCATATTCCTATTTCTGGTTTGTAAACTGCAGGAAGGGTGAGGGAGTGGGGGTGGGTAGGAGGCAGGGTTGGGTTACATTTTTAATCTCATGAAGTTGAGGGAAGAGCTCCATTGTATTGAGGTTGGAAAGAAATGGCTACACCCCACTCCTCCTCTTGATGCGACAGCTGTGCCCGACTATTTTCCATCCTAGTAGCTTTTATTTATAGTAAACACACACAAGAGCCAAATTATGTATTTTATGAAATGTGTACTTCACCCCCACCTGGGCAAAATGATGCTTTTGTAATTTATCCTTTTTGCTCCAGTAAGCATGTACTTTTAAGCATCACAAATCTATGGCCATTAATTACTAAAGCACCAATAATGCTGCTGGTTGCAGGCAGATAGATGAAGACAAATAGCTCTTGCAGCCACTGGCTGATCAGAAGAGAACTCCAGAAGGTAAGGAACTGATTTTTAAAAAATGACTGTTGGCGTTGGGGAATCTTTCAATGCACTCTGAGCAGTGCTGCTAAATTGTCCCCCTCCTGCCAATGGCGTTCAGTCGCTTATCTGTTTTAGGCTCAGGCCCAAGGCAACGTAAGAAGCAGCTGCTCTGGTCAACCACCTGCCCTCACTTGGCTTCTATGTGAACCAGTACTGGGATTTTGATCTGTACCTTTATAGCAATGCTTTATTATGACATTGGTAGATGAGTAGGGTAAGGGATGAAGGAGCCCAGAGGAGTTTGGGGGATTCAAGAGGAATCTAGTCCTAATAAAGACTAAATCAGATTTCATTCTTAGGATGCAAAGTTAGCTGAAACAGCATGGAGCAGATAAGCAAACAGTGGCGATGCTCATGTGGGAAGAACGGTGCAGTTTGGTGTGGTGAAACTGTACACTGTGCTGTGAAACCACTGTTGCAGATAACAGGACAAACCCTATAATAGGTTGCTATGGAAATGCCACTATTATATCTATGTGCAAAGGTAAACTTCAGGAGCATTTTCCACTTATTTACAAATGTGTAAATGACCAAATGTGGATTATCCAATGTGATCCATCTCTTGAAATTCCTTGTGGGAAATAGACTGAGTAAGCTTGCTTGTATGAGCGTTCGGGGTCTCTCACTTGGGAATGTTACTTAACATGTCCTTGTGTGTCTGACCAAGGCTCTGCAGACTCTTGATAAAGTTTTGGAGACTCTTAATCCGTGTCCTGAGAGTAAAGAAACTGACCAGAACCTTGCCACCAAGATGGTGGAGAAGGGCACAGGGGTATTTTCTCAGGGTAGTTCTCCCAACAGTAGCCATAGAAGTACGCTAAATAAATAAATAAACACTTTCCATCTTGATTCTGCTACCATTATATATGTAAAGGGTTACAGCTGGATCAAGGCAAGACCACGCCTTTTGAGGCTGTCCATGTGTCATGTTCACTGTTTCAATGTGCACTGTACCTCATTACACCATGCTAATTATGCACAAGAATGTTTCTAAGGGCTCTGGAAAGTTCTGAGACCTTTTGATATGGATGGATGGATGGATTGATCATGTAAACCAGTGTTTCTCAACCATGGCAACCTGAAGATGGACTGGCTGGGAAATTCTACGAGATGAAGTCCACACAACTTCAAGCTGCCAAGGTTGAGAAACACTGAAGTAAACTGCTGTCTGTTGTTCATATCTCTCCCGCTCCCTATTTTTGTCTACCTTTTGCTCCACTTTGCCAGTTAACTGATTTTAATCTTTGCTGATCTTAATAAATCCTAACATGACTTTCCTAACATGACTGAGGAGAATGCAGCTAAAATTGTTAAAGGTACAGTGTTGTAGGAAACCACCTTGTTACATTAAGTGAATTCAAGTCTCCAGGGCCAGACAATTACACCCAGGCACTGAAGGAACTGGCAGGAGAAATCTGCTGATTGTCATCTTTCAAATACTCCAGAAGAACAGGTGAGGTGCCAGAAGACTAGAGAAGAGCAACAGAAGTGGGAGGCATGCCTTTCCTGCTCTAGCACCTGCCCTCTGGAACATTCTCCAGAGATTAGGATGGCCTTTCGTAAGGCCTTGAAGACCTGGTTATGTTCTCAGGTCTGGGGTCCTGAGTGTGTTAAGATTCCATAGATTCCATAGCCAGGATAGCCATCCATATAATCTATGGATTATAATTTTGTAAGATGCTGCATATATTTAATTTTCTTTTGTATTGTGTTTATAATTTGGTTTTATGATTGTTTGCCATCCAGAGTTACTTGTTTGAGATGGGCAGCCATATAGATTAAATAAATAAATAAAATCAAACTGTATTTTTGCTAGCTGCACTAAGTGGTGCGTGTGTTCGTCCCAATCTGGATATAGGAATTGACTGGGAGTGTGCTGAGTGCAAAGTACACTGGAATTTACCCACAGGAATTTTCCAACAGTTACTTTAATAGCCAACATAATGCATAACCTTGCATTTGGGGTGTGTATTCCTGTCACTCTACAAACAACTCTAGGTCAGGGTAGAAAGAGCTGCAGCCTTTTCCAGCTTCATGTACAGTTAGGCTCCCTTATTTGGGCTGCAGTAATACGAGTCACTAATAGACAGCAGCAAAGAATTAAGAGTTTTCTGTTACTTCTTTGATTTATTGAGTCAGTTTCTGTAGCTGCCCTCTCAAGAACGCCACGGCCATCTAGTGGCCACAATATGACAATCCTATACACTGGCAAGCTTGTGCCTCACAGATCTATATACAAAACAAAAATCTTTAATGTGGACATAACAGCCAGTTCATTTCTACACATTTTTGCCAATTTGAGTACCCAGAATTTCTTTTCAAGCATTCTTCTTTATTTCCTTAGTGGGATGGGAGCAGGGGGGGTATAGGTTATAACCCACAGTAAACTTCCCTTGAGAGCCAGTTGCTTCCTCTCATACAGCCTTTTTTTTGGGGGGGGGGGGGTCCTTGGAGTCAGTATTGACTCCTGGTGATTGCCTGGACTAGTCCCTGCAGTTTTCTTGGCAAGATTTCAGGAGTGGTTTGCCATTGCCTGCTTCCTAGGGCTGAGAGTGAGTGACTGGCCCAAGGTCACCCAGCTGGCTCAATGTCTAAGGCGGGACTAGAACTCACAGTCCCAGTTTCTAACCGGATGCCTTAACCACTACACCAAACTGGCTCTGTCATCCAGCCTCAGTAACACCCCTCAAAGACCTCAGTAGTGACTGTACTTCCCCCTCCTGATGGTACCATGAGATGCCTTCATCCAATTTATTGGGGCCTTGGGTAATTGTTTGATACAACACTTGACATGTATAGAAAGCAAGTTTCATGTGTAGCTCACTCAGAATGATCTAGACACTTTTTCTTTTTAAGACTTTTATTAAAAAACAACAACAAACTGGTACTCTATAAGGTATGTTGATATGGAGGTGATGGAAATGCTGTGAATTATCTGTCATGGAATGTCACCATGTTCCTTCCCTGAATGTCTTCCAGTGCCTGATAAAGAACGAATGGCTGCTCTAAAAAGCTTTGATTGATTGATTAAATGCCATCAAGCCAGTGTCAACTCTTAATAGCCACATAGATAGAATTTCTTGGATGTTCTGGAGCGGGGTTTCCCAACCTTGGCGACTTTAAGATGTGTTGACTTCAACTCCCACCATGGCTGGCTGGGGAATTCTGGGTGTTGAAGTCCACACATCTTAAAGTTGCCAAGGTTGAGAAACCCTGATCTGGAGGGTATAAATTTTAGTGGCCTTCCCGCCTGCTACCACCATAGTTTTGCTTAGAAGCATGGGGTTTTGTTTTGCTTCCACTTTATTGCTGACAACCCTTTAACCTTCATACTTCCCTGCTCTTTTGTTCATTGCATTTTATGTACATGGTCTGGAATGGTATTTTAAAATCTATATTCATGGAAGTTGGCTGCACTGGGTTTTCTTTCTTAAAGTGGGGATCATGTTTCTGAAAATAACCTATTGAGTTTAGTGTACACCAAATTTCTCCTAGTGCACACCAAGGGGTACAAAACCCTTGAATTTTGTAAACTAGGGTGGAGTTTTGCTAATATGGTTCCTCAATGTTTGCCCATGAATTATCCATCTTATTTCAGACAGGTTGAGGAGGTGCCTTGCCTAGGTTGTAAACTGGAAGAACCACAATGAAGATTAAAACCAAAAAAGGACTGAAATCTCCTCTCTGCCATCCTTTAATTCATCTAACATCTTTGCTCTTCATTCTTTTACCATCTGATTCAGAAGAAATACTTCAGGCCTCATGCAAGAATACCAATCTCTACTATTAATTAAAGCATGTGTGTCTCTTTTAAGGCTCTCATGCAAGTCTGAAAAAAGATGTATCTGCTTGAAGAGTTGTATTAATAATTCCATTAATTAAAGGATCAATCCCCTTCTTCAAGCTGGTGCAGAAGACTGAAAAAAGAGGGGTTGCTTTAATGGATTACAGAGATGTGGTGCTTTTATGAGGTCCAAAACACTGCTTTCAAATCATTTCAAAGTATGCACACCCCTAGTGGGGAAACAGCTCTCTTGCTAGAGTTCTGAACAAATCACTTGCCTTTTTCCATCACTCTGTCCATTTTGACTCTCATCCTTACATGAACCTAGGGCAAGAACTGCTGAGAATGTGTTTTAAGGGCTTCTGTAGTCCTGACTTTCTCAAACAACAGTAGATGGGAAGAGACTTGCTGACCCAGTTTGGGAAGGATCTCAGGAGAGAGAGAGTAAAGGAGGACAGAGCAGCCAGTCCTCTGACTATCCTGAAGCAAAGGGAATTGAGCATCTCCGCAGAATGTTCCCCAGGGCCTGGAATTAGAGCAGCCTCTGAAAGATTTGGGCTTAGTTCTCTTTCTCCCTCCCTCTCTCTGTCTTTCATGACTAAGTTGTTTTATTTGGATTGGGCTTAGGGGAAGGTAGCTCACACAGCAGCAAACACTGCTTCAGCCCCAATTAGCTCTCACTCATTATTTGAATTAAAAATATTTCAGGATTTGGGCTCTGTGGAAGACAGCTTCTAGTGGCAAGGACTAAGCTTAGTCATTATTTAAAAATTGTAAAATCATTGTCAACAGTAGTACTGTTTTTGTCTTTAAAACTTACAATAACAAATGTCTCTGAATGTAGTTTGTAAATTTCTCTGAAGAAATGTTTGCTTCTCTCTTGGTGGGACCCAGATACTTTGATAAAATGATCAGCAGGGCTTAAGAAACATTGAGGTCATCTGCTCTAGTAGAAATGGGTAGCTTTTATAAAGAAAGATATGCTTTTCAGTTACTGTTGCTCAATCTAATTTCTGCTTTGGATGGGGGTGTCACCTATTCCTTTTCCTTTCCCCAGTAATTTTTTCTGGGACCTTTAACAGCTTGATTCATAGCCATTTATTTAATATGTAAAGTTTCTCCTACCCTGAGTCAGATTTCCCCAACCTACTGGCCTCCATAAGTGGTACACTAATTCCCATAATTTCAGCTAAAAATCAAGGAAGGTAATGCCAAACATATCTGAAAGGCACTGGGTTAAAAAAGCTGCCTCAATCATTGACAATATTATTGACATTATTATTTGAATAACTTGGTACTTGCAAGTGAAAAATGAATTGAGGAGAAGGAAAGGGAGAGAGTATGGGTGTCTTTTCTAGATCTACTATAGAGAATAAACCATTAGTACATGTCACCATGCAGCAAAAGACCCTCCCCACCTTATTTTTACAACCTGTTTATACATACAATATACACCCATTATGCCAACATGCAAAATTAAGCTAATCACAGATATTGCAAATATCTCAGGACTTAAGACCATCCCTAATCTTTCATGCTAAGTTTAAATACATCAGAACATCTGGAACATTTCCTCGTGGCAATGTTGTGGCTGAATTGGTCATTAAGGATGGATCAAGCAGTGTTGGCAGCAGACAAAGAAAATCCAAATGGTACCTTCTTTCCCATTACAAGCCAATATGTTTAAATGGCAGATCACTGTCACTTCCAGGATCAGCAACAGTTGGCTCCCCCTGCCTGACAGCAGGCCTGCCCCTAATTTACAAAGAGGCTCTTGTGATCATAGAACGCTGTTTTGGTTATTTTGTTCCAAAGCCATTTCATTGACAAGCTGCTCAACAGATGACTGAATGGCTGTCTTCACAAGTGAGGCAGCTGTTTCGACCAGCAGCACTTCATATTGCTCTGAAGTCCGGTGTTCCTGGCTGTTGGTGCCATAGGATGATGGGACCTTGAAGCATGTTTTATCTTCCTTTGTGTAGTTACAACCTGCACTAGAAGCATGGCTTCTGCTAGTTTTTTTCTTCCCTTTCTGCTTGATGGCTTGGGGAAATGCAAAAGTTTCACAGATAGGAGCTGATTCTTCTTCATTATCCTGATAGTCTTCAGCTTCAGTGATCATGATTACAATGCCGGCCCCAGGCATGGCGAGCTGATTTTCTTCACTTCTGTCTTCTTCATCGGGACAGACTGGCATGTCTGAAGGCTCATCTTCCACTACAGATGGGCTGCAATGCAGCATCACTTCAATGGAATGACCTTCCTTAGCAGCAGCATCCTCACTTTTGGCCCCAACATCAATGTCCATCCCAAATGGCTGTGACTTGGCCTCTTTGGCAAAAGCATTCTTGGTTCCCTCTCTTTCTATGGGTTGTTGTTCACTTTCAGGCAGGTCCTGAGGAATGAGAGGACTGATCTCAACATTAAAACTGAACTTCTGATTTTCCAACTCTTCAAGGTTTCCATAGAGGGTCCCATGATGTAACTGAAATATTTGCTTCTCTTCTTCAGTTACAAGTGCAGTTTCAGAATGGATTATTTCTGACTGAACTCTACAGTCAATATAACAGTTGGGATCAGGTCTTACTTCCACTGGAAACTCATTCTCTCTACTGGAGAGTGCCACATTTTCCATATTTTTCACAGCTCCACTGCCACTCTCTCTCTCCTGAAGGCCTCTGCTGGGAGATGGTCTTGTATTAAGTGGAACTTCCATAGCCACAATCTCTGGCTCCCCGTTATTTTTGCTATTCAGGATGCTTGCCGTATCACTTCCTTTTTTCTTGCAATCTGGCTGTTCTATCATTTCAGAATGGCTGGTCCTTTTTTTGCTTCGAGAGAGTTGTAAGCAGGGAATTTTAAAACCGGAACTGGTATGCTCCTTAGGAAATCGTGACCTGCCAGAATCTCCTATGTCCACATCTAGCTGTACACAAGAATAAACCTGTGTTTGTTTCTTCAAAGTGGCTTTGGATCTTCTTCTTAATGTCACAAGTCGTTTGAAAGCCAACCAGGCCCCTCCTGAAGTCCAGAATGGATCTGATACCTCTGTTTCATTGTGCCCCATGTTTGAAGGCTGGTTAGTAGACCTTAAGCTAAGTGAATTGGCTTCATGGTTCTCATCCTTCTCTGCTACCTTCTCACAGGACTTTTTCCTTTTCTTAAAGCAAAAGACAGAAGCTTTTTTGGCTGGGCTCTCATGGGCAATAATTGGATCAGTTGTATTTGGAGCTTCCAATTGTTGCTCACTCTCCATCTGAATTCCTTTTGCTAAATGCTCCATATTTTGGGCTTGCATTCTAATTTCTGAAAGCTTGGTTCCTTTGCTAATGTTTCATTGGAAAGACATACTTGAGGCTGATCTACAATAAAAGCATATCACTTGTAGACCAGAGGAACTGTCACGGACTCCTTTTGGGAATTCTATTTTGGAGATGTTATGTCGAACCACTTATTTGGAAGCACAGTTCCCAAGAGTTATTAGAGAAAGGAACTATTAATCCTGTTCATATGTATGCCAGTAAGTTATTAACAAACTAAATTTATTATCCTTCAAAATTGACCTCAGGATATTAGCTAAAGAAACAAAATAAGAGTTAGCTTTTTAACAGCACAGCAGTTTTCCCTTCTTTTTAACTCTTACTGAAGGAGTTCAGGCTGAAAACTTCGAACCTCTATTTTAATAGTCTTTTGATGTGGCAGTGATACTCCTTCATCAAAAGTTCAGCATTATAAATGTTTTAAATAGTTTTAAAATCAACACAGAGAGTGCCTCCTGTTCCATTAACGAGAGGCCCAGGAGACAACAGCCATTTTCAAATCTACATATGGCTTCCCAGTCAAAGATTTAGTTTGGAAACAGCTACAAAAGATGACAGTGAGAAAGGCTTTCTTGGCTGATTAATTATGGGAAGAAATTTCCCCAGGACCTTGCACATTTGCTTTTTTATTGCCTTTCAGTCCATTTTCCAGTTAGTGCTTCTTTGGTTATAAATGTGACCATTTTCTTCCTCAGTGGGATGGCTTTGCAGGCATCTGCAGGAGGGAAGGGAAAGGAAAGGAATGGAAAAAAAGTGAATAGCAGCATGCTAAATTCACCCGCACAAACAAATCTTCCAAAGAATTAACCTGCTTTGTTAAGGAAGGGCTTACAATCTTGCCTTAGTGGCTCCTCACATTGCATGATCCCCACAAAGCAGGTGCCCCTTTATAGGAACTTAAGTGAGTGGAATACGGGAAGATCCTGTATTCAGATGACCAACATATAGCGGGGTTGATGAAGCTTCCAAATATGCAAACATGAAAACTTGAGTGCTGTCACCACCTTATGAACTTCAAGAGGGATAGGTAATGGGTCTAGAATCTGTATGTTGGTGAAATTATCTCCAGTTTCCAGCAGATCAAGACAATTTGGACAATGGTAAGGGATAATGGGACTAGCAGTCCAAAAATATTGATTTATTGATTTGTTTATATTTATAAATCACCAAATATATAGACTCTAGGTAGCATACAGAGTTAAATTAGCATAAAATACAATATAAAACCACACTGGAAGGCCACATACTGTATTGCCCACTCCTTATTTGCACATTCAGAATAGTCTGTTATTAAGTCAGGCTTTTTGACAATCTCCTCTATTAGAGTTTGCAATGGCACTTCAGGGACTCAGGCAAAGAACCCTATCATACTTTGGATTGGAAATGCTTGGGACTACATCTGCAGCCTTCTGCATGGAACACGTGCAGTTTGCCACCAGCCATTCAGCTTACATTTTTGTATTTAGCTCCAAACTGGGGTCCAGATTTTATCCCATAACTGTTAGATCAAACTTTTCAGGGGCCTAGTACACCAATGAAAATAAATGTCTGAGGTAGTGTGGCTTTTACTGATTGATGAATTGATTGTTAGATTTTTATCCAGGAGCACAAGACACCTTACATGAGCATCTCCCTTTGTTTTATCCCCACAGTTACCCTGTGAGGTGGATTGGGCTAAGAGAGTGTTCGGCCCAAAGTCACCCAGTGAGTTTCCATGGCTGAATATGGGCTTGGACACGGGTCTCCTGAATCCTAGTCCAACACCTTAACTATTACACCACCCTGGATCTCAGTGCCTTCTTTAGAAATTCCAAAATCTTGTGAGATTGGGTGAACTCACAAGATTTCAGTCATTTTATATTTGAGGAATATAATTTGAGGAATTCAGTGGATACTACCTGGGGGCCCTGCAGTGCAGTAGCCCCCAGGACAACACAGCTCATCCCTGCATTAGGTGTTTTTCCTTACAAGCCCCATCCCCAAAGTACCAGATGTAGTATGGTAGCACATTGGCGAACATTGGAGAATGATCAGCCCTGGAAGCTCACTGGGTGATTTGGGCCAACCCCTCTTTCTCCACCCAAAGGGCTGTTTTTGTGAGAGTAACATAGGAGGAAAGGTGCCATGTATACGGGCTTGAATTCTTGGAACAAAGGTTAGATATAAATTTAACACATGCAAAAACAAACAAACAAACAAACAATCCTACCACTGGCTTGAACTTTTGCTTTGTGTACCAGATACTTACAGCATCCACCAAGGGCCCCTTGATCTTGCTGCTTGCCCTAGATTGCAAAAAAAGGAAATGTCCAGACACCTGGCATAGTTCCTGAGCTGTCTTTGGTTCAATCATTCACCAATTATGGAGGGCTGATTTAGCACATGAATAAATTATCTGTCCTAGATAATGATTCTCCACTCCTAGCTTCATGTTGTACCACTAAATCTGGTATAAAGCAGATACAAAATAGCATGGAAGAACCTAATTCCTCAAGAACATTCACTAAATACCAAATTGTATTTAAACTGCCTTTCTGATGCAACTATGGGGCTATCTGGGCCATGGCAAGTCAACTGTTTCATAGAGTACTTCCCCAAAACCTCTTTACACCAAAACATTTTACCCACTCTTTAACATAGAGGGTTCTGCACTTTACAAAAGACAATACAAATTCTATGAGGAATGCTTATTTATAGGCTCAGTTGCCTTTCCATAGCAACTGCAGCATGAATCATTAAGCCCCTGAAATACGCCCATTCAATACATCTTTAGGCGATACCTTTGCCTGAAACTCTTCACCCAGAGCTGTAATTTGAAGAGTTCAAGAGCCCCAAGATTCAGTGGGAGGACACATGCCTGGCATTTAAAAAGGTCCTGGATTCAGCATTTTGAGGTGCACCTGTTAGGAATGTAAAATGATTCTGCCAAGGATTCTGCTGAACACAGTTTTGAATTTTCTGCTCTCAAGGGATCCATAGAGAGATGAATGCTCATAGGAATGAACTCTGGATAGCATTTATATTTCTCCAAAAATACAGCCGTTGACCTAGTTTTAAAATATGGCCAAGGCTTTAGGGTTTTTTTCCTTCTTTAAAATGTCATGTTCACTGTTTCAATGTGCACTGTACATCGTAACGTTTCACATGCCATGGCGCTGACACGCGTTTCTGTTTGGGAGGGAACTGCTGTGAAACCTTGTGCCAAGCTCTGTATCTGTGTTCATTTCAATGGAACGTGTTTGGGTTATGTGCTTTGTTCAAGGACTTTTCCCACGGACCATCAGAAGCCGTTAGGAGCACCTGGGATTGTGAGCTTGGGAAGATTCTATGGGGGGAGGGATCTCATTTGTACCGAGGGTTTTTAGTTTGCATTTGGCACGCTTTTTTCATTCTCAGCGTTGTGATCCTGCATACTATTCTTTAATAAATCAGATATCTTTGTGATCCTGCTCATGAGTCTGATGGTGTTCTAGAATAGGCAATCATTACATAAAGCTGAGAATCACCAAAGTTGTACCATTAGCTCCTACCGAGATTAGTTTCTTGTGAGGGAAAAGAGTTAACAATGGCCGAGTCCAAGCTCACAACTGGGGGACTTGAGGAGCCGGCTAGCTTGATGCCCGAGTCGACAGTCAAGAGCGGATAACTGAGCATCACCCCAGAACCTTCAGGGTTCTGGCAGGATTCGAGTTCCAGCCCTGAGGTGGAGGAATCTGACGATGGGAGAGAACCAGAGCAACTGGCACCCAGCGAATCGCCCACAGAGTTGATCACCTGGGATGAAATGGGAGAACCCCAGCCAGGGACGTCCCAGACGTCCTGGAAGTATCAGTTCCCGCTGACCCTAAACGTAGAATCTACCACGGTATCAACAGGGAGACAGCCTAACACGCAAGGGAGGGAGAAATCTCAAACCCCTGAAAGGCTAAGAGTGGTGGAGGCCAAAATAGAATCACTGGAGTACATGTCAAGAAACTTGTCTCTGTCATGGGGGGGGGGGGCAGCCGAGGCGTGAAGGAGATTCCAGCTCCACGCAATCATCCCCCATCCTCCCACCCAGACCGCCGGCGGAGCGGGGCCAGAGACGGTGCCGGGATGAATCTCCACACCGCAGAGTTTGACCACCAGTGTCCTCACCCCGAGGAGGGAGAACTACTGTAACCTGGGGCCCAACCACTCAAGCAGCCACTGATTCAGCTCCAACAAGAGTGGGGGTGAAAGACTTTTCTGTCAAGTTTGATGGGGATCCAACCAAGTTATCTTTCTTTCTCACTAATGCTAAAAGTTACATGAGGCAGTTTGGACCATACTTCCCTTCCAAAGAGGCTAAAATAACTGCCATTGCCACCAAGTTGAAGGGACGAGTGGCTGACTGGTATGTTCAATTAAGTGAGGCTGACTCCCCTGAGCTTGAGTGTTTTGAGGACTTCATGTGGGCGTTAAAGCTGCATTTTGAGGATCCTCTAGCCAAGGCAAGAGCTAAAAAGGCGCTGAAGGATCTTACCCAGGGCCAACTGTCGGTAGCTGATTACACCCTGGAGTTCAAGGCTTTAGCTGGGAAAATCCCCGACTGGTCTCAGTCAACCTTAATAGAACGGTTTAAAGAGGGACTCAACCGGGACATCCTACAATGGGCGTTGTGTAGAGATGACCCAGAGACATTGTATGAATGGATCTGTCTGGCTGGCAAGGCTGAGCATGCCCAGCATACCTTCATGCATACCAAACGACCTGAAAAACAACCAGCCACCATGAGGGGACCCCGAAGTGCTGCAACTGCTGCCTGGCCAGGCTATAGAGCCTGGGAAGAGGAGAGAGATCAGCGCTATGCGAGGGGTCAGTGTCTACGATGCGGAAAGGAAGGGCATCAAGCAGCTGATTGCCCAAAAGCCAAGGCTGGAGATTGAGCGGGCAAGCTGCCGGCCAAATCGCCGCCCCCCTCACGGCGGATGACAGCAGCCAAGGGGGCAGCCGATGTTGAGGAAGTATTCTACTTCTTGGGAGAGGCTGAAGATGACTCTAAGGAGCTGTCAGGAAACACCAGCCAGCTGCCATGAAGAGTGCCTGCGGGCAGGTGGAGGAGGATGGGTGCGAGGATGCTATGGTGAGTGCTGACTGTCCCACTTTAGCAGTAAAAGTGAAATTGGGCTCCTGCACAAAGACTACAGAGGTCTGGGCTTTAGTTGACTCTGGGTGTTCCAGGTGTCTGATTCACCCTGATCAGGTTGCTGCTTTGGATCGGCCTAGCTTCCCTCTCCAGCAGCCTTTGATCTTCACACAGTTGGATGGTTCAATGGCGGGGTGTGTGTGTGTGTGTGGCAACCCATTTCACTGGAACTGTCGCAATGCAAATGGGCAGCCACCATGAGACTTTGAAATTTGTAGTGGCACCTGTTGGCAATCCCTTGGTCATTCTGGGGATTCCCTGATTGACCTATCGAAGCCCACATATAAATTGGGAACACAGAACTCTGACTTTTAAGGATGGGTTTTACCAAGCCCCTACCGCGGAGAGAGCTTCAAGTGCAGGGGTTGGAAGGGCTGCAATTGCCATGCCACGCCCTAGTTTGGCACATTTAGAAGGCTTGCCCGATCAATACCAAGACTTTGCAGACGTCTTTGGGAAAATGGAAGCAGATCAGCTACCCCACCATCGGAAAACTGATTGTGCAATAGAGTTGGTTCCCAATGCTCAATTGCCCAAGCCGAAAATTTATCCAATGACTCAGAAGGAGCTTGAGGCATTACGGGACTTTATTGACAAAAATCTGTCAAGGGGGTTTATTGAACCTGCAAATTCCCCAGTTGGGGCACCCGTGCTCTTCTGGGAAAAGAACGATGGCACGCTTCAACTCTGTACGGACTATCGGGGGTTAAATTCCATCTCAATTTGCAACAAATACCCTCTGCCACTCATGAAGGACATGTTAGCTCACTTGTCTAAGGGCAAGATTTTCTCCAAGCTCAATCTTCGTGAAGCCTATTTCCGCATCCGCATATGAGCTGGAGATGAGTGGAAAACCGCTTTTAATTGTCCACTGGGTTCATTTCAGTACAAAGTCCTCCCTTTTGGGTTAGCAGGGATGCCTGGAGTTTTCATGCAACTGATTAATGAAGTATTACATGATCATTTGTTTAAAGGGGTCCTGGTTTATTTGGACGATGTGCTCATTTACACTGAAACTGAGGAGGAACACGAAAGCCTCCTCAAACAGGTGTTAAGTAAGCTTAGAGGTGCCAAGTTTTATGCCAAGCTTCCCAAATGTGAGTTTCACAAGACCCAACTTGACTATCTAGGCTATAGGGTATCTGACAAGGGCATTGAAATGGACCCTGAAAAAATTCAGGCGATTTTAAGTCGGGAACGTCCCCACACCCGGAGGCAATTGCAAAGTTTCCTTGGGTTCAGTAATTACTACCGCCAATTTATCCAGGGGTTCGCTGAGATTGCTTTGCCCCTTACTGATTTACTCCATACCAAGGGTTTGGGGGAGACGTGCAAAGTAAAAAACCCTGAGCCAGTGCTGAATTGGATGCCTGAATGCCAGGCAGCATTCGAGAAGTTAAAAACCCTCTTCACTGCTGAGCCTATCTTATAGCACCCCGATGCTGAACGCCCCTTTGTGGTCCAAGTTGATGCTTCTGACTCCTCAGTTGGGGCTATATTGTTACAGAGAGATTCTGAAAATCACTTAAAACCCTGCGCTTATTTGTCCAGAAAATTTTCTGAAACTGAACGCTGGTGGCATGTTTGGGAAAAAGAGGCTTTTGCTGTAAAAGCTGCTTTGGAAGCCTGGCGTCACCTCCTGGAAGGCGCTAAATGCCCTTTCAAGGTTTGGACTGATCACAGGAATTTGGAAGTCCTCCGCACCCCTCGGAGTCTCAGTCCTAAACAAATACGCTGGGCTCAATTTTTTAGTCGCTTTAACTTCCAGTTAAAATTTATTCCGGGAAAGAAAAACTTTCTGGCCGATGCTTTGTCACATTTACCTCAGGATCTGGACCACGTGGCAGATATAGTTGGGACGGTTCTCACTGAACCACAACTGGGATTGGTTGCTGTCACTCGGAGCCAGACCCGTGCGCAGGCAACCCCGCCCCCAGCCCAGTCTGGGAAGCAGAAAGTGCAAGTTCCTTGTCAGTTGCAGAAGGACTTTCTCCAGGCACTGAAATCTGACACTTGGTTGCTAGCTAATAGAGACAATGTTTCTTTTGAAAATGGTCTGGCGTGGGTGGAAGACCGCCTTTATGTGCCTGAAACTTTAAGAGCTGATGTTTTGCAGCGTTCCCATGATGATAAACTTGCTGGACACTTTGGTTTTGTCAAAACCTTGCATTTGGTTCGCCGTCAATTTTGGTGGCCATCCTTATGGCGTGATGTAAAAGAATATGTTGCTTCCTGTCCTGTTTGTGCCATGTCAAAGCGAAAAGGAGGGAAACCACAGGGGCTTCTACAGCCAGTGGCCAGCCCATCCTGTCCCTGGGATGAGATTTCTATGGATTTTATTGTGGACCTACCTCCCAGTCAGAAAAAAACTGTCATTTGGGTTGTAAAATATTTTTTCTCCAAACAAGCCCATTTCATTCCATGTGCGTCCATCCCGTCGGCCCCGCAATTGGCCCACCTATTTCTCATTCACATCTACCGTCTCCACAGTAGCCCCTTCCATTTGGTCAGCGACCACGGGACACAGTTTACTTCCCAGTTTTGGAAATCATTTTTAAAATTGATTGGCACCAAACAGGCACTGTCCACCTCACCCCATGCTGAGACTGACGGATCTACTGAGATTTTGAACTCCGCCCTTGAACAATTCCTCAGAGCGTACATTAACTACCATCAGGACAATTGGGTGGACTTGCTGCCTTTTGCTGAAGTGGCTTATAACAATGCTGTCCATCAGAGTACCGGGCAAACCCCTTTTCGTGTGGTTTCTGGTCACGATTTTGTTCCTATTCCTGAGCTGCCACAACCCCCTCCCCAATCCTGTTCTGCCTCTGACTGGGCTGTTAAGCTTGCTGATTCCTGGCCGGTGATTCAACAGGCTTTGGCTGATGCCCAGGCTGCTTACAAGTTTCAAGCTGATAAACATCGTTCTTTGCAACACGATTTCAAAATTGGGGATCAAGTATATCTATCTACCAAATTCATCAAGTCCCCACAACCCTCTAGAAAACTTGCTCCCAAGTTCATTGGTCCTTTCCCTATTGTTGGTCTTATCAATCCAGTTACTGTTAAGTTGGACCTGCCTCACAATTTGAAATGCTTGCACCCTGTTTTCCATTGCAGCCTACTCAAGCCTGTCCACCACTCTTCTCGCTGGCATCCCCAACCTCCTACTCCTGCCCCGATCATGATTGACGGCCAACAGCACTTTGAAGTCAAGGAGGTTGTTGATTCTCGCAAGCTTCGAGGCACCCTCCAGTATCTGATCTGCTGGAAATACTTTCCTCATCCTGAATAGGTGCCTGCTTGCCACGTTAATGCTCCTGATTTAGTAAACTGTTTCCACTTGGCTTACCCTTTGAAGCCTTCTGCTTAGTGTTTTCTTTCTTTTGGGGGGACAGTATGTCATGTTCACTGTTTCAATGTGCACTGTACATCGTAACGTTTCACATGCCATGGCGCTGACGCGCATTTCTGTTTGGGAGGGAGCTGCTGTGAAACCTTGTGCCAAGCTCTGTATCTGTGTTCATTTCAATGGAACGTGTTTGGGTTATGTGCTTTGTTCAAGGACTTTTCCCACGGACCATCAGAAGCTGTTAGGAGCACCTGGGATTGTGAGCTTGGGAAGATTCTATGGGGGGAGGGATCTCATTTGTACCGAGGGTTTTTAGTTTGCATTTGGCGCACTTTTTTCATTCTCAGCTTTCTTTGTGATCCTGCATACTATTCTTTAATAAATCAGATATCTTTGTGATCCTGCTCATGAGTCTGATGGTGTTCTAGAATAGGCAATCATTACATAAAAACAAAAATGTCCCACGGGTGGACAACAAAGTGGAATTCTCCTCTGACACTTTTTTCTCTTGTGGACTTCATGGAAACTCCATGTGATCATGCAACATCACACATCACAGGATCATTTAAGGAAGCATACTCCCCCCAAAAGTAAATATATTTTTGCTGTTAAAGCAACGAATCCCAGTACCTACTCAAGTCACTGTTGTGACATGGGTGGCTATATAAATCAAATCAAGTCAAGTCAAGTCAAGTCAAGTCAAGTCAATCAATCTTCAAAACTAAGTCCAACTTTTCTCTGTCCCTGACAGTTCTGGCAATTTTTTTCCTCTGGTCTTTTTCTGTGTTTATTTCTTTTAAGAAAAAAACCAGCAGGAATGGAAATCTGCAGTGAAAAATGATATGTACATTGATATACTCATCCACACATCTTTAGCTTCCTTCTGAAATCTAGGAGAGCCGCTGCAAGTCAGCTGATAACTCTAGGCTAGATGGATAATGAAATGGCTTCCAATGGGAAAGACCATGTACAGGTCCAATATTGTGGCAAAAGTCACAGCTGGCTCTTAGATGGATGCAGTCTTAAACTGCAGAACAGCTGTGTATTTCAAACAACATTTGCTACTATTATATATTTTAAAATATGTCAAGATAATTATAGCAATGCTATAATATATAGAATATAGAATCATCTGGCAGAGGGAGGAATTCTGATAGATTCACCATAAATGTTAAAATCTGCTGCAATTAAAAAGGTATTTCTAAGACTTCCGTTTTGTAAAATCAGTATAACTTTGGAAGAGTTATTGTCCTGACTAAGCAAGAACCATGCCAAGACGAGGAAGATAAACCCCCAAAAGTCAAGGCATGTCTGTTCTGTGTCTCTTTGAATGGCAGCTCAAAGTCTCTAAACTATGCATGCGTTTTTGCCCCTGGATAGTGGCCCCCTCCTGTTCACCATCAGTACTCATGACAGTTATGATATTTAAAAGTAGCATTGTGGTATTACAGTGACATTTCAGTCCTGATAACTTGCACTAATTTGGTTTAATCCTTCATTAGCTGAGTTGCTAAAAGAAAATGCAGCAAAAAATAAAGGATAAAGGTCAAACAACATTACTATATGTATATCCTATACTTTGTTCCAGTTCTGCCCAATTCTCTTCACAACAACCCTTTAAAATAAGTTAGTTGGGTATAATTGGTCCACAGTCATCCAATGAGATTCAAGGCTGAATGCACCTCCCCAGTCTTAAGACTGACATTTCAACCATTACTGTGCACTGGCTTCAATGAGGGACGGTAGCAGCTTGTAATAATTTATTGTAATGTCTACTAACAGAGCTGGTTTGCTGTAGTGGTGAAGATATCAGGCTAGAAACTGGGAGACTGTGAGTTCTAGTCCCGCCTTAGGCACAAAGCCTGGTGGATGACCTTTGGCTAGTCATTCTCTCTCAGACCTGGGAAGCAGGCAATGGCAAACCACCTCTGAAATCTTGCCAAGGAAACCACAGGGACTTGTCCAGACAGTCACCAGAACTCAACACTGAGTCAAAGGTACAAAAAAAAAACCTCTATTAACCAAAAGCATGACTTTTTCATCAGCCTTTTGGTTCAGTAAGTACTAAAGACATTGGCACTAACAGCGAAGAGATGATTGCTCAGTGGCTTTTGATGGATCCTAGATACAGGCCACACTTACCAGCTGTGCTGAAGACCATCATCAGGATTCTGCTACTGATGTCCAGTAAGGAAAAACCTGACCACAACCCCAAACATTTCACTTTTAGCAAAAACAAAAAATGATGTTGGTCTAAAGAGGAGGTATTATAGAACTCTTACAAAATATTAAATTTTTAACAGAAAAAAAAACAAGCAACATAAATAAAATGCATGTGTGAACAAATTCAGTAGTATGTATTTTTGGACTAATAGGAAGAAACAAAGACCCTTAAAGGCTGGGAAAATTGGCCATGCTGAAATGGCATGGCCAAGCATTGAAAAACCCTTCTTAGAACATGGGGAATGTAAACAATTGCGAACAAATGTAAGCAAACAATTGATTTACCAGTCCATAATTATTGACACTGACATAAGTCACTTATTATATTCAGCCATAATGTGGTGAGCTTTCTTTTGACTTAGCCTGGTATGTGAACCCGTCCATTACAAACCAAGCAACTATGACTTGACTTAGCTAGCTATGATTTTGAAAATCCTAAGAAGACCACTGACTGACTCTTCAGAGTTTGAGACAGGTACCTAGATATATCAATGTTTGAACTGGCCCATTCTGCATTCAAAGCTGTGCTCTACTGCATTTCTGATGAAGAAACCCTTAATAACCCTCATTCTGGAAATTAAAATTTTCCCATCAGTAGCTCTTCTGATATGACTCATCAAAATCAGAATTTGAATTACTACTACTAAAGATACAGATTCTCTGGGCTTGAATGAAAGCTAAATCATACCCATAGACATAAATGTAACTATGCTGGAACAACTGGAATCCAGTATAGCAGTGTAGTTAAATCAATCTTCCTTACTATTTATGTGTCTATTTATTTGTTTTTATTTACTCATTAAACAAATTTATATGGCCACCCAACTCACACAGAGTGACTCTGGGTGGCTTACAAGATTAAAAACCAATAAAATACCTGGCGGCAGAATCAAGCATACACTAAACTAACTACTTAATCTGAAATTTAGTCTGTAAGAATAGAATAAAAATTACTATAAGTCCTATGTTTTAAAAGGCGGATATAAATGCACATTACCAGAGTACAGTCCACTAGGAAGTATCTGATGACCCTAAGAAACCCGAAGGATTCTTAAGTTTTTTTTTCTCCCTTGAGTATTTAAATCTATTCACCCTGTTAGAAAAGACACTGTGGCTATTTGATGCCTGGAAATGATCTTTCAGCTTCAGCTAATAATAATTTTTAATGCCCGTAGCTGATCTCTATATAATGTTCAATGCATTATACCTATCTTCATACACAATTCAGCAACAATAATAGGAATTATTACTATTACATATTAAGGTCTAGCATCAAGTTGTGATTCAGATATCATACTAGGTCAACAGTTTGGTGTTATGATAGGTTAGTTATGGTAATTAATCAAGGCTTACAACTAGTGAGGATATAAATATAGTGGGTTTATACTAAATATTGTTTGGTATGATGTATGGGTAGATATGAACATTGGTTCCCCTCTAGAATCTGATGGACCGTGAGATAAGAATGAATTTATAAAGCTGAAGCAACAGAAAACAAGGAGCAATCAACCAAAAAATGTGTTTTATGGGTTGTATATCTGAAAACTCAGATTGGGGTCAGTACAAAGCATGTCTTGCTATAATATGTGAATTAAGCCATATTTTTGTAAATGTATGTATCTCACTATCTCCTCCCGAGGCTTTTTCTGCAAACCTTTCCACTGGGTTAGTTTTAAATAGGGACATTAGAGCTTCACTATTAATCAGTTAGATGTAAAACAAATATCCTGAGTAATTGGACAGCAGATTATTTTAGAATACTATTTTATGATAAATGATTATATAAACTAAAGACAGAAAGCTCCATATTAGAAGAGACATTCTCACTTTTCACACAGGTGGGAAGAACAGTTATATAATGTTCTCTGCTATGGCATACATTATCTACCACTTACTCATATTAAAAATATACTCCTGGTTTCATCAAGGTAATTTACTTTTATTCATTCATTTATACATGCATTTAATAGGATTAACATTTTATCAGCTGCAACATAGGTTACATTGACTTGATTAGGTTGCAACCATCATGCACTTGCCTTAACCCTGTGACGGTGGCCACATGTGAGATTCATGTGCAGTATTTCCTCAGCCACTCCTTCTAGACAGACACGCGTTTCGCTTCCTTTCCCTCTGCATCTGAAAAGACAAGATTGGCTTTCCTGAAAAGCATCAGAGGCAGGGCTTCGATAGGGTACAGTTAAAAAAGTCAAGATGGCAGCTGCAATCAAAGCCCCATCTCTTTGTTATGTGCACAGCATGTGTGATATATGTAATCAACAGGCAGAGCTTCAATTGCTGGCTCGTGGCCACTAACTTGGTTTTTTTTATGATAGCCTTGCATGTTTCTCAACCTTGGCAGCTTGAAGATGTGTGGACTTCAACTCCCAGAATTCCCCAGCCAGCCTCGATAGCTAGGGAATTCTGGGAGTTGAAGTCCACACATCTTCAAGTTGCCAAGGCTGAGAAACACTGCTGGCATGGATTTCCCTCTCATGCAGTTAATGATGGCATAAAAGGGAGCATGGCTGGCTTTTCCTGTTTCGGCCATGCCCCTCCCCAAGGGAGGCATTTCCACAAAGTCAATCCTGGGCCATGGACAAATGCTTTCCCTGTCGTGAAGCCTATCCTAGGACATGAATGGGTTTTCATTCCCAGGGGGCCCAGTCCCGTGGTACAAGCTTGTCATCAAGGCATCTTCCTCCAAACATATGGCCGTTGTAGCTCTGCTGTCCTCCTTAAGTGGTGTTCATCACAGGAAAGAAGGGGCCAAGTAGGGTCCACACAAGCCAAAGCGTGCTCCCTGATGCATCACAGCCATTAAGCAGTCATTATTAGGAAAGAGCCTCAGCTTCTTGACATCTCTTACTTGGAAGTAGGAACCCTCGGCAGCAGCATCATGAGAGAGGAAGCTCTGCTACAGACCGGCCATGGAAGGAAGCTGCTGCTTCTTCCTCCAACTTTGCAAATCATCGTTGGACTCTGAGTAGGAGGAATGGCAGCAGCAGCCAACACTGTCCACTTTTTGCCAAAAGCAAATGGCAATTGAAGACCGCTTGCTGAAGTAGTCGCGAAATTCTCAACTGAGGAAAACTGTACAGTTTTGCTAACAAAGGTACACTAGCCATCAAGAATTATTTTTAGATAATTTTTATATGAGCTACATGAGCCTTTTCTTTGAGAAGAGCCCAGCGTATTTTGTGTGTGTGTGCATGTATAATGAGATACACACACACAGAGTGTGGGTGCACAAAACATCTAATTTTGTATCAACAGTAAATTAAGCATGGCAGTATGTGCAAGCCACACGACCTGTGTTTTTCTCTTTTTGTAGACAGCCTGATCCGCAGTTCTGATTTATAACAGAGCAAGAGACTACAGCTAATCTGCATATCCTGCTTGGCCCGGGGTGGTGTGGGGCAGCTTGCTTACAAATGCATGACATCATCCTCGACCTGCCCCCAGCCTATTGTGAACGCAACCCCCACCCATCTTTCCTGATTCTTTGTCAAAAGTAATGATCCAGTCTCTGCTGGGCCAAGCAGTGTTGTGTGGCCAGTGCCAGCTGTGCTGTCAGTTGGCCCGTGTCTGCTGTGCGGGACATGCCCCCTCCCTCCAAGCATGGTCACTGCCCTCCTTGGCCATTTTCCTGGGCTGTTGGACTAGTGCATACAGTGGTGGACCTTTCGTTTTTGTTTTTCCTCGTTAACCCATCTACTGGAGAAGAGGTGAACCTTTCTTTGGTGGGTTTTCTGTTTCACTAGTCCGCTGCTGAACCAGTGACACTGTGGGCCTTTCGTGTGTGTGTGTGTGTTTTAATCAGTCCCACGGAAGCATCCTAAAAGCAATGAAATGGGCAGTGGAGGGACAGAAAGCTGGGGTGGCCAGTTATGCGGAGGGGAAGGGGAGGCTGCAAGAGGAGAAAGGGAAGGGCAGCAAAAGGTTCTGTGTGTCAGAGAAAAAGAGAGTGCCTGCATTAGTGTGGGCAAGCACAGCAAGGAAGCAAGCAAACCACAAACCTTTTTCCGAACAATCATAAAAAAGAGGGACACACACACACACACACACCCCATTCCTTCCTCTTTTCTCTCAGTGGTGATGTGCTTCCCAGTTCTCCTGGACTGAAATCCAGTAACATTTATGGTTTGTTGAACCTCTCCTAATGGGGCTGGTTTGCAAAGCCATGTGCTGGCAGAAAGCAAGAATTGGGTGAAATTGATGAGAATTTGCCCTTCTAGCCCAAACGACAGTGAGAAAGTAAAACAATGGCGCCGCAGGTTATTTTTCCACCAATTCACCTGGGAAGTTCATCTGCGCAAGAACTCCTACATTAAGTAGGGGGTTGAACTTGATGATCAATCGCTAATACTACTTCAAACCGCATGGGTCTATGACCATGGGGTGTTGTTTGCTCATGCAAATGGATATCCTCAAAAACCTGCCCATGGAAAGAAAAGCAGTTGGTGCTGGCCTTTTGGGCATGGGTGGGAGGGACAAAGGAGAGGGATCCACCAATCAGAGGCCATGGAGGCTGCTGTCCAGACAGAACTCCCAGGCAGCATCTTTGCCAAAGCTTGAAATCCAGACAGTGGCTTCTTAACCCAGTTTCATTTCTTTTCAGTGAGGGAGACAACCAGCTTAAGAAGGCTGTGTGGAATAGTCCTACTCAAGCAAATATACATTTGTTAGCTCCTGTGGTTCAAAACCTAGCCCTCTGCATCAGGCCTAAAGTAGGATAAAAAGGTGTGTGTATCAGTATAAGTATAAATAATATATATATAAATAACACAGTTACTTCTAGGCAGAAAAGTGTGCAGCCCTGCAACAATACTGTTCCTCCATGAGCTGTAGAGAAAGGAAGGCTTTGGTGCCTCTAAGTTAAACCAAACAGTTGTCTGCTTGGGCCACTCATTTCTTTCAAGCACACCGGGCCAGCAAGATGGTCCTAGAGCTCCCATTTCACAGTCCAGACACTGAGGATGCTGAGCTGTGGTTTCGGTTTGCTCAAGGCTTTGCTCAAGGCATGAGGCACATGTTCAAGAGAGATGCCCTGCTAGGCTAGGAGGAGGCCCAGCACCAGGCGGCCGTTTCTAACCCCACCCCGGCACTAAAGAGAATTGCTGGAGGGTTCCCCTTGAAACCCCTTTACCCACACAAAGGCTCCTCCCAGGCACGCGCAGCGTGGACTTTTCCACTCGTGCTCTCCCTTTAAAAGGAAAGGCTCCCTCAACTTCCCGGAGCGTGAAGTGCGCATAGAAGCGGGGAGTGAGTGATGCTTCCAGTTTAGGGACAGAGCAAGAGACTGCCATCTCCTTTACGCTACACACACCCGCACCGAGCAGCTGTCCTTGTGTTGCGCGCGCTTAAAATGTCCTTCTGCACGGGGGGGGGGGGGAGGCACATTACCAATACAGCCACGCGTTGCAAAGATCGCCGCTTAGCGCTCTTCGCCCTTTCCCGGTTCACACGCTGGAACAGAGCGCGGGTCCAACGCTGCAAGCGCGGCGGCGGCACGTCCCTTCAGGGGATCGACCCCCGCCCCGCCTTCCCGCTCTCCTTTCTTGGGGCGACCTCCCTCTTGCCTTCCCAGCGCCCCTCGGTGCTGCAGCTCCCCCGCCTCGCACTCTGGCCGGGACGCCGCGAAGGCTGGCTGCCTCCTCCGCGCCCGCCCAGCCACCGGCCCGGGCTCACCTGCCTCCTCTCCCGCCTCTCTGGGCTCGGAGCCGCCGCCGCCGCGCCTCCTGCCTCGGTGGTTGAAGTCAGCACTCGCCTCCGGGCGGCGGCTTTCGTCCCTTCCTTGCCTGCCCGTCCCCCCCGCTCGCCTGCCTGCCGCGGCAGATCCGCCCACTTGACTCTCAGGGAGGGTGGAAGGAGCGGAGCCCGCCCGCCGCTCGGGCGAAGCCAAGTAGTCGACCCGGGAGGAGGGTCCTGGCGGGGTTCAGGCGCTGCAGCGACTCCTTTTCTGGCCGATCGCCGGCCGGCTGGCCCTCTTTGCCGGTCTTCCCCCTGCGGCGGATGGACGCGAAGCCAGTAAGAACGTGAAGATGCAAACTGTATGGCGCTGTACCCGCGTTTCCGGGGGCTGCCTGCAATGCTTTTCTTCACACGTGCACCTGTAATGTTTGTAGGCAGAGCTCACTTGCCGTCTTTGCAGGTGATAATGGAATAGAAGCTGCCTTCCATGAGGTCAGGCTAGATCTGCCTGGTCTCCCAGAGAGCCCCCTCCTGACCTAGACCAGCAGCCTTGGTACAATTCTACCATCTGATCAGTCAGCTGTATAGCCCATCTTCCCTGCAGGAGCCCCTAAGGCATTCAGAGCAACCCTCTTTCCCCCAGTTCTCTGCAACCACCAGGGCCTTGTGAAGGGCCCAAGCCACCCAGGGAGGCTCCCTGGCTGAAGGCTGACTTGCATAGGTCCTATTCCAGCATCTTGAACCCCTCCACCACACTGGCCTTGAGACACCAGGGACACTAGCTGAAGTTGATGGGGGTTGTAATCCCACCCAGCTGGGAGGCAGCAGGTGGCAGGAAGGCTGGATCTTTTTGGCAGTGGCTTTGCTGAGTCAGAAGCAGAAATGTTCTAGGCAGAGATGCCCAGACTTAAACCTGGCATCCTGCATGTTCAAGATGAGGGCTTGCCCATTGATACAGGGGGTCCTTAGCCAGCTGAATATAATAAACTGGGCAGGCATGATGGTGTAAACTCAAATGAAATCTCTGTATATATAGAGGAAACAGTGCCACTCTTTCAGACATACACAAGTTATTGTTGGAGGGTGCATTCATCAAGGGGTAAAAATAGGTGAAACAGGAATATATGAGGAATGAAGTTAACCATGGCTGCTCTGTTCTATTAATATATTATAAAGTTCAGTACTTTCTTGCACTCCCATGTCTGTGTGAGGGCAGCATGAGTTTTCCAACCAGATCATTGTAAGTCAGGAAAAGAACACCCACTGGCCCTGTAGAAGGTTAGAGGTCCAGCTCTGGTCAAAAATCTTGTGTGAATGGAGGTCCTTTGGCTGTGTCCATAGAGAAGACTAAATCACCAAACAATCACACAAACTGCATTCACATAAAACACTGAAACTAGTTGATCAGGTTTTTTTCTAATCAATGCGTTTTCACTAGGTATAAAGTGGGTGCTCTAATTGCCGCAAAGCCAACTTTTCTCAAGAAATAAGCCCAAGCACTATGGAGCTGTGAAGTCTTTACATCTAAAGCCCAACTTTCTTTCTTGAAGCACAAGACTACGTGTGTGGGATTGATGTGGGTCTTTGAATGCAGAGTGATGCAGCACTTCTCAAGTTAATCCTTGAAATTTAAGAATCGGATATACTGACAAAATAGGAATCAAATGCACAACCATAGGATGTGAGATTCCTGGTCTGATAATGGTGAAAAAAATCTTGGAAGCAGTAGTTGAATACAAGTCAACTCTTTGGTTAGGCTCCACCTTGTGTATCATGGCCATTTCTTGGCACCCTGCATGCCTTGGTTAAGAAACTGAAATGTGGGTGGGATGTTACTTTGTTAATGCATCTTAAAAAGGGACCCCTACCTAGAACTTGTTAACACTCTTTTGCCATCAGTTAAAATACAGCATTCTTTATTCTTAACCCCACCCTTACTTCTCTCTCTCACACACACACACACACACACACACACACACACCTTTTACAATGTGGAAGACTGTCCTGTCACTGAAGATCTTGAAGAAGCTACTTTATGTCAGTTCATATAGCAACTCTCGGGTTTTTCATAGCACCTGATTACCCCACTTCTGATCAGCAAAATAGGATTCACCAACTGACAATCTATGCAATTTCTGCTGACATTCATCCTGAAATAACATGCAAGATAGCCAGGTTTTGTGTGGTGGCATGCAAAATCAGGCAAAGGATAATTAAGAGCAACTAATTTTATGCTACCATTTTAGAGTTTATACTGTACTGCTCTGATTGTTAATTTTAATTCCTTTTCTGTCACACATGTATAGCTGGAGAAAGCACCTTAGCATTCTCTGGTTTTAATATTGTTTTTAGTCAAAATTCTTTATATATATTTCACTTAGCTATTCTGATCTTAACGATTCAGCTTTGCATATTCACATATTGATTTCCTTTGTGCTGCTTAATGACTGCAATGAAGTCTTCCAGTTTCATATCACCTGATGCAAGATCTTCCTAACTGGGAAAGCCAAAATGCCTTCGGTCTGACACCCCTCGCCAAGAGAAGCCCAGTTCCTTGTGTTCTGGATGTGTGTCCTTTTTGAAATGTCCTCCTGTAGCAGTGACTCATGCAAAGATGCAATCTGGTAAATATATTCAAACTACATGGAACGAAGTTCAGGCTAGACATCAAGAAGAACTTCCTGACTGTACAAGCTGTGGGTACTCCTTCACTAGAGGTCTTCAGACAATGGCTGGAGGATTATCTGTCAGAGATGCATGTGAATCCTGCCCTGAGCAGGGTATTGGACCAGATGACCTCTCAGATCCCATCAAACTGTGGTTCTGTACAGGCTTCCGTAAGGACAGAATTCAGCTGCAGTCTTTGTATAAGGCATGACTGAATCTTTTGGATCACAGCTGATACAGAGACATGAAAAAAATGACCAGCCTCCAGTGAGTGGAGGGTGTTTGCCTACTTCCAAAGGCAGAGCAATAAATCATGTAGACATAGAACAAGAACCTTGCTGGTGGCTGGGTGCCAAGACCTTTCATGATTTATTCCTCATGGCACATGAGCCATTCTATTACAGAACGAAGAATTACTACTTTAAGAAACCATCAGACTAGCTGGCTTCCTTGCCTTGAAGACTCCACAAGCACCAACTATTTTTTTTTCTTAATATAATGTTTAAAAAGATCCAAAGGGAACATATAACACTCCGCAGCTCTTTATGCTTAGACAATCAAGTAATTGTTACAGAATTTTCTGACATCTCAACAGCGAGCTATATATAGTAAGCCTATCACTTCTCACAAGGACTCCTCCTTGTGACAGCCAGTATTTTTTTAGTATTATTTTGTCATTGTTACAAAATTAAGTATGCTTATTCTTTACAATGACATGGCAAAAAGCTTGGCCTCCAACTGGACATGAAGCTGCAGCCAATCTTGGTTCTTCCAGTGTTGTTTAGGATACAAACTGTCCTAACTACCAGGAAACACACTGAGACAATGAACTGGTCTCTAATATTTATTACTAGTACTTAACAAGAATCCTAACAAACTGAAGAAGCGTGGGAAAAACCCAGACATATAACCCCCAAGGGTTAAGGCAGTCCCGATCTGTGTCTCTTTGAATGGCTGAACAGTTCCTCAGTGCTATGCATGCGCTTGACAGTCTGGATGGGAGCCCCCTGCTCGCCATCCTTACTCATGACACAAACCTTCCAAATTCATGTACAGCTGTAATATGCAGCACACAAAAAGATTCACAGATCTGCTTCTTAAAATAGTTAGATGGCTGCTACTCAATATGCAACTGTGTGGCTACTAATCCATATGGCCATTTAAGATACCATGTGGAAGTGAGATTTGTTGTTGTTTATTCGTTTAGTCGCTTCCGACTCTTCGTGACTTCATGGACCAGCCCACGCCAGAGCTTCCTGTCGGTCGTCAACAACCCCAGCTCCCTCAGGGACGATTCCGTCATCTCTAGAATATCATCCATCCACCTTGCCCTTGGTCGGCCCCTCTTCCTTTTGCCTTCCACTCTCCCTAGCATCAGCATCTTCTCCAGGGTGTCCTGTCTTCTCATTATGTGGCCAAAGTATTTCAGTTTTGCCTTTAATATCATTCCCTCAAGTGAGCAGTCTGGCTTTATTTCCTGGAGGATGGACTGGTTTGATCTTCTTGCAGTCCAAGGCACTCTCAGAATTTTCCTCCAACACCACAGTTCAAAAGCATCTATCTTCCTTCGCTCAGCCTTCCTTATGGTCCAGCTCTCGCAGCCATATGTTACTACGGGGAACACCATTGCTTTAACTATGCGGACCTTTGTTGTCAGTGTGATGTCTCTGCTCTTAACTATTTTATCGAGATTTGTCATTGCTCTTCTTCCAAGGATTAAGCGTCTTCTGATTTCCTGACTGCAGTCAGCATCTGCAGTAATCTTTGCACCTAGGAATACAAAGTCTTTCACTGCTTCTACATTTTCTCCCTCTATTTGCCAGTTATCAATCAAGCTGGTTGCCATAATCTTGGTTTTTTTGAGGTTTAGCTGCAAACCAGCTTTTGCACTTTCTTCTTTCACCTTCATCATAAGGCTCCTCAGTTCCTCTTCGCTTTCAGCCATCAAAGTGGTATCATCTGCATATCTGAGATTGTTAATGTTTCTTCCAGAGATTTTAACTCCAGCCTTGGATTCCTCAAGGCCAGCTTGTCGCATGATGTGTTCTGCGTACAAGTTGAATAGGTAGGGTGAGAGGATACAGCCCTGCCGTACTCCTTTCCCAATCTTAAACCAGTCTGTTGTTCTGTGGTCTGTTCTTACTGTTGCTACTTGGTCGTTATACAGATTCTTCAGGAGGCATACAAGATGACTTGGTATCCCCATACCACTAAGAACTTGCCACAATTTGTTATGGTCCACACAGTCAAAGGCTTTAGAATAGTCAATAAAACAGAAATAGATGTTTTTCTGAAACTCCCTGGCTTTTTCCATTATCCAGCGGATATTGGCAATTTGGTCTCTAGTTCCTCTGCCTTTTCTAAACCCAGCTTGTACATCTGGCAATTCTTGCTCCATGAACTGCTGAAGTCTACCTTGCAGGATCTTGAGCATTACCTTACTGGCATGTGAAATGAGTGCCACTGTTCGATAGTTCAAACATTCTTTAGTGTTTCCCTTTTTTGGTATGGGGATATAAGTTGATTTTTTCCAGTCTGATGGCCATTCTTGTGTTTTCCAAATTTGCTGGCATATAGCATGCATTACCTTGACAGCATCATCTTGCAAGATTTTGAACAGTTCAGCTGGGATGCCGTCGTCTCCTGTTGCCTTGTTATTAGCAATGCTTCTTAAGGCCCATTCAACCTCACTCTTCAGGATGTCCGGCTCTAGCTCACTGACCACACCGTCAAAGCTATCCCCGATATTGTTATCCTTCCTATACAGGTCTTCTGTATATTCTTGCCACCTTTTCTTGATCTCTTCTTCTTCTGTTAGGTCCTTGCCATCTTTGTTTTTGATCATACCCATTTTGGCCTGGAATTTACCTCCAATGTTTCTAATTTTCTGGAAGAGGTCTCTTGTCCTTCCTATTCTATTGTCTTCTTCCACTTCCGCGCATTGCTTGTTTAAAAATAATTCCTTATCTCTTCTGGCTAACCTCTGGAATTTTGCATTTAATTGGGCATATCTCCCCCTATCACTGTTGCCTTTTGCTTTCCTTCTTTCTTGGGCTACTTCTAGTGTCTCAGCAGACAGCCATTTTGCCTTCTTGGTTTTCTCTTTCTTTGGGATGTATTTTGTTGCTGCCTCCTGAACAATGCTGCCAACTTCTGTCCAGAGTTCTTCCGGGACCCTATCTACTAAGTCCAGTCCCTTAAATCTATTCTTCACCTCCACTGCATATTCCTTAGGAATATTAGTGAGCTCATATCTAGCTGATCTGTGGGTCTTCCCTAATCTCTTTAGTCTGATCCTAAATTGTGCAAGAAGAAGTTCGTGATCGGAACTACAGTCAGCTCCAGGCCTTGTTTTTACCGACTGTACAGATGTCCGCCACCTTTGGCTGCAAAGGATGTAATCAATCTGATTTCGGTGTTGTCCATCTGGTGAAGTCCATGTATAAAGCCGTCTCTTAGGTTGTTGGAAGAGAGTGTTTGTTATGCAGAGTGAATTGTCTTGGCAAAATTCTATCAGCCTATGTCCTACTTCATTTTGTTCTCCCAGGCCATACTTACCTGTAATTCGAGATGTCATTTGACTGCCCACCTTAGCATTCCAGTCTCCTGTGATGAAAATAACATCTCTTTTAGGCGTGTTGTCCAGTAGGTGCTGCAGATCCTCATAGAACTGCTCTACTTCAGCTTCTTCAGCATTTGTGGTTGGGGCGTATATTTGGATCACTGTGATGTTAGATGGCTTGCCCTGAATTCGAATTGAGATCATTCTGTCATTTTTTGGGTTGTATCCAAGCACTGCTTTAGCCACTTTACTATTAATTATGAAGGCTACTCCATTTCTTCTGTGGTCCTCTTGTCCACAGTAGTAGATCTGGTGGTCATTTGATGTGAAGTGGCCCATTCCAGTCCATTTCAGTTCACTGACGCCCAGAATGTCTATCTTTAATCTTGACATCTCACCAATAACCACATCCAATTTGCCCTGGCTCATAGATCTGACATTCCAGGTTCCAATGGTGTGTTGATCCTTAGAACATCGGATTCGCCGTTCACCACCAGCACCGTCGGCCGCTAGCCGTCCTTTCGGCTTTGAGCTAGCTGCGTCATCACGTCTGGGGCTAGTTGAGCTCATCCTCTGTTCCTCCCCAGTAGCATTTTGACCATCTTCCGACCTGGGGGTCTCACCTTCCGATGGTATACCGACATATCTCTGGTTGTACTGATCCATTTAGTTTTCACGGCAAGAATACTGGGGTGGGTTGCCATTACCTTCCCCAGGGATCGCATTTAGTCTGACCTCTCTGTCATGACCTTCCCATCTTGGGTGGCCCTTCACGGTTTAGCTCATGGCATCATTGAGGTGCTCAAGCTCCAGCACCACGACAAGGTAACGATCCTTTGCTGAAGGGAAGTGAGATACTATGCAACTAACATTTATATAACACCATCAAAATGCATGGTATTTTGCAAGCTATCAGAGAAAAAAGGATGGATAATGGTGATCAAAGGAAGTTTCCCACCTAAAATCAGATCTAGATCAAAGTATCAGAAAATTGTGCCAAAAGATGGGAGTACAAAAATGGGGGAAGAACTTTTTGAGTTTAGTAGTGTATAAAGCTGCCTTAAACCACATTAGAGTGTCTATTTAAATCAATATTGTTTGCTCTGTCAGGCAACAATTCTCTGGGAAGCCATGCAAAAAGGCTTTTCTGTTATGTATTATCTAAACTTTTAAACTGGTGATACCAGGAGCTCAGCTTGGGACTTCTGCAAGCAAAGCTAAAATCTTGTCCAAAATTGGCTTAGCTTTAATTTCAACAGGGAGCACTGATTATAGCAACATTCCTGAATCTGTCCACCTAGGCCTTGTGATACTTGTCATTCAACCTATCTAGGGAGCACCAGGTTGGGGAAGGTGGGACTAAAGTGCACAGAGGTGAGTTTTGAAGCATTTTGAAAAAAAGAGAACTGCAAGATATCATTAATAATCTATTTAAGAAAGAGTGGTGAAGTAAGTAGTGCATCCAAACACATCAAAATATGACATATTTTGGGCTTTTATTTTCCTTCCCACCATGAGTTCCTTAAAGGATTCTGCTTTAAATCCAGCCATTCTGGTGCATTGCAGATACAATCCCCCCTCCCCCTCCTCAAATACCCAGAAGCTCTGCCCAGAAAAGTAATGGAACTCACCAAGTTCCTCCACATTAATCACAAGTGTGCTCAAGAGCTTTTCAAGGACCTCACAGTTTATTTCTGTTAATTACAAATCTGGCAGCAAATAAGTTTTACATTTTCACATTCCAAAGTGATCTGTATGTACATGGGTATGTGTGCATAGCTATCCACATTTCAAAAATGATTTGGAAGAATTGCTTTGGATCTTGCCTGAGCCTGGCAGTGTTCTCCTACTTGTTAAAGAACTCAACTTTCTTCAGACTTTTGCACAAACTTGGAAGAAAGATACCCAAGATGCTGCTGCTTTAAGGAATCCACTGACTAAAGTTAAGGTGACAAAGGTTGGGCTCCTTTCAGGGGTGTCCAGAGAGTGGACACAAATTAAGATGGAGTCCATGATGGTACAAACGAAGTTCTGTTTGATTTTTATGTGCATTGCAAAAACAAGCAGAGCTTCAACTGCACCACTGTGGCCACCATCTTGACTTTTTGATCACACTCTGGATATCTCTGGGTTCTTTAATGAATAGCAGAGAGATGCTGCACTCATGTAAGATCCAAAGTGCTTATTCTGAAGCACACAGTCATAATATGTAGGGACTGGAAAGATTTTGCTACTTCATTTGCTTATTTGGAAAAAAAAAACAGCATAAAATTATCACCTTTCCTTTGGGATGCTGAGGAGCCATTCAAACAACATCACCCAGTGGAATCTCTCCATCTCCTAGGTCTTGTGGGAGGGTTCCCATTGCCCCGCAAACAGAAAGAGTGCCCAAAGAGCATCAAATACAAAGTTGTTTTGGATTGACTTCAGATTTTTCTTTTTAAATCAGAGCTGTCCCTAAGCTCTCTATAGTATGCTATCAAAAATAGCAAGTTATCAGCCAATATGGGACTCTTAAAAGTCAGGATAGGCGCTTCAAAAATTGGAGTAACCCAATCACACACACACACACACGCACCTTTGCATAACAATAAAACAGAAGGGAAGAACAGACTGCTGCCCAAAACCCTACAGCAGTGTTTCTCAACCTTGGCAACTTTAAGTTGTGTGGACTTCAACTCCTAGAATTCCCTAGCCAGCATGCTGGCTGGGGAATTCTGGGAGTTAAAGTCCACTCATCTTAAAGTTGCCAAAGTTGAGGAACACTGCCCTACAGACTTGAGTGAAGTGCCATTCCTTTAAGAGTTAAACAATCAGGTCCACTGACCAGCTTCTTCAAATGCTTCCTGTGGTTGTTTCTACTTGGATGTACATGCACTGTCCCTTGCTGGTGGCCCTAGCATGAGTATTGCTTGTGTATTCACACACCTGAGGAGTCTAGTAAAGCTTTCCACACCATTATGCTGAGCCTTCTGGGAGAGCACAGGTACTTTAATATTTCAGAGCACTTAATGCTCCTAACACTTCGGTAGGATGCTTTGCTCATAGCAGTGCATTTTGCAAAGCACCCTTTGCATGATGGCAGTCCATAATTTCATTGTCAATCAAACATTAGCAAAATAGTCTTAAGGATTGAAATCTAAATGTTCCCCCCATTCCCAGAGTGTGGAGCATGCAAAGGGGCCCATTTTGCACCAGAAGTCCCTACAATAGAATAGGAAGCCACATACTGACTGTCCAGGTCCATTGTTCCCAACCATCATTGCTGCCCAAGAATAAGTGGGGGCTTCAATAAAAGCTTCCCCCTCTGGACCAGAACCAGAGGCTTCTAACTGCCTGTGATGGCCGAGTTTTTGAAGCAATCCAGAATTAAGTACAACTGCCAGAAAGCTCTATCGTATTATATTATGCAGTTTTGGGGGCAGATCAAGCAAATATGGTCACAGTATAATTAAATCCAATAAATCCCAAGAGTTCTCTGCAGTTTGCTACTTTGGTTGATTGGCAACCAAGCTGCAAGATTATTACCTTGTCTGGTTGTGGTCTGCATCAAATTTATGTCAGTATTTACCGGAAAAACCAATATATTTAGTAAAAAAGAAAGATTAACTTTAAGGCATCAGGGGATAATAGAATTTGGGTTTGAACCAAGAATGTATTTATTTCTTCTGCTGTCATGAGGGACATCTGGTCTCCTCAGAAAAAAGCAAGAGAACTGCGTCTGTATCCATTGAGTGAGAAACTATATACTGACAAAAGATGTCTGCCTAGCAAGCATTGCACGAAGGATACAGCAGTTCTGTCACAGGAGGACAGGAGATGCTGTCACTGAAGACAGCTCAGCAACACAGTCCCTCACTAACTTTTGTTCATGATTGGAACTGGTTGTGTGCATCACCGTAGGCTTGTACCACTTGTGATTCATAAAGCCAGTTGTATCCCTGTCAACCTGCTTGATGTCTATAGTTTTTTGGCCCAAAACAGGAAAGGGTTTATCAAACATCCTTCAGGGTTTCCATCTCTCTTTGCTTTTAGGAAGGTTGAACATATGTTACCAACCTGCATTTGGAACAGAACTTCTGATCAAGAGACAATAAGGATGATAGATGCATATATAATTGTATGACGTTGCAGTTATAGAACCAGTTTTATCTGTTGCCTTCTCCCAAGTGGTATTTTCTCTAGACAAATTGGCTACAGCCATTTTATTTATTTGTAAATTTTATATGACTGCATGTATTATATAAAATAACCCTAGCACCCAACAAACCCACAAATAATAAAAACACAAGATTACATCTCTAATGCACCATCAGGGCCATAATAGTACCCTCTTAAAAAGTATTATACCCAGTCAGTTATTTCCATTGGACTACAGCACCCACCACAGTCAGCTATTATCATTCTGGTTGGGGATGATGAGACCTCTTGCGGAATACATCTGGAAGGCCAAAATTCTCCAGGGCCTTAAAAGCAAGGATTTTCCAGACCTACCACCAGGATCTATTTAACTGGACATACCAGATGCAGACTTCTTTATCCAAAGCACCTATCTGACCCTCACCCATCATTTCTGCTACCTTGTAAGATCCAACAGAGCAGACATGCTTTGGGACCCATCCATTGGCACTGTCATCTGATGTCTGATCATACCCTTCTGTGCCTGCCCTCTGGAACAGCATCCTATTAGAAGTTAAAACTGTCCTGACCCTGCAATCCTTTAAATGATCCTTGAAAACCTGTTTGTTTCCCCAAGCTCTGGGCCAGGTCAGGATGTATCCACCTGGAATGTACTTTCTGTATCAGTTATGGCATATGTTGTTCTCCCTGTTTTTTTGGTTTTATGCATTGTGCTTGAGTTGTACGCTGCTCAGAATCAGTACTGAGTTGGGCAGTCTTACAAATCTAAATTATGAATAAATAGGAAAAATCTTATTAGGGATTTTTTGTTAGTAGCAAAGACAAGAGGTCTCCTCTCCTGAACAGCTCACATGACACCACCAAAATTAAGCCTCTAAATAGCCAAATTGGGGGGGGGGACTTTTAAAAATAGAAATTGGTATATAGTATAAACTAAAGCAGAAAAGTATAATTTATTAATTAGTGAAGTTAAAATTAAAGTCTTTGACCAGAAGTCCCTTTCATCAATTGACCAGATTTTAAACAGAACAAAATATTTTTTAAACAAAAAATGTCTTTAAAACCTGAAGATAGTTTACTGTCTTTGTGAGAAATCCAGTCTTGAATCTATTTAGGTTAAACCTATTAAAAATGATGGGACTTAAGTCTGATTGATTCAGTGAGTGGATTCAAATATGGCAAGAAGCAATAGATGCACTTATATTCCAGGTTGGGTGCCTCTTCCAAGATAGTGCCTGTTACAATACTCATGTAACATCAAAAAATATATACTTTTTGCTTAGTTGTTTACTCCTGTGACAATGCAAAAGACTTACTAAAAGTTGTATGATTAATAATTAAAATTTATTTAATCAGGTCGGATCCAAAGTTAAAACCATATATTTTTTAATAACTAATAGAGGGCCATGCTGTGAACCTCTTTTAAAAAGTGTCAGTGTTAAAAATATAGACTTTCATTTGCCATGACTAAAAAGCAGACATTTTAAAATTACAGTATTAAGATTTGTTTAAAAAACAGAAGAGTTTAACTTGTTTCTAAAGACTTCTAGGAACCACGGAGATCTTACTCCACTTCTGTCAAAACGAGATTCCTCAATATCTAAAAAGAAAAGAAATCATGTTATCAGTCTAACAAGAGTGGAAATCACAATGAATAAATCCTACACAATAAACAGCCAATTTATAATCTGTTATAGTATATAAGTCGATGGTACCATAATTTACTCAACAGCTGGAAATAAAAAAAGGAAAATATTTCCAGATATGTTGTCCCCAAATTACCTTAAGTCTCCCTTAATAAAAAACTTGGAGGATCCACAATGATTAATATCTCATGCCTTTATACCAGTGACTACCAAAGGAAGGATTATCAACACTGTCATGATAATGGAGGGGCAGAAAAACTTTTGACAGCCAAGGCTCATATTTTTACTGTAATTGAGTTGGTATGGCTGAAACTTCCAGTGTTTTGTCAAGGGAAGACAGTTTGAAAAGTGTATTTTGGGTGTGATTAGACCTAAATGAAGACTGAGAACTTAGTCTCCTGAAGTTTTCCTGCTGAAAAAATGGGAAATTGCATGCTATTTCTTGAACAGGTGTCACCAAAGCTCAGTGATGTGATTTCTGGGACCCACTCCCAAAGAGTTTGGAGCCACAGGCTGCCCAAAATGCAATAGAAATTCTCTTTTCCACTGCATGAAATAACAATTCTTCACACTGTTCAGACTCCTTTTCCTGTGGAATTAACTTATCAGTAGTTACATGGCTATCATCTCAAGAGCAATGGGACAGCCCTACTACTATTTTCTTGCATTTCTTATCTTTCGCTGGCTCTTCCTGTCCAATGTAATGTAACATTGCATTTATTTACTAGATTTCTTTCCCAACTTTTCTCCAGAAGCTCAAAGTCGTTGACATGCAATCTTCTTTCATTTTATCCCCATAACAACCTATGACATAGGACTGAGAAAAGTGACATTAATCTTTTAAAGAGGTATGAAGTGACAGAGATCTCTTATCCTGATGTCTGTTTGGAGACAAATTCTGGCAGGCATAGTTCTTCCAGGAAATTCCTGGCTTACTTTCTCCTTCAAAGTTTGGAGGAAAGCACAGGAGGATAAGCTATTCTTGACTTGATACTAACAAATAGAAAACACCTAGTTGAGGAAGTGGAAGGAGCAGGGATATTGGCAAGGTGACCCTGATGCTTGAATACTTGAGTCTAGTAGAAACAAAAACAGAGGAGACAAACATATATCCTGGACTTAAAAAAAACCAAGAATCGTGAGTTTATGAGGACCCTTAGATTGTGCACCGAGTCTGTCTGGGGCAGTGCCATCCCATCCAGCACCAAAGATGTAATGGTTCCTGAACTGGTGGGCCCCAAAATGTAGAACTACTCAGTCTTACCAGGGTTCAGCTGAAGCCTGTTGAGCCCCATCCAGACCCCCACAGCCTCCAGGCGCTGGGATAAGAGTTACTTAATTCCCCAGGGGCAGAGATGCACAGTTAGAGATGCATCATCAGTGTACTGAAGATACCCCATCTCATGGCGATGGATGAGCAAACGCAATGGCTTCATGTAGATGTTAAATAGGAGAGGGGAGAGCACCGAGCCCTGCAGCACCCCACACAGTAGGGGCCGAGGATGGGACCTCTCCTATCCATCATCACTGAATGGAATCAATCCTGGAGAAAGGAGGCAAACCAGCACAGCACCATGCTGCCCATCCCTAACTTCCTGAACAGATCCAGAAGGATACCATGCTCAATGGTATCAAAAGCTGCCAAGAGCTCAAGTAGGGCAAGGATGGATGCACAACCCCCATCCTGCCCTCACCAGAGATCATCCAAAGGGACGACCAATGTCATTTCTGTCCCATACCCAGGTCTGAATCCTGACTGAAAAGGATCCAGATAATCCATTTCATCCAAGGCCCTCTAAAGCTGTTGTACCACCACCTTCTTAACCACCTTCCCCAGAAAATTGTCCAGCATGGTGGGATCCAGTGATGGCTTCTTGAGGAGGGGGTGAACCAAGGCCTTTTTAAGAGGTAAAGGAACAACCTCCTCACTCAGAGAAGAATTAACCACTGCTAGAATTCACTCACATGACACCCCCAGCCTGCTTTCACAAGCCAGGAGCGACATGAATCTAGAGAGCAAATGGCTAAGTTCATAGTCTGAAAGACCCTGTCCATTTCCTTAGGTCCAATAGGTTCAAACCGTTCCCAGATAACTGGGCAAGACTCCACCCCAGATATCTCCTCTGGACCTGCAACAAGGCTGGTGTCCAGCTGCAAGTGAATCTGAGCAACTTTATCTGACAGGTGCTGAGCAATTCCTCCACACGCCCCTGCAAAAGTTTTCCCAAGCCCCCTTTACCCAAGAGGGCTTATGTCACCCGAAACAGGGCTGTGGGCGGCAATCTGCGGATGCAATAAGTGCGGAGAAGTACTGCCACTTTGCCGCCCTTACTGCCACAAGGTAGGCCTTAATAGAGGCTCTAGCCCACGTTCGATTGAGCTCGTCCTTGGCTGAGCACCAGCAGTGCTCTAGACATATCTTCTCTCATTTCATCGCCCTCAGTTCCTCAGTAAACAACAGGGAGTGATGGGATCCATGGGAGCGGAGAGGTCGCATGGGTGCGATCTAATACAATGCCTCAGCTGCCCCCTTATTCCACGCGGCAACCAAAGCTTTGGATGGATATGAATTCTTAAGAAGGGGATATTAAAAGCAAAAATTGCAAATGATTCTAATGAGGACAGCTGGGGCCTGTGTGGCTACAAAAAAGTAGTGAAGGTCTGAAAAAAAGGATATATACAGGAAATGGAAAGAGGAACAGATCACAAAGGAAGGGAGAAGCAGGTAGCCTGAGACTGTAGAGCTGATTTCAAGAAGTAAAAACTCGGAATGTGCTGACATTAGTGAAGAATGCTAAGAATAATTTTAAAAGGTGTATTTAGATAGCTTCTAAATAAAGGGAAAAGAAAAGAATCAATATACCAAGCTTCTCAGTGAAGATAGTAAAAGAAGCTAAGAAATAACAAAGAAAAAGAAGAACTACTCAGCTTCTATTTTGGTTCAGTCTTCCTCAACCCCAAACACCCCCCACCCTACCAAAAATATATTCCACTGGGAAATTGGGAAAGTCAGAATGGCAGGACTGATGTTCATGAATGACAGAAACATGATTTCCAGGGAAAGATAAACTGCATCCTAGAACACTGAAAGCATGAACTCATGGTCTGAATGAAGCCTTATGTACTGTTTTTGAGAAATCTTGGAGAACTGATGAAGTGACAAATGATTGGAGTAGAACAAATGTTAGCCCGATGTTCAGAAAGAAAAGAAACTCCAGCTAACTACAAACCAGTCCACCTACATCAATATTTAGAAAGTTTCTGGAGCAGATCATAAAAAGCTGGATCTGTAAGCACCATAAAAACATGGATTTGTCAAGAACAAAAATTGCAGTATCGGTGCTCATCTTGTTTTTTTATTAACCTCCTTAAGAGATTATGAGAATACTGTAGACATAGTATATCTGGATTTTAGGAAAGCACTTAATGATATGTTGATCAGCAAGATAGTTAAACGTGGGCTGGATGGCATGACAATTCAATAGATGCATAGCTGGCTTGAAATTTGTATTCAGAAAGTGTTCAATACAACTCATACTCAACCAGTTTGGTCTCATCAGACTGGAGACAGACACAGAGTGGGATGCCATGAAAAATCAGTCCTGGGTCCTCTTCTTTTCAATATTAAAGATTTGGATAAAAAGATGAAGAGAATGGGTGGGATAACTAATATCTTAGAAGAATATTCTTCTTCTTTAGAAGAACTAAAATTATAGAAAGAGGATGAACTTTACAGAATGAACTTTTTAGATAAATGCAAAATGCTTCACTAGGGAAACAAAAGTCAAATGCACAGCTATACTTGTAAAAAAGATCTTGGAATAGCAGGTGATTGTAAATTGAATACAAATCAGCAGTGTGGTGTGTCTGAAAAAATGACGAATAGAATTTTAGACTGCATCAACAGAACTGTATTTTCAACACTATGAAAGGTAGAACATTATTGTTCCACTTGATGCTACTTAATTCTTCACATCCCACCTCGAGTACTGTGTACAGTTCTGGGTTCCACACTTTAAGAACGATTCAGAGAAAACTGAAACTGAAGGGCAACAAGGATGATACTCAAACTAGAAAGCAAGTCTAGTGAAGAGAAACTGAAGCATCTTAGTATGTTTTGCCTTGAGAAAATGTAACTGAGCTGAATATGGCAGCACTCTTCAAAAAACTGAAAAGCATATCACATAAAGGAGTATTTTGGTTTATATTCCAACTTTTTGCCTGCCCTTAGGGTTGAACCATGGAAGAATGGCTCCATATGTCATGGATACATCTCTCTGTATCTCTTGGACTCCTGTCTCTGATTTTATTTACTTCGGTGTGTTTAATTAAACAAAATTAAGAAGCTTGCAGCCTGCAAAGCAAAGCACTAACTTCAAGCTTAACAGTAATTTCCAGCAATGCCTCTGGATCTCAGCACCATCCTTGGAAACAAAATGAGGGGATAGTTGCAGCCCTGTGTTTGTTTATGCATCTGCCTACACCCCTTCCCAAAAGACAAGGTGGTACAGATCACTGATTTTACTTTCCAGTTTGCTTTTTGGTAAATGACTATTTGATGACTGGCCATGGCAGTCATTCTGTGAAATACCTATCAGCCCAAATCCTCTCAAAATTCCAGAAGTTTGGGAACTCTTGGTTCACAGAGTAAAGCAACATATATTATGTTCTCAAATACTCACTTTTGATTGTTGATTTGTCTTAGAACAGTCCAGTTACCTCTCCACTCACAGGATCCAGATCAATGTCATAGAAACAAGGTCTAGTGGGAAGTCCTGGCATTGTGCTCATCTGGAATGAAAATAAAACTGGTTTGAGATATACGTTCCAAAAGTGCCTAGTAATGGGGAAAAGAACCTAAACCCTTCCTTGCTGGCTTGCATCAGACTTGAGTCCATTAGCTCCCTGGAACCCATGCTTTATTCCAGGTAGCAAGAATTCAACTCCTCCTTTGATTTGGGACCCAATGCATCTGGGGAATGGTACACATACACAATGCACACCTATGTCCATGCAGAATTTCACCATGACCGTAATTTGCTTTGGTGCCCCAAAAAGAAAAGGTGTAGATCTTATTAGCACCATCCACCAATTAGTGGGATACTTCCCAGGGAAGGCTGGGTTCACCAGTCAGACTACAATTGGGTTTGCTCTGAAAAGTTACTTGCAAACCATAATATGCTAAGCCAGAACAAACAAACAAAAAAAGACATCATGGTTTAATCCAATGTGTGCCCAAAAGTCTACCAGCAATGGGACATGAAAATAATAAGGTATTGCAATTTCATTTAGTCATCAAAGGACTGTCAATTTTCTAGCCTTCCAGCAAAACTTAAATTAAGAGTTTCTTTTTTCATTTATTGCAAAATAGACCCTGGCTATTCTGAGGCTCTTTACAAAATAATAATAAAATCTGAGTGAATTCATTAGCTCAGTCTAAGTTCTCTAGCTGTGAAAACTAAAGTGTCACCAAAATTGTAATAAAGGATTCTAACATATTCTGAGCCTAAATTCTACCGTGTAAAACAGCCTTTCCCTGCCCTCCAGATACGATGGTCAGTGTTTCCCCCAAATACCCATGCTTTTCAACCATTAAGGTCAAATGGCAGGCTATTTGAGGTTATGGAAGCCCAATACATCTGGAACATGGCAATTAAGAAAGGCTGCTATAACGCAACTGACACAAGAACTGCCTTGCTGGATCAGATGAACCAAAGACCTATCAGTCTACCATCTTTACTACTCACATTGGTCAAGCAAGTGGATCTGGGAAACTCAAAAGCAAGAAATGAGGGCCAAATGCATCCTCCTACTCATGTTTCCTAGCAATTAGCAATAACAGGTCTGATCCTTAATTGTGCATATGAAAACCATTGAAAAGTAAATCCTTCTGCAGTCAATTGCTCTCTTGATTTCATCTTAAGTTCTCCATTTTACTGTATTAGCAAGTCTTTATATGTTAACCATTTTTCTTTGCCCGCTGTTTCTTTTCTGTAAAACTTCTTAAGCTGAGGCCAACAAAAGTATTTTTGGGCATAGCCTGGGTTTGTATCTATTCCATATGCATAATATGGCATTCCTAATATGGTGATTTTTGAAGTCTACATTTACTTTATCATACTGTAAAAAATCATGCCATCCAAACCTCAGGCCACGTTCTTCTAGTTCTAACAGTCTCTTAACAACAGCTATTCCTTCATCCAAATCAATTATATTTCTAATTATATTTCATTTAATCGCCATCTATAAGTTCTGACTTTCTTCTTGCATGTTAAAGACACTGGATGCTTCAGTCTTAGCTTCGAGGATTTCTACTTTTTTCCTTAATTTGTTTGACCTCACTTTTAATCTGTATTACAGATTCTGCAAATTTTTTTCATTCTTTCCTCCAAATTCACCAATTTTTCCACTGTTGAGGCTGTGACAGTCTTTCCCATTTCTTCAAACATCCTCTGTAACATCTCTAGTGTAATCCCAGCAGATTGGTCAATCAACAATCCTCTCCTCCCTTCTTTCACTGCTTTTCTAGTAGTAGCCATCTTTCTTAGTTTATAGTCCAAAATGGGGAAACATCAAGAGAGACAAAACTTTACCTTTTTTCCCCCATAATTCTGCAACTGTGCACTTTCATGACAGTCCCTTAAGCTCTCTGTATTTCTACTCTCTATACTGTTTCTGCACTTTTACAACAATCCCTTGTCCCTTTTGTTTAAAAAAGTCCACCGGTCATTTTCTTTGGAGAACCCAAACAAAGCACTTTCCCATGGAGGTAAGTGCTATTAATTGAATTAATTCAAAGGAACTTAGAGTAAACGAAGTCCACACCACTGATACCTTTGTCCATTTAAAAACTTTTATAATCAATGCTCTTAATATGCTTTTTGCTACAAGTTAATTTTTAAATTCTTGTAATTTTTTCTTCTCTTTTAGTCATGCCATGGGCCACAGGCCATAGGAACACTCACCGGGTGGCCCAGTTAAACTGCTGCTCCTAAGATCTCTTTTAGCTCTTAAATAATTATAATCCAGAGTGATTTAGAAATCGAACTTGGTCAGACTCAATGTCCATTAAAGGCTCCACTGAGGCTGCAAGCCTGATTTTCCTCCCTCTGCTCCTGGAACTCTACTTTTGAGGTGTTTGCAGAGCCCCTCCAGGTTCTGCAGGCTTCCTTGTGAGGAGCTTCCTTCCAGAGCACACATGGGGGATCTCTTCAGCTTCTCCTTGTCTGGAGAAGCTCTACTGGCCCGGGCTCATCACGTGGTCATGGTTCCAGCCTCAGCATTGTTTCCATGATTTCGGAGGCATGTCAGTCCACCATTTTCTCCAGCCAGAAGCCTGTGAGTCTGTTTTATCAAATTCTGAGGCTATTCAGGTCTGTGGTTATTATAAGATGCTTCACTGTTTCCCTTGGCACTGTGTATGAAGACAGTTCTATTGAATTGTTCTGCATCTTCCATTGTTCAACTTCAATGGATGACTCCATGTTTTGATATTATGAGGAAGAAAAACTTGGCATAATTTTGATATGCATCCATCATGTTCTCCCTTATTTGCACTTAAAAAACAGACAGCCACCATTACTCTTATTCCCATTTTCAAAGAGATTGATTAGGTGGAGGCACAACAACTTGCTCAGTTATGAAAGATAAATTATATTTACTGAGGTATAGTTTCCTGTTTTCAAGATCTACTCTAGTAGCATAGTCTTAATGCAAAACAGAACCGTAGAGCAGATATTATAGTTTTGCTTGGATACATCTGAAATCATAATATATTTTAATGCAGCCCTTAGAAAACTTGCACCTAGTACAATTAATCATAACTGTTAATCAGTTTTTTTTCTGGAGGTGTTTCATGTATGTATATATTTATATTTATATATGTATATGTATATGTACACACGCACACGAACACAGAGAAAATAAATAAAGTAGGAATCTCCATGACAAGATCTCACCGAGGCAATCTAGTCAAGCAGCAGCATTTTAGATTACTATAATTCAGAAAACAAATGTATTGCCAGGAATGGCCCCCTCCTTAGGTGGAATGAAGCAGTTGTGTGGGCAAGGATCCAAGACAGGTCACCTCCTGATCTGTCAGCCAGAATCTTAGGTGCAAAGCCTTCCTTGTAGCTGGTAACCCCAACTAGCTGCCCTCTGTGCATATATAAATATATACATACATGAAGCAGCTCCCACTCATTCTGGGAGGTTCCTAGATGACATATTGTGAGGTGGCCAAGGTGACTGAGTGGTAAGTCTACAACTAACCAGCTGGAGAGCAAGTTTCCTTCTCCCTAAGACAGAAGGTCTTCCAGTTCAACTCTTGCTTATTTTAATTATATGCCATCTTAGTGACCAAATAGATAGACCTTCCTCAAGATGATCTGTGCCCAATCTGGCTTTAGGTCTTCCAGCAATGCATCCATTGCCAATGTGATTGAGTCGATCCACCTTGCAGTTGGTCATCCTCTTCTCTTTCTTTCCATCTTTCCCAGCATTAGAGCCTTTTCCAGAGAGCTAGGTCTTTGCATAATGGGTCCAAAACATGATAATTTGAGCCTGGTCATTTGTGCCTCAAGTGAGAAATCTGAATTGATTGATTCTATGACTCCTGCACATTACACCTTAAAAATTTCTCCTGCTTGCCCTTACGACAGTATAAGAATTCATTCTAAACAATCTATGGTTATTATTAAGTCTAGCTTTTGGTCAAGTCCTCTGACTATGAAGACAAATGTGGTGAATGAAATATATGGTGGGAATACATTTATTGAGCCATGAGTTTTTTCTGTCTGCCAGAATATAGACATACCATTTTCAGAATTCAATTTACAGGACCTTAAAAGCCAGGATTTTGAAGCAGGAATTCTGAATGGTACTTTTGCAGGCAGCCAATATGATAGGTTAACAAACGGTTAGAATGATCACTGCTGCAGACCTAAGCAGCAGCGTGTGTTAGGTCTGCAGCAGAGGGCTATAAATCTGTCAGAAGTTGCTGTAACATGCTCACAGACTAGTCAGACAAATGACTTAGCTGTTTATTCAAGAAAATAAACAGGCATAAAAAGAAGGAACAGCAACAAATCCTGCACATCAATCCTTATTTGGATTTATAATTCTCCAGTCTTATTCTATCAGACTATACAGACAAGGATTTCTTAATCCTTTGAATAAGAAAAACATTTACCTTCAAGATACCTTTGCCCTATACTGACTCAGCAGCTTATTAGGCTCAAATTACTATCTCTGGATTGGCTAAGGCTAGAATCCTGTACACACTGAATATAGGATTTACTTCTGAGTAAACACGTTAAAGATCTGTGCAAATTATAGAAGCAGCACTAGTGTGCTTTTTCTACATAAATCTTTTGCTTCTACTGTATGCCCTGATCTTTCTCATTTCTCTTAAAAAACTAAACTATAAAGGAGATTCAGTATTTTTTCACCCTAAAATTACTTTTTTAAGAAACCCGTTCAGTCATTTAAAATTCAAGATAGGACACCTATCTCCATTCTTCACTGGATCAAGACAAACACAAGGAAGACATTTTACTGCCTTGTTATTGAGGCAGCAGTTTTATGAGTATGATTTTAGAAGACGTTGAACTACAACCATCAGATCTTTGTATCTTCCCCTGAATCTGGATTTTGGCAAGATTAGAAACACATTCCCTATCTTTTGGATACATTAGCATTCTTCTTCATCCAGACCCATGGACTTCCAAAGTGAAAGCAACAACCTTCTATAGGGTATCATGGTGAGGGGCCTGGGTGCTTGGGTTCTTTCATGTCTAAAAAGTGGTGATGCCAGGAAAACCCTTGCCTAGGGTATTTGAACTTTATAGGACCTCTACCACTGCCGTATGGTCTGTTTTACTTCCAAAGTGCAATAGGTTTCTGGATGGAGGGGGAGGAGCCCTTCTTTGCTCCAGCATACTCTTTCTTTTCACCCACAGTCTCCTCTGAATATTGGCAGTATATAGAGCCAGTATGCTGTAGTGGTTAAGGCATTAGGCTAGACACGAGGAGACTGTGTGTTCTAGTCCCACCCTAGCCAAGAAGCCAGCTGGGTGACCTTGGGCCAGTCACTTTCTCTCAGCCCTAGGATGGAGGCAATGGCAAACCATTTCAAAAAAACCTTGCCAAGAAAACTGCAGGGACTTGTCCAGGCAGTCATCAGGAGTCAACATTGAATTGAAGGCACCAAATAAATAAATAAATTCCATTGAACTCTCAAGGCTACATACACACAAAAACAAAAAGAGCTGAGGACTACATATAAGTTACCCACTTTTGTTCTAACTGCAAATGGGACTTCCTACTATTGAGCTCCAGCTTGTCTTCTCATTACCATAAGCAGCATGATTTTATCAAGTAACTTGCTTCTTAAATTCTCAATCTTGTTTATTATCATTTTGTCCCATAGAAGGTAAAAAAATAAAATAAATCAACTAGTACTATTGATCAACTTGTATAGAAGACTCAAGGTTCAATTAAAACTCAAGTTGTCCCAATTTGAAGATGCCTACACAAGACAAAATGTTTTAATCTTCTGAACATTCCTACAATATGTGCTTTTCTATTTATACCAAAGAACATTTTTGGGGGCTGAAAAATACAACTTGGAAGGAAAACATGTTTCTTTCTCCACTCCTTCCTTCCTCCTTTTCTTGACCCTAAGCCAGTGATACTCCCCATAACATATGAGAAGCTAATCTAGATGCAGAAATGTTATAGCAGAGCTGTGCTTAATAGAGATCTATTTTAAAAAATCATACATAACATGTTGAAGGAAAAAGAATTCCTTACCCTTAAGGAACACACTCCAAAAACAACTCAATGAATCAAAGGCCAGCAAATAAATACTGTTTATTTCAGAGGCGGCCAACATGGTTCCTACAGGTACCAAACTGCCCACTGTGCCTGAAATGTTAATTTATAATTGGTATGAGTAACTGTATGAAATTTCAGGCAGAGTATTTTGATGGGGGAGCTTGAAGCCAAGCAACCCAATACTAAACCAATTGGATCCATCTCAATCAACTCAAGACTCACTGTAACCAAACTGTAACACTTACTGTTCCTACTAAGGGATACAGGAATCCTGCACCCACACTGGCTCGGACATCCCTGATGGGTAGGATGAATCCAGTGGGCACTCCTTTCTGCTCTGGGTCATGAGACAGCGACAAATGGGTTTTAGCCATGCAGATGGGCAGGTTTCCAAATCCCTAGATGACAGTCATAGAAGAATCAATGATTGCAAAAGAAAGGTCATCACCTGAACAGTGTGCCAGAAGAAAGTTACCAAATTGTTCCAAGTCAAATTTATTTGGCTCTAATCTTTCTTGGCTTAAGCAGATCAATTGTATCACATTTCCCCTAATTTCTAACCACGGAACAGTCTGCCTGGAACTGATAGGAGTTGGAATTCAACATCTGGAAGGCCGCAGCCCAGTAGCCCTCAGACACATATTCACACACAGCAGCCAACTGTATCTTGCGCCACAATAAATATCTAAGTTTGATCCACTTAGATGACTTTGACTCCAATCAAAATTAATGGGACATCCAATTATTTTCAACTATACTTTTGCTCTCCTAAAGGAAGTCCTGGCTTTTCAAACTATCAGTGATCTATTATAGTGCTATTGTAATCTTTCTATGTATTATGTTTAACAAGTTATTATTTTATTTAAAGAAATCACTTCAGCTGCTATGCCATTTTTGCTGTAACAGAATAGTGCATGCCTTTACAAGGATCCAGTATGTAACCTGGCCATTGGAAAAAAAGAGAACCACTGGTTTTCAGCGGTTTGGAACATATAATTCAGCTGAGATCTTTAACTGTGAATGCCACAACAGTATATTATGAAATAGCACCAAATAACCAGTGAAACTGCCAGATGTGAAAAGTGCCAAATGTATTTTAAATGGAGCCATAGGAAATTAAGAAGAAAAACCCTTAGGTAGTCCTTGACTTACAACCATTTGTTTAGCGACCATTCAAAGGTATGACAGCACCAGAAAAAGTGACTTATAACTGGTCCTTGCACTTATGACCATCACAGCGTCTCTGTGGTCACATGATCAACATTCAGGCACTTGGCAACTGGCTTCTGACAAGCAAAGTCAATGGGGGAAGCTGGATCGCTTAATGACCGCAGTGATTTGCTTAGCGACCACAGCAAAAAAGGTCGTAAAATCAGGTGTGCCTCACTTAACAACCACTTCACTTAGCAGTGGAAGTTCCAGCCCCAGTTGTGGTCATAAGTCGAAGACTACCTGTATAGCACATTGTTTTTGGAAAGAATGCTTCTGTACGTGTTCGTCTAAAAATGTGTTTGTGATATATGTAATACATCAACCAAAAGAGTCTATCCTACACTTCATATCAAGACATTCTGAACGGCATTCCATGAAAGTGCCATATTAAAGCCATGTCAAAATGCCAAAAGAGGTCTTCTCTCCCAAAAGAGTAATTTTCTAAAGAATTTTGCATTAGTTTTACTTCTTAAAAATGTAGTTGTGCCCAGTTATGCCTGCATACCCATATAAGCTCAGAAGATGCATTAAATTTATAACCCAAACATAGGATATTTGCAGGTGTACCTGTTTGGTATATTGAATAATTTTCAGCTCAGCTTCTGGCAGCAGCTCAATGTCATCTGCCCCATAGATGTTTTGTGCAATAATTCTGATCTTCTCTATAACTGGCAGCTAGGAACATGAAAAAGGGGAAAACACATCAGGCAGAGTTTCCCATATCCTCACAGTATTCTGAATTAAGACACAGCAGCCATTTGGATTGTAGAAAATCACGGCAGTTTCATCAAGCATCTTTCCCATCAGAAAATTGACTGCAATATAATTGCAATAGGAAAATGGCAAGTTTTCCATTTTCCAGCCTCTATAGACAGACAATCTTGGCCAGAGTTCCCCAATCTGGTACTCGTCAGATATGTTGGGATTTGCAATTCCCCAAACTCCTAAATCAATATGAAAATCTCAACATAACTAGGGGACATTGGCTTGAGAAAATCAATTTAGTCTAGAGCAGAATATACCCATCCTGGTTTAACTGAAAAGAAACAACTTTCTCTAGGTATTTGTCCTTTAATACAGAGAAAATGGGATATAGACTACAAGAGGGGTCCGATGCCACCTCACAAAACCTTCCTTTTAGCAGAGTGTCTTGTGCATATACTTAGTATGGACTTTTACAGGGGCTGAAGCCCATATGGCCACTCCTACACAGTTATCATGAACTGCCTTTTCCCCCTTGGCTATACACATAGACTGGGCTGAAATATCATGGTCAACTACAACCAAACAAATTACATTATGGCTTTCTGGGAATAAGCAGCTATGGCTTGGTTCAGACATCACACTCAACCACCACCAATTATGACTTAGCATGATATATGAATTACATAGGCATAAGTTATTGAAGGAGGAGAGACATGTTTTAAGTACAAGCTGGAAGTGTGCACAATGGAGTCTTGCTTTGGTCTTTCCATGATTTAGTTTATATTGCCATGTGCAGCGGCTCTTGCAGCATCTATATACTTTGCATGGAGGAAGTGCTGCTAATTTCAGCAGCGATGAGTAATTTTGTTGTGCTGGGGACTGCACTGGTTCCAACACAACCAACCAGGAGTAGCACAAGTGGGCAGAGTTACTGGTGGGGAGGCAATGACATAATAAGCACATAAGCCCATGAAAGTATGCCATGTGAATGTTCTTTCCCTCTCCTGACTGAACAAGAGTTAAAGCTGTAACATGGTGTGCTTGGTTATGGCTTAGTGAGATATTTGGCCTATTCAGCAATCTGTAGTTAAAACAACCATAGCTTGGCACAAAAGGGGAGCTAAGATACACACAGACTCTGGGAGGAAGGATTAATTTCTCCTCCCTGGGGCCTCTGGGACCTGTTTCTCCACTACTACGAAGTGACTGCAATTCTCCATACTTATTGAGATCTTTTTTCCTGGGGGGTGGGGTGGGGATGATAATATGTGCCCTGTGACAAACATACATTTTGTATACAGGTCATGTTGCATGCACATACAAAGGGGGCAGAACTTTTGTGATTTTGATGAAACTTCTGAATCCTGCAGATGACTCTGCCAGGGGTCTGGCGATACGGAAAAGGTAGCTTCATATATATATAAGTCAGGATAACACAGCATTTTAAAATTCATAATTCTTTCTTTAGGTTTTTCCATCAAGTAAGTCTCTCAAAAAGCTCCATAAAAGAAAATAGCAAGAAAGTTGACAGGATTGGCAAGAAAAAGCTTCAAATTTGTGCAAGGTACTAAAATGCTGTGCTGGTAAGAAAGAAGAAAGAAAAAATGTGGAAGGAAACTTAATGACATCTAAAACAGCATGGTTTCTAGTAAGTTTAAGTATTCCTTCAAATCATCCATCATCAAGGCACAAAGTTTTAAAACTGTATTATTTTCTATTGATTTGATCATAAAAATCAAGTTCTGGGTATTTGGAACAGCCACAGAGGACGCTGGAAAATAATTTGATTGTGCTGCTGACTCAAAGACCATGAAACCTGAATTTGATTTAGCTGGAGAGAGCCAGGATGTTTGTCTGCATTTATAAAGCTGGTTCAGCTAGTATCCCCATGGAACCCAAGGCAAGTATTTCTGTAACCAGCTGTGATAATCCCAAATATCTTATCCTGTTGTCATGATCCCAATACTCTGTTCAATAGCCAAGGTTCTTCACTTTCTGAAATTATTCATTTAAAATACTGCATAACCTCCCAGAGGAGTCCAAAAACAGGAACAGTGAATAAAAGGGGACACAGTAGCATCTAGACAAGCAAGAGGACCTTTCCCAGGGAGTCGTCTTCATGCCAGAATTTCACCCAGCTAAATTTTCCAGCATCTATTAGCAGATTTCAATGTTTCCATTTTTAAATTGTTAGCTTAAACATTTCCTTCACTATTCACTATCTTATTTTTAATAGAATTATCACATTTTCTTTAACCTTCATTAAATCATATGATTTTGGAGTCAAAGTTGACTCCAGCTGAAGGGCAAATCTTTCAATGAAGGGCATCGTAAAGCAGAGTAGTTTTAAGTTAAGATACACAGAACACCAATTTCTGCCAACTGCTGTAATTACTTGAAAGGAAAATGACATTCAAAATGACATCCACCCCCAAAGATAGGCAGGAAAAAAATAACCTCCCTCCATTATCATATTGCTATTTTCCCCATATTGTAAACCATTTGGAAAAAAATTGTCTTCCTTTCAAATACTGTTGTGTGCTTCTACGAATTACTACAATCAGCCAGCCAATGCACCTCACAGGATACACCATTCCTTTTCATACAAAGTTAGACAACAAAGCATAGTCTTCACCTATTTGTTTTACATTTCCTTCCTTAGCATTTCATTTCCCCTAAAAAGATTTAAGATTCAAAACAAAGCCTTACCTCCACTTCATACAAGAACTTGAAATGACTTGGGGCCCGTGATGCCCTCTGCACTGCTTCTGCCAATGCCACGGCTCCTTTACCCCCATCAGCCCAGTGGGTGCATTTGACAGCATCAAAAGCACCAGCTTCCTTAGCCACCCGGATGACCAGCTGTACTTCTGCCTCTGTATCTGATCTGTAAAGACAATCATTAACAGGCTTACTATTGGAGTGCCAATATACCAATACTTGACCTTTCCAAAATTTCATTAGCCATAATTAATATACTGGAAATGCCTTGCCTCTTCTTTTCTCCTAAACTGTACAAAGCATCTTTCCAGTTTCACTTTACTGAACGTCAGTAGCACACTGGGCTAAAGTTACTGCCAGCCATGATTAGTTTTGAAATTGTGAAGATTATGGCTAAAGCTAACCATAGCTGGTTCATCATGAACATTCAGCTGGCCTGTTGCTGTTGCCCTTTAAGATGACCCTGGTTCTTCCCCAGGCACTGAGCCAGGAAGTTAGATGAGGTGGCTATACAAGAGTTGTGTGCTTCTGTAGGGAGCCATGGAGATGAGGTTGGAGAAGCCATCCAGAAGCCTCCAGACAATAACAGGTGTGGAAGAAGCATGTGTTAAGCAGGAAATACAGTATGAGAAAGAGACTCAGACTGGCTGCCCCTGACTGTCTGGGGTATAAGAGGGAGGGAAAGGAAGCCACAGGTAGACTTGCAAGATTTCGTTATTAGAGCCTGTCTTGATAAAGTATATGTCATGTTCACTGTTTCAATCTACCAAATTCATCAAGTCACCACAACCCTCTAAAAAACTTGCTCCCAAGTTCATTGGTCCTTTCCCTATTGTTGGTCTTATCAATCCAGTTACTGTTAAGTTGGACCTGCCTCACAATTTGAAACACTTGCATCCTGTTTTCCATTGCTCAAGCCTGTCCACCACTCCTCCTGCTGGCATCCCCAACCTCCTCCTCCTGCTCCGATCATGATTGACGGCCAACAGCACTTTGAGGTCAAGGAGGTCGCTGATTCTCGCAAGCTTCGCAGCACCCTCCAGTATCTGGTCCGATGGAAACACTTTCCTCATCCTGAATGGGTGTCTGCTCGCCACGTTAATGCTCCTGATTTAATTCGCCGTTTCCACTTGGCTTACCCTTTGAAGCCTTCTGCTTAGTGTTTTCTTTCTTTTGGGGGGGCAGTATGTCATGTTCACTGTTTCAATGTGCGCTGTACATCGTAATGTTTCACATGCCATGGTGCTGACGCGCGTTTCTGTTGGGACGGAGCTGCTGTGAAACCTTGTACCAAGCTCTGTATCTATGTTCATTACAATGGAATGTGTTTGGGTTATGTGCTCTGTTCAAGGACTTTTCAGAAGCCATTAGGAGCACCTGGGATTGTGAACTTGGGAAGATTCTACGGGGGGAGGGATCTCATTTGCACCGAGGGTTTTTAGTTTGCATTTGGCGCGCTTCTATCCTTCTCAGCTTTCTTTGTGATCCTGCATACTATTCTTTAATAAATCAGATATCTTTGAATTCCTGCTCATGAGTCTGAGAGTGTTTTAGAATAGGCATTCATTACAGTATAGTTCTGGTCTTCTTGTGTAGTCAGTTTCCTGATCCGGTCTACCTCATATGGATGACAGTTTTGTTCATGGTGCAACATATTTTATTTTACTGCATTTTATTATATTTATCATTTTCGTTGTATTGGGTGTTTTTAACCCTTGTTAGTAGCCCAGAATTGCCTGCCAAGCAGGTGGCCATATACAGACAAATACATTCAAAATAAAAGGGAAGAATTTGGTGAAGGAAAAAATATGCAGTACCCCAAGACACACCAGAATGTTAAATCCTGGTGAAGAGCATAGTGAAGGGAAAACACCAATCTCATTGGGAGTAAACTACTCAACATTAGGGAGTGAGTAGTTTCAGACTCAGGGCCTGATGAGCGTAAAGGCTGTGTGGGGAGGGTAGAAAGAGAGCAAAATATGGCAGGAAGTCCTGCTGGGTTTTTCTACTCAGCCCTGTAAAACTCCCCAAACCCTTCAAAGAGGCCTGGGTTTGAAGCACCTCATTTCCCTGATGAGAACTGAGCCATTCCCTCAAACAGGGATGCCAGCTGGGAAACAAAGGATCTCATTCCCCTTAGCTGAGGTTGACATTCCAGAATTGCCTTTAGGGGAAGGAAAGGCAAAGAGAATAAACTGTCACTCTCTTTAACTGGACACTCACATGTGCGACTGCTTGCCTGCTTCTCACGTCTCTACACAAAGGGGCCACACCACAAGGATATGCAGAAATGAGTTGTGTGCACTGGGGCTGAGGACTTGAATCTACAAAGGACAGGATGTCTGGAGTGAAAACTATAGAAGCAATTTAGCTACACTGAGCAGAAGATGAAAAACATAAAATATTCCTTAATGGAGGTTAGAGAAACTGGGGGAGGCTTAATTTTTATTCTATTAATGCTTGCTGCAAACTATTAAGCAGTTCATCTTCATGCCATTCTGAGATCACCTCCCTCAAATCACCTGGCTGGCATGAAAAAGCCTTGCTTGTTGAACCAGGGCACTCTGATTTTTTTCAAGGTTGAAATGGAGATGCAACACAAGAGAGCAGAGAGCCATTGCAGCAAATCTCTTGTACCCAATCCTGTGCAGTTTATTTTATTTATTTAAAAGATTTGTATGGCCACCGATTTTAAAACACAACCCTGGGCAGCTCACAACAACAGTAAAAATCCCGAACTAGTAAAACCATAAAATGTGAAATATCACATTTCTATACAAATAGCACATAAAACACAGGCAAGAAGGACTAACAGATGGCTTAGGAGGAGGTAGAGGAGATATTCTACTTACCCCTACAAATGATCTGATATGCAAATATTTGCCATGTTTCCAATTACTACCCACTCAGCTACCTGTATGTGTGAACTTGGTTTCTGAAGATCTGAACTGAGGGAGACGCTTCAGTAGTGAGGTTTCCCTGTGAGGCCTGACAGTTCAATAGACCTTAGAAAAGACTTGTAGTGTTTGCCCGACATGAACATATGTATTAATATTTTAACCACATTAATTTTAAAAAATGGGGAAGTGCAAAAAAATTGTTATCTCCTGCAGTGTGATGTGATAATAGTCTAAGACTTCTACCTTAGATTTTACCACCTTGTTATCCTGCATTGTTGAAGTACTAAGGACATCTCTATAAGCTGCCAGTGAAGTGTAATTTTTAATGTGAACAAAGGAGAAAATTATTGAATATATGAAGAATAATCACATTAACTGTAATTGTTGTGATTTACATTTAAGTAAAATTTCAGTTAAATCAAATGTAATGTTACATCTAGCTTCATCCACTTAATTTATGTCTTGAACCCCTTCCTTGTGTGAGTGCATTTCAAAGAGCATATGTAGCTGGCATCCACCCAAAGCTATGTACTTTGTTCTACTTACTTGAATGTATTGACTGCCACCACTACTGGGACACCAAAAATTCTGGCATTTTGAATTTGCTTGCGCAGGTTACTGCAACCTTTCTCCAGAAGTGGAATGTTCTGTACATGACAGACAAAGAGAATCCAAGGGGTTAGTTTAGGGAAGGAACAAATGCTAAATGTTTCTTGGCAATCACCTATTGAATACTAAAGAAAGCTAGAATGAGAATGAAAGGGGAAAAAAAGATGTTGCTTATCTACATTGTTTTACAAACTTCACTTTTCCATTCACAATAAAAAAAGGAAAGACAGACTGAAGAGAAATCAACAGGCTAAACTGGATCAATTGTAATGAAATAATATTTAAATTCAACTGCAAAGTTGTTTCATTTAAGGGATTACAAGAAAAAAAAGAAAGCAACTTTTCAAAAGAACAATGAGGGAAAGAAGGGAAAAATAATTGTCCACAGCTGATTGGATGGGAAGCAAAATGTAGGTGCTAGTCTCCAAAGGCCAGTCAGAAAAGCCAGGCTTTAATTACTTGTATAACGAGCTCTGTGCTTGCACACTCCCTCTCCATCTATGTGCTAAAATTCTGCCTTTTTAATGCTAGGCTTGTTTAATTAATTTTCCATGGTGTTCAAACCTGTTTTGATATCCCAGTTTGCATATGACACTTAGATTGGCCCAAGTAAGGGACATGAGAAGAAAGAGGAAGCAAGCATATAGGCTTGCTTATGTCATATGTCATATGTCATTCTCAAGCCAATCAAACATGGGGCAATGTTTTTCGGAAGTGGTTTGCCATTGCCTCTTTCCTAGGGCTGAGAGAGTGACTGGCCCAAGGTCACCCAGCTGGCTTTGTACCTAAGGCGGGACTAGAACTCATGGTCTCCCAGTTTCTAGCCTGGTGCCTTCACCATAACAGGTACATTTCTCTGAATCTCTGAGGTATATATATTTACTGCATATACACTCCATAGGCAACACTATTTATGAGCAGTACTGAGATTGCTTTGTGTCTTCTGTCTTTTTCTGTCAAGGGGATATCCAAAACATTGATTTGTTCTGGTTACGGAAACAGTAACACACTTAACATCTGACAGTGAAGGCATCTCTATCAAGGCAGGAATCAGCAAAAGTAAAATCAGTAAAATCAAATATACATTCAAAAGCACAATTATTACCTCTGCGACATATTCTTTGGGCAAGGGGACTCCAGCCATAACCTGAAAAGACAATCAAGGAACAAAAATATATTCTCTTGGTATCTCAACTGTGTATCTTTGTATTCCAAACTGAAACTTATTAGCAGGTTTCTTCGTGAATGGAGTTTGGGAAAGAATTAAGAAATTCTTCTAGAGTGAACAAATTCTCCCCCATCTGTCTGTATATATATTCAAATTACAATTGTTTCTTGTTTGAATTTATATAACAATTTAGAAGCTCCAGGGATGTATAATTTCTGTTCAATATACTGTACGGTCAAAAGAAAACAGTATGGAGGCAGCAAAATCCAAACAAACAAACAAATGTGTAATGGTTAGCATAAGAATATAATAAAGTAACTCTCATCTCAGCCCTAGGGCCACCTGGTTCCTCTCTCCCTAAAGATGGAACTGTCATGTCCATCTTCTGGTGAGCAGAAACATACTTCACCAGTAAGTCAAACTACCATTCTCAGTCACCAGAAATAAAGCCAACAGAAACAGCTATAATATATAAAATAAAACCAACAGGAACAGTTATAATACTATATAATAGTATTTCCAGAGTGGGTCAATGTGACAGGGCAAAGCATTCTCCAAACCCATTCATACATTGTGGAGCAGAAATTCATCTTCCCTGATTTTCTGCTTTGTAGACGAAACAGATTGCTATCATCTTTTGCCTCTCTAATGTATTTGAGGTAGATTCTCAGAGCCCTGTGCACATCAAGCTTGAACCAGTTATGTTCTCTGGGGTGGTCTGAGACCAGGTAAAAGTTGAGAAGTTGTGCTAAATGAAATTTGAAACTGACCTTGGACAAGGAACTGTCTTAGAACCATCTTGACCTGGCAGAAAATATATAGATCCTTCCTGAGATCAACCCTAGTTCCCTAACCATCATATAAGAAGCTAGGGTTACTAAAAGGCTGTTTTCAAGATAGGAATAGTAATGGAAATTTGTCTAATGAGCTTGAAGGAGTTGCTTATTAAATTCCTGAATGCTAATGACAGGTCCCATTCAGGGACATACTGAATCACTAGGTCTGACAGGAGCATTTCCCTAATGAAACAGCATTAATTAAAATTGTGCCACTTGCCTGTCCAGGAGAACAGAAACTAAAGAAGCTGCTTGTCTATGTGTCATGTTTGCCACTAGCCCTCTCTTCAGCCCTGCTTGTAGAGAGTCCAATAGTTCAGGGATCCCTATTGCTGGGGTCACATGTTTCTGTCTTTGCTTCAAATCAGCTGATATATCTTAATGGTGGCAGGTCACCCTGGGGCCAAGTTGGTCTCTACTGCCAGGTCTGGAGTATCCATATTCAGGAATTGCCCAGTTCAATTTCTAGGCTCATATTGGTAGCTACTCTGGATTTGTATGCAGTCCTGGACTTCAAGACAGGAAGGTCAGGTGTTTTGGGAACTGCTCTGGGTATTCGTCTCTTATCTCACTTGGGTAGGAAAACAGCAGCTGTTCAGTGCCCCTCTTAGTGTATTCTGCTGAAATGAACAGAAGGTTGCAGTCTCCGAAGGCCATTCAATCTGAATCTGTTCTAATCATTTAAATGGATTTTGTTGTAATGCCACCTCTTTGCAGAAGTTGGTGGGCTCCCTACTCTTTTAGCCTGGTGTCTGTGGCCAACTGGTCTCTGAAACTGATTGCTAATGCATGTGAATGTGAGGAACCCCTGGTGTGGGTTTCTGATTTGAATGTGTAAGCAGGTCTCTGATAAATCCATCAAACCTATAAAGTTGATTCTAATGTCTCTGTTCTGAAGGTCAATACCCAAGGAACTTATCCTGAAACCTAAGGTTCAGATCAACTCTCCAACCTCCACTTTATTCCAGTATCATAAAGATAAAACATGGTGGAGGTTGTCTTCTGGAAGTATGCGTTCTATTGTGCCAACGTCCCTTGGAGAAAATAGGGGATGTTCTATGTCACTTAGAGCAGTGTTTCTCAACCTTCTTTTCCTGTGGCGCCCTTCCAACCTTGTTTTTCTCCTGTGGTCTCCTGTCCAGGTCCCATTACAGATATGGGACAGTAACTGGTGCATTTTCTGGCATCAAGAAGACAGTATTTGCAGTATAATACACTTTGCTTTTCTGTGGCCTCTTTGGCCCATGCCATGGCCCACCTGTTACATGTTTTTCACCTGTGGACCCCTTGAAATATCCTAGGGCCCCCAGGGGGACATATGGCCCCCTGGATGAGAACTGCTGACTTAGAGCATTTAAGGCTGGTGACCCAAATAGGAGGTTGTAGCCTTCTCTTTATCTGTTTGTGAGTAGGTGATGGGAAATAAATGGGCTCACTGGATAGGCTTTTGGAAATGGAAGTAGCTATTTCCTAGACAGACAGACAGACAGACAGATAGAGGGGGTGGGGAACAACTCCTTCTGTGGTTTAGAACTGCATATAATTCTGCTCTGGAAAAAGCATTATGGAGGGAGGGGAAGGCAGCCAGAGCATCTACGCCTATGCCTTGCTGTCTCCATCCCCTCCATGACATATTTCCACCTCCAGTGTCCTTCAGCTCTTCCCCTGCCACGCAGTTGGTGGAATAAAGGGAAATCCAGTGATCTTGGTTCATGTAATGCTCCAAGTCACTCTTCCTGACCTATGTCCTGGAACTGGCTGCCAAACTGTTGGTGTCACCTCGCCTACCATGAGAGGGGAAAGGCCCCATCACCTGTCATCTCATCTGCCAGCTGTGGCAGGGACTGCTCTGGGAATTGGCTTCAGCCTTCCAGCTGACTGATCACATACACTCTCTTTTTCTATTGCTCTTTCTTCTGGAAGTGGGGACTAGGCATGGGTCAGCTGTAAGAGCCCACAATCATGTTATGTTCCTGCTGGGCTTGCTCAAGGACCTATGGGCTTGTTGGCTCCTGTGGTTTCTCAGGCTGCTCTGGGAGCATGGCTATAAGACCCTCTTAGCTGCAATCTCCCACCAATCTGTTGATGCAGGTGATTTTGTTGGGCTGGTAATAATTATTCCCCCTCTCTTCACCTCCCAAGATGCTGCTAAAGGAAAGCTACTGCTTCTTCTAGGGGCTTCCTCCACAGGACAGAGAAACATCTTAGGCCTGCCTTCTATCTAGAAAAGACAGAAATCCTTTCCTGTAGGCATCATCTCTGGTGACTGTGAATAAAGAGGAATCTGCATGTTGCAAAGCAAAACACCAGCTGTAGCTTTACTGTTATTTATAGGAATGCATTTGGGCTGCAAAAGGTCCCACTGGGACAGCAAAGAGCATCCTAGGAGGTTAATTTGCTTCTGGTAAGTGGGTGTTTTGTGATTGTGGCAGCCATTTTGTGAATAGGCAAATCTCCCATGGCAACCATTTTGTAAGGAAACCTACCACAGGATCTCAAAATTTAGCATTCATCATGATGTGAAACCTTTCTCTCCTTCTTGCTATGGGCTAGAAGGAACACATGTCACTTTCTGCTTCCCTTAAAAACTGTGTGTAGTATCTTCTGGACTGGGAATCATGATAGAGAAAAGTGATTCTGGTCAAGATCAAAAGGCACTTATTTCATCTGACCAGAGCTAGTATTAAGCACAAGCTCTCCTCTAAACACCGAACAAGCCACACTGGAGAAGCAGAAAGCACCTCTGAAGTTCTACCCTGTCTGGAGGAGAGCATGAATACATCTCCTTGAGGAAGAGAAAGAAGTAAGCACATGACTTCAAGCTTCATTATGATTCCCTTCTGTTTGTCTAGATTATGCTAGGTAGCTTTTTGGCCCCAAAACTGCAATTTATGCCAGGTTGTACAAATAATTCTATATATAAAAACATACACATGCGCATAGTCTTCCCCCATCACAGCAATAGAAGAGCATGTTTGCATCCTCTTTCATATCATGAAATGCTCCCCAGCTGCAGTTTAGTCCATCTGTTTGGCAGGCTCCAGGAATACAAAGGAGGCTGCTGCTACGTATAGCCCATGGGCCATGTGGATGCTAAGATTCAGTGTGATATGCTGACATAGCAGGAAAGACGCATGAGGAAAAGAGGAAGGGTAAAATGAGTATCAAAATATGCAGTGCAAGTACAACCCTAAATGAAATTTGCCATTATGAGAATGCACTGATGGACACTACTAGATACAGACAGACAGACAAAAAACAGAAGAGAAATAACCAGTGGGAAAAAAAAGTGAAAATATGGGGCTTCAGCAATTACTGAGATGAACTAGGAGCCATATCAAGCAACGATTATTGTTTCTGATCTTCCAAAATAACTGAAGTTCTCTGGTGGGATGACAGCATTATTAAACCATTAGATGTTTCTAAAGACATTAAAAAGAAGAAAACCAATAGGAAAATCACATAGCACAAGAAACATAAAACCTAATAGTCCAGTATAGAACAGGCGCTTAAGTTCCAGCTGAATGCAGAACTATGACAATATCTGAATGGAGACAAATATATATTTTTCCTAGCATTGGAAAACCACAAATCCAGGCACCAGAGCTGTCTGGTTGGAGAAGGCATTTCATAAGCAGGTCCCTAGAACTGAGACCTTTTCCACTGTAGCCACTCCATTTGGCAGGGATACTTGGGAAAGGGCCTCCAAAGATGACTTCAGGGCCAATCAGGTACACAAGCAATGGGATAAGGAGCCAGGAAATCTGGCAGTCATTATCTTCATCTATCAAAGAAATGATAGGGAAAAAAGAGTCTTTCAAGGGAGCTGAATCCAGCCAAGAGAATCTAGCTGAGCCCAGCATCTTTCATGTTCCAGATCATGGCGCACGAGATTCCCTAAGACCGAGACTAGCACTTACTGTGGGGCCTCCACCGTGCATTTTCAGAGCTCGGACGGTGGCGACCAAGACTACCACATGAGGCTGCAAACCGGAATACCGACACTTGATGTCGAAGAATTTTTCCATGCCGATATCAGCTCCAAAGCCAGCTTCAGTCACTGCATACAGAATAATGAAATTCATTGTTATGTACAGTCTGCTTTCTTTTTTTGCACAGCATTATTCTTCTAAATTTGTCTCCTTCCTTCCCCTGAAGACTTGGGGGATTTGTATTATTACACCCCACCCCCCCAAATTGAGAGTTAAATTCTATTATGGAATTGCTTAAATGTTGTACATGACATGAGGTTTACAATTTCTTCTTTTTTAAAAAAAACAGCAGCCGCATGTTAACAAAAGGCTCAGAGAAGCAGAGAAAGTTTGAGAACAGGATTGTCTCCCCTTCTTCCTCCTCACTGCACAGCTCTAGCAGCCACCAGCGCAAGCCAGGAGAGAGGACAGCTAAGGAAACAGTAACACGAACAGGCAAGCGTGCCTCTCTGCATATCTCCTGTCACCAGCATCTCATGATTATAACTCTCTTTTTTTCACTGTGGTTACCCCTAGCGCGAGTATAGCAAGAACCCTTCCAAGATGGTGACTGAACAAATACCATGCTAAGTAATGGTTGCATATAGTAAAGGTAAAGGTTTCCCTTGACATTACGTCCAGTCGTGTCCGACTCTAAGGGGCGGTGCTCATCTCCGTTTCAAAGCCGAAGAGCCGGCGTTTGTCCGTAGACACTTCCGTGGTCATGTGGCCGGCATGACTACACGGAACGCCGTTACCTGCCCGCCGAAGCGGTACCTATTAATCTACTCACATTTGCATGTTTTCGATCTGCTAGGTTGGCAGGAGCTGGGACTAGCAACAGGAGCTCACCCCGTCACGCGGATTCGAACCGCCGACCTTCCAATCGGCAAGCTGATTGCATATAGCATGTCAGTAATTAGATAAGCCTAAGGAATTCCACAAAAATTACTGGCATTCCAGGGGGGAAAAAAGGTAAGACAGACTCCATGTCATTTTGTTTCTCTCAGAAAATCTTTTGTTAACCTATAATTAACTTATGCCTGTTCTCTTACTCTTATTCACAGTACCTATTATAGTTCATCTGATTATAGTTCATCTGATTTCCTTTACCTGAGGCAATCACTGCCTCTTTTTAACCCTGTAATTCAGTTACGTTGCACATCCAATCACCATTCTTTCTTTAAAAACAGGAGGTAAGAACGTCAGAAGAGCCTGGCTACTGGATTAAGCAACACGTTTGAGGAGGACCTTAGTGATCAGCTCCTAGAGAATCCACCAACACGACATAAAAATAGCAGTAGCACTCTCCCAGTGTGCCTCATAGGCATGGTGCTCCTGAACATGGAGAACCCTGCAGCCATTGTGACTAATGGCTGTTGAGAGAGTGATCCTTTATGCATTTGCCTTCCCAACCTTTGAAAGCACCTAAACCAACAGTCTTCACTTCTTTGTACAGCAGTGCATTTTATAAAGAAACCAGGCCTGAAGATGGAAAGAGGCTTACCAACAAACCCATCCTTGCCAACGAGCTTCAGGGCAATCTTGTCTGCCAGGACAGATGAGTTGCCATGAGCGATGTTAGCAAATGGACCAGCATGGACAAACACTGGATTACCCTGACAGATATGAACAGAAACAGAAGAACAGAAGGAAAGAGAAATTAGCATCTTGTCACCTAGAACATGGCAAACCTACATACCCTTGGGAATATCCTTACTGTATTTGGAAGGACATTTTGCTGCACTCAGTAAAAGTTATTCATATAAGTAAGCTTACATAGGGCTGTAAAATCTTGCACTATCTGGAAGACAAGAAAAATGCATCTCAAGGAAAGTGACCTCATATCTTGAGTATTAAAAGTGGACATTTTGGCAAGAATATTTAGTCTAGTACAGTCTTCCTAACTGCCCCAACATTTCTGGTCAAACCTAATCTCGTCTTAGGGGGAGGGTGTCTTCAGGGACTCCTCAAACACCCCTAGGCTGAAGGGGTGTGCATATCTTAAGGGACTTCCCAGATCTAAGCAGGCTTAGATTTGGGAAGTCCCTTAATTTATTTCTGATCAATTCAGGAATGTAGAATCAAATCTAGCTCCAGAGATCAAATTAAACCTATTTGCTGGCTTGGTCAGAAAGCTGAAATAACCCTGTACATTGGCTTTCCCACCGCTTGAAATGATCCTTCACATGAGCATCTGCTTTGGAAGTCTATAAACATACTGCATTTGTATTGTTTTACATTAAAAAAAAAAACAGATCCCAATGGTATCTGGAAGACAGTGATAAAGCATTTCTGAACTTTGCCATTAGCTAAAACCCTGCAAGGCAAATCAGAACATATTATACAAAAAGTAATCACCCTTTCATTGAAAGGCCCAACCACATGCACCAACATTGAGAAGGGAAGGGCATTCTTGCTCAGTCAGTCTCTGTTTTAATACACGTCTCATTCACCCAAAAGATTAAAAAGCCAACAGGAAAAAATACACAGCAGGGAGAGCAGAATAGAAAAAACCTTAACACTTTTTGTGATGAAAGAGGGAAGTAATGGAATGTTTGAATTGTGCTATAAATAATTTCAGAGGAGTGGGGGAAATAATGAGGGCAAAAGCCCTGCTAGGCTCCAGTACGTGGAACTAAGAAGCAATTCATTAACAAACAAGAGATGTACATGTATTATGTTGATATATGCATGTACATTTTTGGTATATAGCCACAAGAGATAGAAGTTGCTGACATCTGAAATTAGTAGGAGATGCAGAAAGCTGCAGAAAGAATAACAGAAGCAGGAAAAATGCCTGACTGCACTGCCATGGAAAACACAGTGGTGTGTATACAAAGACAATAACTTTGTGAAAGAACTTGTAAGTCAGAAAGAAAACAGAGCTCTGAAAGAGAATGGCCTGTGAGCTTTTGTGGGCTTGATAGCAGCAGTTCATTTTATGTATTAAGGATAATTTCCCAGGAAAGTTTCCATGAAAGAAAGAAAACAGCAAAAAGAGAAGAAGGACGGTAAGCAGGCAGAATGGAGTAATTATGAGAGGAGCAAATATAGGAACATAAGAACAATGCTGCAGGGTCAGGGCAACACCAATCCTAGCCCAGAATTTTGTTTCTAAAAGCGGCAAACCAAATGCCTCAGGTGTGCTCAGAAGCAGAAGATGCAAACAAGTTTGTCATGTCATTTTCCCCCTGCAATTCCCCCAGTCTAGAGGTTTCCAACCTTTGGAAAACCTGTCCTCCATAAATTTATCTAATCCCTTTTAAAGCCATTCAAGTAATGAATGATAATGGATTCCACAGTAGATGGCAATGTGGGAGGAGCAGAGAGGAAACTAAACTGAGCAGCCAATTGTACGGGATATGAAAGAAAGCCTAAGAAAAGAAAGGTCACATCCAAAAATGATAGCAGATGCAGAGACCTGCTTTACGCTTTAGAGTTAACAGCATTCATAATTAACTAATGAACATCACTTCCTTAAATTACAAGGAAAACTCCAAAAGGAAGGTCACAAAACATTTTGGGAACCATCATCCTATAAGTTACACAGAATTCTACAAGCTGGTAAAGCTGGCATTATAAAACAAACCAATGATTTAATCCAAAATTCTATCAAGCCCCACAGTAAATTCTCAAAAATGGTCAAATCTCATGAGAACACTGCATCTTATGAAGTTTTCACGTCTCAAAGACCTGTAACATTTTGGCACCTTGAGATTTGGAGCAAAAATTATGTGAAATATCTTACCAAATTTCTTTTTTTCATTTTAAATGAAATGAATTTTTAAAAAGGCTAAAAGCCTTTTAATTTTTTTAATAAATTATTTAACATTATTTTAAATTAAAATTTGTGAATGTGGATGCTGTTGGGGAGGTCTTATGTGCCATAGCTCCTATGGATAATGTATTGCCATCCTCCCTTTTATCTGATAATCAGTAGAAGCATCTGATGACGATGGTGATGATGCAGTAACCGTGTAATAGACCGTATTTTAATGTATGTCCCTATCTTCAGATAAAAGAATCTGCACAAACTACACTTACTTCCAAAGTTTGCATGAGGTTGGGCTTAATAGCATCTTTCATCAAAACTGCCAGGGCACCGCTCACTCCCTAAGGAAATAAGTAGGAAGAATTATTTAAGTAGCAGTTCTTGCACATTTTTTTAGGCTTATGGCATTTCAAGCTAATAAACCTACTTTTTATAAACATGATGTACTGTTCTCCCAGTTTTTGTGTAGAAATACTATAGGTCATAAAAGGGCAAATTCAGCTGGCCATTCTTAGGTTTTACTTAGAATCCAGTTTGCTCCATGTTTTTGTCTTATTTCAAACTCTACTGCCAGAAATTTGGGAGAAGACAAATTTCTATGTCTGAAATTTCAAGGTCTATTTTTAAAATTATATACTAGATACACATTTAGAAATCCTGAATATATACCTGCTTGTCATCCTAAGAGTCTTGCCAAAACAGACAAGGTCCACTTTGCAAGAACCCCACTAATCGGCTTACACTGCCTGATTTGACTGAAGCTGGCTACGTCTGTCATAGGTAAAGCACATGACTAAAAAAAAGGTGCCTTCTTTGCCAATCTCTAAAACAGCCTCAGAAAGCTTCCCCAGAGATCAAGTCTCTCAAAAACAACACAATATAAAATTGGGAACATCTGAGCTAGCTCAGTTGTTAGATGCATGGAATGAAAAGTGTTTGAAAGTGGTTTTCTAAAAAAGTACCTACAATGATCTTTCCCAGCTTACGTTTTTCAGAAATGTTGATCCAATCCTCCCTACCAACCATTGGCCAACACAGTGACACAGGGAAAGAAGGGCTCAGAGGATCCTTTTCCATGTTCCACAGATGTTGCCTGCTAGAATCTACGTTTTTTTTTTTTTAAGCAACCGCCCACTTGATGCTTGTTTTCGTGCAGTTGCCGACCCAAGTACCTTGGCAAAGCCCACCAACACCAATTCCTGTCTTAGATGCAACATTTTAAATTCAACATAACATTGTTATATCAGGCACTCCAGAGCAGTACTGCACTACAAATTATGCTTAACAGAAGCTCTTTAAATTTTCTTTTGTGTGAAGTAGTTCTTGGCACAGCAATCCTATCTCCAACAGAAGGACTACCAATAACAAGGCATTGCTCCTAGAAGGAAGCTATCTAGTTTCTGCCAACAATGGCAGCTTTGGAGCAGAAATAAGAAAGGAAAAAATATGCCTTATGTTATGTTATGTTATTTATTTAAACCCTTTATATAGCCGCCCATCTTGAACCAAACTCTGGGAGGCTCACAAGTTATCTAGGAGCGAGGGTAAGCCAATTTGGGTTTTGAACTCTATACTCAGTTTTCCACGCCAATGAAATGAGTTACATCCCACAAACATAACTACATGAATATTTTGCCTTCTTCAATCAAGTTGCATTCTCTTCCAAACAGAATCATGTTCAACGTACCAGATCTTCTGTTGTGATTGGAACACCTTTCTTGCTGGAGGCAACCACCATTTTGCCCAGGCGTTGCCTCATATCCTCCAGGCCGTCTGTGAGTGCTAAGACTGCCATGATCTCACTAGCTACTGTAATGTCAAACTGGGCCTGTGGAGGAGGAAAAAAACAAACAGGGTCAAAAATAGCCTTAACTGAACACAGCTGGAGTATTTGATTTAAAAAGACATAGATAGGACATAAAACATATGATTATGGAATCATAATAATCTAGAAACAGAATCATTTTTTCCTTTATTTATTTAATTGTTCAAGATATCATTAAAGCACATAATGCAGAATATAAGACTATGCTTCTTTGCCTATTCCTGTAGAAACAGAATCATTTCTAAACATCTGTAGTAGCCTTTTCCAAATTTGATGCTGTCTAGTTGTTCAGAACTACACCTCCCAGATCTCCCAATCAGCACAGCCATTGATTGTCTGAACAGCACCAGATGATGGAGGGCAGCTTCATGAGCAATGACAGAAAAGGGCATTCTAAAAGTGATGTCGTTCTGTATACGAGAGAGGGCAAAACGCAAAGAGAAAATCTCAACCGTGACAAGCTTCTTCACACAATCACTATCATTGGCAGTAGCAGCCCTCAAAATGGAGGCAATATGGGGATAGGTACATATGGGAAACAGAGAAAGATGCACACATCCTTCGTTCAAGATCAACCCTCAGTTGCCAAGAGATAAAAATGTCTGCTATTCTAAAAGAATCTAAGTGAAAGAGAAAGGACACTTACTGTACGTGTGTATCCTTTCTCAGATGGAGACTGGCCAATTGTGATGGTTCGCAGAAACCTGTCATTTGTGTCCAATACTACATAAGAGAAGGTAGGAAGACAAATGGATGAACATGAGGAACTCAGCAATGACTATTCAACTTTTTATACATGTACATTTTAAACTATTAATGCCATCAAGGTTATCTCACAAACATAAGAGAAGTCATTAGAAGAAAGCTGTGAGAAATAAATTGCTAAGATGGCAACCTACAGGGGTATTTTCATTTACTTCTTTATTAGATGTATGCCTGGCCTTTCCTCCAAGAGTTCAAGGTGACTTCCATGGAGATCCCCCATCATTTTAGCCCCAAAACAACAACCTGTGAAGTTGGTTGGGCTAAGGGAGAGTCACTCAGTGACCTTCCATGGCCGAGGGTAGACTTAAACCTAGATCTCCCAATCCTAGGCCAACACTTCAAGCAATAAACCATGCTGGTGCTCAGATTTTAAATATGCACGTGGTTTTATAGAATGTTATTTCAAGTCACCCGGACATAAAGGAAAATCTCAAAACAAGGTGATGGGAAACAGAATTTGCATAATATAAGGCCATCTTCCCCAGCTGATGCCCTCCATGTATGCTGGACTTCAAATGCCATCAACCCCTAATATCTGGAAGTGATGAAAACTGAAGTTCAGCACCTATAAAAGGGACAATTGGAGAAGGCTGATCTATATTTTCAGTAGCATTGACAGATGCCTGAAAGATAAACAGACTGGTCAACAGTCTTCTGTAGTTTGTTCTTTTCCATCTGCACTGGTCATCTTATTTGACAGCAGGAATTCCCCAAGAAGGAAAAAATACACTGCTACTTTTGCTTAAGCAGTTTTGATTCCAAGAATATATGCATAAAATGTTTTCTATGTATAGGCTTTTTACCTATACATACCCTATGTATAGGATAAAACAAAAAATCCATTTATATGCTAAGAGCTAGACTTTTGAGACTATATTTCACATCTCATTTATTAGGAAATTATATGCAATTAAATTCCCCTTGAAATTAAAAAGTAAGCTAACATGAGATTGAAAGCAAGCGTGGAAAGCACCATAATATATTCCCATCACAATGCTGATTAACAGGCTACTTTTGGAAAAAGTTTCACTGAACTGCAGAATGACGTGCAGTTTTTTGTTGGATATACTGACAGTATAAGGACTAAACTACTGCCTTGTAACTTTGCCACTTCATGGTTAACTTCTATGCAGAACTGTTTAAATTATTTCTTCACAGACTATTCCTAGACAATAAGGCTTGAAAATGCTTTGGAAGAATGGCCTTGAGCCTCCACAAGAGCACCACCAGTCTGCTCTTTATTAAAGAAGCTTGACTTTTTTCAGTCTCCCATGAGAGCTTGAAAAAAGGTGCCACAGATTCTTTGGAATCTCACTAAGTTTAATGAGTAGATTCCTTAAATCCTCCTCCTCATTTTTTTTTCATGCTCATGCAGAACCTGAAAAAAACTTGGGCTTCTTTAATGAATAGCAGACAAGTACTTCACTGCCACGAGTGCAGAGTTTTACTAGATAAGATTCAAGACAATCCAAAAAGAGCTGAAATACAGGCTTCAATAGGAGCTCTATACTTGGCATCAAAACTGGACATGCTGAGGGACATGCCCTGTCCACCTTTAATGAATGTGCTTCCTGACATTCTAGTCAGCTTTTAACAGCAGATTCAGGGAGACCTTGATTTTAATTTCTGATAATGTCCCTAACATATTGATCTGTGAAACAACGGGAAATTCATACAGTGGCTCAAAAGTGGAATCTCTTACTCTATGTGACCCAACAAGAAGGCAGCATGCTGAAGGCCACCTCAAACCTAAGTCTAGCCCTGTGGCTCCTCCACAGGAACAGCAAGGCTGGGGAACAAGTCCAGAGAAGGAGCTCATGCAAAGAGGCCATAGCAGCCTCCTCTCTGAGCAGATAGCTCTGCTGCAGAGGAAGCAACTAATCAGATCAAATTTGGAGAAAACACTTGCATAATTTTCTACCCCTTGTAGAATTGCCCAGCAGTACTGGAATTCCAGTCACGGCAAGGGAAGGTGTACTTGAGTGATCGTGGCTGTCGAAGATAATTTCACATTCCAAAAACAGCCCAATGAAGACTCTACATGTTCAGAGAACAAAGGGTGCAGACTGTTTGGGAGCTTGAACAGGAACACACCAAGTAATAACATTTTGCACTAATAGTTCAATTTACGAGAAAGCCTATCAGCAGGGTTCTCTGATGATTAATAAGGAATGAATTTATTATGTATGTTTAATATTTTAATCTATCTAATAAAGCTGTCTGAGCAGATTACATATGTAAGTAAAAATAAAACAGCTGAAAGAGAAAACAGCAGCTTAAGTCCTTCCATTATTTGTTTTCAGGAAACAAAGAAACAAAAACCCCTTAAGTTATATGCCTTGAGCAAGATGGTTGTCCAAAAGGAAATGGGAGAAGCCCTAAAGGTAAATCAGGAATCTATTTGACCCCAAATCCAAATGGCCAACACATAATTCATACAAGTGAGAATTTAGCCAACTGCTCCTCAAAAGAACAATGGACAACACAATGTCCTGTTCAACCCCTAAGGGGAGGAAGGGCAACTGACAGATTTCTTATGGGGCAGGAAGCAATGACTGAAATCGTCTACCCTGGAGAAAGAGATCCCCACTGCCGGCAGTCCACTTGCAACAGCTTTCTCCAGAGGGAACACAACACCTGCCTCTTAGTTACTTAATTGTCTAGAACTAAACAGAGCCTAAAAATTAAGGGTGAAGAGACTCAGCAGGTATTTATGCCTTGCTTAAACTTTAATCTGTCTCCCCATAGACAGAAATGTCTTCCAAATAGCTTTTCTCCCCTTCTTCTAGAGGTTACTTGTGCTGCAATACCTCGTTGCCATGTTATGCTATCTGGATCAATATCCAATCTCACGAATTTGTTTATTTCATCATTTGTCAAAGTTGCTGGGTCCATTTTCTTAATATGTAATCTCTGAGGAGGAAGGGAATGAGGGAGAGAAAAAAAGAGACAAGGACAAGTTACAGGAAACTAGCCTTTAAGCAAAGTAATTAGAAAAACTGTTTCAGAAGTAACATAAAGGGATGTAGCTGAAATGCAAAACCTATCTGGAAGTCTTAAAATAAGAACTTGAATAGTTGTGCAATTATTCACTAAAAGCAGCAAAATTTTAAAGAAACCAACATTACCTTCAAGGGATCAATGAGCAGAATTCTTAATTTTTATTTTGCTCCCTTAACATCAGTCAAATATATAGGCAGAGAAAATCCACCCTCCCCCAAAATACTTTAATGACTACAGGTGTCTTATACCTGTCAATAACACAGTGCAAAGATAGAAGAAGAAAAGCTACAGCAATGGAGCACAATCTGAATACCCAAAAGGCTTGGGTATGGCCCGTAAAGAATCTCTAAAATTGTTATCAAATTGTGGTTTTTAATGTGAGAAAAAGGGAAAATAATTAAACAGATGACTGAAGAGTAACTGTATTAACCATATTTATTTTAATGAAATGTAAATTAAATTAAATCAGCTTTAGTTTTTGTCCTGCCCCACCAACTATGTTTTACAGAACCATGCCCAGCATGCCATTTAAAGGCCAAATGCACCCTTAGCTCAGAAAAAGATGTATGTCCCTGGGCTAGGCCTCCAGAAAAGGTCAGGGTTACATCCATGCATCTATCTGGTTTAGATCATGCCATATTCAAGCCCAGAGTCATGGCCCATCATACTACGTGGGGTACTGGTATCCGTCTTCAACCATTCCTGATGGGCAACTGGGGAAGCCATTTTTAATAATCTCTCAGAAGGGCTTGGAGGGACATTGTGTTGAAGAATTAGCAGTACTGTGGGAAAATTAGTATTAAAGCTTCCCAGGCAACTATAATATGAACAAATATGAAAAAAAGCTCTCAGAAATACCTGATGGATAAAATATAGGGTCATTCTTGTAAGGCATGGTTCTCCATGAAATGAATGTTACTATCTGACATGAATTATGATTGTTTAGCACAGCTTTGCCTTTGCCACCTGCTCTGGGAAGACCCTGTTCTGCCTCAAGGAAGACATATTAAACTAGGCCACATTTGTCTGTGCCAAGTGCGTAAAAAGTTAAAACTCTGAATTATCTGAACAGAGGTTCTAGTATTGCTTTGGAGGAAAGGAGGTGAGGATACTGCTATGATTATTAAAAAAGGTGTCAGGAAGTGATGCCTATCAGTTTCTAATTTATTACATTTTATATATTAACTTGCTTATATTTTAAGAGAAAATCATCTATTAAAATTCTGAGTATTCTGAATCCATGTGGTGTCCAGTGCTCTAAAACCTCGTTTGATAAAGCTGGTGGCAATGTAATGTCAGACTTAAAAAGGCTCACAGAGAACAATGCCTGTGTATCCTCAGAAGTTTAGTATTTGAACGCTCTTCCCTTTCCCTACCAACATGTTGAAGAAAATGGGTAGTGATTAGATTTAACTGGAAGGTGATGGGACAGACTCTTGACATTTGCTCTATATATCAAGTTCTATGCTTGTGAGCATGTCTTAAAAAAGCAGCCTTGAAGATAACTTCAGAAGCACAAATGGGATGGGAATTACAAGGAAGCTCACCTGTAGTCTCCGGATCTGGATATCAGAGAAATTCCTAACACCATCAACTGAAGGAACCAACCGTGAATAGAGTGCCTTAAAGAACAAAGTGTGTAATTAGGAGCTCTGGGTACCCAATAAATCTCAGATAAACAGACAATTCACAGAAGACACCAGAAGGGAAAATCATTAATTACATCATATTACCTGATCAGACTGTGTTGCCTCATGGAAGATGCGGGCATCAACAGCAGCAGCAACCAGGTTATTGGCAGCAGTAATAGCATGGATGTCACCAGTGAGATGAAGATTAAACTTCAGAGAAAAAGAAAGCATAGAAAATATCCCAACAGTTATCTCAAATCCTTGACTGAATCTAATTAACTCCCCAAACCAAGCCTACAAGATTCTAGAGGCAAGGCAGAAAGTAGTTCTCTGATATGTGATAGGCAAATGCCTTCTGAGAGAAAGAGAGAGGCCTTCTCCTACATTGATTTCTTTTTGCAGAACTTTCTGAAGGAGAAAAATAAATTTCTCCCCACCCACTGCACACTTTTCCCACCCTAGCATGAGATTCCACCTTTGGTTGCTTCTAAGTGACTGAGATGGTTCACTTATGCCAACCTCTCCAGAGCCTGGCAGGAAATTCTAGTAGCTGTTATTGAAGACATCTGGAGAGCACCAGTTTGATTAGCTAAGCACAAATATGGCATGAAGAGAATTTGTTATATATTTGGTTTTTTTCCTAAACTTCTAGGAGGCATGCCAAAGTTTCCTTTTCTTAACATGGTTAGGAGGGAGATAGCTGAGATGATGGTTGTGATGGCGCAATCAAACTTTCACCCAATGTACATAAAAATAGGTAGAACTTCAATCACACCATGATGCCCACCATCTTGACTTTTTAGACCACACCCTGAAGACACCCCCTGAATCTGCCTAATTCCACTGTGAACCTTTTCTAAGTCAGGTTGTGATAGCAAATTCTGTAAATGTATTTCAGTGTACAAAGTATTACTTTCCCTTTAATATATGCCCAGGGTTTCTCAAACTTAGCTACTTTAAATTGTGTGGACTTCAACTCCCAGAATTGAAAATACACACATCTTAAAAGTTGCTAAGGTTGAGAAACCCTGGATATGCCTGACCAGTTTACTCCACCAGGGGCTCTTACACTTTAAGCTGCAAGTGCTACAAAATCTTAGTGGTTTATGAAACTGAGGATTACTGCAATTCCTTGACTTGTGGTCCAAATGTTTAGAAAAAAGGACTTCAATAGTACCATTTACAATACATCTCGTATACAGTAAGGGGCACTACCCTACTGAGCCTCAAACGTGTTGATCTGCAGCAAGGCTGATATATGAGGAGAATTTAATTTGTTCCTTATTTTTAAACAAACTAATTTAATTTCCAATACCTGACCATATACACAGACTGGAACAATTATCCTGATTGCACATTTCTTTAAATCTTGTCATCAGTTCAAAAATGCATCCGTTCAAAAAAGATGTACATAATGGAATGGATTTATGATTGAATGCATGCAGAACTGACAAAGACTGGAAATATATCCATCCCCAAGCTGAGTGTCTATGACTATGGGGAGTCATACATCAGGATTAGATTTCACAGGTCCTCTCCATGTAATATCAGGGGAAAGAACTCCCATCACTCTAAATTTCAGAACAAGTGGGTCTTGACATTCTGGACCACACATATGAGAAATGCACACCCAGAGCCAATATTTATATAGGAATAAATCTGAAGTTTACCTCTTCCATAGGAATAACCTGAGAATAGCCACCTCCAGCTGCACCACCTATGTAATGGGGAGTATGAAGGATAATACTATGCATCAAACTATGAACATTAAATAGTTACACATCTATTCATTAGAAAAAAAACTATACTTATTTTAAAATAGATGCGGCATCCTTAACAAGAATCAGTACTAAGTGAGGACTTACCCTCTTGCATTCTATTACCACTGATGAAAATAGATCAGGTACTTGTCCATAAACTATTTCATGTCATCATGCTAAAACACTAAACCTAAATAATGGGCATTATCATGGTGACAATTCTACAGATGTTTCTGCTGGTACCCTCTACTTGTGCATTCTAGCAAACTTCTTATAAGCAGTCCTTGTTTAGTGACCACAATTGGGACCACCAGCTCAGTTGTTCAATGAAGCAGTTGCTATGTGAAACTGTGACTGCTTATGATCTTACTTCAGCTTTCCTTTGCTTCACAGACCTGCGAAGGTCGTAAATGTGAGGATTGGCCGTGAAGTTACTTTTCCATCAGCACTGTAACTGTGAATGGTCACTAAATGAGGCAGTTGCTAAATGTGTACTACCTATATTTCCTCTCACCCTTTCAAAGTTTATACAACCAGAAGAATAAAACTAAGCAAAACTGTTTGCTTGGAAATAACCAAAGATTGGAGTACCAGGACAAATGCTTCCTGGGGGGGGAAAAAGTGAACAAACCAAATCTACTGATCTGTAGAAGCACAAGCTATCAGAGAGACTAGGCTGAATCCTTTTCCTGCTTGCTTCTCAGCAGGACAGTGACTTGATCTTTCTACAATCCACCAGTTAGGTGAAGTGACCTCATAGCACAATGCTTTTGCTGTCACTCCATAATGTGACATGACCAAAACCAGAATACAGGAACATAACTAACTCATGACGGGTCAGATCATTTGCTCCTATTGCCTGAAAAGCAACTGCTCTCCAGAAACACAGGTCAAGGTTTTCTTTCCTTATCATCTGCTAGCTGCTTCAGTGGAGAGACCAGGGAGTGATCCTGGACCCGCTGCATGCATACTGTATACAACTGGCAAGGTACAGCTCTGCCTCTGGCACAGAATGTCGCAATCTGTACCTTTAATTCCAAAAGTAGGCCCTTGAGAAGGCTGACGAACACAGGCAAATGCATTCTGACCAAGGTGTGCACCCAAAGCTTGAACCAGCCCTATCGTGGTGGTACTCTTCCCTTCCCCCAGTGGCGTGGGTGTTATCCTAGAAAAAACAAGTAACAATAGTTTTAAAAACCAGATAAATACACAGCTCACTGAATTAAAATATGCACTGATATGTTAAGAGAGCACTACTTGGCCATTAAAAGGTCAATTTGAACATGCTTGCTCAGTTTAAAGGGACAGGCATTTGCTGCAGTGGCATAATCGTGAATACTTAATTAAACATCAGATGGGGGTTCTCCTGGCCCCTTCTCAACATTTCAGGAAAACTTCCATTGATTTACCCTCAGATTGTATTTTGGGGCTGACAAATTGAATTATAATTTTTATATTTGCCTCTTTGGGGCCCAGTTTCACCCTTGGTATATACTAGAGCTATGCTTTGAGGTATTTTAAGACTGGGTTAGCCATTTAAGGCATTTTCCTTTGAATGCTAAGGACGGTAATAAACGCTTTTACAGACTTGTCATGGGGAGCTGTTATTCTTTCTCAAAGCCACCTGGTCCAAAAAATCTGCTAGCTAGCTAGGGTGCAGAAGTAACTTAAGGCAACTTACCCTGTTACTACAACGTATTTGCCATCTGGTTGATCTTTGAGACGCCTCAATGTTGACAGTGAAATTTTGGCTTTGCATTGACCGTACAACTCTACCTCATCTGAAATCAAGCCAATTTCTCTGGCCAGCTCACCAATGGGCTTAGGAGTACAGGACCGTGAAACTTCGATGTCACTGAAAACCAACAGTTATATTGAGAAAGGAGAAGAGAGCATTCTTATCCCTCATTAAATACTGGGAAAACATAAGCCACGCCTAAATTTGGCCTTTCTCTTTGGACTTTGAAAGCACAGGCTTTCTGAATGCTCTTCTATGTGAAAGCTTCCCCAAAGTTTGGAAACTAGCATAGCAGGAAGAAGGATGGGCCAAAATCCCTCTCCTGGATATGGTGACTTTCCTACACATTTCAACAACCAATTCCAGCTTTCTGCAGCCCACAGCTCCTCCTCCTCCAATGATGAAGTTAGCTCCCAAGTGTCAATAGCTCTACAGTCAGCAGTGGCAACTGAAAACCAAAAGGCAACTGAAGTATAAAAATGCATTTAGGAAAAACCTAAGAGGTCACAAAAAACAAAAATCCTCAAAGATAGCTGACACTCCCAGAACTTTCCAGCAGCTGAGAGTTTATTGGAGAAGAGAGAAGAAAATGGGTATGGAATAGAGTGCTCTGAAGGAGGCATAAGTAAGGCATGATATGAAAAGAAATATTCCATGCTGTGACACTACTACAAGTCCACTTGTACATGCTATCAGTTCTACTTTCCATTCAGTCCATTTTCTCTACACTACCAGAAACCCCAGTAGAGGCTACAAAAAATTCTCTTGTACTCCCTGTCTCACTGGGCCACAGTAAGTTACCAACCTGGACTTCCATTTATAGCCTTTCTAGTCTAATTCTTACTTACCTTGGAACAGGGGTTATAGGGTTGAGCAGGCTATACTGAATATTCCACTTGCCAGGCTGGTATTTCTCAAGAAAACGTTGAGCGCTTTCTACTGTACTCTGAATTGGTATTTTAAAAAAGAAAACAACATAAAGGTCTGTTACTTTAATCAATAATCTTATCTGTTCTGTCTTGTTAAGAAAACTTAGACAGGCTGCATAATATAATTTGCAATAGGCAGGAAACAGCTCCATCTGTTTTAAAGGCAGAATTATGTAAGCATATGTGCACATCTTTCATTTGCATTTTTTGGTGCACAATTTATATTACTCTTCAGAAACCTACTTCTGTATATATCTCCTTAACGCTTCAATAAGCATCAGAACTCTGTCCATGTTCCTTCTCCAGGGCTTTCATTTATTGTGGTGCACACAGCAAAGTGGCCTTGTTGCCTTTTTTTTTTTTTTAGATTTTATTTTCCTGCCTTTATTATTTTTATAAATAACTCAAGGCAGGGAACATACTTAATACTCCTTCCTCCTCCTATTTTCCCCACAACAACCCTGTGAGGTGAGTTGGGCTGAGAGCCTGGCCCAAGGTCACCCAGCCGGCTTCCATGCCTAAGGCAGGACTAGAACTCACAGTCTCCTGGATTCTACCTGGTGTCTTAACCACTAAAACATCATAACCCCAGGACTGTGAGGGTTGTTAAGCAGGAAGAGGCAGGAATCCCAGGCCAGCAGGTGGGCAGGTGCCACATGGGGATGGGTGGGTGCCGTGGACAGGTGCTACAAAGTGCAGGCAGGTGCACAGGTGCTGCAGGTGGTGCCACAGGCAGGCTCTATGGAGTGTGGGTGGGTGAAAAAGTGGCAGGAGCAACTTCCAACTCCCGTTGGCTTCCCCATTGACTTTGCTTGTGGGAAGCCAGCAGGGACCGTCAGAAATCGTGGTTGTGTGACCACAGCTTGCTGCATCATCGTAATTGTAAACCAAGCACTGAGCACCTGGATTGTGATCACGTGACTGTGGGGACACTACCACCTCCAGAATTCTGAGGACTGGTTGTAAGTCCCCCTCGTTCAGTGACATCGTAACTTTGAATGGTCGCTGAATGAGTGGTTGTAACCTGAGGACTACCTGTATAATTATTTAAAATAGTATGTTGTTGTTATTATTCTGCATATAGAACCTTATGAAACAGATTGGCCATGATCTAAAGGTATTCTGGGAAAACTAGAGGATTTAAAGCTGTATGGGATGAAGCAGAGAGCGCTTCTAGGTGTCTGTGGCCCACAGAAACTCAATGAAAAGGGGAAAAAAGTGAGGGACTCACCTGCATCAGCATTGCAACGGTCATTGGTCCAACCCCACCGGGCACAGGGGTGATATAAGCCGCTCTCTCCTTTGCTGAAGCATAAGCTACGTCCCCAACAACCCTCTTCCCACTGGGCTTTGTGCTATCTGTGAAGGAGAGATAAGGCGGCACTGGAGAAAAACAATATCCCCAAAACATACCAACCCTATAAGAGACAGCAGAAAATAAAGCTTAAGTTTAGCTTGCAGTGACAAAACTTACACCCACACTAATATCCCTCTTGGCATTGCTAACACACTCAGCTATCCCTCCTCCTCTTTCAGATTTGTTTAAAAACTGCTTTGTTAGCGTGCTTGTGAATAAACATGACTTATCCAGGCTTGAGGGCAGAAGGACTCTGGAAAACAGTAGATGTCTTCAAGAAGCAAGGTTTGCTGAAAATGTCTTGCACGTAACACAATTGCAAGTGGCTGTACTTAAGTATCTGCCAGGAAATAAGAAGTTTCCAGATTACTGAAGAAAGCGAAAAGATGGGAGGGAGAGGAACAATAATCCTGCTTTAATGGGGTGGAATCAGCATTTCAAAATGAGGTTTAACTCAAGATTTCAGCAGACTTAGAGAAAGCACTTTTTCATCAGGTTTGGGAAGGTTTTCAAAAGGAACTTTCTAGTCTCAGCAGCTTGGAGGCAACTTTGTATTTATTAAAACCATCCTTACTATTTCAGGCAACTGGAGGCAATCGCTCGGGAGATTAGCTGTTTTGTTATTGCACTATGCTGGGAAGAGCTACCCGTGGCCCTTTGCTTGCTCCATCAGCCTTCGTTGTTCAAGAACAAAGGGAAGAATAGAAAACAATATTGAGCAGCAGAGAGCATGATTTCTTTATTGCACGTTGCAAAGACATGAAATGAACTATCCTGGACTCCGTAGGATTCTTGGATTTCATTTAAGGAAAGGAAAAGGAATGAAAATTAGAAACAAGTCTCTAGTGGCAAGGCAAATTAAAATGTTGGAGGTAGCTTTCTCCTTTCTTAGAAGATGGCTAGCAGAGCATGTTACTCTAAAAAAAAAAAAAGGTTCAAAAACATACCCACTGTTCAATAAGTAGATTTTAATATTACCATAATTTCATACCAGACCTACTGTATGTAAACAACTTCACTCCAAAACACTTTTTCTATTGTTTTTAATTATGGTTTTAGTCTTGGCATGGGATTCTTTTACATGGCTACCTCAGGAACCCACCAAACAAAAGGCTCCAAATAATTATAGCCTCCTCTTGAAGTTTCCCAAAAGTATCCTGGGTCTCCATAGCAGCAGTCATCAAACTAATGGCAGGATTTAACGGAAGCCTCAATTTCCACACAACCAGGTTCCTAGCTGCTTGCCACATAATTAAGAATAAGATGTGTGACTGCCATTCCGCCTCAGTCAGCTTCACTCCCACCAAAACACTTTCCTCTGGCATAAAGGTATTGCTGGAACATTGAGAGCAAGAAGATACAGCAACTGTCTTTGGGAAGTCTGAAGCATACCTCAGGCCCAAAGGCTTTGTGCCCCTAAGGAGTTGGGAGAGCCCACGTTTTGACCTTTATTCATTCTGAGGGCTGAGGAAGGGCTGAGGAACCAAAGCATATTTTTAAGGCCTTAAAACTGGGAGTTGAAGTCCACACATCTTAAAAGTTGCCAAGTTTGAAAGACACTGCCTTAAAACCTCACATCCTCCCCCTCCCCAAGATGGGTGAAATGTTTTGGGCCTGTTGCGTTCCTGGTGTTCCCTGAACGTTTTTTCCTTGCAGATGTTTCATTACCAGGCTGGGTAACATCATCTTAGAGAGCCATGTATGGCCTGTGAGCCTTAGTTTATTTCAAGCTCAAATTCAACATCCCCTGAATGTGGGAATGAGCCAGCTGGGGTCTTCCTCTTGAGAAATGATCCAGCTAGCTATTGTTGTACCTCACCTTTTCTTAACCCCAAAAGCAGATGATGAAGTGAGCCACAGTTGCTAAGATATTTGAAGAAAATGAGCATCTTTATTTAACCCTTTGATTAGTTAAGAGCAATTAATGATGGATCACTTACAAAAGCAGCCTTTCTAGAAGTGCAGCAAGTAGGAGGATAGCAACTGTTTGATAGGTGTGACTAATCCTCTCATTTTCTTAGTTTGTTGAAATATCTTAAACTTCAAATACCTTAAACTGGAGAGCAGATGGGTAGAGAAGCCCTGCTTTACTAAAGAGGAATGTTATGCAACCAATCTCTGGTTTATTAATTTTTCAGTAAGGAAGCAGTGATTTCATCCAAAATCCTAGCAAGATTATCCATTCAACTGAACAAGTCCTTGGCCACATGCCATTCATGGTTTCTTTGGTTTCGGCTTAGTACTGTGAACCATGATATATGGTTTGTTTAGCACATTGTCTAAACCTAGCCAAATCTGAATTTTTCAACAAACTGTCTTTGTGAATATAGCTGCAGAGTTCCTTGGAGGAAGGGCAGGGCATAAAAGTCATACCTGAATAAAAACACTGCAAGAGACATGTCAGAATTTGCAGTCTCATTCTTCCTTGGATCTCATTTGGTGGTGATACAGAGAAGGTCAATGGATACATTCAGTCCTAACTACAATGCCCAAGTGATGAGAAGTAGCGCTGCCCTCCCACCCTCCATTTCCTCCACAGACACCTCTGCCAAGGTAGTGTCTATGCAGTTACTAGGGGACTGAACATTAGAGATTAAGAGATATTGTAGAAGATAGGAGATATATAAATATTAAATTTATCTGTTTGTTTTTCGCAAGGCTGCCAAGACCACTTTGAGCAGGCTTTCAGGAGGTGGCTTTGACTGGATTTTATGACCCCTGTTTTAGATAGATAGAGATAGACAGACAGACTGACTTCTGGAAGAGCTGTGCTGTAGTTTTTATCTTGTCTTTTATAACTGTTATTAGAAGTGGGGTGCCATGAAGTTCCTTATGTTGCTAGCACTGTTGCTGCTGCATTGATGTTGGGATTTCTTTAGGGACTGTATTATGTATGTAAACTGCTTTGTGTAACCACAAAGTCAGAGGGTCTGGCCACCTGGTATCTTCTGGATGTTTCTGATTACATCTTTCATAAAATTTGATCAGTCTGGAGCTCAGAATATTTCCAATGTCTGGAAGGCACGACTGCAACACCTGACCTAGTATTTCCGTATTTGACTGGGAGGTAACAAATTGAGTTCTGCAGGGAATTTATTAGAGCAATTTGTAATATATTGCCACATATTACAAACCCTAAGATGTAATATTAAACATTACTGTCTTCCAAGTTTTTAAAGCATAATTTTATTTCCTCTTCTTCACTTTCTAATCCCTATTCTCCCCATCCCCAAAAAGAAAGATTTCAGAGAAGGTGGGATCTGCTTCCAAATTAGGGTCTTTAATTGGCTGACTGAAACACTAATGAGATGTAACCATTTTCTCCCTCCTACATTCACACACACCTCTATGCTAGTTAACATATATTTGCTAACAATTTTTCAAAGTCAGTCTTTAATATTACCTGGTATGTGATTGATTCCACAGTCAATCACTACTGAACCTGGTTTGATCCATTCACCTTTCACCATCTCAGCTTTGCCAGCTGCAACCACCAGGATATCTGCTTTACTCACCTGCAAGCACAATTTGTATTAACCTGGTTTCACAAAGAAACATGGCTATTAAGTTTTCTTTCTTTCCTGCTGTGCCTCTCCCTCTTTAAGGTGATTTATCTATTTAACAAGGCCCTATAATGTGCATATACATCAATCCTTTTAGTCAATTAAAATAGGAATATATTTTTGTGTTGAGCAGCATGTGGCTCCCTTCTCAGAAATAAAAATCAATACAGAAATCATTTCCCCAACATTTTGCAATTACCTGATATTTCACCTATCAGCAAGAGTTCATCTTTGTGGAACACACATGCAAACTAACAAAAGTGCATTCCTTCCTTGCCTATAAAAATTATAGCATACCAGGGAGAACACTAGAATATTGTTTTTGACAGGCTAACTTCCCATAAGCAGGGAACCATGACAGAAGGAAGATTTGATTTTGCAACTCCCCATACCCAATTATGAAGTGGTACATTTCTACACTAAGCCATTAGCAGATACTTGGAAATAGCATGCGACACATTCTGTGATTATTCATGGCTTTCCTCAGATTTTGTAGTTCTTTGGCTACAGAGCTTAACAATTGTTCCTGCAAAGCTGGCTCCTTGTGAATCCACATAGACAAACAGTGGCTCAGGCTGGTTGTATTTGAGTTTCACAGAGACTCTTCTTGCTGAGTGTTTCTATAGTAAGCCAGAAAGTCACTATCCAGATATAAAGTGCTAGTTTGGACCAAACACCCACTTGAATATGGCCTTAAAGAAGCAATCCAATATTGCAAAGGTCTTCTACTTCCCAGTATTCTTTCCAAGAGGAAATTACAGATTTTCCCGGGATTTTCCATATGCGGACATATACCTTAGCATGGAATTACATCTCCTTCCCATGATCACCCACCCTGTTAAGAAATCCTCTGCATTTGCTGAACTATATCCACCTGGAAAAAGGAAGCTGTTGGGGAGAGGTTAACACACTCCCTAGCAGAACACATGCTTTGCACACAGGAGTTTCCAGATTAAACCCTAGTGTTTGTGACTGCAGAAGAATCTAGAAATAATCTCCAATGAGTAACAGCTAGACCAAACTTCCTCAACTGGCAGTCTCTGGATGTTGGCTGGGAATTGTTGGAATTGCACTCCAACACATCTGGATGGCCACATGTTGGACAATGCTTAACTAGCAATACCCTTCAAGATGTGCCACTGATCTGATCTCTGCCCATTAGAGAGAGGGCTCTGGCTGAGCACTGTCCAATGGGATCCAGAGTACTTATCTCATGTTTGTACGCCCACAACCAGTAGTATAGCACCACAGCATAAAAATTTCCCTTACTGCTCCATCAATGCTAACTTGAAGGCATTATGGCCAAATAAAAATAGCAGTTTAATCTCAACCAAGTGCTACAGAGCCAAGATCAGACATCAAGCCCCAGCAGCAGTTTCAGGGGGTACCAGCTGCAGAGGTTGAACCTGGATTTGACTTGTACCCTACAGAGGCCAATACAACTATTCAGAGACAAGCTTCAACAACAAAGGGGCCAGAAAAAGATGTTTTGTGCTGAAAATCATTATAACAGCCTTACTTCATCAGCCAGCGATGCAGTCTTGGAATGACAAGTGGTCACGGTTGCATGGTTCCAAAGCAGCAGGTCATGCATGGGAGCCCCGACTATCTTACTGCGTCCAATTACTACTGCTTTTTTGCCTGCTACTTGAAGACCTGGAATGCAGAACCCAGATTTAATATTCACATCACAGAAGCTGTGCTCTGTTGTCAGTCTACGATCCATCTCTGACTTACAAAAAGCACCTCCAAAGCCCCCAAATCATGTTTTTATTAAGGTGTGTATCTGTTAAGCTCCATGCAGCTGCGCAAGATCAAAGAAACAAGAACTACACAGTTTGCAGTATGGTCTCTTTTATACTAGTCTGGGGTAAATACAGAATCTTGAAAACTGCAATAGAAATTTTCCAGCCTTATTTATATGAATTAATTAAGGCAGAGTCTCTTTGAATGCTTTGACATGTTTCTTCCAATATTTCTCTTCATCTGGTCTAAGTTGCCATTTATATGAGATAAGCTGTGAACTGACTTGCCCACTCTCTCAAGTGTTTATGTCTGTGTTCCCTTCCTTTTCCAGCTTCCCCACAATCACTCACAGTACCTAAAGTGTCTCCCATCCGTTCCTTGCTCACCTGTTTGCCTGATAAGCTCCATGCATCCTTTTGGTGTGCATGGAATGAAGCAGTTGCTGAGCTCACCACGTGACAGCTTCCCTGCGTTAATACTGCTCAAGCTAAAAGGTTAAAATCAAAACAGCTGAATTAGCAGTCTCAGAATTTTATCTTCCCATCTAAACTTGTATAAGGGAGGAACTACAAGAACCTTGTAGAGTACTAAATACTGACATCACTGTATTAGATAGATTGATACTCTAACTCACTTTAACACAACTTCCTTTGCTCCTCTGGAGACAGATGTTCATAACAAAATATGGTGAAAAGTTTAGCTACCTCCTATGCAATTTAACAAGAACCAGTTTGGTGTAGTGGTGAAGGCACCAGGCTAGAAACCAGGAAACAGTGATTTCTAGTCCCACTTTAGGCATGAAGCCAGCTGGGTGACCTTGGGCCAGATCTTCATGTGTGTTCCTTAAGGAAAAATTATGCTTTATTGCTTGCCCAAAGCTTTGGCTCCTGTATGTTTCCAACAGAAGTTATTAAGGCTCAACTTTTGCTGATCTTCTGCCTGAACATTTACTTGTACTAGTGAAGTTTTCTTCGTGTGAGAATAAAAGCAAATGGAAACCTAAACAAAAGTATTAGGAACTGGACACTTTTAAAAGCAGCCAGTTCCAAAGATTATATTGCTTTTCTTTAATACAGTGTTTTTCAAACTTGGCAACTTTAAGATGTGTGGCTGGGGAATTCTAGGAGTTGAAGTCCACACATCTTAATGTTGCTGAGTTTGAAAAACACTGCTTTGGTATATTCCTTCCCCAACTGGCCCTCCAGATGTTTGGGGACTGCAACTCCCAACAAGGGAGTTTTATTCCCAAGCAAATTACATGCATATTTTTACAAGCATACCCATCGACATCTTTCTCAGGTGCCACAGCATTGGTTATTTTCTCTGTGTTGATGGGCTTGTTTGAATCCAGAGGCAACTGCACTATAAACCCATGGATGCCAGGGTCTTCATTCAAATTCTTAATGCATTTGAGCACCTGCATGTTTATAGGAATAGTGAAAGAAGGGGAAACACATGTAATGCTAAGCAAACCACAGAAGAGACTTCCTGATTTCTTTAGCCACTCCTGCTGGCAGGAGGCATCAAGCATGAGTGATTGTGCAGTGGGCACAGGAACACTTCTCAGCCCCAACAGACCAGAATTACTCAGATTGTTACCTTATAATAATGAATCGATCAAAATGCAGTGTTATGGCTATTCATACAACATGCTAAACCAAAGTCAGACAACAATCTAGTAGGCTGTGTCAACCCAACTATGGTTTATAAACCATTTCTAAACCACAAGTTATGGTAGTATTCCCAACCTTTCTGGCTCACATTTGGAATATCTTGAAAAATGGCTATCGTGGAGGGCAGGGCCATTTACCAGGCTGTAAATGAGGTTGTTCCCTGCCACCAGCTCTAGCCCCATTAAGTACTCTCTACCATTTTAGCTTATCTTTGCTTTTTTCCCCAAGAAACTGAGTATACTTCTAAACAACACCCAGGCTTGAAGTCATCCACCTAGTGATAATTCTGGGGTCTATCAGGGGTTCTTGAGGTTGGTGCTATATGCTTTTCATTTATTATTGTTAATTAACTGAATCATTAAAAAAATGAAGCAGGGCACACAAGGTTGATGACTGAGTTCAATGTGTCAACATAGCCAGCTGTAGCTTATTCAATAGTGCATAATTAGGAAACCATGGCTTGACATGACATGCAATTTTTAGCCATTGTTTCTGCCTGGTAATACTTTTTTGTAAGACATTCCCAAATTAAAAATGTTGAGTTTAGATACAGTTAGAAGGTAGCTAACGTTAAAAAAAAAATCAACAATGGTTCAGGAGAATACAGATTTCCAAGGAGCTACAGAAGGCATATTACTGGGTGAGAATGACCTGATCACATACAGCTGATGCAGACATTTCTTAAAGTGAACTGGATTACCTCAGCCTCTGTAGCAGTGTTCGGCAGCTTGATGTGATTGGCATTGATCCCAATCTGGGAAAAACAAAATGCCCCCACAAAATGACAGAGTTTATGAACTGGGATATGATCAGATGAAGATTAAACAGTCTCGTTTTGCAAGCTTTATAGTGTTCCTCATACACAGAACTCATCATGTTTATGTCTCCTTGCTACAAGGACAGACACTTCTTCTGAAAAGGTATATAACAAGAGGTTAAAATGTTCATTGAGCAAAGGCAGGAAAATGTATTCTTATGTTGTCAAGGCAACCAGGCAACTTTCTTGTCACAGGGCAATGCAAGAATTTCATTGCCTGTCATTGCACTACAGTGTGGGAAAATAAGAACCAATCATGTGTTCAATCCTGGTCTTGGAATAGAAATTATATACACGCACTGTATATATTCTTCTTCACTGTAGTTTAATTAAGTTACAACAAGCCACTTGTTTGGAGGAATTAGCAATTGCCCCTGTGCAGGTTGGCAAATTATCCTTGGTTATCACAACAGTCCTCCATAACATGCTACTTATCCTAGCTTTGTACCACTGAAGAAGATAATTGTCATAAAGCCTTTCCACCTGGGAGAGAGGAAGAACCCTCCAGTGTTCCTACTGCTACAGAAACAGTTTCCATGTGCTGCTCTTCTAATGGAAGTTGCACACCAATGTGATTTCCTGGGTTATGAACTGGACCACCATGCTATGGAAACTTTGGATCTTTCTCTCTCTCTCTCGTTTTTATTAAATAAATTTTTAACAAAGTAGAAGCCATAAGAGTAAATAAAGAGAATAAAAAAAAAAAGTGAACAGTGAGAACAGAAAATAGAAAAAGAAAGAAATTATAAAGAAGCAGCTCCCTACCTTCTTGACAGTGGTTATAGATACATTTACATTTTACTCCCCCCACCTCTCTCAAGTTACATCATAATTTCCTTCTTTCCATAAGCTACCCTTTCTAATCTTCAAACCCATAAATCGATTTTCTTTTTTCAGCAAAAAGTCCTTAAGGAGTTTCCAGTCACTAATAAATGTAGTTGATCTTTCTCTAATCAAACAAATTAATTTTGCCATCTCTGCTAGTTCTGTCATTTTCATCAACCATTCCTCCATTGTGGGTATTTCATAATCTTTCCATTTTTGCACATATGGTAGTCTAGCAATCATATATAAAAATAATCTTCTGTGGCTCTTTTCTAACTGACTATCCATTAATCCCAACAAGAAAAGTTCTGGTTACAATTACAAATTACAATTGGAAACTTTGTATCTCAATCTCTCTATTCAAAGCCAAATTGACCAGTAGGAACAAAATGTTCCATTGAATCTAATGCTATGACAAGTAGCTTTACCTCAGCAGCAGCCTTCAGCTTCATGCTAATGTACAGATTTGAATCATCCCGATCGCCAACCTTTGGGGGAAAAAAATCAGGTTATTTTACAGGCCAGATTCAACAACTATTTTCATCCATGCTCGAAAACATGCAAATGTGAGTAGATCAATAGGTACCGCTTTGGCAGGAAGATAACGGCGTTCCGAGTCGTCATGCTGGCCACATGACCCGGAAGTGTCTATGACAACGCCGGCTCCAAGGCTTAGAAACGGAGATGAGCACCGCCCCCTAGAGTCGGACACGACTGGACTTTACGTCAAGGGAAACCTTTACCTTTTATAGAGGACTAGATTTACTAGAAACTGTTTCAGAGTTGAAGGGTTCTAAGCCTGACTTCAAAACATTTTGCACAACTCTAGAATATACTTCCACATCCTAGATTACTGTTTACTCTTCCAAGAAGTTGAATGCTGCCAAGACAGAACAAAATGATACTAATATGTTGTACTGCTCCAAAGTACCTTTTCATCTTAACCTGTGATTTTAGTGGTGGTAGAGAAACAGTTTTGCATACAATTTAATTAATAACATTAATCTCATAAAAATTATGTTTCCACACAAGCATGTTTCTTGGTTATAACCATGACCTGAAAGTAAAGCCTACAGGTTTTTTGTCAACCAGGTTTGACATTTAATGGTCTTTTTGAGCAATGCAAAATTGTACCAATTATCTTTTCAATGCTGCTCAACTGGGGTCTTGTATCTGCCTTAGGAGATACAGACTTCATTCATTCTCTACCATAATTCTTCCCAGTCAACAGGGGAGTTCTTCAGTGTACTTAGCTGGAATACAACAGACTTTAAAATCTCCACTCTAAATATGAATGTATTCATATTTAATCTTCCTTTTAAGCTAAAAAACAACTTTACAAGTATGCTTGCAATGTGTAAGATAATGTCTTCCTTAAACTGAGCACACAGTGACTTCACAAACACATCCAAGTAGCATAAATACAAGAAAAAAGAAATAGAAATATGTTTGGCATCATGAAAAGCTTTTTTTGATATTTTCTCATGCTTCAACCTACATCTAAAATTCAATAGATGGTGCTAAGATTGTGCAGAACATTGAATTCCAAGGGGAAAAAGGCATTGGAGGATGCAGGACCATTCATGTAGCATCTCTTGCCAACTCTTTAAAGTAGATGCATCTTTTTCTGGAATCATGTAGCTGTTCTTACAGCTGCAGTGTAAACCCAGCAGTTTGATTTAAGGAATTCCTGACAAATGCTACACAAGCATCCCCGCATGCTCTGAAGTTCCTTTTTTTCCTTTGAATTCAAAGTTCTCATAGCTCCAGAAAGACCCTCTCTCTGGATGCAGCTGCCATTCCCTATAAAGTTTTCATGCTTCATAGAAACATTAAATGGTATTATCAACAATTTGCTGGGATATAGACCCTTCATAATACAAAAAAAAAAAAAAGATTAGTTTGAGGTGTTATTGACTGTAGGGACCATTCTACCTCACTGAGTAGGTGCTACATGCCAACAATGCCCCCAAACTACTATATGCTTGGCTGGAGTCTAAAGGTGACCAGCTTATTGCAAACAGATTTTTTTATACCAATGCAGGATAACATTTGAGGGGTTGGAGGCTTTCTGGTGCATTGCAAAGAGTTTTAAGCGTGGGGCTGAAATTGCACTGGATAATTTAAGGGTGTGATGTGGCTACAGGATGCCAACTTGTCTACATGATGGCACAGGGGACATCACCAAGGGATGGAATTAGTCTCCTTGTTTATACATGAGCACCTGAAAGAAACTGTAGAAGCAGCATTTCTGAATCTGCAAACCAGCTTAATAAATAACACTAAATAAAAAAGTATTATATATAGGCCTTACCTGCAGAATAGCAAGGCCTGGCCTGAAACCTGGAGCCTTTGCTTTCATTTCTGCAACTTGGTTCTTCAGTCTCTCCCGTACTTGGCTGGAAAGAACAGGTGAGAAAGAGAGAGCAAACATTAACAATTTGTAGTAGATAAAAACAATTGGGAGGGTCTAGTTCCAAAGTCAAGTGGGTGGATTTAAATCCACACCATTTAGTTTTGCCATGTTTAGTCCCCAGTTCCACAGATGTAAGGCTGGGCTGCTGACCAGTTAGAAGAAGGGGGAAGAAATCCATCAACTGCTCAGGTAAAGTTGATTGTACAATTTTACTCTCTCTCTCTGCCCCCCAAAATGTCATCAATGGTGAAGGTGTACAGTTGCTCAAGATGGGGTGAAGTCTAACTAGGAGCAATTATTAAAGGCAGTCTTTAAAACTCTAATGTGTTTTACTGGTCTGCTGATCAAGGTATGAACTGAATCAGATAGTTTGGCAAGAAACATCAACAAAAGAACACTACTCAATTTATTTTTTACAATATTTATCTGTTGATTTTCCTCCAAATGCTCAAAGTTGCATAATGTACTATGAGGTAGGTGACAGACCCAAGTGAGTTTTAACGATAACTGGGGCTTTGAGTTCATGCCGTACGAGCATGGTTTGACACTCCAGTCACCAAAACAGAAAGAAATTACAATACATTCTTGTACAAAATATTATGCAACAATATTTCTTATCTTTAATCATTAGGTAGAAATATTTAGTTCAGAGAACAGTCAAACTGGAGAAGAAAATCAAACTGACAAACTGGTCACTATATCATTTGCTACCTACCATATACTCTCCTCCTGTAAAACTAACAACCATCATCTTTCAGTGCCACCTAGTGAACCCAGAATGCAACGGCAAATAACATTTTTTTCTTAACATTTTCTGGGACACAAGTAGAGCTTAATAATGACCTGCTACAGACCGATCACTTGAAAAGGACATCATGCTTGGTAAAGTCAAGGGCCAGCAGAAGAGAGGAAGACCTTCAGTGCGATGGATTGATACAATTACAGCAACAATGGATGCAAACATTGGAACAGTCAGGCACATGGCACATTTCGTTGTTATACAAAGGGTCGCCATGAGTCGTAAACGACTCAACGGCAACTAACAACAACAACAGACATTGCATTAAGCCAGGTTCTGCTTAATCATAATTTATCCCTGAACTAGAATTGGCTGAGTGATGTGAGAAGGCAGCATTTTAGACATCATAGTATGTTACTAACAGGGATTGGAGAAAGGCCTAAGGCATTTGATACTTTTATACAGGGCCCATGTCAGACTTCACACAGGTACAATAATAAATCAACTCCACATTCCTAGAATGCATCCTGCACCCAACAGCAGAAACTTCACAGACTTGATGCAACTAAGGAAGGTGCTTAATTGCAGATGTGAAAGAAGTCCTATTTATACAAAGAACTGCCTAAACCTACAAAGAACTGCCTAAACCTTTGCCTGATTATCTCTGGTGAAGGGAAATTCACTACCTTTCAGGGTGATTGATCAACAGTCAAAGTGCTCTTGCTGTTAGGAAGTTTTTCTGATATTCAGTCAGAATCTGCTTTCCTGTAAATTAAATGCTACACTCTGCAACCATCAAGAACAGTCAGCATCTGCTGTACTTTAGAAGGTGCAAAGTTGAAAAGGTGCTTCAGAGTAACTGTGTACACACATACCACACCAGTCAGCACCCTCTTTCAAAAGTGAAATCTGTGTAATATGCATGTATGAGTTAAGAAAAGCATCCTCACCTGCTCCAAAGGACCATGTTGGATCCAGTCAACATCTCCTAAGCCAACTTCATACTTTCCTCACATTGTGTGACTGCTGTGCAAGCCCAAGAAAAGACATAGCTTTTGGAGTGCCCACAGATGTTTGTGCATCCATGCCTATTCCAAACACCTTTTCATCTTTGAATTTAAAGCACAGGACACCTCTAGAAAATAAGTCTTGATCTCTCCACTTGACACTCCTTCAGTGATATTTTTTTCAAGGCTAAGCATACCTAATTTCTTCACTCTCCCCTGGTAGGATTTAATTTCTAGCTATCTTTGTCTTAGTTTTTTCTTGAGACTGGCATTTGAATCAGTGCCAGTCATCCTTTTAATCTCCCATAATGTCTGTAATGGTGTTATGACATTTTCTCTTCTTGCTTTTTTACTGAAGAAACTACAGATAAAGTCACAGGCTAAAAAAATCACATAAGTAAAATAAACCAGGAACAAGGGCCAGAGGAAAAAAAAAAGCAGCGTCCACTGACAGAGGAGGTGAAGCAAAAGAAGATACTTTACCCATGAACATCATAGACTGTTGCTAGTATTACAAATACTTGTTTTTCAAGGTAACATTTGAAATAGCCCTGTAAGCAGTTAACATCTCTGTTAGCTTTAATTTCACAATATTTAGTTCATTGATTTATTACGTGCCATCAAGTCAGTGTCGACTTAGCGACCACATGGATTTAGCAATTTCCACTAGAAAAAAGAACTGCGTGGTACATGACATCTGTTCCAAATATCAGTTAATATTTCACCAAACCCCACTCCATGAATTCTATTACATGCCATTTCAGCACATAAAGAGTTCATGCTGCAGATCATAAAATATTTCTGGCCACCATAAATAGGGTGTTGTTTTTTTTAACATATATACTAAGTAGCAAAATTTCTGTTACTGCATTCTGCTCCATAAGTGTAAAGTGATTTGAAAATGTAGTCCTAAGCTAGGTACAAAAGGGCCTGATGAAGATAATTGGCCAGTCAAGCAAATTAATTTAGCATCCCTAATTTATGTTTCCAAATAAACAGAAAGGGGAAGGGTATGAGATGCTTGCAATGGAACTCCTCTAAGTGGCAAGTAAAACTACTGGTTAATTATTCAAATGACGTAGTCTTTAGCTTAAGAAACCCAGATTTGCAACAAAATAAATGTAGTTAATGCCATTACGCCCTTTCTATAATGTGTTTGTTCTTACATCTTATTTACTTAAATTAGTAGCTTACTACACTGCAGCTACTCTGTTTTGTTCTTACAAGAAAAGTAGCTCAAGCTTCAACACAATGACTGGATTCACATATCACACTAAGCCACAGTAGGTTTATTTGATTTCAGTTTAGCAAGTTGCTTGAACCTAGCCAACATGGTTAATGATAGGGACCCTCAAAACTTTCTGGATATTGGGCACTTTCAGAATCTTGCTATGTTGTGACTTCTCTTCCAAATAATTGCTGGGGATCTTGCATGTACAAAAAGTGTTTTTCCTGAGGCATATAAGCAATTCCAAAGGGAGAAATTATCAGAATTCTGGATGCCATCCTCTCCAACACCCCTCTTGCAGGACACTCCCTCCTGATTCGGCTTACCTTTGTCCTTTTTCTGGGCAGATGGGCTCCCTTCCAAACTAAGCACTGGCTTGCAGCCACTTACCATTTTCATGTTCTAAAAAGACCTATGGTGCCCATAAGAGTTCTTGAAAATGGAGATGAAACCAGAGGTTGGTTGGCACTAATATGCCAGCTCCCCTTTCAAAAGAAAGAAAGAAAGAAAGAAAGAGAAAGAAAGAAAGAAAATTCAACTGGGATAGGGAACCAGGCGAGGACCAAGTTTAGCTTACTATATGCCTTGCAATTTTCTATAATAAACAGCAGCAGAGATTTTATTATTATTATTTTAAAGAATACAAGAACTCAACCAAATGTGACTTATTCAACAAACTATGGCTAAGCAAACCATGATTTAGCACAATCTGTGACTTAAGACAATGACTGCTTGAAGACCGCCCAGTGAGTTTTGGGGCTGAGGAAGGATTTGCTCTCCACTCATCCCAGTTCCAAGGCCAAAGCAATTCACTTTTCCACAATAGCTGAAATGCATTCTGTTTTTTTTCCTGATATGGGTCCTGTTCAACATTTGCCACAGCTTATGATTCCAAAGGTCATTAAGGGGGCAGTTTCTTGTAGCTGCTGCTTGTGCAGCTGCAGCTAGAAAGGGAAAATTCTACACAACTTGTAAGAATAGAAACTTTGCCTTAAATTTCACAAATAGCCTTGTCACACTTAAGTACTATTTAATCAGTTGCACATGAGCCTTATGAGGTCTAAACTTGTGATTTCCTCTTCCTTAGAAAGCTTGGGGAGGATAGAGACATCTGGAACCCTCCCTCCATGAAATCTGTCTGAAACAGCCTCACACAGTAAGAGTTGTATAAACTTCTCAAATCAGTTCTGTTCTTCCAACATCTCCTTGGCGTCTAAAAGAAGGAAAACATTTCTCTCCATTCCCCAACTACTTCTTTTAGGTTCAATCCCCAAATCAGCACAATTTGGTGGCTTTTAAAAAGCTACTAAATTATAGCATGGCAACATGGACAATTCAGAAAAGTTTGTGTCAGAATAAAACAGCTTCTCTTTAAGGTGCAACCAGTCATTTCTTGCAACAGACCAATACAGCTGCTTTTCTTGGATTTGTCAATAATTTACTGGTTTACCTTCTTCCCCACAGCAGGGATGGGCAACATCCAGCCTCCAGATGATACTGAACTTACTTTCATAAACTGCAGGCAACGCTACCAGTGAGGTAGGATGAGGGAGCCATAGTCCAACAGCATCCAGAAGGCCACGTATTATCTGTTTTCGCCTTACAATTCTTATGTAAAAAACAGCCAGATTTGATGCAGCATCAGGCAATATGAAAGTTCTACGAAAGCCCACTCACACAAGTAAGGCAACAGACTGAGGGTGTTCATATTATTCAGCTGTATTATGGACTGATTTTGGCCTAGTCAAAATATTGCAAAGAATATTTTAAGGCTTGGTAGGTTTTGTGACTGTAGCCCATTATATTATTTAGTAAATCATGATGAAGCAAATTATGCTTTAGCACAATAGGTAGACTCAGTCTTATTTTGACAGTAATCTAATACTGGAAAACAAAAGGAGTTTCCTATAGTTGATGTCTAACTGGGCAAATATGAGAAAACTTCCATGAGAATCCCAACCTTTACAGGACTGTGGGCATATCTGGAATGCTGGGAGTATGTTATGGGCAACCTGACTGAGTCAATCAGAAGACACCCACTGACCAGAAGGCAAAGTGCACCAACTCTCTGGTCTCTGAGAATGTCCTCTATTAGCTCAATTTACATTTGTCTTTTTAGTGCATAGGCAAGCACACTTCCAAAAAAAACACTGGAACTGCATTTAACCCACCATTTTTTGTTTTCTAATCTCTGGGATCTACAGAATATGCATGAGGCTGGCGGTTCGCAGCATGTAGCTTCCATGTACTGTATGTACGTATGCTGGCTGGGGAATTCTCAGAGTTGAAGTCCACACATCCTCAAGCTGCCATGGTTGAGAAACACTGCCTTACACTATTAAGATGATTCAATTTAGATTATATTGAAATGAGGTGACTTCATATATGTATTTTCCTGCTTATGGATAAATTGTAGTCCTTACAGAGCTCATATAATGGGGAAAAAAAACAACTCGGTAAGCCCAGTCATAATTTTATTGTAAACCGCCCAGAGTCCCCCTTTTTGGGGGAGATGGGCAGTAATAGAAGTTTGAAAAACAAAACAAAACAAATAAATAAATAATCCAAAGCAGCCTCAGAGTAGCACAATCAGTTTTCTTAGCACGTTTTCTGGGCACAGACTGAAATCTCATCAGTGAAGCTTCTGTTGCCTGAAGTGATAAAAAAGCTTCCCTTGATATGTTTCTTCATGTGATCTATTACAAAAAAAATTAGAACCTTCGCTAGCCAGACACCCATATAGATTATTTTAAAAGCAGAGGTATGGAGGCCTCCGGATGTTGCTGGTCTGAATTCTCTTGGCCCAAACCAAAGCACCCAACATCTTGGAGTCCAACACCACACAAAGGGCTAAAGATTCCCCACCCCTGTGTTAAAACTGTGGATGGATTTCAAAACACAGCAAACATTTTGTGTCATACCTTTAATTTCAGGGTCAAGATATAAAATGTTAATCAGTCATGGAGCCCTGGGTTAATAAGCAATAAAGAAAGATAGCAAATGAAAGAGGAGACACTTCAGGAAAAGACTTGACTGACTCCGTCCCACAATTTAAAAACTTAGTCTAAAGCTGGGGGGTCCTCCGAGTGGCACCCATGAGTATGATATGGAGACCTCTCTTGATGCCCATGGTTAGATGGCATTTATCTAGAAGATAAGCACTTTCTTTATGGCCAGGAATTGATCTGGGCTGGAAAGGCCTCCATTAGCCTTCTGAAAAAATAAAAAATAGTCAGCTGCAATGCATAGCTTTATATAGAAATGTGCTGTTGAGCCAGTTTGTGAGAGTACCCAAAACATCCTCTTAAAATTTCAATTTCATTTGTTTATATGCACACCTGACAGCCAGTCTGGTATAGTGGTTAAAGGCACTGAGGTAGAAACCAGGAGATTGCTAGTTCTACTCTTGCCTTAGTCACAAAGCCAGCTGAGTGACCTGGGGCCAGTCCCCTTCTCTCAGCCCTAGGAGGGAGGCGACAGCAAACTACTTCTGAAAAATCTTGCCAAGAATACTGCATGGACTTGTTCAGGCCGTCATCAGGAGTCAACACTGACTTGAAGGCACAAAAACAAAACAACCCACGCGCATGCAGCATATATCTGCCAGATTGAAAAAAAGATTCCTAGCACAACTTTGTACACAGGACAGAAATATGCATTTTTAAAGATGCGTATATATAGGTATTTAGTATGTCATGATTGATTAATTATTCCAGGCAATAAACCCTCCCATCAACCAGATTATGTTGCACCTATTAGGTCAAGTGTCCTTCGAACTGAGCTTGACTCCTGGTGTCTATATGGATGTGCTCATTTTGTTTCTTGGCAAAAAAACAGGAGGAGTTGCCACTGCCTTTTTCCAGATGTGTTTTCAACTTCCAGTCCATCCCATAGACCTGGGATTTCCTGGTACTATATACTAACCTGCTTGGTTTAGCTTTTTTGAGATCAACCAAGATCTGCTAAGTATTGCCACCTACTGTGACAACTACTCCCTAGTATATTCATTTTGCTATTCGAAGATCAAGTATGGTCCTCAGCTGAAATAAATTGTACATCCCTTACATACCCTGGGCATCCAACTTGGACAGCTGAATTGTTCTTTTTTAAATGGATCTTGCTCTGCAAGCAAAGTTCCTTTTTCTGGCAAGTATAACATGATAGGAAAGCACCAAGATTCTGTGAACCTGGTAGTTTAGCACCATAGCAAAAGTTACCTCCTGCCAGAAGCTGCTTATGCAAGCAACCTCCCAACCTAAGCAGTATAATACCAGAACAAACTTGCACAATGTTAGAAGCTGCCTTCCAAGAAACAGAGGAGGGGCAGAATCTCAATTTGGAGTCAGAGAGTTGGAAATGGTTGCCAAGCTAAACTAACACTGCCCAAGCATCAGAGGCATAGGATTAATGAGAAAGGAAAAACAACAGGCCTGCTTCCACTACCTGGCAGGTCATCTGCCAGTTCACGTCCTCTGTGTAAATCTTCCGCATTCAGGGATAATTTAGGACTAAGATCTTGGTACTGCAATTTTCTATGAGCCCTTTTGCACAACCTATCACTGCTGATGATGGACCCCATCTTAGAAGAAACCACCTCAGCTAGCTCCCAGACAGGATGAAACAACTTTTCCAAAATGGCACCTACAGCAACACCCCCACACATACAAATAAAAAGCATGCTTTCTTCTTCAGAACTCTTTCAGTCATAGGCAAATCTATGCATGATTTATTACCATTTTTTTAAATCCCATGACACTTTCACTCCACCCTCTTATTAGAGGCTGTGTGCCTTTAATGCAAACTGGGTGCAGTTGTCCCAAATACTAAGATGCAAATACCTGTTGAAATCCTGCCTGCCTTGCTGTTCTTAAGAGGCACAGTTCTCTGCCATCAGGAGAGAAAGGAGTAGCAACCTATCTACCTTGTAGTTTCAATACTGCTTCAGTTACTCTTCTTTCTAGGGCATTTTTAGGGAAGGAAAAAGGGGGAATCCTAAGAGGAGCAAATGGCCATGTAAGATCAGTAGTCCACATCAGACAACTTTCTGCTTTCCAGGAACAAGTCATTTACCGGTCACAAGGACCATAAAATTAAAGCTATTTACTGGTTGGGATTTTTTGATGCCGACTCAGTTCATACATTGTGCCAAGTCAAGGTCTGTTTAACCATAGTTTACTGAACCAACCATAATTGGCTGGGCTTATGTGGTACACCAAGCCAAAACCAAGAAAATGACATTATGGGTGGGTACCACGTGTGAAGCAGGCCTTCAGTCATTAAATATAAATAATGGTATAGACCAGTGTTTCTCAAACTTGGCAACTTTAAGATGTGTGGACTTGGACTCCCAGAATTCCCCAGCCAGCACGACAGTACAGTAGCTGTTATTTTGTAATGGCCCTTCAGGCAGCAGAAACTCTGTATCATCTGGGCATGAGGGGTTGTGGCTGAGTGATAGTTCAATCCTTGTCCTCAACCAAGTGTCTTTTAAGTTCTATCAGCAGCAATTCCTTTGGCTCTAAATTTGCTGTCACCCCAGTTCCCTGAACTAGCAAGTATTGAGAAAGGCCATCTCCATTATTGCTTTCTTCTTCAGACCACTCTCAGATCCACTTCTTTTTGTCACAAGAAGCCACTGCGATACTCCAAAAGGGGTTGTGGGTAAGGGAAGGGTCATCAGACCAGCTGCAGCTGATGGCACTGATCATCCTGACGACTTTCTCCGAGGAGGCAAAGAGCACTGCAATGCCTACCTGATCCTGAGAATAGAAACTAAAATGTATTGCCTCCAGCTCCTCAGAAAGCTCAGAGCAGCAACAGAGCTTCACATTACAGCCATTTGTATCATATAATCAAAGCTACGCATTGTGATTCTGATAGACCATGTGCTAGGGTAATGCATAAATCCACCCCCCTGCATGAATTCTATTAAAACACAACACACTGAACCATAAACCCAAAACAGGCTAGGTTGACACATCATTTAAATGTGGTTGTCTAGTTGTGGTTCAGTGTTTCGTGAGAACACAGCCAACAACTATGTGAGAGAAACAAGACTAAGTCCTCTAACAAACTTCACAGATAGGTGGGGACTTGAACCTGCCTTCTCAAATTTTGCACATAAAGGATCCAGCATGACTCTTTCTTAATGAAGACGGCAAAGAGCAGGTGAGGAAAAAGAGTTCTCCTAAGGCTTTGGAGAACCAGAATTCAAGAGAGTGAACAACTCAAGTTTACCAGGCTGGAGCAGGTAATACTAGGCTAGAAATGATTTAGGTGGGAAACAACTTTTCTTCATCTTCCTATGCCACACGTGTAGACACAGGCCTCAGTAGGAAGAGAAGCCAAGCCTGATCCACATTTTCTCAGAGGCCATGTTGGTTGGCTTCACTTACTGTTGTAAGCCATAACATGGTTTGGTTCTGGTGCAGAGCATGGTGACAGCCCTAACTGTTATACAACTAGCCATAATTAAGCAAACAATGGCATGATATGGACAAAAGGTCAATGTGACTAGTTGAGTTTCCTCCCAAGTAACTGTTCCATAGGGACAAATCCCTTAATGTGCCTTTGGGACAGAGTCATAGGCAAAAAAGAACTGTGGACACTGGGCTGTTGGAAGAGCAAAACCCAGCCTGACTTGTCAGCTCTCTGATGAAGTGGAGTTAAGCTGTAGGCAACAGAAGTTGGGAAGAGTGCACAGACTCCAAGCAAATGCAGGTCGGCACATCCTCTTCTTGAAAACATCTGTAGCAAATCTCATTCAACTCAGTGGGATTTACCTCTAAGCAGAGATTAATAAGATCACACTGTATTAGACTGGAATGTAATTTAAGGATTTATTTAATTTTTCCGAGAAGCACAGTCTCCCCCACCACAGTTACTGGACTACAGCCCAGGTGTGCCGGATGATATGCCCACGGATGTTGCCGCCCTGCCGAACCCGGAGAATCCCCTGCTGCCGCTCTCTTTGCTGCTCTAGCAGGAAAAGGTGCAGATGTCAGCGCGTATTCCAGCCCCAAATCTGTGCACCGAGACGGCGGAGGAAACTTACGCTGAAACGGTTTTCCCACTGATGATCTCCGCGGAAAGCATGGCGATCCTCCTGACAACAGCAGCTCCTGCGCTTAGAGAGGCTCCGATGGTGCCTGGAAGGAGTTCAAAAACCCCCGGGACCCTCCTCCTTCCGCGCGCTACCCACGTGGCCGCAAACTTTGCACACCACTCCCGGGGCGCGAGTTCCCCCGGACAGCCAACCCGAGACGCCCTCCGCGGCCGCCCGCCCCCCCGTTCCGCCAGGGGAGGAGAAAGAGGAGGAGACGCAGCCGGACTAGCAGGGACTGAGTTTTTCGCGCGCGCGCGCGCCTGAAGGCCCGGAACCGCCCTTTCTGTGCGCGATCCAAGAGGCGTCGTCTCCCACAACCGATTGCCGTCACCTCCTGCTCCTCCTGAGTAGGTGGAGCGACCGTTCTTCTCGTGAAAAGGCGAGCTGAGAAAAGCGGAGCTTAGCGAGGAAAGCTGGTTCTTCCTAGATGGTCTACTTGGCTCTTTGCGCGCCTTTTACCTAGAAGTATACGCGCTTTTTACAGATGCTTCTAGGACATCGTTAGAAAGTCGACAGGATTCAGTTCTTCGGGATCAGATCGCATAAAATTCGCCACTTGGGGGATCAGATTGCACAACTTGTTTCGCAGATACATCTGGAAATTTAAAAATTGCCAGAATTCTTGATCACTGGGTGTGCGTGTGTGCGGAGTCGACATCTGAAGGCACTAGGTTGCCTTCACTTAAAAAATAAAGTCTCCTTTGAGTTTAATTCTTGGTGATTTTATGGATTCCTGCATATAATTTTCTTTGGCAGCAGCTAGGTTTGCCATTACAATATCTTCTCCTGGGATGGTTTTTTATTACCTAGTCTAATTTACAGCCCTGTGATTTTCTAGTGGTCTCCCATCCAAGCAGTAAGGAGAGCCAGTACTGTATGCTGTAGTGGATAAGATGTTGGACCAGGACTGGGGATGACCAGATTTGAATCTACTCTTAACAAGGAATTCACTGGGTGACTTTGAGCCAGTCACAGTCTCAGCCTAAGTGGGGTTAGCCTAGCCTGTATCACAGGCAGCAGCATCCGTGAGGGTGAGGGAGGCAAGACAGGCAAGATGGTGCTCACATCATTGTGATGGAAGCCCCATCCCTTTGAACAGGTGTGCAACAACACAAGCACAAGAGAAGCAAAGCTTCCTTGGTGATGTCATGACTGTCATTTTGTCTCTTTTGACACCCCCCCCCCCCCAATGCTGCTGACCACTAGTCTGTTACGGGGATAAATGAGAAAGAATAGGTCTCTATGTAAATCCCCTTCAGCTTCTGGAGAATAAGGCTATAAAATAAATAAAAGGTCCAATTGTACTGAGATTTCGTTATCAGCCAGGGTCACTTAGGCAGCCTTCTTTAAGCAGCTATTTGACACTTTTTTCTTCATAATAAAAGCAAGAGGAAAGAGCTGGTCCTGAGCCAGATTTGATCATAATACTCATGACAGGTGTCAAGTCTACCTACATTTAGGGAAAAAATGGCTTAAGGGAGCATGATTTGATTTGGTGGTTAAGTTTTTTCCTTAAAAAAACAGGCTGCAGTGGATCTGGACATATGTGTGCATTCCTGGCCTTTCAGTGGCTTCTATTGTTGGTCCTTGGTTGGGCCCATTGATGTATCTCTGCTGCTGAAAGAAAGATCTTGCTGGTTCTGCTTGCTGTATGATCTTCTACTTCCCCTGAATGTCTTGCACCATTTCCATGTTCTTGTTTTCCTTGACTGGATCCTAATCAGTGGTCTGAGAGCAAGAAGCCTGTGCTTTAAGGAGCTAGCAAATAGAAATTTAACATCTAAATCTTTTGCAATGACAAAATGCAAGGATGAGGAAGGCTCCATCTTCATGAACTTTGGTTTGATGCTGAAACTCCTTGAGTTGAATCTAATAGAGCAGAGTTTGTGAAATGTTGCAAACAAGTATTTTGAGAATTCTAGAAGTTAGAATCTTTATGGACATTCCACAACACCATAATGACCCAGCAGGAAGGTGTTCAAACCGGTTCTAACCATATATAAAAATTACTGGAGTTATTCTACTAAATGCAAATAACTGTCATTCTGAGGGTGGCAAAAAGGCAGCCTCAAAGGTTCTTTGATCTGCAATTTGTTATTCAGTTTGTGGGCTTTCCCCTTAGAATCAGGGTTCCTAAATGGCATTTTGGACATCTCAAACAGCTTTTGAGGAGGAGATTAATGAGGTAAAATTTACTTGGTTGATATTTGTAGAGATACGTTCTTCGCCTGTTTTTCTTTCTGTAAGCGGTTGACCATACCATAGCACTCCTGATAAGTTGTTTTTGGTGGCTGATGCCTAGCTCCTCCAAATGACTGGAAGACTGTATCCTTTTTTAGTTCAGAAAAATAGGCCTAACTCATAAATTATGGTAACCCATTGGCTTAACCAGGTTTACTGAATAAACCCAATGTATCCATACAAATGTTAATAAAACTTTACCAACCACTATGGCCAGTTCATATCTGATGCTACACATAAAAACCTAAAAGCCACTTAGTGGTTTAACATAATGTGTTAACCCAGGCATTAATATCTGGTCTATCTGGGAGGGAAAACCAACTTTCCTATAGCTGTTATCCTATAACTCCTGTCTGTTGGAAGTCCTGGCAAATCCAGCATGCCTCTTTAGCATGTGCATTAGCATGTAAATTGAGTTCATCCCATGATGCAACTCTTCATGCTTCTGAGGAAGCTGTTTGTTGCCACTCCCACTTCTCTCTCTCTCTTCCTCCTTCTGTTACTCTCCTCATCAGGGCCACATGCTCCGGCCTTGATGAAGAATTCTGCCCCTTTCTTCCATGCAGCTCTTAGCAGCTGTAGGACTAAAGGTGAATTATGTTTAGGGACAAAAAGAAAAACAAAGATTTCATCTTTTCCACCAAACATGGATGTAACCGAACGAAGAATAAAGTCAGTAAGATATTCTTTTTATTTCTTAACCTACTTTGTCTAAGTGTGCGATTCTTTATGCTTGGGAAGGCTGAATGTGTAAGATCAATAACCTGTGTTTCTCTAACATGCTCATTGAAGCTATCTAAGATATACTTTTTTTGTGCACAGCTTCCTCTGCTGTGTTAAACACTAGGACCACTCCATTATGTGGTACTAGCTGGCCACTAATTGGCTTCACTGTCATCCCCAAACAGAATGGCCATAAAGCATGGCGGTTGGTGAAGGTGGCACTTGCAGACCACTAATTTGGGGAAAGCTGCTATACAATAATGATTATTGCAGAATTATATATAAAACTTGTGTCTGCATCTTTAAGAATTCTGCTTTATTAAGCTGGTATGAGGAAGAATTCCTTCTATTTGTTCCTGCTCACTCAAATCAGCTAAAGAAATCAGGTTGGGTATCCTGGCACAGAGATATATTCAGAAGCTTGGTTTTTGTATGCCTAAAAAGCTCTAAATTAATAACTCATTCAGTAAGTATTGAATTAAAGTTTGCTTATAATGCCCGACTTGTCTGGGTAAAGTCCAAAGCTTACACATCATGCTGAGTTATTCACATCTTATTTGTTCATCTGCTCACCAAAGTGAGAGAATCAAAGAATAAGCAGATAAGCTACGTGCACATTGCTAATAAGCAATGATTCCCGGCTTAAAATGACAGAAATATTGGACCAAAATGTTTGAGTTCTGAGGAAAAGTCCTACATAAATACTAAGTAGTATTATTAATGATGGATGCAAATGCCACGTTTTATCAGAACTCCATATCTGCCTCTCCCACTTTGCACCCTTACCCTCAAATTATCTTTACAACTACTAGGCACGCAGTAAAGTATAATTATTTTACTGATGAGCATCTGAGGATAGCTGTGTGAATAAAGATATCTATTAATATCAAATGTGTTTTAACAATTCAGGAGAAGTTTGAGGTCATCTTGACTTTTTTTAAAGGCAGGAAATGATTCAAAAAGAGCAAATAAGTTTACAAATTGACATTTCAACACAGAAGGAATAACAATACTTGGGTACTTGAACAGTTGGTTGCTTATATCTGCAATATTTTACAAGTTGATTACCCAGAATGGTGATTGGATGGATGAGGCACATTTAGTCCAACCTCATCCATCTAAATGATTAAAGGGCAGGTCTCAGTATTTGAATAATGGAGACTTGTGTGAAATGTAGTTCTCAATGAAACATTAGGTAGTTTTGATGTAACCTAAATTAGGGGGCCAAAAAGTGTGGGGATGGGGAAGGACTAGAAAGGAGAATCATCTGTCACTGGGGTGGACATAGGCAACTATTCAACAAATCAATTACCTCTGTGAACCAATTCAGATGGAATGTTAATTATAGTTTATGCTTCAGATATGAATTCAGGCAAAACTCTTCCTCCTTCACTGCAGACTCAAAGAAGTTTACTTCAAAAGTTGTCATTTCTATTTCAGATTAACCACAGCAGATCGTATTTTCCAAAGATAGTTGTCATTTCCATTTCAGGTTGTATTTTCCAAAGATAGAAGACACCAATTTCAAACAATTTAAGATGTTGAGTTGTTATCTAACTGTACTTGAGATGTCAAGTCTGCCCTATGGAATAGTATCACCCTCAAGGTCTGTATGGCCCTGATCCTGCTAGCCTTCAGGAAGGAACTTAACCTGACACATCCAACAGACTCTCCTGCTGTTCCTGTGCTCTTGCAAAGAAAGTAGGGTGCTTGGTCAAGTTTTCAGCCTGATTAGAGGGTGCTGATTATCGGACTAAATTATCGGACTAAACTCTAAATTCCTCAGCTGTAGAGTTATGTTCTATTCATGAAAAGGTAAGTTCAAAGTCAACCATGATACTAGAAGCTAAATTGTGTCATCAAGTAATGTCCTGATGCAACTGAGTTACATTTTGAGTGGTTTCTATCAATGCATGCCTTTGTGTCAATAATCAACTTTATCAGCAGATTGCTGCAATCTTTAAATTCAGAGATTCAAACTCTAAACGTTTGTTTTGCTTTTGCATAACATAAAGGGGAAGTGGGAGACAGCCAAGAAAAACAGAGGACAGAGCTCAATGTCTTTTAAAGCATTGCTCCAATCATTGGTTAATCTTTTGCCTCTTGCTTTAACATCAGGGCTGTGTTTAGCTGATTAATTGTGAAATAAAATTGCTGTAATTAGGGTCAGTATATTTTTTGAAATACAAGAACTTATAAAGTTGGGAGGTAGAGAGCATTCTTGGTCAGATATTCATGTTACCTTCTCATACTGAGGGAAATGGGTCTTCTTTAATCATGGAAGTAATACAAGCCTGTAATCTAAAACAAGGAAAATGTGCTTAATTCCCCTGGGACTATTGTTTTTGTTGGCATAACCTTTATGATGTCTCATTTTTATAACCAGATAATTACTCTGCTTAAAATGGGATATGCAAACTGTAGATAAATGTTAAGAAAGGAAAAATAGACATTCTTATTTGGTGTTTCACACTTTCTTCTTCCTGTATATTTATTTGATGGATTAGTAGGAAAACTTATGCCTAGACTTTGACTATGATGACAATTTTATTTATAAGTAAAATAAGTAAAATTGTACATATACAAAAAATAAAAACCACAGCAGCCAAGAAAAATAATAAAACAATAATAAAAAATAATACAACTAGGAAACTGGCTCCATCACATTCTCAGGGCTCCAGACTGGAGCACAGAACCAAGTTTGAGGGCCTTAAGGTTGGGGCCAGTCTGATCTCTGGAGGGATGATGTTCCAGAGGGCCAGTGTCATGGCAGAAAAGGGTCTCCTTCTGGGCCCTGCCAATTGACACTCCTTAGCCAGAGCATGCGTCTCCTACTGGATCAGATATGATGGGAAGAAACAACTAGGGAGAGACAGTCCTGTAAGTATCCCAACCCAGCACCTTGAATTGCACCTGGAAGCATACTGGTAGCCAATGCAGCCCAGAAACTAGTGGTGTCACATGTATTGAATTACTCTCACCATTAACTGCCCATGCTGCTGCATCCTGCACCAGCTGCAGATTCTGCATGCTCTTCAAGGGCAGCCCCGTGTAGAGCACATTGCAGTAGTCCAGTCAGGAAAGCATGAGGGCATGAGTGACCCTGAGCAGGGTCTCCTGGTCCATGAACGGGCACAACTGATGCACAACACAAAGCTGTGCAAAGTACCCCCTAGCCACGGCTGCCACCTGCTCTTCAAGCAGAAGCCATGAGTCCAGGATGACTCCCAGATTGTGCACTGGTTCTGTCCAAAGCGGTGCCTACCCATTCAGAACCAAAGATGGAAGGTCCCCAGAACCAGGAGGACCAAAAACCTAAAGCCACTCAGTCTTGCTTGGGTTCAGCAGAAGCCTTTTGAGCCCCATCCAGGCTCCTACAGCCTCCAGGCACTGAGACAGAACTTCCATGGCATCACTCAAATGACATGGGGTGGCAAAATAAAGCTTAGTATCATCAGCATACTGATGGTACCTCACCCCAAACTGTTGGATGGCCTCACCCAGCAGTTTCATGTAAATATTAAACAGAAGGAGAGAAAGTACCAAGCTCTGAGGCACTTCATAAAGTAGAAGCTGCAGGCTGGACCTCTTTCCCCATATCAGCACTGACAAGAACTAACCCTGAAAGAAAGAGAAGAACCAGCAAAACACAATGCCATCCACCCCAACCCTTGGAGCCAATCCAGAAGGATACCATGGTCAATGATATTGAAAGCCACTGAGAGATCAAGAAGAGTAAGGATGGATTCAGCACCCCCATCCTGCTCCAGTGGGAGGTCATCCAAGAGTGTGATCAATGCCATCTCAGTCCCATACCCAGGCCTGAACCCTGACTGAAAGGGGTCTAGATAATCTACTTCTTCCAGAGTCCTCTGAAGCTGCAGTACAACCACCTTTTCTACAACCTTCCCTAAAAAGGGAAGGTTGGAAACTGGGCAAAAGTTGTCCAGAATGATTGGGTCCAGCGACAGCCTCTTGAGGAGGGGGCTCACCACTACCTCTTCGAGAGATTGCAGAACCACCCCACCCTGAACAGCCTTAACCAGCCAGGAGGAACATGGACCTAGTGCAGAGATGGCCAAGCTAACAGCCACAAGAACCCTGTCCATTTCCTCAGGCTCAACAGAATCAAACTCTCCCCAGATAAGTAAGCCAGACCTATTACCCTTAGCCTCCACAGGATCTGCTGCAAGGCCAGAGTCCAACTTAGAGCATATCAGATTGACTTCATCCATCAGATGCCTAGCATATTCGCCACAACAATCCTTTAGATGAACCCCAGGACCACTCCTTCTCAGGAGGGTTTGGTTTACCTGAAACAAGGCCATTGGATGGCTATCTGTAGACGCAACAAGGGCAGAGAAATATTGTTTCATTGCCCTTACTATCAGGAGGATCCAAGACACGACAAAGCAACATAATGCAGGTCGTAGCTGTTTTGAAGAGTTGTTTTTATCACTTTTCCCAGGGAGGGAATGCAATAAATTAAACCATACCCGCTGTAGAGCTGACACACATCACTCAGAAATTACAGTCTGCTCTCCCCTTAGCACTGCCATGCCTTTAGCTAGCCTCTCTGCTCCTGAATTGTCATTGAGTGCCTCTGCCTAAGACAAATGTACTGAACTTCTGAGTCTGAGAGACTGTCACTGGGTACAAGTGAGGGGTCCTGGGAACTTGATGGGTCTGTAGACAACAGAATGGATCACCGACTCTGGTACTGCTGGACTGGACCAAGATTATATATACAGAAGGCCAAACTAAGGTACAGCAACCAGCCTTAGGACTGACTACCTTTTAGAACTGACTATAATCAGTAAAGGAATCGGCAATCAAAAAATATGCTCCAAACTAGCACTTCTTGAAAGATAGGAAGTTTAGTTTTGGAAAGCATCATCAACATTTTCACTTGGTTGGGTGGGCATTAGTAGCCACCAACAGGATTGCTTTTCTTCATTCTTATATTTACTTTAACCCACAGGGACTCTGTAACAGTCTCCAGCAACTTCAGCAGATTTAAGATGGGTAGTGTAGTGTGAGACTAGGCTGAAGCTGCCATAACTAAAGATGAAGCAGGCAGGTAAGCAAGAGAGGACAAAAGCCAGGAATCTTGTCTAAAAGATCCCTTCAGGGAGGTAGATAAGAAGAAAGCAAGTCCTTAAGGAAACAAAGGAAAAATGTCACCTGAACCAGACAAAGGAAGTTGGGCCTGAGCACATGGAAATCCACCCCCCAATCCCATCAACAGCTATCAAACTTGTAAATTAACAAGTCAAGAGTAGCTGCCAGTCTTGTGAATCAACAAAGCAAGGACTTTTGGGGATAAAAGGGGTCCCAAAGCCCGCTCATTCCTTGAGTTGTCTTTGGATCCAGACTTGGTGGCTTCCGTCCCTCTAGCTAGTGCCTGGCAGCCTAGTTGAGAAGGACGTGGGCCAGTGTGTGTGTCTGTGTGTGTGCATGTGAGGAAGAGCAAATGTACCTTGTAACCAGTGAAGTTTTGTGTTCCTTTAAACTCACTGGGTCTCCGTGTATTTCAAAGAACCTGTTGTGCCTCAGTGATTGGTTGGAAGTTATTTGTGTGTGTCCCTAATTATAAGCCAAATCTTGGGACCAGCTTGCTTGTGTGTGTAACAGTAGCAATGAAGGCCCTGGAAAAGAGATTCAAACACTGTGCTGTGCCTATACCTACAAAGATCTGAACTGCTCAAGCAGTGGTGTTCCCTGTGATGCTCTATTGACTTTGAAGAAGCAGAACAGAAAAAATATTGATGCTTTGAACCTTGTGTTGGAAAAGACTTCTGAAACTTCCATGGATGGTCAAAAAACCCAAACAAATGGCTCACAGAACAAAACAATTCAGAGTTCTCCCCCCAGATACAGATAACCAGACTAAAATTATCATGTTCTGGATGCATTATGTAAAGACCAGTGTTACACACACAAGCTCCCAGGTTTGGCTTATGGTCAATCACTCACAGACTCACAGCCTGTTGAGGCAAGCAGATCTTGTCAGCCCCCCTTGCTTTCTACCTGGGTTTTCCAGATAGGTGCGGCTTGAGCAGACAAGACACACAGCCCTGGTCAACAGCTGGGAAGTAATTAGGGACACACACAAATAACTTTCAACTGAACACTGAGGCACAACAGGTTCTTTGAAATACACAGAGACCCAGTTAATTTAAAGGAACAGCAAAACTTTACTGGTTGCAAGGTACAGTGCTCTTTCTCACATGTGCAAGTGCACACACACACACACACACACACACGCTCATCCACACTCACCCAGGCACTAGCTAGAGGGACGGAAGCCTCCAAGTCTGGGTCCAAAGACAACTCAAGGAGTGGGCAGGCTTTGGGACCCCTTTTATCCCCCAAAGTCCTTTCTTTGTTGGTTCACAAGTTTGGTGGCTGTAGATGGGATTGTGGGGGGTGGGGGGTTCTCCATGTGCTCAGGCCCAACTTCCTTTGTCTGGTCCAGGGGACATTTTTCCTTTGTTTCTTTAACGACTTGCTTCCTTCTTCTCTACCTCCCTGAAGGGATCTTTTAGACAAGTTTCCTGGCTTTTGTCCTCTCTGCATACATGTCTGCTCATCTTTAGGTAATGGCAGCTTCAGCCTAGTCTCACACCAGCTCCCTTGAAAGGTGTATAAGGTTTGGAAAGAAAGAAGGAAAGAGAAGAAGAGGATGACCAGTAGCATGATGGATGGATTTAACTGCAGTAGTAATGGGTGCACTGTTGGAAAACCTGAAAGGCTAGGTTCGGGACAGATAATCCTGAAGAACTATCTGTGCGATTACTAAGAGTGAAAAATCGATTAATTAGAAAAAAGCAAGAACATCCACTTATAAAGTTTACACCCTCTGGCATCAACTCCTGGCACAAGGAAGCAAATAGGATTTGATAGGTATAAGGGAGACCTATGGGATGACTCCTACAACTGGAATGTAGCAACTGAAGGATGCAATGTATTCAAAGGAACAGAAGCAACAAAAAAGGAAATGGTGTTGCGCTATATGTTAAAAGTATCTCTGTTTGGTATAGAGCAGTGTTTCTCAACCTTAGCAACTTTAAGATGGGTGGACTTTAACTTCCAGAATTCCCCAGCCAGTGTGCCACCCAGCCACCCATCTTAAATCTGCTGAAGTTGCTGGAGACTGTTACAGAGTCCCTGTGGGTTAAAGTAAATATAAGAATGAAGAAAAACAATCCTGTTGGTGGCTACTAATGCCCACCCAAACAAGTGAAAATGTAGGCGATGCTTTCCAAAACCAAACTTCCTATCTTTCAGGAAGGCATGAAGTCGTTGTGACGGGGGTGGGTGCGTGGGATTTTGATGATGCTAATATCACTGGAGAGACAAAATTCTGCAAATCGTGATCCTTCCAGGAAATTCCAAATTTGTATTGCTGGCAACTTTCTTCTTCAGTGGGTGAGAAACTCACAAGTGGATCAGTGGTCCTTAAACAGATCCTAGCCAATAGGGAAAACTTACCTCAGGAAGTGGAATTTAGCAGAAACATTGGGTGAAAAGGACAATATCATTTGAGGAAAGAAGTTCAGGTAGCTTCAATAGCTCCTTTTGGAAGTTCTTGAAAAAGGAAATACTGAAAGTGAACAATTCCAGGGAAGGGGAAAAAAATCAAGGGCAGGAGAATCATAGAATGATAGAATATACATATTGGAAGGCACCTTGGAAATCATCTAGTCCGACTCCCTACTAAGTGCAGGAATCTGCTAGTATAGTTCTGAGTATTTTTTTTTTTTAAAAAGCCACATATAGGAGGTAAAAAGGAGAAGTCATCAAAGAAGAATATCTGTGGATAACTGGAGCTATAGAGATGCTTAGTGAAAATGAGAGAATGCTAACAGATAATGAAAAGAAAAGAACTTATCATCATTAAATTTGTTTACTGCCTGACTCCCAATGACTCTGGGGCTACAAAAGGCCTATGTTGGTTCAGTCCTTTAAACAAGAGGGTATGTAATTCACCAGGAAATTGTGAAAAATGAAGAGATGTGACTGAAGCTTGAGAACAAAGAGATATGGTCAGGAGCTCTCTCTTAATTTTGAATTAGTTCAAATCTCCAGGGCCAGATGAATTTTATCTTGTGTTATTAAAGGAACTTGCTGATTGTCTGATTGGACTATGGTGTATTGCCTTTGACAGATCCCAGGGAGCTATTGTGTCTCATAATTTGGAAATCAGTTAAGGAAGCTGGCCAGTCAAAAGAAATGAAACAAGACTGGTCTGGCAAGATTAATTCTTGCCAAATCCATGCTGACTTCTAGTAAGTCCTGGAATGTTTTTAAGATGCTTACAAATCGATCCCTTTATGAACTGCTCTGGAGTCTTTTCAGGTATCAACACCTAACTGGTCTAGAGTTCTCCAGATCATCCTTTCTCTCCTTTTTGAAGTTAGAGACAATATTTTTTCTTCTCTAGTTATCTTAGAGCAAGATAGTTTTGGGCAGGTCTGCCTATTCTTTGTTACCTGTAACCCTTCTGCCATCTTTAAGGTAAAGGTTTCCCTTGACATTAAGTCCAGTCGCGTCCGACTCTAGGGGGCGGTGCTCATCTCCGTTTCAAAGCCGAAGAGCCGGCGTTTGTCCGTAGACACTTCCGTGGTCATGTGGCCATCATGACTACACAGAATGCTGTTCCCTGCCCACCGAAGCGGTACCTATTAATCTACTCACATTTGCATGTTTTCAAACTGCTAGGTTGGCAGGAACTGGGACTAGCAACAGGAGCTCACCCCGTCACGCGGATTCGAACCCTGACCTTCCGATCGGCAAGATCAGCAGCTCAGCGGTTTAATCTGCAGCGCCACCGTGTCCCTTTCTGCCATCTTTACTCAGTATCTAATGTACTGTTCTTTTTCTCTTTTATACTGAATGTATTTGAAGAAACCCCTTCTGTTATTTTCAGCTTTTGCTACTTTCTACTCATTCTGTCCTTTAGCTTTCTTGACACCATCTCTATATAAACTTGAATAACCTTTATGTGCCCTTTCTTGGTAACCTGTCCTCCCCTTTCCACTTTCCATATATCTCTTTTTTGATTTTCAGAAAGGCCTTTCATTGCCCATGGCGGAAAATCTGTCTCCTAATCTGTGCTCCCAGATCTTTGAGGAGTATCTTGGGGGCTTTTAGAGAGCCATGGGCTTCAATCCTCCTTCTTCAATGGTTTGATAACTGGGAATTGCTCTGAAATGTACTTAATCTTACTTTTTAAAATTACTGAAATCATGTTATTCTGTCAATGTGATAACAGTAGAGGGAGCTCTTGCTATAAGAAAGACGGGCACCGTCTTTGGAAAGGCAACAGCGCTGAGCAAGAGAACCCATGGAATATAAATCGGGGAACAGCTTGAGAGGTTGGGCTCCTGCCCTTGATCTTTAGAACATAAACTTGGCCGATTAATCCAGCAGAAGAAATTGTTCCTTGGGAACAGCCTGTGATAAATCCCCAGCATCTGAAAATAGGATGAAATACGAGCTGACACCTGGCCTTCTGTCTAATAGTGGGAAGGGAAAAAAGGGAAGTGAAAACAAACTTCCTTTACTCCTGACAAAATACCTAGCTTCATTCAGTCAGTCATAGGAATGGCTTCACAAATCCATTGAAACCCTGGTTGATGGGCTGCCACAGGGGAAGAACTGCACCCACCCTTCATTTTAGAGATGATAGTTCAAATAGCCTACAGCCCGTTCATAGATAACCTTGCTGGAATCTAGAGCAAAAACCCAGATTAGATGTTTTATTCAATATCCACTCACCAACATAGTCTTCCTTCCCCATGCCACTGCACTTCAGATGTGCTGAATAATGCCACGTTGTCTGAAATGATGGGAGTTGTATTCCAACATGTCTAGGGGATATCAGGCAAAGAGAAGCTATTTTCCGTGGAGTCCTTGGTGATCTCTGAGCTTGGTTGTTTGCTTGCAGACGTTTCATTACCAAACTACATAACATCAGTGCTAGTGAGTGTGGGATTGCTCCCTGTTTACATACAGTAGCTTGCCCTGCCAGTGTTGGTGGGGGTGTGATTTCCTCCTTGGTGCTTCCTTACTTAGAGTATTGTTTTCTGCTGATTGTTGGTCTGGTGCTGATCCCTGCTAATCTAAATGTGGGTTGCTGGAGGGGATGTGTTCTAGTCTTCTTGTTGCCTTCCTAGGTTTTTTATTGTTTCTTTTGAATGGTGTGTGAATGTGATCTGTCTCCAAGTATCTATTGATGGCTGATTTGTCTGAGTGCCAGACAGCTCGTTTCTGTCACTCGATACTGATCTTTTTAATTCATATGTGCACAACTTGAGGTCCTGGGTTACACATGGACCCCTGGAAGACTTCAATGAGTTCTTTCAAAAGTTGGTATTAAATTATAATTTTTAATGTGATGGAAGAGGGAAATTATAAAATCTATCATAATAATCACATGAACACTTATTTTATTTGAGGTATTTTAATAAAATTTCACTTAAATAAAAGTTTTTGTCCCCCCACCCCTTTAGTAGCCCAAGAAGAAAAAACAAGAGTCATCTACAACAGACAGTATAAAGACTATAACAACCACTAAGTAGGACAGACAGGCAAAAGACTAGCAGAGCGCATCCATGAATACCAACTAGCACTCAGAAGACATGATGAAAACTCCTTAATCTAACAACACATGGACAGACTCAACCATAGTTTCAGCTGGGAAATTGAGAATCCTAGACCAAGGTAAGTCCAAAAATGCTAGGGAATTCCTGGAAGCTTGGCATTCAGACAAATCAGCTGTCAATAGACACATAGAGATAAACCACATTTACACACCATTCAAAAGAGACAATAAAAAAGGAAACAAAAAGACCAGAACACATCATCTCCAGCAGATCCTACATCCAGATGAGCAGGGATTAACACCAAGCAGAAAACAATACCTTAATCAAGGATCTACCAAGGAGAAAACCACACCCCCACCAACATTGGCAGGGCAGGCTACTGTATATAAACAGGGAGCAAGCCCCACACTCACCAGCACTGATGATCTGATCTGATCAGATAATGAAACATCTACAAGCAAACAACCAAGCTCAGAGAGCACCAAGGACTCCACATGTGTTCCTTGTATCTGAAGTCCACTAAAATTGTGATCCATTACCCTGTGCATTTTCTATACTTCTCCTCCACAGTTTCATCTGATTCTGTTGGTAATTTAAGTTGTATATAGTGCTCTTCATCAGTTGTTCTCAAGGCAGTTTACAATCACAAAGCCATCAAAGGACATATGGCTAAAGTAGCTGCATAAAATACAGTCTAAAATAATAAAGCTGAGAATTCTGGAATAAAAGCTCAGCATTTATATCCGGTGGCAGCATCTGGAAATTTGATAAGGAGATAGCATGATGAGAGGAGCATTAAACACTGTTGGATTAAAATCCCTCCTCCATTCCACCTTAATATTGGGAGGGGAGGGAAGGGGGCTATAAACACCGAGAAATCCTGTTTGATCTCACACATCACCTTTCATTCAATCCTTGATCATGTATTAGTGAACAAGGTTTCCAGAACTACTAAGCTTCTTTGGGTAAGGGGGCAGAACTAAAGGAGAAGGGAACTACCATGGAAAGGTCAGTGAGGACAAAGTCTGCCAGTCAAGAGGGAATGAAAGGAGAGGAGAGATGGCTTGATTGGAATTCTTTTAATTTTTTTTATTAATTAGTAATTGTTCAAGATATACTGTAATTAAGACACATAATGGAATAAGCAAAAAAGCATATCAGACCAGTGGCTTCTGACCTTTTCCAGCACAGGTATAAAAGTACTTAAAAGTTAATCTCTTAAGGAAAGAATGCAAACGTTTTCTTGCAGGTTCCATTTCTTTACATATATTTCTCTTCTTTAGAAGGTTCAGCATTTTTTGACTGCATTCGCAGTATACATTTACCGTTGATAATGATACAAAGGATTAATGTGCGAAATGAGCCACATACCTCAGTGAGAAAGCCAGCAGCAACACAGTCTTAGTAGCCACACTGGATCTTCCAGCACTGCTTTAGAAAGAGCTCAAGAATTGAACTCACTTGGAACTGGACACATGCAAACTCCCCAGGACTTGGAACATTTCCAGTTCTAAATGCAGCTCTAGAGCACACTATAAATGTGTGAATGCACCCCCAGAATGGCTAGTGCCTCAGGCAGTTCGCCTCCCCATGCCAGGGAAAGGCTAAATTACCTTTTCATGCCTAGCAAATTCCTCCACATGACTGGGCTTTGCCCTATGTGAAATCTTCATATACAGAGCAAATCCTCTGTAAATGTTAAGATTAGTGTCCAGTCATAAGTAGACAATTACATGGGCTTTTCTATATCACGTAAAAGAAAAGAAAGAGCAACAATTCTCTGATTAGCCATTTATTGCTCAGTGGAGGGAGTGAATCATACCAGCATTGTAGCCCCCATGTACTTTTTTTTGTAATACCTGAATGTATTGGCTGAATAGGCATAGATGTACTAGTGTTGCACACGGCGGTCCTAGGCATGATCACATAGGAACAAGCGTCACTGGAGACAGTAGGGTTTATTCCAAATGAAATGGCGTAGAAAATACAATGTCCACATTTCACCTCTGCTACGAAGTCTCTAGGGCAGCGTTTCTCAACCTTTTGACCGTGGAGGAACCCTTGAAATATTTTTCAGGCCTTGGGGAACCCCTGCACATCCAGGCTCAAATATAGGCCAGAAGTTACAAAATTATTTTATTTGTTTCATGTACAGGCCTGTAGATATGCATTAACAGTGTTCTTAAACTAAAAATAAAGAATGAAACTTACCTCTTTAATGGGAAGTTGCCCAAATTTGCAATAATTTTTAAAATAAATTGTGATCTCCCAGGGAACCCCTAGTGACCTCTCATGGAACCCTAGGGTGCCATGGAACCCTGGTTGAGAAACCCTGGTCTAGGGGATTCGCACACAAGCTTACCCCACCATCTTGCTCAGCCTCTACATGTGCCATCTGCAGGTAACTCTTTACAGGCTTATAGTCAGGATTGCTGGAAGAATGCATGGAGAACAGTCTGAACTTTCAGGAAGTACCTGTCATGAGTAAGGATGGCGAGCAGGGGGCTCCCATCCAGGCTGTAAAGTGCATGCGTAGTACTGAGGAATTAAGCAGCCATTCAAAGAGACACAGATCAGGCCCGCCTTAGCCTTTGGGGTTTATATGTCTGGGTTTTTCCCACGCTTATTCAGTTTGTTAGGATTCTGTTTATGTAGCAGTAATAAACATTAGAGAACTACTCCTCGTCTCAGCGTGTGTCTCACTGTTAGGACAGTACCGTAGATATTTTTATTCTTTCCAGCCCAACAGAATATTGGAAAGCAATTATGTAACGATGTTTGTGATTCTGCCTGCAGGAGACCTCTGTGAACATTATTACTGTTGTTGTTGTTGTTGTTATTATTTTAACATGGAGCACAATGGGACCAAATAAATAAATAAATTTGACATGCAGAGAGAAGTCAGCAAAAGAAAGGTTTAGACTGATAATGGGCTGGGTCACTCTGGGGGCTGTGGGAGAAAAACATTACTTGAAAGGCTGTTCCACACTAAGCCCCCCTTCTGCTTGATCACATGATGCAGAGCATAATGTATGCTTCCTAACACATGCACTCACACTCACATGTAACACATTATTGCACAGAAGAATTTTTTTTGCAGGTACTGTTTCTTTACATGCATCTCCTGTCTTTTAGAATAGTGTCTCTCAACCTCAGCAACTTTAAGATGTTGGACTTCAACTCCCAGAATTCCCCAGCCAGCCAACTTCCAGAATTCTGGGAGTTGAAGTCCACACATCTTAAAATTGCTGAGGTTGAGAGACACTGTTTTAGAAGGTTCAGCATTTGTGACTGTTGGTAAACGTTTGGAAAATGTTCCAGAAGCCATGCTCTTATGCCTTCTCTACATTGCTTATGCCCCAATAAAGAGGGACATCCCTCTGAAATACAGACTGCCCATCCCTGTTGGTCTTCTGCAAGGTTGTAAAGATCTGGCCATTCTCGCAGGCACTGAGGGTGATAATGGAGCTGTAATCTGAGTGCACGTCTAGCTGCTGTTTGTGAGATTTTTTAGGAGCCTTGATTGCTTTTTTTTTTTGCTATTTTGTAATGTTATGCATTGTGATCGTTGCTTTTATGTGTTCACCACCCAGAGTGCCTTCGTAGATGGGTCACCATATAAATGTAATCAATCAATGCTATTCTGTAGAATGCTTCAATTCAAGATACCAACCCACCAATCATATATTTTTTCAGGATGCTCCATTCTATTCATTTCCCCCCATTTTTATGGGGAAAATGAGTTAAAGATCAGTATATTATTTATTTATTTATGTCCCAAAATTCCTCTGGGAGATGAGATAAGGGTCAGAGCACTCCCTCTTCCAGTTTTTTCCCCACAACAACAATTTTGTGAGAGAGCTTGGGCTGAGACAAGTCCCAAGTCACTAAGTCAACTTCCGTGGCTGAGGATGAACTCAAACCTGGGTCACTCCTATCCTTGTCTAACACCTTATCCATCCCACCACTTTAACCAATCAATGGTTTAAGGGCAGTAGTAGATCTGTATGATTGAGATCAGCCTTCCTCAACTGGGGGCACTCTGGGTGTACTGGTCTACGAGTATGACCATTCCAGCCCATGTGACTGTAGTTTAATATATATAGGGTTTGCCAGGTTAAGAAGACTGAGCTACACTATTTATTCTCTACTCACCCACTTTTTTCATCAAATTTTACAGCACTAACAAAAAGGGCAAATAAATGAGAGCTGGGAAAACATCTGTCAGAGGCTGGATTTCCAAGAAAAGATGACCAGTGCTGATACCTAAATCGTTTTTCAATTTTTTTAAAAAAATAATCTGCCTTTGGTTTAAAGCCATATTGCTGAAAACTGTTTCCATGAGAACAGGAGCTGGGCCTCGACACTAAATTGAAAACTTGCTGATGCAAAGAGATGAGATACTGTAATATGACAAAGGAAACTGAATCGGAAGGTTCACTGAAATCTGTACAGGCCAGATTATATATTCTGGCAAATCAAGTGATAATACCTTTCCTGGATGTTATCAATTCAGGCTGCATATGGGTATGTATTTCTGTGTGGAAAGAGAGACACATGCGTGCAAACAGACAGAAAACAAAACTCTGCATGTAAGAAAATAGAACATTAAGTGAAAGAAACTTTACACTCTGCGGGCAAGGATCTCTGTTTGGGGAATCATTTCAACATTTAGTCTCCAGTTGTGGCCTAAATTAAGGCAACCCACAGAAAGCTTCGACATTTGATTCCACTGAGTACTACATTGAAATAAATGTTTGAGAAGGGTAAAAAGTCCTGTTTAGTTTTAGAAATTTTTCCAAAGGGAACTGTGTTTGTCTTTTGAAGTTTGCTTTTTACAGACACTTAAAAACCAACCAATTTATCATTGCATAAGCTTTCATTGATCACCCTTCATTTCATCAGACGCATGTGAAAGCTTATGCAATAATAAATGAATAGCTTTTAAAATCAAGATGAGCAATTTTTTCCCCGATACATCTTTCTTTCCTTCTTGGGTATTGTGGGATATGTTACCTTTTAACTTACGACTGTCTGCTTTGATTGTTTTGTAATATTGCTGTTTTTGATTGTATTTTTAATTCGGTTCTCTGCTCCTTTGGTGTGGGAGGGTAAATGAACATCATGAAGATGTACCTGTTTGCATGCTTATGTTCTGGGTGGCCTTTTTCTTGTTCCAAAAACGGGGAAAAGAAGCAATTGTTAAAATGGTCCGAACAGAAAAAAAGAGAACCGGTCTCAAACATACACATCTAGGGCCTATCCATATGGCTTAGGTACTGTACATCTTGATTCAATAGCAATTTCTCTCTCTAATAAATCCTGGGAGTTAATTAATTAATTAATTAATTAATTAATTAATTAAGCAAGCCTATCTCAAACACAACTCTGGGCAGCTTACAATAAAGTTTTAGTTCTCTGAGGAAAAGCAAGTGAATGGTAGCTATAACCTCAACAATCTCTTTGACAACCAGTCCCAGGGTTCTTCAGAGAACTCTACAATTAAAAGGAAACCTGTGCTGTGTATATTATTATATTATATTATATTATATTATATTATATTATATTATATTATTATATTATATTATATTATATTATATTATATTATATTATATTATATTATTATATTATATTATATTATATTATATTATATTATATTATATTATATTATATTATATTATATTATATTATATTAAATATAATAGACTTGAGGCATGCTTCTTTACCAATAGTTTTATATTGTCTTGGTTACATCCTGTCTTGGCCATTGCAAGCTCTTTGCCTCAGACTAGCCTTGAAAAATGTCTGGAAGTTGCAGTTGGTGCAAAATGCAGCAGTTAGGCTGATATGCAGCGCAAAGGAGAAGGATGTATCTCTTTCATCAGATTTTTGATTCTTAATTGTTTTTAATATTGATTTTTTTTGGATTCTATTTTTTAAAATTTTGTTAGCCTTGAGTATTAGCTATCTTGGTATGTATTAAAAGAATAATTATGTTTTGAGCTGGACTAGAACTTTCAGCTAAGTGGTAGAAGCCGTGTGCTCAGTATGAAGGAGATTCCAGGTTCAGTCTCTGGGATCCTTAAATTCTGGTAGGAGGTGATGGAAGAAACCTGTCTGTGATCATTGAGAACCAATATTGTCACACTAAACTCTAATGAGTTAAATGTAATGGACAAAGGGACAGCTCTAGGCAGTCCTCTATGGTATTCTCACAAATTCTTGGGAAAGTCGAAAAGGCAAGCCTTTCTCCTGTTTATTGGGGTGTTAAACAACACTTCATGGTTTTTCTCACCAAGTACTCTTGCCCTTCAATACTTTGTGAAACATATTGAAAATCTTATTTCCCCCCAGCTCCAAAAACTACCCCCAGCTCCAAAAGCAAAAAATAAAATAAAATAAAAATCTACTGATCTTCTGAGCACATGTCACATTTGCAGTCAGAGAGAATCTACAGCTTGTAATAGATGCAATTTCTTGCAATCACAAAATGTTCCTGACCTTTTGGTGGTCATAAAGCAAATGTGCCTTTACTTATGTCAAGTAACATCAAATTTGCTTTCCTGTTGGTTCAGAAGAATGAAGTTATACACCATTCAGGCTAATAGGAAATCTGTACAAAGTATTTGATTAGAACAGTTTCATTTAAGATTTTAATGGTCAAAGCTCTGCCTCAGTGTTCTTTTCAATATGCCTATTGAAATCCCTTTTCCCCCCTATAAATGTATATGGATGCAAAGAAAACTCAATAGGGAAGGCAACATATAGAATAGTGGTGGCTTTAAACAGGGTATTGTGTGAATGTATGTGAGTCAATGAAGCATGTATTCTGCAACATAGTATTTTAATTGGTTCTTGAAGTGATGAACCTCTAAGTCTGAATGAATTCTTAGATTTTATTCTTTTATTTTTCCTGTCCTTTACATGAGTGGAGAGACAACTGAACATTCACACTACAAGCATTTTGTTTTTTATGTGGTTTAGAACTGGATGGTGACCCAATGGGTGGGGCTAATCTAACATGCCTAAGCCAAAATCAAACTATAGTTTGTCTTAGCATGATGTGTAAATTGCACATCTGTGGCTTGTCAACCATTGTTTATAGATTAGCTCTATGTGTGAACCCATCTGTGGTGGCTTATTCAACAAATCAGGGTTAAATAAGTCATTATTTAATTTAACAGACATAAAGTATTATGTCCAAAGTTGTAGCTATTACTTGCTTCTAAAGTATTTTTTTCAGTTGTCCTAATCATCAGTTCAGCTTGGATTACACATCACTTAATTTTGCCTGTCCAAAATCCGCCACCTGAAATTAATATTTTTCACTACAGAGTTGGAAAATATGTCACCTTGAAGAAAAATGTCATTTCTCTCCTGCAATAGACTCTTCGTGGCTAAACATATCAGTTCCTTTGATCTTTCCTTCTTAGATTTGTTTTTCCATACCACTGAATACCCCCATTGCTCTCCTCCAAATCTATTTCAGTTTGTTTGTAAATCTAAAAAGTGCAGTGCCCAGAACAGTACTCCAGTTGATTTTAACTAATGCAAGATCAAAGCATGGAGATTGTTGTTTCACCAGCTATGGAATATACACCATCTGTGGAGCGTAATGGTCCATGGAAATACAGCATCCTGAAACATGTGAAAATTTCCTCTCACTTTAGCTCAGCCCCTATAGTTGAGAAGGATCTTCTCTGATTGGAACCAGATTTGTTCTGTATTGTCCTCACTCTTCCAAAAGGGTTGAAGAAGCGCTGTTCTATTTCCCATTTCAATGTCAGTGTTGGATTAGTACCTTGACTGACAGATCTGGGCAATCATAATCTGACTACATGTGGCCAACTGTGTCTGTCAATCCCTGCACATTCAGCTGTGGAAGACGTAGCTGGCATAAGGTGGAATAAGTTTTACAAGCAAACTTGAATCATCTCAAATACACAGCTGCAAGGTAACTTCCCCAAGCTGGTGTGCTTCAGATGTGATGAGCAACAGTTCTCACAGCCTCCAGCCAACCTGGTCAAAGACTAACAAATGAAAACAATGAACAAGCTGGAATCACTAACAGAAAAAGAACAAACCCGTGTCAGCAATCTGTTATGGAAAATATAGGGTGAAAGAATACACGGTAAATAATAGGGTTTCCAAAGGACAAACCACATTTTGCTTAGTTGTGAATTGCTTAACCAAGTGTTCCCCACAATTTATACAAAATGGATGGGTTCACATAATTTTGCCTTCTAGATCTTTACTAGTTTAATTCACATCTCTCCATAGCAGAGGTTACTTAAAAAACAGCAACGATATAATGTTCTTCAGAAAGGTATCAGTGATGGTAAGGAAATCAGAAAGATGTGATTTACTCATGTATAATTGCTTTAAACTTTTCAGTTTTGTTCGAAGTACAGATTCCCTATTGGTTGAAGTCCAGAAATGGTAAGGTATATTTCAATCTTTTAAAACAAAGCTATAGACTAGACTTTTCCATTCCAGTATTCTCCGTATGTATTGGACTGCAACTCCCATTATGGGAATTTTCCCATTCAGAAGCATCAGATTGGGAAGCTGTTGTAGATAAACTGACTCTTTGGAAAAATAAATAAAAAATGTGATATTCCACACCTGAACACTATCTATCTATATTATCTATCTTCTATCCCTATCTATCTATCTATCTATCTATCTATCTATCTATCTATCTATCTCATAGATTTACTGTATATAGCTGTCCATCTCAAATATATGACTCAAATATATGGCATTTAAAATAATAAAAACATATACAAATTAAAATTTATAGCAGCCAAGAGTTATAAACAAGTAGCAACCAACATAACCAGGAGACAGGCTCCCTCACACATTTGTGGCCTTCCTCAGCCATTAATATCTTAATATTTGTTTATAGTCTATTTGCATTCTATTTATTTTGTTTTTATTCTGCTTTATTACATTTTTATTCTGTTTTTATTATATGCTTTGGTAAGCATTTATTTGTCTGTTTGATCAATCTATATGCCACCCAACTCTCATCTGCAACTCTGGACAGCTAGCATCAGATTAAAAACAAGTAAACAAAAGATCACCAAAAACACAGATAAAAAACACAACACAACTGAGGCCAGCCACAGTTATTCTCTTAAGCTTTACAAAATGGGTTCATCCAACACATTGGACCAGTGCCATATACAATGCTTTATCAACTGCTTCAGAAATTTTAAAATAAGAGGTGGCATATAAATACGTAGAATAAATAACTACATAATAAATCAAGGTGGTGCTGATTTGAAAATAAAACTTTTTTGAATATAGAGAAAAAGTTCCATCAGATATTGCAGATGGGTACTAATAGGTTTTGCACACCTAAGAAGAAGAAAATATCACTTCAACAAGCAAGAGGAGTGCGAAGAAAAGAGACACTTCTTCCTTTCGCATTTGCTCCTGTTTCTCTCCTCTGCCAAAGTATGTCATTAGGTTCTTTTTTTAGCAGCTCTTAAAAACTAATTAAATATGCTCACAGAGGGACAGCTTGAGGATGGGGTGGGGCACAGAAGGAGTGTGAACCACCAAGTGCTCCATGAAAACACTTCGTGAAATTGAGGACTGGCACCGTATTTAACAAACTGAAAAAAGCTATTCATACCCTAAAGATATTTGAGCACTGCATAGGGGGAAAAGAAAAAATAACAAAAGCAGACTCTTCAGAAGAAAGACACCACAAGAAGTACAGCTTCACTTACCTTGATTTGACCAAAAAAATGAAGAAGAAAAAATAAAGATGGATTAAAGCTGAAAAAATAAGTAATGTTTTTCTGATTTGATGAAGCGACTATTTGTCCCTGATCCTGTCACTTTTACTCCTTGATCACAATTAGGAAGCTTCATCAAGACAAGTCCTATTTTCACCACTGCTGCTTTTTCATGGCCTGTTGACTTTAGAGAAGCAGTATGGAAATGACAGGATTTTTTTCATGGTTATATTCATTATTTTAGGTGAGGAGGTCCAGGAGTCAAATCAACTAGCTGCTAGCAGCCTGGAAGTAAATTTTAAGGGTGCCTTCACACTGTTCTGTATTTGGGACTGAGAACTGGCAATTTTTGCTATGGTTGACTTGTCCCTTGAGGAGAGACAGCAGGAAAGAAAGTCAAGCTTTCTTAGAAATATGTCCCATAACTAATATGACAACATGATCTCCTGGCTGAGATGTCCTTTGGGGCTGATATACAGTATTTTAGGACTGAGGGGTTCTAAGAGCAGAGATACAGTATGAGCACAATTACATTTCTTATGGTCAGACATTTTTCTGCAGGTTTCTGTCTATGCCCATGTCATAGGAAAAATAATTGAGTGAGAGATAACATCTGAATGAGCTTAGATTGCTTGAATGTCGCTGTTGTGATTTCAGAGAATGTTGACAGCCACTTTTTCTTATATTTGTGCATCAAAAATTAGATGCGCACAAGAGAGATTGTGTAACTTTTTCCCTAAACACTGAGCTCAAGAATTGTGTATTAAAATAACAAATTAAGGGAGGGTGTACCCTTAGTTAATCTGTGAAATGCTTTTCAAGATAATTTTCTGACGAGGGGAAACTCTGCCTTTATGCTTGTTATCAATACTACAGAAAATGAGACAGTTTTGATTATTTATTCAAGCATAAAATAAGACTCTTACTAGTAAATCCAGAAGTTTCCTAAGTAACTGGATCACTTTATGCTCCTTCCATTTCTGATGTTATTGAGCAGTCTAAAGCTGTTTTAGCCAAATCATTTTTTGACAAGATAAAATACCCTCATTACTGTTGAACATCTAGACAGAAGAAATAATCCTGTGAATTAGATTCTGAATTACATTGGGCGGTCAACAATACAAGTCAGACATCATGACTGGTCCAAATAATATATATTTAAAATTTAAAGGCACATATGTGATGCAAACATTTTTAAAAATGGTTGAATTGTTTTAATTGTTGTTTCCCCAGATTCTCTGTACAACCTTGCCTGGCACCTTTTCTATAAATGTTTACAAGTAAAGCTTCAAATAAACTTCAAATAATTACTTTCCATTTTCGGAAGAGGGAATCATAGCAATAGGGGAGTCTGGGTTTGAGAGAAAGAACCATACTCTGTACAGTCACTCTGATGCTGTGAGGTCTCAATTCTTTGCTCCACCATAAGAGTTTTAAATCCAGAGTGCAACTCATCCCAAAATCTACTTGTTCTTGGAAGTCAGATGATCTCAAAAAGATGCCTCTGCCTGCAACTAAGCTTCCAAATATGTCTGCAGCAAAGGTTGTGTTTTGCCACCATCTTGGCCGACATTAGAGAATTTTATGTACTCATATCTAATTGTCAAAAATAGGGTCCAACTTTAATTGGATTTTAGACAATATATGTGTGTATATACATATCAATGAAAACCAATTAATGTTTTATCCATTTCTTCTCCCAGGTGATATCATCTCAACACAATAACCAGCTCTGTTTTCCTTCAGCAAGATGTGTCTTTTTCTGAAGTGAATACCTGTTTTGAATTGAGAACCTTATTCAGCTTGTAAGTAGCATGCTAAAGATTACACTTAACCTCAATATTCAAGGCAAGGCCAGGGCAAAACTAAGTTCACTTAATGGGATTATTTCCCTTTGTTTTAACTATCGCTTTCCTTCTGTCACAGTGGAAATTACAATTCAGCGACAACATGGAGAAGCTCTGGAGACACCACACAAAGTTTTCAAGAACTGCATGAAATCCTGGACGACTAAAGTAGTGGATGTTGTAATATAATTATGTCTATTTGCTAGTCATGTTTGTCACTAATTATTACTTGCTTGGTTTTTTTCATAGATCAACCATCCTCTTGTTTCCTCCCACTCCTCCAATTGTTTATTTTTATTAGAAATATGGCATAGCCTTGTGATTTGCAGGAGACCATATTCTCTACTCTTCGTTACAGACTGATTATGTATAAACAATTTTATCTGTGAAAATGAGAAGTACAAATCTGATTATGCAATTTTGCTTGAGCATCTAATAAAAGGAAAAGTTTGCTATAGAAAACTATGAAAGCAATCTTTTGTAAGGATTCCTACAGGAGCATTTTTAAAAATGGAATAATTCAAGCTTTTCCCTTCTGATTAGAATCAGATATTTAAAGGACATAGACAATTACATCATTCAGCCACAAAAAGGATCTGATGGATGTGAGAACAATTCTTAATCTGCAATTTTGATTTCAGGTTTAATATTCTGTTTCTACACTTGCCATAGCAGGTCAACCAATCAACAATATATTGTAATTGAAACCAGTGTTTCAATGGGCCAGTAAAATATAAAGATGGATGATGATGATGATCTCCATCAAAGCATGTGACACTTTATATTAGGACCTATTTGATTATATTATTTGTTTCATTGTTTTGGGGGTTGGGATTGTGCTGGGTTACAAATACTGTTAAATAAATAAATAAATAAGCAATAAAAAAGCAGTACAAAGAAATTTGTAATCTGTGGTATCCTCAGGAAAATGACCCAGTTACCTATAGATGTCAATGTGAAAAATAAGACCTATTAAATGTACTGGGATTTACTTCCAGATAAGGGGCATAGGGTTACATATTGGGAATCTTTGCATTTCTCCCATTACTATCGATCACTCAATTCTCCAAATTTTGTGGTACAATTCTTAGTTCAAAAAGTTATGCAAAAAACTATGTATGTTACTGAAGAAACAGAAGAATGGTGCAAATAGCATATGAAATGCATTATATTAGGGAATATTACTTGCAAGAAGTTATATTGGACAAAATGCATGCAAGCATAAGGAGAAAATGCACAAAACAGGTTTGAACAATATATTAAAAAAGCAGCTGCAACTCGAGAGAGAAAGAACAGTTTTACTGGTGTCTTCTCATTATCTGTTGCTGTACTCTACGGCCCTGTGTACAATTTTGTCACATTATAGATAGTAGCAGGCTGCTTCCACATGCACATGGTGAGAAACAATCTTGGTGGCTTGGAAACTTTACTAAAAGGAGTACAGTAAGTTTGTTGTGCTAACACTTACACAATTTACATATAGCTGAACACATCCAACTGTTTCATCCCCCATTCAGAGGCAGGTACACTCCTCATAAGGGGTAGTATTAAATATGCCTTCTAGCAGAGCAGGTGGAAGAACATTAAATTGAGCCTAAAAGAAGGTTCTGTGATAGTTAGACAGTGCCAGTGTAGTAAGATATTTAGCTGGGTGTAGCCTTAGATTCAGTCTCCAGGATCTAAGATTGTTAGGGAAGAGATTTGACTTAGAGTATTTTGCCATTCAGGGTCCAGGATGTGTCATTCAAGAAGCACCTGGCCTTGATCATAGCCTAGATCAGTGTTTCTTAAGTGTGGTCCTTGAAGCCAATTTAGTGGCCTGCTAGAACCACTGAAATGGAGCAGAGCTTATAACACAGCTGAGAAGCTGGCACAGAAAAAGAATTATCTTAAAATAGCTTCAGTGAGCATGCCAGAGAAACACAAGTTATTGCTCTTACACATTCAGCCCTCCCAATCACACGCTCAGACATATTAGGTTAAGAAGTAACAAGAATTTCTTACTGACTTTAATGTTGCTTGTGTTACATCCATCTTGGTAGAAAAGATGAAGTTCCTTTGTTCTTCTTTTCTTTCTAAATACTAGTTTTCCCTAAACCCTCAGCCCTATTGCTGTCAAGAGCTGCGTGGAAGAAAGAGGAATTCCAGGCCCACCACATGGTGCCCAGAATGAAGGAGAGCAGCATACATCCATGTGCTTGCTTCTGCTGGAGAAGAATGAAGAGAGAAGGAGGAAGTGGGAGTGGCAACAAACAGCTTCCTCAGAGTTGCATTGTGGGACAACTTAATTTACATGTTAATTCACATGCAAATGAGGCATGCTGGATTTGCCAGAACTTCCAACAGTCCTAAGACTGGAGACTATCTCAGGGGTCCTCAAAATCAAAATTATTTGCCAGCCTATGTTGAAAAATAATACAATATTAAAATCTCATCAAACAATTGTGAGAAGTGGTAGTGGCAGTAAATGTGTCAATTTCAATTTTTAATATGGTTGTTGTTGTTGTTAGTTGCTGTCGAGTCGTTTACGACCCATGACGACCATACATATAACAGAACGAAATGCTGTTCGGTCTTGCGCCATCTGCCTGACTGTTCCAATGTTTGCATCCATTGTTGCTGTAATTGTATCAATCCATCACACTGAAGGTCTTCCTCTTTTCCGCTGGTCCTCAACTTTACCAAACATGATGTCCTTTTCAAGGGATCGGTCTTTCCTGACGATGTGCCCAAGGTATGAGAGTCTAAGCCTAGTTATCTTTGCCTCTAGGGAACATTCTGGTTGTATTTCTTCTAAAGCTGATTTGTTTGTTCTTCTGGCAATCCATGGTATTTTCAATAATCTTCGCCAATAGCACAATTTGAATGCATCAATTCTTCTTCTATCTTCCTTTTTTAATATCCAACTTTCACAGGCATATGTGGCAATTGAGAAGACCATGGCATGAGTCAGACATACCTTTGTTCTTAAACTGATGTCTTTACTTCTGAAAACTTCAGATAGGTCTTTGACGGCAGATTTTCCCAGCACGATACATCGTTTGAGTTCTTGATTACTCCTTTCCTTGGCATTGATCGTTGATCCAAGTAGAATGAAATCATTGATGACTTCAATTCTTCTCCATTTATTGTGACATTGTTTATTGGTCCATTTGTGAGAATCTTCGTTTTCTTTACATTCAGGTGTAGTCCGTATTGCTGACTACAATCTTTGATCTTCATCAGCAAGTACTTCAAGTCTTCTTCATTTCCAGCAAGCAAAGTTGTATCATCTGCGTATTGCAGGTTGTTAATGAGTCTTCCACCAATTCTGATACCCCATTCTTCTTTGTATATTCCTGCTTCTTGAATTATTTGTTCAGCGTACATATTGCATAAGTAGGGTGAAAGTATACAGCCTTGCTGCACCTTGCTTCCAATTTTGAACCACTCGGTGTCACCGTTTTCTGTTCTAACGACTGCCTCTTGATCCGTGTACAGGTTCTGCATGAGTACAATTAAGTGCTCTGGAATTCCCATTCTTCGTAATATTGGGCATAACTTGTTATGGTCCACACAGTCAAACGCCTTTGCATAATCAATGAAACAGAGGTAAACATCTTTCTGGTATTCTTTACATTCAGCCATGATCCATCTGACATCAGCAACTATATCTCTTGTACCGCGTCCTCTTCTAAATCCAGCCTGGACTTCTGGTAGTTCTCTATTGATGTAAGGCTGCAAACGTTGTTGAATTATTCTCAGCAAAATTTTGCTAGCATGTGAAATCAACGAATTGTTCAATAATTTCCACATTCCACTTGATCTCCTTTCTTTGGAATGGGCGTGAATATGGATCTCCTCCAGTCAGTTGGCCCGGTTGTTGTCTTCTAAAGTTCTTGACGTAGAAGAGTAAGTGCTTCCACTGCTGCGTCTGATTGTTGAAATATCTCAACTGGTAATCCATCAATTCCTGAAGCCTTGTTTTTCGCCAATGCTTTCAGTGCAGCTTGAACTTCTTCCTTCAGTACTGATGGTTCTTGATCACATTCTACCTCCTGAAATAGCTGGACATCGACTAATTCTTTCTTATACGGTGATTCTGCATATGCCTTCCATCTTCTCTTAATACTACCCACGTCGTTTAATGTATTGCCCATAGAATCTTTAAGGACAGCAACTCTGGGCTTGAATTTTCTCTTCAGCTCTTTCAGCTTGAGAAATGCCAATCATGTAATTCCTCTTTGATTTTCTAGCTCTAGGTCTTTGCATATTTCATCATAACATTTTTCCTTATCTTTTTGAGCTGCCCTTTGGAATTTTCTATTTAGCTCTCTTACTTCATTTTTTCTTCCATTAGCTTTAGCTACTTGGCATTTAACAGCAAGTTCCAGAGTCTCATCTGACATCCATTTGGATCTTTTCCTTCTTTCCTTCCTTTTTAATGATCTTTCACTTTCTTCGCATATTATGTTCTTAATGTCTTCCCACAACTCTTCTGGTCTTCAGTCATCAGTGTTTAGTGCATCAAATCTATTTTTGAGGTGATCTCTAAATTCAGGTAGGATGTTTTCTAGATCATACTTTGGCATTCTTGAACTTGCTTTAATTTTCTTCAGCTTTATCTTGAACCTGCACTTGAGCAATTGATGATCTCTCCCGCAGTCAGCTCCTGGCTTTGTCGTAACTGATAAAATTGAGCTTCTCCATCTTCTCCTTCCACAAATGTAATCAATTTGATTTCTGTGTAATCCATCTCGTGAGGTCCATGTATATAGTCGTCGACTGTGTTGTTGGAAAAAAGTATTGCAAATAAATAAATCATTGGTCCTACAGAATTCTATCATGTGATCTCCAGTGTCGTTTCTGTCACCAAGGCCATATTTTCCAACTACTGATCCTTCTTTGTTTCCAACTTTTGCGTTCCAGTCACCAATAATTAACAAAGCATCTTGATTGCATGCTTGATCAATTTCAGATTGCAGCATTTCATAAAAGTTTTCAATTTCTTCATCTTCAGCATTCGTGGTTGGTGCATAAATTTGAATATTAGTAGTATTAACTGGTCTTCCTTGTAGGTGTATAGATATTAGTCTATCACTGGCGGTATATTTTAGAATTGATCTTGAAATATACTCCTTTATGATGAATGCTACACCGTTCCTCTTCGATTTTTCATTCCCAGCATAGTATACAGTATGACTGTGAGATTCAAAGTGACCAATGCCAGTCCACATCAGCTCACTAATGCCTAAGATGTCAATCTTTAGGTGTTCCATTTCATTCTGGACAACTTCCAATTTTCCTTGATTCATACTTCACACATTCCATGTCCCAATTATTAATGGATGTTTGTAGCTGTTAGTTCTCATTTTGAGTCATGCCGCATCAGCAAATGAAGGTCCCGGAGGCTTTACTCCATCTGCGTCACAAAACTCGGCTCTACTTTGAGAAGGCAGCCCTTCCCCAGTAGCATACTGAGTGACTTCTGACCTGAGTGCCTCATCTTCCAGCACTGTATTGCAAAACATTCTGTTGTAACCCATAGGGTTTTCATTGGGATGTTTTTGGGAGTAGATTGCCAGGCCTTGCTCCCTAGTCTGTTCTTTGTCTGGAAGCTCTGCTGAAACCTGTCCACCATGGGTAACCCTTCTGGTAGTAGAACTACTGGTGGCAGAGCTTCCAGCAACATAGCAACCTGCAAGCCACCACAGTACGACAAACTGACAGGTGGGTGGTGGTTTAATATGGTGAATATTGATAAATATAACCCATACAAACAAAAGCACATTTGGGGTCCTCCATAATTTTTTAAAGTGGGAAGGGGTCGTGAGAGAAAAAAGTTTAAGAAACATGGGCCTAGGCAAAAAAACTGAAGCGAGAATTGTCAGCAGTATTGAAATTCAGCAGAAATTGTTAGAGGAGCCAGGCCCATGGAACAGCAGTTAAGCTTCAGCCAAGATTAAAGATCGTTGGCCAAGATAAGTCTCCCCTTTAGATAAAGTGGCAAGGCGACGTTAGAGATAAGCCTGCAAATCTGCCATTTGGATCATACTGTTTCCAGAATATCCAATAATTTGGATATGGACTGAACTGTACTCCACATAAGAAAAGATTAAAAAACAACAAAAGGCTGACGGAGTAGGGGCCAATCTAACCTTGGGGGTATGGTCTTTCAGAGGGCAGGCACTGTGACAGAAAAGGCACACTTTCTAGGTCCCATTAGATGACATACTTTAATTGAAGGGACCCAGAGTATGCCCCTTCTGTTGGACATAGTGGGACAGGTAGAAACAATGGTGGACAGGTGGTCCTGCAAATAACCTGGCCCCTGCCATGGAGTAGTGGCTAGTATGGTGCCTTGGCTCAGGATGAAGGAATGGGAGCAACAGAAGCAGAGTTGTATAGTCCAAGGACTAATGAAAAATCATTACATTATTCATTGCCAGAGAAACCAAAGAGTAATCAGTAAGTCAGTGCCAAAGCCAAGCCAATCTGAACCTAATCGGTTTCAGAGATGCTGGTTTTAGCACCATAAAGCCTGACTCTCAAGTATATTCAGGATTGCCTTTTCCAAGGGGGATTGATTTTCTTGACATTGATTTTCTTGATAGGAATTATGAGTGGTCCTCCAATTTGAGGAGGTTAGCTGGGCTGAGCTCTCAAGCAATTTTTCTTTGGTGTGGCTCCTGTTTATGGAGTAACCTCCCCTCAAGACCACCCATCTGGTGAAACTCTTTTAGAAAGTGTTTGGAGGATGATAGATTGAGACTATTGATTGATTATAGAATATTACTTTATGATTTAGAAACAATATTTATGATATTTTCATATCCTTATTGTAGCTGAGCACCGGGAGTCCTTACACACAGCAAATAAGATAAAATAAATAAGCAAGACTGTTAATCAAGGAAGAAGGATCACAATCCAGGCAAAGAATTAGTATACAGTAAAGTGTGTCAGATAACCAGATTTAACAGTGCAAGAGTAACAAGTTACTTAATTCACAAGCTGAAGCCACAGCTTCCAATAGACATAAATATGATAGATAAATAAATAAATACATACTACTGAAGGCTGTGACTGCCTCACATTTAGATAGTACTAATTAACCATGATTTGGCTGCAAAACTATCCAGGCATGCAAAACTACTTTCCAGATTGACTTCTCAAAATAAGGTTCTTTTATATTCTAACATAATTTATATTCACTTCAGCAAAGGATCGTTACCTTGTTGTGGTGCTGGAGCTTGAGCACCTCAGTGATGCCATGAGCTAAACCGTGAAGGGCCACCCAAGACGGGAAGGTCATGACAGAGAGGTCAGACTAAACACGATCCCTGGGGAAGGTAATGGCAACCTACCCCAGTATTCTTGCCATGAAAACTAAATGGACAGTACAACCAGAGATATGTCGGTATACCATCGGAAGATGAGACCCCCAGGTCGGAAGATGGTCAAAATGCTATTGGGGAGGAACAGAGGAGGAGTTCAACTAGCCCCAGATGTGATGACGCAGCTAGCTCAAAGCCGAAAGGACGGCTAGCGGCCGACGGTGCTGGTGGTGAACGGCAAATCCGATGTTCTAAGGATCAACACACCATTGGAACCTGGAATGTAAGATCTATGAGCCAGAGCAAATTGGATGTGGTTATTGGTGAGATGTCAAGATTAAAGATAGACATTTTGGGCCTCAGTGAACTGAAATGGACTGGAATGGGCCACTTCACATCAAATGACCACCAGATCTACTACTGTGGACAAGAGAACCACAGAAGAAATGGAGTAGCCTTCATAATTAATAGTAAAGTGGCTAAAGCAGTGCTTGGATACAATCCAAAAAACGATAGAATGATCTCAGTTCGAATTCAGGGCAAGCCATCACAGTGGCTCCAAATATACGCCCCAACCACAGATGCTGAAGAAGCTGAAGTAGAGCAGTTCTATGAGGATCTGCAGCACCTACTGGACAACACGCCTAAAAGAGGTGTTATTTTCATCACAGGAGACTGGAATGCTAAGGTGGGCAGTCAGATGACACCTGGAATTACAGGTAAGCATGGCCTGGGAGAACAATATGAAGCAGGACATAGGCTGATAGAATTTTGCCAAGACAACTCACTCTGCATAACAAACACTCTCTTCCAACAACCTAAGAGACAGCTTTATACATGGACTTCACCAGATGGACAACACTGAAATCAGATTGACTACATCCTTTGCAGCCAAAGGTGGCGGACATCTATACAGTCGGTAAAAACAAGACCTGGAGCTGACTGTAGTTCAGATCACAAACTTCTTCTTGCACAATTTAGGATCGGACTAAAGGGATTAGGGAAGACCCACAAATCAGCTAGATATGAGCTCACTAATATTCCTAAGGAATATGCAGTGGAGGTGAAGAATAGATTTAAGGGACTGGACTTAGTAGATAGGGTCCTGGAAGAACTCTGGACAGAAGTTCACAACATTGTTCAGGAGGTGGCAACAAAATACATCCCAAAGAAAGAGAAAACCAAGAAGGCAAAATGGCTGTCTGCTGAGACACTAGAAGTAGCCCAAGAAAGAAGGAAAGCAAAAGGCAACAGTGATAGGGGGAGATATGCCCAATTAAATGCAAAATTCCAGAGGTTAGCCGGAAGAGATAAGGAATTATTTTTAAACAAGCAATGTGTGGAAGTGGAAGAAGACAACAGAATAGGAAGGACAAGAGACCTCTTCCAGAAAATTAGAAACATTGGAGGTAAATTCCAGGCCAAAATGGGTATGATCAAAAACAAAGATGGCAAGGACCTAACAGAAGAAGAAGAGATCAAGAAGAGGTGGCAAGAATATACAGAAGACTTGTATAGGAAGGATAACAATATTGGGGATAGCTTTGACGGTGTGGTCAGTGAGCTAGAGCCAGACATCCTGAAGAGTGAGGTTGAATGGGCCTTAAGAAGCATTGCTAATAACAAGGCAGCAGGAGACGACGGCATCCCAGCTGAACTGTTCAAAATCTTGCAAGATGATGCTGTCAAGGTAATGCATGCTATATGCCAGCAAATTTGGAAAACACAAGAATGGACATCAGACTGGAAAAAATCAACTTAGATCCCCATACCAAAAAAGGGAAACACTAAAGAATGTTCAAACTATTGAACAGTGGCACTCATTTCACATGCCAGTAAGGTAATGCTCAAGATCCTGCAAGGTAGACTTCAGCAATTCATGGAGCGAGAATTGCCAGATGTACAAGCTGGGTTTAGAAAAGGCAGAGGAACTAGGGAGCAAATTGCCAATATCCGCTGGATAATGGAAAAAGCCAGGGAGTTTCAGAAAAACATCTATTTCTGTTTTATTGACTATTCTAAAGCCTTTGACTGTGTGGACCATAACAAATTGTGGCAAGTTCTTAGTGGTATGGGGATACCAAGTCATCTTGTATGCCTCCTGAAGAATCTGTATAACGACCAAGTAGCAACAGTAAGAACAGACTACGGAACAACGGACTGGTTTAAGATTGGGAAAGGAGTACGGCAGGGCTGTATACTCTCACCCTACCTATTCAACTTGTATGCAGAACACATCATGCGATGTGCTGGGCTTGAGGAATCCAAGGCTGGAGTTAAAATCGCTGGAAGAAACATTAACAATCTCAGATATGCAGATGATACCACTTTGATGGCTGAAAGTGAAGAGGAACTGAGGAGCCTTATGATGAAGGTGGAGGAAGAAAGTGCAAAAGCTGGCTTGCAGCTAAACCTCAAAAAGCCAAGATTATGGCAACCAGCTTGATTGATAACTGGCAAATAGAGGGAGAAAATGTAGAAGCAGTGAAAGACTTTGTATTTCTAGGTGTGAAGATTACTGCAGATGCTGACTGCAGTCAGGAAATCAGAAGACGCTTAATCCTTGGGAGAAGAGCAATGACCAATCTCGATAAAATAGTTAAGAGCAGAGACATCACACTGACAACAAAGGTCCGCATAGTTAAAGCAATGGTGTTCCCCGTAGTAACATATGGCTGTGAGAGCTGGACCATAAGGAAGGCTGAGAGAAGGAAGATAGATGCTTTTGAACTGTGGTGTTGGAGGAAAATTCTGAGAGTGACTTGGACCGCAAGAAGATCAAACCAGTCCATCCTCCAGGAAATCAAGCCAGACTGCTCACTTGAGGGAATGATATTAAAGGCAAAACTGAAATACTTTGGCCACATAATGAGATGACAGGACACCCTGGAGAAGATGCTGATGCTAGGGAGAGTGGAGGGCAAAAGGAAGAGGGGCCGACCAAGGGCAAGGTGGATGGATGGTATTCTAGAGGTGACGGACTTGTCCCTGGGGGAGCTGGGGGTGTTGACGACCGACAGGAAGCTCGGGTGTGGGCTGGTCCATGAAGTCACAAAGAGTTGGAAGCGACTAAACGAATAAACAACAACAACAAACAACTTTCCAGATTTTTTTTTTCCTGACTTACACTAACCTTCCTTATCCTTTTAGGCTGTGAAAGCTTTGGACTAAAACTCCCATGGTAATTGGTCAACATAGCCATTAGCAGCACTGGCTGAGGACTTTTGAACTTGCAGTGCAATATAACTGGAGGCATCAGATTGTAGAAAACTTTCTCAGATTTATAGGTCAGTTTACTGAATGGACTCAACCAGTCATTTGTCTGGATTATACCACCCAAAATTTTCAGCAGTTGAGACCATAACTGGGGAATTCTGGGAGTTGGATCATACATCTGGAACAGGAAGCTCTGGCGTGGGCTGGTCCATGAAGTCACGAAGAGTCGGAAGTGACTAAACGAATAAACAACAACAATTTATATTCTAATAACACATTCTAAAAGCAATAATATGAGATATCTCTTTCCTGTTCTGGACAACCTCAAAGTGCTGAGAACATGGGAAGAAAAGATCATACTCCTAAAAGATATGATAAATTCAGGACCAGCAGGTGCAAGGCTGCACAAGTTGTGAAGCTCATACGGAGAAGAGAGTAATCATAGACAAGAGTTTGTCGTTACATGTGTAATATCTGAAGAGGCCCTGACTCGAATACTTATGATTTCTGGCCCTGTTCATGAAAGTTTTATGTAGGAGAAAAAGCATCTTCTGAAAGATGAAAATGCACAGATGTTGAAGCAAACGAAGTAGGCAAGTGTTCTTCTGAGCAACTCAAGTTCTTCGCAGTTTACGCAAAGAAAACACGTTGTAATCTCTCATCAGTCCTAAATTTTCTCAAAGCAAAGCACTCCAAAGCTAAGTTCTTGCCAAGTATTTGCACTGAACAACAAACAAAGCTAAGCTTTCAACAGGTCCAGGGGCCTTACAAGCACCTCACCTGCTTTAAGTAGCTCAGGTTTACTTCTTTATATACTCTCCCGGGTGGCATCATCTCCCTTCTGAACTTTTCTAGTCTGAATAACACAAACTTACTATAGCTGAAGAGTTTTGTTCTAGATAACTATCTACGCAATCTATAAAGATGTTCAATCAACTATCTAGGGGGGAAAGTAGTAGAATGCTTTTAAAAAAAAATATGGCTATTACCTCTTCATGGCTACCATACAATTTTAATTCCAGGCTGGGGTTGGAAGAAGTATGAGATTTAAACTATATGGAAGGAACTATTCAGTGTCTATCTTCTGTTCTCAGTGGTACTCAGTGGTGATCATATCTATGAGCCTATAGAGATCCTTTCCTAATTGCACTGCCATTGACTGTATTATCTTTTGAACACTGAGTGTTGATTTGAGGCTATTTGATAGAAAAAAAAAGACTTCTCAAGTTTTATCACCATATCTGAAGATGACAAAACATATGGCAGTATATCGCTGAATTTGCCCTATGGAAATAGAGAATGCCCCAATAGTTTGAAAGGGAAAAGAAAGGAGAGGGAAAATTCTCTTTGGAAAAATGTTTGACTTGGTTAATACTGGATGAAACTGTATAAGGTTACATCAAAAGCTGACCAGATCAGACCTCTGGTGCTTCCTAACTGTACTGCTGACACTGAGTGATAGAGGCTGTCCAAGGTTACAGACCACTTTTTCCAATTCACCTGGAGATTGTGAAGGCTGAACCTGTGACCTAATTGGGCCTCAGCTTCAATTTCAGATATGATAGTTGCAGCTATAGGCTAAGAGAGGAGGAAGAAATAGGAACTATGCCTATATTAAAATGTACTGATTTGGACCCAGAGAGGTATGTAAAATTCATCAACCTGTTTTCAGGTGCTGGAATTGAAACATAGATGAAAGATTTGGCTGAACATTTCTCAATTGGGGCTGAACATTTCTAAAAGTTTGAAAAAATGATCTGAGTAATTTTAATCCAGTTCAGTTTTGGCCAACTGATAAAAGAACTGGCTAGCTCCACTAGCTGTAAAACTGCAACTGCAAATGGAGGAAAGTAGTAAAAGACCTGTGGGGAATTTAAGCTTTGCAGTTCATTGACAATTAATGTTCCCTTCTATTTTTGCAGATTTATGATTATAAAAATTTAACTATGATGATGATAATGATGGTGGTGGACATTAGGCTTATCAGAAAGAAATATTCCCAAAGAATGTTAGTAGTATCAGTAAAACTGATTATGCAAATAACAGCTATTCTAAAAATATTAAAATAACAATAGCACAGATAAAATAATCAACCAAAACCAGCAGGAGCACATAAAACAACTTAAAAAATGAAGTGGATAAAAACAACTACTGCCTCATTCAAAAATGGTCTGTATTTAGAACCAGAGAATGATAGGGTTGGAAGGAGACATTTGGGTCTCAGTACTCAGTGTGGGAATTCAAATTAAAATAGGTTCCAAAAGTTGAATGATTAGCTGCAATTCGACCATGCTCACTGAGGGGGAATCCACCACTTATCTGGGCAGTCGTTTCCACTGACAAGCTATTTTTATCAATAGGAAGTATTTAAACTTTGAATCAGAATTTGTCTTCCTGTAATTTAAATCCAGTATTCTATGTCCTGAACTCTGTAGTAACAGAAAACAGACCTTGACTTTCTTCTCTATAACATCTTTTTAAGTTATCAGAAGAATATTGCCCTATGTTAGAGCGAAGAACCACGCTGAGATGGTATCTTGGTCTCTAGTGTTTATTGACCTACTCTAGTAGACAGAAAATCCTGCCAGACTGAAAGACCGTGGGAAACCCACACAGATAAACCCAAAACTCAAGGCCGGTCTGCTCTGAGTTTCTTAGAAGGAAAGTTCAAAGCCTCTAAACTACACATGCGTTTTTCCCCCTGGATAGGGGCCCCCTCCTGCTCACCATCAGTACCCATGACAAGTATTTTCATATCCCACTTCTACCTTTTATCCTCAAGGATAAAGATTCTCAGTTCCTTTACTCTCTCTTCATGTGATTTTGTTTCTAATCTCTTGATCAACCTCATAGCCCTTCTCGGAACCTGTTCCAGGTTCTCTGTATCTTTCTTAAGATACTCAGGTGCTCAGAACAGGACAGTACTCAGTGTGTGTGGAGGGGAGGGTCTGACTGATGCAGGAAAATAGTTGGCCTATCTTGTAAGGAAGTTACCTAATTAAAAAGACAAAAAACAAAGATAAGCCTAATTTGGCAAGCCTTGTTCCTGACAAATCCATGCTGACTTCTGGTAATTGCTTGATTGTTTTCCAGTGACTTACAGATCCATCTCATTATGATCTGCTCTAGAATTCCTGTAAATGTCGGACTGATCCCTAGTTCTTAGGCCTTCCTTTCCTTGCTTTTTGAAGAACATTTGCTCTTCTCCAGGATTCCTCAAAGATAATATAGAAAGATTCAGTCTGATCATCAGCATTTTTTTTCTGTAACATAGGATACATGACCTCATAGAGAGTTAAATGTATGCAAAGTAAAGATGCTTCCTGCTGTTGATTACAGTAACCTGCTCTTTCCCTTGTTACCTGCTAGAATTTTACTACTTTCATTGAACAGCTGCTATAAGGGTTCTTATATAGTTGTTAACATTCTTCACTAACCTCAGATTGTTTTGAGCTCTAGCTTTTCTAGATACCAGCTCTACAATTTTTATCTGCCTGTCTATATTCTTCCCTGGTGGCTTGTCCCTTTTTCTACCTCCTGTGTATGTCCTTGTTTGTTTTCAGATCATCAGCAAGTTTTTGTGTAGTTATGGGGACTTCCGGGGAAGAAATGGTGAACTGAAGGTGGAACTGACAACCGCAGCAGAATGAAGAGCTGGCGAGTAGACCGGCTCTTCGTAATTCCTCTCTGGACAAGGAGAGGACTTGAGATCACCCACAAATACTCCAGACAATTGCTTCTCTTGAGGAGACCACAAGACAGCGGTCTCTGGCAGGTTTAGAGCTCTGGGAGATGAGGGAATTGCCATCTTGCTCAAACCATGGTTAGAACCTTCAAAAGGACACTGGGTTCACATACTTCCTTGTCTAATCACTTTTGGAAATGGATTGTTAACTGCTTTTAAGCTATTAGGAACCTTTGGATTGACATGTTTACAGCACCAGGTAAGCATCCTTCAATCCTTAGCAAAAGAAGTTTTGAATACAATTTTAAGGACTTAATTTTTTTTTTTTGAATAAACAGCAAAGGGTGATTACAACTTTGATTTTGGAAAGTTACAAATGGACTAATGGTCCAGAAGGATTTGAAATAAGATTTTGGAATTAATTATGAGAATTCTTCCTGTGGAAAAATGCTTTTATTTTGAATTCTTTTAGGAAAAAAACATGATAGGATGGGACTTCAAAGGTTAGACACTAGAGGGAACTAGAAGGAATTAAAGATTACAATTAAAGGATTACAAATTTAAGATTACACTTAAATTTGACTTACTAATACAAAATGGAGCAAAATATTTTAACATTGGACATATTGAAGGGTTATATATATATGCAATAATATATTATTAATGTATTATACTTGGTTTTTATTTATCTAATATAAATATTAAGCAAACACCAAAGACATACTGAGCCTGGGCAAACTGTGACCATGTTAGTTTCTGAGCTCACCTGATCCTCCCTGCTACGTTAGTGTTATGGATTCCTTACTGTTACAGATGAGCTTTCAAGCCTTCTAGATGTTTGACCAGGCAGGGTCCTAGATGAAGGGCTCTCCTATGTAAAGCTGGGTCCATGGCCATGATCCCATCCCCATTCTGAAGGTGAGGGCAACAAGGTTTCCAGGAGCCAGGGAAAGAGTTAGCAAGGCCAGGGGATGGCTTGAGAGACAGGAGCCTTCACACCGATGCTAACCTCTGATAATGACTATGGCCAAGCCAGAGAGAAGCAAAAGGAAGGGAGCTCTTCCTTTCTGAACAAGTTTTATTTGAGAGAATATGATTTTTTCTTATTAGATCCCTATTATTTTTCTTATTTTTCTTGTATTCTTATTATTTTTACCATTTCTGAGCTCTACTAAACTGCTGATAAGGGGATTGTTTATTTATCAGCGGCAGACAGAGCTGAGCTTTGAAAAGCTGCATAATATGGGGTCAGATGGATAAAACAAAATCTTCATTTTCCCCAATGTGAACAGTAGGAGATGATTATGATTTTTCTTTCAAATGCTTTGTCCCCATGTCTGTACAGTGGCAACTTGGCATTTCTTTTCTGTATTTTAAGCAACACCTTCTCTTACCTTACAGACTTTGGATTAATATTGATTTTGTAAACAGCATGATTCAGTGGGTTTAATTGATCTTACTTCTTGTAGTTGATTATTCAAACTTGTGTGAATGTGTATTCATGCATATATTCATCATTCAAATTTTTTAGAGGTCTTGTCTTGAAGCACTTGTCCAGTGCTAGACAGAGAGAGACCTCCTATTTTTGAAGAGTTGAAAAAGGAAACAATTAAACAAACTTCTCCACATGTTACTAGTTCTTGTGCTTATATCCTCCATTTGGACATCTATCAGTCCAGATGCAGTGTCAAGAATTTTAGGGTGATGGTCTAAGACTTATGCAATTTTATGCTTAGATTGATGACCTCCAAGACTATTGGGGAAAGAAATATAGGAAGTCCCTTCATGATAGGACTCAGATTAAGAATCCTGGTCTTTTATTGGGAGGCAGAAACAAGTGGAGTCTTGGGCAGAGATAAAGTCATAGGATATTTATTTATTTATTAAATTTATCCACCACCCAACCTCGTTCAATGACGACTCTGGGTGGCTTACAATAAATAAAAGAATAAAATATAAAATCTAAGATGGTCATGATGGAATCTACGGGGGACACATCATGGCACCAGCCACCTCCATGATCTACTGTCCTCCCTCTCTCCCCAGGTCTTAACTCCCTTTCTAAAGGCCAGGAGAGTGGGGGCCAGCCTCACCTCTGGGGGTAAGTTATTCCAAAGGGTGGGGGCCACAGCAGAGAAGGCCCTCCTTCTGGACCCTGCCAATTGGCAATCCCTCATGGACAGGGTCCGTAACATGCCCTCTGTGCCTGATAAGATATAGATAAGATATAGATAAGCTCTCTGGTTTTAAGGCTTGTGCTTAAGCAGAGCAGATAAACTGCCAGCCATACCCAGTCAAATAATGGCCAAAGATGAAATAAATCATTTGAAAGCTCCTGGGAAGGAGGCTGAAGCTATAGGTCATAAGGGATTACTGGAGCTCAAGAATGGGGTAGTCTGTAGATGCCATTGGAAATGCTTTTCTTTCATCACTGACAGAAATATGTCCAAGAGAGAATTTCCAAATGGAAATAATTCAGTAATTCATTTCAATAATTTGAATGATCCCTCTTTTTGAGAACAGTTGGCTCACCTATTATCCAGGTGAACAGTGTGGTTGGGGAAGAATGGATGATGAACCAGTTGTATCTATTTTTTAAAAAGAACTTTATTAATTTTTAGAATATAATTAAAATACAAAATATAGACTACAGAACAGATAAAATACAAGACTAAAGAAAAAAATAAAACTATGAAAGTGCAGAAGAGAGAGAGAACAGAAACAGAAAGTGACTTCTGACCTTCTCCAATACAGATATGAATACATTTACAAATATAATCTCTTACCATTAGTTAAACCTTAGTATCATTATTTCTATCGAATCAAACCATTTAATCATTAAAACCCCAAATCAAAACTTCATATTTTTCTAACACAAGCAAGTAGTCTAAAAGTGGTTGCCAAGTAGAAATAAATCCAGAAACAGTATTTTCTCTTATCAGCGCTGTTAACTTGGCCATTTGAGCCAGCTCCATCAGTCTGATAACCAGTCCTCCAAAACCAGTTGTATCTACTGTGTAAACTAGCTTTGGTTGCACATATCAAAGAGGAACAAAAGGAAGATAATTGGATAATGACTTGTTATGTGTCTCACCATTTCAGTGGACAAAATGACTATGGTCATCAACTGTTTTGAACTCTTTATTAATGGCTGACGTTGTTGGCTGCTGCTGCTGCTGCTTGTGTATTTTGTTTTGTGATTAATTCTGTATATAAGTTTTGCTTGCTTTCTTCAGATTTTTAATGGGTTTTCCTGATTTTCAGGGGGTCGCTAGGCAGCCCAGTTATCTCCGTAGGACAGAAAAGGCAGAGGTAAATGTTTAATCAAATAAGAGAACAGATATATTGGCCATTTTGAAAGTTAAATGGACAGGGAACAAGTGGCTTCTCATGCATCTATGTGTGGCTTCTTGCAGTATGTCTGTTAGCTGAAATACAGTGTAATGTAACTGCATCAAATAAAGTAGGAAGAATTATGAGAAAGTGGGTGGAGCCACAGCAGAAGACATTACTCTGCATTAGAAAGTGGGGGGAAGAGGCCCACTAAATCTGGAGGTCATCAGGTTAGGGTTGACTAATGCAAGTCTTCCTTAATCTTCTCTTAATGATTTGAACAGGTTGGGCATAACCCCATATGAATAAATATAGCTGGTCTGAGTTTTCTGTAGCACATATGCACAGTGCACTTTTTGATACAGCTTACAAACTAGCAAAGGGTGATACCAGAAGAGAGTGCTGTAAAGCCCAATCAGCTCTGCATTTATTTATATTTAACAATTACAAAGTTTGCTAAGAATAGAAATTACACAAATCAATATGAAGGTAGTTACCCAATTCCTTGGGTAAACCCAGTAGGTTTCTATATGAAAAATAGTTAGATAGCAGAATCATGAAATGGTATTGTGGACTGCCCAGGATCTGCCTATAGATGGCAGTTCCTACTTTTGAAGTTTCCCCTTTTTCTTCTTCTGCTATTTCTACTCTAGGGTGAGTCTGCTTTCCCTGTGCTTGCTTGCTTCTGCCTGAAATTTAAAGAGCATAAAGCAGGACAGTCCACTGGATTCAACAAACATGAATAAAATTTCCTGCAAGTAAAAAAATAAATGAATAAATCAGGATGAAAGGGTAAGCTAAATCCTTCTCAGAATTGCTAGCTTTTTCCTTGCAGGGGGTACTCTTACAAACTTTATATATAGGATTTTTTTTTTAAAAAGCCTCCTGTTTGCTCTTTGGGGAGGCATAGCCCACTCTACTTGGGTAGGAAGTCTACCTTCTAATTTTTTCTCATTCCATTAAACTGTAGGCAGGTCAAGTGACAAAGGGCGTCACTTGGAGGAAGAGCTGAAGCTTTGTTGGACTATATTATACATTTTTGTCTTTGGGGAATTTTTTTTTAGAACTTATCCTTGCTCAGTGTCCAGACATGTTTGCTTTTCATGTTGCTTTTTAATTTCTCCTTTAGATTTTTAATGGTTTAGGACCTTTATGCCATTGCAATTTAATTTGTATCATGGAAGCACAGTGGACGAAGTGTTGTAGAACAGGCAGTGCCATATCATTCAGTACATGGAAATACCTCTGGTGTATTTATGATTCATTCATCCTTACCCAAATATTAGTCTTTTAGTGCCCCATCCTTCCGTTGCACATCGCTGCTAGTTTGCTCTATCTACTCTACATGAAACTAAGGCATTTTCTTCTTTTTTGCAATATATTGTATTTGCTATTGTTTACAAAAGGGCAGAATACAAAAGCAATAAATATATTTGTTTTATCACATTAAGACACAACAAAATGACCCCAACAAACTCCTTTTTTTCCATATGAATTATCGGAATAGCAAGGACAATAGTAATATCACTAAGAAGACCTTGCCAATCTTCCCAATAGAGTTGCTGTAGTACATTTGTCCAGAACAACCTCTGCAAAACTGATGATATAAAAGGACTGCTCCTCTTTACAGAAAGAAAGAGAAAAATATTTGTATTAAAAGAAGAATGTCCAGTTTACTAGTGGGGGGTCTAGTTGTTTTTATGATATAAAATAGGTGCAGATCAAACACGCTTCCCAACGATCAGTGGTGAGTGTGGGGAAGAAGACAGCACAAGTCATATGCTCCGTGTTTTGTGCTCCTGGCATTGTCAGATGCATCTCATCCCCCAATCCCTTTTCCAAGACATAAGGACCACGGGGAGCTCAAACTAGAAGAATTCTGCTACAACCTATGTATGCACGATAACACCAAAATGTAAGCCCCCTTTCAATTTCTCTCTCAGATGCAGACCAAGGGACAGAGAGGGTTTTGTTTAGATCAAGAGCAGGTATCTGGCAAACGGGGACAGTAGGAAAGTGTGATCCAAATGCATCCTTCGATAATTAGGTCTGTGTTGTCAGTTAATAGATAATCCTCTCTGTGCTGATAAGAATACATTAGTTTGGAACAAATGCTTACTAGTGCGAGTGCTGGAACAGGCAGTGACTAATAAGCTTCTGAAATTTGTTATGTCAGGAAGGAGGAGGAACTTAAACTGAGAGCTCTCGCTTTTCCCAGAGAAAGAAAACACTGAGCATATATGTGTGATCTTGTGCTCCGAAGCTGGCAAGATATTGCTTCATAAAGACAGGCATTTGAGTTCTTGGTTGCCCTGTGGTATATCGAAGGAGCTGGTCCTGGATACAGCTGTTGCTTTGGTGAAATTAAGAGAAGAGAACAACAACAGCAGCAACAACAACAATGCTGGAAGTGAAACCCTGCTCAACATTTACTTAATGCTCATAAATAATTGCAAAGTCAAGCACAGTTCATTCCAAGGCATTCAGGTAAGTGCTTGTGTTTATATATCTCTTGTGTGTGTGCATGTGTATAGCATATGTGTAAATAGTATATGAATACTATATATAATCATAAAAGCAGTTTGTGAAAGAGGAGCACGTTATACGCTTGACAATAATTCTGGAAATAAAACAGTTTACCAAAACTTGAAATGGACTTTCCTCCAATTGAGAATGATTTAAACCCATATATTTATTTACAGGTCTCCTGATCTGTAGAAGTTTACACTGTGAGCCATTTGTGTGTTAAGTTTTCCTCTTTCTCTGACTGAAAGCTTGAGAAGAAAGCCTGGCAGTGGCAGAAGTGTTCAAAATTTTGTGTCTGACAAATTACAGAAAATCTAGACCCCAGCAAATAAGCTTGGCAGTAATTGTGCCATTAAGTTTTCTGTATGTCAGTAAAGTTTCTTTGGATAAGACCTCATAGTTATGGCAACAAATATGAGGTTTCAGTGATTTTGTGATTAGACCCACTGAGCAGTTCTTTGAAGTGTCAAATAATGAGCCACTCCCAGATAAAAGTGGCTATTGCCCTTTGACTCCTAGAGGAATATTTTCTTTAGTCTTTGTGTTTACGATCCACTCTTTCTGGAATATTAGGGAAGAGCTTAATAAAATAGTATTTGTAATTAATTAATTACTTACCAATCCCAGCATTCTGCATTAGTTCTGATTATGCTGCCTTAATTTCTAATTTGCTTTTTGTTGCTTTTTCGTGTGTCTTCGAGTCCATCTTGCCTCTTGGTGACTCCGTGGAGAAGTCTATGCAGATTTCTTGGCAGCATTTTTGGAAGTGGGTTGCTGTTGCCTCCTTCCTGGGTTGAGAGAGAGTCATTATAATAAACTTCAGCTTTTTTTCTTCTCTGTATAATCATGATTTATCTTTTTTTTTTTTTTTGGCAATGTAGATTTTTTTATATTTCACCATTAAAAAACCCTATGAATTTCTATTTTCCTGAATGGGAAGTTTATATAAGAAGAGATCTCCCAGTGCATATAGAAGTGGGTTCGTTAGTATCTCTTTGGCATTCCACCCATTATTACTTTTAGCTGTAATCCTATGTGCATTTACCTGGCAGTACGTTGAAAAAGGGGACATGTATAGAATTGCAGTGTTTGCTTCACATTTATATCTATCTGAAAAATAAGCATATGTTTATCATTCCACTGGCAAAAAACAACAACAACTGACATCAAAGTATATAATTCTGAATAGATGGGTGAAATGTATGCCTGATAAACATGTATTTTGGCCAAGAAACTTCCATGTCTAAATTCCAAATGTGTAGAGTAATTGTAGTTACTTGAGCAGTACAATGGAAAGGCTTTTTGTGCTCAGAAGAATGATATTTCTAATTGCATCTTGAGGTATCTCATTTAAAATTGCTAGCATTAGAAGTGAATTTCTGGGATAAAACTTAACATACCTGAAATGGGATCTTTGATTATTTCTTAGGTTTGTGACTCACTCTACTAAATTGTCAAGGCAGGTGACACTCCCACCAGCAGAGACACAAAGCCTGAAAGATGTGCTTTTGTGCTGGCTGGAAGAGCCCCTCGAACCTGTGGGTTTTAACTTCACTTTCTACTGCGCTGAAGGAGACTTGGCCTCAGTATTTCTGAAATGTTGATCGCTTCATAAGTGTGGGCCTAATTCATTATAAATCACATTATATAGGGAGTCTCAATTTCAGTTCCTGATGTCTTCTTTCAAGATCCAGGAGGGCCACCACCAATCAGAATGCAGGCTGGGGAATTCTGGGAGTTGAAGTCCATACGTCTTCAAGTTGCCAAGGTTGAGAAACACTGAGCTAGAGAGAGCAATAGCTCAACTTAAGATAGCTTCATGTGATCTGCTTGGGAACATTGCCCTAGAACTTCATAGATTTAATTCTGGATCCTCTTCAAGTCTTTCCCAAGCAACATTCCACGCCCCCATCCCCCACCCTGTCCCATGGAAAATATGCACAGTATTTACTTATTTGTTTCTCAGCAATGAGAGTTATTCAGACTATTGCTTGATTCACTTCTGCCCAGTGGGGCAAAGAAGAAGAAACATAGAAGATTATATACGTAGTTCTATCCAAAGCAGAGATTATATAGTAAACATTGAACTTTAGAGTTTTGGTAGCCGATTGCATACATTTAGCTTTAGATTCATGAGGTATATCCATAGTTTCATATTCATAGAGCAGATGCTAAATTAAAGGTAATTATAGGCTTAAACCTTTTTGGAAAAAATATAATGCTGGCTGGGTGCTTGTTCACATATTTTGAAACACAAATTATAGCACTAGAAATGATAAATGGCAAAGAGCTGGATAGCAATTCAGCTACTCCAAAAAGTTTGGATGAGCCAGAGAAACTGGTCTCCTTAGAATATGCAGAAATGCAGGTCCAAATTTTGTTTTGCCAAACCCAGTAATCATCTGTATCTCTCAATACATTTGTAGCTTTCTTGATTTGGGGAAAACAAGACCTGGACAATGCAATAGCACTGCAAGTAAATACGTATTGGTAGGTTTTCAGTATACAAATTAAAATGTCGAGTTATGCCAGTTTCTTTGTATGCTCAAAACATTTCTGGACTTCCCTGTACTTCAAAATGTCTAGGTCTGTTTACAATAAATACATTCAGACAATGTATGTGGCTATGTGTTTGTGTGGGTGTGCAGGGGTAATTTGGGTAGGACCGACTAGGATAGCAAACACATCTCCCACTTCTATTGGGATGTTTGCTTTCATTTGCCCAATTCCCAGATTATATTTTACTTTAGCCTTCCCCAACCGGATGCCCCCCACTTGTGTTAGGACTCACTACAATTCTCCTAGTTCCAGAAGATGTAGCCAACACCAAATTGAGAACAGTGGATGCTGAAGACACCAGGTGGGGAAGGGTACGTTGCATCTGTGAAACACAGCAGTTCTAACGAACAGTTTTGAGATACAGGTTTCCTGGCTTTTCAAAGTGGAAAATGTGAAAAATGATGACACAAACCCTTTAAGATTAAAATAGTTTTCTAATATAGCGGAAAACATAAGTAGTCCCTCCAAAAATGCAGGGGGGGGGGGAAACCGGACTCTATCGCCATGTGTGCCATGGCCTCCCCCATTTGTGCATAATTGCACTGCCTCATCTAGTGCTCGCTCGCTCTCTCAAAAACAGCTTAAAGACACCCTCAGTGGCTCTGGTATTAGGGATTTTCCCCGTAAGCAGTCAACAAGCTGTGGCAGTTTTGCTGTAAGCATAGTCTGAGGATGCTATACTCATCAATCATTTCGTAGTGGTGCTGCAGGTGATCCAAGGCAGTGAGACCTGGCCAGCACCTATTGGCCACTTTTAGCTCTGGTCCATTCTGCTTTAGGTAGCCGGAGAATCCAGTTCTTTCAAAAGTCTGTGGATTTAGTGCCAAAATCCCTGTTCCAGAATAGCTGGTGAGGGGTTGTGCCATGAAATAGCAGGAAGAGAGAGAGAGAGAGAGAGAGAGAGAGAGAGAGAGCGAGCACACTCAGTTCCACTATGCAGCTCTGCTGCCACCACTCTGATCAGCTGTGAATTCAAGTTGATCCAGGCCTTTGGGCCAGGGACAGCTTGGCAAGTAAAGAGCCTCCTCTCCTCCTCCTCCTCTTGCCACCTCTCCCAGCTCAGGCAGCTGATCTGTAATCAGGGAGATGGGGCAGGTGGAAGTGGGAACCAATTCTAACAAATGTCTGACCCTGCAAATCTAGACGTCTGTCAAAAACATCACCAAGCACAGCAGTGCTATGATTGCAGGATGGTTTCCCTGTCAGTTGGGGATCTTTCAAAGAAGGGGTGTGGGGAGGAGACAGGAAAAAGAAGAATGCAGAAGAATGCAGAAGAAATGAGGACATCATCCTTCAGCAGCAAACCAGAATAGAGCCTCTCAGGATTGGCAATGGGGACAGCAAAATCTGTGCCGGTTTAGTTTTGTGCTGGATCCCATATACAGTAGGAGGACAGTATTCTAACAGCTGTGGAGAAGAGCCTTCACAGGGTATAGCCAGGAAACTGAATTAAATATGACCTATACATCCTTGAATTGGTAGACAAGTATGATTGGAATAACTATGGTGCCCTAATGGTCAAGTCTACTCTACATCTGTGGTGAGGCCAGCAAGTGGTACTGCCCTTAGAGTTTTAATGTAGAACACATTAAAGGAAGTGATGGGTGATTCTCCTGGCTTTGTTTCTCTTCCATCAAAGCCTTACCTACCAGTGGGAAAAACAGCCACCAGTTGCTCTCCTTAACGTGTGGTGGGGCAGAGCTGTGGGAGTGTAGGTAGGTAGATGCATTGAACAGTGGGTTTAGCCACCTGTCAAGTTGCTGGAGATCACAGATATGGGAGGTGTTCTGTGCCTATGACCTGTCAGTCAGGCTAGTGCTGAACAGGAGTCTAATGTTAAACTCATGTATAAGGACCTTGCATAAGATTGATATCTGCTTGGAAAGTACAGGTTAGCATTATGGGGATAGAAGCCTCTTTGGAAGCTAGGCATCTTCTCTGGTTTCTCCTGCAGTCCAAACCGAAGTGGCTAAGTGGACAGTGCCTAGTGACTGGGGGGGAGGGGTATGGCCACAGCAGTTTAAATTGGCCAGTAGGAGCTGGGCAGATCTCAGCTCCTTTTGGCATCATCAGCCAAAGGTTAAGGGTGGACAAATAAGGAAGGCGTCTTATTTTCCTTATTATTATGCCTTTTGTGCTTTCTTCATATTGACAGAAGCATCTGATCTTGTGGATGCCTCTGCACTGTATTATTACCATTAATTTTATTACTGTTGTTCTAATTATTGGATTCTGTACCTTGCTTAGAGTTCATATTGGACTGAGATGATAAAGAGAGAGAGAGAGAGAGAGAGAGAAAGAAGCTAAAGAGGACTTATTATTATTATTATTATTATTATTATTTCTTTATATTTTGATTGTTATATTCCCCCCCCCCCAAGGAAAAAAAGCTGTGGGCTGGAGATAAGAGCATGCTGTGTCATATAAAAATGGTTCCTGGGGCATGTTGTTCCACAGGTAGGGAAATTTGAAGAGGAGCCCATAGAAGATTCAGTTGCCACATGCCACATCAAAGTGGAGTGGCGTGGCCAGGATTGGTCCCAAATTGTCCCATCATTCCCACTGCTCAGTGAGAGAGTATATAGTATATGAGCAGGTAGAAGCAGAGCCCGTTCCTCTAAGAAGCAACCACTTTTTGATTGCTCCCTCTCTCACTCCTTCAGGTCACCCAGTGAGAGAGGATGAATGAACAGACTATCATTTGCTCTCCTGCTCCCTGCCTGGGTGTGCCAATCCCTGCTTTCTTGGCCCAAAAGAAAAAAAAAGTGCTTGAGCAGGCAGAGCACTGCAGGGGGGGAGTACAGGTGAATAGACCTAGATAGAGGCAGCTATCACTTGGCCCAGGCCTTGGTATCAGTAGAAGGATGGCCTCAGGGTGGAGGCAGCATCTGCTCCTGAAGATGAAGATGCTGCTGCTTCCTCTTGTTAACGCTCTCTCCCTGGAGGGGGCAACAAGGAGGGTCTGCTTTATTGGGGGGAATCTGCTCTGCAGTACCTTTGCCCAGAGAGATAATTCTGGGAAACAAGTTCCTCCTATGAGCAACCTTTTCTGCGCTGCCCAAGAGAGCAAGTGCACTTTCTCACTAGGCAGCCCTTGGGCCCCATTCCGCCCTACAGGGAAAGTACTCAAAGAGCGGGCAAGAAAAAGGAAGCAGGAGTATCATCAGTGGTCCTTTGTTGCTTGCATATTTCCCCACCATCCCCCAAAGTGGCAAAGCTTAGAAAAGAGTATTTTGGGAACTTCCTAGTTGTGGACTTCCTTCCAGCTTTTGTATTCCAACCTCTCCTGAAGAGGCAGGCAAAAGGAGGAATGGCCGTTTGGGTGTACTAATTACTTCCCCTCATCCAATCAGTGTTGTTTCCTTCAGTATAAGGATGAGGACCATAGGAATCCTTTTGGAAATGTCAAGTTAAGCCTAAAGAAACAAATGGGTACTAAATTAAAAATAAATGAACATGTCATCACATAGTAAAAAATATCTTGTCTGTTTTATTTGGTTTGGATGACGTGCTTGAGATCTCAAATTCCAGGATTCCTTGGCTGGCTGGGAATTGTGCGGGGTTGTAGGCCTCACACATCCTGTGGTTGGGAGAAGGTTAGCTTGTGGTGACCCACCTCAGCATTTTTGTGTAGGGACAGTTGTGTCAGTGAGATCAAATGATACAGCTGTGCAGGTGGCAATAGTAAACTGTGGATTACAACTGATGCATCTATAATGCCAGAGTATGCCAAAGGCTGGAGCCAACACCGAGTTATGGTTAATGTTCTTAATGTATGTCATACCTTATTTTTTCCCAAGGGTTTGGAAAGTGTTGACTTATAGCAACATCTGTACAGGCAATCCTCTGAATTTGTGAATTTGCTTATTCACAAAAATGTTTTTGTAACCCCAAAATCAGTACTCGTGGTACTGTTGTGCTTATTTGCAGATGTGTGAAGTGGAAAACCATTGGCACTGCCTGATGCACATGCTCCCAGATGAGGTTTCAGCATTTGCCAATTCAGTATTTGTGGCATTTTCACAGAATGTAACTACCGCGAATAACGAGAATTGTCTGTATCTCTTTTTTTTTGTTTATAAGCTTTATTGATTTTCAAAGTATAGATAAAATACAAAACAGGAAATATAGAAAAGTTAGAATATAGAACTAAAGAAAAAAGAAAGAAAACTATAAAAGTGCAAATAGTTAGAAAACAGAAATAGAAAGTAGCTTCCAACTATCTCCAGTACAGATATATATATATATAAATTTCAAATATAATCTCTTACTATGAATTAAACCTTAATAATGTTATTTCTATCAATACAAACCATTCAATCAGTAAAACCTAAAAACAATACTTTATCTTTTTCTACCACAAGCAAGTAGTCTAAAAGCGGTTGCCAAGTGGAAATAAATCCAGATAAAGTATTTTCTCTTATTAAAGCCATTAACTTAGCCATTTGGGAGAATTGTCTGTATCTCATCTTTCTAAGCCAAAGCTAACTTAAATCAGGTTATAGTAACCTACAATGATAAATATTTCTAAGGTTCTCAGGGAGTTTGCTACTCACATACTGCAGGAGACATTTTCAGGCATTATAAATATGGAGAATGTATTTCAGGAGTGCTTCACATAAACACTGCCTCCCCTGTTGATGTCATTTCAATGAAATCTTTTTCTCAGTGTTGGCACAGTCCACCTGAATATCCAGAGCAGATACAAAATGCTGGTTTCCATGTGAGCCAAGGCCTGTGTTATTGGGATCCTGGATTTTGGTACACTTGTGGGCAGCAAGGTCTCTCTGCTGCAGATTTTGACATTGTTATTACTTCACTAGAGCATGGGGGTAGGAGTGAAGTGGTGCTGTTGTGGGTTGAATGCTGCATAGTCCTAAATCAGACTATAACTGCAGCGTTATGTGGGTTCATATTATGTCCAGAGGCTCAGCTGTTTCTTCAGTCTTTCACTGAACTGGGGAACTGGACAAGACAAGCAAATCCAAGATATGACTATGGGTGACAGCAGTGGAGATTTTGATGATGAAAGGTAAATATAATAGGTATGCATATGTTAACACATAAAAATCACAGGAGAACTCACTTTGGTACTTCAAATAGGAGGACATTTTGCTTTACTTCCTCAAACCTCATTTTATTTTGAACCTAAGACCAAAGCTTTCTTCATTCTCCCTAAGCTTGTGATATCTGTGATGGTGGCAACTATACCTGATCAAGCGTTGGGGAGTGTAGACTTTTTCTATTCATCTGCCATTTTTAGAAGGCCAATATTTATTTCTTCTCTTATGCGTGTCAGCAGAGACATGGGAAGAGCGGGTGGGAAAAGCTCTCTTCTGTACAGGAACCTGCTTCTTTAAGTGTCCATGATAAGATAGTGAGCTTTTCCTCACTACATAGACCACATATTTAACTTTACCCCTGTAGCAGTTATGTTGGAGAGGATAATGAGTGGGGACTGCTCAGAAGAGGTACATAGGCCTTTTGATAACTGTAAAAGTCCTGAAGAGACTCCCAAGGATTGGAATCAGCCTATTTAACTGGTGCAGGGAAGGAGATTTGAAGCAGCCTGCTAAAAAAAGAAAGCCGCAGACAAACACACAAATATAGATGATGAAATCTTTTCCTAAGAAAGGACCGTGGAATTTTTATTCTTCTGGAAGAAATGTAGTGAAATTATTGTCCCATTTCTCTGCCCACATCTGGGCCTTCTTAGGATATTTTTCCCTTCTTTTTTGCTGTTTCTGTTGAAGAAGGGTGGTATGTGTGCACTTGGTGTTTCTGTGTGGAAAAGTGGTTTCTCTGTGTGTGAAAGAATGGTAGATATATGCACATGGGGGATCGATTAATTTTACAGGTGATTTACTTTAATTGGTAGCTTTGAATTCTGGGAGTGCTAGCTTATCACTTATCACTGTGGTTTCTTGCACTTACATATACTCACATACGATACATATATTCCTTACATAGTGTAAATGCACACACATTCATGGGTTGGTTTCAGCTGGAATTTAAACCTGGGGGTCTCTGGGCCTTGCACACAACTTTTGTGTTCATCATTTCCTTTTCTGTCTACTCTTTTGTATTTCAGGGTGTGGGCCATCTAAATTCAGAGTTGTCTTCTTTTTGAGAAAATACATCTTTCTGATGAAACAAAACAGAGGGAGAAAATAAAATCAGTAGGAAATAATGTATTTCCTGATGCTTAAGAACAGCCCCTGATGATTAGCAAAGGGTTTTGTGGACACCGCCAGCCCTGTAAATGTCTGCAGAGATCCCAGCTATTCATGGGGATGGGGTGCTTTTTGATTCTTGGGGGAGGCCATCAATCTATTTTGGCAATATTACTTTCCATTAAAATTAGTCTCACTTTAAAGAGCATATTTTGAAGTTAATGACATTTCTTCTCACATAACACTGCCTAATAATACCAGTCATGAACTCCTCTCTCTTGACACTACTTTGGGATTTGTAATATGTTAGGGTTAGGGCAAAAACCTCATTCTGAATAGATAATAATCAAAATTTACTGTAAAGATCCATAGGAGCACAATATTGATGTGTTGGGTTCAAATAAAGAGTGTAACACCATGATCTCCAGTGTTAGGATATTCTGCTAACACAAAGCACCCCTCTCCAACTACGGTGCACACACAGTTCTCCATTATTTTATGCAGATTGTTTTATTGATGAAGGTTTGATTAGATATTGTTGTTCTTTTTCTGGGAATTGCTTGGGGCTCCTCTAGGACATAGAGCAGTATACAAATAATGAGAAATACCTAACATGACGAACAGCTTACAATCTGGAATAGACACATGAAGGTGACAGAAAAAAAAAGGAAACATCAATAAGAACTTGTGAATTATGCATCAACTTCACATGCTTTGGCTTAGTTGAAATGCTAATGGACAGCAGCTAAACAAATATTCCTTCATTCTGGTTTGGATTTACAGAGTGTTCACATTATCTGTGAAACATCTGCAAAATAAAGGCAGGATAGTAAGTAAGTAAGTAAGTAAGTAAGTAAGTAAGTAAGTAAGTAAGTAAGTAAATAAATTCCCAATGTCTTTATTCAATCTCCCTGTCACAAATATAATTTCTGTTCACTTGTCTTTTTAAAACATTTTTTCTACCTCATTTAGGAACAACCAACATATTGTTATGAAGGTAAAAGGCCTTAAAATAGATTTTCCAGATTATCCTTTCAGGCACCATCATTTTCCTGTTTGTGTATGGATGTATTTTGTGTTTAGCCCAGTTAAATAGTTTAATTATTTATCTATGTATCTCTCTGGCAATGACATCTGCATCAGTTCTGTATTTGATCTGCAGAATAGTTGGCATCTTGGCAATGGAAGAACAAAACAGAACAGTTAGAAACACAGAATGGCACCATAAAAATAATGCAGAAACTCACTTTAAAAGTTTGTGGCGAGGATATTTCATGTGACCTTATTTTGGATATTTATTGTTCTTTTATTTTAATTAAATTTGTACCTTTACCTTGCTTTTCTTATGAGAACTTACTGAAGTCAATATATTTTTAGATATGGCACAGTTTTATTATTCATTCTAAAACTTCTGCTTTTATTAATCGTTAAGTTATACCTTAAGAAAATAATATAATTAATTGCATTTTTAAAAAAAGAGTGAAATCAAATGCAGAGTGTCTGGCAAGCTCATGGAATGGATATTTATCTGTTTTCCTCCGACAATCTTACTCTCTTACTAATTTTTTCCCTAGTGATTGGAAGCCCACCGAACACTGTGTCTTACAGCACTGCAACGTAAATGGGACATCACTCAAAATTAAATTGACAATCTTCTACCCCAATTTTGGTGATTCTTCCTTCTGTTGCAGCTCTCTAAAATATAGGTTATAATATTCAGCATATTCATCAACTCTTTTGATACATGGATTCTAGCTCTAAAAATTTTGCTTAGCCAATTTCCCCCTTAACTTTTGTTTTTAAGTTAGTTCTACATCCAAGTTCCTATTTGCTTGTGTATTTTAATTAACTATTCTTTTTTAAAAAAAACTTACTGAAACAGCCACAGATGTTTTCCATCACTGTTGTTTCTTAGCCGTCAAACAGATTTTACTCCCTTTTTCCTAGCAGCTTCTTTTCTTTGCATCCAACTGTATTTATATATGAATGTTTAGCGCGGGTTATCTTTTTAAAGTGTCTATGAATGCAGATTTAGGCAATTGGAAAGTATCTTTGTTCATCCTGAGCCTCTATTCTATTTTCATATTTTGTTTAAAATTATTTTTATTGTTTCATAGTTGGATTGTTTGTATTTACCTATAAACAAAGACAGTGTATTCAAATTAATGGAGACTCTTTAATTATAATAAAACTATGGCAAGTGTAATGCATCAGTAAATCAATAAAGCTGGTAAAAATTAGTATTGTTGTTAAGAAATTAAAATATTAATTTTTTTGTTAGTCAACAGCAGTTGAGAGAGATTATCCAAGTCACTCAGCAGCTTATGCTTTAGTATTACCTAAATCATATTAATTTGATCTTGTGAACTTATACCATCCACAACTGCTATAATTACAGTACAATTAAATGTGGTTGTTCCATAATCAGTAACATGAACTTTTGTCACCTTTCATTTTATACATTGTAATTTTTGGATTTATATAGCTACAATGGTTAATATGAAAAGAAAAATTAACTAAACTGAATTAAACATTTTTGAATGGTCAGGGAAGGAATGGACTGCAACAGTTTATGTGCTATAAATGTAATGTAAGATTTGTGGTAACGTTGGGGAAGACTCTACTTAACCTCTTAGATAGTAAGAGGAGAGTGATGAGTTTTATGGTTAAATTCAATCTGAAATTGACAGAACATGCAAGCAAGATTTGCTGTTTGTTGTTGGAGACTGGAATGCCAGAGTTGGAAATAGTCAGGAGGAAATGTAATTGAACTGAGGGCTTAGGCCATAGGGAACAGAAATTAAGCAGAATGACATCAGTTTTTACCAATGCAGTGATTTCTTCATTGCTAACACAGTCTTCAAGCAACTAAAACAATGCATATGTAGTGTACATGGATATCACCAGCTGGAGTACACATGGATCGAACTTCCTTATTATTGGTATAAGGAGGTAAAAGACTTCAGTTGCAACAACAAAGACATGGCCAGAAACAGATCACAAGCTTGCTCATGTGCATGTTCCAAGTCAAGCTAAAGCGGAAAAACAAAGCCAATCTGTTTCCACAATATGATCTTGAACATATATTCACCATTTTCAGGAAGAACATCCTGAATTGCTTTGAAGTTCTGAACCTCATGGATAGGGAACTAGAGGAATTAGGGAATTAACTTAAAGAAGTTAAGGATGAATATGAAAAGTGACTGGCGAAAATCAAGAAACAGAAGAAAGCAAACTGGATGTTAGAACAGATGGTGAAAATTGCCAGGAAGAGAAGGCACAGCCAGGAAAGACAAAGATGTCAAGAAGAAATGTTATAAAGAATCTCAGAGACAAGAAGCAGTATTACAGCAACATCTGTAAAAACATCAAAGACAGAAAACAAACAAGGAAAAACAAAGATTTTTTTCCCCCAAACTCCAAAGTCAGAAGAAGATTCCAAATTAGAATAAGTAAACTGAAGGAGGTCAGTGGACAGATAGTAACTGATCAAACAAAGATGGAAACGTTCTGATGGAAGATGGAAATACTGAAATATCCTCTACTGATACCTTAGATACCTTATTTCCCATTTAAAGAACCTCTAGTACTAGCAAATGAAGTTAAATCAGCACTCTGGTCATTACCATTTCAGAAGGCCACAGAAGGCTGATAGAATATCTATGGAAATATGGCAAACAATAGAAGAAGAACCAGTAAACTAACTATGCTAGCAAATATGGAGAGCAATATGGTAGCCAACAGATTGGAAGAGGTGAGTCTACATACCAATACCAATACCAAAGCCAAAGCCAAGGAAAGGAAACTTAATAGAGTGTGCAAGACATCATACAATATTCTTAATTTCACATGCTATCAAAATAATGGTTAGGATCATTCAACAAAGATTAGAGGTCTACATGAAAAATGAGATGCCAGATGTCCATGCTGGTTTTAGAAAATGTTGGGGACTAAGAGACATCCAGCTAATGCATGCTGGATAATTGAGAAAGCCAGAGAATACTCAAAAGAGTTAGTAAGTGTTCATTGATTATAGAAAGGCCTTTGAATGTGTTGACCATGACAAGCTATGGAATGTCCTTAGGAAAGTTGGAATTCCAGCATATCTCATTTGCCTTATGTACAACTTATATATAGGACAGGAAGCCACAATCCACGTGGAAAATGTAGCCACTCGTAGGGAATGCGACCTTGGTGTCTTGTACCGATCTTGTGTTCCAGCCCCTTGAACTCATCCCATTTATCTGGCCAGCAGATCTTTGGAGGCCCAGCTGGGTATTGAGTGTGGCACCAGCCTACACTACAGGGTTGGGGAGGGGGTGTGGCTATTGTCATCAGAGAATCTCTGGTGGCCTCTAGGAGCATTGCTCCACAAGTGCTGAGTTGTGAGACCCTTTTTCTTAGGTTGGGTTTGAGGGACCAGATGGGAATGCTGCTGCTGTGCCAGCCTCCTTGCTGCATAGGAGCTTCCCTGCCTGAGCTCCTGTACCTCACTGCGGGACTGTGTAATGAATGACAGACTGGCAGTGGAGTTCCCCAAACTTATAGTTTTGGGGACTTCAATCTGTCATCCCTTGGGGGTGGGGTCAGGGGGTCAGAGGTAGCTTAGGAGTTCATGGAAACCATGACTTCCATGGGCCTGTCCCAGGTCATCCAGGGCCTAACTAGGAATAGTGATTACACACCTGATTTGATGTTCTTGTCGGAGTGGTGCTTATGTGATTTGGAATTGGTGGACCTATATTTAGTCCCCTTGTCATGGTCAGATCACACCTTGAGGCAGGACCTATTAGATTGGTCTGTCCCTGGTGACTGATGGACCCGGATGGGTTTCAGAAGGAGCTGGGAGTTATAACTGAAGATCTGCTGCATAGTCTGGCAAAATCCCTAGTCACCGCCTAGAACAGGAAGGTGGCTGTGGCTCTGGACAGGATTACACCCATGAGACCTGTCTCGATCCATGGACCTCATCACTCAATTCCTCTGAATTGAGAGGGATGAAATGGATTAAGAGAAGTCTAGAGCACCACTGGCGGAAGATAAAGAATAAACTCAGCTGAACATGGGTCAGAGCTGCTATTGAAGCCTACTGTCATTTGTTAGGACACCTACCTTGTGGTGATTCAGGTGTCGAAGCATAAATACTTTTTCACACTAATTGTGTCTGCAGATAATTGCCCAGCAACCCTCTTTAAGGTGACCCATTTCCTTCTGGGGAAGGAGGATACTGAGATCTACCTGCAGTGGCGTGCTGAGGCATTTGCTGATTTTTGGGAGAGGTTCTTGCCTGGTTATCTGGGAATGGTTTGACCCTGTTGCTCCTGAGGAAGTGGAAAGGATCCTAGGGAGTGTGAGTGCTACCACCTGTATTTTAGATCCATGTCCCTCCTGGCTGGTGAAAGCCTCCTGGGAGGTGACATGTGCGTGGGTTCTGGTGGTGATTGATGCTTCTCTGGGGGATGGGGTGGTGCCCTAACCTTTTCAGGAGGCTGTGGTCCACCTGCTTCTTTAGAGGCCATGGCTAGATTCCACCTTGTTGGATAACTTGCATCCTGTCTCCAATCTTCCCTTTTTGGGGAAGGTTGTTGAGAAGGTGGTTGTGCTGCAGCTCCAGAGGTTCCTGGATGAAATGGATTATCTGGACACTTTTCAGTCAGGGTTCAGGCCTGGCTATGGGATGGAAAAGGCATTGGTTGCACTTTTTGAAGATCTCTGGCAGGAGCAGGATGGGGGTAGAGTGTCCATCCTTGCTCTACTTGACCTCTCAGCGGCCTTCAATACTATTGACCATGGTATCCTTCTGGAGTGGCTTAGGGGCTGAACACAGGAGTGGGGGGCACTATGTTGTCCTGGTTCACTTCCTTCCTTTGTGGCCATTTCCAGTTGGTGTTGATAGGGAGTGAGAGGTCTGGCCCTTGGCCCCTGCTTTGCGGAGTTCCACAGGGTTTGGTACTTTTTCCACTTCTGTTTAACTTCTACAAGAAGCTGCTGGGTGAGATCATCCATTGCCATGAGGTGACATATCATCAGTATGCTGATGTTACTCAAATGTATATCTCAGCCCATGGTGAGCTAAGTAATGCTGTGACCTTCCTTTCCCAGTGCCTGGAGGCTGTTAAGGTCTGGGTGGGGAGCAACAGTTGAAACTGAATCCTGGCAAGGTAGAATTGGGTTCTACCCCTGGGTCTGGGGTTGGGGCTCTTTCATTCATGGAGAATTGCCATCTTTGGACTTGTATGGGGTTGCGGACCAGACGGACCTGATGCATAATTTGGAGGTTCTCTTGGACTCATGACTCCTGCTCGAGGAGCAGGTGGCAGTCGTGGCCAGGAGGGCCTTTGCACAAATATGGGTTGTACAGCAATTACACCCTTTCCTGGACCAACAGGCTCTGCTCACAGTCACCCATGCCCTAGTCACCTCCTGTCTTGACTACTGTAATGTGCTCTACATGGGGCTGCCCTTGAAAAGTATCTGAAAGCTTCAGTTGATTCAAAATGTGGTGGCTTGCATGGCTTTGTGCAAGTCTAGCTGCATTGGTTGCCGATTTGCTTCCAGGTCTAATTCAAGGTGCTGGTTATCACCTTTAAAGCTCTACATGGCATGGGGCCAGGTTATTTGAAGGACTACCTTTTCCCAGATACATCTACCCAGCCCATGAGATCGGGGAGGCAGGGAATGATACAGGTGTCCCCTGCCCCCCACCATTAAGGAGGTCCATCTAGTGGGACCGAGAAGAAGGACCTTCTCTGTGGTGGTTCCCTTCCTATGAAACATCATCCCTGCAGAGATAGATTGGTCCCCATCTTAATACTCTTCTGAAAGGCCCTGAAGACATGGTTTTGCCAGCAGACCTGGGGATCCCATGTTGATGCAGAGCCCATCAAGTGGTTTGTTTGAATTGTATTGTTGCTGCCAACCATTGTATTGTTGCTGCCAGGGGGGTGGGGTGTAGTGGGTTTTGTATTTGGGGTTTTGTTTTTGTAAGCCACCTGGAGTCACCGTGAGTGAGTTGGGTGGCCATATAAATCTCATAAATAAATAATTTAAATTAAATAAAAACATGGCAAAACAGCCTGGCCCTAGGTCAGCAAAGGAGAAAAGGTGGGGATTTTTTGTTGGGTTTGTGTGTGCGTGTGTGACTTCTGTCAGTGCTGACTCCTGGTGACTACCTGAACTAGTCCCTACAGTTTTCTTGGCGAGATTTTCAAAAGTGGTTTGCCATTGTCTTCTGCCTAAGGTTGAGAGAGAGTGGCTAGTCCAAAGTCACCCAGCTGGCTTCGTGCCTAAGGCAGGATGACAATTCACAGTCTCCCAGTTTCTAGCCTGGTGCCTTAACCACTAGACCAAACTGGCTGTATACCTTTTTATTTATTCAGTCTATACGCTGAATATATATTGAGTGATGATGGATTGAAAGAAGATGAGCATGGTTTTGTAATTGGAGGGAGAAACATCAATAGCCTGTACTGTGCTGATAATACTATTCTGATAGCTGAAAATGCAAGTGAGCTGGAAGCTCTAGTGATGAAAATCAGGGTTCACAGTGAAAAAAATGGGGCTATGGTTAAATACAAAGAAGACCAAGCTTGTAATAGATACCGCAACTAGCCTTAGAGTTGACAGTGAAGTTACTGAAGTGGTAGTTAGCTTCTGCCTTTTAAGATCAACAGTAAAGCAACCAGCAGTCAAGAACTATGCTGCAGACTAGTACATAATGGGTTAGTATTGAAGCTTTGGAAAAGATATTCAGGTGTTGAGAAGACACTTGAGAATATCATGGATAGCCATGGATATTAATAATATATGTCCAATCAATCCAGGGTTCTCATTTGAGGCACAAATATCGGGCTTAAATTATCATATTTTGGACACACTGTATGAAGATCTAGCTCTCTTGAGAAGCCTATGATGCTGGGAAAGGTGGAAGGAAAAAGAAGAGGAGGACCAGCAGCACAGTGCATGGATCCGATTATATTAGCATTGGGTACATTATTGGAGAACTCAACTTGAAGGGCAAGATGAGGACATATATTATTCTGGAGAGGGTCTATCTATGTAGTCACTAAAAGGTGACACTTACTTGATAGCACATGATCAATCAATCAAAGAAGGTCCAGCTGAAGTAAGACCAAATATGTACTTTTCAACTATTTATTTTATTAAATCTCATGGCATGGTTAAGATCATTGTCTGCTGGTTGTAGGCTTAGTTATATCAAAGTGGAATTTTGCTGTTTTTGTGGACCACAGTGTGTTTAACTGAAAAAATAAACAACAGTAATGGGAGGCAGCTGCATATTTGTTCTCCAGTTTCCATGATCTATCTCTATCTCTATCTCTATCATGTACCTGTGAATCTGTGTATCTATCATCTATTTATGCACATTACTTTTTTTAAAAATGAGAAAGTAAGCATTTGCCACCAGAAACATGCAAGATAGAATATGGCACAGAGAAATGCTGGGGAAAGAAATGAAGACAGATAAATAGGGAGAGAAGGATTATGGTACTAATGTATAATTAGATTTAATTTACAGGCACATATGTTGATTAACAATTGTATTTTCTTTTGTTTTAGAAATCTGTTTTAAGGTATATTTTGTTCTCAGAAGATGCTGTCCAGGTAAGCTAAACTGTTTTAATGGCATCACTCTGATTTGGGAACAATCCAGGATTATGCTTTTGAACAACTTCCTCCTTCAGATATATTGGAATTATAGTTCCTAGAATTTCTGCCAACTTGGTCAACTATCCAAATATCTCTGAATAGGATGATTCAAGAAAGATAGAGAGGCAGGAGCTCTCTCATCAGTTGTATCCTGGTGGTTGATTAACTGTACCATGTCTCCTGGACAAACTTCAATGATTTGACTAGAGTTGGACACAGTTGGCCTTATGAAATTCTTTGTCAAATTTGTAGGCTGAGAAACTCAATGGACAATTCTTCCAAATTGTTCCCGGAAAAGAGGTAATTCTACAGACTTTCTTGTGGGAGGGATTTGTCCATGGTGATGATATAGGAAAAGTTAAATACTTGAAATACATTAAAGGTGTTGGGATAGGAATCCTTCTAAGTACAATAATAATATTATTCATCTTTACAACATTTATCTTATTAGGATTTTAAGTTATCTATTTATATCAATTATGTCACTATCACAAACAGTCGGCACCCTGGGTTGCAACAGCCCAAACTGGAGGCTGCTGGGGACTGGATAGTAGGGACAGGTTCAGGGTCAAACTTGATCCCCATCTGATTCTGGGGATATTCCGTTTTTGACAGAGTTGGGGCTCCCTGTACAGATCAGGTTCATTTGTGGAATTCTTCTGGACTCAGAGCTCCTGTTGAAGAGAAAGTGGCAGCTATGGCAAAGAGGGCTTGGCATAGCTTCATCTTGTGTCTGGGTCTGTTTATTAAAAAAAAAAATCTTCAAATTCTTGTTTCCTCTGTTTTATAAAAGGTGAATCATTCTTTAATAATGATATTTTAAAATACCATCTTGAAAAACCTAGGACTACTTTTTCTTACAACAAGTGATAGTGTTGCTAGAGCATGGTCAGATGTTGCAATAGGGCCTTTATTACATTTATCCATCTGATCAGTTAAGTTTTGAGATAATAAAAAATAATCAAGCTGGGAATAAATCTGATGTGGAGTTGGAAAAATGGTATATCCTTTCTGTGAAGAATTTAAAACTTGCAATCTAGCTATCAAATTAAACTCCAACATATAAGTGTAATCTTTTCCTCCTTTGAGAATTAAATTTAGCTGGAACAGTATTATGATCTAACATCCTACTAGATCACTTATTTCTTTTTCCACATTAGGTGTATTAAGCTTATCAGTATTTTATCTTGGCTACGCTGATATAAGATTTGGAGCTATAGTGTAAGAGTCAGTTGTTCTGCAAACACAAGGGTAATCTGTAAAAGTTCACAGGCTAGAGTTGCCAGAACCCCTTGCACTAGAAAATGTTGGCTTCTTCTCTCTGGTTGACTATGACAATCAATGTCTTTGATATTGTGAAATTGCAAAATAATTAATTCCTTTGGTGTTAAGGGTCAAAGTTATTAGGAAAACAGTAGATGTTTTTGCTGGGACAAAGAGAACAATGTTTATTTCTTGCAGGTCAACTAAATATGTCGCTTTGGTGTTTTGCCTGGAAATTGGTGGAAAATAGGAGTGGGAAGAGATTTCTGTGCATTTAAGGGCTATTCTGTTATTTCATGGCTTCCCTATGTAGATTTAAAAATTAATCTACTAGAAAGAAAACAACCAAAGGCTAGATTCTGGCAAAACCACCTGAGAAATTTCCATGGTATGTGTATCTGTACATACTGAAAAGCTATTTTTTCTCTCTTTAGGAAGTAAAACTTTCTACAACACTCACAATGAGTGAAAATTATTCTACTTTGACCAGAACCTCAATCTGGAAGTTCTAGCCCAGAAATTAGCACTTTTACAGGAGCATCATATAGGCTAGCCTTTCCAACTAAATGCCCTCCAGATATGTTCAATTACAAACCCCAGAGAATCAGTTTGAGAAGGTAGGTGTAGGCCAATGTTTCTCAGCCTTGTCAGCTTTAAGATGTGTGGACTTTTATTTCCAACATTCCCCAGCATCTTAAAGTTGACAAGGTTGAGGAACACTGATGTAGGTGATATTAAGGTTGGGCAGTTGGTGCCTAATTCAGGGCTTTCCCAGCAGAAGGCTACAGAATTAGCACCATGCTCTGACTCAGTGGATGAGTTCTTGTCAGTACCCCCATCTACCCAGCTCTGCAAAAGTTTAAGACTGCAAAAATTACTGTAGGTTATAAGAGTCCACTCAGCATCTTAGAACTCTTCATCTTTCTGGTCTTTTCAGCCTGTATAAAGTGTCAGTTGGATTTAGCTCCCTGCTGAGGCAACATCCTCTTACGGAAGTGAGGATGACATGAAAATTAGGGAAATATGCTGGCAACAAATGATGATGAATCAACAGTTTGCCAGAATAACTGTTAGAATTAAAAACTGAAGGGAACAGTTCCAGCTCTAATGTTGGAATGGTCAGATGAGATGTAAGACTTATGGCAGAAAAGGATAAACCTCTGCCTGCAGTAGCTCCACTACTGTTTTCTAGTAGTTATGTGGAGTTCTACCATTTTGTACTAACAAGGTGGTCTGTCTTTAGCAACTATGAGATGGACACTCTTTTAGCTGTCCTAATTATTGTTTAGACTGAATACAACTTCAGGTTTTTGGAGGCTGTAGGCTCTCCATCGTACCCTCTCACAGATGGCCATCCGCTTGACCTACAATGCTGATGGGCATTAATAAAACAAGCAACAATAAAAAAAACAAATTGAAAGAACACATACTCACAGCAACACAAAAGCATACAACCAGGAATATCCAGACAGGCTCACCAAACACTTTGACTCAATCCCCAGGGGAAGGACCAGATCTTCAGTGCCTTCCAAAAAGCCAGCAGAGTTGGGGCCATCCGAATCTCAGGGGTTATGCTGTTCCATAGGGTCAGTGCCATAACAGAGGAGACCTACTTCCTGGGTACCATTACATGTCATGATTTACTAGAGGTGATCTGGAGCACACCCATATGGCTAGAATGTGTGGACAAGCAGAGATGACTGGAGACAGGTGGTCCTACAAACCTGTCCCTATACCATGAAAGGCTTTGTAGGCTTCAACGAGTGAGGATGTTGGAGGAGGAATACTACTACCTATGCTACTTCTACTAATAGAAGCCCTATTGCACATTTCATTGTTTTTTGTTTAGTTCAAAATACATTTCATTGTATTTTGTTTATTTAGTTCCACTGAGGGACTAGGAAGCTTTAAATACTCTAGTTGGCAATTTATCTCCTTAGTTCTTGTTCACCTCTTAGTGCTAAGCCATGACTATTTCTGTTCTCCCTTTCATTATGAGTAGCTTAATTCATGGTATGACCTTACCCCTTTTCACTGCTGGCTGAGCAGAGGATTGCTATCCTTCTGCATTGTCTTCCTTGCCTCTGGAACTGACTCCAAGGGATATGCTGGAAAGGGGCCCAGAGCTATTTGAAAAGAAGGAAGTAGATGGACAAGGCAGGAACTGAAAAGCAGTTGCCAGAACTGGGTGGTAAGAGGAAGCCAGCATTACTTTCAGTTGGGGTTTAGTGCCCAGTTATGCCAGCTTCTGATCTCTGATCTACTTTAGAAGATTTGTATTCTAAACTTTAGGAGGGGTGCTCTCAAGAGAGGTACCAAACTATATGAAAACTATTTTATTTATGTGATTTATTATGCCTCTTTGAAGAATAGCAAAGTGGTGTACATACTTATATACAATGCAACCAACCCATACATACAGTATATAAAATTCAACATTTTCTGGTAACATTTACATCTACTGGAGGAAAAACCCAGAAGATCATGGCATTGTAGGCAGAAGATATTCCGTGGAGGACTCCACAGTTCAACCCTGAGCTACATATATTCTCTTTTATGAGAAGATATTAACATAGGAACCCACTTCAAGTGCTGCAGCCTGTTGGGTTCTATGCAGCCCCCTACCCAAGCCCCTACTCATCTGCCATGGAAATGTAGCAACACATAGGCAGTCTTTGACCGGGATTTTTAAATGTCTCCCCCCCACCTCCACCAATATAACACAATCTCGTCAGAAAACAAGTTTAAAAAGAGGCAAAAATGATTGGCCCACCCAATCTGGTACCATCATGGCATTATTGTCAGACTTCTTGTTAGTCTCAGAGGCAAAGTAAATATTCAGTCCCATGAGGAAAAAAGGAGTTGCTCATTCCATTATACAGTACAGAGCTTTAAAAGCAGGAGTTGAAAGGTGATCACTTTGAACTGTGCTCAATGATATAGAAAAAAACAGTGGAATTATGTTTCCTGACCAGCTCCAGCAAGTAAGCCAGCCAAAATCTATGGGTGCCATTAGGGAGAGCTAGGGGAGTGGTCTGCCCTGCTTCACCTAAAGTCACCTACTACTTTCAAGTGTAATCACAGTCACTGTCCCATCACTGGCATTAGAGTATAATTCAACTGCCAGTTGGATTGACTTTTGTGTAACTTGTACATGAAGTGAAAATGGCAGCTTGCCCTTCAACTCAGATAGCAGAATGCATAAAGGTTGATAAGCATTGCAATCATCTAACCTGTAGTTTTCCAGGCAGAAATGACCACGGGCAGAGTAGGGTATCTCTGTTCTGGAAGTTTGCAGCATGGTTCAACTGACGATAGGATGAATCATGGATGAACTTAAATAATTCCTTTGTGGCATAATATAAGCAATGGCATATTTTGGTGCTCACAATGAAAGTTGTCCCCTCCCTCAGCTAAACAGTATCAGTCACTATTTATTGGATTGATTGGAGATGAGCAACCTTTGGTAGTCTGGAAGCCTCACTTCTTTTTAGAAGGGCAAAAGCCACAGAGTTATTGGGGCAATGACCTAAACTGGACTGGATCATGTCATGCACGCAGGTAGGCAGAGCAAGGATTTTCTTATATTTTGTTAATGAGTTTTGGGCTGGGAGTCCTGGACTGTTTTTCTTTTTTAATCTTATCTTGCTATTGATGCTGGAGTTTTTGTGTACTTCCAGCCTCAAACTGGGGGGAAACCATGCTGCTGAGCTTTGCCAGTTGTGGTTGGAAGACTCTTCAGGACCTGGCCCTGGAGCCTCAGGTTACCCACTCCAATTTAAATGAGTGGGAAGTTTCAAGGGAATTACCCTTCCCACCCACATGCGGTGGATCTCTCTGTCTCCACAGGGCCACAGTTTTTCTGTTTCCATCTGCTAAAACTGCAGCTGTTAATATTTTTGCCCCAGAGATATGCAGCCAGGAAGTGGCGGTGGGGGGATTTTCTTTTTTTAAAAAAGTATTTTTGTAGCTTTAGTATTGCTATTTTCCAGATTAACTTTTGGGGGATGACTGATTAAGAAAGAGACATTTGGCATCCATCTCACTCCAGCATGTCCCTCTGTGCATCGTCTCACAAGGAACGTTCTCATTTGCCACCAATTCAAGATCTCGGATGTAGTAAAATAGAAGCAAAAAACGGCATCTCTGAGCAGAGCTCTCCCATCCCTTTCAGCTGCAGCCAAGCTGCTCTGGCTGTCGAGCACAGTCCGATTTACATTCCATCCTCTTATATGGAGAACAGACACGACTATTCTGCCATGGCTTTCTACAGCCCCTCGATGATGAATTACAACATTCCGGGCAATTTCAGCGATTCAGAAAATGCCACTCTAAGGCAGGCGGCGAGTCCAAGCATGTTGTGGTCCAGCCCTGGTCACATCTCTCCTCTGACATTGCACTGCCAATCGTCAGTTTTATATGCAGAGCAGCCAAAAAGCCCATGGTGTGAAGCACGACCTGTGGATCATGTCTTGCCTATGCACAGGTAATTTTAAAAATTATCTATCTGCTGCCAAATATTCTCTCCAGTGTAGTGTGACCAAGAAATAGAGTGCAAGATGCCTAGGCCAAATGTCTGAATGATTGTGGTAAATGTAGGTCATGAGGTGAAGAAACAAATACTTAGAAGATGACAAGCCTTTTTCTCTTCCTTGGAATCTGTCTAATACAGTATTTCTCAAACTTGGCAACTTTAAGATGTGTGGACTTCAACTCCCAGAATTCTGGGAGTTAAAGTCCACGGATCTTAAAGTTACCAAGGTTGAGAAACTCTGGTCTAGTAGTAGCTGGAAGGGCCCATCTGATTTAAATGGTGAAAATAGCATGGATTCTTCCCCCAGCATTGCTTCTTTGATCAAATTAGTCGTTCTTCCATTCACAATCTGGTTTCAGAGTTAGGACAGCCAATCAGAGATACCCCATTCAATATCTATTTTTGCCTCTTTGCTTTGAAATAATTAAAAGACTGAAATTCTTAATATTTATCCATGTTCTTAAGTAACTCTTATTTCAGTGAGAATATATGAACACAGTTCAGTCACAGGTATAGACATTGGAAGCTGGAGCTAAGATGAAATTTGAACTTTCAGACATTTGGCTTGACATTTGGGGGATGATATAAAAGAAGAGAAATCTTGGGAAAGGATTTTGATGGAGCAACAAATATATTCAGGAGAGGACTATTTTTAAAGAAATATTACTGTATTTTTGATTATGCAATACCTACCTCATAGTATTTGTCCTGTATGCTCTGCTAACTATCAATAGAGTTCAATGGGATTCAGTAGATTGCAAGGCTGGTATTTTCTTTTAGGAAAAAAAGGACTATATTTATTAAATAATTGACTTCCCCCCCCTGTACATGGAGAATTACTTTTCTGGGCCATTCTTGTTCTCCTATATACAATGGATGGAATTAGCATATGATAGACCAGTGTTTCTTAACTTTGGGAACTTTAAGATGTGTGGAGTTCAACTCCCAGAATTCTGGGAGCTGGCTGGGGAACTCTGGAAGTTGAAGTCCACACATCTTAATGTTCCCAAGGTTGAGAAACGCTGTGATAGACTCTCAATATAATTGGAATATGGGAACCTCAAACCAGTCCTTCATTTTGCTCCTACGTACAGTGGACAACTTGGAGAATATGGGAAGCATGCAGATAGGACATGATGTCAGGGCCAGCCAAGAACAATGTCGAGTCAGTGTATTCCAGACTCCAGTTCTTTATTGCTTTCACCTTACAGACAGAATCTTGCCAGACTAAAGCTGCTCTAACTGATGTAGGGGTAAATAACCTGGGAGACTCTAGAGCAGAGCTACCTTGAACCCCTTAACTTTCCCAGCAACAGTGTCTGGACTGTGAATCTTCTTATCTGCCTGGGATGCGCTCCCTCCTTCTTGGGAATCAGCAGCCGTGCCGAAATCCACCACACGTGAACACAATTCCATCCTATTTTCATCAGAAATTGGCATGCAGAGGTGCAGTGCCTCTGATGCTGGGGGAAGTATATAACTATCATGACTAGTAGCCACTGATGGTTTTCCATCCTCCAGTAATTTGTCTAATCCAGTGACGGTGAACCTTTTGGGCTCAGCGTGTCAAAAATGTGGAAAATACCTGACTTGACTCTGCTGGTGTGTCACATTCCCCCCCACAAAACAAAAGAGAAATGATACTTTACATACTGATTTATTTTTTAAAAATCCAATCCAATCATGTGTGGTGCAGTCTTAGTTACCGAAGAAACTGAATGAACAAAAGGCGAAAAAAGTGAAGAGATGATAATGGGATTTATATATTAAAGAAGTAAATAAATAGAAATAATAGTAACTTAAGGGAAAATAACGATAAGAGAGTTACAAAGATAACTATTTGTATATCTATAGCTACGAAAGTCGGAAACCATGTTTTAGTATGTTGTTATTGTTATTGTCTTACTTGTTTATATGTGTATACGTGGTGTTAGGTGTATTCTAGAATGTTATGTATGTCGACAATGTTTTATGATTTTGTATTCTATTTTAACGAATAAAAGGTTTACTGGGAAACTGAATGAACAAAAGGCACTGCAACTCCCCCCCCCCACCTATTCCCCCTCCAATTTCTGCTCTTTTGGCTGCCCTGTACACTGCCTTGCAGGGTGGCAAGCAGCTCTAGAACCATGCAGCTCTGGGGCTGCTTGCCTCACACTGGGAAGCTGCAGCCACCCCAACCCAGTCCCAGCCACTTCCGAGTCCCCTGCTGCCCTGCCCTGCGCTGCCCTCGCTCACCTGGCCATCTTCCTGCTCCCTCTTGCATGAAGCTGGTTCCTGCAGAAGCTGCTTGCAATTTGCATGATGCCAGCTAAGGCATGCCCCTTCACTCAAAGGTGCCCCTTCACCCTTGTTGTCAGGTGTTGGTGAACGCTGGCATGTCACCCAAAACGTCATGGTGTATCACCTTTGGTACACATGCCATACTGTAGGTTCACCATCACTGGTCTAATCTGATCCTAAAACTGTCCATATTGGTGGCCATTACTTCATCTTGTGGTAGCAAGTTTAACTTTGTTTTATTTAATTGATTTACTAAGGGTGCAAAGAGCATTTTGAATTCAAAAGGTTTTAAGTTTAAAATGCCCAGCTTTGAGTTCTAGCCATTCTGTGCATGTTTCAAATTTGAAATGGCCCTGTTTTAGTTTGAAACAGGTGCTTTGAGCTTAAAGGGGGGCTTATCCAACCATTCTGGAAGCACTCAGTTTGACTTCAAAACACCCCTATAATTTGCACGCTATTTCCCATATGAGAGGCATCTCAAGAATTCATATCTATTTTGAATTTCCCATCATTCAGCTTTATCATATAGCCCTGTGCTTGGAAATAGGTTTGCAATGCTGTTTTCATGGAAATTAAAATGTTATTAGAGAAATCTAGGGTTGAAATCTTGCCAATTATAGAAATTTAGTAGGGCAGTGGCTATGAAAGAAACTAAAGTTACTAGACAAAGATGATAAATTTTCTGGATAATACAGAATGTCTTCTGCAAGCATCATACTACTTGTTCAATGTAGTGATGATGGAAGAATGTTCTTCATGTCAGTCTTCTTAATTAGAAGATAGAATTGTATGTACCCTGAACATGTTCTACTCTTCTTAACGGGCCTGCCCTTGGGCATGGTGAGGACACCAGCATATCATCTGTATTAAAGTAAGACTGGCAGTCTGGTCACCTTATAAATATGGGATGGGTGAGGGGCATCAACTTATCCTTTGCCTCAACTAGCAAAATGGTTTTGATCATTCTTGAAAAGAACAAGGAAAACTTTGGGCTAAATACTGTCTTTCACTGTAGACCTACCATGCAAGACTGTAGTGAGAATGGATAAGAACAGCATGTATAGCTTTTGGGACTCTTCATAGAAAAGGTAGGATAAAAATGAAATAAGAACAGAGATTCTTGTACTGCTGATGGGACTAGTTTGGACTTCAGACCACTTCAGGTCTGTCTCAGTCTTCTGCAACAAGCTGTCCTCCAGATGTCTTATTGCTTCATCTCCAGATATCATGAGAGATAGTAATCTAACACATCTGGAAGTAACAGGTTGGAGAAGGCTACACTGGCCATATTTTTTAGTTCCTTGACAAAACACAGAATGTCTTATTTGAGTGGAGAAGGAACAGTGAAATCCTCCATTCCCTTTGAAGGGTAAGTGTAAAGAGTCATTTCTCATCTTCAAAATGTTCTTCCTTTGCACACATTCTCTCTCACAGTTGCACTTCCCCTTCTGTTTCATTTTTGTGGTGCTGTCTTAATGCTGTGTTCATGACATCAATTTATTGCCATGGAAACAATGATTGTGGTATTGAAAATCCATGAATTATAACTTAAATTAAAAGTTCAAAGATGGGAAGAACATGAACTACATGGAGCCGGTCCCTCCCTTTTCTTGATTAAGTGAGCATAGGGCATTTTATTTTATTTATTTTTTTCCTAATGAAGAATTTTGTTTTCAAATGTGGCATATAAAACTCTGCTTGAGTTGGGAGAGAATCTTTTTTAAAAAGGACACATGCCCTCTTAAGCCTCTCCTCATTTCTGAAACCCAGAGACATTTGTCAAAACTCAGAAACCTGTGGATACCTGGATGCTTATATGTGACTTCTGAGTGTGGTGGCTTCTCTTCTGCTCATGTTCACTACATCCTTTTGGACCTGCACATTGTCCTTGATCATTGACAAGAAAGGGAGAAGGCTATCAAGTCCCCTTTTACTCAGGAAAGAATAGAGAACACTTGGTTTAGTTTTACTCAGAAGTAAAAACTGTAATTCATATGCAATGCAAGGTGTGCATGTAAGCAGAGATGTCCTAGGATGTTGGTATGAGTAAAAAAAAAGTCAAGATAGAGCAGTGTTTCTCAAACCTGGCAACTTTAAGATGTGTTGACTTCAACTCCCAGAATTCCCCATGGGGAAGTTGAACTCTACACACCTTAAAGTTGCCAAGTCAGAAATACTGAGATAGAGAATTCAACTGTATGACTAAAATCTTTGAAGGCTTTGATCACACAATCATATCCTCTTTTCTGCCATCTTGATTTTTTTTACCCGCTTCCCCCCTATGGATAGCCTTGCAGCTAAAGAGATGTTTCAAACCTCAAAAAGGAACAAAATGTGTCTTTAAAAAAGTTCTTGGAGCTGTCAGATTTCTGATTTGGTGGACCAAAGCTTACTTCTTGCTCTATGTGGGAGAAATGTGGTTCCTAGCCAGCAAAGCCAGAGATAAGGCAGAGCAGCAAATGGCATCACCCCCACTTCATCCCAAATCAGAATCGATAGTATTGAAGACCAGCCAATTTTTTTTGACACATGAGACTGAAAATCTCAGAAGCACCTCTTCCTGTCCCTGGCAATAAAAATAGAATGAGAATTGAAATAATAATGAATAAAAGTGAATGAATGGATGAATGAAGAAAATAAATAATGCACTACCTAGCAATTACTGCTCTTTTATGGCTTTCATTTTTGCTACCTAAGATGCTTCACTTGGCCTAACAATGTGGCACAAGTACTGTAACTAAGCAAGTATACTATAAACTCTTAACTACACAATCTTCATTCTGCTTAATCACTTTGCTAATTATTATACTCACCTGCCCAAACTAGAACCTGCTTAGATGATTGGCTGGAGAATGTGGTAGTTGTAATCCAGCACGACATCTGACTTAACATACTTAATGCTTGTCAAATACTCTAGTTTAGTATATTGCATAATCTAATAGTTAATGCTTGCAACATCCTGGTGGGTTTTGAAGAATAAGTATTACATTAATATGACTCTAATTCATGCAAGTTTCTGTAATATCAACCTTTCTTTTATTGCAGTTCCCACTCTGCAATAAAACCTTGTGTAGATGATCTAAAAAATAATGAATATTGTTGAGGTAAAACACACATTCCTTTGTATAGTTTGATGACAGATTTTCTCCTTTTGTGCCACCAGAGACACCCTGGAAAGAAAAAACAGCAGCAGTGACTATACCAGTCCCACCACAAACAGTCCTGGTTCAAAAAGAGATGCACATTTCTGTGCTGTGTGCAGTGATTATGCGTCTGGATATCACTATGGTGTTTGGTCATGTGAAGGCTGTAAGGCATTCTTCAAAAGAAGCATCCAAGGTAGGGAAAACAGTAAGTCCTGGGGAAAGCAGTTCATTTGAATGCAATTATTTTTGTAAGAATATAAAGCCAAATTACATAGAGCAACCAGGGATGTCTGCAGGGGAGGGTCAAAAAAGTCAAGATGACAGCCACAACTCTATGATCAAAGCCGTGCCCCTTTTAAATGTGGATCATGATGCACATAAAAAAGAGACAGCACTTCGACTGTGTAGTCACAACTATCATCTTCAATTTTTGACCCCACCCCACTGAGACCTGAATCTTAATTAAATTAGCACAGTCTTTTGGAGAGGGCTGAGGGCCATACTACAGGACTGGAATTTTTCATTTTTTTCTATTTTGGGAGGAGTTTCTCTCCTCCCCTCCCCCCCAAAAAAACAGAGTGTCAAGTCTATTTTAGAATTTATTTTACAATTTTGTCTATTTCTTTTCTCAAAATGCAGGAAATCATGCATCTGAAATTCAGCAGCACAACTGGAGGGTGTTATAGGTTTTGGGGGCCACATGATGTGGGGCTCCAGGTTTTGGGTTATTTGGAAGATTGAAGTTGTCTATTCTACCAGTGGTTTAGACAGGGAGAATACACAAGCTGATATAGGTAGTTCTTACTTAACAACCACAACTTAGACTGGAATTTTGGTTGCTAAGCAAAGTGGTCATTAAGTGAATTTGACCTGATTTAATGACCTTTTTGTGGTGGTCATTAAGTGAATCACATGGTCAATAAGTGAATCACACGGTTTCCCATCGATTTTGCTTGCCAGAAGCCAGCCAGGAAGGTTGTAAGTGGCCATGGGACACTGCAACAGTCGTAAGTGTGAGAACTGGTTGTAAGTTGTTTTTTAACACTGTTGTAAGTCCAAACTGTCACTAAACAAATGGTTATTAAGTGAGGACTACCTGTACTCCCTACCACCAGCCAAGCAAACAACAAAAATATTATACCATCTGCATGACTATAGCAGCATTTTAAGAGGGATTTTAGAACAGTTTTAGCAAACATGCATGATAAATTGAATTGTTATGAATAGTTACTAATAGTTTAGCATTAATTATTAATCACTGTACTTCTTCCTGTATTAACATTTTATAAGGTTTCTGTTTTTTATCACTGAAATATCTTCACTTTTCATTGTCCCAATATTCACTGAGTTGGTGGAATTATGGAAGGACATTTTCATATTGGAAAATTGAACTGTTTAATGGTCTTGGGGCAGTGCCACATGGTCCATCTCAAATGTATGTCTATAGACTTATCACAAATTATGGCTGGGAAATGGTAATTTGTGCTCAAGAAAGTTTACAAAAAGGAGAACACTTAACCTTATCCCTATTCACAAGGTTTAAGATAGAGCAAGGAGAAACCAGAAAGGGAAGCCCTGTAGTTCAGTGATAGACCAAGGCCTGCCTCCTTCCTTCCTTCCTTCCTTCCTTCCTTCCTTCCTTCCTTCCTTCCTTCCTTCCTTCCTTCCTTCCTTCCTTCTTTTTTCCACCCACTTTTTCAGTCTGAAGAAAGTGTCCAATAGTTTCACATCTGAAAAACTGAATGGTACCACTAATTTTATATGGAGACACTGTATATTTAGAGAGAAAAGGGAGTATTAAAATTTAACTAAATAAGAAATGTTTCAAATATTTACAAATTTCAAAAATTCAGTTGGATCTGCACTCAGTCCAAAAAGCAACATATGGATACAAAAGAGGACCTCCTATATTTGCAAAAGTATACAAAAACAGCCCCAAAGCAGTTCCATGAATCATGTTCTGAGACTATTGGTAAACTCTGTTGGAGAGAGTAGGGTTAACTAAAAATGAAGGAACATGGAATGGAACATCATGGAAAAGGGCATCACAGCTGGCTGGCTGGATCCTGAGTAGACACATGGAGCATTTTCTTGCATATTTCATTTAAGATTTCCTTTTTCATTCCCAATTATATTAAAACAGTAGACTCAAAACATGTGTTAAAAAGTAGCAGTGCTCTTCAATCTTTGAGCCACCATTAAAATTGGATTCATTTCTTCCCTCCAGTATATTAGCTAAAGTTGACTAGTTGATGAAATCTACTGATTAAAAATCAAAGTCCCGTTTTCAGTGGCAATTACGAAAACTCTCACAGCTTAATTCTATGTAAGTTTACTCAGTTTTTTGTTCACTTCAAAAATATTTATTTACATTCAGCCCAAGGCCAAGTTCCCTCCCCATATTTATTCTAATATCTATGTTTACAATTAAGAGAATGCCATTGTTTCAATGGGACTTACTCCAAAGTAACTGCAGTTAGGAAAGTTAAGTCTCAGATCTATAGGAACAGCATGAAGTTGGATGCAACAAATTAAGGTAATTCAGGAAAAGCAAAATGTTTACCTGACATATGTTTTGGTCACCTACACTTTAGAACTGGACGAGATAACCTTTTGAAGGCCATGACATATGTTGGAGACCTGGCAGGACAACGTTTTTATCTTTTTTCCAGGGGACCTTTGATTATAATCAGCCTTCACTGCCAAACACTGAGTTCACATCTGTTCTACAGACTGTGTTTTCCAAAAAGTGTTCAGCAGGTCTGCAAAACAGACTTTCTATGCATAATAAATTGGGATGGGTTTTTGTGTTCCTTTTTGTATCAGCATCGAAGTACAAACCAGACCCTTCACTAAATGCACAAGATGCACACTTCATAAAGCTGATAGAGATTAAGCTGCCTTTTAATTGGAATGACATCTCTGAGTAATGTGAAAAAGCTATTTAATTTCCTAAGAAGAGGCCATTTTGGGGGCAGATTTGGAGTGGACAAATGGTTTTGAGGGAGAAGGAGTGATTTATAGTTTCCCTTTCCTACCACTTTTTTTTTTGCTCCAAGTTATCATCAAATCTGTCATAAAATCATTTGGGGATTTTAGATGTGTGTTTGTTAGAGTTTATAACCCTGAAGGTGGGGAAAGCTGATGAAATAAAGATTATGTAGAGCTACATTTTATTAGGACACTGGGGCTCAGTAATGGAAGGTACACCCATAAGAAGGGATAAAGAATCATATAGGTCCTAACTGCATATCAAGTTCTGATTCTTATAATAAAAATCTAACAGAGATCATTCTTTATTCTTAACATAAACTGATTCTGAGGATTTTTATGCCAATCCTTAGAAGGGTAGGAGAGATAGAATAGTAAAACTTATTGTTTGGTACCAACAAATTACATTTTTACATGATGTCTTTCCTCCTCATATTCACAATAATTCTAAATTCTAAACTAGGAGAGCAAAATTTGGCCATAGCCTCCTAGTGACCTTCATGTCTTATCAGACATTTCATTCAGAACGTCATGGTCTCCAGGCATTCAACTCCAAACGTCATATACAGCCTTTAGAGAAAGCTGAGATAAAATGTTACTAAGAAAGTATTTTGCCTTCATTTGCCTTCATTTTTGAACAGCCATTAATTTGCTTTCACTATCATACAGCCAGAATTTATATAACAGACTTCCAGTTTAAAGGGAACCTGCCTGTCAAAGTAAATTTTTAAAAAATTAATCTGCTTTAAGTAATTCTCACGATGACTTGGAAACATATGGACTTTCTCCACAAAATGACATTTCTCTACTTCTCCACAGAAGGAAATCATAGAAAAACTGTCTTTCTAGATTCTCCTGGACCTCTTTCTCCTGAATCTTTGTAGAGCGGTTTAAACTAGCCCAGGGTTGAGAAACTCACCAAAATATAAGGAAATGTTTGAATTCTCTGATGTTGTAGTATGCAAAAAACAAAACAAAACCCTCTTCTGCTTAACACAGTCCTTTCCTATGACTTTTTTTGCCATTATTTGCCTGCTTCTACTAAAAAGGCTTTCAAAATTCATCTGTTACCTTCACTAGGAACTGAGGCTTACTGGATTGTCTTGCCCTTCAGCCCTGTTACATGCTGTATTTCTCTATCAGCCAACCTTGCAAATAAACTCGCAAAGGTTATAAACTAACATGTCTATTATTCTATCCTTTTCCTTAAGCACCCCCTGCATCTAAGGAAGATCCGTCTTTCCCCAGCTGCTTGCTAGCCAGAGGACATGTTCATCTTGAATCCTCTCACTTTGCAAGCCGCAATCCTAAGTGCTCTGATTAAGCAAACTGATGGAATGAGACAGCCGTAATGAACACACAGCCCTAATGAAACATGCATCTGCACCAAATGAGGAAAGGAGGAACACAATCCGGACAGCACTTTATCCTTTTCAGTTTGTTCATGTTCTGTGTTGCTAAGATGCTCTTTGTTAGCTCAAGGACACATGTGACTCTTCAGGGTCACTGTTCCTCTGTTCAGTGTGCAGTCATCACAGCCTGCAGGAGCTCAGCCTTCATTTGGGACTGGAAGCCTTCCATATGGCTGCTGGACTATAAATCCGTCTAGGGGTTCTCCAAGGACAGTCTAACCAGATGGGTTTCCCACACTAGAGCCAGTAGCTAGCTCAAGAAATAAAATACCTTGTCTAAAAAATAAGGACTAAACATTATACTTTACAGCAGTGTTTTTAAAACGTACTTTCTTTTATATCTCCCTCCAGGGCACAATGATTACATTTGTCCAGCGACAAACCAATGCACAATAGATAAAAACAGGCGCAAAAGTTGCCAGGCCTGCCGACTCCGGAAATGTTATGAAGTAGGGATGATGAAATGTGGTAAGTTCTTTGCTCCCTTGGGCATTTTGTCTTGTAGGGTTTCTCATATAAAATTTTGCTTAGATTCCAAAGCAGATGCACACTCTGATTCAGAACCACAGTAATGCACATTTACATTCCATTAATGTCAGTAGTGGGTGGATCTGAAGCTCTATTTGATTACTGAAGCCCAGCTTCATCCTACTTTGGGGGACAAAAAGAACCTGGTGGAGGACTCATCCCGGCAAATTTTCATCAGTACTTTAAGTTACTAACTTCACAGCTGGGCATCCCCTCCACATTCATGGCACTTCTCTTGGACTGATACGTTCCCAACTTCCTTTTCTCCAGCCGTGTGAGATTCTAGGATCCAGAATTGCCTGGGAGTTTAATTGTTAACTATTCAGACAGGAAATTCTAATTGCACCAACACACCTAGGAGAACACTAAAGTGAGGTTAGGCTCTGTCAGAGGTATGGAATGGAAGTCTTCCCTAAACTGTTCCCTGTGAGATTTTGGAAAGGTTAGTTAAAGGTGTTATTATTGAGTTTCAAATTCTCATGACTTCTGCTTTTGCTGTTTTTCAACAAGTCCATTCAGAAACTGTTGTCCCATCATCCAATAAAACATCACCAAATCAACTTATACAAAATGAAACACCCTATTGTCTGCAATTTACTTTTTCTTCCTTTGCAATAATCTATGGGTTGAGTGTCCTTATTTGAGTTAGGCTGCAAGCACCCAATTCACATGAATTTAAAGTGATGTTGCTCTCTCTCTGCCTACTGTCCACACAAAGACCCACTTGTCCCTTGGAAAAAGCTGACTTTGCAAACTTAAAAGGACACCTTGATTTGTCAACTATCATTGTGTGACCTCTGATAGTATTTTTGCCCGGATTGTGTCTGGATTGCTTTTTTATTACCCTACTGAATTTGCATCTAACAGAAATATCCTAGGGAGTGAATGGTAATTTTTAGCTGATGCAACAAGCCTGATTTGATATACATCTTCAATTATGTGCTAACCTTTACAGAGACTCGGTGTAATGAAGGAATTGCTTTCTTACCTTCTTAGTAAAGGTAAAGGTAAAGGTTTCCCTTGACGTAAAGTCCAGTCGTGTCCGACTCTAGGGGGCGGTGCTCATCTCCGTTTCTAAGCCTTGGAGCCGGCGTTGTCATAGACACTTCCGGGTCATGTGGCCAGCATGACGACTCGGAACGCCGTTACCTTCCCGCCGAAGCGGTACCTATTGATCTACTCACATTGGCATGTTTTCGAACTGCTAGGTTGGCAGGAGCTGGGATTAACAACGGGAGCTCACCCCGCCGCGCGGTTTCGAACCGCCGACCTTCCGATCGACAGCTCAGCGGTTTAACCCGCAGCGCCACCACGTCCCTATTTCTTACCTTCTTACCTCCTTTTTATGTTGTTGTTCTGTGAAACCGCTTAAGGCAGCTTATAGTTTTAACATCACAGTTCCATGACTACTAAGAAGTAAAGTCTCAGAAAATTCAGTGAAAAGCGTTTAGCAATGCATCGAAATACAAACACCAATAAAAGATGCAAAACAAGGAGAAACAAATAAGATAAACCCCCAAAAGAACAGACTTAACCTAGGGTCCTGGTGATTTTCATCTGAAATTATGGCTTGTACCACTTAGCCTGGGCTTTTTCATTTCTACTTTCCCATCAGGACAGCAATGGCCTAACACACAAGCTTCATCACTGAACATCCAAAAATCCCTCTGCAGATACGAATGAGCATTTTAATTGCTGAGCATTAAGGACTGCTGCAGAGAGTTTTAAAGCATATCAGCATTCAGGGATTAGGCACATTAATAAGGCATTACTACAGGCCTGCTTGTCAACAGTTTCAGTTAAATGTGTTTATAGCCCTCCCTCTCAAGATCTGCAGAGGCATACATGCACCCCAGATGTTGGTAGTGGAGTCTGCATATACTTTTTTGGACTTGACACTTTTACACTTTGTATATGCATGCTAAATGTCTGCAGGGAATAGGGCCTCTAAGTAGTAGCTAGAAAGGGTTTTCCCAACTGTTTCAGTAATGGTATGATGTTCCTGTCCAGTATTTTCCTCCAGAAGCTACTTGATACTGTCACAGATGGCCTGGCACCATAACGAAGCTGTCCTTATATAAATATAGTGTACAGAATGTACGTACTTAGATACTGTGAGTTCATTGGTTGGTGGGGAGGAGGAACTGTTTAGCATATCCAAATGATTCTTTCATAAAGCAATGAGAGTGGGAACCTTGTATCTTTCCAGGATGTGCATGACGTGATAGTACAACTTTTAAATGAGAAACATTTTTGGTATAGTTGCTTCTTTTCCTTGCAATTGTGGATCATAATTTTAAACCAACTTTGATTAAATTCCGGTCAGGGCATCAATAGTTGCCCATGGTCTGCTATTACTTAGTACAAAATGTTTATGTGCAAGCCACTCATTGAAATATACAAAATGTGAAATAGATATCTGGAACTATAATTAAGTGGTGAAGAATTTAAGTGATGAATCTAAGCATTTTCCCATAGTTTGTTTTATGCTTACTCTCTTGTTAGCAGAAAAAAAATCAGGCACAAGTAACCAAGCCAAGTGTAGTATAAATTCTTAACTGCACAATCTTCATTCTGTTTAATCACTCTGTTAACTACTATACTCACCAGCCCAAACTAGAACCTGCTCAAATGACTGGCTAGAGAATATGGTAGTTGTAATCCAGCACAACATCTGAATATACCTAATGCTTGTCAAATATTCTGGTTTATTATATTACATAATTGAATTGCTAATGCTTGCAAAACTCTGGTAGGTTTTGAAAAATAATATTAAATTAATATACTTAATCCTAGATCAGAAAATTTCCTGAGACTTTATTTTATTATTCTCTCAAGATTTAAATATTCAGGTTTGAATATGCATTTTTGGTCATTCATAAGTCCATTTTTATTTCATTCATATTTCTATAAAATAAATCACTTGAGAGAAAAGATTTGTGTTTTTTCAAAATACAGGAAAGCTTTCCTAAACTTCACAGTAACAGAATGTAGGGTAGATTTTTAAGTAAAATATTATTAATGATTATGCTTTCTACTCCAGATGAAGTTTTCAGTCTTTTGGTCTCTTTATTTTTCATGAAGTTTCTTGTGTCTTGCCTATTAGAAGCCTTGCTTATAAGTTCAGCCATTAACTCTTATTCTGGGAGAGGAAAATGGAATATACACACAGAGATAGATAGATGATAGATAGATAGATAGATAGATAGATGATAGATAGATAGATAGATAGATAGATAGATAGATAGATAGATTCCATCCATCCATCCATCCATCCATCCATCCATCCATCCATCTATCTATCTTGTCTCATCCATGTGCTGATCATGAAAGACCCCAACAAGGGAATGACACCATCCAACTACCGGCCAATAACCTACCTCTCCACAACATGGAAAGTCCTATCAGGCATCATAGCCACAAAGCTGCAGGACCATATAAGCCAGTACGTGAGCACAGCTCAGAAAGGCATTGGGAACAACACCAGAGGCTCCAAACACCAGTTTGTTTGTTTGTTTGTTTTTCAATTTATATAGCTGTCCATCTCAAACCAGTGACACTGGGCAGCTAACAATAATAAAAACAAGAGTGAAAACAATACCAAAAAATTAAATATAAATATTAATACAGCCAAGAGATCTTAAAAGCCATTGGTGTTAACACAACCATGAAATAGATAGATAGAGCAGTCTCCCGAGACTCAAGGTCTAGACAGACTAATCTGAGCATAGCCTGGATTGACTACAGGAAGGTCTATGATTCAATGCCACATACATGGATCTGTGAATGCCTGACACTATACAAAGTCAACAGGACACTCAGGACCTTCCTCAAGAACTCAGTGGGATTGTGGAAGACAACACTGGAAGTCAACTCAAGGCAGCTTGCACAAGTGGCCATCAATCGTGGCATATACCAAGGTGATGCACTGTCCCCACTGCTGTTCTGCATGGGCTTGAACCCCCTCAGCCAGATTATCACAAGAACTGGATACAGATACAAGTTCAAGAGTGGAACTACCATCAGCCACCTACTCTACATGGATGACATCAAGCTGTATGCTAAGAGTGAACGAGACATTGACTCACTGATCCACCTGACATGTGAGGACATTAGGATGTCATTCGGACTGGAGAAGTGTGGCTGAATGGTAGTAAAGAGAGGGAAGGTAGTTAAGACTGATGGGCTGGAACTACCAGTAGGCCACATAACAGACATACAGACCAGCTACAAGCACCTTGGTATCTTATAGATTCATGGGAACCACGATGAGGAGGCAAGGAAGACAGTAACATCCAAGTACCACCAAAGGATAAGACAGGTCCTGAAGAGCCAGCCCAATGGGAAGAACAAGATCCATGCCATCAACATATATGCCCTGCCAGTCATCAGATACCCTGCTGGTATAGTGAGCTGGCCAAATGAGGACATGGAAGCTGCTGATGTGAAGACCCGAAAGCTCTTCACAATGTACAGAGGCTTCCACCCCAAGTCCAACACGCATAGACTGAACACCAGGTGGAAATAGGGAGGGTGAGGTCTAGTGAGTGTCAAAGCCACTGTCCTGGATGAGACCCAGAGCATCCAGGAGTACATCAGTAAGATGGCACCTAAAGATGAGCTGTTGAGAGAATGCCTGAGGCAGCAGCAGACATGGAAGGAAGATCAAGCAGAGGAAGTGCCATGGCAAGACAAGATCCTGCATGGGATGTACCATCAACAGATAGCTGAGGTGGCTGACATTGGGAAATCCTACCAGTGGCTAGAAAGGACTGGACTAAAAGAAAGCATTGAGGCACTGATCATAGCAGCACAAGAACAGGCACTAAGCACCAGATCTATAGAAGCAAGGGTCTACCACACTAGACAGGACCCAAAGGGCAGGCTGTGTGGAGAGGCCACAGAGACAGTCCAATACATAGTGGCAGGGTGTAAGATACAGGCAGAAACAGCATACACTGAATGGCGCAACCAAGTAGCTGGCATTGTATACAGGATCATCTGCACAATGTATGGGCTAGACCCTCCCAAGTCCAGATGGGAGATTCCACAGAAGGTTGTGGAGAATGACAGGGCTAAGATCCTGTGGGACTTCCAGATCCAGACAGACAGGCAGGTACTGGCCAATCAACCAGACATCATAGTAGTAGACAAGGACCAAAAGCCAGCGGTGGTGATAGATGTAGGAGTGCCAAGTAACAGCAACATCAGGAAGAAGGAGTATGAGAAGCTGGAGAAGTACCAGGGCCTGAAGGAGGAACTAGAGAGAATGTGAAAAGTGAAGGCCAAAGTGGTCCCAGGGGTGGTAGGGGCACTTGGGGTTGTGACTCCCAAGCTGGGAGAGTGGCTCAGGAACAACCTCAGAGCTCTCTGTCCAGAAAAGTGCAGTGCTAGGAACAGCTAAGAGACTGCACAGAACCCTCAAACTCCCAGGTCTCTGGTAGAGGACCCGAGGTTGAGGAAGACACATACCACCCAGAGGGGCGAGAAGAAAAATTTATATTTTATATATATATACTGTAATCAAAGCTAAATTCAGCCTAGCCGTGCTGTTCATTTGCAAGACAACTGTACAGTGGCATGTCAGCCTTGATTTCAGGTTGTTCGGATCAAAATATCTCAACAGCAGAAGGGACCAAATGCTCACCATGATTACTTAAAAGGAAAACCTTCTATTGTTCAACATGCATCTGCTATTTTAAAATAAATCAGTGTTATACAATGAGATGGGATGTGTAAAGTAAGAATCATTTTCTGCCCTTGCAATCATGAAGGTAAGAATCTCAGCAATTATCCAATATGGTTTGGGCAGGTTACATTACAATTTAAACTAAAACAACACAATAATCTCCCAACCCACATGTGACATTTATGACTGCGTATTTAGCCAATGGCTTTTGAGCACTGCTGAGCAAATATAAAATGTGTGCCTTTTCAGGAATAAAATTTCATTGAATAAGTTTAGAAGTTCATAGTTCGTTCTGAGATCTTGGAAACTATAGTGATCTCAAGTTTGCCACAGACAACCAAAGTGAGCTATAAATAATCAAACAGAGGCCCTGTAACACCTTGCAGTTCTTTTTGAGTAGACATGGATCATAATAAAGCTGAGAAATAACAGTATCTGAATGAGATGATGGAAAAGGGAGAGGAAGGTTGAAGGGACGACATTAGTCACTTTCCCACCTGGATACCCTCCTGATGTGTTAGAATACAGTTTCCATCATGCTCAGCTGGCCTAGTTGGAGAAGGCTGACCTCTGCACCATGTCAATTCTTCCAGAATAGAGTGTTGGAATGAGGAAAACTTAGTTGTGTTGCTACTCAGTTATGAAATTTAGTGTGCAATATTTAGCAAGCTTTCTTCTTTCAGCTTAAATTATATCTTTGGATTGTTCTAAGTATAAAACAGGAAAAAGCTCTAAGGACAAGAAGCTAGATGTGAATACAAGTGTTAGGACTGCTGAGTGATTCTTTGCTACTTGTGGATATAATTTCTTGGCCTGTCTCCTTCAGAAGGTGATGCTGCTCTGTTTGCAAGGATACAGAGGAATACAGTGTTGTGTTAGTTTGAACTAACAGACAGAGAATCAGGTGGCAAGATGGACTAGAAGCACTTTGATGATCTGCAGGGTGCATACTTTAGATATTTGCTCCAGCATCAGCAGTTTTAATGTCTATTTGCTTACACTGTATTCTATTTGTATATTTGTACCTAAAAGAAATACTTCAAAAATAAGTCTCTGGTGTTCTTCAATCCACCTGAAAATGTAGCTCTGCAATATGTCTCTAGAACTTCTCACCACCTTTTTTTCTCATCAGTAATAAGAAAAAAATATTATAATAGTCTGAGAAGCAATGATCAAATATTTAAACAGAAAATGGTATGAATAATTTCAGATCTGAGAACAGGCGAAACAGGACTGGTGATTGCTTCCATTGAAGCTTTAAATAGGTCTAATGCGCAGTATTCTTTTAAGGCTTAATTGTTGTAAATCACCAATATGCCCTGTTCTGGCTGAAATCCTTATCCTTTCACTCTTGAAAATGGGAAATTGGCAGTGGAATGCTAGTGTGCCAAAGCACCATGGCAGGAGGACCATGGTTCTGTCAACGAAAGTTGCTTGAGTTTTATGTGAAAAATGGCAAATGGGACTGGCACAAAAAACATTACCACTTTCAAAAGGGAAATTTGAAGCTTAGTTACTTTCTTTGAGAAATCCTTGTCTGTGTTTCTGGAAAGATTGTGGGCCAAACTGGTTGTGGATCTCAGTCTGGGTGAACGCTGAAAACGCTGAGCTTTTTGTGGTGGTGATGAGACTAAGATTTAACGTGGAGCAAAGGATTTATTGTTTTTAGGCAGTCGGGCTGTTTGTTTTCCCCAGAGACATGCTGGTGCGGGCTTGTCAGATTTTTGCAGCGTATCTGAGCCTTTTTAGGAAAAAAAAATGACTTAAAGTTGTGATTATGGATGGTAATGAGACAATATGGAGAGGGGCACCGAAGAAGGATCTGCTCACAGGACCAAGTTCCATTTCTTGAGAAAATAAGGAGCACACAACAGGATACTGTATAGGATAAGTTCACACATCTTGTTAAACCATAATGTGATTTGTTTGTCTTTGTATTTCATAAGCAGTCATTGTAGTTTGAAACCGTGTTTTCTGATTTAGTAAGATGCAGCCACCCAGCCAAGTGGGCCTTATTCAGTAAACATTTTATTTATTTATTTATTTATTTATTTAATGTTTATCCCGCCTTTATTATTTTTTATAAATAACTCAAGGCGGCGAACATACCTATTACTCCTTCCTCCTCCTATTTTCCCCACAACAACAACCCTGTGAGGTGGGTTGGGCTGAGAGAGAGAGACTGGCCCAAGGTCACCCAGCCAGCTTTCATGCCTAAGAGAGAAGACTCTAGAACTCACAGCCTCCTGGTTTCTAGCCCGTTGCCTTAACCACTAGACCAAATTGACCAAACATAGTTAAGCATAGTTAAGCTTTCACTGATTTTGCACAATGTGTGAAATTGATCATAGACCTGAAGCCATTAGTGGACAGCTAGGACCACTGAATGGAGCAGAGCTTAACACAGCGAAAGATGTGTACAGAAAAAGAATAATATCTAAAATAGCATTAATGAGCACATTAGAGAAATATAGGTTATTGATCTTACACACTTAGCCCACCCAAGCATAAAGAATTACACACTTAGACAAAGTAGGTTCAAAAGTTAGTAAAAAGAGTCTTACTGATTTATTTGGTCCAGTTACATCCATTTCAGTAGAAAAATGATTCTTTCTTGCCCTAAACTGAATTGACCCTTAGCCCTCATTGCTGCTGAAGGCTACATGGAGAAAGGGGGAACCTCCTGAATGCTAGGCCCACCATATGGCCCAAGAGAGATAGAAGGAGCTGCATGCGCATGCTCCCTTCCCAGATGGTGAAGAAGGAGGAAGTGAGAAACGTGGGAGGGACAACAAACAGTTTCCTCCAGAAGCACATAGAGAATTTGCATCCTAGAGCAAATTTATCCACATACTAATGAGGCATGCTGATTTCCTGGGCCCTCCAACAAGACCAACTCCACATTGCTATCTCTAAGGTTAGCAAGACAACTTTGCTCACAGATCTGAATTGCATCTTTTCAGCAGTTAAAATAACTATATGTGCCTGCTGTTAATGTATGAATCAGTGGACCCACTGAGACCACTGGAATGGATTTGAGTCCTTAATAATTATGCATGCTTTGAGCACGCATGTTCAGTCCTAGGGCCTTGTGTGTAGATGGCATAAAGTTACTACCAGGAATCCTTCTGTTGACTCAAAGATATATAAATGCGACAATAAATGGCAATGTCTGCTCTGAAATGGAAGATAGAGATGATAGTGGGCTATCTTTTAAAGAGTATATGTTTTTATTGGGCTAAATTCTATAATTTGGTTTTGTATTGAGAAAGATAGTCTGGAAAAGATAATAAGAAAGTAGTTTCATTTTGAGAACTTTTGTCACACCAGTGGATTCCTGAAAATTAAAAGGGGGAGACTTGACAACAATTCGCAGTTTTGAATATGGGCAGGAGAGGAACAATATCAATACAACATGTAAAAATAAAATAAACCCAGTGCCTCAGATCCAAGAGTAAGGTATAGGGAAGGGGCAATATCTCTACATTTAGTTAAAGGCCTTGAGAAATTACGGCACACATCCTCTCACATCTGTCCTTCCAGAAACTCTGGGTGATTTTTGCCCACAACCTGTCTTACTTTTTTCAGTGCTGGCTGGGTGCTCCTTTTGCATCGTTGGAAGAGCTGAGCGGATGCGGAGTCCCAGCGCTTCAGCTGCTGAATATCTTTTGCCAACTTTCTGGTACTGACACCTGAATGAGCCTGGGATGGACAGAACCATTTATTCAGGAAGAGGGGAGGTACTTCCTCTTTTATTTTTTGCCTGTATACTATCCATTTTCAGGGCATCTAGGTTAGGTAGAGGAAAGAGGATGGAGGGTGGATATGTGCTTGTTTCCCCCTAGGAAATTAAATCCAAATAACTCTCATTAAATCCAAATAAGTCTTTTTTAGATATGGTGTTGGACTGGGTTTGTTTCTTTTTCTTCTTATTGCCAATTTGCTTTCCTCCCCCATTGCCACTCCTGAGATAGTTTTGAACTGCCTTCCCCAACCTGGTGCCATCGGTATATGTGGAACTTGAGTTCTTATAATTAATCCCCATTGGGTATGAGCAGGCGTAGCCAGCTGGTCTAACATGGAAGGCAACATTTGCAGAAGGCTGGACTGAAGTAAGAGGACCCAGAGAGCCACTGTTGGTTGATGGAGGACAGTGGGACGGACATACCAGTGATCTGATGAGACCATTTCTGGTGCTCACTCTGCACAATTCAATTTATGTTTCTGTTTTTCTGATTTTTATTGATGCGGATGGTAATATGTGCAAGTGAGCATGGCACTGATTTTTTAATATATGTTTGTGTGTACATGTGTAGGCATGTGTCCCTTCATTCCTTCATAATGGTTACCTTTCATGGTTCAAGAATGAAACTGGACTCCCAAATGACAGGAATACTAATTTAATACGCATCTTACTTTGGCAGTATATTGTATTCCAGAAGAAAATAGGAATGCTTCAGTTCTGTGAATTATTTAATTTCCAACCAATTTATACATGCTGACAAGGCTTTGCTTCCCCTTGTTGTAATCACATCAATGTTTCCAATCTGACCATTATCATCACCATCACCATCACCATCATTTATTTATTTAAGCATAATGTAAACTACAGTCATGGATCATTTAAGTTTCCTTAGAATTGCTACCAGTAAATCTGTCTCACCACAAGGTCAGCAGCTAAATAAATATCACTTAGGTTAGGACTTATGAAAGAAAAAAAAATCATTCCAGAGAGCCAACAATTTTCTTAAATTCTTACATTTTGAATATTTACATGAAAAATTGGTAAATATTCAAAGGATTTCTAGTTAGCAATATCTTTTGGTGAGTGTGAACTGTGGTTTGGACTGAAGCTGATGTGTTTTAAGGATGCTTTTCGCCTATCGCATCTCTTACGATCCTATTAATTTCCATTTTCTGTTTAAAAGAGTTAATTTCTGGTAATTATTGTTCTGGAAGTAAGTTTGAAAATGTGATTGTGGATCACTGGTTTTGTTTATGTTTGAGAAGGAATATTAGTTGAGGTATGCAAACACCTGTAAGAAGTGTAATCTCTGTTATGCGGGTGAGGGAGCTCAGTGGGTTAATGGTTGTTGCAAACCATTTTTCTTAATGCTGTTTTCATGAATCTGTACACAAACCAGACTACAGAACTGTTTGGAAATTTGCATTTTCCCAAATTTTGTTTTGTACTTTTCCAGTAAAAAATGATTATATTAGAGAATGGTTAGGAGTCCTTGGTGCTCTCTGAGCCTTGTTGTTTTCTTGCAGACGTTTCATTGCCAGACTAGGCAACATCTTCAGTGGCACTGAAGATGTTGCCTAGTCTGGCAATGAAACGTCTGCAGGAAAACAAAGCTCAGAGAGCACCAAGGACTCCACAGTTCAACCCTGAGCTACAAATATTCGCTTCAATTACAACAGTTAGGGTTAGGGAAAAATCCATGTGAGTTTCCAAATAAAACTTTAAGAAGTACATACTCACACATTGATGTGGATATGGGATGAAATAAATTTAAAGCTGGAATGAGATATTGAGTAAACTAAAAATTGGCAGATTCATCCATTCCCCAGAAACCCAGTGTTCTCAGCTTTTAAGCAGATAAGATTTCAGTAGTGTTTTACTGGGCTTGATTGGTATTTTTTGAGTAATATTTTCTGCATTTATTCTTTCTATTTGAGAGTGTGTAATTTCTTAGGTTTTTTGTTTGATTTAGACTAACAGATTTTTTTCTTGCTTTGTAAAATTTAAAATGGAAAGGTATGATAAAAAAAGAAAAGAATATTTAAACAGTCAGGAGAATCATACACCACAGCCTTTGCCAAACTGACACCCTCAAGATGCATCAGACTATAATTTCCATAATTTCTGGCTAGTGTGGCCTGTGCTGCCTGGAGTTGATAAGGGCTGTAAGCCAGTACTATAGGAGAGTACCAGGCTTGGAGAAGATTAAAATAGAGAAACATTTTGGCTGTTCAGTATCACCATTAAATCCAGATTGTGGCCCAGCACCCTAATCAGTGCCTCTCTAGCTGGGAATAGAGAGATGTTCTCTCCCGTTTCTGTCATCTCTTAGCAAATAAAGGTCAAATGTGCCACCTCTGCCCTAGTTGGCAGAGAGGATAAGAATGTTGTGCTCAGGATGGTTTAGGTTCTTTGTGTTTCAGAAGCTTAAGCTGATCCCTTGGGTCAGGCTGCACAAGATCCACATTTACATTTAGATCTTTTGTGCAGCAAAGCCTTGTACACATTCAGCATTAAGTAATTTTACTGAAACTGGTTTTGTTTCATAAACATGGAAGGTGTATATATGGATGTAGGAGCCAGTTTGGTGTAGTGGTTAAGGCATCAGGCTAGAAACCGGGAGACTGTGAGTTCTAGACCTGCCTTAGGCACAAAGCCAGCTGGGTGACTTTAGGCCAGTCACCCTCTCTCAGCCCTAGGAAGGAGGCAAAGCCAAACCATTCTGAAAAACCTTAACATGAAAACTGCAGGGACTAGTCCAGGCAGTTGCCAGGAGTCAAAAACTGACTCAAAGGGAAAGAGGAAGGAAGGAAGGAAGGAAGGAAGGAAGGAAGGAAGGAGGAAGGAAGGAAGGAAGGAAGGAAGGAAGGAAGGAAGGAAGGAAGGAAGGAAGGAAGGAAATGGATGTTGCCATACCTACTCTCTTCAGCAAAGGATCGTTACCTTGTCGTGGTGCATGGTGAGGAAGGAGACACAGTTCTCCTTCACCTGTGTCACAAGGCAACTCTCCCATCCCTGCCAGTTGTTGTTTAGGCTGCATTTGAATATGGGTTCACCATTCTTCTTCGAATAGCATTAAATCTCTGTCCCAAAGGACCCCGATAATTGGAGTGCCTTTGAACAAGCATGCAATCAATCAATCAATCAATCAATCAAATTTATTAGGTCAATGACCAGCAAAAGTTAAAAGGAGAAAAGCAAAGTAAAACAAAGAAATACAATAATATACTACCTACTAATAAGATATATCACATAATAATATAGGGTTCTCTCTGCTACTACTATATTAATACATGTGTTACCTTAGTGGTGTGAGCTATTTATTAATTAAGATATTTCAAATTTAAAAGTACTTTTTAAAATGGAGTTATTTCTTTGCCTGGTTTTGTCTTATTTTCATTGCAGCAGCACAGAATTTGGCAACTGTACGCATAATGTATGGTTTTAGATCCTGAAGTAGATGGTGCACATAAAAATTATCTGGATACCCAGGGAATTGATCTACTAGGGGCAAAATGTAGATTGACCTGATATCCCTGTAAAATTTACAGTGTAGCAGTACATGTGAGATGGTTTCTACTTCTTCATCACGTGGGCAGATAGTCTCGGCTATAGGGACTTTATTATACCTGCCTTGGAGTAGTGTAGATGGAAGACTATTGAATCTAGCTTTGAAGAATGCAATTCTCAGCTTAGGGAAGGTTAGGTTTAGCAAATATCTTGCTGGTTCCCACATGCCGCTGTTTATCCAAATTCTGTTATGTTGTGGGAGCCTATTAATTTCATTCTGGAACTCCATGTCCCTTATTCTTTGGATGACTAGTTGTTTAGCTTGGTCATAGCCTAATGATATTAAGAATAGTGGAGAGAGTCCATATGAAGTCAGCTTATATTCTACCGCCTGCTTCCAGGGTGAAGAGAAGTTATCTGTTAGAACCAGAGGGGTTAAACCAACTGGGAAAAATTGGATTTTTAGCCAATAATTTATAACCAACTTCCAGGCCCTCATTTGAATTGACGGCATTCCTGTCTCAAGCCTTAACTGGGCATTTGATGTGCCATTGGGTGAGGCTAAAATTAATTGCAGGAATTTTGTTTGCACTGTTTCCTGAGGCACCTTCTTTATATAAATTCCTATTTGTGCCCCGTAAAGAATTTGAGCCAGTGTTTTGGCCTCAAAAAGTTTTAAAGCCGCAGGTACTAACTGTCCTCCACCAGTGTAAAAAAACTGTTTAATGGCGTTCATTGACCTAAGGGCTAATTGCACTATGTAATTCTGGTGTGCATTCCAAGTACCTTTTGAGTGGAAGACCACCCCCAAGGTATTTAAATGCATTAACCTGCTCTGATTTATGCCCTTTTCCTTTCCAGGAATGCTGCCTAGCTCTCTTAGCAAAAACCAGAATTTTTGATTTATCAAAGTTGAGAACCAAATGGTTTTATCTGCAGTACCTTAGTGTTGCTGCAATTGCTCTTTTCAATCCAGTGGGCGTTTGTGAAATTAAAGCAGCATCATCAGCATATAGGAGGATTGGAATTTTGTGCTGTGCTAGATTGGGTGTGTGATTATCCATGTTATGTAAGAGGTCCACCAGTTAATTAATACAGAGATTAAAAAGGGAGGGGGCAAGAATGCATCCTTGTCGCACTCCTTTCTGCATGTTTACTATGCCAGAGAGGGTCCCGTGGGGGTTATACCTCACTCTTAAGGTGGAATTGGAATATAATTTCTGCATGAGGTGGAGAAGGCACCTATCGATAGTTGTATTTTTTAATTTTTCCCAAAGAACATTTCAGGATATTGAATCAAAGGCTTGTTTAAAATCAAGGAAGGCTACAAAGAGGGATGATTTCTTTTTGTATGTTTATTTTTGTACAAGACGATGCAGCACCAGTATGTGATCTACTGTTGATCTCCCTTCTCTGAAACCTGCCTGTTCATCTTGAATTATGCCCTCTGTCTCAATCCGGTCTTGTAGTTTGAGATTTAAATGTTTGGCATATAATTTGCTGACAAGACTCAAAAGGCTGATGGGCCTATAGATGCCTGGCTCATTCTTGTTACCCTTTTTATAAATTGGGACAATTATTGCCATCCCCCAGTCTCTTTGGGTGTGACCAGTCTGGTCTATAAATGTGAACAAAGATGCTAACAGAGGTGCCCACCAACTAGAGTTCTTTTTAATCATTTCAGGCATAACACAATAAGCACCTGGAGCCTTGTTGACCTTAAGAGATTCGATCAGTTGGGATACCTCTTGGACTGAAACTGGTGGCCAATTATGTGCAAACCAAAGTGAGCTTTGTCAATGGTTAAACCTACCACTGTAACCAACTGACAGACTTGCCTCCTCCCTGGTCTCAGCCTCATTCTGTCTTGAGGAGGATTGGGGGATATTTTCCCACCAACTAAGAACATTTGTTGGGAGGGAAGGGAAGCAAATCAAGGGGAATCTACCTATCCCTGTCCTTAACATGCCCTGCACACCATAAATAAGGACAGCATCATTTACCAGCATCATATTCCACAACAGGATTGCCAGTGGAGACAGCACATTTGATGCTGGTATAAGTTTGTGCCAGATCAAGGATTGCATGGAAGAGCCCTGTTACTAAACTTGAGCAGAACATTGCAGTAAGATTATCTTTCTTCCCTCAAATGCTTGTTTCAGGGGTAAATCAGCCATGCAATTATTGTTCTTCATTGCCTCCATTTTGTCTTTAGAGAGACTAGCACATGTTCCACCACTTGCCAAAGAGAAACAGTGGATAGGGGAGTACTTAAACTCAGCAACATTTCTAGTGTGCTATCAGTAGTTAGTTGCCTGCCAGAAAATGGTGAACCAAAGGAAAGGGATGTATAGAAGAAAGGGTTATGAACCTCTCATACTTCTCTGCCTTGAAATCTGCCCTTCCTCTCCTCCCCAGGGTACATAGCAGCAACAGTGTCCGGATTGAGAAACTTAAAAATCTAGGGCTGCTGTATTTGAAAAATTGAAAAGCACAGATTTTCCCCTTCATTTAAAAAGCACCTATAAGATTCCCTAGGCTTCACAGAGAGCTGCCTCATGGGTACAGTTCCAAACAAGGCTGAGGAAGATATGAGGAATGGTCTATGCGTACATGCTGTTTGAATCAGAGTAAATGTCTTGGATGGAAACTCCTGCTGAGCTTCATGAGGATGCCAGGAAATATTTGTTTGCTGTCCACAGTCAGATCAGCTCTTAGTTTTCTGGCTACACAGTATTTTGCAAAGTGATTCACTGTTCTTAGAAAGGTTGATAAACTATGTTTGAGTTGATTCCATTTCTATTGTATTTATGGATAGCTTTAAATGCCAAGGGAGAAACTGTGGTGGTATCTGTAAATTTAGCTTGATGAAGCCATGAAAACTTTGGCAGTTGGGAACTTTTGGATTGAGAATATAAATGGCAGTAGAAACATACAAGCAGGTATTTGAAGAATCAGATCCAATTTCAGAATGTCAGAGAGAGAAACATGTCAGAGAGAAACCCACAGAGAGAGATGTAGAATTGTATATCCAGCTAACAAGTTTCAGGATCAAGAAAAGAAGAGAAAATTATATAATAAAATAGTTTTAATAATGCAACTGTTGATCAGTTGTTGGGGAGGATGTGGGATCTGTGTGTAGGATGATCCTTGTGTGGGATCTGCTAGCCTAGGGCATATTGATTATGGGAGAATGGGATGGAACTGGGATTTTGTTTGACAGCTTTATTCTCTGGTTGCAGTATAACTAAATCAAGATTTCATTATGCCAAACTAGACTTAGATGGTGCCTTCACTTTGACAAATTTGCAGCTTCTTTCTGCATCATGCAGACTGAATACTGAACCACTCATTTATTTGTGATGTTGTGTTTGTCTAGTACCCAGAAAATTAAGTTGATTTGGGGCCAAAATAATTGCTTGGCTTCCTACCATCTTCCTGGGATCCTGGTTCCCAATCAGCTCTTCTCTTGTCACCAGGGCTCTTTCCTGATAATAAATGTGATAATAAATGTATCATACCGGACTATCAAGGTCTGCAATAGGGATGGGTTATCCGTAGCCCATGAGCCAGATATGGGCACCAAGTCCTCTCTCAGTAGCTTCCAGAATGCCCAAAATAAGAAGCAACACAAGCCTCCAATAAGATTAACACCCATTTTACTTTTTTTTACTGTTTTTATTTTATTTTTGACTGCCACGCTACTAGAAGTCCTTGGAAGCTGATCTTTTTTTAAATCTTTGATGCAAAATTGTTGCTTCCTTTAGATTGCTGGATACATCATCCCCATCCACTAAACTATTTCCTTCATGGTAGAGACTAGAGGAAGGATCACCTGGTGTTCTACTTTCCATCTCAATTTTGCTACTGTTATTTACATAAAAGGGTTAATGTTGGAGTAACCAAAGGCCACTTTCTTTGGGACTGTCCATGCTAATTACCCACAGTATTGTTTCCAGTGGCTTTGGAAAAATTTGGGACCTTTTGATATACAGATATAGATAATGTAGATTATAGATATTAAATCCCCTGCCCTTTTAATCTGTGCCTGTTCTTCATATACAGTATTCCCCCTGCCTTTTGCCTGCCTTTTATCCCACTTGCCAGTTAATTTTTTTAATGTTTGCTGTATTTTTGCTAGCTGAACTGAGTCACACATGTACTTACTCTGATCTGGAGTAAGTGCTGGGTGCAAACTAAACTGGAAATTACCCACAGGAATTTTCCAACATGGATTTGGTACACTTTTAGAAAATTGGCAGTCAGCTCTTCTTATACAATTTAGGTACACATGTATAATTGATATAGTGATTTGGTTACTGGAATACTAAAGAATAGTAATGAAATTAGCTCAATTTTTTTTAAAATTACAGGTTCAAGAAGAGAGCGTTGTGGATATCGTATCATCCGCCGTCACCGTAATCCAGAAGATTTGGTGCATTGTGTGGGCAAAGTGAAAAAGAATAATGACAGTATAATCCAAGTGAAAGAGGTCCTGGGCAATGTGCTAAGCCCAGAACAGTTTGTCTCCATATTACTTGAAGCTGAACCACCAAATGTGTTGATGAGTCGCCCCAACAAGCCATTTACAGAAGCTTCCATGATGATGTCCTTGACGAAACTTGCAGACAAAGAATTGGTCCATATGATTGGTTGGGCCAAAAAGATCCCTGGTAAGGAATTTGAAAAATTTGAATATTTTCTAGAAGCGTTTAGAGAGGAGCTTGTGCTAAATTTAAAATATGAGTATTAACATATTTTTAAACAAACTTTAGGTCCTAGAACAGGAAAAACATATCAGTCATTGCACTGTTATTTGGTAATACAGCCTAGGTGAGGGTTATTGTGTAGAGCAGTGTTTCTCAACCTTTGCAACATTAAGATGTATGGACTTCAACTCCCAGAATTCCTCATTAGCTGGCTGGGGAATTCTGGGAGTTGAAGTCCACACATCTTAAAGTTGCAAAGGTTGAGAAACACTGGTGTAGAGCAAAAGTAGAATCATAGAATATAAGGTTTCCCATGTGTTGTGGAGATCATCTACAATAGCATCCCTGACCAAACTATCCAGCATATTTAAACATCCCCAGCAAAGGAAAGTCCACCACCTCCAAGACAGGCTGTTCCATTGATTTCTTTCCTGATGTTCAACCAAAATTTACTTCCTTGTAATTTAAACCCTGTTTCTTGTCCTACCCTGTCTTCTGGAACAACTCTGAACAATTCTGCACCATCTCCTACATGAAACCCTTCAAATATTTGAAGAAACTATCATGTCTCCCCAAAGTCTCTGCTCCTGGATAACCATACTCAACACCCCCAAACATTCCTAGGCTTTTCTTTCTAAGACCCTTTTCATCTTGGTTGCTCTCTTCTGGGCATGATGTAGTTTGCCACTATTCTTCCTAAAATGTGGTGTCCAGAATTGAATGCAATATTCTAGGTGCAGCCTAACCAATGCAGAATAGAGAGGAATGAGGACTTCCCTTGATTTGACATTACATTTGTGTTGATGCAGCCTAGGACTGCATTTTTTTTTTGCAGCTGCATCACACTGTTGGTCATATTCAATTTATGATTCACCCAGCTCACTGTTGCACTGCTCCAAATAGATTTTGCATTTATCTCTGTAGACATTAATCTTGCTGAGTTTTGCCTAAAGTATCAGTTTGTCAAGATCCTCTTGAATCTTGATTCTATTCTCTAAAGCAGTGTCTGTCAACCTTAGCAACTTTAAAATATGTGGACTTCAACTCCCAGAAGTCCCTAGTCAGCATGCTGGCTGGGGAATTCTGGGAGTTGAAGTCCACACATCTTAAATTGCCAAGGTTAAGAAACACTGCTCCCCACTATCTTTTGCTGTCCCCACTATCTTTGTGTCATCTACAGGTTTGATAATCATATTTTCTAACCTCTCCTCCAAATAATTTATAAATATATAGAATTATGCAGGATTTAGAATGGAATCCTGTAGTCCTTCACTCAATAGTTCCCTTCAGTTGACACCGAACCATTGATATACATTTGTTGGGTATGATTGTTCAACTAGTTCATCCACTAGTACCATACATTTTGCCATTTGCTGTACTGGAATCTCACAGGAGACTTTACTCAATGTTTTGCTGAAATCAAGGTATACTGTGTCCACTGCATTCCTATGGTAACTAAACTGGTCACTCTATCAAAGAAGGAGATCAGGTTGGTTTGGCATGCTTTATTGATAAAGCTATTCTGGCTCCTGCCAAGCAATACATTCTTTTCTAAAGGCTCACAAACTGACCATTTAGTAATTTGGCCCAGAATTTTGTCCAGGATTAATGCCAAGTTGATTGGCTTGTACTTACCAGCATCCTCTTTGTCTCTTTCCTTTTGAAGATAGGAACACGTACATTTCCCCAGTCCTCTGGCCCTTGTCCATGGAAAGGTGATCTGAGATGACATCCACAAGATGTTTCAAGACTCTCAGACATAACTCTGAGACAAGACTCTGATTGTGGAGACTTAGACTCATTCATCATAGCCATGTGCTCCCTCACCATCTCTTTATTTACCTTGGGTTGCCAATTCCTTCTTTTGTAGAAGGTTCTGCTTAGGTTAATCTGAACACAGTACCTCTTGGGGAGAAGACCAAAGCAAAGAAGGAATTCAGGAACTCTGCCCTCTCTCTATCACCTGTTACTATGCTACCATACTCTCCTAGCAACAGGCTCACCCTTTTCATTTTCTTCATTTTTCTATTGACATAGCCAAAAAATCCCTTTTTGTTGCTTTTAGCTGCCCTTATAGGTCTAAATATCTTTTGTGCTTTAGCCTTCTGAACTTTCTTTCAGCAGATATTAGATATTTGCTGGTACACATTTTTGGTGATTACACAAATCTTCCATTTTATATATACGTCCTTTTTAACTTATATTTCAATTAGAACTATGCATCCATGATGACTCCCTAAGCTCTCCCCATTTTCTTTTTCTCATTGGAATGGTGTGCAATTATACTTCCAGGGTCTTATTTTTTAGAAGTTGTCCCTGTCCCCTGTGCTCCAGGATTTCTGTCCATGGCATTCTACCTAGTATTTCTCTAAGCTAGTTTGATCTCCTGAAATCTAGTGTGCATGTGTAATTATGCTTTAATTTCACTCTCCAATGTATTTTGTATTCTGAGATCATTTGGTTACTTCCTCCCAAGTTCCCACAGCTTGTATTTCTTCAATCAGCTTTTCCCTCTCCTTCTAGGAGAGCTGATCCCCTTGTCTCATCTTCAGCCATCTGGAAAATGGAATAGTTTTCAGTCTATAGATTGATTATGTGCCAAAAAGTTGTTTTTTACTCCTAGAGATCACATAGGTAGATTTTCTCCATGATGATCTATCATTCACATAGTGTTTCAGGTCTATAGAAGTTGCCTGCAGTAATATCTTTGTTGTTTCCTTATATTCTTACCCAAATGATCTCAACTGAACCATCATGCTCAAATTTTTGGTTCTCAATGCATGCTGACACTTCCTTCAATAAAGCAGTTTGGGGGAGTATATAAAAAACAGTTTCAGCCATCCCTCATTAGAGTTCCCTTTTGTCTTGCCTACTCCTTTTAAATAAGTTTGAACGTTCAATCTTTGCATTTCACTCATGGGTTTTGTCCTACCAGATTTCAACCTACTGAAATAATTTGACTTCCTGCATTAAAGCTTTTTAATTCTTCCTATTTGTTCCTTATACTCTGTGCAATCCTTGGGTCACATAACCTGATCTACTTGTTCACTTCAAGTATTTTCCTCTCTCTTCCTGGGCTGTGTCTTTTGACAAGTAGGAGTGGAGAAACACAACCTGTGCTCCCAGTGCTTTTCACCCTCTTGCCTAGTGCTTCAAAGGCCCCTGAAATGTCTTCAGGATTGTGTTTGGCTATGCCATTTGGTCCCACATGGATCAGTGAGAAATGGCCTCAAATAGTCTTGGGAGCTTTTCCATCACATCAAGAATGTGTGCTCCAGGAAAGTAGCATGCTTTTCTTGCTAGGCCATTCAGCTAACAAATTACTGCTTCGATTCCACTCAATAGGGACTTTCCAATCCCTGCCACCCATCTCTTCTTCAATTCAGGGCAGAGATAGGAATCCTTCTCTTGCAGAGCCTCTAGTGTCCTGTTCCTCAGTCCCTGAGGCTTGTGGCAGCTGCTGGTCATCCAGAGGTCTGGAAACATCATCAGCACTGAAGGTCTGGAATCTGTTCTGAAGCTTCAGAGTATAACAGCTTTTCTTGATAGATTTGGCCCTTTGTTTCAAGTAGGCAACTTGGGGTCCCCTGGGTGTTTTGGGCTTTAGCACTCCACTTAGAACTTTTGGGGAAAGTTTTTACCCATTTGGGGGTAAAACCTTGGATTTCTCTATTATTATCTTTAGATAGCTGTGACTTCTCAGTGTGAGTCAGGAAATGACCTATCCAGATAACAAGGGGCTGTTTTTATCATTTGAATCTATGTGACTCTTCCTCCTCCTTGTCTTTTGACCATTGTACTTCACTCAATGTTTAACAGTTTCTTTTCCTCTATAAAGAATATTACTTTCAATTGATCCATTATGACTGGCGCTGTTTTTAATCTGCCTAGAACCCGAGTTAGCTAATTTGTTTTTTTACATTTTTAAAGTAGAAGTAATCCTAGCTCTGTGGGAAAAATAACTGTAGCTAAATAATATCCTAGAAATACATGCAAGCTTTTTGACATCTCTTTACCAGGCAAGATGTTGCAAGAAGTATGAGGGAAGAAGCAAAAAAAGCTCCCAAATTAGACAAAACTTCTAAGTCATGAGATCTTCAGGTCAAAGTCAGATATGAATTAAGTACAAATTCCATGTCAGGTGTTGCTAGTATCAGATACAGATACATAAATCTGAAGCCCTTAATGTATGGACAAGGAAATAATAGTTTATTATTTACAGACCATTATTAACAAGACAGGGTTTACCTTAGTGGAGATCATATTCTTTTTCTTTAAGACTTATCCTCCTTCTATTTGATGATACTGGGCATACCTTGAATCTGCAGATGGTTCCCATTTATATATGGGTTGGACCATTTTGACTGTATTGTTGTGAGCACAGAAAGTCTTAAATTTGACATTAAAGTAATGAAGTCAAAATGAAATTGGGTGCTTAGCTAGAACTGCTGCAACCCAGACAGAATCATAAAGGCTCTACCAAAGAACAATAATATTGTTATTGTTATAATAATAATAATTATAAAATCGAAGAGTTGAGAAGGGCCATTTAGGTCATCAAGTTGAACCCCCTGCTCAGAAAAGAAGCCCATTAAAACACTCTGACAGATGGCCATACAGTTTCTGCATGAGCATCTCTGGCACAAATAATACATTATCCATTTGACTATTGTATAGTCTCTCAGTGTCTAATTTTGTACGGCCTATAAAACACATACCCAGCAAGAAAACTGAGACATAGTAGAAGAGCATTACTCTTCATTAAAAGTCTTAAATGAAATTTGGAGGCATTGATATCTTGAATGGGGGTCCTGATGATAGTAATTTTACTTTGATCACTGGAAAGTTCTAGACATTTGCGCTCAGCTGGGAAATGAATCCATTTTCACTTTTGATTACTTTCTCTGCTTATTTTGTCACTCAAAGCAATGGTGGTAGAATGTGCGTAATTCTACTGCCCCTCCAATTCAATCCATTTTATGTAGTAAGTGCAGTTGTTAGTTACATTATATTTTTCTCTCCTACTTTGGAAAAAAAGTCTTCTAACTTGGATCCAAATATATTCATACTTAGAAGAGCACGTTGAAATAAATGTGGCTTACTTTAAACATGACTAACTGAAGTTCTGCTGATTTTGATAGGTGTCCTACAAACATGACTAAGCTTCCAACACCGCCCCCCCCTTTTTTTTTACAAGTATTTGTCTTCATCAGTATTGTTTTCTTTGGATCCAGAGTGGTCTATTTTCCTCTATTAATCTGATTCCTAGGAAAAATACTATCTAAATTCAATCTGTGTAATCAGATTGGCATTCTGTATTTATATTGTAGGATACATCTGTGGTGTGAGAAAGTTGGAAGGCAGAATAGAAGTGTGATCATTACGCTTACATATTAGTACTGTAGATATTAACATAAACTTTTTCAGTCTGCATAAATGTTCACACAACATTGTTCTTACAAAATAGAGATAAATAACCTTTTTAGAACTAAAGAATGCATTTCACCTTTGAATGCAGTGCCAGGGCAAAGGTGTTGGCTTTAAATTAAATTAAATCAATTAAATTTAATTAACTGCAAGAATATAGGCGTTGTCCACACATTTAGTACTTTAAATCTTTTATCTCGTTAAAATTTATAATGTTTTGGCATATTGTGAGAGCTTCACCCAAAGGTTTGGAAGACTATGAACTAGCTTTGGGTCATAAGCTGTACACCTCCCTGTTGACTTCAGAAATTAGGATAATTCATGTCTGTAAAGTTCATACAATGCCACTAATGCATATATGTCCCCCTTTTGTTAATCCATGCCAGAAAAAAAGCAACCCCTAAACAACCCCTAGCTGTTTCCTGTAGAAAGAAATAGGCAATCATCAGCCTGGATTTGATTCCAGCTGCCATTCAGTGACTCCTGTCTTAGTGAGGGGACCAACTTCCTGGTGTCCTAGCCTGTGTGGCAAGTTGACATCTCTTGCTGTTGTCCATACAACATGGTAAAAATCGGCAAGAAAAAACACAAATTAGTTTAAGAATGGGAAACCTACAGTATGTTTTGCCACAACCACAGTTCCCAGGACCTGCTGGTATTGACCGTCCTATCTGAACCTGCTAGGAATTCAATAATATCTAAGGGCCATTGTTTGCCTGTTCTGGGTTACTTGTCATATAGGAATAAACTCCCCCCCTTCCCCACTCTTCCTCTACTACCCTTTCTGTAAGATTGCAAAATATGATAGTTTGCTAAAGGTAAAGGTAAAGGTTTCCCTTGACGTAAAGTCCAGTCGAGTCCGACTCTAGGGGGCGGTGCTCATCTCCGTTTCAAAGCCTTGGAGCCGGCGTTGTCCATAGGACACTTCCGGGTCATGTGGCCAGCATGACTCACGGAACGCCGTTACCTTCCCGCCGAAGCGGTACCAATTAATCTACTCACATTTGCATGTTTTCGAACTGCTTGGTGTGCAGGAGCTGGGATTAACAACGGGAGCTCAACCCGCCGCGCGGTTTCGAACCGCCGACCTTCCGATCGACAGCTCAGCGGTTTAACCCGCAGCACCACCGCGTCCCTATAGTTTGCTAGGGATGCATAAATCAGTCTTTAACATTTGCAGTTTGGTCTATGCTTATTTACAGGAGGTTTTCTGAGCAGGGGCCAGAATCTGGCTAACCTTATGTGGGCTCAGAAGTTAAGCAGGTTAGACTTGAACTTGGTTAGTAGCTGGATAGGATTCGAAAATATATCCCAGAAGAAGACATTGGTAAACTATTTCTATACATTTGGAAAGAAGATTATATGCACATGAAGTTACCAAGCTTAACCGGAAGGACATTAGCCTTTTTCCAGATTAATGCTCACTGGAAGTGCAAGTGGAGTTACAATGATTTATTAACCCATTCTTTCCCATTTCCCCATTAATCTGACTGTTTAAAAAGGCTGTACGTGAAAAAAAGATCTAATTACTGTATACAAATACTGTATGTATTCATCTATTTATTAAAATTTGACACTGCCTGGCTCTGGGCAGTTCACAGATATTTTTTGATTTAGTTTCATGCAAGTAGATTTTAAATATATATTTTTGTAAGAAGGCATTTCTAAATACCTTTTATATTAAAATATGCATTTAATATGCCTTTTGATGCTTTATTTTTTATTAATTGGGAATTTCACAGTAAAATTTGGGGAACATCTACAGTAAAAGATAATTGTGGTCTGATGTATGCATTAGCCAAAACCTGTAGATTAGATTCGTTCCCTTTGAAATACAGGCAGAACAAAAGCCACTTTGAGCCTTCAGAAATGGAGCAACATATAAACTGAAGCAAGCTAGCAAGTAAGCAGTAAATAAAGCAACAAAGCAATAAATAATTAATGGAAGTGATAAATAAACAAACAAATAAATCCTGATGTGTTCTTAGTGCTTAAATCTTCTTTCCGCCATCTCATTTAATAAGAATCACTCCCTGCCAGAACAGATTTTCTTTAAAGAAAGAGAGCGGTGGGTTTCATTACACATACTTACGTATAAATGCTTACTTCTTCTCTTCCTTCTCCCTTTCTCTTAAAAAAACAAACATTTTAATCTTTACCAAGATTACTTCTTAAGTGAGTGGTTGATTCTCCCATAAGGCTTTGCTTTAGTGTCAGCTAGAACAGTGGATTGCAACTGATTCGTTTCTAACTAATTTGTATGGCTCCTGGTTTTAGGCACAGACCTGGGGTGCAGGAGATCATCCGTGGTGTTCACCATCCATGAATTTCCTTAATATTAATAAGGAGGCTCTATTTAATGGTGTAACAGATGATGGTTTGAGAATGAATGGTAAAGGCTTATATAGCAGAGTTTTGTACTGTTCTGCTGAGATTTGGGAAGATCTTTTCCTGAACTGCAGTAATGTGGTTTATTTTTCTAGGCACTGTATCTCCTTCTTTTATTTATGTCAGTCTTTCTTCATGGCCTAAAAAATGTGATGAAATGCAGCATTATGCAAAAGGGAGCCTTTGTTGACTTTATTGTCTGCAGATTGATTTAATCCTGTGTCAACAGTACAAGGATAGTTTTATTATTTTATCACATGCATACACTCCTCCTGTTCCTGACAAAGTACTTTCAGATAAGCAGCTGGTTTATTTATCCATCACCATCCACCTATTCCCTTCAGTGGTGATCTCAGGTAGCTAAGGGCTTATTAGTCGGGAAGTAAAATAGGACCATCAGAAGAGCATAGAAGATTGCAAATTAAATGGAGAAGAGAGTATTGAAAATTCCCCCAAAGTCTGGTGAACCTGATTCATGTGGATTCTAAAATATATGGAGTATTGAGACATCAGCTGAGAGGTAGGAAAACAAATAGGAAATGAAGGCAAAACAGACAAATCCCTTTTCAGGTCATAGAGGTAGGATCAACTATAGTTTTGTGGTTCTCTTCTTACATTGTCCCCATAAATACCATAGCATTTTAAGGTATATAGAAGATTGACTTAATAATATACATACATACATACATACATACATACATTAAATATATTCCATCAATTAAACAGTGTCATCTTATGGGACCCAGGACCCTTATCCTCTGGAACCCCCAGAGATCCATTATGTCATTTAGGAAATTGTTAAAGACCTGGTGGTTCTGCCAGGCTTTGGGCACAGGGTGACTGTGGAGCCTCTTTTTATTTGGGTTGGTTTATAGTTGCTCTTCTGTTCTTCAGGTCGGTTGTGTTTACAAAATCTTAACATATCTGGTAGAATCCTTTGCAGTGGGCATCAAGAATTTATTTATTTGTCTTTTTATTAATAAATCACATTTATAAAGCCAAAATCCATGTGTCTACCACCCTGTATAAATAGTAGTTGAAGGAAGGAAGGGTCCATCACTCAAAATAAACAGTGGACAAACTTTTAATAGTTTAGGTCATGGTTTTTCAAATTTCAAGTGAATCAAGGAAATAATTTTGAATTTCTAAGAAGTTATATTGTTCTGGAGACAGGGATGGAGTGTGTATTTGTGTACTCATGGTGTAATTATACTTTCCCCTTTCCTTTCCCCTTTCTTTTAAAGGCTTCATAGAGCTCAGTCTTTATGATCAAGTAAGGCTTTTGGAAAGCTGTTGGTTGGAAGTGTTAATGGTCGGTCTGATGTGGAGATCCATTGATCACCCAGGGAAGCTCATATTTGCACCAGATCTTGTGCTTGACAGGTGAGAAAATAAGTGTGGTTGGACTTAGGGGCATGTTTGGAAGTTAAGGTTTGAATGGTAATGCATTAACAAACAGGCAAAATTTTTTACTCTATTCGGGAAGGCCCAAATATTTTCTCCAGCATGAACTATCATGGTTAACATTCAGTTCAACCCTGCCCATCTCCTCCTGCAGATTTACTGACAATGATATTAAAAGAAGCTTCATCAATTCCTGCACAAGGAATTTTCAGTTGGAGTTAACAGGAAGGCGACAGAAAGTTCATTGCAGTAATCTAAAGCTAGGCTGGGCAATCTTTTTATGGGCACGAACCATCTTTTATAATTACTGTTTTTTTTCAGGCTGTAAGAAACTGTATAGGGGGTGCAGTTATGGTACTGTTAGTCACAGCAAGGCTGGAATGTTTGGTCATTCTGGAAATATGTATGGGATGTCAGGTTGAACGAAATATAGATATTCTAGGAGGACGTTTCAAGCATCAGAGCAGCAAGACAGAAAGAGAAACTGTCGAAAGCAAGAAAGCTAAAGGAACGTGATCATGAGCTAGTTTGTATGGAAGTTATGATGACATTTTATAAAACAAGGATAAGAATTTTGTGTTGAAGGTTTACAATTTCAACCTCCTGATTAAAACACATACACTATACATACAAATATGAATAGCATTAACAGAGACAAAATGTGACTATATGTTGGAATAAAATGCAGTATTTTGGTGGAAAGCGTGATTTGTGTGTCAAGTAATCCTCTGACTGTTTTCAAATTAGGGATGAGGGAAAATGTGTAGAAGGAATTTTGGAAATCTTTGACATGCTCTTGGCAACGACTTCAAGGCTTCGAGAGCTGAAATTGCAGCACAAAGAATATCTCTGTGTCAAGGCAATGATCCTTCTCAATTCCAGTGAGTAGAAGTTTTAGTCATGTCAAGCTGTGCTTATTATTGAGACAAAAAGTTGGGTTGTGGTAGCAGAAATATCAAAGGACACAAGAGCTATTAAGGTGAATGAAATAAAAACATCCGAAGTGCTTTTCCCTTCCTCATGTTATAATGGTTTTATGATTGATACACAGAAATAATACACAGGTCACTCTGTTGTACCATTCTGCATGATTGTGTGTGTGCGTCTGTTTTTAGTTTGTAAAGGTAACTCTTAAAAGACCTCTTTATAAAACTGTGTGTAACTTAAGCTATTCCACCTATTTTACTTATATCATTCAGTGGTTTCCCCAGTTGTTTCTATGGAATTAAGTTGCTATACTCTAGGTCAGTGTTCCTCCACCTTGGCATCTTTAAGATGTGTGGACTTCAACTCCCAGAATTCCCCAGCCAGCCACTGGAGAAATTCTCCAAGGTGGAGAAATGCTGCACTAGGTAAAATAAGACAGTATTTGTCAGTAGCACTGGGGTCACCGTAAAAGTTCCAAAATAGTGGCCAGGCTGCCTCGAATGAGACTTCCGACCACCAACCACCCCCCCTGAATTCAGTTCTTACACAGGCTACAAATACCGCAAGGCAATCTCCACTGCTCAATTATTGTAATGAGGAAGTTTCACTGAGAGATGGGGCAAAACATCTGCAGAAGATCTGATCAATACCTTGGTACCTCTTGAACCACAGAGAACGCAGCGACCAATTATGTATAGCAAACCTGGGCTCCCTCTGGTCCCAGAAATCCATAAGAACCACGGGTATAATGCACTTTGCTTGGGAAAGCCTTGTAAAAGACACAAAATCACAAAAGAACACATTTTCTTTCTGCATGAATGCCTTAGAAAAGACAGTCAATCTAATAGCATTAAATATAAATCTCCAATTAACAGTGAAACTGTTTCAAATGCAGAAAAAAAAAGGCAGCAAAAAGATGACCCAAGGCTTAATCGAAGATACTCACAATTGGTTACAAAAATACAACAGGAATATTAGCTCCTGCAAGCTTACCCTCCAAGGAATCCTGCCAGAAACCCAACTCAACCCCCCCCCCAAACCTTGGAAATCATTGATTTGCAGAGCAGCAACTGCCCCGACAATTAGCTTGGAGGTGAAACTGACCAGACTCCAAACTTGAGAGAATATAAGAACGATAAACTTCTCCAACAGAAACTTTTTTCAGGAGAGACCAGCTTCTTAGAAAAAGGACTCAGTTTCAACCCTGGAAATGCAGATATCCCACACTTCCTAGCAAACTAGAAACTGCCCTCCAAATCTCAGGACTTTCCCAGGAAAAACAAGAAGACATAAGATTCAACATCATTCCCAAACTACCTCAAATTACTCACCTATGAACCAGCAGGCAAGAAAAGAGTGGACCCTAGCATCATTATCCTGCCAGCAGAGGCAGGATGAACCACAGGATGAACCCACAAAAAAAGACTACTTCTACAAAACAGAAACATAGTGATACTGTACAACTATATACCAAGAGATTTGAAATAACCCATCCCAAACTACACAGAAAAATTAATAACTGCCTCCTGAACCTCTTCTTAATTAAATTGAAAATGCTTTAAAATAAGCAAAGTCCAAATTTAGCTAACCCCTTTATCTGTTTTAAATTTTCATAGTCCAAACTCTTAGCAAGCTTTTAGCTGTAGATTATTTTTAAATCCTTGTACTTATTTCTTTCAATTTCCCTTTATTCATGCCCCAAGTTGTAGGAACACTCACCAGGAAGTCTAGCTACTCTGCTGCTCTGACAATCTCTATAGCTTTTAATTAATTGTAATGCAAATGTGTTTTAGAAAATGGAGTTTGGGCAGACCCAGTGTCCTTTACAGGCTCCGCTTGAGGCTGTGAGCTTGATCTTTCTTCCTTGGCTCCTGGCATTCCATTCATGAGGTGCCTGTCTTCTGGAGCACAAGCGGGCAATCTCTTTGGCTTCTCCTTGTCTGGAGAAGCTCCACTGATCCAGGTTCACTGCCCAGTTGCAGTTTTCCACCTCAGTGCTGTCCCCGGTCTTCAGAGAAGAGAACAGCTAGCAACGATCCCACTCACAACTGAAGGCCCAAGAAGCCACCACCACACAAACTGCCAACGCAGGAGAAAGTCATCAAGAGCACCAAGAGGAAGGGGTGGGACAAAGAAAAGGTGGGATGCTTAAAGAGGGAAGTGGGAGGAAGTAGGACCCAGTCGTGGCTTTAAGGGAGTGAGATACAGATCTAATAAAGAACTTCGCATTTCCATTGTGGCTTGTGTCATGAGTTTCTGGATTTAGATCTTAAGATCGAGATCCTCACAGCAGGTCACACATTTGACTGAGAGGACACGGAAATAACAGGTCACATAAACAGCAGGAGAACCAGAGAACTCCTAGAAACCTGGCACTCAAATCAATGGGCCACCAACACTATAATGCAGCTGGATATGATCTACCACCTAGACAGTGTCACTCTGCCATTTTCCCCACCTGGAAGATCCCTGAACTTCTTCAAAGAACAGCAAATCATCTCCCCCAAACTACAAAAAATGAGATCCAGAAACCTCAGGGTAAGTATGTTCTATAGATGTTCCAAAATATATTAGAAAGGCATCCCCCTGCTCCTTACTGTTTCACTTCCCAACATCCCAATGTATGGGATTTCTAAAGAACTCCACAAGATACTACATCATACAGTACAAGAAGCAGAACAATCCATCACATCACTCATCCAGTTTTTGAACAAGATTAAGAACATTAGCATAGAGAAAGATGAAATCATGTTATGCTCTGATGTTACTGCACTATTCACTTCCATAAACCTGATCTCATGAAAGAAATTTTCCACTAACTGCAGTGCCTGAACAAAATATGGAAACAACAGACCAAAACCTCAATTCCCAACCCCATGGAATTATTAATCCTCAACCTCAGCACCTATTTCCAATTTAACAACTGCATATGCAAACAGATCACAGGGTAACCTTTGGGTTCCCCATTTCAGAATCCATAGCAGAAGAAGTCATGCAACACCTAGAAAGCACTGCATTCCAAAACATGAATCAGATATGTTGATGACACATATGTCATCCCCAAAGAAAATGAAATTGAAAACACACGTCAAATGCTTAATTCCACATGCCCAGGGATCAACTTTACCATAGATACTGAGAAAGAAAATAAACTCCCATTCCTTGACATCCTCATCACCAAGCAGAACAATGGCAAACCTAAGATTATAGAAAACGAACACACACTGACCAGATCTTAAATTTCCAAAGCAACCACCCCACAACACAAAAGATCAGCTCATCAACATAGCAAAAACACATTGCAGCTCACCAACACTCAGAAAAACAACTTAGTTACCTTCAAAATATATTTAAGAAGAACCACCACCACCCCTTTCATTAAAAAATGTGCTAGGAAACAAAACAGAGAACAGAAAGATGCTCCAAGAACTACTAAAATAATACTTCCATACATCAAAAATACAGCAAAACACACCAGCAAATCACAGCGGCTCACAAACCTATACAAACCCTACAGAGAATTCTGTGCACACCTCACCAAGACAGAACTAACATTGTATAGAAAATTAATTGCTGGAACTGCAACCAGCACTATGCAGGTCTAACAGGGTGCCCTTTGTGTCAAAGAATTTGAGAACACATAATTACTATAAGGAATCAGGATCACAAATACTTAACAGCCTCCCGTGTCCTCAATGCAGGTGTAAGGATGGAGAACCCAGAAGCAATATCTAATTGCGACTGGGTGCTCCACCCTTACACATCAGTGGGAATGAAGGACAGAGGAGAAACAGAGGAGGGGCAAGGGACGAGAAGAGAACAGCTAGCAATGATCCCACTCACAACTGAGGGCCCAAGAAGCCACCACCACACAAACTGCCAACGCAGGAGAAAGTCATCAAGAGCACCAAGAGGAAGGGGTGGGACAAAGAAAAGGTGGGATGCTTAAAGAGGGAGGTGGGAGGAAGTAGAACCCAGTCATGGCTTTAAGGGAGTGAGATACAGATCTAATAAAGAACTTTGCATTTCCATTGTGGCTTGTGTCGTGAGTTTCTGGATTTAGATCTTAAGATCGAGATCCTCACAGCAGGTCACACATTTGATTGAGAGGACATGGAAATAACAGGTCACATAGACAGCAGGAGAACCAGAGAACTCCTAGAAACCTGGCACTCAAATCAACGGGCCACCAACACTATAATGCAGCTGGATATGATCTACCACCTAGGCAGGTGTCTGATCAAAGCCACGCCAGCACACAGACAAGGCAAACTGATCAAAATAGAGACACCACCATTCCCAGCAACCAATTAATCAGCACCACTGAGGAATGCTCCAATCACCAACCAATCCCCCTGAGCTCAACCCTTACACAGAGTACAAATACCACAAGGCAACCCCCAACTTCTGAAGCATGGTATTGAGGAGGCCTTGCTGGGAGGGAGGGGCAAAAGATCCACAGAAAACCTGATCAGTATCTAGACCAGAGGACCTGATGACTAAACACACAGAGTCTGCCACCATCACTTTTCAGCAGTGCAAAATAAAGATTTAGGGGAAAAGCAAGCACGCAAGTCAAAGTGTTCTACTGCCATAGTTGAGGACCACCATCCTGAAACAAGTGGGGAATTACTCCTTCCTGTGGAGAAATAAGCTAAGTTCTTTGGTGGGAGTGGATTTTGGGAGAGCTTGGGTGCATATGGGTAGGTCAATGCTCTCTTGTGCAGATGGACTCAGGAAATATCTGATACTTCTGTAACTGAAAGAGCTGCGAAGCCATGCTCCAAAAGAGGTCTAGTATTGGATATGGGAGAGAGTAACTGAACTACCGCATTTGAGGGTGGCATTCCTCTTAATAACAGTTGCAGGGAATATTACCAGTGAAGAATTCCTCCTCCTCCTCCTCCTCCTCCTCACCCAAGTTTGGGCTCCTCTGGGGGCTATTCCTCTGATTGACTCCCAGATATAGGACCAGATGATCAAGCTGAGCAGACCACTTCTTTCATTAAAGAAGTGAGGTTGTTAAGACATATTTCTCCCTTTCGAATCAGTGTCCCCTGTTGTCACATGACTACTCAGTTTTTACCTGAGACAACAGAAGCCTCCTTCCTGGTGTGAGATAATTCTCTGTCACAAAAGGAAGTTACCCATCTTAGCAGATTAACATCTTCCATTTCCCAAAGCTACAAAAATATTTTTTTGAGGTTGTCTTTTGAATATAATTTAAAAAAGAGATTGGTGGTGAAACCATCTCATTCCCTAGTAGGAAGTGTGTGTGTGTGCATGTACACATGAGCTGTCTCTCTTCCATTATCAAAAGCAATAGAGGACTCTTACCAGTATCAGTTGTATTGGAGAGGAGGGGCCTCCTTTACCACCCTCTGAGCATATGAATCAGTGAGGGTTATATGTTGTGCTTAAGCGACTATAATCATCATAATAAACTCAAGTGCCTATCTGGTAGAAATATTTCCAAAAGCTTTGAAAACTTATTTGTATTCAAGTTTAAAATATGAAATGTAACCCTCTAAACACATGTATTTCAGGAATCTTTAAGTAGTTCTCATTGAAAGCAGGTGAATTTAAAAACCTTTTAAAATTTTGCCTGAATTGTGAATATGATGTTTCTTTAGATTTACTCTTATAATTAATCACTGCATTATCCTGAATGAGACAGTCAAGTCAGCCACTGTTTTTCTATTTAAAACACACATTGAGTATTGGTATTTTCAGAGAAGAGACATTTTCTTAACAACTGCTTGGTTAATTGAGCTAATTAGCTTCAGCTAATTTAACTCAACTTCAGCAAAGCATCGTTATCTTGTCGTGGTGCTGGAGCTTGAGCACCTCAGTGATGCCATGAGCTAAACCATGAAGGGCCACCCAAGACGGGAAGATCATGTCAGAGAGGTCAGACTAAATGCGATCCCTGGGGAAGGTAATGGCAACCCACCCCAGTATTCTCGCCGTGAAAACTAAGTGGATCAGTACAACCAGAGATATGTCAGTATACCATCGGAAGATGAGACTCCCAGGTCGGAAGATGGTCAAAATGCTACTGGGGAGGAACAGAGGATGAGTTCAGCTAGCCCCAGACGTGATGACGCAGCTAGCTCAAAGCCGAAAGGATGGCTAGCAGCCGACGGTGCTGGTGGTGAACGGTGGTGAATGGCGAATCCGATGTTCTAAGGATCAACACACCATTGGAACCTGGAATGTAAGATCTATGAGCCAGGGCAAATTGGATGTGGTTATTGGTGAGATGTCAAGATTAAAGATAGACATTTTGGGCGTCGGTGAACTGAAATGGACTGGAATGGGCCACTTCACATCAAATGACCACCAGATCTACTACTGTGGACAAGAGAACCACAGAAGAAATGGAGTAGCTTTCATAATTAATAGTAAAGTGGCTAAAGCAGTGCTTGGATACAATCCAAAAAATGATAGAATGATCTCAATCTGAATTTAGGGCAAGCCATCTAACATCACAGTGATCCAAATATACGCCCCAACCACAGATGCTGAAGAAGCTGAAGTAGAGCAGTTCTATGAGGATCTGCAGCACCTACTGGACAACACACCTAAAAGAGATATTATTTTCATCACAGGAGACTGGAATGCTAAGGTGCGCAGTCAAATGACACCTGGAATTACAGGTAAGCATGGTCTGGGAGAACAAAACGAAGCAGGACACAGGCTGATAGAATTTTGCCAAGACAACTCACCGTGCATAACAAACACTCTCTTCCAACAACCTAACAGATGGCTTTATACATGGACTTCACCAGATGGATAACACTGAAATCAGACTGACTACATCCTTTGCAGCCAAAGGTGGCGGACATCTATTCATTTGGTAAAAACAAGACCTGGAGCTGACTGTAGTTCCGATCACGAACTTCTTCTTGCACAATTTAGGATCAGACTAAAGAGATTAGGGAAGACCCACAGATCAGCTAGATATGAGCTCACTAATATTCCTAAGGAATATGCAGTGGAGGTGAAGAATCGATTTAAGGGACTGGACTTAGTAGATAGGGTCCCGGAAGAACTATGGACAGAAGTTCGCAACATTGTTCAGGAGGCGGCAACAAAATACATCCCAAAGAAAGAAAACCAAGAAGGCAAAATGGCTGTCTGCTGAGACACTAGAAGTAGCCCAAGAAAGAAGGAAAGCAAAAGGCAACAGTGATAGGGAGAGATATGCCCAATTAAATGCAAAATTCCAGAGGCTAGCCAGAAGAGATAAGGAATTATTTTTAAACAAGCAATGCACAGAAGTGGAAGAAGACAATAGAATAGGAAGGACAAGAGACCTCTTCCAGAAAATTAGAAACATTGGAGGTAAATTCCAGGCCAAAATGGGTATGATCAAAAACAAAGATGGCAAGGACCTAACAGAAGAAGAAGAGATCAAGAAAAGGTGGCAAGAATATACAGAAGACCTGTATAAGAAAGATAACAATATTGGGGATAGCTTTGATGGTGTGGTCAGGGAGCTAGAGCTCACTGAAGAGTGAGGTTGAATGGGCCTTAAGAAGCATTGCTAATAACAAGGCAACAGGAGACGACAGCATCCCAGATGAACTGTTCAAAATCTTGCGAGATTATGCTGTCAAGGTAATGCATGCTATATGCCAGCAAATTTGGAAAACACAAGAATGGACATCAGACTGGAAAAAATCAACTTAGATCCCCATACCAAAAAAGGGAAACACTGAAGAATGTTCAAACTATCGAACAGTGGCACTCATTTCACATGCCAGCAAGGTAATGCTCAAGATCCTGCAAGGTAGACTTCAGCAATTCATGGAGTGAGAATTGCCAGATGTACAAGCTGGGTTTAGAAAAGGCAGAGGAATATCCGCTGGATAATGGAAAAAGCCAGGGAGTTTCAGAAAAACATCTATTTCTGTTTTATTGACTATTCTAAAGCCTTTGACTGTGTGGACCATAACAAATTGTGGCAAGTTCTTAGTGGTATGGAGATACCAAGTCATCTTGTATGCCTCCTGAGGAATCTGTATAACGACCAAGTAGCAACGGTAAGAACAGACCACGGAACAACGGACTGGTTTAAGATTGGGAAAGGAGTACGGCAGGGCTGTATACTCTTACCCTACCTATTCAACTTGTATGCAGAACACATCATGCGACGTGCTGGGCTTGAGGAATCCAAGGCTGGAGTTAAAATCGCTGGAAGAAACATTAACAATCTCAGATATGCAGATGATACCACTTTGATGGCTGAAAGCGAAGAGGAACTGAGGAGCCTTATGATGAAGGTGAAAGAAGAAAGTGCAAAAGCTGGCTTGCAGCTAAACCTCAAAAAAACCAGGATTATGGCAACCAGCTTGATTGATAACTGGCAAATAGAGGGAGAAAATGTAGAGGCAGTGAAAGACTTCGTATTTCTAGGTGCGAAGATTACTGCAGATGCTGACTGCAGTCAGGAAATCTGAAGACGTTTAGTCCTTGGGAGAAAAGCAATGACCAATCTCGATAAAATAGTTAAGAGCAGAGACATCACACTGACAACAAAGGTCCGCACAGTTAAAGCAATGGTGTTCCCCGTAGTAACATATGGCTGCGAGAGCTGGACCATAAGGAAGGCTGAGCGAAGGAAGATAGATGCTTTTGAACTGTGGTGTTGGAGGAAAATTCTGAGAGTGACTTGGACTGCCAGAAGATCAAACCAGTCCATCCTCCAGGAAATCAAGCCAGACTGCTCACTGGAGGGAATGATATTAAAGGCCAAACTGAAATACTTTGGCCATATAATGAGAAGACAGGACACCCTGGAGAAGATGCTGATGCTAGGGAGAGTGGAGGGCAAAAGGAAGAGGGGCCGACCAAGGGCAAGGTGGATGGATGATATTCTAGAGGTGACGGACTTGTCCCTGGGGGAGCTGGGGGTGTTGACGACCGACAGGAAGCTCTGGCGTGGGCTGGTCCATGAAGTCACAAAGAGTCGGAAGCGACTGAATGAATAAACAACAACAACAATTTAACTCAAAATAATAGTCCTTAGTGTTTTTAGGATGTTGTAAACTATTTTTGTTTTGCTCTAAGGCAGTTTGTCTGGGGCATTTCAGTGTTGATGGAGGGACAATGGAATGGGCAAAGAAAAGGTTGAATAACCAACTTCACTGCGAAGGAAATAATGAGAGGGACAAAATGAATATAAGCCGAATATAAGCAAGCACAGTTGTATATTCTTAAAGCCTTTCCATATGTTGGCTTTTATGAACTGCAAATAAATGCTGCTTTGCTGACTTCAAGATTGCTTGCCTTCCTGGCTTAGTCTCATGATTGTTTACTTCCCTATTGTCTCTCAAACTGCACACAATATTTTGCAAGATGAACTGGTTTTTCCAGGGATTCTGAAGAAGGGAAATAGATGGACATTGGTATGAAGCAGCCAATCAGTGCTCACTTCCTTAATAACTGTGTTTGTTACCCTACCCACCAATATCTGCCATTGCTCTGTCTTTTCAAGAATAGCTTTTCTATTCTCTTTCGAAGAATAGAAGCATAACTGTTTCTAGCATTCCTCTTCCCTATATACACACAATCCATATATTTGTGCATTTTGGGAGGGCGGTTTGTAAAATATTCCTTCTGATGGGAACAGCTGCAAAGGTAGTTGAATTTTTTGAAACTGTTAACAAATGCAGAGAAGCCTAAAAAACCTTCTGTTCACCTTGGTGGCATATCAGCAAGCTACCAAAGTTCTGTTTCAGGACAACCCTGAACTGGGCTGAACAAAATAAAGTTGGAAAATGAGGAGTAAGGCAGAATTCCCAGCCATTCTGATTAATTGTCACACACAGTAGGAATTCTGTGACTTAAAGTCCCAAGACTTCTGGACAGGGTACCAGGTTGAAATATCTGGCTGGCTGATTGGTTGATCAGCTACAAATTGCCTTACTTTTCAATCTGGTCTTTTTTCTCCCAAGATTTTACATCTCCTAATAAATAAATTTATTTATGACTGCTATGTGTTCTTTAACAGATTGATCTTCTGGTCATATGGCTTGTCTTCTAGATTCTTTATCAATGAGGGTAGCGCAACTATCATTATGACTCCTAAATCAAATAGTTATATTTTATGATACTTGTTCTACTGTTCTTTATAAGAGAAAATAACTTATCAGAAATCAATAAAATGTAAACATGACTTAAATTTATACAACTGTAGGATTATTGATATTAATTTGTATTGGATTTTTTAAAAGAATTAAATCTCTCAGATCTTGTTACCAAGAATAAAAGAAGTGTGTGTTGATAAATAACTTAGGGATCTCCTTCTTACCCCTTTCCCACCCCACACCCTAATCTATATGACCTCAAAAGAGGAATAGGTAATTGTATTTTGTGAGCCACATGTGGCCACTCACCCATCTTTTTGAAAGATTCGAAGTCTCCCAGAACATGCTGCTGACATTCAGCAGCAATTTGGTAGACTTTGGAAGTGTGATATCCTGCTAATTCTTAGCATGAAATAAACAGCTAGACTTTTGGCTAGACTGAGCATAGTGTCATTTACAGTGCCTACAGATGCCATTGTATGCATAACACACTCTCACAGCAGCATCCACAAAATCCTAAAAATATATTAAATGTAATAGAAAAAATGTTAAATGATTGAAAGCTCATGAATTTGTGAAATCTCCTGAAATGTCAGTGTTTTGCCAGAATTTATGTGGGATAGGCAAAGGGGAGAGGGGGTGCCCCACCAGTGATAATTCAGGGTAGAGAGAGTGGAGTGGTGATTATCATCCAGAAGACCCTGCAGGGGACCAGAGATGCTATTCCACAGATGACTGGGTGTGAGGCCTTATATGTGAAGTTGTACCATAGGGATTAGCTGGGAGTGCTGCTGTTGTACTGTCCTCCCTGCTGCACAGCTGCATTCCCACCTGAACTGTTGGACCTCATTGCAGGGCTGGTGGAGGAGTCCTCCAGGCTTCTGGTGCAGGGAGAGGTAAATTTACTTTGCCTGTGGACTGGATTCCTGTCCCACATGGCTAGTTAAAGTGGCCAACGTGGTAGCAGGAGACTGGGGACAAGCGGTAGTGAATACATTCTTGACAGAGGTATGCAAGAAGATCAGCTGCATCCCCTTGTCAAGAAGCCATCTCTCAACCCAGTTATCCTGGACATTTATTTTCCAGTATTCAGCCTTCATTTTTTAGGAAAGTGGTGGAAAAAGTTGTGGGCTCTCCACTACAAAGACTTCTGGAAAAAAAAGATTATCTAGATTCCTATCAATCAAGATTCAAGCCTGGAGACAGGACCAGTGTCATATTAGTTACTCTGTTTGATGACCTCTGGCAAGACTGGCATAAGAATTGCTTGAACTGTCAGCAGCTTTTAATGCCATCAACAAGGGTGTCATTCTGTAAAGCACCATTTTGTGTTAATCCTCCTCCTTGAATGGTCAGTTCCAATTAATGGAATGGGAGAAGTTGAATCCATGGTTACTCAGTTGCAGGACTTTCCCTTTTTTCCCTTACTATTTAATATCTACATGAAACTGTTGGGTCAGGTAATTCATCAGCATGTGATAAGATATCCCCATTATGCTGATGATACCAGCTTTATCTTTCCACCCCAGGCCAATCAGATAATGTGGTAGAGATGTTGACTTAATGTCTGTGGTTGTTAGGATCTGTATAAGGAGGAACAGACTTAGGCTGAATCTTCAGTGGAGTGGCTGTGGGTATGAAGGCGTTCCAACTCCAGAGGTGGTTCATCTATAGTTCTGGAAGGGTTCAAGCTCTCCTGTACATAGCTAGTTGGCAATCTGAGGATTCCCCTGGACTTGCAGCCCCTTCCTGAGGAGCAGATCTTGTGTGCCAGTTGCAAACTTTCTTGGAACGTGAGTTATTTTACATTGCCACTCATGTTTTTGTCACCTTATCATTGGACTGTTCCACTTTGCTGCACAGGGGGCTGTCCTTGAAAGCCATTCAGAAGCTTAAACTGGTTCGGTACACAGCAGCCTGCATAGTGTTGGGTGCATCTTGATTTGCCTATGTGACACTTTACTCTGGGAGTTGCACTGGCTGCCAGTCAGCTTCTCAGTGCAATTCAAAGTGCTAGTTAGATACCTACGTGTAGTTTTTCACCTGTCTTAGCTACTGAAAATAATACTAAAATTAATGCAATTTCTGGATACTAAAACATGGCTCACCTTTATATAAACAGCTCTACGAGGCACACAAACAAGAAGGTAATGGAGAAAGCATTGTGCTGAATTCTGACTGTTAAAGGCATGGAATGTTACCTATTAACTCCCTAGATATAGCATAAATATAACCACTAAAAAGAATGTGGAAAGTTGAGGTACATTTACCTCATGAATCGCTGAGTTCAATAAATACACCTAACAGCACCAATTTAACATGCTGTTAAAACAAGAGAGCATTTAGGGGCATTCTAATGGCCAATAAATTGATTCTTGTGTACATTTTCATAGAGGTTTACACAGTAACAGGTTCATTAGTCTTTGAGATGCCTCATTATTCTTTTTGTTTGTTTTAGCAATGAGGGATTAGAAACTTGTTCCTGTTAGTCTCTGAGCCTGGCATTCTTTAGGTTTCAGTTGCTTTTTCCATGTCTCTAACCATTGAATCTCTAAGAAGTCTCTTAGCAATCAAGGTGTATATATGTAGTACATTTCCCTCTCCTGCACTGTAAACCTCCTTATAAATACATGGGCATGAGCATTAAACTGATTTGAACGCAGAACAGTTCAACTGGTAAATAGCTTCTGGGCTTGCTGTATCTGTATGTGTGTGAAAGAGAGACTGAAGGATACAAAGATATATCAATAAATTGACTTGCCTAGCAAATGCAGAGCTGCGAGCCAATTCCTGTCTTGAATAGCTTTAGATAACTTCTCCACCTTTGCATCACAGTGTCTGAAGTCCAACGCAGGTCTAACTGACCTCACAGCTACTAAACAAGCCAAACACTTGACACCTCATTTTACTTGCCTGGAGAACTGCCAATCTGCCATCCCATGCTAAGCTCTGTAGAGCTGACTCCTAAAGTGATACCTATAAATTGCAGTGGCTGAGGTCATTCTGTTGCCTGTTTCTTTATTCTTATTGGTTCTCATTTTTCACCCTGGAAAGGGCAAGCGTCTCAGCTATCAGCGCATCAAAAAGCAGCCCACCCAACTCATCTGTGTTTATGTGACTAGGGTTGCCAGCTAACCAGAAAGAAATTGGTTTATTTCACTTGTTTGCTGGGCAGGAGTGAACAAGGGAGTTTGGAAGGGTCTGGTAACTATTACCTCTGATTTCACGGACCCCCGTTTAGTGGACTTTGCATGCAGTGGGCCAGATCTCTGTCCAGTCATCCCCCCAAAATGATGGACATTCTCTTGCATCTGAAGCAATCCACATAAGAAAGTTAAATTTAAATTAATCTCTGGCAATTCATGTCCTTTGTGTAATGACATCATCATAAAACAATGCAATTCACATTATTATGCAGAATTATGTAAACTGATGCAAATTATGTATTTTGTATTTGATAGACAATTGGGAATATCAGAACCCCCTCCCTCCAATTAGTCTCTTAAATTGAGATTTTCCTGAACTACTTAATGGCTTACTCTCAAAGGCATAGCTTACAATGCACAGCTGAAAAAGTTAGGAGCTTTGTACATGACATTTCACATCACCTTTCAGCTACTTCTTTGGTTCCAGTTGTGCAGTATTATGGCCCAAGAGGATGTTTGAGGAAAACTATGGGAGGGAACTGTTTCTATTTGTCAGGAAAACTTTGTTCAGGTACATTTGGTGCCTGATAAGATCCAGTGTGCATGTTTGCAATTTTCATATATTTGGTCTGTTACTGCAGTTAGGTAGAAACATAGGTTAAAAACAAACCACCTTTTTTTCCTGCTACTCCCCCTCCCCTTTTTTTTCCCTCTGGATTTTTGTTTGAGAAAGAGTTCTTGGCAATGTGAAAGTTCTCTAGTACAGCTACTGCCTCAGAATGGACATTGGATTATCTTTTCGTTCAAGGTTAACAGGGGTGCCTTGGCTGTCTATTCTCAGCAAGGTTTAATGGCTTTGTCTAATACATATATGGCATAAAGCCCAAAAAAGATTTGTTCAACATTACTTGCAATATTTCTTTTTATATTTATTTTGATAAACATGGATGCTGCTGTTTAAAATAGTAACACTATCATTTGTTCTCCCATTTGAATCCCATTATATGATGTAGCCAAATACATGCATTTGAATACAGAAGTCCCAGGTTCAATTCCTAGCATCTCCAATTTGGAGGATCAGATAACAAATGGTTCTGAAAAAGACTTTTAGACCCTAAAGAGTCACTGCCAGTTAGCATAGACAACACTGGGTTGGATAGACTCATCACGTAGCTTACCTGATATAAAGCAGATTTTTATGTTCAATAACAGATTGTGGTGATCTCAAAATCCACATAAATGCAGTGCTGTTAACTCTGCACCAAATAACTTTCTAAGTAAGGAAAGACTTACTTTACTGGTGTTGACTCTCTAAAAGTGTCTTGCACTATGGAAAAATACCTGACATTTCTGAGGCTTAGGAACAGCTTAAAGGGTCCATTTCAAAATTTCCAGTGCTGACTTCATAGAATGACCAAAATAATTATATTTGCAGGGTACCAAATCTGTGGACGTCTGTTTGACCAGATATCCAAATATGCTATGCTATCGTGAACATTATTAGAGCTGTAGTAGGTTTGGAATGATGTTTATTGTAGATCCTAAACCATTATTATTATTATTATTATTATTATTTCAGAAAGTAAGGCTATAGCAGTTATGGAGTAGTTGCTCTGCACGTAAAGGTTTCTAGTTTTGGTTTCCAGAATCTTCAGGCTGAGAACGTTTACACTTCCCACCTGAAACCTTGGAAAGCTGTCCCTCACTGTGAACCCAAGAGGATAAATAGTATAAAGTAGATTTTCAAACTGAATAATAGGGAAGGAAAGGGGATTCCTAATAAGTAGTTAACACTGATTTTTGGTGTCCTTGTGTAGGTATGTTTCCACTTTCATCTGCTACAGAAGAACCTGAGAGCAACAAAAAACTGAACCATCTGCTCAACTCTGTGACAGATGCCTTGGTGTGGGTCATTGCAAAGAGTGGGATCCCTTTACCCCAACAAACAACTCGCCTGGCAAATTTGCTGATGTTACTTTCGCATGTCCGACATGCAAGGTAAGGCCATTCTAGATGGTGTTGGAGATGCCTTCTTGCAACCTGTTAGCTTTTTTACTTATGGTAGTGAAGGAGGAGAGATCACTTGCCTGTATTATTTTTTTGTTTCTGCTTCCTGCCTGCTTATGAATTATTTCATAGCTATTTACACATGTTGCCTGCTAATTTAATGTACTGTAAATGTATATAATATATTTCTGGATAATATACATAGCAATTTTATTGCAAAATACATCACCTGTAACACTCATATTTATTATATATAGGAAGCTATACTATAATATTTTGAATTGTCTTGTAAACAAAATGTCCTGCTTGGAAAAGGCAGTATAATTCTGATCTGTTGCTGGAGAACAACAGCTAATTAAGGCTATTGCATATTGGTTTCCCAAAGACAAATGCATGTCTTTTCCAGAAGGGCTCTTAGGTTCCTTTTGAAAAATAGGCTAAAAAAAAAAGGTTCAAATTATAAGATTTTGCCCAAACTTTCCAAACTTTCTCAACTTTTTGACCCTGGGGGAACCCTTGAAATATTTTTCAGGCCTCGGGAAACCCCTGCGCATTCAGGCTCAAATATAGGCCAGAAATTACAAAATTATTATATTCGTTTCATGGGTAGGCCTGTATATATGCATTAACAGTGTTCTTAAACTAAAAATAAAGAATGAAACTTATCTCTTTAATGTGAAGTTGCCCAAACTTGAAATAATTTTTTAAATAAATCATGATCTCCCAGGGAACCCATAGTGACCTCTCGTGGAACCCTAGGGTTCCACAGAACCCTTGTTGAGAAACCCTGATCTAAACTGTATCAGATTATAACATATTCAGTCAGACTTAACTAGGACTTTTCCCCTAGTAACACATTGTGGACATTTTTTTTTAAAATGAGAGAATATTCAGGCATGTAAATAGTATTACCCAACACAGATGTTCTGCAAATCTTAATTAAGGACATATCTAATTGAAATATTAAGTTATAGTACTGTCCTTCAAGAATTAAAATATAATTTTGAAGGTGTATGGGTGACAGAATAAAGAAGAAGAAATTTACTTTTAAGAAATCAATCAAAATGAAATCTAATATAAATGTCCATTAATTCTATGGATTAAATATTCTTTGCAATTTCAAGAGTGCTAGGCTGAGCAGTATGCTTTTACTTAATCATTTTAAGCTATTAAAAATGATTGCACCTAAGATATTCTCAATGTAATACAAAATTCATGGATGGCAATGGCTTCTATGATGAGATAATAGTTATCTTTTCCTGAAGTGTGAAACCTTCATTCAGAATATTTGCTTAGAAAACACAAGGTCAAGGTCAAGTTGCTAAAATATAGCCAGCTGCCAAAGCTGATAATTAAGTATTTCAGCAGTACTTGCTAGAAAAGTGCATCTTATTGTACACAAATATTGTTCAATTATAAAAATGTTTAGACCACTATATAGCCCCATGCCCAGAACGATTTTTATAACAACATTTGAGCTGGCATATTGCATTGTAAGTTTATACTATTAAAGTGTTTTGTTACCTCTAAATTGCATATATCACCAACTGTAACAGCAGTGGATCCACAGTAGAACTTCAGTAAAAATTAGTCTTGAAAGATTTTGCACACACATCCTTGCAGAGCAGAATATTCAGGGTTTCCAATGGTTTGGGAGAGACCATCCATTGGAGTTAGGCGGCCAATAAATTTAAATAAATAAATAAATAAAATCTGAATTAGGCAACCTTGGTGAATCAAGTCTCAGTCTTTTGTCAGCCTGCCATTCACAGATCATTCCTTAAGAGAACAGTTTTCTCTTTGAAGGCCTTTCAGAAGCTAACCCTCTTCTTGAAACCCCAAGTACTTGAACAGCTATCCAGTCTCCACCTAGGTTAAATAAAAGAACCATAAGAAAGAGTTAGCCCAGTTGGCTGGCTGTGGTTGGCTTGGGTTGTAGCCCAACATTCCTGCAGTTCTTTGGTGACCCAAATAAATGCAAATCCAGTTTAAAAGTCAAGAAATCTATAAAATCTATGAAATAGACATGCAGGTGCAGTTGCTGTCCTGGGATGCTTATAACTGGCACTGACAAAGAGGATGCGATCTGTCTATTCAGAGATTTGACACCTCTGGTTGTCAGGCATATGAATCTTGAAAAGAAGATCAAAGATCCACAATGATGGTAGGCAGCTGCTAGGAGTATCTCTTTGGCGATATAATTCCATAATCAAGACACTCCTGCCAAGAAAGCTGTCCCCATCATAGACCATCTTTATTTCCCCAATAGAAGAAATACATGGAAGCAGGGCCAGCTCTACCATTAGAAGACCAAGGGAGCTTATTCAGGGGACTGGTTGCAAAAGGTAATAGAGAGGGGCTGGCCCTTGCCTCCCCCACTTTGGCCCAACCCCAGATTGGCTTAACCCAATACTTAGCTCAGAGCGAGGCCTGGAGTGGTGTGTGACTTTTTGGAGCACCCACCTCCTCAGATGATTCACTCTGGGGACTCCTCAGAGCACATTAATAAGGCAGCCAGCTTCTCTGAAAAACTATGCATGCTCCACATCAAAGTACTGAGTCAGGACACAGAACCTTCATTTTCCACTGAACTAGGGTGGCCAGACTCACAAGAAACACAGTCCTGCATTACTGTAGCGGCAAATCTTACTTGTGTTGCTTGTCAGAACTAAAACTACTTGTTTTACAGCTGAAAGACAATGGGCATTAATATTCCTGATTTTTTTCTTGGTGAAAGAGCAGATTAATTTTAACAGATTAGATTACCCAGTTCTTTTTTTTTTTTAAACTCTTCTACACAGCTCTTCCATGTAAGTTGTTTATTCTGTGATGGCAGTGAAAGTCTGCTCAGTACTTGTGTTAAAATATTGACCTGGCACTGGAAAATGTAACAATACTTTTTAAAAGACACAATAAAAAGGTTGAGTCATTATGTGGAATTGGCTTAATGAATATTGACTTTTCCATCCGTGAAGGTAAGAAATAGCACAAGCAGGCTTTCAGCTTATTTTGCATTTTATAAAAACTTTTCCATTAACCTGATTACTGGCTGCTCAGAAGCTAAGAAAAACATTGCTTCAAACTAAAGACTGACCAGCAGCATTTGGGCAGTCCTTACCTCAACCAGTAATCAACATTAGCCAGAATGGTAATTTGCATTTCAAATGCTCTTCCTCTGCTTACTTTACTGGATGAATAGCAGTTAGCTCCAGGGCTTCCAGTGTGCCCCTAATGTGCCCAATCACCATCTAGTCTTCCTGCCCCTTCACCTCCAGATCACATCTCAGCATATCCAATGGTTCATTTTCAAGTTTGAAACTGGAAACCCAAAAGTGGACAGACTTGCCATAGGCCCTCTTTGTGCTGTTCCCAGTCAGCTCACAGCTTGCCTATCCTTGTGACATTCTTAATTTCAAGGACTGCACTGGCAATGTTCTGGATCTACTTTGTCTTCTCTGAGACCAGAACAATGCAATGTGATGGTTTGGGGGTGGCCTGTTCTTCTTTTGGCTTTGATCTTGCATCCCAGCTCCTGGGTACAAGCAGATCCTTTCTCCATATCTGTTGCAATCTACCTATGCTTGGGTAGGAATACAGGCAACCTGATTAGCTGAACCTCAGGCATGTGGTCAGGAAGTTAGACGAGCCTGTCACTGTGAGTTTGTCTTTTTTATGATGAGAGTTAGGTTTGTTCTCAGCTGCCATTACTTTTCTTATTTCTTTATCATATATATATTTGTTTGGGTTTTACACTAAGTGTGCTGCCCAGAGCCACAATTGTGAGAACTCCAAAAAACTCCTGGGTGGCAGACACTGCTTCAGTTCTGTTTTTGAACTCTTCTATTGGTCCCCCACAGAAAGAACTATTGGATTGTGGTCTTTCCTGCCTGATCTCAGTCTTTCAAGTCTGGTAGAAGTTAGCTTCAAAATGGTTTGTGAGATAAAATTGAAAACTGAAACTGAGCCATATGGAAATGTCTGTTGATACTGCTTCCTCATCCCCAGAATGAGTTTCCAATTCTATAGAAGTGGAGCCTGCAATGAAATTCCTGTGGGTGCTATGATAAAAAAATAATAATAATTAGAAGACCAAATGACAATGCCAGCTTTCATAAGGTTGCTGGGTTCCTGAATGGACTCATACAGTTTTTAACATTTTCCAAAAATAAAAAAATTGTTTTATAAATTTTTTTCAAGTTTTTTTGTTTTGAAGTTTTAATTTTTTGAGTTTTTTTAATGTTAACGTTTACTTTTTATTAATTTTAATATAAATCTATTTTTATTTTGCATTGCTGATGAGATCTCAGGAGTTAGTGGTTTCTCCTTTGTTGGAGTTGTTCAAGCAAAGCGGTCCTCTATCAAGGATGCTGAAGTAGTATTCCTGCATTGGGCAGGGAGTTGGACTAGATGATCTCAAAAGTACCTGTCTATCCTTATATTCTGTTGTGCAAAACTGTGTAGTGGTGTGGATCATTTAAAAATGTTGCTGATCCTGTCCTTGAGCATCTCTGTATTTTAAATCTCAGCACTTCTTTCTGATCACAATGTTTTCTTTACAGTAACAAAGGAATGGAGCATCTTCTTAGTATGAAGTGCAAGAATGTAGTACCAGTCTACGATTTGTTGCTGGAGATGCTCAATGCTCACACTGTCCGAAGTCACAGGAAAATGCCTGTCTCCAATCTTGAGAATAGTCCATTGGAACAAACAGAGACAACAGATGGAATTCAGCAATGATTTCACAGAAGTCCAAATCCAGGAAATACCCAAAGAAAAAAAGAATGAAAAAAATATCCAGATCAAAACTTTGGACATTTGCTGTTAAGAAGACAACTACAACATCTTTACGGTTTTTACTGGACCATTTGTTAATCTTTTTCAGACTGAATGTTGTCTGTCAACTTAGACGGTTTTAGAAAAGCCCCATGTGGTTGGAATTGAAAAACCTGCTGATGATTTGTGGCTTTATCAAATGTTGCATTTCTGGAGTGCCTTCTAGAGGAGACTGTTTAAGTGCCAAAACAGCCTTAAGCTTCATGGTATCCTTGGTAGATGCCAATATAAGCTTTTTTTTAAAAAAAGGAAAGCTGGACAACTCATAAGCCTAAGATCCCACAAGAAATATCTGACAGGGCAAAAAAGAGGCATCTTCTGATAAGAAACTGAATAGTTTGACATGATGCTGTTCATCAACGCATCAAGCTGCACATTATAGCAAAGAAGGAAGAAGAACTCTGCTCGCATTAGAAATGCATGTCATTCAGCTTGTTAATTGCAACGGACATTAATACATTTTTCCATTGTGCAAGTGTACTTTAGATAAGTTAGTAAAGGGGGATATTGAACAGGTCCTCATATTTAATTGCAAAGCCTTGGTCTGGAGAGCTTGTTTCTGGATCCATTCTGACAAAATGAACAAGAAGCATTTTAAGGCTCAGTTTGTATTGACTGCTATCTAAGCATTGACCATGCATTTGATTTCTATGTTCAAATACCTAAGTGGGTGGCTTTATTTCCTCTTGTAGAAGCTTGTACAATATATTGCTATTGCTGTGAAGGAATTCTTACAATGAATGTTCAGCATTTGTGAATAGTGATGTAATATTTGAAGTACAGAAGATCAAAATAATTATGGTTATTTTATATGCATAAGAAGAGATTCAGGGGACTACAGACAAACCTAAAAGTACAAAACAGGAGATGAGCTGTGTTGTGGAGGACCAAATAGAATGTGTCCAATCAGCCACCTCATGCACATCCATGTGCCAACCCATCGGCCCTGTCATTCACATCCATGTATCTCCACCAGCTTCTCATTGTAGGAGGCAGCTCTACACAATATATAAAACATAGTCAGAGCTGATGGCAAAATTAAGGATAGTTAAGGAACTGTGTATGCATTACTGTTCCATATGAATATGTAAATGCATACATTATTCTAAAGCTTGAAGAATGATCTTGTAGAATCATCTTATGTGAGTTTTGTATACAAGCACCCGGGATAAAGAAGTTAGCCTAGGAAATGCCTTTAGGAGTGCAAGATTTAGCATCCCTGAACCATACCTGGAAACAGTGATCTGTACCTGACCACAGTGCTCTTCATGTTGAGTTCTCTTTAAGGAGTGTCCAGAAACTTCAGTTAATACAAAATGGGGTAACCAAACTCAACAATAGCCACAGTAAGCCACAACAACACAAATCTGCCTTCAAGTAAAAACATTCCAATGTTTAAGATAAGTATGTAACTCACAGTATTTACATCATGATATCATTACATGCATTTTGTCCTTTGCCCCCCCCCCTCCATTGGTGGATCTCCATGGCTAGGCTGCTGAATACTGAGAAAATCTTACACCCCTGCTGAAAGATCTCTTCTGGTTATCAGTTGTTTTCTGGGTATAGTTATTGTTTTTTTTTTATTCTTAAAGTTCTAAACGTCTTTGGATCTAAGACCATCCATCTCAGTTTCATCCTGTCCAGTCATGAAGGTCCATCCATCCATCCATCCATCCATTCCACATATTTATTTATTTATTTATTTATCGTTCAAATTTATACCACCACCCATCTCCCCCCAAAAGGGGGACTCTAGTCCACTGCAATCCAGTAAGGTGGTTTGTAAGATATAGGCAACATCTAAAACATCCACATTACATTTTATACTTAAACAACCACAGTAAATCTCTGAGAATATTTTTTTAAAAAATCACAATGAATCACTTAAATTAATTATACTCAGTCATGTTAACTCCACAAACATAAAGATCAGCAGGAGATGCTCTCATAAAGATGCCTGTCCTTTCCAAGGTTTGTATGCTGGACTCGTGAGAGATGGCTTCCTCGCTGTTGCTCCCACCCTTTGGAATGCTGTCCCTGCAGACTCATGCCCAGCCCCTTCCTCCTTCAGCTTTTAGGAAGAGTCCAGACCTTCCTCTGTAACCAGCCCTTTCCAGCCTGAACTGGATAATAATTAGTTTAAATTGTTTAAATCACACTTTAACTGTTTATCTTTGATTGTTAGCTGTCCTGAGAACCCCCAGGCTACAGAGAGGGAAAAGTTAACAACAACAACGACACTGTTAACTGGAAAGTCATTGAAAAACTGCCTGATTTCAATTGGACAACGCAGACCAGAAGTTTTCTTTTTTGCTTTTGGGGGGAAATATCCAGTGATAGGGAATTTCCTCCATTAACTCTTCACTCCCAAAGGGAATCTGTGTGGCCACAGCTGCCAAATTGTGGTCCAGGAACCACCGGGATTCTGTAAAGATTCTGTAGATAGCTCACGTTACCAACACCATATATAGGCTTTTTTTTTTAAAATGACAAAAATCTTGTGAGACTGCCAAATCTTGGAGTTTTAAGCAAATAAACATTTTGAAATTGAATAATAAATAATTAATTGAGAGGAGGGGATCTTATGGACACCTTAGGAGATTGTGGATGCTGCTTGAAGCTGCCATGTTGCTGGCCTTGGCCTTATTCAATGGTCCATTAACAGCTTTTGATGTCAGTGTAATGATTTTTTTCTTTTTTCTTTTGGTGCTTTCAAGTCAGTGTTGACTCCTGGTGACTGCCTGGTCCAGTCCCTGCAGTTTTCTTGGCAAGGTTTTTCGGAGGTGGTTTGCCATTGCCTGTTTCCTAGGGCTGAGAGAGAGTGACTGGCCCAAGGTCACCCAGCTGGCTTTGTGCCCAAGGCGGGACTAGAACTCACGGTCTTCTATTGCATCATATTCTGTTGCACAGTCTATGTGCACATCTATTGCACAGTCTTCTCTTCTATTGGTAGAACTCACAGTCTCCCAGTTTCTAGCCTGGTGCCTTCATCACTCCACCAGACCAGTTCTTGCTAATCACAGTGTAGTGATCAGCATGAGAAATAAAAGCTGAGAACAACCACTTTATGGAAACATCACATTCAGTTCTGTGCACATGAAATAATTTGGATGTGCTCAGCTGCCTGATGTGATTTGACGTGTCAATGGGCTTTTGCACTTTTATTTTTATTTTCACAATCTGCTATTTTCTTTATGGTACAAAGGATAGAGTTGGAATCCAGAGCAGGGCAACAGAAGTCCTCAGGAGTCCAGTGATCAACCACTTCAGATGAGGTTCAGAGCATTTCTCCCAACTCTTCAGCTGGCACAGAAGGGAGGATATGTCTCCAGGCTGTGGTGGGGATGACTGCAAATAGGAACTAGTTCTATTTTTGCTCTAGGACAGGGTTTCTCAAACTTGGCAACTTTAAGATGTGTGGACTTCAACTGCCAGAATTCCCCAAATGTAAAGTCCGCACATCTTAAAGTTGCCAAGTTTGAGAAACCCTGTCCTAGAGAGCCCAAAGTAGGGAACAGAAGTTTGGCTGAGACTTTTCTGGGCACTTATGAAAACAATGTGTATGAATGACACCGTTCAGTGTTTGGTGTTTGGTGTTTATAGGATACGGCAGAAAGTTCAACATCAGAATTTTCCCAGTGTCTGATAAGTGCATTTTTTTCTGAATTAGACTTCAGGCATTCTTCACTACAACAGCCATCTGCACATGTGATAACATCAGCCACATGTAGGAATGGCAGAATTTAAGTGCCCAGTTTTGGGAAGTTTGGTGGGCTTTGGAGGAGGGGGGTGAACATGGCAATTCAAACAGTTTGGTTCCCCAGAGGTCTCTGGTTTCCACTTCCATTTTGTGGGGGGGATAGAAAAAACAAAAAGCAAGTAGGATGTTGCTAAAATCCTGGAGAGCCCACACCTACTCTAGCAAAATAGGGTTCTTTGTCCATTGAGGTTGATGCCATAAGAAATGTGTTCATCTGCAAAGGGGCATCAGAATCTTTTGTAGTTTCTGCAACAGCGTAATACAGTATGGCTCCCTTTCAAGATGCAATCTAGCTAAGCCCCTCTTGTCCCTGCACAAAGTACCCTGCTGGATTTTTTGCTATATGTTTTCATAGCCCTAAAGAAGCATCTCTTTCCTCCTTTACCAAACCTTCAAATTTCACCTGTAAACCTTTATCTCTGCTCCTTTCTCTCATGAGCAGCAGCTGTTCTATAACTTCAGTTGTTTCATTCTAGGTAATGCATGTGTCTTTTGTCCACAGGCTTAGGCTAAATTGTGTGGTGGCATATTGCAGTGATGGTATGCAGATCTCCAGTTAGACCAAGCAAATGGGTCAATTTAGAAATACCGTACATGAGCAATTCAAAATTTTTGAAGACACTGAAGTCAGAATTTTCAGAATTTTGTTACACAGTTCACAACTCAACTCAAAACAATACCACAACAAGAATTTGTATTTTAGGAAAAATATAGACAAAAATATATATTTAAAGAAAAATTCCCCTCAAAATGCATTTTTTCTATGGTGAAGTTGTTTCAAAAAGTTTGGATGCTCGGCAAATGTGTACAAATACGTATTCCTTAAAGAAAGAAGTGTCCACAAAGATGTCTACAAATATTGTACAGCTCTTCTACTGGATTCATTAACAATGGAGGAAAAGAGAACTTGCAACCAGAGAGATGAGAAATTTGACAGAATAATCTATTTTAGCCTTACCACGTGATACACAATTAAGTAGAATGGAGAGGAACTATCAAGGAAATGGCATTTACCATGTTGCTCAGTGTAAAATGTTCCCCAGGTCTTTGTAATTTTTTCCCTCATCCTCACCGTAGCTTCATCTATTCATTCATTACACTGTGCCATGTAGCTTCGTTCTCTTCATTTTGCTTTGTTCATTCTATATGAACAACTATATAGACACCAAATAAAGATTAAGCAATTATATGAGATGTGTTTTTAGAGAGTACTGCAATTCTGTCTTATCATCTGGTTATTAGTGATGAACCTAGTGTTTGATCTGTTGTGGCACATTTACATATTGCCATTTGTTTTTACAGTCACCCATTGACAAATTTCTTTGTGTATATATGTATCTGTGAAGGTATCGTAAGGACATACTTCTGAAATTTGTCTCAGGAACATTTGGAGGACATGTAAGTTTATTACATCAATATGCTAAAAGTGTTTTTTTTTTAATGTAATAGGAAAATATGTCAATATTTTAAAAAAATCATCATCTGTTAAAGATGAAGTAAGATTGAGTGAATTTAACAGAGAAATTTAAAAATACAGCCAGGCATCTTTCTGGCCCAACTGCCTGTGAGCTAACAGCCTTATAAAGTATAGAATGAATAGGACAAGACAGAGTAGAAGTTGTCAAGGCTGGGCATAAAATGTAATTCTTCAAGAGTGCAAAAAAAGTAGAGCGTTCAAATTCTTCAGAATCTTAACTTTTATTCCTATACCAAGGAAAGTTCTGCTTGAAAGTTTACTAAAATCTCAGAAATTTTAAGAGGTAATTAAATAAGATTTCCAGCATTTATGATGAAGCAGTAGATTATACAGACTAAGAGCATTCTTCCACAGGAGAAGTCATAATGCCAGATTTCCTTTAAAACTGTGTATGTTAACTTTGGGGAATGCATGTTCCAAGGTTTTAATCTATTTAGCCCTGTAATTTCTGCACTGTTCTTGAGGTTCTCGGAAGACAGAAGACTTGTCTGGGATACATAGACAAAAAAGGGATTTCTTCATGCCAGATGTATGCCCCATCAATGACTTAATGTTGCCCTTAAAACCATGCGCTACTACACAAAGTTCCCAATGCCTTAGTGTCACAACTCTCAGAACCCCAGCTGGCATGACCATTTTACGTCATCGTAGATCTTCTTCATGTATTTTCTCCATCATCATCATCATACTCATTTTGTTGTTTTCTAAGATGTTTTCATTGGTTATGTATCATCAAGTCATTTTTGACTCCTAGTGACCACATAGATAGATTTCATCCATGATTTACATTGCAATATTTTATTGGCTTCTGTGGGATGTAGAGAATATAGAGAATGCAATTCCTGTGAGCACAAATGAAGGCATTTGATGGAACTTATGTGCATCAATTTTATTAACATTTTCATAAAAAATTCACAACAGGCAATTTGAATAAGTGTGGTTATCACTGAAAAAAACCCACTGACTTCTAATACAGAAGCACAGTGACAATAAACCTTCCCAACACCTATTACATTACTATAACACTATAAATAAAGGAGGCTGGCTTTTCTGAAAACGTTGGCCTTCAAAATAAACTCAGAGACAGTTAATGGGTTCCTCTTAGACCTTACTCCCTTGTGTAATAGATTTTAGTCCCCTTTAAAATGAACAGGATGAATGGTAAATAAACATAAATGAAGAAAGGTAGATGGAAAGAGTAAGGGCACTCTTCAAAAAATTAACAGAAACACATTATCAAAATGTAGATTACTTCTTCAGGGATATACAAAAATTATTTAACCTTGCACAGTTTTAAAAAGATCAAATAACCCATGGGTGTATCTGTGGAAAAATATTTATGTCACCCTATTAAATTATGCTCTCTGATCCGTGGGATGATTTCTAAGGAGCCACAGGCAGAGATGGGGCTGGAAAGAAGATAAATCTGATGACCATTCCTTGGACAAGCAATTTACAGCCAAGTCAATGCATTGGCACTCTTGTAACCAACAAAGCCTCTTCAGATAGTCTTATTGTATAGACCTACAGACACCAAGCTCCCAAATTTCACATACTTTTGAATAGTGGTTGAAAAACGGCCTTGGGAGCCAGAGGTAAGGACAAATCCAGAGCCCCTGTTTGCTCTAGTGGCTGATCGAAATCCAAGGCTATTTCCCTTCCTCTTAAGATGTTAAACCAAAAGTCTATCTGTGGTTTGCCAAGAGCAATTGGCTATTTCCATACCTTGCTGCTCTGGCAGGTATTTCACTGTGGATCTGCATTGTTTCACCCATCTTTTCCCATTGCAATGCTTATCACAAGTATTTAGAAAATAGGGTCCTTTGAATTAATGGCACTTGTTTGCACAAAAGGGAATTTAAAGGTGTCTGCATTCTGTAGCTCCTGCCACACGCCTGGATAGCATTCCTTGCCTTCAGTGTTTTGTAAATCATAAGATAATATGGATGTGTACTTTCATTGCTAGCGGCTTGAAAGCTGAAATGTTTTTAGAATTATTTTTGGTGCCTTTCCAAGTATTTTGTGAACATAAGCCAAATTTGGGGTAAGGTGTGAAATCTGACATTTTCTCAGCTGCTTTCTACAAATGTGGAGCTTGTTCCCGCCCAGTAATGTGCTTGTAGGATGTAAGTGATAAATAAAAAACAATATTCTATAAGGCAATTGTCTTTTTCATTCTTCTTAGTTTATTGTTTAGACTCTTTATTTCACTGGGTCATGATAGGTTAACTTTAAATTTCATTCCTGTCATTCTGGTGAGAAAAATATTTAAGAGGAGGAAATCTCAAACTAAAAAAAAACAAAAACCTCTCAGCACATCCAGGAATTCATTAGGCAGCTTTATTCCTGGGTGAGCTGCCACCCGTTTTCTGCTGCCCTCGGTGATCCTAGGACTGTGCTACTGAAGTTCAGATTGCATTGCATGAGTTTTTACTTTTAAGAAACAAGAAGTAAACTTACTGTCTTTAAAATGCAACTCAAAGCTCTCCCCTTCTCCCAGTTAAAAGAGTTAGGCCAAATGCCATCCTAACCTACTCTGGTGCCATCATTGTATCAGAAGCATGTGATCTGTGGCCCTTGGGGGTGAGAACAAAAGGAATAAAAAATAAGTGCAGGCCCAATTGCCACAAATTTGCTCGCTGTTGCCATAAGCCAGTGCTGGCTGGGGAATTCTGGGAATTGAAATCCATACATCTTAAAGTTGCTGAGGCTGAGAAACACTGGCTGAAGCAAAGTATTATTCCAGCCAAACCCACCTGCTCCCATTTGTAATTTCTGAAGAGATTTGTAATGCTTGATGCCGTAATCTTTACAGTTTGATGCCATACAGGACATGGAAGTATTGAACAAACACCTCCGGTTTAATGGTTTTGGCCCAAGCACTCAGTATGACTTCTGTGCTAAGGGTCTGTCTTTCCTCGTGTTCTTTAGAATTGGTTCCCTCCAGGTACATTTATTAGATTGCTTCCATTTGTTAAAAGGCCATTATGGATAAACTTACATGCTTATCCCACTTAGGGGGAAACATTTATGTAGCAGCCCCTTCCCTGTACATTTCAGCATAAAGTGTGAAATCAGTTCTTCAAATATGTGGCTTAAGCCTGATTCAAGTGGCCTTTTTCCTCTGGGTTGAGGAAAGAATTTTCCCTACATTCTTAAAATATGGTATGGGATAATTTGTGCTTATCTTAATATTTATTTTACTCCTTATTTTCAGTCTGGCCATTCCATGTGTGATATATGCTTGGAGTTGAGGCAGAAGGAGGAAGAATCATTTCCAGTTCCCTGAAACAGTTAATTTTCTAGCCTTAGCTGTAGAAAAACCTGGTTTTTTTCCCCAAGTACAGGAAGAACCATGATACGATAGATAAGCTTCAATCATGACTTAAATGTAGGTTGCTGATTAAGTCTTGAGATCATGCAACTTTGGATTAATGAAGGAGCACTGCCTCTGTCATTCACTTGAGTTGAAGTGCTCTAAGTTGCAGCTGAAATAGGAACTTTGTTTCTGCGATTTCCCCTGAATCAAATTTTAGCTTGTAAATTTCTCAGGATTTTTTTAGATCCTGTAAAAAAATCACACACATAGATTGTGCATCAGCTGGTGGTGGGGGGAGAGGTTGTGTTGGCACCTGGATATCTTTTGAACCTTCAGACTTTTCTCCTTAATTGGACCTGTGCTTATATCACAATTAATTTTCTCTTTTAATATCACCCCAATCACGCACACACTAAACATAATGTTTATAAACAATTCTGGCATTGTTTGGATAAGTACTGTATGGATAATAGAGTTTTCTTGTATTTCCTGCGCAAACGTGAAAGAATAAATGAGGAAGCAAATTGCTTCTGCAACTGAGCTGAATTTTGCACTATTTTGATAGCTTGTTTCCAGTTTACTGAAACCAAGCAGTAAAACTCTTGCAGAACTCTTGACTGGGCTCATATCCAAGTGAGAAAAAATAAGTTAAATGAAGGAGTCAAGGGATCCAGAATAAAAGGGGTAAATATCTATCATCTATCTATATCTATCATCTCTCTATCATCTCTCTTATCTATCTCTATCATCTCTATCTATCTATCATCTATCTATCTATCATCTCTCTGTCTCTGTCTCTATCATCTATCTATCTATCATCTATCGTCTATCTATCATCTATCGTCTATCATCTATCTATCTATCTATCATCTCTCTGTCTCTGTCTCTATCATCTATCTATCTATCATCTATCGTCTATCTATCATCTATCGTCTATCATCTATCTATCTATCTATCTATCTATCTATCTATCTATCTATCTATCTATCTATCTATCTATCTATCTATCTATCTATCTATCTATCATCATCTATCATCTTCTATCATCTTCCTGCAGTTATAGGCAGTCACATCTATGGATGGTGCATATAAAGTTGGAGGAGAACAGACATAATGACTTTTCCCTCTGTAGAAAAAAAATCACAGGCTGAACCTTACAGAACATTGTGAAAAGAGCTGTCTTATGTTTCTTAACTCATGCTTGTGGACACCTGGGGAGCTAGGAGGTAACAAAAGTCAAGATGGCAGGTGTGACCACATGTTCAAAGTCCTGTGTCACCTGCAAGTAAAAGACAAGTGGGGCTTTGATCCTGCAGCTGTACTCAAAATCTTGACTTTTTTGAACCACCCTGTAGTTGCACCTGAATACCATATTTGTATGAGGAGGAAATACTGATTAACTCTGATTTCCCAGCTATTTAATTGTCATACCAACTTAACTTATTGTTTAGAATGAAGGTATTTTATCAAATGTCAAGCTGAAAGTGGCGTCCCCCCGAAGGGTCAGACATGGCTCGGTGCTTGCACAGGGGACTTTTCACCCTTTTTTTCAGGCCGAAATCTACAGCTTCCCCACAATTTACTAAGGAAGTTATCTGATCAAATAATAAGATAAGGTTACTCTGGCAAAACATGTTCTTGATAAATCCCTGCTGACATCCGGTAATTGCCACATTATTTTCAAGGTGCTTACAGATTGATCTCTTTATGACCTCCTGTAGGATCATGTTGATTTGCAGCTGACTTTTATAAATTAGTACTTTTCCTTGTTGTACATTATTCTATGTTCTCTCCATATGAGTGGGAGAAAAATAACCACATAGACAGGAAAGGGAAAATTTATCTAACCTTGCCTTGAATTATTTATTACTTCTTTGGAGGATGAATGTTGTATTTTAATGGGACAATGCTTGACCAAAAATTAATTTTTGGTAGGGGTGCTTACTATAATCCAAGACAAACTACAATAGAACCGCAATCATAGCCTTTTTTTTTTGGCTGTTACTTTTTTGGGGCTATTATTTTTTGGCGAAACTGTGGCAAAGGGTTTTTTTTTAATCTTTCTTGTTAAAGATAAGAAAACTCCATTGAATTAAATCAGCAAAACAAACAATATGATTCTATTGGTAATTATCTAAAATAGGGTTATACATTTACAGTATATAGTTGCTAGATTGGACTTGGAACAACAGTTCGTTCCTCATTTGATAACATCTCCCTTGTCCTTATGCCTTCCATTATGGGAGGAGTGAGGGACTTCCTGATGCTAAACTCCCAAGTCCTTTAACTACCAATCTGCATGGGCCGTGTTTAGCAACATTGAAAGTCATGGTCAAAGAGCACCTGGACGACTACAGACTCCTCACCTGTGCAAATTTCTTGATATCTGGGATCTGTTACCTGTTTTGTGTAGAAGAGAGAAGTACATATAAAATAAGACCATTATCTGAGTTATCCAGGTTATCCGAGGGACCCATTACCTGGATTGTATCAACCTGGCCCATTAGATCCAGCAAAGGGGTCATGCTGTGGATACCATCTGCCAGGGACTTACATTTGATGGGTCCCAGGCAGCGGGCCTTCTCTGCAGCAGCACCCACCTCATGAAACATTCCCCCTGCCCCCGATATTTGGATAGCTCCATCCCTTTTGGTGTTTCAGAAGTCCCTGAAGACCTGGTTATGCCACCAGGCCTGGGGGTCTCTGGGAACTGTAGATCTGTAGAGATGGCTCCCCTGTTGAGGTAGGTGTACTCATTCTTTCTCTGCCTGGGGTTTGTACAATATATATTTCTGTTTTAAATTTAATTTTTTAATGTTGATTTTTATATTTTTAATGCTTGATTTTATATATGTACTGTTTTTATTTGATTACTGTATGCCATCCAGAGTTACTTCCTGTAAGATGGGCGGCTATATAAATTTGACTAATAAATAAATACCATAAACATATCAGATTGCCTCTGGATTCAATTATTATGGGAATGTAAATTCAGAGAAAAATTACAGTAAGACAATACAAGGTCATTCTTTTCTTGTATTGAGATAGCAGCAGTTACATCTAATTCTCTGCATTTAGGAGCCAACAGACCAAGCATTTGCTGTAACCTGTCCCTGAAAACTTAATTTTATGAAGTATTGAGACAAAGACAGAATTATTGCAAAGATTAGCAGAATTTTAATAAGGAAAACATGATTGTTTTGTACACAGAAGCAGTGTATTGTGGATTTAAATATAATCATTTCTTACCATCAGATGAAGCCTACTTCATTTTAAATGTGATAATTTTTACTGATGAGGCAGCATCCTGCTTAAAAGGTAGGAAGACTTTGTTTTATCTGAGAAAATATCCATCTAATCCAGCATTCTGTTTTCAAAAAGGACTGAGCAGAGAGCTCCAGGAAGCTCATAAGCAGTGACAAGAAAGCTATGGCCCTCTCTTGATGTCTCCTCACTTCAAAAAACCCTTTGGTAGTCAATGATACAGACCCTCCGATTAAAAGAGATGCTGTGTATCAATAAAAGCTAACAGTTGTCGTCTATGCATGGAAGGCACACCATAGGCCTCCTCAGGACATGCCTCCCATTTCTCTATTTAGTCCTCTCTCCTTCTCTCCCTCTCCCGTTCAAGACCCAGCATGTACTTTATTTTTATTTATGCTAATTCCCTGTAATTTCCTCATTGTAGACATTGTAGAAGGAGAGCTGTGTTCGTCTATGGTAGCCAAAAATCAGAAGCTTGGGTGCACCTTTTGTGCTTAACACAAATAAGCTTCCATGAGCTTATTTTGTTAGTCAGGAAAGGTGCTACCAGACTCCTCCTGATTTGGGTCTGCAATTTCCTGTAATTCATTATCAGAATTGTCCAGGAAAGTCATGTGCTAATTCTCAGGATCAGGAGAGAAAGGAGCTAAAGGCCCCATATTCTGTATGCAGATATATATTGCTGTACTGGCCACAGGAGTGATTTTGCTCTTGCACAAATCATTTCTGACTTACTGTACGTTATTCAAAGAAAGTTAAACACAAACATTTTTGATTAAAAAGCCACAAGTTTACATCGTTCATGTGTTTATGTGTGAGATAATCAACACTAATTATTTTCTTCCTTTAAAAAACCCTATAAACAATAAAGGCTACCTACATGTAGCATTTTCATTTCTTTTTATAAAAACAGTACAAAAGGAGACATCAGACAAGGTAGACATTCTAAGTACTAAAAATCTGTCTCATACATGTTCATTAAGTGAACAGGTAATATTCCTAAAATGCTTATGTATAACAAATATTTTAAAAATTTAAGTTATCTTTCCACTAAAATAGCAAAATACAGAAAGAGATCGCCATGCATGCAAAGCATCACCTGAAAAAAGAGTTCTCTTTCTTACATTAAAAATGAGGGTTTCAACCCACCAGGAAGTTCTCTGCAAGACTCACCAAAATAAAGGGAAAAGACAGAATAGTGTGGCCATGCTGTTGTGCAACTCCAGCTCCTACCTGTTACAATGGGGCTTATGCAGTAGATCTTTCTAGAGGGTTATGCATTTATCTTTGATTAGAGAAATTATTTTAACGCTAACAAGACTAAGTCATGAAAATTCTGTGCTCAATGGTTCTTTCTGGCATGAAGATCACTGATTGATCACACACTGTGCAAAAGTATAAAGTACATTGCTTATAGTTCGAAAATATATAGAAACAGCTTTTCTGTACAAAGCTCTAAGTAACTAACAATTCTTTCCCACCCAATCCAAGTACTGAAATTGCTGAAAGATCTATATCTTGGCGATGAGAAGTAACAGCATGTTCTGAGTTGAAGACTGTTAGTTTGGTTACTGTTGAGTGCAGTAGAGATCTCCATATAATATTGTCAGTGTTACTCATCAGTGCCATTTAAGCCCTGGCTGAGGTCACCATGAAACTGAAGTTCTGGACAAACTTTAGCAGCATAAAAAGAAGACCCCACAGAAGATATTAATTTTGACTGAATGGAAAAAAAATTGAGTGTCTTTAAGTTGGTGGAGGTCCATTAATGTATTGTAGCATTGGGTAGAAAGAACGGGCAAAGTTGTTGGTTTGGGTACAGCTGTAGTCTTCTTCTGAGACAGGGATCAAGGAAGCCAAAAACAACACAAGAAGGAAGAATAACTGTAGAGGTAATGCTGCTCGTAGGACACGGTAGATGAAAGCATACTTCTCAGGTGCAACTGGATTGGTTTCTTCCCTGTCTTCCATCCTGCAAACAGAGGATAATTTACAAGCGAGTAAATTATGGTTCCATCTAGCCCTATATTGCCTGTTTGACTGGCAGCACCTCTTCAAGACTTGGCATACCTGATTTCACGGTCAAAAACAATTTCTGGTTTGCATTTTTGGAAAAAATACTGTAAAGAGATGCTTCAAAATAAAATACTTTTTATTTGAATTATTAAGGCTTGTAATTCTATACCAAATCCCTTGGCTTTTAATATCAAGGGTCATAAATATTTCACAACAAATCATACATTGTGCAAATTATGAATGTTTAGACACTACCAACCATTCATGACTTGGACCATGGAAATGAAAGAAGACTGATTCTTTCATTCCCTTCCTTATTTCTGACACAATTCATGTCACTGACGCTATTTCTTTTTAAAGAGAAGTGCAAACATTCACTGGTAGCAATAGGAGCTTCTCTTGAATGGGAAATGGTGACTTTTGGGGATTTTTTTTTTAATCTGGACTCTGGCATGAAGAATTACATGACTTCTTCTCCCTTCTACATGGTCCTCAGCTGTTCAGCATTTCCTGCAGGTTAGCCAATTATCTGCATTCAAATAATCACTATTTTGTATTGGGCCTTAAATCTATTGGAAAATTTTGATATTAATTTTTAGTTCACAGAAGGAAAACATTTACTGAAAAGCATTACCTAACATTGCTGCTGCTGTTACTCTGCAAGATCTTCTTTCCATCAACCTGTAGATATTTAAAATGTGGTTACTACTGCTGTCTTAAAAAATTAAAAACCCAATGATACAAAATGCACACACATTTAAACTGCATATAAAAATAGTCAGCTATGGTATTATGGTTGTACAAGGCATTTCTTTCCCCCTCTAGCCATGGCCTCTATATGGTCAATAACCATGGGGTCCCAAGCAATGCAGTCATAGATGAACCCTATATCCTTTAATCTGCACACAAATAATAGAATTTGCTTGATTATGTGGGCAAAACCACGAGAGTCAGCACCCTCTGATTATCTCACCAAAAGCATATAACATGAGGTGGCTCTGTTATTATTAACATCCCTTTGCCTTTTTAATTGTTCACAATTACATTGTTTTTTAGGTATTTATTCCTGTTTTAACTTATTGTAAGCCACCCAGAATTGTTCGTAAAAGTGAGATGGGCGGCTATTTAAATTAGACAGACAGACAGACAGACAAATAAATAAATAAATACAGAATGAGGACAGAAGAATGGAAACAAGTGAAGAGGAAAAAAACTTCTACAAAATAACCACCAAACAACTTGCCTTATTTTTACAAATTAGAGGTTTCTCTGGTAATTGATGATAGGTTACAGAGTCCAATTCTTCCCCATGCAACAGAAATTCACTTATGTCCTAGAGGAACAACAAGAAGAAAGCCTTACCTCTGTTATTTCTCCAGAGTTAGAGTTGGAGTAGTCAGATTTAGAACATGCAGTGCAGCCTACCTGGCTTCCCTGTGAGACCTTTAAATCACATGAAACTCCTTCCAGAAGCTGTTTAAGCTTCTTCCCAATAACATGGACCTTCTCATCAGCTTCAATATATTCTTCTCCATCAGGTTTAACAAGCAAATATGAAGCAATTTCCTGTAGAGTATTTACTTGAAGCTGCCATTCCAGAAGCTCTTTTTCCAGTTGCTTAAAAAAAGCATATAAGAGGAAACATTAACAACCATAGGAAACCTCCTCCTATGGAATCCTACCACTAGTTCATCCACACTCTTTACTCTGGCTGATTGTAGAATTTACAAGAGCTCTGAGATTCTTGGGTCAGAGATGCCAATGACTGAACATCTGGACCTTATACATGCAAACAATATACTCTACTTCCCAAGGAATCCTGCTTCATGTTAAACAAACATATCAGGACACCGAGCGGGACTCCAATGCCAAAAAGCCAAAACTAGATTCTTGGCATTCCAACACTCAAATACAGTGAGTCATGCATGCCTGGACTCATGCACCACAATAGGCCATGGGCTGTAATAACCATGGTTAGTTGGAACCCTTGCTTATATATAATTCTAAGCCAAGAATGCATGACATTTTTTGTGATAGGTCTGCATAACATGCCATGGAACACTTCAAAAAGTAAGTAGCACCAAATTAAAAAATGGGCAAAATCAGGGAAAAAAAATTAAATTAAAATATAACTGTTTATAAACCAGTACCGCTGGGTTCATACAACATGCTAACACAAAGTCACAATAAGCCACAATATGATGGGTGAACCAGGACGATGGAATAAGTTTCTGGGTCTGTCCAGATTCTGCTTCCTGCTGTACATTTTCCAACCTGCTTTGGAGGTTTAAAGAAATTTCTGGAACAAATTTATGAGGTCTGTAGTGGGGAGTAGAGCAACAGAAGTCCCATTACTCAAAGGGAGGCCCGGTGCATAATGCTGGGTGTAATAAACCACTCCACTGAACTAAACAGAAATCCAATAATTTGTGTCTAGATGCTCCAGTTTTTAAAAAATTTACCATTAACTCTTTTCGACTTTCCTGTATTCTATGAGGATCAGCATTTGGATCCTTAATTTGGGCTTGATGCCTCCGTGTCTCTGCAGCAGCCAGCCATAGTAGCAGTTTCCGGTTCTGTTCATGAAAATCCTGCAGAAACAAGTGCTCATTTTTCAGAAAATTAACATACAAGAACACATCAACTAACCCAAAGATGTGAATTTGTATTATGGCAGCTGATTCATTAGAATTTCAGGTAGTCTTTGACTTATGATGGCAATTGGGACTGGAATTCACATTGCTAAGCAATGCAGTCATAAAGTGAGATTGCATCACTTAGTGACAGCAATACCTGTGGTCCCAGTTGCCATTGTTAACTGAATCCTGTGGTAGTTATGCAAGGCAACTTCCTACTGGCTTCCCACAACCAAAGTCAGTGGGGAAGCTATCAGGAAGTTGCAAGTCCCAGGCCCACAGGCAGAACTCCGAGGACTGGTCATAACCACCATTCATTCAGTGCCGTCGTAAGTTCAAACAGTCGCTGAATGAGTTCATAGGTCAAGGGCTACCTGTACCATAGGCATTTGCTAACCTAATAATTTTGGCTTTTTAAGAATAAGGTAGGACAAATAATTGTGCTATTTACCTGGCAGTGAATCAGAGCTTTTTGTAAATTCTTCTTCCAGTTCTCCAGTAAAAGATTTGCCTTCTCCCACCGTAAATTTACCCGTCGAAGTCTGTTCTGAAGCTCCTTGCATCCAGTGCTGTCTGTCTGCTTGAAATCTTTGCTGGTCAGATTAACAGACAGCACAAGGGCCTTGTAGTTATTATAGGCTTTAAACATATCCTGATAGGAAAAAACCAGATTAGAGTTCTATGTAAAAATAAATACAGCAACAACTGTGACTTTAAGCAGCAGCACCAAAATAAGGCTGGAAAAAAAATCCTTCCTTCAACTTATTAGATGTATATGCCTTTCCTCTAGGAGCTCAGTGCAATGTTCATAAGACTATTGTGAGACTAGGCTGAAGCTGCCACAACTAAAGATGAAGCAGGCAGGTAAGCAAGAGAGGACAAAAGCCAGGAATCTTGTCTAAAAGATCTCTTCAGGGAGGTAGATAAGAAGGAAGCAAGTCATTAAAGAAACAAAGGAAAAATGTCACCTGAACCAAACAAAGGAAGTTGGGCCTCTGGAAATCCCATCCCATCCCATCCCATCCCCAGCTATCAGACTTGTAAATTAACAAGGCAAGAGTAGCTGCCAGTCCTGTGAATCAACAAAGCAAGGACTTCTGAGGGGTCCCAAAACCCGGCCAGATCCAGACTTGGTGGCTTCCCTCCCTCTAGTTAGTGCCTGGCAGCCTAGTTGAGAAGGACTGGGTAAGTGTGTGTGTGGTGTGTGTGTGTAAGAGCAAATGTACATTGCAACCAGTAAAGTTTTGCTGTTATTTTAAATTCACTGGGTCTCCGTGTATTACAAAGCACCTGTTGTGCCTCAGTGTTCGGTTGGAAGTGATTTGTGTGTGTCCCATCCTGTTGGCCAGGATGGTGTGTCTTGTCTGCTCAAGCCACACCTATCTGGAAAACCCAGGTAGAAAGCGGGGGGGGGGGAGCTGGGGGCTGACAAGATCCACGTGCCTCAACAGGCTGTGAGCGTGTGAGTGAGTGACCATAAGCCAAACCTGGAAGCACTGCGTGTGACACTATCTCCTCCTCCACTTTCTCCCCCACAACAATCAGAGGTGATCAGCCCAGCCACCTAATGACCTTCCATGGCTAAGGTGGGACTCTGTTAGATCCAGACCACCATTTTAACTAAACCATACTGTCTCTCAGTGTTTTCTACAAATCGAATATTAGTATTCTGCAGTGTATTCTACAAATTGGGAAGGAAAGCTGATAAACTGCATTAAAACTAGCAAAGTAGATTTTATTATTGTTCGTACTGGCCTTCTGATCTTAGTAAAGTCTTGCACTTAATCACAAGCAGTGTACTTCCAAACATAGAATCATAGGGTTGCAAGGGACCTTGGAGGTCTTCTAGTTCAACCTGCTGCCCAAGGCAGGAATCCTCATACCATCTCGGACAAATGTTTGTCCAATCTTTCTTTGAAAACCTCCAGTCGTGGAGCACCCACAACTCTGGGAGGCAAGCTGTTCCACTGCTTAATCGTTCTCACTGTCAGGAAATTCCTACTTATTTCCAGGTTGGATCTCCCTCTGATGAGCTTCCACCCATTGCTTCCTGTCCTACCCTCAGGTGCTATGGAGAATAAATCAACACCTTCTTCCCTGTGGCAGCCCTTCAAGTATTCAAGCCCTTCATGAACTTGTCCAACTTACACATAACATGTGAAAGTTGGACCCACTCATTTCACTGGAATCTATTGTTACACTATGGGAGCTTTCTAGCGTCTGAACTTCAAGATGTCCTTTTCGTATCAAGTGATATTCAGATGAACTTCTGCACAATGACACAAAAAAGCCCTACCATCGTCAGCATGGTATAGAATGGAGAAAGTGCAACATCCAGAGACAAGGACTGCACAAAGGATGTGAAAGTGGTGCTTTGTAACTTGTATTGTTTGCATATGCACACACAGACAGCACTTTCATGGGATTACTAGCAAAGTGAAAAAAGTACCAAGCAACATCTGATTATCCACTATTGAAAAAAGAATGCAAGGTTATGGAATCTATCTGAACCAGCGATACACTGCATATGTTGACCACAAGGATTATTGTTCTTTTTCAGCTTTTTTGATCACCTTCAGCTTCTTGACTCTCTGCTCTATGGCCTGAATACTGCTGACTGGTTGTGATTCTGCCTCCTGCAACCCCTCCATTTCTTCTTCCATTTTATCCAGCCAAATATCAATATTGGTGAGGTCAGTGTTCAGCTGTTGCCACTGCTGCCACGTTTGCTTCATTCTCAGCTTGTTGCTTAGGTCTTGAACTTGAATGAGTTCCCATCTCTCAATAGTTCCTGCAGTTTAGCACAAAATTACTCATTTTTTAAAAAGCTTTGAGTCAGATCAACATTTTTGGGGGCATATGCTGGTCTCTCACAAATCCAACTTTTACAATATACTAGTTACAATATGAGCCTAAGTCTGAGTTAATTTCTGGATAGCATTTTAAGGGTTGTGCTCCTTTACAATAATATAGTAATAATACATACTGTAGTAAAGACATCATCTACAGCTTTTTGTAATCAGATTATTCTCACTGAACCCATTTGCAATGCACAATGCAGTAAATTGAGATGAGGAGGTGGCAGAGTTGTTAGATGGTAGAAGGGATCATGCCACTTCAGAACACTAGTGTGGGGTGTCACATCTTTGACTCCTCCCATGAATAAAATTTTCCTACAAATAGAAAACTTGCAGAGTAACACCAGTGCTCTTTATAGGTTAACTTCCAAAAAGTGTTTCTATAGGAAGGATTGTAATAGTATCTACTCATATTACTGTTGCCTCTTTTCCATTCCTTTTGTCTCTCTGTTGAGATTTTAAGGATCGGACACTTATTTATTTATTTAGTGCATATTCTTCAATTAAGAGAAATCTAGCATTGATGGTGCTACTACGTAGAGAAAAATAGAATCCTAAATAATTGTGACCTTCACATATACACATACTACAAAAATTTACAGGAATCATGGCTAACATACCTGGCTGTTTCTCTATGGCTGAAATACCAACAAAGTTCTCGCTATCTTGGGAATCTTTGCTAGGCAAGATCCTGGAAATGTCTTTCATGTCATCCATGCCCCTAGTGCTCAGCGGCTTCACCTGAAATACACCAGATCAGAAAGTAAATAAGTCTCCTGGTAATGTATCATCTCCTCAGATTCATAGCATACATTCACAGTGATCTATTCTTTATTGAGAAATTTAGTAAATTGAATATATTTATATCCCACTCTCCAAGTCTTCTTGCCTTGAAAAATCTCCACTACTTTATGTATGTGTAACATGTAGTTAGCCTGTCAATAACCAGCTAAATTAACCCTGTTTTCTCATGATATATAGGCATCCCAGACTTACATTGCCTGGTTTGTAGGATGTGCTGGATTCTTTGCTGTTTGATAAGACACTTCTAACCATCTCTTCCTGGTTGTATGAATGCTTTCGGTAAGCTGCGTGTTCTGAAGGATGCCATATGTGAGTTTCAGCAGATTTCCCTGTTGTGCAACATGGTAAAAGAAAGCCACAGAAAATTAGATGTAAGGGTGAAGAGGGGAAAAATAATTAAAAGCATTTTGCAGAGAAGGAAGAACCAAATGATGGCATGGAAAAATGGAAAATATTGCCATTTGCTTTGCAAAGCATGCTTGTTTGCAAACATGTTTCAGCAGTGTTTCATGGGCAATGAAATGAGAGCCATGCAGTTATGAGGATATTTTTTTTTCCTGAAAATTCCCAAAGACAATATGAGTTCACACCACCATCAAAAAGAGGAGGTTGCGAGAGGTTGAAAAGTGCTTCTGGGCATGATGCATGGTCCCAGCAGTAAGCAAAATGAAGCAGCTTATTTCAGGAGGCAGCTTTGGGGATTCTATTATAGGTCAGCTAATGGTAATTATTTAGTTTATTGTATTTTTTACCATTAGGCCTGGAGAGATGCCACTCAACTTTTCTGTCTGAAGTATCAAAATGCCCTCAACTTCTTGGGCTGAAAATGTGACTGCTCAATAAAGTTTTTAGTTTTGCATGAGGTTCCATTCAAGAAGAAATCTGAATCTTTGTTTTTTGAAAGAGTAATGAGTGTTTATTTTGGGCTACAGATATAAAGAAGGATCCAGATTGTCCTGTCAGATTCTAAACTAAATGGCAAAGGGGAGCTTTAAAGCAAAGCTAAGTTGTCTGGCAGGTGAAAAGAACCAGCAAAACTGTTGACCCATGCCACATTGTGAGGAACAAGCAAGGAAGGCTTTGATGCCTTTATACTGGAATGGAGAACTAAAAAATGCACAGTCTTAACTTAGGTAGAGACATGTGTGGATGGTGTAGCATTAAATAAACAAAACCAAAAAGAGAATCCACCATGAGCCAACTGGCGCATGGTGTTGATACAAGCTAGGGAATCAGAAACCTGCAGATGAGAAAGGTGTGAAGAGCACAGCGTGCGGCACAGGGAAACTGTCATGTTGAGACACATGCAGTAGCAGGTGCCTACCAGAAGCTGCTTTCAAAGCTTTTGTGGTCATTTTAAGATATGCCTCAGGATGTTCAGTGATTTCTACATCTGAAAAAAGAATAACGTCACCATTTGCTTTGCAAAAGAGTCTGTTCACTCTTCCCTTCCCACCATACAAGAATGCAGCATTGCAGCAGCCCCAGATGGATCCTGTTACATATCTATTAATTTAGCATTCTTTTTCCAAATTCAACTAGTTGTCAAAATGCCCTTAAGTAAGGTCAACAACCATTTAGCTATGTGGCTTATAAAAATATCCGTTGTTCATCTCCTTTTGCCGTACTTCTTAACTGTTATTTTTCCTAATAGTTCCAAGAAGAAAAAGCAAAGGAATTAGCCACTAAGTATATAGATAAAGGGACTAAATGGGCAAAGACCCTCAGTGGTTTCTCCTTTATTATATTTATGGTTTCTCTCTCCTCTAATGTTTGCTGATATCAGAAAGTCTTCAGAAATCTCAGCATACAGAGCTTACGTGCAGTGATTGTAGCCAGGCTCAGATGGGGAAAAGCCACATTCATATTTTAAGAATGCCTTCTGAATTTTTTTTAAAAAATATTTGGTTTGCAGCAACTGCAAATGCATTAAGGGGGAGGGATCACTTTCTCCTTAAATAGTACATATATGCAGTGTTTCCTACCCAGGTGCATTTTTTCTTGACTGACCCAATTCACTGTGTTTTTCCACCTGATTTTCTACAAGTCCATATGGGAAAAAGGAAAGCGGAACCTCTACTTGGGTGAAACATTCACAGTACAGTACATTGCTTTTTCTCAGTACTACTTCCTGCTTTCCTAGCTATGCACTTAAAACCTTGCTGGAAATAATACAAAATGAAGAAGATATCTGGATATCTTCTGGGAGAAAGAGGAAAGGTTTTTTTCTACATGTTTACCAGCATAATAAGTTCTTTGTATTAAGAAACTAGCATATCAGGAAGGACTATGCTAAAGTTTTCACCTGATGTGGTAGTTTTCTGCATGCAGTGATGCTTTAATAACATAGGAAAATTGCTTTACAGCAGGTTTAACTATTTGCCAATACTACTCAGCACAGTTCAACATGACTAACAGTGGCTCTCCAGTGCCACAAATAAAAATCTTTCAGGTCAACATGCCAGATACAGTTTACTGCCAAGCTGAGAACCTCTCCTCTCCTTCAAAAATATGATACTATCCACACTTGTAGAATGAAATTGTTCAAACCAGATATGATGGATAAATATGTCCATTTCACTTTCTATCCATTTCTTAACTTTTCCACTCTCAAGCTAATTCTATCCTATTTTTTCTAACATATGAATTTTTGTTCTGCCCATTGTTCTAATTTTGGTAAGCACTTTATCTGTGTTATAATGCATTTTTGTATGACTTTAACATATCTGTTTACTCATATTCTCCCCTAATACCCAGATATTTATAGCTTTTTAATTGGAGAACTCCATTATAACATTCAGGGCCTGAATACTGACAAATGACTGCGTTCCAGCTTCTGCACTGGTTCTGGTGGTGCAAATTATCAGAATATTTTAATTTGCAATGTTGCATTTTAAGGCAACCCAAACAAACTCTTCCTTAATCCTTAGGTCTAGACAGCTTCCATTTTAGTCCTCCATCCCATTCTGTCTAATATATAAAATAGGTATGACTGAATTTGGAACATAGGAAAGCTCAGTTGCCAAGGGTTCAAGATTAAAAGCTGGGTAACTACTTTTGTATTATTTATATTTGTATTTTGTGTATTTTGTAACTGTGAATATGCGAGTATTAACACTTCTGGATGGGAGGGTGGGTTGGAATTTACCTGAGAGCGCACTGAAGTACGATTCCTCTTCTTCCTCTTCAGGAGAGGAAGAGCCTCCCACATCTCCGGTGTGATCCCACTCGAGTGGAATGGAATCCACACTGACAGGGGTCTCACAGCCGGACCTCTCGTGACGCACTGCAGTGGGCATGAGGTGAGAGAGGGACTGCTGGGATGATGGCACCTCCTGCACTGTCTTCTTTGGCCAGGGATCATTTTGCATCCCGCTTGCATGGTCTGAATCGGCTTCGTTTTCTGAAGTCTCTTTTTCATCTTCCAGTCCCTCAACAAGACAATGGAAATACTGATTATTGATCACAAGTATTAACATTAATTACTTCTGAAATTACTTTGTGCTCCCAATGCTCAAAAAAAATGGAAATCCTCCAAAGTAGGATTATTTATTTATTTGACTTTATCAGCTGCCCAACTCCATCAGACTCTCAGTTGCCTACTCCTGTCTTCCTTTTAAACAATTTGGATCATCCACCGAAATGCTAGTTTCTTGGTTATGATAAAGGAGTGTAGATATTGTTTGCCGGAGATAGGCAACCTGTGATCAAAACTCCATTTTATAGTCACCCCAAATATATCCAGGACATGCTTCTGATATTTTGTGGCAAACTCACCAATTTTCACTGGCATAATTTCTGTGTGGGTATTGTTGCTAAAATAAAGGGCAAAATATAGGCCCTTATTACAATCCACAAGAAACGTGGGAGCAAAATAAGAGAGAGAGCACCAGTTCCTCTCTCTCCATATCTAACTCTCTTGCATTTCCCAAAATGAAGTGGGCTTCTGAGTAGTTGTGGCAGAGATGAGGTAAGGCAGGAGAGAAGGGCAACAGAACAAGACCTCGTTTTCCAAAGCATTTACCAAAAGCCCATACCCTACCAGCTCTAACATCTTTTCTTCTTTAGGCCTTGGCATGCAGGTTCTTCTGCCACTAGATATTCTCCATAAGAAACAGGACAGTTGTAAGCCTGTTAGGTATTAAATCCTGCTAAAACCTTTTAAACTGAAGTCAGTTACCCATAGAGTAACGGCCTACAGTTAGTTGCTGACATAGATTTCTAGTGAGCTGCACCATACAGTCACAGACTCATGGAAATTGGTGGGGCATACAGAAATTCACCTCCATGGGCTTTTAGTTTGGGGCTTTAATAAACTTTGCAGAAGGCTGTTGGCAGCTGGCTAAAATAAAAGAATGCCTCTGCCTGTGGTACCAATGGCCAGAAGCTACCCTGCTTCATCAGATGGTCAGAAACAGCTCCTTAATACTGCCTTATATCAGGTCAAAGTATTTGCTAATGTAGCCCAATCTTTTCTTTTTAAATGGGTAGCTGGTCTCTGGTCTCTTGCAGTGCTCTTCCCAATCACCTGCTCCCTGAATCCTTTTTTTACCTGGAGATGTCAGAGACTAAGCACAGGAACTTCTGTATGCAAGGAAGATAGATGCTTTCTCACTGAGCTATGGATTCTCTATGGCAGGGGTTGCTGACCACTTCAGATACTGAAATCTTACAGAAAGGTTAATTTTCATGGTATTTCATTTATCCAACCCCTAGAATGTAAGAAAATTATGGCACCTGTACTTAAAATCTCCTAAAATCCCATGAGAGTTGTATCATTTTAAAATGGTAAAATATTTATTATTTTGGTGCTTCCATGAACACTGACTAGAAGTGTTGTAGATGTCCTGGTTTCCACAGATGCAATGCTTCTTTGCTTCATGCTCTATGGATTGTGAAAAGCAAAGTGTTTTGGAAATTCAAGGGAAAGGCAAAGAAATGAGGTTGCCTTCTGCAACTCTGCATGTTCTTTAGTACCTTGGGGCCAGGTTACCATGCCACATCTCTATTTTGATTGTGACTGCAACATTCAATAACTTTCCATCTGGAGACAGATCAGAAACTACTTAAAGCCTTAAAAAAAGAAATCACCTGCCCTTTAATTAGAACAAAGTGTTCTTATTCCCTCTTCTAAAGTTGTGTTTTATTTGTCACTCTTTCTCTCTCTCATGTACACATATCTGCATACATACAGTATATCCACATATCCACATACGTACATACATTCTTCCTCTTTAGAACTCAAAGCAGGTAGATGGGGCTCCTAGATGGACTTCCATCTAGTCATTAATCAGACGCTACCTGCTTAGCTTCCAGGTGCCCTGGGATCAAGGTGCCCTGGGATCAAAAATACTTTGGATATAAAAATAACCCCAGTGTTACCTTGAAAAAAAAGCAGTGTTTCAATTATCAGAAGCTTGGGGAATATGTCTTCCGTGCCTTTTATTCTTTATCCACATGGCTTTTGACAGTGAATCCACTGCCAAAGGAACCACATGGGTTCTAGTAAAGATACAACTTCATTAGCTCTTACTGGGTGCCAGGATGTCAGTCGCTGGCGGAATCGGGCTACTCGGCCAAACACTTCCTGGCGGTAACTGTGAAATTCTTCTAGTTCCTCTTCAAGTATAATGGCATCCTCTGGTTCACTTTTTTGAATCAGATATTCCCCAGACACAATCAGCTGATCGATCTTATTGGTATTTAGCGTTATTTCCCTCTGGAAACCCTGTTTAAAAGACAATGATGTTTTCTAAGTATTACCACCCAGATTAATTTCCTGTTAGACAATGTAATTCAGATTAATCAATCTCATAAAGAGAGATTGGGAACATATAAGGTGAAGCACAGAGGACATTATATTTCAGTATGGAAAAGCCTGGTGAAGTAACTCAGATGGATAAAGCAAATAAGGCTGGATGCCCACACTTCAAGAAAAATTTTGTCTTTTCTAAAGTTGTTAGTTTTTTCTAATCCTGAGTACAGAAATATTAATTTATTAATCCATTCACCAGTTTGTTTTTTAGTTGTTTTGGCTTTATGTCACAGAAGTATTTCAACACAGCAAGATTAAGTGCCATCATACCAGAATCAATCAGATTTCCGAACAATTCCCCATGAAGGATAGACTTCCTCTTCTGAATTGCTCTCACCAAGTATGGAATGCAAATTGCTTTCTAGATCTTTCAGGAGCTTGCTGAGAGAAAGACGTGGTGGCAAGTTAGCCTTCTGAACCCCAAAGCACAGGCTAGGAGATGTGTATACTCCTTCCCTTACAGAGGTAAACAAGAGGAAACCTTGCTTTCTGGGAACTGCAGAGCAACTGGAATTTGTGGCTGCTTCCAATAAACCATTTCTGGATTGCATTTGATCATATGTGGGCTCTGGCCAAATGCTACTGCAGAGTATTCTCTGAATCTGGTAGGACTCCTATACACATTCCTATACAAATAACCTTCCCCAATAATTTAAATAGATTATTGTGCACAAAGAAATATGTACATAACTTGAACTTCTCCAATGAAATCTATATTGAAGTTACTGCAAATGGAGGGATGTACACACAGATCTGTATTTTTTTTAAAAAAAATCTGTTTGCGTGTTTTTTTGTATTATGTTCCCAGGCTGAGGTTAATGTGGGTGTGGTTTATTTATTTATTTAATTTATATTTCAAATTTCTATCAATATCCATCTCTCCCGAAAAGGGGACTCTGGGAGGTGATTTATTGGTCAAACTCCTATCATACTATTTTTTGTACTCTTTCTACTGTTTGTTCTAGCTGTTTTAGTCCAGGCTGCCTGTTTTTGTGGGTTTTAATTGTCTTTAATTGTTTTACTCTTTATATGGATTTTCTAAGCCTCCCAGGGTCTTCTAGAGTGGGCGACCATATTAAATTAAATACATTACATTAAATTATTTCTCCTTATCAGCTGTTTTGAAGTCCTTGAATTGGGTGGAATTATTGGGGGGATGCGGTGGCGCCGCGGGTTAAACCGCTGAGCTGTCGATCGGAAGGTCAGCGGTTCGAAACCGCGCGGCGGGGTGAGCTCCCGTTGCTCGTCCCAGCTCCTGCTCACCTAGCAGTTCGAAAACATGCCAATGTGAGTAGATCAATAGGTACCGCTTCGGCGGGAAGGTAACGGCATTCCGAGTCGTCATGCTGGCCACATGACCCGGAAGTGTCTATGACGCCGGCTCCAAGGCTTAGAAACGGAGATGAGCACCGCCCCCTAGAGTCGGATTCGACTGGACTTTACGTCAAGGGAAACCTTTACCTTTACCTTTATTGGGGGGAATCGCCTACAATATACAAGTAAACAAACTGAGGCTGCTAGAATCATTTAATTTCTTAAGTCAATGGAATCTCATCATGAATGCCAAAACCAAAGGTGAAAGCTGTAAAATACCTAAGATATTTGTGGATGGAGTATGCAAGAGCTGGGCAAGGGGAATTAGCCCCATAGAGACAATATAAATGAAGCTAATCATTTTTTTTTTACCATGACACAAGAATGGTCCTGCTGATATTGAACATGGACTTCCTAGTCTCATCTGGTGCAGTAACCAAGAAGGAATTAGTAGAGGGAAAAAGATGCAAATTTAGGTACTATAAATAATCTAGATTAGAAATCAGAACTACAATCTGGAAGCAGGCAATGACAACTCATTTCTGTCTTGTTGACAAGAGGATTACATGGACTGGACCCTGAAGTGACCAGGAGTTCAGCCCAATGCAAAGGGTTTTTACCCTTCTAAACTAAGCTGTGACAAAAGAAATAACAAGTTCTGTCTGATGCCTGTAGAAGAATTTTGGGCAAGGATTCTTGCATTCCTCAGAGTCCTGCTGCAAACCTCCAAATTCTGGAAGCAGGACTGGCCAAGAGTAGTGGAGAAAAGCATGATCAACAGTGGATATAAAGGTGACCTCACATTTATAATTACAGATACCCTGAATGTTTTATTTGGATAGTGAACAGTTTAAACAGTGTTCTGTAAATTTATGGGGCTTCTATCAGAGTCATTAAATTAGGTTAGTAAATGTTAGGCTACCAAAAAACAAACACCAGGCTCGGATAATTAGTAGAACAGCTGAAAAAAACACAATCTGTTATGAAACAATTACTTTTAAAAAAAAGTCAATATTTACATTTAGCTGCCGCATTTTGTCATCAAAGTTACTCTTTGAGAAATGTTCCACATTTGTCAGCTGTAGGTCCATTTCTGTTAACCACACCAGGATGTTGTCCTTTGTTCCCATAAACTCTTCCCATTGATTGGTAAAGTGCTAGAGGCAATAAAATAACACAGATACTCAATGCAATAGTTGTCATAACACACACTGTCCTCAAAACCTGCTATTTATTAGCATATACAGTGTGTCTTAAAGCATGTTGACCTCTATGATATCAGGAACCAACAAAGTACTACTTACCCCACCCTATATCTCAAGATGTAAATTTCACAGAGCAGATCTGGGAATCTTTCAGACTAAGGTGACTTAAATGTTGCTAGTTAGTTAGCAAAATCTAATTATTACATTTATATCTCACCTCTCTGCCAAGCAGTTTAAGGCAGTATACATAATTCTACGGCATGCCTCATAACAACCCTACGAGACAGATAAGGTTGAATATGTGCATATGACTGCTTCAAAGAATTTAATGGCTAAATAAGGATTTGAAGCTGAATTTCCTATTTCTCAGTTTGACATTCTAATCACATTTGTTCCCATAGCTCTCTTCATGATTTCAATTCAGGACTGAAGCAAAGTCTTTGCATACAGGAGGCTCTAGACTGAATCTCTAATATCCCCAGATAAAACAAGTGCTAAAGGAATAATATAATAGAAACCTCTAGTTTAAGGTATATTAAACGAGGTATCATGTAGAAGGATTGGAAAATTGATGCAGAATCACTTTGTGACCACCTCATATTTATTAAATCTCAGCATTATTCTTCATTTGCCTATGAACCTTTCTAGATCTTTATTAAACCTTATAATGCCCATAAGTTCTAACTTCTCCATAAGCATTACCATTCAAATGAGTTAACAATAATTCGTTTAACACAGAGACAGGTAACCTACTGCACACCAAATGTTTTGGACTTCAGTTCCCATTAGCCCCAATCAGCATGACCAATGTCAAAGGATTACAGAAGTTGTCATCCGACAAGATTACCTACCCTTAGTTTATAACTGTCAAGAGTTCATAGAAGCTGTTTTGTTTCATTATTTAACAAGCACAATGCATCACAATCAGGAGGTTGCTAACTGACTAAAATCACTCAGTGAACTTAATGGCAGAGTATGGATTTGAACCTAGCACATCTTAATCTTTGTCTAATATATTAACCACAACACTACACTGATTTGCTCTCAAATACTACAATTCTCTGATTCTGCAACTTTGAGTAAGTACAGAACTGAGATACCTTCACCTGGAAATTCAGAATCCCTAGGTGATGGTTCCACTACAGCAGTGTTTTTCAACCTTGGCAACTTTAAGATGCATTCTGGCTAGGGAATTCTGGGAGTTGAAGTCCACATGTCTTAACGTTGCCAACACTGCACTACAGAACTCAACAGAAACCTCTTTCCTCTTGTTCCTTTAAGAACACATTATCTTGAACTCCGATATTTGGTACAACACCCTTATCTGCTTTGTCCCCAAACCTGTTTGCAATCACCTTAAGTCTCCTGAGAATTGCTGTGACACGTTTCTGGAGATTGTCCCATCGGTGATTACCCTCATAAACCATCTGCTTGAGCTTGTTAGCTGAATCAGTGCGATTCTCACGGGCCAACCGCCGATATTGCTTATTGATCAGTTCCAGCTGAGTCAGTCGTTCATGAATTTGCCGCTGAAATGCCTGAGAGAAAAATGTATTTTATATTATTTCTCCCAAAAGATTTTAAATCAATGTACTCAAAATACTAAGGAGGAAAGGAAAAGAAAGGAAAGGAAAGGATTAAAATATGGGATAAGTTCAATTTAGTAATTTAGTAAAATTTATCAAATGGCATCTATACACAAAGATGAAAAAACTAAAAAAAGAGTGCTTACTTCAAACTTTTTCAACTCTTCCTTGGCATTTACATACAAAATCTCTGAGGAGTTGGGATAAGCTGCAGTTCTCTCTGCTGTTTTCAACCAGACTTCAAAACGAGAGTAATCCTCCAAAAACTTTTGCCACAGTCGCCAAGTTACATCAATCCTATTGGAGAAACAAGTAGCAACAACTTATTTGCAAATATGAATCTCTTTCTGCAAGACATGCCCCCCTCCCAACTTTCATTTAAGTATATTTCATGCTGAACTGAACCAAATCAAATCCAACAAGCTGCACTCAACTAAAAAGTGCATTCAGAAATACTCCAAGCATTGGCACTCTAAGCACTGGCACTGATGATGTTACCTAGTTGGGTAATAAAATGTCTGCAAACAAACAACCAAATTTAGAGAGCACCAAGGACTCCACATTCAGTCCTGAGCTACATATATTCTCTTCTGTTGGCATTCAGAAATAATCTGAATGGAAATGTTAAAACTAATTGAAGTTTATTCCTTGCTGGATGGAAAAAAATATACGTGACCTCAACTTGAAGTACTAAACTAAAATGATTCAAGAAGGTAATTTTCTTAGACTTGTCCCATGTTTTGTAGAAAGTGCAAGCATGGGCATTTGTCGCAGCATTCTTTGCATGCATCCATTCTACTTCCCCAATAGCTCAACTGGCTATTTCTCCTTTTAATCCGAAATCCCAAGACTTGCAGTGTCACATTTGTGGACTGATACACAATATATTATTCAATCTTAACTATGATGTCTTGGTTTGCATTCTGGCATGGTCCCAGAGATACATGCCAACATATCAAAGGCAGAAAAATGTATATACCAAATATATAATTATAGTACAGGTTCCGTACCTGGAAAATCTGAACCTTGTAGCCTAGGTAAAGTTTGAAGTTAATCAAATGTTAAGTTTTTCATTTTTGTATAATATCATATCTAGGCATTTTAAAATGCTTTACATAATTTATTCTAGCATAGGAAGATATAGCTAGGAACAAGGAACTGACTAAACCATTATCATTCATATTCCCTCATCCCAGACAATAAATTTACTCTACCATTTCCTTAGATTTTGAGGTTTTTAGTTTAGTGTTATTTATGAGCCAGACTCATATAGAAGTTTTCCCATCATTTCTTTTTATAGGGAGAATGAATGGGAAACCAATAAACATAAGCTTTACCAATGAACTAATGTTTCCTGCCCACAAAGTTACACATTTGTTCTTTCTTTCAAGAATAGATTCTTTGGGCTTTTCACGGATATTGTTTAAAAAACTAAAGAAAACCCTATTCAGTAATCATTAACGCATACATAATATGCTTTTCAGAAAGAAGAGAAATAACGCCTCTCACTTCATTCGCCTCTCCATAGACATGGCACAGATGTTTCTCCACCGCCGTTCCAAGCTCCTTGTTGTCTGCTGGATTGAATCACATTCAGTCTCATTGGCACAGGCATCAGAATCATGCAGCAAGACCTCACATATATTGAAGACTGATTCCACACCTGCAGTGTGCTGTTCAATGTCCCGTTGCAGGTCCTACAACCATGAGCAAAAAGCCATCTCCAGTTATAGGTATTAGTTTCACACAACACAACAGCAAAAGCTACTGACATGACACATGGAAGATCAAACATTCCATACCCCAAAAGACTTTCCTGATGATTGTTATATCTTAGCCTTATGATTAGTTAGGACATCTGATGTTACTACTCAATTGCATTAAGACAGACTGGTGGTAAGAGATTGAATGGGTACATATACCCTTCAAATAAGAAGCGGCACATATAACTTATTAGGGGGAATCATTCTAAGTTTTCTCCTTAAAGTATTACATTTTGAGGGGAGTTATTATGGAGGAACATTCAAACATTTAATTCCACCACCAATAAGCCTAGAAAAACTGTGAAGCATAGTTCTTAGGAACAAAGCAGACATGAGTGGCTGAATTTTTAAAGTACATTAAAATATTAAATTATATCTTCCTGTGCATAGCGATATCTTGCTACTGCATTTCCCCTTTTGCAAGTTTTTGTAATTGAAAGCATTGATATACAAATAAGCTATATGAACAGGCATCAGGGACATTATTTTTCAAAAGTCTATAAACAGTGAATTCTTGTGTAGGAGTGTTAATCTTCTTATGCCTTAAAAGTTTCAGTCTCAGTATTACCTGTTACTATCAGTCCTCTTTACCTGCATATCCTCAAAAAGCTAGTCTCCTTTGAATCAAGCTTAACACCTGGCAACTTCATGGACCCATCCATGTAACTTTCTTGACAACAATATAAAAGTGGTTTGCAATTGCCTGTAGTCAATCTTGTACTAACAAAGTCCATCTTGCTTAAATTGTGAAGTTTTCCTTTGAAACTCTTATCTATTAAATTAGAAGGCCACTGGGCAATGCAGCACAATATATCCAGGCATTCTCCTGGTCAAGGTCCATTAAAAAGACTGCAAATTGCCTGAGTATAAGTGTTCCTACAAAGTTTTAATTCATCCAAGAAAACTTCTCAATGGATTCTCTCTCTCTCCTATTTCTTCCTGACTGACTATCCCTATATTATAAAGACAAGATAGGAGCTGACCACAGCAACTAAAAAAAGCATTCAGTGGAACTGCAAATCTTGTGCACTTTAAAAATTATGAGTAGGTATTTCAAATAAAGTGATTGGTTTCCTGAGCTACATGAAAAGATCTGCTATACAAATCTAATAGAATGACCTCGCTCAGTATTTTGCTAGGTACAGTAGACAAATACATACCTTCAAAGCTCACAAGCAGAGCATAAAAATAGCAGTACTTCCTTGTTATTTGTTCTCAGTGTTTGTTATTCAATAAACCGTGTCTAAGATTTAGAGGTTTTATTTCAGTATTCTGTGTTAGATACACTGATAAAGACTATCCTCCATGAGATTAAGCTTTTTTTTTGTCTAGACTGGGATGTATACAAAGTCTGTAAGCAATTCTTATGGCTACAATATATCACTGCACTGCAACTAAAGCCTATGCCTCAATCTGAGTTGCTAACAAAGCTATCAATAATTGGAAACATTATTTTGACAGGAGAGATGAATCAAAAAAGAATGTCTTTGGAAGACCACAGCTACAGAATGCAATCTTTCATAATAGATGGAAATCACAATTTGAGGAGAAAATAAAGGAATTAGAACAGGTTCGTAAAACCAATCCAGATCAATAAGCATTGAAAGAGTTAAATAAAGTTAAACAATTAGATTTATTGGAAATGGTAGAACTTCAACAGAAGATAAAATACGCCAAACAAAATTATGTTGAAAATGCAAATAAACCAGGGAAACTTCTGGTTTATCAAATTAGAAAAGAGAAAGAAAGAAGGAAGGATGTTAACAGCAATAAAGAAAGATAATAAACTATTATATACAAGATAAAAAATAGCAGTAGAATTTATGAAAAATTTTAAGGAATTATATTCCAGGCAAAAAATTGAAAAGGAAATTTGGAAACATATATTGAAAACTCAGAGCTTAAAAATTTACAGAAGAACATAGAGAAATCTTATGGAAATTAAAAACAATTTAAGAGATTAAAGAAGCAATAAAGAAAATTAATAAAGTACCAGGCCCAGATGGGCTGATGGCCCTATAGTATAAAAAACTAGAAGAGGAACAAGCAGCACTATTATTTGAATGAAATTCAAGCAACAAAAACAATACCAAAGGCTTGGGAAGAGGCATATAGAACATTAATACACGAGGAAGGGAATGATCCCAGGAAAGCTAATCTAGATAAACATTGGCCCAACTCTTTCAGATGATCTACTTTTTTCCACCCTACCTGCTGCTCTGCAAGTCTCTTCTGTATTTCTTGATCATCACAGATGTCGTAAACAATAGGTTTAGAAAGCTCAGATTCAATGTGTGCCAGCCAGGTGTGAAGATGACTCATGTTTTTGTCCAGCTGTTGTATGAAAGCAAAGGTCTCCTTCAACTTCTTCACTCTGGTATGAAGAAAGCATACATAATAAAGAAAAGCATAAAATATGTAAGGAAGCATGTCTTTATATGCGTGTATAGTTGGAGGTACCCAGGGTATGGGAGTGAAAAAAGGGAGAAACTCCCATCAGGCAACTTGAATGTCTGCTCATGACAGAATGAATTCTGCTTGAAAAATCTGTCTTTGTATTTTAATGGAATGATATGGTTTAAAAAGTCAAGCAAAATGCATGCTTTATATTTCAATCTAAATATCCTTCCGAATAGTGGGGTTGATATACTACTTGAATTTGATAAGTCTCCTGAGTAATTAGAACACTATTGTTAATTACATACTACTGGCTGCAATTACCTCACTATTGTTAATCAGATCAAACCATGATTTGGAACTGTCATCTCTCCAGAGTTATATCAATATGGAACATGGCAGAAAATTCAAAATCAGATCAAAGGATCTGGAAGATGAGAAAGCATTGATGCAAACCTGATAAAGGCCAAACTGGTATATTGTAACAGGGGAAAGATTTACTAAGATTTCCACAGTGACTTTATGAGCAACATGCAACTACAAGCCTTTGTGTGAATGGATTCTACACTGAACACTCATGCCAGATTCAGAGCCAGCCCTTGGGGGTGGGGGGGATGCAGAACTGTCATGCTGTCTATTCATTCACTCATAATATGGCAGGTACTAATCTCTTTCGACAACGAGGAGGAAAGCAAAGAGTTGATTTCAACAAAGAAGCCCCTCAATGTTATTTATTGGGTTGCGACTCCCACCCCCCAGCAGCCTTTGGTCCAATCCTCCCTCCACAAACCACACACACGTAGCTGGGCCCATCCCCCAAGGCTGCCGTAGCACACAGACAAGGCTCCTGCCGCATTGTACAATTTTATTCTCACCAGACCCTTGACGACCAGAAATGCACTTACTGTTTATAAGGGAAAAGCATTCCTTAGCTTATCAGTCCAAAGCTGCAGGGACAGCATCTAACTGAGCCGAGCACCGGAGGAAGAGGAAACCCCTCCTCCTTGGATGCCCTATTTAATATCACTGCCTTAACATCTCTCCCACATAAAAAGAAAGAAAAGTGTGTGTGTGTGTGTGGGGGGGGTGTCAGGCCTTTCCCTTTCTCCTCCTCTAAGCCCTAACTAGAGAGAGACCTTACAAGCCCATGATGAATAATGCCGCTAACAAAACAAATGCTGCCTTTCTTCTGATTTGGTATCTGTCAAAATTACCAGATTCAAACCAAAGGGTGGTTTGAAAGAGATAAAGTGCAGAAAAGGGACCAACTATTTCACTTGAAAAAAGAATGTTCTGTTTTTTGCTTGCAGGTGATTTTTAGGACCACAGTAACCATAATGCGCAGTGTGCAAATGCCACTCAAGTGGCAGATATATGCTAAACGTCTTCCCCTTCCACTCTCTAGTATGTAGCATAATTTATCTGTCCTACATTACATTTGCATGTGATCATACTCTACATTGCTCCATTCCCAGTCACAGGGACCAAATATTGGGGTGGAGAATATTAGATCTTGACATTAAGACTTGGGTAATTTCTACTTACTTACTTACTTACTTACTTACTTACTTACTTACTTACCTACCTACCTACCTACCTACCTATCTATCTATCTATCTATCTATCTATCTGGGGGCATTGTCTGGATGCTGTCCAATAAAGCATTTAAAAACATCATAAGTAGTAAATGACAAGATGAGATTCATACAAAAGAAACCCAGCAACTGCATACAATCAAATAAAACCAATTGAAGAAAAACAACATTATTACAAAGATTGAAATAAGATTTTAAGATTGATGAGGATATTGGAATTAAAATAAAAATAAAGTGGTCTTTACTCAGTACTGCATTGAAAATAATACAACTTAGGTGCCAGTGGACTTCTCAAGACATGGGATGGGGGAAGGGTGGTGGAGATAATGGAATCAGGGGATCTCCATCCAAAAGGCACTTTCTTTAGTATCCTGAGAAGATGATCTTAAGGTCATTGTGGGGAGATAATGTACAGCTACGATATGGCTGCCAGCTTGGGCAGCAACTATATGTTTAGCCTCCTCTCTAGTTTGATCCGTCACAGGGAATCAAGTAAGCAGCTAATCACAAGCTACTTTGTAAATACAAAAACAAGTATTTCCCTTTGCCCAAACAGCACCAGATGAATGAGAACTACGGTACTTTGGTAAAGTGATCATCTAAGTTACTGCAGAGGTGATGCTTCCATAACTGAGTCTGCAACTTTGAGGGCTACATCAAACTTTGGATCATAGTTTGAGGACTGCACTGCAAAAATGGATATGGGTCCAATGTGGGGGAAAGCTCTGCAAGTCCTGACTAACCACTTTGTCCCTTTCCCCCAAAATACAACAAAGGAAGAGCTTTAGGGTTTTTTAAAAACTTATTTCTTCTTTGTCCTAATCCAGAGGATTCTGGGGGCTGCAAAAGGTGTGCCAATAGGCTGCATGTGGCCTGCAGGCTGCATTTTGCTTCTCTGCTGAAAGAGGTAAATGATACAGTATAATACAGTGATGTGAAAGATGACTCATAATTTATACACTTAATTTTGTATCAACCCTTTTCATTTTAAGAAAAAAATGAAAGCATGTTGTGGGAGCCGGTTAAAACTCTGTATCTCAGATTTAGCATTTTAAAAGAGACAAACATAATGAGAAGGGTGCCATAGTATACAACTGTATTGAATTTACATGTATCTAGGAATAGAAATTTCAGAATGTTTGCAGTAAATCTCAATTTTACTTTGGGGCATTTCCAAGCCTTATTATTTTTGATAACCTATAAACAACAAGAGAGATTAAAGACAGTTTGAAGGGAAAAACCCAAATTAATTTAGGAGAGCAAAGACACAGCATGGTATCATTCTTGATAGTCCAAAACTTGCGATCCAAAAAGCAGACATCCTTCTGTTAATTAGCACGCGGTTGCCCCATTATTAACTTGCTTTAAGCAAACTTGTTTAGGAGCAGACTTGGGCACAATCTATGGTTGTTGAAATGGAACTTTCCCTCCTCAGAGCTGTGTGAACCTGGCTATTCCTGGAGTTTTCCAAAAGTTAATCCTCCAAACTGAATGTCATGTTCACCGTTCCAATGTTTGATATACATCATAACGTTTCGCATGTCATGTTTTCTGATCCGTGTCTATCAGTCACAGGGTGGGGACTTTCAGCCCTGCCGGGTTGTTATCTCTGTGCTGTTGCTCTGAAAGAATGTATGTTTGGGTTATGATATGTATTCAAGGTTCCTTTCCCAGGCCGATCTGTGACGCTAGCCAGCACGTGGGGGTGGTGGTTACGCTACTGGGGTGAGGGGCGGGATCGGGTTAGAGGCGAGGGTTTTTAGTTCGTATTTGGCACGTTTTTGCCTATTCTCAGCTTTCTTTGTATATGCACGCTATTCTTTCAATAAACCAGTTTTATTCAGAAACTGCTGGTAAGACTGAGTCTGTTGGGATAGGCAATCACTACATAAAGCTGAGAATCATCAAAACCGTAACCCGCTAGCCCCTAACCAGGTTACCTGTGACGGGGAGCGCTAACGATGTCTTTACTACGTGAGACTGAGTGGATCAAAGAGGAGCCGGACACCACGGTAGTGAAGGTGGCCCGGAGCTCCCGTGTGGAGAGGGCGGCGTGCCGAGAACAGCTGGCTCTACAGCCTGGCGAACAGCTGGTAACGTCGGAAACGACGGGCACGTCAGGGGCCGACTATAGAACCGGGGACGAGGACTCCGCTGTAGGGGAGGCACAAGAGGTCCGGACACCAAGACCTCCATTGTCGCCCACAGTGGCAGTGGTAACCGGTGCGCCCGAAGAAGCGGTCACCCCCGCGCGTATGAAGGCGTTAGAGGAGAAACTGGAATCTTTAGCAGTTATGCTGAGGGAAAGCCGTAGAAAGTCGGGGTCTGCTGAGGGGAGACGGAAAAACGCTGGGGACCGGAGGGCCAACCCTGAGTCACCACCCCCATCCCCGCGGGGAAGAAGCAGAACCGGTTCCGACAGTCAGTGAAAGGGAGGAGAACCCTAGACTTTACTGGAAAATCCGAGTCTCTGGAGGCGGCGAGACCCCCCCCCCCTTTCAGGTGAAGTTTGATGGCAACCCCACCAAGCTGTCTTTCTTCCTTACCAATGCTAATAGCTATATGGAGGACTGGGAGCAGAGCTTTCGCTCCGAAAGGGGGAAAATCAATGCCATTGCCAATAAGCTAAAGGGGAGGGCAGCGGATTGGTACGTTCACCTGTGCCAAGCAGAGGCCCCAGAGCTGGAAGACTTCGAGGAGTTCCTGTGGGCGCTAAAACAACACTTCGAAGACCCTTTGGCACAGGAGAGGGCGAAACGGGCTCTGAAGAACCTTGCCCAAGGTTCACTGTCGGTGGCCGATTACGCGTTAGAATTCAAAGCACTGGCCGGAAAAGTTGAGGAGTGGTCCCAGTCCACCCTAGTGGAGATGTTTAAAGATGGGCTGGAAACTGAGGTTCTACGATGGGCTCTGGGGCGTGATGACCCAAAAACTTTGTATGGGTGGAACCAACTAGCAGGCAGTGCTGAGAACGCTCTGGAAACCTTTGCGCATCGCAAGGCAGTGAAACAAGGTAAAACCATCAAAAGCACCCGTGCCCCAACCTCTTCGGGAAGACCCAGCCAGCGTTCGTGGGAGGAGGAGAGAGAATGTCGCTTTGCCAAGGGGCAATGTCTGCGCTGTGGGAAGGAAGGACACCGAGCGGCGGCGTGCCCAAAAAGAAGAACCGAGGATCGCCCAGCTAAACCAGCCAGGAAATCGCCAACCCTACCGAGGAAGATGAAAGCCGCACTGGCCGAGGCAGAGCTCGAAGACGTCCCCTGCTTCGGAGAAGAGAGGGGACCGGAGCTCGAGGAGCCGGCGGGAAATGCCAGCCACCTGCTTTAAAGGGCGCCATGGGGCAGGTGGAAGAAGAAGGAGACGGGCGCGACCATGTTTCAGTGAGTGGGAATTTTCCTACCCTGACCGGTAGAGTAAAGTTGGGGTCTAGCACCAGAACTATAGAATTATGGGCCATGATCGATTCGGGGTGTTCTCGGTCCCTGATGCACCCTGACGTGGTAACTGCGTTGGAGTTACCCACGTTTCCTTTAAAACGGCCGATGATTTTTACCCAGTTGGATGGGACCACGGCAGGGGGGAAGCCAGTCACCCACTCTACAGGGATGGTTGCATTGCAAATGGGCAGCCATTGGGAAAAATTACTGTTTATTGTGGCACCAGTAGGGGGACCTTTGGTCATCTTGGGGATGCCCTGGTTTGTATGACAAAATCCCCTTATAAACTGGGTGCATAGAACAGTGACTTTCGCAGATGGATTTTATAAAGCCCCTGATAAAGACCAACTGGATGACAGCGAAGTGGGACGGGCAGCAACAACTTCTCTGCAGGTCCTCGAACCGCTGGAAGGGCTGCCGGAGCAATACCAGGACTTTGCAGATGTGTTTGGAGAAAAGGAGGCGGACCGGTTGCCGCCTCATTGCAAAACTGACTGTGCCATAGAATTTGTTCCTAATGTGAAATTGCCCAGCCCAAAAATTTATTCTATGACTCAGAAGGAGCTGGCAACACTATGAGAGTTCATTGACAAAAACCTAGCTAGAGGTTTCATTGAACCAGCCAGCTCTCCGGTGGGTGCACCTGTACTGTTTCGACCAAAGAAAGATGGCACTTTGAGACTGTGTGCAGATTTCCGTGGGCTCAATGCAGTATCAATATTAAATAAATATCCTTTGCCCCTAATAAAAGATATGTTATCACATCTGTCAAAGGGAAAAATATTCTCTAAGTTGGACTTGAGGGAAGCGTATTTCCGTATTCGTATACGGGAGGGGGATGAATGGAAAACTGCTTTTAATTGTCCGTTGGGGGCTTTTCAATACAAAGTGTTACCTTTTGGATTGGCGGGAGCGCCAGGGGTTTTTATGCAACTGATCAATGAGGTCTTGCATGACCACCTGTTTAAAGGGGTGTTGGTGTATTTGGATGATGTTTTAATATATACTGAAACTATGGAAGAACATGTTAACCTAGTCAGACAGGTATTGAGCAAACTGAGAAATGCTGAATTGTATGCTAAACTGTCTAAATGTGCATTTCATAAATCACAAATTGATTATTTGGGCTATAGAATTTCCGATAAAGGAATTGAAATGGATCCCGCTAAAATTGAAGCCATCTTGGCATGGGAGCCGCCACGCACGCGTAGGCAGCTACAAAGTCTCCTCGGATTCGCGAATTTTTACAGGCTGTTCATCCAGCGGTTCGCAGAAATAGCCCTCCCCCTCACTGAGCTACTTAAAGCAAAAGGTTTGGGGAATACACGGAGGGCGAAAAATCCGGGAGCGCTCCTAACATGGACGCCCGCATGCCAAGGGGCTTTTGAAACCCTCAAACAACTGTTTACGTCCGAACCTATTCTACAACATTCTGATCCTGACAAACCATTTGTAGTGCAGGTGAACGCTTCTGACTTCTCTATTGGAGCTCTGTTATTACAAACGGACAAGTGTGGACGGTTAAAGCCATGTGCCTACCTCTCCCGTAAATTTTCAGAGACAGAAAGGAGGTGGCACGTTTGGGAAAAGGAGGCTTTTGCAGTTAAAACTGCGTTGGAAAGTTGGCGTCACTTATTGGAGGGGGCTGCCCACCCTTTCGAGGTTTGGACTGATCATAAAAACCTTGAGGCATTAACTGCGTCTCGCAAACTCAACCCAAAACAAATTAGATGGGCTCAATTCTTCAGTCATTTTGACTTTAAACTGAAATTTATCCCGGGAAGGAAAAACTTTTTGGCTGATGCACTATCGCGCCAGCCTCAGGATGCCAGCGCTGTGCCCGATGTAGTGGGAACTCTATGGACAGAACCCCAAATGAGTCTGGCAGCTGTGACACGCAGCCAAACTCGTGCGCAGCAAACAGACGCTTCGATTTCGCCTCCCACAAAACGCTTGCCTGTTCCCTCAGACTTGCAACAACAGTTTCTTTCCGAACTGAAATCTGACACTTGGTTGCAAGCAAATCTCAACAATGTTACTTTTAAACAGGGTTTTGCATGGAAGCATGATCGTCTCTATGTGCCTGAGACTTTACGCAAAACCATCCTGTCACGATCCCATGATGACAAGATTGCAGGACATTTTGGGTTCTTAAAGACCCTGCACTTGGTTAGATGCCAATTTTGGTGGCCAGAACTCAGGTGCAACATTAAAGACTATGTTAAGTCCTGCCCAATATGTGCTGCTTCTAAACGGAAAATGGGAAAAACCCAGGGCTTGTTGCAACCTGTGGCTAAACCCTCCCGCCCCTGGGAGGAAATCTCTATGGACTTCATCATTGATTTACCTCCTAGCCAGAGGAAAACTGTAATTTGGGTGGTAAAGGATTTTTTCTCTAAACAAGCCCATTTCATCCCATGTAAGTCAATCCCATCTGCACAGCAGCTGGCCCACCTCTTCATTGTCCACGTGTACAAAATTCACGGATGCCCCTCCCGTTTGGTGACTGACAGGGGCACACAATTCACGTCCCGATTTTGGTGGGAATTCATGAAATTACTGGGCACTAAACAGGCATTGTCTACGGCGTCGCATCCGGAGACTGACGGAAATACGGAATCAGTTAATTCTACACTTGAACAATATTTATGTGCTTTTGTTAATTATCAACAAGATAATTGGGTTGATCTTCTACCTTTTGCTGAAGTGGCGTACAACAATGTCGTTCATCAAAGCACTGGCCAAGTGCCTTTCCATACCGTATTTGGGCGTGACTTTGTTCCTATCCCAGAGCTACCTCACCCAACATCCCCTCCCTCTTCACCTGCTGATTGGGCTGCACACCTCGGAGACTCCTGGCTGAAAATACAACAAGCGCTCACAGATGCCCAAGCCGCTTACAAACGGTCACCCACACCACCTTTTCAAGTCGGTGATAAAGTCTATCTTTCCACCAAATTCATTAAGTCCACGCAGCCTTCCAAAAAGTTGGCACCTAAGTTTATTGGTCCTTTTCCTATCGTTGCTCAAATTAATCCTGTTACTTTTAAATTAGATTTACCTACGAATCTTAAACGTTTGCACCCTGTGTTTCATTGCAGCCTCCTTAAGTCTTTCAACGAATCCACCCGCTGGCATCCACAACCTTCCCCTCCTCCACCTATCATGATTGATGGTCAACAACACTTTGAAGTCAGAGAAATCCTTGATTCCCGACGATGTCGTTCTGTTTTACAATACCTTGTTTGCTGGAAGCATTTCCCCCATCCTCAATGGGTTGCCGCCCACGACGTTAACTCCCCTATTTTAGTTACCCATTTCCATGCTACGTATCCTGCTAAGCCTGCGCCTTAATTTTGTTTTTTTCCTAAAGGGGGGCGGTATGTCATGTTCACCGTTCCAATGTTTGATATACATCGTAACGTTTCTCATGTCATGTTTTCTGATCCGTGTCTATCAGTCACAGGGTGGGGACTTTCAGCCCTGCCGGGTTGTTATCTCTGTGCTGTTGCTCTGAAAGAATGTATGTTTGGGTTATGATATGTATTCAAGGTTGCTTTCCCAGGCCGATCTGTGACGCTAGCCAGCACGTGGGGGTGGTGGTTACGCTACTGGGGTGAGGGGCGGGATCGGGTTAGAGGCGAGGGTTTTTAGTTTGTATTTGGCGCGCTTTTGCCTATTCTCAGCTTTCTTTGTATATGCACACTATTCTTTCAATAAACCAGTTTTATTCAGAAACTGCTAGTAAGACTGAGTCTGTTGGGATAGGCAATCACTACACTGAAAAAAATGTTATGATGTTTTGGACATGAGTTTGCCATATGAAAAAGAACTGTTACATGTCTTGAATTTGGAACACTGTAAGACGCTTGAAGTTCAGAGGATTAAGTTCTGGAAAACTGCCAGGCCACCTCTGGAATGCCTGGACTGATATGGTATGGAGGACAAATCAAACATTCCTGAATTCCACAAATTATTGGGTCCTTGAAACAGTAGATGTTGCTCATCTCTTTTTAGGAGGACTGGGTTAGCTTTACTGAAGAGATCTATCTTCTGCTCTCAACAGTACCACAGATCTGGTCCTTGATTTGCTACATGGGAGACCAGCCAAAGAAGTTTGTTAATATCATCTATAAAGTTTGTGCAATGACAGAATTACACAACCATAATTTCCTGACTAAAAATACACCAGCAGTATATATTATTTTGAGAATTTAATCTTGAATTTGTCTTTTAGATTGAATAGCACACCTGGGGTTTATACAAGACTTCAGCTGCTTGTGTTATCAAAAATATTCCATAAAATAATACTTTGCCCAGGAATATAGGGGAGCTCAATTTACTAGACCACGAGGCAACAGACTGCATGGAAAAGACCAAATTCCACCATGACTTAAGTCATTTGTGTAATGACATCATTACGCAAATGATATCATTTGTATCAGTTTACATCATTTGCTTAATGACATCATTATGAAGCTGACTTAATTTACATCACTTGTGTATTTATGTCACCACACAAATAGCACAAAATGAGGTGGATGGCAAAAAAATGCTCCAATGATATATAGCACTTCTTGATTTAATGGAAAATCGGGAATAATGGATACTTTCCCCCCTGCATTTGGTTCATTATATCACTGCATACCTTTATTTATAAAGCAATATCACTATATGATATACTTCATACAATATTTATTTATTTATTTCCTATCCTGCCTTTATTATTTTTATAAATAATTCAAGGCAGTGAACATATCAAATACTCCTTCCTCCTCCTATTTTCCCTACAGCAACAACCCTGTGAGGTGAGTTGGGCTGATCACAAGCAAACAAAATATTTCTCTGCTCCAAGGATATCTAAATGACACAGGTATGGGATCAAAAAAAGAGGAATGAAAGACAAAATAATCAAGGATGCTGAGGAGTGAAGGCATTTTAAAGCTCTATCAGTGTCAGAGAATTAAATTTACATCTCTTTTATGCATATATTAGAAGCATGTATATTGTTTTCCCTTAAAATATCACTTTGGCACCCCTGTAGGGGAAAGCTTCATTCTGATCTAATAACACAGAAACATATTTTAGAAATAAATGCAACTCCAAACTGAGGAATATCTTACGCTTTTTAATCTTAAAACCTTCCTTCCCCTCATGTCCCCAAGAGTCCCAAATGTTGCTACATGAAAGATTTCAAGAAGTTTCACGTAAATTTGCATGTATCAAAATTAAAACAGACGTCTCTATGTTATTATTTTACTGTTGTTGTATTGTTCTTAGATACAAGGAGTTCCCCAAACTGATCCTGGTTACATACACATCCTCTTCCAGCTGCTTCTCTGCACAAAGCAAGCCTCTGTCCATGGCAGAAGCCAAACATACTTTGGCACCATGGAAACATGGTAAGGCCCCATGCAGCTAGAGCCTTATGGCAAAGCAAAGGATAAGAAGCACATCAAGAACCAAGTGAAAAGCTTATCTAATTGGCCCATATGTTTCCAGCTGTTTATTGCTTTAAGGTGAAGCCATGTCTTTATTACAATGGTCTGTTTTGACCAGTGGCTTCCAAATTGGTTCTGTTGCCACTAAATGTACCCCAAATGTGCCTGACCTACAAGCATGTTGTTATTGATTTAAAACCAAAAATTACTAGCAAAATACATGGATCTAGCTGCCCAGAGTCACTTGCTGAGATGGGTGGCTATAGAAATCAAATAAATAAAAAAATAAAAATAAATCTCTGTACTGATAACTAACTGCCATTTAGTGAACCTTTGCTAGTACTATTTTAAAGAGAGGACATATTTGGATGAGATATGCTGTAAATTTGACTTACTGATGAATTCTTCCCCTCCATCACTGATTCCTCTCCTGGAGGAAAGTATAGTACCTCCAGGTGTAAATATCCAAAAAGTATCCCTCTAGTTTATTTTATGTTTTGGGAAACTCCCTGGTTACTTGTACTGGGTAGAATCCTACAGACATTGTGGTAAGCTTTAAAAAAAAATGGTGCATCCTAGCTGTGCTGCTCTTGACAGGAGCCATAAGGCAGGGTTACATGCTTCTGGAGAAAAAAGATTATTATAGTTCATTGTGTCATCTGAATACGCTCAGATTGTTTGAAATCTGATGAATGTATAAAGCTGTGCAAATGGAATAGCTTCCTGACATTAACTAATGGCAAAAGAAAATGCATCTTAATCCACCACAGGTGCACTTCACCCATCTCTTATAATAAATATGCTTCCTTCTGCAATGCAGGATTAATGAAGCAATAGTTGAACGTTTTTCTTATCTGCCTATCCAAATGCCAAAAATAGCTGATTTATCTAATCTCTCTCTGTAATAATGAAGTAGAGATCATCACGATACCATGCTTTTCCTGACACATAAGCAATTGATATTTTACAGGGAAAGTGTATGTACAATATCATGGTTCAGCTAAATCTGCTTTAACCTTTCCAGGAAAGGGTTGAGGCTGAAACAGAGGTCTCATATTCTTTTCTTCATCCTTTGTCTCTTTTCTATATTTCTGAAAAGTCTGCAAACTTCATATTACTATCAGACAATACCAATATTATAACCTAATCCAACCATCTGAGTCATGTTGCAGAAGTGGAAAACTAATTCATGTATGCTTCAGAGGCAAATAGGTCCTTGGGAAATACAACTGCTAAAATGTTGGACAGCGATTGCCAGTCAGTAGACGTACTTCTGAAGGAAATGGGACAATGTTTTATTCGATCTGTTCACCAGCTTGTCACTTAGCTTATGTTTAACATAAAGTAGCAGTTAACCAACCAATCATGTCTTTCTAATGAGGATGTCTGCGTAGTACCTACTCACAAAACATAGATGAACTACAATCACTCATTACATTCTAGAAACGCATTAACTAAATGTAATGCATAAATCAACCTTGAGAGTTCTACCCACGATATTTCTTTTATAATTCTACCGTGCTTATTGATCCTATACAACTAATAAACACAGGCTTACCGTCCTCCAATGACATCAAAGAGGTGCTGCCAGCGGTCATTAATTTTGTTGAGTTTCTCTTCAATTTCAGCCCCTCTGCTTTTGCTGCTAGATTTGATCAGCTGGTCACCCATTTCCTTGAAGTGAACTAATTGGCTTTCATTAAACAGATTGATTTCCTCCATGTAATCCTAAGCAAGAGGATTTCAAACTTTGAAATTAACCAATTTTGCATGAAATGAAAAAGGTAGAAACATACAGAAAGAAGCTTAAATGTAGGTTTCCATTATTTCTACAGTGAAACAACAGAATAGTTGGTTACATTTAAAATAACCAGCTCTTATTTTATCTCTAAACCTCAGCCAAACATGGATTGCATTTTTCTTCTCCCATTTTGTTTGTTAATGCTTCCCTTTCAGTGGATGAGAATATGAGAATTCGTTTAAAAAAATGTTATGCTTTTCATTATTCTTCTCTCTGCTATCATCTCTTTAGAAAACAACCTGTCACTACTAACAGAGCACAGCATACAGTGAAGGATTTCTATACAACCAATTGCAATAGAGTGAAAAGGGAACCTACCCACCCATGTTTGGAAGAAACAGAATTTTACCTGCAAAACTATTTTTGATTTGTCCTATCCTGGACTTACAAACCATGTTTGTGTGTGTGTGTGTGGTAGGGGGTAAATTTATTTTTATAATTATGCAAATTACTTCTCCAAAGTTACTAGTTATCAGATATTTTTTATTAGCTCACATATATTTGAGAGCCCAAGTAGATGGCAGCATCTGCTCAATGGTGGCTGACCTGGAAAAGCTAAGCAGACTAAGACCTGATTAATACTTGGGCTCATACACATCCACTTCTGTAATTACTTCTATAAAGTTCTGTACACCCCATATAGAAGGGTCTTCTCCCTAGCCTGTATAGACGCTTTCCCTAATAGGGTGACAGCTGGTCGATATGCTAACCTTCCATATGAAGATCGAGTATGTATTTGCTCAAACATACAGGTTGAGTCTGTTTCATGCATCCTCTTAAAGTGCCCACTGTACTGTCATTGGTGATCAGAGCTAATACACCTGTTCTTGAATCTGATAAACTTCACTCATGAGGAAACTCAGGCATTCTTACTAAATGATCAATACCCAGGTGTTCAAAGGCAGTAGCAAAATGTATAGCCTTAGCTTATAGAAACAGTTTTCTATAAGCCTTCAATGAATTGTTAATTTATAAGGCTGCTTCTTCTGACAAATGTATGAATTGTTATGTATGCATGTACTAATGGTGTGCTGTGTTTTAAATTTTGTGACTTGGTCTTGGACTGTAAATGAATAAGCATTGGCAAGGAGGCTGTCTGAATGAGCCCCTTGAATCCTAATGCTGCTTGGTAGACAGGGAAGTTGAAAAAAATGTCCTGTAAGAAGTCAACGGCGAACAACTTTTATACTTTTGCCAAGGAAATTACACAGACATGTCCGTGAAATTACCAGGAGTTGAGCTTGACTCAAACGAGGCATTGCCTTAAATATTAGAGAAGGACAAAGAGACTTTGAGAATTGCCTTTAAATAATTGCTCTACAATCTGCCTACTGAGCACAGGGAAAGAAAAGAAACATGACCATTATTATCACCTCTGTTGAAAAACTGCCTTTGGCCTTCTGGCTACTGTAAGCAAACAGCTGATCATTCTGTCACTGTTTCTCCCAGATGATTGTTACACAAAGTTGAAGAAAAAAAAATTAAGCTTGCATTCTTCCTTCTCCCATCCTCTTTTTTCCTTGTGCATCACACCTTTTCAATTGTACACTTAAGGGCTGGGGCTGTCATATTACTAAACTTTGTAAGCTTCTGAGAGTGCTTTTTTTTTTTTTTACTGAAGGGTGAAGTAATAATAATTTAAATAATAAATAATCACCACAGAAGACTAAGGAATTATTTATTTTGCAGTTATGGGAAAAGCAGAAGATTATGTCAAAATGTTTTAAGTTAATTCTTATTGATCTCTCCTGAAACTTCCTTACTGCAAGCATACCTAAGCAAGAATAAACATCTGTGTATATCGTTAGTACAAGCTCAAGTGAGGAGAAAAAGTCTAACAAAAGTTTCCTCACCTTTTGCAACTTCTCTATCACGCCTTCAATACCGGTATCTGCTGACTGAAGTACCTTTCCTTCCATCTGCACCAGCCAAGCACAGAGCTTTTTATTTTTTTCATTGAACACTATCCAGGCATTGAGTCGGCCCTCTATGTCTTGCTTGCACAGGGAAACCTACGGAGGAAGATAAAGATGACAAGCGTCTACTAAATTTTGGGAGGAGCCGAAGTTTGCTGATGCAATCCAGGAGCAGGTATAAAGATACATTTTATTTTCTTCCAGCAGATTTCACTGCAAAATCCTATAGCATTCTCAAGCAATTCCTCCACTTCCAGAGATTTTTTTCCCATTTTTGGATGGAGGTGGAAGCACTACTCCACTGACACACCAAAGAGGTGTAAAGCTCATCCAGAAAACACCAGATTATCTCATTTGTCAGTCCATTTAACTGGCAAAATTGAGTACTATGCCTATGTATAGGAGACATATTTGAGTTCTTAAGTATATGGAAATATTGAGGACATATGTTAGCTGTGTTCAAACATAACGTTGTCCTAGATTTTTAAAGACCTAAGACACAGTATAAGACAGAGTAATGTGCTTCATGTGCGGCACTAAACAAAACGGTGAGTTCACATATCATGGTAAACCAAAAATGTATGCCTTATTGTTGTATGTGAACAAAGCCATAAAACATGCAACCTGTAGCTTGTGCTTAACATGGTTTGAATTTCAGATAGATAACAGACAAGCTACTGTATGTTACATAGATAGCTACATATCTTTATTATGGCCGCAGACCAGAAACAAGCTACATTTAAAGAGCTAATCATCTGCTTTTACTTTCCGTCTTCTCAGCATTCAGGAATGTAAGTTCACTTGTTGTTGTTTATTGGTTTAGTCGCTTCCAACTCTTCGTGACTTCATGGACCAGCCCACGCCAGAGCTCCCTGTCGGTCGTCAACACCCCCAGCTCCCCCAGGGACGAGTCCGTCACCTCTAGAATATCATCCATCCACCTTGCCCTTGGTCAGCCCTCTTCCTTTTGCCTTCCACTCTCCCTAGCATCAGCATTTTCTCCAGGGTGTCCTGTCTTCTCATTATGTGGCCAAAGTATTTCAGTTTTGCCTTTAATATCATTCCCTCAAGTGAGCAGTCTGGCTTGATTTCCTGGAGGATGGACTGGTTTGATCTTCTTGCAGTCCAAGGCACTCTCAGAATTTTCCTCCAACACCACAGTTCCAAAGCATCGATCTTCCTTTGCTCAGCCTTCCTTATGGTCCAGCTCTTGCAGCCATATGTTACTACGGGGAACACCATTGCTTTAACTATGTGGACCTTTCTTGTCAGTGTGATGTCTCTGCTCTTAACTATTTTATTGAGATTTGTCATTGCTCTTCTCCCAAGGATTAAGCGTCTTCTGATTTCCTGACTGCAGTCAGCATCTGCAGTAATCTTCGCACCTAGAAATACAAAGTCTTTCACTGCTTCTACATTTCCTCCCTCTATTTGCCAGTTATCAATCAAGCTGGTTGCCATAATCTTGGTTTTTCTGAGGTTTAGCTGCAAGCCAGCTTTTGCACTTTCTTCTTTCACCTTCATCATAAGGCTCCTCAGTTCCTCTTCGCTTTCAGCCATCAAAGTGGTACCATCTGCATATCTGACATGGTTAATGTTTCTTTCAATGATTTTAACTCCAGCCTTGGATTCCTCAAGCCCAGCATGTTGCATGATGTGTTCTGTGTACAAGTTGAATAGGTAGGGTGAGAGTATACAGCCCTGCCGTACTCCTTTCCCAATCTTAAACCAGTCCGTTGTTCCGTGGTCTGTTCTTACTGTTGCTACTTGGTCGTTATACAGATTGTTCAGGAGGTAGACAAGATGACTTGGTATCTCCATACCACTACGAGCTTGCCACGATTTGTTATTGTCCACACAGTCAAAGGCTTTAGAATAGTCAATAAAACAGAAATAGATGTTTTTCTGAAACTCCCTGGCTTTTTCCATTATCCAGCGGATATTGGCAATTTGCTCCCTAGTTCCTCTGCCTTTTCTAAACCCAGCTTGTACATCTGGCAATTCTTGCTCCATGAATTGCTGAAGTCTGCCTTGCAGGATCTTGAGCATTACCTTACTGGCATGTGAAATGAGTGCCACTGTTCGATAGTTTGAACATTCTTTAGTGTTTCCCTTTTTTGGTATGGGGATCTAAGTTGATTTTTCCAGTCTGATGGCCATTCTTGTGTTTTCCAAATTTGCTGGCATATAGCATGCATTACCTTGACAGCATCACCTTGCAAGATTTTGAACAGTTCAGCTGGGATGCCGTCGTCTCCTGCTGCCTTGTTATTAGCAATGCTTCTTAAGGCCCACTCAACCTCACTCTTCAGGATGTCTGGCTCTAGCTCCCTGACCACACCGTCAAAGCTATCCCCTATATTGTTATCCTTCCTATACAGGTCTTCTGTATATTCTTGCCACCTTTTCTTGATCTCTTCTTCTTCTGTTAGGTCCTTGCCCTCTTTGTTTTTGATCATACCCATTTTGGCCTGGGTGGGACGCGGTGGCGCTGTGGGTTAAACCGCTGAGCTGTCGATCGGAAGGTCGGCGGTTCGAAACCGCGCGGCGGGGTGAGCTCCCGTTGTTAATCCCAGCTCCTGCTCACCTAGCAGTTCGAAAACATGCAAATGTGAGTAGATCAATAGGTACCGCTTCGGCGGGAAGGTAACGGCGTTCCGAGTCGTCATGCTGGCCACATGACCCGGAAGTGTCTATGACAACGCCGGCTCCAAGGCTTAGAAACGGAGATGAGCACCGCCCCCTAGAGTCGGACTCGACTGGACTTTACGTCAAGGGAAACCTTTACCTTTACTATTTTGGCCTGGAATTTACCTCTGATGTTTCTAATTTTCTGGAAGAGGTCTCTTGTCCCTCCTATTCTATTGTCTTCTTCCACTTCTACGCATTGCTTGTTTAAAAATAATTCCTTATCTCTTCTGGCTAACCTCTGGAACTTTGCATTTAATTCGGCATATCTCCCCCTATCACTGTTGCCTTTTGCTTTCCTTCTTTCTTGGGCTACTTCTAGTGTCTCAGCAGACAGCCATTTTGCCTTCTTGGTTTTCTCTTTCTTTGGGATGGATGTATTTTGTTGCCGCCTCCTGAACAATGTTGCAAACTTCTGTCCAGAGTTCTTCTGGGACCCTATCTACTACGTCCAGTCCCTTAAATAGATTCTTCACCTCCACTGCATATTCCTTAGGAATATTAGTGAGCTCATATCTAGCTGATCTGTGGGTCTTCCCTAATCTCTTTAGTCTGATCCTCAATTGTGCAATAAGAAGTTCGTGATCAGAACTACAGTCAGCTCCAGGTCTTGTTTTTACCGACTGTATAGATGTCCGCCACCTTTGGCTGCAAAGGATGAAGTCAACCTGATTTCGGTGTTGTCCATCTGGGGAAGTCCATGTATAAAGCCGTCTCTTAGGTTGCTGGAAGAGAGTGTTTGTTATGCATAGTGAGTTGTCTTGGCAAAATTTTATCAGCCTATGTCCTGCTTCGTTTTGTTCTCCCAGGCCATGCTTACCTGTAATTCCAGGTGTCAATTGACTGCCCACCTTAGCATTCCAGTCTCCCATGATGAAAATAACATCTCTTTTAGGCGTGTTGTCCAGTAGGTGCTGCAGATCCTCATAGAACTGCTCTACTTCAGCTTCTTCAGCATCTGTGGTTGGGGCGTATATTTGGATCACTGTGATGTTAGATGGCTTGTCCAAGCACTGCTTTAGCCACTTTACTATTAATTATGAAGGCTACTCCATTTCTTCTGTGGTCCTCTTGTCCACAGTAGTAGATCTGGTGATCATTTGATGTGAAGTGGCCCATTCCGGTCCATTTCAGTTCACTGATGCCCAAAATGTCTATCTTTAATCTTGACATCTCACCAATAACCACATCCAATTTGCCCTGCCTCATAGATCTTACATTCCAGGTTCCAGTGGTGTGTTGATCCTTAGAACACAGATTCACCGTTCACCACCAGCACCGTCGGCTGCTAGCCGTCCTTTCGGCTTTGAGCTAGCTGTGTCATCACGTCTGGGGCTAGTTGAACTCCTCCTCTGTTCCTCCCCAGTAGCATTTGACCATCTTCCGACCTGGGGTCTCATCTTCCGATGGTATACCGACATATCTCTGGTTGTACTGATCCATTTAGTTTTCACGGCAAGAATACTGGGGTGGGTTGCCATTACCTTCCCCAGGGATCGCATTTAGTCTGACCTCTCTGTCATGACCTTCCCGTCTTGGGTGGCCCTTCACGGTTTAGCTCATGGCATCACTGAGGTGCTCAAGCTCCAGCACCACGACAAGGTAACGATCCTTTGCTGAAAAAGTTCACTTGTACAATGTTTAAAATTTTGCGGTAAGGGCTTTATGAGGGCTTGTCAATTGGAATATCTTGTTATTTCTAAAATGCCCAATAACTCAGCAGTGTAACTTTAAAACATTAAGTACAAAATAAAATAAAATGTAATCCGTATTAATACTATATATAATAATAATGGTAGAAATAAGAGTGATAGTGATGATCGTCAACAGCAGATAAAGTTACCTGCTTTTAAGCTTTGCCAATATATGGAAGGGTACTGTATTTCTGGAGCAACAGTTTTGGCATTTGCATCTGTATATGTTAATGAGCACATGCAAGATTTAAACTATCTTTAATTCTCTTTTGTCTGCAGCAACCTATACACTACTCTGTACTGCTCCCTACTGCGTTGGCATGCTAAAACCCTGCCCTTGGTAGTCCCCCCTCCTTGCTCCAGACAGTCCGTCTGCTCTGTTTTCCTCTTTGTTTCAGCAGAAGCATCTGGCTGGTTAATTCAGAGGGGCTCTAGGGCAGCCGCACTGCCTTGCTTTTAAACTAGGTAGGGGATGGGCTTTCCCATCAATTGTTTTCAAACGATATGCTTCTGTTGGAGATTCCAACTTAGGGTTAGGGATATCCCTAGGAAAGAAAGTGAGGCATGCTAATTGTCAATTTTTTGCACCTAAAACATTGTATGGCTAAAGTTAGTTTAGCCAGCTTAGGTTGAGAGACTAATGCACTTTTTATTTAGTAGTGTCTTGATTTCAGGCCAATCACAATATAAATTTGGGAATCAGACTTGGATTCTAACTTTTGCCATTAATCCACTGAATATTCATGCAGCATGCTAAGCTAGAATTAGTTCTAAGTATGATCACCAAGCTCCCCTTATCCCACAGATGAGCAAGTTAACTACTGGCAGACAGCTTTATATAACATGCAGAGTCCAATATTTATTTTATTATTAAATTTATACACCACCCATCTCACTATAAAAGTGATTCTGGGTAGCTTACAAATAAAAAAATATAAAACCATTATACAAATAGAAGAAGTACAAATAATAGAAGATAAAAGAGGGAAACTAAAAGGCAGAGAGAGAGTCTTAAGCCAACGATCACCCACAGGGCTGCCTATCACTCTTGGACTCCCAAGCTAGTTGGCAGGTCTTGACGTTCTTCCTGATATGCTGGACTATGATTGAGATTAAGTTGTAACATCCCATGGTTACTAAAGTCCTTCCTCCTTAACCATAATCAGACCCATGATTTGGACAGTCCCATTAAGCAAAACCATTTGACGGACAACATATGAAGCCAAATCATGGCATTGTTTAGTTTAGCATGTGCAAAAGTAGACCATATCTGGCCTTGGGCCAACAACAGTTTCTCACTTTTGAGTCAATTTCCTTTATAGTGTGCAAACTGACAACAGATATTTAGTCTAGAACACTGTTTCTCAACCTTGGCAACTTGAAGATGGGTGGACTTCCTCTCAGGATTCCCCAGCCAGCAAGGGGAATTCTGGGAGTTGAAGTCCACGCATGTTCAAGTTGCCAAGGTTGAGAAACATTGGTTTAGAATCTAAAACAAAGAATGGTAAATAACAGCAGGCAGGGTTAGATTAAGAACGGCTAAGATTTATACATATTAAAGTTAGTAAACTGGTTCATGTTATATTTGGATATGAAAAAAGGAACCTAGAAAGGTCTTGCTGACCAGTAGGAAACACCCCCAGCTAAACATATTATGATTGTAGCCATGCAGTTAAATTCAACATATTTATTCAAAGAAAGGCCTACTTTATTTTAAATGTATTCAAAGAAAGGCCTACTTTATTTTAAATGTATACAGTTTATATTTCAAGGGAGATTTTAAAAAGTTAAAATGCAACTAAACGAACAACAAAATAGTAATATTAGCAGCAAGGAGACACTACTGAGGAGGGAATTCCACAAATGGAATGCCGATGCCTCACACTAGAACCCGGGGGATGATCTCTGAAAATTACTTTAACACTGTATAAGCAGCCTGTATAGCATTGCATCCCTGACCTCTGAGAAATGTAATGCACAACTGTGAGGTGCGTAAGATTTAAGAACAGAAGAAATTGTGTGATCATCCCAAATGTTTCAAACCTCCATCTACAGTATGCAGAGTAAACTCAAGTTTGAGAAGTTTCAAAGAGATGTGCCTTTAAAAACATGAAGAAAACTATGCAGAGAAAAATATAAGGAATAACTATCTACTGTACTCTCACACCTTTGTCCTTCTGCTCTGGGCCATTTCAGATCATACATAACACTTCGAACAAAGACATGCAGTGACTGTTGGTCTACTTCCAGAACACCATCTGTTTCTGCCAGAATTTTCTCTGAAGCACCCTGTTGCTGAAAACTTTTAAAACTTGGGGGAACACAGTGGCCACAAATGAAGAAAATGGCAGGAGTTTTTTTTCCTCACAACCACAAAAAACTATATTTGCAAACAGCATTGTTTAGAAAAAAACAGGGCTTTAAATCCCTCAAGCTTATCTTGTGCTTCTTTATGCAAAACTGGAGAGTCCACAAGGCTTCCTTGCTTCACCTTGTTAAAACCCAATCACAAACAGCAGCATACCCACATAAGCTACTTACTCTGAGACAGAGTTCTTCCCACTGGCTGTGCAAATGTTCAACTTGCTCTTTCAGCACCATCACACCTTCTTCAAGGATAAAGTGAGCCAGTTCCACCTTTTTGGCATCAAGTTCTTTTGCATTTTGGCTCCAGTTGGCGAGTGACTTCTCCAGTTCCTGCATGGAAACACCAAGGGGGAAACAACAGCCCTTTCAGAGCAAGCTCCTGGTAGGGGATGTGGAGCGTGTGTGCATGCCTGCCTGCATTCCCTTTTCTCCAAACCTTTTGGTTAATCCTATGATTGGCCTGCAGAAGGGGGAGGTGAAAGGAGGGAAGCAATTTGCATATATTGTATATATAAGTGGGCAGAACCTTTTGTGCTGGGATCTTGACTTTTTTTTCCAGTCTGTTGCTGCTTAAAATTAAGGTAGCTGGAGAAAAGAGGAAATCGGTCATTTTCCAATATTGAGCAACACAAAGAGTTCCCCTGAGCACCTCAAACTCTTGAAATAAATGTATAGTTCTATAAAGCTTTATTTAAGATGCAGCATGACATCTGCTTTTGACTATTCTTTTTTCTTCTAGAAGAGATTTAACAGAGCTACTCTTCTGGCATTTAAAAATAAGGGAGTTTGTTTATTTGGAATAAAATTCACCAGGATTAATAATTCTTGCTCCCAAGTAAATGTGTATAAGTCTGAAAAAAGCCTGGGTAAAATTATTTGAAATGCAGCCAATTGAATTCAGGGGGATTAATTTCCAAACAAATCTAGCTACCTAGCTGATGGTTGCACAATTGCTTTTGCACCACTACTGAGTGAGTCTCATTTCACATAATTCACTAACACCAAAAGGAACAGCTCTCACCATTTAACTAAGTAGCAACTTAAAGTGTTTCCTGTCAATTTTTTAAAAAGTGCTATATCACGTTCATTATTTTTGAATTAATAATAGTGACTGCAGGTAAGCTTTTTAAGCCTCAGGGACCAGAAACCTCAGGGGCTGAAATCTCTGTAGAGGCAGATAACCTGATCTTCTCTCTTCAATACATCTGCTTGCCTCTGAGGTGAAGAATTGTATCTGTTTGGAGATAAGGTTCCCATTACTTCCCCATTCATTTCAGAACTGTTCCATTTGCACCAGTCCAGAATCCTAGTTCAATTTTGAATTTGTTTTAGAACATCAAGATTTGTTGTGCAGGTATACCTTGAATTAGTCAGTGAAAAACATTAAAACTGATGTTCCTCAAAGCACCTGAGGCCTGGGCTTTCCTAGAAAACAGCTAAAATCATTAATCCATCACACTTAAACCTAGACTTGGGAAATAATTAGAATCTCTGCATTTTTCATACCTTAACATGTTCCATGGTTGCCTGCAATGCATCATGCTCTGCAGGGAGAGGTTTGTTGATTCTTCCTTTGAGCTCTAGTAAAACATGGCCCAGATCCTTGACTTGCCTTTCACAGTTTTCCCAGGTCTGTAATTTCAAAGAAGAAAACTAAAATGAATTCACGATGAGCAATAAATATTGCTTAACATGTAGAGGCATTGCTGATATCCGGTAACCTCCAATACATGTTGGGTTCTCCTTATAACACAGAAGAAGAAAAATGGTATCCACAAAGATTCTTTGCCTCTTACTATCTACCTACAGCTAATGTAAGCATTCTGACATAATTTTTGCACTGATTTGCAAATAGGCTATTCTTTGAGACATCTATTAAAAAAACTTCATAACGAAAGAGGAATTGTATGGTGGATCTAGTTATCAAGGGAGGTATGCAACTGCCATTCACTGGATGTGTACAAGTAGAGGCTAGACATCCAAATGCTTTTATTTGGATTTCTACACACAACAAGAGGCAAACTCATTGGCTTAAATGGTCCCTTACGACTCTATGACCTCAAGAATGAGCAAAACAAGAGCAATTCAGATGCAGAACTTCTTTTTTGCCTCAAAAGCAAACAATATTTAAACAACCAGAAAAGCAATAGCTAGACACAACAGCAACACCCAGTGTTACCAATCCAATAGTATCCTTCTCCAATCCCAGAGGATCTTTGAGAGAATCACAGCCTGTGCCGACTATGATTAAGCACTTACTGTACAGCGTTTACAAATTAAAATAGGACCCCAAGATACCATACAGCAATGATACAGAATCAAATTCATATTTAAAGCAAAAAAAATCATTAAACACCCCAACAAATCAATTTCCTTACCTCTGCCCTATAGAAAAACACCCCCCAAATAATTAACAGCAAATGCATAAGAAGCAAGGGAACACAATTCAATAATAAGGCATATACTACATATGCAAAAGAGTCCAAGTTCAGTCTCTAGCAGCTATAAGTCCAAGAACTGGGTAGCAAGAGATAGAAACAAGCCCTGAGCTGCCACTCATTTGCAGTTCATATGCCACTCTTTTCTGGATTGGAGTGGCATATGAACTGCAGTAAGTAAATAGATAAAACAATTTTCCACAAACGGCAAATACACACAAAAAGAAGAACTCTAGACTCGGTTTATTATAGAATAAAGATAACTGATTTATGCAAGATACCTGTATGGTGCCCTGAAACTGCCTGGTAATCTTCTCCAGCTGAAGTTGTGTGTTGTCCCAGCTATCCTGCAACTGACTCATCTCCAGCTGTATGGCAGCCTTTGCTTCAGGGGCTACCACGCCAAGTAACTTTTCCCCAGTATCCAAGATTAAAGAATATCTGGTTTGCCACCTCTTCTGAAGTATTTCCTTATTCTACCAAGAAAGCAAACAAACCAAGATCACATCAAAGATAAATTATTGTTACAGGTAAAAGATCAGCATGTAGAATATTGAAAGGACACACACAGAGATACACAAGAATATCTACAAACTATTTGAAAAAAAAAATCCCCTTAAGAATTACTTGAACAATTTTAGTAGAAAATATACCTTTTCACATTAGTATGGAATTTACGGAATTACTGCCATGTCTGTTGTGGCCTTGGGGGAATGAAAGTAATAAAAATATTTTTAAAATGCAGTCCTTGGCCAAAAAAATGGTTAGCTAGCTCTGGTTAGCATTATGCCTGAATGAGAGTCCACACTGATCCTCCCAGGAATCTATTATCACAATTTCACAGGTGGGAGAAGGAAGCTGAGATGACAGCTGCTGATGTAAGGCTCTTATAGTGGTATAGCCAAATCTTTAAACCCATGTCTAAGGATGTATTACCCCAATAATGTATAATCTTGGGGGCAAGAGATTCAATATATAATATGGGATGATAAGCACACTTCACACAAACACTAAATTCGTTTTTTGTTTTAAAAACAAATAGGTTTTTAATTAGTATGCCATTTAAATTTTCCAGACACATGCTATTGCAGTCTTTTACTGGCTTCTCTGATTATAGTGAATGGGAGGCCTAACCTTGAACTTCTGTTCCAGGTTCCTAATTTGGTGCAAGCCATATTTGTCCTGGCTCTTCACAGCAGCTATGTAGTTGTTTGTGTCCATGAGAAATTTTGTGAGATCTTGCAGTAAGGTTGTGAATTTTTGCCACTGCTTTACAAGGCTGTCGATGTCACTCTTCTTCCGATGAACCATCCGCACTACACTCTGCCACTGCTCCTTCAGCAGTGTGAGCCTGGAGATAAACTCAGTCCTGAAGCAACCAGAGTGATGTGTTAATACAGTATTATGTGCCACCATCGCTTTGTGAACATATGGCTTTGGATTCAGGGTGCTATTTAGCAGGTACCCTATGTCACTATATCATATGGCCACCTGAGAGTGCTGTATCCCCTCCATGTTGCTGAACACTAAACTTGTGTATGCATAGATATGGAGGCTGAAACTGTATCACGTATATTACTAAAATGGCCACCTTACACACAATGGCAGACAGAACTTATACTATCTATTCTTAGAAAACTTGGTTCTTTTATGACCATGAGGTAACCATTTTCCTTCTTCATGACCAATTTTTAGAAGAAGGTTGTAAATTTTGTATCAATAGCTCCAGCTTATAGAAGCTGTTTAATGCCCTCTTATTACTAATAGTTTCAGGCCTGTGTTACACACACACACACACACTGTGTATTTCATGTATTTTTAATTATTGGTCTTGGACTGTAAATAAACCGAACCGAACTGACTTAATGATTTGTCAGCAGGAATGGAGGCAGTGTTATTTTTAAAATATAAAACTTCAGGCATAGACAACCAAGTGTCCTCCAGATGTTTTGGATTTCAGCTCCTGTACGTACACTAAAGCTTATGAAATTTGTTATCTACAGTAGGAAAGCTGACTTTCCTACCTCATTATAATAGGGAAGTGCTGCTAAAAGCTATGCTACAATTATGTTGATTTATAGAAATATCATAAAGGATCTGTCAGCTATTTGGAAATTCTGGGCATTGCAGCCCTGACAATCTGAAGTGAACTATTTTGGAAAAGGCTGATTAAGTTTAATGTGTATAAATTTGCAGAAGCAGAGTCACCCATTCTAAAAGTTTGAATTCAGTGAGTCTTGCATCTAGGTAAGCCAGTAGGTAATTAAGACCTGAGACAATAGAATAATGCAGAACAACAACGAAGAACAGAAGATGCTCGGTGTGCTCTGCAGTTCTCTGTTCTACCATGGGTGTTAGCTGCACCATTCTGGACACTGCAGAGTCCTAAAATCAGGCCTGAGCTTCTATCTTTGGCTCTGCCAATTGTTCCATATGAATGACAGCTTTAACTTCTGTAAAAATGATTTGTGCCTGGGTTCACATCATTTCCCCTGACAGCCATACCTTCACCATGATATATACAATCACATCATGTATTTTACCTGTTTTCTACTTCTCCTGATTCCAACATATGCAGAGCTTTTGACACAACAGAACTGAAAATTTGCTGATTAATGGAAATCTCTGCTTGTAATATCTGTAAGTAATGAATAAAATTTAATAATTATTATAGTTCAGTGAACTGAAAGAATATCAGCTGTGGCAGGAATATGAATTCAAAGCTGGTATTGAGTCATTACCAAACTGCCAGTTCTTTGGATAAAGGCCAAACATCTGGAAACACTACCTCATGTTCTTTCTGCTGTTCTTGCAGTTTCTCAAGTGTACCCGCCATGTTCTCTTTCAGGCTCTCTTTCATTTTCTCTAGAAACTGTACCCAATTTTGACATTGCTGAAGGAACTTCTTCTCATCTGATTGATGATTCTGCAGTTCACTGCAATTAAAAAAAAAGAAACCAAATGAAATGGCTTCAACACAGACTTAATTGGGAGTTATATTAGGTATGACTAACTTAAATCTTACAGGTGTCAACAGATATACTTGAAGATCAAAATTATTATCCATGATCCTGCAGACAAATCTGTACCACAGCCTTCCTTTACTTGGTATCTTCCCAATGGCATAGATTATAACTCTCATCACTTCCAGCCATCAGTCATAGCCTAACATATTTGCATGGTATAAAGTACCGGAAGATTACCTGAGAATTAAGACTGTAATCTAATTTGAAACTTAAGGGGACCAGTGAAGAAGAACAGCTGTGAGGCTGAGCTGCTAGAAGTCAGACAGTGGAACTAGCCAATAGTTTAGATCAGAGATCCCTCACTTCACAGTTGAGGAGGAAGGAGTATTAGGTATGTTCACCGCCTTGAGTTATTTATAAAAATAATAAAGGTGGGATAGAAAATAAATAAAATAAAATAAATGTTGGGACCATGTCATGGTCACTTCAAGAAAAAAGCTACTATGGAGGAGGAAGATTGTCCATAACCAAAATGGCAACTATAAAGGATGTGGCCAGTCACAAAAACCAATTTATTAAAAGGCAAACTAGTAAACTACTTTGCGATAGTCTGTAGCTCCCAAGGATACATATTATCAAACCCCACCTTACCTTTGTTTCGAGATGGACATATGGACACATTTATAAACAAAGATTGAGAGCTAAAACTTTATTTATTTATTTGGCTTACAGAGCCTGTACCAAATCCAAAGGTCTCTATATGCAGCATTTATTTGGTTGTTTGTTTATTTATTGCTCACATTTATATGGCTGCCCATCCCACACAAGGCAACTCTGGGCAGCATACAACAATTAAATAAAAGCAGTGAATAAATAAAAACCAATCATTATAAAAAGATAAAAGTAATTATTAAAAGAATATTATCAAAAAAAAATTAAATATACCAATCCTGCAGAGAGAGCAAGAATGTCAATCATAATAGAGCCATCTAAGACCCCCAAAGACCCCCAAGCCTAACAACATAACCAGCATGCCAGCTTCCCATTTAAATTTGTTTTAAAATTAAAATCTGTAAAAAATTCAAAAGTAGAAGGCAGAAGTGTCCCTCAATAGATTCGTGCCCATGACATCTCACTGGGAACACTTGACTTAGGTGACTTTAAAGGAATTTAGTTAACTTCAGGGACAATGGGGCTTATCAATGGCTGTTGGTCATGAGATCTACATGTAACCTTCAAAGATTGTGACTCTCTAAATACGTGAAGGTGGGAGACACAGCAGGGGAAAGCTCTACAAAGCTGTCTGCTACCTTCCTTTCTGAAGAAGAATCTGGTTGCTCAGTTTTGGATATAGATTAACTTATCCTACTGTCTGATCAACTCTTTTTATAACTTGAATGTCTCCATTTTCTATGCTCTCTAATGTACTCACAAGCATTTGTATATGATTAAAAATGTCTTTCAACTCATTGGATTGCAGTTCATATATGCAAAAGCAGATTCCAAAAATCCCATCTCAGATCTAAGGAACTATTCCATGATTGTTGCATGGTAAGATTAGTACACTGCCACCAAAGCCAAAGGTTGATTAAGGCTGCTTGTAGAAAATAGCTGTGAAAGAAAATATCACATATACAATATAGCATAGCAACAGAGCTTTCAAGACTTTAAACACTTTGGGCGCCCAATGGCTTAATGGTAATTTCTGTGCCAATGGCTGCAAATAATGTGACACAAACATCTGTGATGGAGTTAGATCATAATATGAAAGTAAGTCCTTTTTACCTGCATTGCTCCAGAACCATAGCAGTTTTCTGAGTCCACTGCCGATTAAGACTCTGTAATCTCTTTACAGTAAAGTCGCAGAGTGGCAATCTAAAGCTGACTTCATTCAGTCTCTCCATCTCAGGAGACAAAGACGTGAGACTCAATAACTGGCTCTGAAAAGAACAAATCAATTGGCTACTAGAGTATCATATTTGTTTGATTTCTTGCAAATATCACCAAAAAGAGCAAATCACTGCTTTGTTGTATGATGGCGAGCAAAGATTTCCAGATCTCTCTGCACAGTGTTGCATTCCACAGAAATTAGCATAACAGTTACCTATTAATGGGCTAACATAACTTTTCAGACTAGTTTGCAACTTTGGGGGAGGGTAGATATCACTGGGTTTGAGAGCTCCTTTTTTTTTACTGGAACCTTGAGGTCCATTAAATAGTACCTGGAGTAAAGCTATACATTTGGAATTAAAGCATTCTGAACCCACGAACTGAATATTTCAACAGAATATGCACTATTTCAACACGAAATAGTGTTGAATCCCAAACTTATTTTCATTTCAATGATACAGTGTTTTCCTATTACTGTTGAAATTCAGAAATCCTTGCTCAGTACCAAGATCTACTGTCTGGCCATTCCTTCACAATCTAGAGCTAGGAACTAATTATATTTATTACACTTGTTCATATCTTGCTTTTCTTCAGAGTAGTTCAGAATGGTAGGCATAGGTTACTCTATTTTATGCTGATTCGATTAATCAAGTGATTACAACTGGCAACAAATCACCTACTGAGCTTCATAGTTGGGCACTGCTGAACTACATGTTCCAGGCAGGACTCCTTCTTTGTAAACTCCCTTTCAGAATATGTGAAAACATGCCTCACTATAGCCACATGCTGTTACTCTGTTCTCTGTCAAGTAGCAATTCATGACTCAGAAATACTTCTGGATAAAGATGTACAAAGTGTGTCACACACAACCGTTCCATGGCCAGAACACCTAGTTTGGGGTGGTCCATGTCCAGATAAAGAGTGAAACATGCACATTCCAGTCTACACATGGAGAGAAACACATGTTTCAGGAACAAACAGTATGGGTACGATTGGGGGTGGGGAGGGAGTGGGAAAAAGTTAAGGAAACTGGAGGCTGTAACTAAGTGGAACTAAGAAAAAGAAGGGACTGGGAAGATTTGGAGGAAGGGAAGGTGGGCTGGTTAGAAAGGAAGTCACTGGGAAGACCAGGAGCAGGCTGGGGCAAAGGGCATGTGGAAAAGGATAGGAGAGAGGGGTCAAGTGCATCGCCCTTGGCCTGTTCCCTCTGTAAAATGTTTCAAGATTTTGTTTCAACTTTAATACAGAACAAAGTTGTTCCATGTTTCAGTTTTGTCAAGCAACAGCCCACCTGGAACAGTTCAGTGGAATTTCTGAAACACAGAGTGTTTGTCTGGGTTTGAAACAAACAAACAAAACATATTTTTTATTTGCTACACATGGCTACTTCCAAACTTTATTGCATGACAACTCCAATGACAATAGCAGCACCCAGACAACCTTGTCTGTTCCCAAGAAGCTAAGGATGGTCACACCTGGTTAGTACTTGAATGAGACAGGCTAGACTGAGAAAGGCAGTGGCAAATCAGTTTTGTACTCTTGCCAAGAAAGCTATGTGGATCTGTCCATGAAGACACCAGGGTTTGATATAAGCTCCAGGGAGGCTTTATCTTACTTCTAATCCAGCTATGTATTATCTCTTTTCAGAATCTCTTGTCTTAAATTCTGTTCAACAAAGACCATGATTTTGCCATATATGTTGGGTTTTGTTGTTGTTTTGCTAGAGAATGATAGACAAAGATCCCTTACTACTGAAAAACATGAAGCCCTGAAGTCACATATAACTCCTGTGTCAGTTTTGGGTCGAGCCCCCAAAGTTCCTCCCAGAATTGCCAAGGAATTGCAGTAGAAAAGGAAAATCATTAAATACACAGGGAATAATCAGATTAGCTTGACACATTCAATTTAATTTAAATAAAAGGAACTCCAATTTAGTGTTTTCCCACACATCCACTTTTTGGAGCATGCCATTGTTTTTAGGCTAGACTTTGGCCAGAGAAATGATGTGTACTCTTGCCATAGTATTTTTAGCTGACTCAGGATGGGACATCGAGGGGCTGTCCAGAGATACTGGGGGGCTCAGGGGCTTGGGCCTCTCCACTGTCTGATCTGTATATTGTGAGATTAACAACTTTTTTGGGGCATGAAAGTATGTTAGTGCCAAGATAGATGAGGAGGTCATTAGGTTTTGACAGGAAGAGAAGACTTGGAAAACAGACATGCTGATATGCTTGGTATCAAATATTATTAGCCAACCTATTGGTACATTTGATGTTCATTTAAACTGGGATGGTCAATCTGCAATCCATCAGATGTTGACCTGAGACTTAGCACATATGGGTATCTCAACCATTCATGCAACAGCTGGATTTCCAACCCAGCTCTCCATAACGTAGAAATGCAAAAAGTGCACCCCAGAGGCAGCAGGCAGTTTGCCAGCATCTGCTTTGCGCCTCTTTTTGTGTTTTTAGGACTGGAGGATTTTAAGGGATAAACCCTTGCAGAGGCTTATACCTCTTGAATTTTCCCTCCCCAAATGGCTCCACTTTTACTATGTGGCCATCAACATGTTGTACAACGCATGCTACAGCCCTTGAGCTGACAGAAGTTGCTTACCCCTGCCATAAAGGGAAGATTGCTTAATAAATTAATGAAGCACCCTATGCCCAGATGCTGTGGAAGAACATTTCATTATCCAGAATATTTAGGGAATCCAAAGATAAGGAGGTCAACTTTTACAAACATTGCCCTGTTTTCTATCTTGTTGCCTAAGAATTAGTGCCTTTCAAAAGTTTTGCGACCTGATGCCTTTCATATATTTTGAATTTTAACTCCCAAATTCCCTTCTGATTATATCATGCTGCCTGGGGCTGATGGGAGTTGGAGTTCAAAACACTCAGATGGCACTTAGTTGCCTACTCATGTCTTAATTGTTTGTGGAATACTATGAACTCAGGCTTACCATGAGTAGATCCAAGTCTTTATTGTTTTCATGCGAATTGTCAAGTATTTCTGTTGATTCTTTAACATGATTCTCCAGTTTTTCCAAGGAATTCCCAAAATTCTCTAGTTGTAAAAGACCATACTGAGGAAGAAATTAATGTATGAAGTATAGGTATTCTATTTGATCTAGCATATACTTTCAAACATTAAAAAATGGTAGGTAACAGAATATCTTAATAAAAAATGAGCTATGGCTATGAACCAGAGATTAACATTTTAAAATTTAAACAAAAAAATTGAAAAGGTCAAATTTTGCATTGTATAGAACCTTGCATTATCTACTGCTTTGACAATTAATTTGCAGTCTCCAGCAAGAAGATGCCAGCATGCCTACAGATCTCTGCTACATACCTGCCACTTGACTTTTTATCTTGTTTTTTTAGAAGAAGTTATTAGTAGCTAGCTTGCTACAAAGCAAAACACCAGCTTTTAATCTCATCTTTCTTTCCAAAAGATGGCTTATAAGCTTCTTGAGAAAATATGAATGAGGAGCAACCACAGCTCAGAATACATTCTCAAAATTCCAAGGGTGGCCTATTATTCCAAAATGAGTGGGGAACCCAGATCTATAAATGATAGACATTTTCCAAACACAACATTCAGGAAAATTATACAAATGTGAATCTTCCCTCTCTATTCTGAAAATGCTTATAGCAAGCAGTTAACAGTACCTGAAAAACATCTGCTTTCATCTGTAGCATCTTTTCCAAACAGGAGATCCTTTGAAATGGCTGGAGCTTCTCCTGAAGAAGGGGCTGTGTTCCTGGTTCAGCCAACTGAGTTATTTTATCTCCTGGTTCAGAAGCCTGAAGAAAATATTCTTTGATGTCTTGAAGGCCAAGTTGCAGTTTCTAGAAAGAAAGGAATTATGCCTCAAGAGAAGCAATGCAAGACTCCAGAACTAAGACTTCAGGATGACAAGGAGACACTGGAAGAGCCAACTATCCATCTGACTCTTACTCCCTGTCTTCGGTCTTCAAGCCCATCTTCAAGCCCTGATGTTTCACTACCACTGGCACTAAAGACAGAAAGAATTTTCATACAATGCAATGGAGGTGCAGCTCTTTGCAGGGAGATGGGCGGTAATAGAAATTTGAATAATACATACATACATACATACAGTTCTCCCAAATCAGATCTCAGCTTCCAGGAAGCAGTCTTCTGTGCTAAAACTCACTGTTTTATGTAGCTGAAAAAATGTATCCCACTTTATTTGTCCTAGGGCCTTATAATTCAAAACAATATTACAATAGCAATCAAATATAAACAGTCTTTACCAAACTTAAAGTGGAATGCATAAAAGAATAAACTTTTCAGCTACACTCTGGAATGTGCTTATTGGGGAGCAAGACACACTGAACATGGTAGGGCTATAGAATAAATATGCAGAGAATGTTATGCAACTTCATAAACATTTTTTTAAAAGTGGAAAAGACCTGAGCCTAGAAACTCAGATTAGGGAAATACAACAGCCCAACCTTCTCCTATCTTGCACTTTCTAGATGTGACATCCTGGTGGTGATGTGAGAAAGGCAATGTTTGAGGAGACTACAACAGGCAAACCAAGCCAGCAGCCATCTCAATAAAAGTACAACTGAATTGAGATAAATAAACTCAGAGAGTGAGAGAGAGTTATCTTAGTAGGTAGGGAATTGCAGGAATCAGGTCCCAGCACTCAAAAAGTCTTATTATCTGTTGCCTGTCATCTTACCTAATTCATGAAATTGCTAGCAGACTCACCTGAAGATCTTAAAACACCATTCGAACTACAAATTGTGAGAGCCACCATTTGTAAACCTACTAAGGCACCAAAGAGAGCCATGCTCTCTAGTCCTAGGCACCTTAGTTCTGGCTGAGGGTATATTTGAATGTAGCCTTATTATATCTTCTGAAAGCTAGTAAGAAGGTCTTCACATACAACCTAGAAGATCAGCCAGGTTGATGAGGCCCCAGAGCTGCAATCCTGAATACTGTTGGGATATTTAATTCCCTTTAACTTTCTGACTGTACATGATAAGGAATACAAAGGAAATTAAGAAAACTGTAGCTTGGTGGGTCTATTTTATGGAAAGGGGAGGGGGAAATGCAATTGAGGAGCACATCATCTGAAGTATATAATTTAATACCATTTCCATTTAACACCAGCTACCTAAAAATCATGGGGATGAGAATCACAGCTATGTAGTTAATGGGCATCAAGTAAGTAGAAAATGCTAATTTGCTACCATTAACAACAAATTTTGCCAATAGGACTAACGCTTGCCTGGCTTCCTAAGCCTTTTTCCCTTGTCACTGCTGCTTTCCAGGCTAAATTAGTTCCTTGCTCTAAAGGGGTCCATCTTAATTTCTTCACATTAGGCTTCCTGAGCAATTTATTAAGGCCACACACACTTTTCTAACCATTTGCAAAAATGCAGAGAACTTTACCCTAAATCTTCAACCCCAGCTAAAACTGTTAGCACATGGAAAAAGAAAATTAGGCTTAAAAGCACAACAAGTGGCCTGACAGATTCTTAATAGTTATTCACAACTGAAAAGGAAATGAAAAAAATCATCCCCGTCCATTAGGGATCTTCTTTAGAATTATTCCTTATAAAAGAAGAACTGTTTAGCTCTCACTGCTATTTTTTGTTAGGTTGGGGGGTGGGTGGGGGACTATTAACACCAGATGGCTTTACCAATTGCTTTGTGTTTGACAAAATTATCCTTTTTTTTTTAAACTGTTGTCCAGAGTCATGGAAATGTGTTATAGAAAGCTGCTTCTATATTATAACACAGCAAAAGCATTTCTACTGCTGTGCTACTACTTTTTACTGTATTACTGAAGAAAACTGAAATATTTTCCCCTATAGTACAGATCAGTTAAATTAATATAAAATGAAGGTAGGCTTGCTGTGATCCTGCAAATACTGACTTACACACTTTTTTTTTTACTTCCGGGGTCAAAGGTCTTGGAGCAGAAGGAAGTTGTAACAAAGGTAAGCACTCAGTGAACCAGTCGAAATGTTTTCTGCTTGGAATCATGACTGGGACTACAAGCCCCAGACTCCCTGGCAGGAAATTGTATTCCTTGGTAAAAATGGCAGGTTCAGTATCTATTCTCCACCAAGGGTTTGGGAATTCTCAGTCCCAATCCCAGATCTTTGTGGGAAAAGATCATTGTTCTTTGCTTTTCCCTGCTTGTAGATTACACTTCTTGTTTGAGGGCTACACATTTTCCTCAGACAGCACGGAGAACCTTGAGTCACATGGGGTGGAATGGGACTAATTATTCATCTGTAGTGGCAAAAGTCTTTACCAGCACTTATGAGCTGAGCCCCCTCAAAATGGATGACCCAAGGGTTGAATTTGGGATTGGATCCAAGACTTTCTGGGTGTAAAACACAGCTGTACTATTGAGCTTTAATCTTCCTTGAGTCATCTTTCTAGAGATAAACTATAATGAACAGTTGTGATAACAGAGAAAATGGGTTTTGTCTCTTTTAACAAGCATTTTATATCATAAGTACTTGAGGTGGTGGCGAGTGGTACTGTGCCTCCCAAAAGAGAACATATAGTTTTGCAAAGTTAGTAACAGTCTGAAATAGGATCACAAAAAGATAATGAGCTCTGCTTCGTGATCTTCGTGACTATGACTTTTCAACGTTGTATTTAAAAAGACTAACGGTATAAGTGAAGTCTACAGGACAAGTGGGAGCTTCAGTTTAGATCAAATATTGTTTTGGGCTTAAGTTGTTCTGTTGCTTGAAGCAAGCAACAAACAACATTCTAATCAATTCCAAATTAAGGTAATCAGTACCTATGGACAATCAAGTAGTTTTGGTATATGGTGCAGAAAATCCTCTAAGCCTGCTAGCTTCACAAATGCAGCTAGCTGGCCACTTGGAAACACAGAATGCTGGATTAGCAGCCTCCTTACTTTTGCTTCAAGATAGCCCTCTAATTATAATTTACATCTGAACCATCATCTTGAGGTTGGCCTGCTGCTGAAGCAACATTAAACTGAATCAAAGAGATCTGGCAGAAAAGCAGGTTTCCACTGGAGAACAGTACAAGCCCTTCCTTATGCAAACTTTCTGGTTTTCATGGACAAGGAACCTGGGAGAGGTCAATGACCTCCAGGATTTCAACTGGCCCACTGCAAAACAGGGCTGCATGCATCCTGTGGTGGCTGGAAAGAACAGCCTTGCAGCCAAGATTTTCTCTTTTTTGGTTCCAGTAGAATATTAACCTTGTGGGAGATATTCTACAAGGTTGATATTCCTACTGGCCACCTCACTACAGCAGTCTCTGCCTTTACCTCCATGCTTTGTGGAGAGCACTGCTGCAGCCCCCAAAGTTATGGAGGTGACAATGGTGCTCTTCAGCAAGCATGGAGGTATAAGAACCAGGATCTCTGTGGTGGGCAGGCAGCAAGGGATTCATACTTGTGGGTACAGAAGAGGGAGGCAGCAGGGCAGAAGAATCCCCTTCCCTGCTCCTCAGTCCCACAACCACAGCAGCAGAAACTGCTGTTCTTGCCCTCATGTGTGGGCAGCAACCTTGCTGGCCTCATTTTCAAGGCAAGGGAAAAGGAGCACTGGGCTCTTCTAATATTCTTCCAGTCTTACTTTTATATCCTGTGCCTTCTGCTTAAGAGAGTCCGTTGTGTAGCTTGAAAGTGTATCAGACATCAGCTGGGAATCACACTGCTCTTCATATTTGTCTAGTTTTGCTGAAACCTCATTGTATAAGCTAGTATAGGATTCCCACAGATGCAAATGGGTGTGAGCTTTCTGTAGGTTCTCTTCAATATTTTTGTTTATCAACATCCACCTATAAAAATAAAGAAATAAAAACGAAATACAGGAGTAAGCAATTTACTCAGCATTCTTTTTTAAGATAATTAAAAAATAAAATCCGCTGATTTGTTCATAGTAATAGAATTAAGCGATTTGTTCTGAAGACTGAAAATATTTCATCTCAAACTCAAATCAGCGGTAAGCTCTCTTTGCCGGTAGACTGTCTTTCAGCGGGAAACTTCAGTTTCCAAGACCTGCCCCCTCTCCTGCAATGCCTCTGGTCAAATTGGAGGTAATGATGGAACAAGCACAGGATTTCCTACTATTCTTGTGCAGGAAACCCAGCCAACATTGTAGCTCACTCCTGCCTCCTGAGCCCAATGATAGTTCCAAAGAGGGTCTTCCCAACTCTCACCTCAGGAACAACCTACTCACATGAGAGGGCTGGTGCTGCCCATCTTGAAGGAGGTGGTGGTGTACCTTCCCCTTAACTGGACAATGTTCAACCTGTCTCCAACCTTCTCTTCTTGCAGTAGGTTGTTGAGAAGGTGGTAGAGCTACAGTTGCATAGAGCTCTGGAGGAAAAGGATTATCTGGACCATTTTCAGCCTGGCTTTAAGCCTGGGTAAGGGACTAAAACTACATCGGTTGTGTTTGTGCATAAACCTCTGGCAAGGCCAGGCTAAGGGGAGTGTGACTGTTCTGCTATTGCTTGAACTCTAAGCAGCTTTCCATGTCACTGATTGTGGTTTCTGCCTTATGTACTTGAGGAGTACTTGAAGAGCATCGTGAAGCTACAGCCGTTTCAGAATGTAGTGGCTCAAGCAGTTATGGGCATGTCATGATTCATTCATATAATACCTCTATTCAGAGCATCCAATTTACTTCTGGGTGCAATTTAAGGTGTTGGTTGTCACCTTTAAAGCCCTACATAGCTCAGGACCTGGTCAGGGATGTAGGCTACTCTGAGTTGGCACCAATTGGAGTGGCATATAAAAGCAGTAAATAAAATGATAAAAAAAATAAAAACCTCTGAGCTACATTGGGATCCTTTTCATCTTTTTGTCAGTTCCCCTGATCCCGGCTCATCCCTTCCATGGACCAAGACCTGCTTGGGATGGTGCTGTAAGTTTCCTCCTCTGTTTGTTCCCTTTTCTTTGCTTTTGGACAGGGGGGGACTCTTCAACAGAATATTTTGTTCACACTTTCACAAGTGCAAAGCATGTGAAAGGGAAGCAAAAGAACCACATTCTTTGCTCCTCCTGCCAGCTCGCCTTCTCTTTGGAGTGGAGGACCCAAAGAGAGGCATGCAAGCCTGTCATTAAATGGAAATATGCTGCTGCCAGGTGGCCTAATCATGGCATCCCCTTGACCCTCCCCCTGTGGTGACAGAGAAAGGATTATGGTTGCTTCCTTCTGCCTTTCCCAGCAGCCACAGCTGCTACAAAAGAAGGAGGCGAGTGCAGTGGTAGCAGCAATTTCCTTCGCTCTCTTCCCTCTGCTAGTCAGACCTTCTCTAACCTGGGTGACTCAGTGCACAAACACAATCCCTCACTGCTGATACTGGACAGCCTGGCTCACCCTCCAGAGGCCTTCCTCATCTGCCCTTCTCTGGTGACTTCTCTTAGCTGGACTGGAGGAAGACAGACCCAGGGAGAAGAAGGGGAATGGTGCCTGCCTACCTTCATGATCCCCACCGTCTTGCCTACCCTTTCTCACAAAAAAGCCTTCAAACCTTTTGGGATGGAAAGGTTGCAAATGAGGACTGGGGAGCAAGCCACTAAGTGCACACCAGTGATGAAGGTAGTGTGGTGTGAGTGGACTGAATTTACTTGTGCCACAGAAAATGAGTGAGATTGGTGAGAGTTTGAGACTCCTTTTGTAAACTTACAGATCCCTCATGTGCACACAGCTTGAGGAGAATGAGGACCTTTTTTTAAAAATAAAGTGTTTCTCAATACAATCTTTTTCATGTCTTCTACTAGGAATTAAAGCCATGGTGCTAGACCGAATCCTTAGTTTAAGGTACTGCAAGACCTTCTTTTACTTTTCTGCAATAGACTTTCTCACCAGAAGGTTGTAAGTTTATTGCAAAAAAAATTAGATAAACAGCAGTGATCAGCATAACTGTGTCTAGTGTGCAGAGCAAACTAATAGGTTATTCACATTCACTTTGGTCCCAAAAGATAAGGATGACCAAATTAGAACCATTCTATTGGCCTCCTGTATAAAGTAAGCAATATCTTATGCCTGCTGTACAATAATTGCCATTGTATTTGCCAGAAATAATTTGTTGGACCCAGACTTCTAAATGGTGAAAGGGGGAAAAAAAAGTATTGTACCTTGTGCGTGCCTCTTTGTGTTTTTGTTCAATAATCTCTGAGAATGAGGGATCACACAGTTTCTTCAGGTTATCAGCAGCAGTCTGGAGTCTAGCCCAGATTTCTTTGTTATCCTCATTTTTATCTTGAAGAGACTGTGGAAAGAAATGTCACTTAATTAGTTACAAATGTGATGATGCTTGAGGAGGTGGTTATTGATATGCTACCTTTTATTTCTCATTCCAAGACAGCATATTTTCACCAATTTAGCAGGAGGTGGATTGTGACAAGGTTGCCATCGGTAAGCATATTTTTCTAGTTTGGGAAAAGGTAGGGGATCTTCCAGGCTCACTTCTTCTTCCAGGAGGCTTGGAAAAACAGAAACATCCTCTCACCTCCTAGTCCCTTTGGCTTAGAAATATAGTGGGAAAACTCACTGACTTTGTACATAGAATATGTACCATTCCCAACTTGATACGGTCAAGATCTAATGGACTACAACTCCCATTTCAGATGAACTAACCAGAGCTATCTGCAGATGAGCCCTGTAGGATTCTTGTTCACTCCCTCTCCCATCTTGCTCATTGCACACTATTTTCTCTTTTCTCAAGTTGAAGCAAATTGTAGCTTGCTGATTTATTTCACCTGTAAAATCATGATTTATGCTTTCCACACCAAGTAGGATCAAGCACCAGGATTTGGTCTTGATGTTCAGTCTCTGGTTTGCAGGGCTTGAATAAATCAGTTTGCTACTTCATTTCATACTGGAGAAGTACAGTATGTGGGAGGAGCAGCATATGGGCCCAGGATATTAGTTATGACTCAATCACGTAACACCACCACATACTCATTTGGCATTAATATCTAAAGCAATTCCTTATCTTTAGGAAGGAACATTGTGAAACCATGGGGTTCATCACACTGGTCTTTCTGAAGCATACCTGGAGATCTTCCACTTGCTTTTTCAGTGTCTTCACTGTAATGACAGGACTCATGCTATGCTCCAGGCAATACAAAGCATTTGCAAGCATCAGTCTGATTTCATCCCAAGCTTCATCATAACTCTTCCAGCACTCTAAAGCAGACTGTGTAGAAGACTTCAGCTGTGCAACCTGCAAACACACAAGCCTGTGCTTAAAAAGGATGTGTATGAAATTACTTACCAGGACATTTGAAAACTGCTCAAGAGACACCCCCCGTTGAATTTCTATTACATCATTTTCTATCTAATGCAGGCTGGAAAAAAAACCCTCTAAGTATTTATTTAATAATGTCATATATAAATGATTTCAGGGGTACTAGTACATGCTTCAAATGAAACGTTAAAAGGAAAAAAAACCCCACTGATCTGTATAAGAGACTGAAGTATCAGAATTATTTTCATTATCAATTTAATTTGAGGACAAAGTCCTGTTGTGCTTGCAGAGCTCATTCCAACATGCTTGGTTAGAGAAAGACTTGCAGGAATAAATGCGCTGGTTTCACTCTCTCGATGCTGACATCTCAGCAGGAAAACTCACCAATTCAGAAATGCCTGCAGTGTTTTAAACTGCAGAAGGAACAGACAACTCAGTTGCAAGTTTTTGTTCCATGAAAGCTGAAAATTGCTATTAAACAGTTTTGGATTTCTATTCTTTCGAAGATTCAGCGTAAACTGTCTGCAGCTAAGCAGTATCTACAGAACACTGGCAGTTATTGGACCAAATATAATGAATTAATGGCTGAATTTGGAGTTAGAATCTGGGTTTCATATTTCACTTTTGCCATGGAGCTACCAGGATAGCATCACAGTTGGAAAGATCAGGTAAAAGATGATATTCTGAGCAGCCGGTGCCAATCAGAACAGACCATGCTTGACTAGATGTGCAAATAGTCGGATTTCATGATACTTTTCATGTTTCATGATGTGGTGCTGGACAAAATCTGCCATCTTTTGACTTTTCCAGTTAGAGAGGGTCAATAGTGGACTAAGTTCTATGTAACTGAGATGTCAGCGAAGACATCTCATGTTAGGACATGTCAAAACCTATAAATTCAGTCATCTGTCAAAAATATCCAACAAACACAGCAGTTTTATATGTTATTTACTTATTGGCCTATGGATTACTATTCTGAAAGTCTTTAAAATCAGATATGGTATATAGAAGGTGAGCAGAGAGTTTACTCATTCAGTTCTAATACTGGAATCTCAGGTCATCCAATGAACTAATAGGAGGTCAAGTCATTCTTCAGACTATTCATAATCAACTTGTGGAATTCACTACCATGAGAGGAGGAGATAACCATCCACTAAGAGACTCCAAAATGAACCAGGTACACTCATGGAGGATAAACAATCAGTAGCAGGTAATCATGATGACTACGTATCATTAACTTCACTATTAGATTGTACTGGTCTTTGATCACAATAAAGATACTTGACTTTCTGTTTACTAGAAAAAATACGTTCTTAAGTCCCAGTTCCTAAGGAGTGAGCAAATGGAGGTACTACGGCTCTCATGTATTGCTGGTAGATTTCTCATAAATAGCTGACTAACCACTAAAGGAGAAAAGATGGCAGAATTTAATGTATTCCAAGCTTCTATGTAAGACAGGTCAAGTTAGGTCCCTGATTAATTTAAATGTGTGAGATCTAGTAGGACAGCACATATATTTCATAGAAAATATCATAAGTTTAATCTCTAGCAACTATAAAAGAGGATCATCCCCTCAATTCTGGATATGTGAGTGAGTAGGAAGACTGCTTTTCATTACTAGCAAAGGAAATACACTGTTTCTTTCCAGATCCACTATAACAGACGCATCTGCAATCATCTATGAAAATTTACCCTTGTACTTTCTTTTAAACATAAGTTCTTTTTAAATAGAATGTAACATATAATGTTCTAAATGGAGCTAAGTGGAAGAGGGCATTTCAGATATGGGTACAAATGGTAAAATGAAGAAGGACTGTGTGATACTTTTCAATCCAAATGATTGCTGACATGCAACAGAAGCTACTCATATAGAAGATTGGACTGCACTTAGAAACCCAAGAGTGTTCAGACCGAACTATTTTTGTTGTTTATTCGTTTAGTCACTTCCAACTCTTCGTGACTTCATGGACCAGCCCACGCCAGAGCTTCCTGCCGGTCGTCAACACCCCCAGCTCCCCCAGCGACGAGTCCGTCACCTCTAGAATATCATCCATCCACCTTGCCCTTGGTCGGCCCCTCTTCCTTTTGCCCTCCACTCTCCCTAGCATCAGCATTTTCTCCAGGGTGTCCTGTCTTCTCATTATGTGGCCAAAGTCTTTCAGTTTTGCCTTTAATATCATTCCCTCCAGTGAGCAGTCTGGCTTGATTTCCTGGAGGATGGACTGGTTTGATCTTCTTGCAGTCCAAGGCACTCTCAGAATTTTCCTCCAACACGACAGTTCAAAAGCATCGATCTTCCTTCGCTCAGCCTTCCTTATGGTCCAGCTCTCGCAGCCATATGTTACTACGGGGAACACCATTGCTTTAACTATGCGGACCTTTGTTGTCAGTGTGATGTCTCTGCTCCTAACTATTTTATCGAGATTTGTCATTGCTCTTCTCCCAAGGATTAAGCGTCTTCTGATTTCCTGACTGCAGTCAGCATCTGCAGTAATCTTCGCACCTAGAAATACAAAGTCTTTCACTGCTTCTACATTTTCTCCCTCTATTTGCCAGTTATCAATCAAGCTGGTTGCCATAATCTTGGTTTTTCTGAGGTTTAGCTGCAAGCCAGCTTTTGCACTTTCTTCTTTCACCTTCTTCATAAGGCTCCTCAGTTCCTCTTTGCTTTCAGCCATCAAAGTGGTATCATCTGCATATCTGAGATGGTTAATGTTTCTTCCAGCGTTTTTAACTCCAGCCTTGGATTCCTCAAGCCCAGCATGTCGCATGATTTGTTCTGCATACAAGTTGAATAGGTAGGGTGAGAGTATACAGCCCTGACGTACTCCTTTCCCAATCTTAAACCAGTCCGTTGTTCCGTAGTCTGTTCTTACTGTTGCTACTTGGTCGTTATACAGATTCTTCAGGAGGCAGACAAGATGACTTGGTATCCCCATACTGCTAAGAACTTGCCACAATTTGTTATGGTCCACACAGTCAAAGGCTTTAGAATAGTCAATAAAACAGAAATAGATGTTTTTCTGAAACTCCCTGGCTTTTTCCGTTATCCAGCGGATATTGGCAATTTGCTCCCTAGTTCCTCTGCCTTTTCTAAACCCAGCTTGTACATCTGGCAATTCTTGCTCCATGAATTGCTGAAGTCTCCCTTGCAGGATCTTGAGCATTACCTTGCTGGCATGTGAAATGAGTGCCACTGTTCGATAGTTTGAACATTCTTTAGTGTTCCCCTTTTTTGGTATGGGGATCTAAGTTGATTTTTTCCAGTCTGATGGCCATTCTTGTGTTTTCCAAATTTGCTGGCATATAGCATGCATTACCTTGACAGCATCACCTTGCAAGATTTTGAACAGTTCAGCTGGGATGCCGTCGTCTCCTGCTGCCTTGTTATTAGCAATGCTTCTTAAGGCCCATTCAACCTCACTCTTCAGGATGTCTGGCTCTAGCTCCTTGACCACACCGTCAAAGCTATCCCCGATATTGTTATCCTTCCTATACAGGTCTTCTGTATATTCTTGCCACCTCTTCTTGATTTCTTCTTCTTCTGCTAGGTCCTTGCCATCTTTGTTTTTGATCATACCCATTTTGGCCTGGAATTTACCTCCAATGTTTCTAATTTTCTGGAAGAGGTCTCTTGTCCCTCCTATTCTATTGTCTTCTTCCACTTCTACGCATTGCTTGTTTAAAAATAATTCCTTATCTCTTCTGGCTAACCTCTGGAACTTTGCATTTAATTGGGCATATCTCCCCCTATCACTGTTGCCTTTTGCTTTCCTTCTTTCTTGGGCTACTTCTAGTGTCTCAGCAGACAGCCATTTTGCCTTCTTGGTTTTCTCTTTCTTTGGGATGGATGTATTTTGTTGCCGCCTCCTGAACAATATTGCAAACTTCTGTCCAGAGTTCTTCCGGGACCCTATCTACTAAGTCCAGTCCCTTAAATCGATTCTTCACCTCCACTTCATATTCCTTAGGAATATTAGTGAGCTCATATCTAGCTGATCTGTGGGTCTTCCCTAATCTCTTTAGTCTGATCCTAAATTGTGCAAGAAGAAGTTCATGATCTGAACTACAGTCAGCTCCAGGTCTTGTTTTTACCGACTGTATAGATGTCCGCCACCTTTGGCTGCAAAGGATGTAGTCAATCTGATTTCGGTGTTGTCCATCTGGGGAAGTCCATGTATAAAGCTGTCTCTTAGGTTGTTGGAAGAGAGTGTTTGTTATGCAGAGTGAGTTGTCTTGGCAAAATTCTATCAGCCTATGTCCTGCTTCGTTTTGTTCTCCCAGGCCATGCTTACCTGTAATTCCAGGTGTCAATTGACTGCCCACCTTAGCATTCCAGTCTCCTGTAATGAAAATAACATCTCTTTTAGGCGTGTTGTCCAGTAGGTGCTGCAGATCCTCACAGAACCGCTCTACTTCAGCTTCTTCAGCATCTGTGGTTGGGGCGTATATTTGGATCACTGTGATGTTAGATGGCTTGTCCAAGCACTGCTTTAGCCACTTTACTATTAATTATGAAGGCTACTCCATTTCTTCTGTGGTCCTCTTGTCCACAGTAGTAGGTCTGGTGGTCATTTGATGTGAAGTGGCCCATTCCAGTCCATTTCAGTTCACTGATGCCCAAAATGTCTATCTTTAATCTTGACATCTCCCCAATAACCACATCCAATTTGCCCTGGCTCATAGATCTTACATTCCAGGTTCCAATGGTGTGTTGATCCTTAGAACATTGGATTCGCCGTTCTCCACCAGCACCGTCGGCTGCTGGCCGTCCTTTCGGCTTTGAGCTAGCTGCGTCATCACGTCTGGGGCTAGTTGAACTCCTCCTCTGTTCCTCCCCAGTAGCATTTTGACCATCTTCCGACCTGGGGGTCTCATCTTCTGATGGTATACCGACATATCTCTGGTTGTACTGATCCATTTAGTTTTCATGGCAAGAATACTGGGGTGGGTTGCCATTACCTTCCCCAGGGATCGCATTTAGTCTGACCTCTCTGTCATGATCTTCCCGTCTTGTGTGGCCCTTCATGGTTTAGTTCATGGCATCATTGAGGTGCTCAAGCTCGAGCACCACGACAAGGTAACGATCCTTTGCTGAAGAGACCAAACTATAATTGTACTTATTGTCTAACGCTATCATTGAATGCATTTTTATTTATACATATTTTCAGAACAGGATTCCATCATGCTAGATATTTCATGCTGCCTTCAAGGAACCTATCCTTGGGTAGAATGGTTTCAAATGCTAGCTTGGAAAGCATCCACTGGATGACATTTAGCAAGTCACTAATTATTATACTGTACGTAGCCAAAAATCAAGATATCAACCTGATTGATAATGCTGGTTTTCATTTCATCCAAATCATTGGTTGTGAACACTACTTTCTTGGCAGCGTCAGCACAATCCTCTAAAGCTGTGTGATAGTTTTTCAGTTGATCCACATCCTTAGACTTAACAGCAAGCTGATTTTCTAACACCTAGTAAATAGATATAAGAGGAAAAGCATTATCCTTTGAGCATAATTTAGAAAAAAATAAAATTTAACATTAAAACAGGGGGCATATTTTCTAAAGATCAATGCCAAGCTGTCATGTTCACCGTTTCAATGTGCTTGGTACATCGTAACGTTTCGCATGTCATTTGCCTGATACGTGTTTGATCTCGGGAGGGAGGAAGATTCCTCTTTGGGGAGTTGTTATCTGTTGGCTGCTGGGTTGGAATGTGTTTGGGTTATCTCATGTGTTCAAGGTTGCTTTCCCAGGATGTGTGGAAAACGGTTACCGGCACCTGGGAGGGGGGTGGTTGCTATGGCCGGTAGGGGGGAGGGATTACGTTTGGAGCCGAGGGTTTTTAGTTTGTATTTGGCGCGCTTTTAGTCATTCTCAGCTTTCTCTGTATCTGCCATAATTTCCCTGATAAATCAGATTTCATTTAAGTAACCTCTTGTGAGTCTGAGTGTTTGGGATAGGCAACCATTACACAAGCAATATGTTAAACTAAATGTAACAGAAGTTTCAAAATACTTAAGAACAACATAAGAATAGCCCAACTGGATCAAACCATGTCCCATCCTAGCCCAGTATTTTGTTTCTTACAGTGGTTAGCCAGATTCCTTATAAGCAGGAGATTAAGATGTACCTCTTTCCCATCATTGTTCCCCTGCATTTTGTATTTGGAGACATGCTGCCCCTCATCCAGAGGTAAGATGAGTCTTTAAGATAACTCTTGATAGACCTTTCTTCCAAGAATGAATCCAATCTACCCTTAAAACTATGCAAGATATTGGGTCATCACCATGTTCTGTGTTACCAAACTCTACAGGTTAATAATGCACTGCATCAATAAGTACTCTCTTTTGCCTGTTCTAAATCTTCTTCCAATCTGTTTTATTGGGTGGCTCCTGGTTTTACTTTTTTGCAAAAGGGACAACTTTTGTTCACTTGTCCACTTTCTCCATGCTATGTATGATTTTGTACACCTTGATCATATCCCCCCTCTCGCAGCCCCTTTCTCTTCGTCCCAAACATTCCAGCCTTTTCTCCTAAGGAAGGCCATCAATAATTTTGGTTGCCCTCGTCTGTACTTTTTCCACCTATGTTATATCCTTTCTCAAATGTGTACCCAGTGCTCCAGATGGAGACAGATTGTGGATTTGTATAAGGACATTACAGTGTCAGCAATTTTATTTTCAATCTTTTCCTAATGATCCCTAGCATGGAATTTGCCTTTTTCACATTGAACACTGATTCAACAATTTTACTCAGCTTTGACTCCAATATTTTTTCCAGGTTAGATACAGACAGCTCAGCATATATGAAGATTTTGGGGAAGGGTGGCTTGTCTGCAAAGTGCAACTTAACTGCCACTTAGGTCACTACTAATTTAATTTAAGGAGCTCCTTATGCATATCTCCACAATCACTCTTGCTTTTCATCACCCAGAGCATTTTATTATTATACTCAAACTTGCTCAATATATCAGCAATCTGTGTTGATTTTCCTTCAGCAAGGCTTGTTCCTCTACATGTCTAGTCTTCTTTTCCTGTGATTATATTTTCTACCAATTTCCCTGGAACAGACATGATGTTGACCAGTCTGTAATTTCTGAGAGTTCTCCTAAGTCCCTTTTTAAAAAAGGTGTTACATTAGCTGTCTTCTAGTCCTCTGGCACTGAGTGCGATTTGAGAGATAAGTTACATATTTTGGCTAGATCAGTTATATTTGAACTCTTTTAAGTTCTCAGGTGGATGCCATCAAGACCTGGTGATTTGTTCCTGTGTAGTCTCTCAGTATGTTCTAGAATATCTTCCCTTGTCACTTCAATTTGCTTATGTTATTCTGCTTCCCTCCCTGAGAAAGTGTCCTAACAGCCAGGAACCACACTGAGACAAGGAGCAGGTCTCTAGTGTTTTATTGTTGCTACATAACAGGGAAATCCTAACAAACTGAAGAAGCGTGGGAAAAACCCAGACATATAAACCCCAAAGGTTAAGGCGGTCCCGATCGGTGCCTCTTGGAATGGCTCACCAATTCCTCAGTGCTACGCATGCGCTTTACAGCCTGGATGGGAGCCCCCTGCTCGCCATCCTTACTCATGACAGAAAGTCAATGTAGGTATACATTGAAGCCCATCATCCTTGGAAAAATATCCTTAGTAAAAACTGTGAGTTTATTACACAAGTACTGGATCCCTCTTATGGGAATATACATAGTACTTCCTCTAGTTTTTGCCCAGAACAACAGACCTGTGTAATACCCTGCCTTTTGTTGAAGGGCTCAAGGTGGTATACATAAGGCTCCCTGCTCCCATAGTTTAAAATCTAATCTACCACACTACACTGGCTTTCTATGACTTGAAGATGGGTCTTTTAAGTTCCAATCCACCAGCTTTACCACTATGGCTTTGGAACCAGGTCCAGTCACCATTCCTGCAGGGTAGTGATCAAAGTAAAATAAGTGAAAATACAGATAATGCCCTTTTCTACTTGCATGAAAGGTGGGCTATACATGTATGAAGGAAAGGAAACAATAATCAGGCAAGAGCAGCCAAAATTCACCCAAGCACCTGCAAAGATTAGATACCTTCTGAGTTCATCTGGCATTAGGAAATCCAAATTAGAGAAGCTGTGTACACAATTTTATTAGCAAAGAATAATATTAAAAGTATGTTTGCATGACTTTTGTCCCTCCTAATCAGAAGCAGCAGTATCTTTTATGTAAATTAAGTATAGAATCCAAATTAAGTAATTGACGTAGGCCATGATTTTACTTTTTAAATATAAACTGTGATATACACTGAATACTTATTTATAAATGTGGCTAAGATTGGAGGTGGGGAAACATCTCTTGTTCATTTTTAAAGTTTTCTTCTAAAATCCTGAAAAATTCTTCCTGGTTTTATTTAACTTCTCAGTTTCCCTTCTTCTGTCCCCTGGTGTGTGTACCTGCTCACTAAGAGAGTCTCAATCTGTCCCTTATTTATTTACAAAGCTTCTTACTGGCTAGTTGGAATGAATCTCCATCTCTCAGCTAGAAAAGTGAAGTTACTCCAGAGCTCAACAAAATATTGCAGTGAATAAATAGCAAAATTACTGTTACTTTTCAGCTTGTGTATATTAGAGGAATGGGGTAACCATAGCAATAAAGCAAAAAACAAAAGTTGTACCTTGTAGGAGGAAGGAGTCAAGAAAGACATAGCAAATGTGATTTGCCGCTATTATTTTGAGAATAAAACAACCTTCCCCTACATGGCATCCTCTAGATTTATTAGAATCAAAAGAATTCTGGTCTTGCTGAGGGAAAGTCTCAGTGGTCTATTCCATGAGCCAGTGACTATTCAGTAATGCTCAGAGAAAGCCAATGTAGTGCATTAGATAAGGTATTGGACTAGGATGATGTGATAGCCACCACTTTAAATGAGGATGAAACAAATTCACTAAGGGTATGGCTATCAATAGCTACTATTCCTGGAGATTATAGAATACATCCAGTACTAGGAACAGTTTTGTGGATTTGGGAATTTCGCCTATGCTTCTGATTGGCCAGAGTGTGAAACACAAAACTGGCCTTTGGTCTGATCCAGTAGCGCTCTTTTTGTCTCCTTACATTCTTAGATGCAAATGGGAAACAGAGTGGTATATTAGCAGCATTCTGATTCTTCTGTCTAAACCTCTGTATAACTCCTCTCAGGAGCTTAAAGAACATGTGGAAAAAGATGGAATCTTTCATTATCCAGGAACCAAAGGCTGTGAAATGGAACAGAGGTCTCCCAGAACTCTCCCCAAGGAAGGAGCAAATAATCTATAATACTGTGCCCTCCAGTTCCATCTGAGCCAAAGGGAGATTCTACCGGAAGCCGTTGAAAGGACCAGGAGAAAAAAAACTCCGTTCCTTGCATCCTTTCCTCAGCATATGCCATCCAGAAGGGCAATTACAGCTACACCAGAGAGAAAAACAGGACAGACCCTTTTGACAGGCAGTTCTAGGACCAAATTGTTTTTAGTTTTTTTTCTCTGCAGAACTATCTCACCTAGGGACCATTCCATAGATCCATCTACTACTTCCCTCCTTTCCTTGTTTTCCATTATGACCTGTTTTTATTAGGTCAAAATTTAATGGATTGTATGTATTACTGGGTTGTGTACAATTATTGTGTTATTTTTGAATTTCAAGGATAAAGTCACATGTATTGTCCTGAATGTCTAGGAAGAAAGTTAGGATTAAAATGTCAAAAGTAATCAACAAAATGAACTTGACATTTCAAGTGTAATCAAATAATGAACATTTACCTTGCAGTCTTTTACTGTGTCCTGTGCAAGAATAGAACTTGCTGGGTTTTTCAAACATTTTAGCCTTCTGCTTTGTGCTTCTAGCCAACTGCCCAAGGATTGTGCTTCGTTTTCATTTTCAACAACAGATTCCAAAATGTGCTCCAACTCCTTTATCTGCATAGAGGACAATTTATAATTATTTGCATAATTTAGGAAAGAAACATATTTTGAAATTTCTAGTTTATGGTGATAATCACAGAAGAAAGAATTTTTCCCTCATTTTCTATGAAATGTCTCACATTTTAACTTATTACTGTAGCAGTGTTTCTGGACTCAAAGATAGCAGAAGAAAGTTTAAGAGCACAACCAGATAGTAACTTACTTCCCTTTTGCGATGAATCTACTAAATTGGGAGTGTAGAGAGAACATGGTTGTGTTGTCATCATGTGATTCCTATCCCTTGGCTGGGTACTGTGACAGTGGGGCAGCACAAACCAAACAAGGTGTACGGCAGGCTTACTAAGGTCTATGGATTAGGGAAGCTGGACGAGAACTAAATCCATATTTGCTTTTGTTCCCACTGGCTTTAGAGCTGCCTGGAGAATCCTTGTTTGCTTGCTAATCCTTGCTGCAGACCTTGCAGATGGGACAGGAAGGCCATCAAGATAGGTTTCTGTCCAGTGAGCTGCAGTGAATATAGGCAATTGGGTGGAGACAACTTGCATGGACATCTCTGCTTGATTTCTGCCTATCCCTCCTCCAACTGCAGCCTTTCCAGACAGCCCCTCCTCACTATTCTGAAGAGTCCTCTGCAGTACAGATGAGGGAACAAGGAAGCTGTGATGGATGGGCGCTCTTCCACTAGGCACATCTGGGTTTGACTCACACTCTCTGCAAAATATTTTAAAGCACATTCAGACCTTTCCATTCAGAGTCCCTTGCAAACAGTGCCAATTCACATTCAGTTCCCCGAGACATTCTGCAAATGACGTCCTCTCATAACGCTTGCTTTCAACATCGCAAGGTGTCAACTGTAGTAGTGACTGGTTCACATAATCAACTATCCATTGTTTGAAGTTCATTTCCATCACATATTCCTAGAAAAGTAAAATACAACTCTGTCAAAAAGAGCATGTTTTCTATGTAGCAAATATAGTTTTATGCCTTTACAACTGATTTTGCTGCAAGTCGCAGCAGGATAGATATACAGAGGTATAATAACTCTTAATTGTATAGCCAAGTCCCTTGCTCATAATTAAAGAGCATAATGATCATGGGCACTTAAAAAATATAACAGCCTTTAATGATCATTTTGGTGGGGGTAATGGGAGTTGTAGTACATCTGTGAAGGCATCAAGTTGGGAAAAGCAGTTAAAGATTGTGGGTTCAGTTGAAAAAACATACTGCAAGGGCAAATGATTTCTGTATTGCTGCCAAGAAAACTGGATGCAGTCTCTTCCCTGATAGAGAAGATTCTTGTAAGAATTTTGTAAGTATACTTGTTTCCCTTTTTCTCTCTTTTCCTCTTATGTGTGACCCATAAAGAAAGGTCATGTTACAGACCCCATCCATGAAAGATTGTAGATTGGTGGGGTCCAGGAAGAGGGCCTTCTCTGCCATGGCCCCAGCCCTGTGGAATAAGTTATTTCCAGAGGTGAGGCAGGCCCCCACTCTCCTGGCCTTCTGAAAGGGAGTGAAACTTGGTTTTGCTACTTTGTTTGGGGTGGGAGGGGGGATAGTCAATCATGGGAGTAGTTGATGCCTTGATGAGGCCCTGAGGAATTTTATTGAGACTGTTGTTTCTCCATCTTGGATTTTGGATTTTGGATTTATATTTATATTTTTAGGATGAATCTGTTTTTATGGTATTTTAATCTTCTGGTATTTTAATCTGATTGTAAACCGCCCACAGTGGCTTTGGCAAGATGGGCAGTGAAGAAATGTGAGGAATAAATAAGTAAATAAATGAAAGATAATGATCATTTAAAGACACTGACAAATAATTGTGTGACAGAGAAAGCACCACCTGTCTAGCTTCATTTGCATGACAATATTAGTGAGTTAAAGACAGAAAATATCCAAAGGAAAAAAGCATTTGGTCATACAGGCAAAATGAAATGCTGAAAAGCCTTCGTGAAGAAACCGACAGCAAAATTTTGATAGATGTAAGGTAGTAAAGTCATAAATATTTATGTGCCTTTGTAAATAGTAGACTTCCAGAAACAGCAAGAAAACTCTAGAAGAAAACATTACACAGAGATTCAAGATATCTAGAATCCTGATTTTACCTATATCAATTTATCTTGGGAATGCATATATTGCTAATGATATTTGACATAAGACTATTTTATCTTACCTCATCTTTCCATAAACCCATACAGATAAATCTTAGAAAATAAATAGCAGAAAGATTACACATACCACAAATGAAATGGGATTCTATAGGTACTATCCAAACACCTTCTGCCTACCTACAACCATATCCATATGAAAAGGCCTAATTTGGTTCATTCCTAGTCCGGATTCCTGCACTGAGCAAGAGATTAGACCAGAATGCCTAAGTGGTTCCTTCCAACTCTAGGATAATAACCTGGACACAGTGGGGTAGGACAGCATGTAAGGGGAAAGTAGGAAGGTAAAGTGGACGATACCAGGGATAGATTGATTGATTGATCAAATTTATATGGCCGCCCATCTCACACAAAATGACTCTGGATGGTGGACCAAATTCATGATGCAAGGTACCATTCGCTCCCTAAGGGTATAGAGAATATTATTCTAGTTCCCAATCCCTTGATCTCAGTTGACTCAAATAGGCCACATAGTATGTTTCCCTATTTGGATTTTATTTTCTTCTCTGTCCAAAGGGAAATGAAACAATTTCTAGACATCTGGTACTTATAGTGTCTTGCTCACCTTGTACTTCCTAAGAAGGCCTTTCACTTGGCTGGCAGGACTTTGCAAATTAATTATAACCTCATTTCTTCTTTGCTGATCAATGCAATTCATCCAGGCATTCAGTTCTGTGATGGCTTCATGAGATGGCAACTTTGCCATCTGGAGCTGTTACAAAATTATACCATTATACTTCTTTTTTTAAAAAAATATAGTTTAAGGAACAAAATTTAATGTGTTTTCTGAGATATTTAAAGATAAACACAGAATATAAACATTACAACTATTCTCCTGTGTACTTAATATTCAGCATTATACACACAATAGATATGTATTAGTAATAAAGCAAAGAACTCTGCTGAAACAGTGGACTAGCATTAGAATGGTTCCTGTTCACCCTTATGAAAAGAGTAGTGAAGACCTAATAAATGTGTCTGCAGATGCATGGTCTCTTGAGTTTCTACTTGTAAAATCAATCTCTCAGAAGCAGCAGTGGACCAAATTGGATGGAATTATTTCATTGCTACTTGGTAGACACATGAGGAACTGTGCTATGCACTTTTGGTGGTTTTCTAAATGTGAATGTGAAGTGCATTGTTCATAATTGTGACAGAAGTGAGAAGTTCTAAAAAACTATGTATCTCTGGCAACCAATACGTCTTCGGTTATAGATTCCAACAGCTGATGTCATCTTTCCTTGCTTTAATGCATTTTTCTGTCCACAGACATGCACAGGTTGAAATCACTGCTTATTTGTTCCTGCACATCTGATTATTTGATGTAAGTTAAACAAACAAACGAACAAAAACAAAAAATCCTGTTCAGCAAGGATGCTCCTTCCCTTCCACTCTCTCCTTAGACTTTGGAGTACTCTCTGCTCAATTCCACAACTCAGTTTTAGCAGAGAATCAAATATAGATGTTGTCATGATCCCTTAGTAGTTTTCAGACTGTGTACAGAAAATCTCCAAGTCTGATTTTTATATAGATAGCATACACTTTCCCATAGCAGTGTTCCACAAATAAAAGTGATTGTACTGCCACTTTAAAGCACTTTGTGATTAACAGTGCACAGAAGTTGCAGTTGCCTGAAAGACCTCTCATAAAAGCAGTCAGGAAAAAAACCAATATTGTGAGAACAAACCAAGGCTGCATCCTGCATCTAAGGTGCTTATCACACTAGCAGGATATGAGGCTAATATTTAGCCGCTATTGGAGAGAGTAACCTTTTCTCTGTCCTGTTTTTGAATCGGAACTGGGAGATATTTTTCTGCCCAGAGCTGCATTCCTTTGGGGCAGTCTGCTGAGTACTGCAGGTTATTGGAAAATGGAATCACTCACTTTTCGCTCATTTTCCCCAATCCCTGATCTTTCTATGCCTGTCATGAGCACTGATGGTGAGCAGGAGGGGGCCCCTATCCAGAGGGGAAAATGCATGCGTAGTAGTGAGGAGTTGAGCAGTCATTCAAAGAGACACGGAACAGACCCGCCTTGACTTTTGGGGTTTATCTGTATGGGTTTTCTCACACTTCTTCAGTTTGTTAGGATTTTCTGTCTAATGAAGCAGTAATAAAACACTAGAGACTTATTCCTCGTCTCAGCGTGGTTCCTGACTGTTAGGACAATGCCTCTCTGTCTCCCCACTCAGTTACTTCTAGAAAAGGGACAGAATACTCTTGCCATGGGACTTCTAAAAATAAGCCAGTGACCAAAGACTGCTAGTATATCAGCATCGAACTACCCCTACTATAATATAATGATTTTAGAGCTAACAGTAGTCAGTATTGTCTGCAAAAGAATATTTAAAATTCAGAAATCCTCTGGATTTTTATCTCACTTTTTCTCCCCCCCCCCCGCCCCTGCTTTTCTATATGGTGTAGATGTCGTTTTTTACTGTGATGTAGACATCCCCCTTCAAGTCAGTTCACTTTATTCTTAGCAAATTATCCCTAATATTCACAAGTTAAGAAAGAGGCACAAACTTTACAACTATACAGCGGCATCTGTAATAAGCCACACTTATGTCAAAATGATGTCTGCATCGTGATATTATTGTGCAAATGATGCGCTTGCATCATGGTCATTATGTCTGAAGCAACTATACTGTATAAGGAATGTAATTCGTGTGATGACATCACGATGCATGTGTCATCATCTTACCCCCTTCCCCTACAACTATACAGAAGTCCAGGAAGATTATATGTTTTAAACTTGCTGAGACATTTGCTATTACAAGTCAAAGATAAAGAACAACATTGGGCAGTTTCAGTCAAACTTTTTAGTGGGACAGTTGAGGATCAGCATCCTTGAGTTTTATATAAATGCTTGTAATCGGTACCACAAGCAGGAACTGCAACAATGGTAGTATTTAATACTTCACTTTGATGGATTTGCTTTAGATAAAATGGATTAATAAGAATCTTTAAAGAGATAAATGACTGAGATATGTAATGTACAGCAGTCTGCAATGAATAACTGTGGTAGTCTTCAAGTTGTTCACACCTAGTGACTTGGTTGATGAATTGATTTTTACCTGGTGAAACTTCTCTTGGATGACTGGCAATTGAACACGCAGGTCAGTCCATCTCTGCTCATATTCTGCCAGAGAGGACCGCAACTTTGCAGCATCAGTTTCCTTAATAAGCAAGAGCTGATTTCCAGTACTTATGACCGAAGACTTCAAGGAAGATTTATCATCTGCTTCTTTAGAGAATTCCTAAAGTCAATGTCATAAAATATGGTTTGTATAAAAATGTTGCATTAAAGAAGCATGTTAATTGTATTAAATTATGAAATCATATTAAACTGAGATATAACATTATTCTCTGTTTTCATTTTTTTAAGAATACACCAAGCACCAATTAGGTATACTAGACAGAGCTGGGAGTAGACTAAGGAGGCCGAAGTCCAAGCCTATGCTCAACATGAGGTTTACTCTTAATTTCTTACATTTTAGAGCACCCAAAAATAGTGCTTAAGGTCTGGAAGGAAAAATACAGTTGGGTCAGTCAGATCCAGGTTCAAAACTTTCTGGGTGGACATTTTCCATTTACATATTGTATTTGTCTGCCCTCTGGACAGATACAGGGACGCGGTGGCGCTGCGGGTTAAATCGCTGAGCTGTCGATCGGAAGGTCGGCGGTTCGAAACCGCGCGGCGGGGTGAGCTCCCGTTGCTCGTCCCAGCTCCTGCACACCAAGCAGTTCGAAAACATGCCAATGTGAGTAGATGAATTGGTACCGCTTCGGCGGGAAGGTAACGGCGTTCCGAGTCGTCATGCTGGCCACATGACCCGGAAGTGTCCTATGGACAACGCCGGCTCCAAGGCTTAGAAACGGAGATGAGCACCGCCCCCTAGAGTCGGACTCGACTGGACTTTACGTCAAGGGAAACCTTTACCTTTTTACCTGGACAGATAGGTGACTAATGATGGTGGGGAGCAAATGAAAGAGAAATGAGAAAGCCATTCAGAAGGGAAAGTCAAAGGTAATTACAAGAGTGAGAGGGAAAATATGAAAACGTAACAGCTATTAAAGACAGGAGATAAATTGTTCTTTGCAATCTTATATAAAATGACTATTGGTTCTAGCTGTTACCTTCCAACAGTAATTATACTTACAGGTTAAATTCCTAAATGTGGATAGATTATAAAAATGGAACTCGCTCCCATTTATTGGCTGTGATTGACACAACCAGCTACATAAAAGAGAGAATCCTCCTGCCTTCTGTAATGGGAGATGGCAGGGGTTTGGAGAAAACTGCAGAAGGCTTGACTCACTAAACAGGGCTTTGTGGCTGCATTCACACGCCACGTTAAGCCACCATTTGTCTTAAGCTCAATTTTTTCAACAAGCCAGTCAGTCTTGCAAACAATTATGACTGACTTGGCAAATTTCTTCTTTTATTTTCTGCCATTTTTGGCTGGTTTGCCTTACATCTTTGTTTAGAGGTTTGAGTGAGACATAATACCAAACCAGGAATAAGCCAGGAAACTACAAACAATTCCTACATCTTTACATGCCAAGATCATGCCAACTCACAACTATAGTCAGCAACAAACCATGATTTCAAACTGTAAGTGATTACATAAAATGCAATACGGTTTGTTCAGCAAGCCTTAGCAAACCATGTGAAACAGATCACATTAGTACAGTGTGTAAGCCCAGCCTTTGGAAAGTTGAATGTTGAAATCAAAGAACCAGGCTTATCCTGTGAGATTGATTAGTATCGAGGAAAAGAAGCGTGGTGTGTTTGGAGATGGCTTCACAAAATAACATTAGATAAATTCATAGAGAATACTGTATATTTATGAATGGCCCTTAGCAACAAAACTTTAAAAAGGACCATCTTATCTCTGGCTAGTAGGTATTTGAGCCCTCCAGCTGGAGATAACAGTTAGCCTGTACTGGAGGCAATGTCCAGGACGAGATGGAAAGGCTGTTCTTGTATTTTTACATTACTCTCATAAACACTGTCTGACTTACAAGCAAACTCTGAATATGGTTCCTGACAGTGTTCAGGTCCTGGGATGCATTAAGTGACTGTTCCTTCCAATAGTTCACTTTTTGCCGAGCAGATTCCAACCAGACATGGAGCTCCTTTGAGTCTTTGCTGTAACTGCAGGAAAAACAAAAGAAAACAGAACAGGAACTAGAATCAGTAAGTCACCACAGACTCCTCAGACAACTATGTTTCTGACTGATAACAGGCATATAAGACAGTTAATGATCAACAGAAATTAACGTGCATCCCGGCAGATGGAATTTGGGGGCTAATATCTGGAGGGGATATAGGTTTTCTACTCCTACACAAGGGCAATGAAAATATAAAATGTGCACCCTCTCCCCACTCTTTAGATATCTTTGGTTACTGATCCTCTTGGTGGTTTTTAAATGAAAAAAAATCTTCCCATATGTTGCCTGTTAACAGATGGAGTAACACCAGATGCTTTTATCTCTTATGTGCCAGTTGCACCCATTCCTGGAGCGAGAGGTCCTTCTCATGGTTATTCACACCTTGGCCACCTCCTGATTGGACTATTGCTATGCGCTCTACATGGGGCTGCCTTTGAAAACCATCTGGAAGCTTCAATTGGTCCAGAATGCAGCAGGACGGGTAGTTATGGGCACATCTCTTTATGTCCCCGTAACACCGGTACTCCACAAGCTGCACTGGCTCCTGATATGCTTCTGGGTGTGATTCAAGGTGCTGGTTATTACCTGTAAAGCCATACATGGCATAGGACGGGGTTACCTGAGGGACTGCCTTCTCCCAAGAACATCTGCCCGCCCCACATGCTCCCATCCCACAGGGAGGACATGCTCCAGGTTCCTTCTTTTAAATTTTGTCATCTCATGGGACCTAGGAAGTGTTCATTTCTGGTGGTTGCCCCTGTTCTCTAGAATGATCTCCCCGCTTCCCCCCAATATACAACAGGCCCTAATTCTTCTCGCCTTCAAGAAAGCCATTAAGACCTGGCTCTTTCCCCAAGCATTAGGGGCCAGCTAAGTGGGAGTCCCCTTGTGATTGTTTTGTTATGTGCTGGTTTGCCATTTTATATTTGGTATTTATATATTGTATTGTTTATTGTTATGTGGGTTCTTTTTTTCAGAACTGGTCTACTCTCCCAACCTGACATTTTCAGATTATCAATGTGATTGCTGGGGAATTAAGTGAATTGTGGTATGATGTCTATTGAGGGTGCCAGGTGAGGGAAGTTGTCCTTCAAAAACAAGTAAGCATAATTCCTACCTGGACAAGAGTTTGTGCAGTCTCTCAAGTCTTTGTAGTTCATGGTCAACTCTTTGGAAAAGAGATGCCCACTGATGTTCTAGCTTCTCAACCTGGCATTGCAATTCAGGGCAGCTCAGAAGCTCTATCAAATTCTTCCCTTCTTTCACTATTTGATAATATTTGACCTGTTCTCCTTCAATGTTCTTTTTGATCTCCTAAGAAACAACAAAGAAATTATACTGAGTAAATGAGAAGTAACTGTGCATTTCATTTATTTCCCTTTAATCTCACAAAAAAGGCAAATCTATTTATCATTCAGTGTTCATTTAATCAAATTTGGCAAGCATCACCTGGAGAGAATTTGATCTCTCCTATATCTCTTTCTTTAACTTATTCTATTTAGATTTTTTTCACTTTCTCAAGGTGGAACTGGACAAGTTTCTCGGCTTGGGTCTTTCTCTCAGAGTAATTACTTTACATCCATCATCTTCTGTCTCAGTGCCTAACTAGTGTGGAAAGTCTCAGGTTTTACATGGATCACAGAATGTAAAGATTGAAAGTGACCTCTAATCCACCCCACTCCCCAGTACAGGATTACACTATTACAGCAACTTTGATGTATGGCCATCCAGACTCAGCTTAAAAACCTCCAGCAGAGACCACCACTTCCTACGCCACTCTATTCTACTGTTGAATAGTTTCTCACCATTACAAATTTTTTCCTGATGTCTAACCTGATTTGCAATGGAGGTGGAATAATTTCGATTACAACTGTACTTTGTTGTCATTTAAACCCCCCCCCCTTTTTTTTGTCCTGTCTTCTGGAACAATTCTGTCCTATTTTTCATATGATAGCACTTCAGAAATTAGAAGACAGCTGTCATGTCTCCCCAAAGTCTTCTCTTCTTTGGGCTAAACATATCCAGTACCTCAATCATTCTTCCTGGCCCCTAATCATCTTGATGCTCTCCTCCGGTTTGTCAATATCCTTCCTAAATGGAACTACATGAAATTACAAAGTATAGTTTCTACAGACATGTTTAGCCTTCAATCCCTTAATTATGAAAAGAGGAAATATTATTCAAATATTAGTTTTTACACTGTGTTTCATTCAATAATAACCATAGTTACAATGGAAGTTACAGAAACTAGGGACAAATCAACACCTGGAAGAACTGAGTCCTTTCCATTACTCTTTCTTCTGTCTCTTCCACTAAAGTCACAAAAGGCACTGTGGGTGAAAATGCTTCCAGCTTTTGGCAGAATGAAACGTAGTTCTCATCAAATGCTATCCAATCCTGTAAGATGAAGAGCATAGTTAGTTGATCTCAGAAAATTAAGTAGTACACATTATGGTTGTATACAATAAGCTTCAATTTGGTTTCTTCCACATGTGTAGGACTACAAAAAGTTATACTGGCTAGAGTTATAGTCTGATATATAATAAATGTGCCAAATTAGGAAAGCTGTATCCAATATAAATAAATGTATTTGGTTCTTCCATTACAAATATGACCTTGAATCTCAACATGGTAGCATTATTTAATGGATTTTTTTTTAATCTGTTCAGTCATGTCCTATTCTCAGAGACTGCCTGGACATTCCATGCAGTTTTCTTGGCAAGGTTTTTCAGAAGTGGTTTACCATTGCTTCCTTCCTAGGGCTGAGAGAAAGTGACTGGCCCAAGGTCACCCAGCTGGCTTTGTGTCCAAGGTGGGACTAGAACTCATAATCTCCTGGTTTCTAGCCTGATGCCTTAACCACTACACCAAACTGGTTCTCATTTAATGGATATGCAAGTACAAAAATATATTTAATTTTATCACTTATTGAGATATAAAAAGAGCCGTGCTGAATCAGTCCAAAGTCTTGTGCTAAAATATACAATATATCAAGTATATATTGGGTGGGATGGATGGGTGGATAGATATCAAGTATATATATGCAGTATACAATATATCAAACCAGTTTTGGGTTTGGATAAATTGCTAAGGTATGTAAATTTAAAGTGAAAATTTTCAGTCTCTCACTCAACTTCTGAGTTAGAAGCTGAATGCAACAGACTTGTTCCCCTATTTCACATTGTTTTATTTTACTCTCTGACCTGTAAAAGGTTTTCCAAACGGGTTCCATGTTGAATAGCTTGCTCTTCCAATGATTTGATCTCCTGTACCACATCATTCCAGAATTTCTCTCTCTTTTGTAATATTGAAGCTGCCACTTTTTGTACAAGAAGCATATGGCCATTCAGTTTACAGAAAAAGCTCTATGTCACACAAAAAAAGGATAATTAGTATAGGTAATTACTGTATATTCACATAATAATGATTCAAAAAGAACATATTTTCCTTGTGATTGCATAAATAAAATTAAAATATTTCTACTGTATGTGCCTGCTCTGGATATTTCAGTAATACAGAAACCCATCTACTTTCATTACTTGTAACTTTTACAAACAGCAAATATAACAAATACATAGAGATCTATATTTTAACACTTTTAAAAATGGCAAAATGGTAGACTGTAGTATTTGTTACAATTCAACCAAGAATGCCAACATTCTTCATGGGCTAAATATTATAAAATATGCAAGTTGTTGGTCATTCCTAAGCAAGTAGATGATGGATTGCCAGGCTTACAGTTATGTCTGAGACTGAAGATGCCAAAAACACAGTTCCTGGGAAAGGGGAAAAAGTTATGATCTCTTCTTTTTCCAGTCACTAAGGAAGAAGAGCTCAGTCCTGGGTAAAAGTCTGCATGCCCCCTAATGTTTTCTTAGCCTTCAAAGAATTCTTGCTCATGAGGAAGGTTAGTTTAAAAAAAAAGGAGTACATTATTACAGAAGACTATAAATTTTTTAAAAACATCACAATGAAACCATATAAAATGTATTCACATGAACACATGTTAATTAAAACCAGGATGTTGCTAAAGCTCATATTTCTTTGGCTCAGAATGTAAGGGATGGTAATTTGCACTGCTCACCATAAATTTGAGATGAATGTTGCTACTCAACTTCTTCTCCATTTTTGATTGCGATAGAAAATAATGCAATTGCTTCCCCTCTCCTTTCCATTTATCTGTGATTTTCCAGGCCTTCTCTTTAGATCCCTTTTCCAGAGCTACTGAGTTCTGAGTCAGTGCTAAATTATGTTCATTTATTTATTTTATTTATTAATCATATTTATATGGCTGGCCATCTCACACAATGTGACTCTGGGCGGCGTATAAAACAACCATAAAAACCATTTAAAAAACATTCACAGTACAAAAAATTAGTATTATTATAAAAAACTAAGAAACAGCAATATATTATAAACAATGGAGCCATCTAATCAAATTACCATTCTCTTGCAATCTCCAGGCCTGTTGACCTAACCAAGTTTTAAGGGATTTCCAGAAAGTCAGGAGAGATGGGACCGATCTCACTTCAGGGGGAAAGATGTTTCACAGGGCAGGTGCCACAGCAGAAAAGGCTTGTCTCCTGGGTCCCATCAAATGGAACTACTTCACAGTTGGGACCCACAAGAAACCCCTTCTGCCAGACCTGATGGGATGGGATGGAATGGGATGTTCCATTCACCATGGGGGAAAGAGAAGATACTCTGCTTCCCTTCTCCCACTCTTTGTTGGCATAATACCCAAAAGTAAGTGGGAGAATGTAGACACAGAAGCTCATGGATAAATTGGTGTAGGGCATCTGGATAAGAGTGGAGGACATATTGGTAAAAGCATTGGACCTTACAACATGACTGATAATGTTATCAGTGTAGCATAGTTGAATTTAAGTCATAATCTGGTTTGGAACAAAGCAAGTTATTTCTAATTTTTTAAAAGAAGTTAATTCCTTTATGTGATTGAATCCAAAATGAAATTTGAAGTATTTTTTTTTTTCATCAAACACTAATACTAACAATTCTGGAGAAACACTGTTGTATAAAAAAAATCCTTCTGGATCCCAAATGTAGTTATTTAGTCAACTAACCAAGCCACACTTCTAATATCTTAAACAAGGGGCATTTCCATATGCAACATACTACCAATTACAGCCCTCTTAATCTGATGCAAAGCTGAAGTAATGGTGTCCCTTAACTTTACATTCAAAGAAGTTAAGTAGGAATCAACTCATGTTTATTTAGTCTTTTTCCTGGGCAGTTTGTAAACATTCATCTTCATTACTAGGGCTACATTTTATTTCCAGCAAAATAATTATAGCCCCGGGTAGATTTTACAATTACACATAACAGCAACAACCCTCCTCTCCCTACAAAATACTTCTGCTCATTTGTGATGAGATTACATTAAAAGCTCTGAGTGGAAAATAAACATAAAACAAATGAATATTTCCTGCCTTTCTCCTCAAGCAATGTCATCTAACCACTGCCAGCTGAGTATCAGTACATCTGTTGCGCCATTCACCTCAAGATGGGAGAAACCAGCAACCCTCCCCCAGGCAGAGATCTTGTTTTGCTAGCTAAATGCAAACCATTATTTTTCATTCGTATGAATGGTAGTACTGGAAGAGCTACTGTAATGCACTTTCACTGCCTAGAGCTTTGGAGTGAGACAGTTGATAAATCTAATGAATCAATGCATGCATGAATATATGATCAAATTGAACAATGAATCTCATTGTTGCCATGATTTCACTGGCTGGGTTCACAACATATGCTAGAGTAGTCTAAAACTATAGGGTTCAGCGTATGTTGGGAAACCAGCTATTATCTTAGCAGGATGAGGAAATCAGGTCATCCATTAAGCCATAATATGGTTTATTCATTTGATCATTGAGTGTTTTGTGAACACAACATCTATGTTTGAATTGATGTTGGTTTTTTTGTTTCAATTAATCATAACATATGATAGAAATCCATCAATTTCTTGGTACAGAAAAAAACTTTAAGTGTAATTAAGCAGAGATCTATACCTTATGATTTTGTAGGTATATATGTAAATCAGATTGACTGGTAATTTTCAGCTTTGAAACATGAGCAAGTTTTCCTTTCCCAAGATCTATGAGCTCTGCAAGTCCTTGTAACAGAGCTTCATATTGTTGTTCATTAATGAATGAAGAGCTCAGCTCCTTCTGTTTGACTCTTAGGATCTCCCAAAGATCATCCAGCACCTCCTAGAAATTAAATGAAACAAATTCTGGTTAGTACAACTTATGACATAGTTGTAGTACAAAAAATTAATATTATTATAAAAAGCTAACAGACAGCAATATATAAACAATGGAGCCATTGTAGTACAGAGATACTTGTGGTATTTCAAAGTCAATAGTCTTCAAGATGCCACAAAATGCTAATACTACTGCCCTCCTAGAACCTAATCAATGTGTTTTTCATGATGTTACAAGACTGACCAGCAATCAGAGTTTAACTGCATATTCTGACCCAGGCCCACAACTAGGGTCTGTGTCACCTGGGGCAAACATGGATTCCGTGCCCATTTTTATGCCCCCCCCCCTCATTTTGGTACCCCCCAGCATTGGAGCCCTGTTCTGACCAATATACGTTATAAATGTACAAGTTTTGACTGGCTAAGCCAAACATTGTATTTGCCAAATCTATTCTTCTCTGAATGCAGTTCAGGGATGTAGATATGAATCTATGTATGTACCTTTATTATATATTCCCCATCAAATTACAATGTCCATCTGGGTCTCACTGAACTGGCTGACGTGGCTCCAAAGTTACCAGTTGTTGGATCACCTCCAGAGTTTAAATAGACTTATTAGTTATTGGCATGTTACGATCCTTTCTTAGAAAAACTGCAATATTTCATGTTCTAGATCAGGGGTCAGCAACTTATGGCTCATGGGCCAGATGTCGCCCACCACCCAAAATCATCCGGCCTCCCCAAAATATGTATTTATCTGGTGAGAATGAGAGAGAGAGAGAGAGAGAGAATGCAAGAGCACATCCAGTCTCTTTGGCAACCATTTTGGCGATGGCATCACCGGAACAACAAGTCCCCTGGAAATGGTAGCAGCGGCGTGGCCTCTGGCCCCTAAGTAGAAGGTTGTTGACCCTTGTCTATATGCTCTATTTTGCATATATTATATTTCCTCACACTCATTTCTAGCAATTCTATTTTCTGCCCTTGCCTCCCCCCTGATTAATCTCAGTCTCAAAATGCTAGGATCAGTTGCATTTCATTTTGTTCCGTTCACATAGGCTAGGTATCGTTGGGGAAGACACCCCCAGTGTTTGGTACCAGTGTTGTGTTCTGGCCCTCTGTGCTCAGACCCGTGCCCTGGACAGCAGACCCACTGAGGCCCTGGCTTTCAGCTGCTGCTCCTTGACGTCACGTTGGTTAACAACAAGGCCCCCCTTATATGTGAGCTGCTCATCAAGGAGGGGACAGACCTGGCATGCATTACCGAGACCTGGCTGGGCCCTGAAGCGGGGGGTGCCCCTTTCGGAAATATGCCTGGCCAGGTTCATGGTATGGCACCAGCCAAGACCCCAGGGCAGGGGAGGAGGGGTGGCTGTTGTCATCCGGGAGTCTCTGGTGGCCTTCAGGGGCACTGCTCCACAAATGGCCAGTTGTGAGACCTTGTTTTTCAAGTCGGGCTCCTGAGAACAGTTGGGAGTGTTGCTGCTGTACCAGCCTCCCTGCTGCATAGCAACCTCCCTGCCTGAGCCGCTGGAGGCCATCTCGGGGTTGGTGGTGGAGTTCCCCAGGCTTATGGTTCTGGGGGACTTCAACCTGCCGTCCCTGGGGCGTGCCTCGGAGGCAGCTTGGGAGTTCATGGCCACCATGGTGGCCATGGTCCTGTCCCAGATTATTCAGGACCCGACTTGGGACAGTGGCCTCACGACAGACCTGGTTTTCTTGTCAGAGCAGTGGCAATGTGATCTGAGGGGAGGGTTACATGTCCCCGTCATGGTCAGATCATGCCCAATCAGTGGTGATAGGAGATTAGAGATCCGACCCTCGACCCCTCTTGTGTGGGGTGCCACAGGGTTTGGTTCTCTCCCCTCTCCTATTTAACATCTACATGAAACCACTAGGTGAGATCATCCATCACCACAGGATGAATTATCATCAATATGCTGATGATACTCAATTATATATCTCCATCCCAGGTGATGTAAGTGAGGCTGTGGCCACCCTCTCTCAGCACCTGGGGGCTGTGTGGGTCTGGATGGAGAACAACAGGCTTCAGCTGAACCTGGTAAGACAGGGGGTTGGGGACTCCCAAGTATCTGGGAATTTGCCATCCTTGGCTCTGAATGGGGTTGCACTGCCCCAGACAGATCCAATGCAGAACCTGGGGGTTCTCCTGGACTCATGACTCCTGCTTGAAGAGCAGGTGGCAGTCATGGCCAGGGGAGACTTTGCACAACTTTGTGTTGTGCACCAGCTATGCCCTTTCCTGGATCGGGAGTCCCTCCAAACAGTCACTCGTGCCCTGGTCATCTCCCACATAGACTACTGCAATGCACTCTACATGGGGCTACCCTTGAAGAGTATCCGGAAGCTACAGCTGGTGCAGAATGCAGCCGCATGAGCAGTCTTAGGAGCCCCTAGAAGGGCACATATAACACCATTGCTGTGCAAGCTGCATTGGGTCCTGGTTTGCTTCCAGGTCCAATTCAAGGTGTTGGTTATCACCTTTAAAGCCCTACATGGCATGGGTCCAGGTTACCTGAGGGACCGCCTCACCCCCATTACATCAACCCATCCCACCTGGTCAGGCAGAGATGGCATGTTGCAGACCCTGTCCATGGGGGATTGTCGATTGGCAGGCCTTCTCTGCCGTGGCACCTGCACTCTGGAACAAGCTACCCGCCTTGTAAGACAGAGAGAGTGGGGTCCCATAAGACCCCTCTCTCCCAGCCTTTTGAAAGGGATTAAAAATGTAGTTGTGTCACCTGGCCTGGGATGGGAGGGGTGACAGCTCTTCATGGGGTGGTTGGCCCCATGAGGATGCCAGGATAAGATCTTTGCCCATTTTGAATTATATATTTTATATATATTTTATATGTGTATTGATATTTATATGTTTTATATTATTTTTGTCCTCTGTAAGCCTCCCAGAGTTGTTGTGTACGAGATGGGCAGCAGAGAAATTCAATTAATCAATCAATCAATCAATCAATCAATCAATCAATTTATTATTCAGCATGTTTACCTCTAGCTTATACACTTCGTGGGTTATGGCAACTGGCAAATGAAATCTTTCTCCATGATCTCTCAGTTTAGCTGCCTGTGTCTCAAAATTTTGCAGTTCCAATTCAAAGACGTCCACCTGCTGAATGAAATATGAAATGATTCACTTAGGCGACTCTTTTTAACAGCAGTGATATTTCTGAGGCAGAGGAAAGATCTGACAATTTTCTGAATTATATCTATCAAGTAGCAGAATAAAACTGCCACTCGTTAAGTAGACAAAAGGGGCTGGCCTAACTAAAAAAAATACGTATATTCTAAACAAATTGGCATAATTGGAGTCAATATTTGTTTAGCTCATGGAATATTATAATAATGATTTACAAATGAGGCCTGCAAATAATCGTAGTATGGGATGCATTTGTTTGGCATTCTAGCTATTTGTGCCCTCTTCTAAGATAGTCAAGTCTATTCTTCTTTTTCAGAAACTTTTATTTTTCTTCCAAACAATCACAGCATTTTGTGACCAATGAATGGTACTCACTTTTCTATGAACACTTGGGGGGGGGATTAATGGCCACAGGATTTTCCCCTAATTTTGTGCACTTCTGCCAACTTTGGAATACCTTCAAGAAAGCTGGTACCACCCCCCTCATTTCTCAATAGTTCTGTCTGGCTACAGTCTTATTGGCCCTAATCATCTGAGTTTGTTATCAGAAGCTGTCATTTGTAGCTCAAAAAGGCAACTGCTGTGATTTTTGTTGTTGTTGTTCTTGGGTATAATGTACATGAGACCTCTTTATCCTTCTAATGAAAATTTGGGATAAAACTAGATTTTACAGCATAGGAAAAAAACTGACTTTAGATTCCTTTTTCCTTCTGTAACATGGAATGCAACTTGCCTATACCCTGATAAGACAATATTTCCTGTAATTTACCAGAGGTAGTAAATAATACAGAAGAGATGACAGGGAAATGCAGAAAATACTAATGTAAGATTAATTTGGTCCAAAAAAGCGGACCCTGCACTGGTGGGAAAAACGCTAGGAAGAAAAAAAGTTGTAGATAAATTTTACTGGAGCTTATAAAGAGAGGGGATATTATATGCATATTATTTATTATTATTATTTATTTATTTTCTCTCCCACCTTTATTATTTTTTATAAATAACTCAAGGTGGCGAACATACCTAATACTCCTTCCTCCTCCTATTTTCCCCACAACAACAACCCTGTGAGGTGGGTTGGGCTGAGAGAGAGTGACCAGCCCAAGATCACCCAGCTGGCTTTCATGCCTAAGGCAGGACTAGAACTCACAGTCTCCTGGTTTCTAGCCCGTTGCCTTAACCACTAGACGAAACTGGCTCTATGTTTAATGTTATGATGCTATGTCAACATGCATTAATATTGGAAAAGCTAAATAAGCAATTATACCTTCACCAGAGGATACCATAGGCTCTGGCATTCTAACACTGGGCAATATATAACTTTTTTGGGCTGAGGATTTTGACATTCATTCATATTTTAAGATTGCTCAACAAATGTTTTTCAGAGACATAGCAACCTAAATCAAAACTTAAAACTTAAAAGGCCAAGGACCAACTTAATTTGACACACTTTACTTAATAGAATATCTAATATCCAATTAGATGTTTTCAGAAAGCCCACAAGCAAAGTAGAAATGCGTTATAAACCATCAAATCGACTGGTTGCAAATAACATTAATTAGCACCCTTAAAGATTATTGACAGAAGTAAGACACACATTTAGTAATAAATAAATATACAAATAATTCACAGTGAGAAACAATATTTGATTTTGGGAAATCAAAAGCAAAATAAGAGAATTTCGCTAAAACTGTACAATGATGGGTAACTAATTGCACCTTATTTTCATGTCTCATTTTAATTACCTGGAATTGCTTAGAAATATTGTGCCCACTCATTCCACTGAAAAACTGTTGCAGTGAGGATTTTTTCTCAATCAATGCATCATACAAGTGCCTGATTTCATTCTGTCATAGGAAACAAAAAATACATTATAAAACTAGAGATACATTATGCAAAATTAAGAGATAATGAAACTGCAATTCAAAAGGCTTGTTTAATCAGTATCATTCTTTATGTATATACATTTGGAGAGAGGGAGAAAAAGAGTCTTTTTATAAATGGAGTCTATTAGAATTACGCTCTCAGTATAGTCCAGTTTTGTAATCATAATCTGTTTCCCATTATGGAGATCAAGGATTAAATAATCTGTAAAGGTGATATAGTAAAGGTAAAGGTTTCCCTTGACGTAAAGTCCAGTCGAATCCGACTCTAGGGGGCGGTGCTCATCTCCGTTTCTAAGCCTTGGAGCCGGCGTTGTCATAGACACTTCCGGGTCATGTGGCCAGCATGACGACTCGGAACGCCGTTACCTTCCCGCCGAAGCGGTACCTATTGATCTACTCACATAGGCATGTTTTCGAACTGCTAGGTGAGCAGGAGCTGGGATTAACAACGGGAGCTCACCCCGCCGCGCGGTTTCGAACCGCCGACCTTCCGATCAACAGCTCAGCGGTTTAACCCGCAGCGCCACCGCGTCCCTCAGGTGATATAATTTGCACTAAATTAGCAAGCATGGTTCTTAACTCAGACAAGCTGCTTTGTAGGTAGGAGCTTTATGGGAGCACATGCACATACTTGCATGCCTATGTAGGAAATTATGCTCTTGTGGGATGTCCATGCAAGAATACAATACAAAGGTTATGCTTATGACTATAAAACAGGGCTACTATGTCTAGGCTACAAAACTCTAGGTAATGATTAGAAAGACACAAAAGTTAGAGTTTTCTGTAAATTTGATCACATATGAATTGATATGAGATCACGGAAAAGGATGAAGTGTGTCTCTTTGGTGAGCAGCTGCTTTAATAGATGTTAAAGGATGAAATAAAGATTTAACTCTGTCATACCTGATAATTGATGTAATGGTCCATCTCAGTTTTCACAGACTCGCTTCTAAAAGCAGCAGCTGTTTGTGTCAACTGGAGCCATGCCTGCAAGTTGCTAAAACACTGGGAAAATCTCTCAGAATTTCCACCAGCAGAGGTGATGGACTTCAGCAGATCATCCTTTTTATCACCAATATCAGTGTGAAGTTTTTGTAGTTCTGCAGAGAGAGTCTGAAACAGAGAGTAGGTGAGACAGGCAAGTAGACATGGTTTTGTAGAATCCATCAATATCCATTTGTTTCTTTCAAGAGAGAAGTTTCAGTATCAGCATGAGACTTGGGCTTTCATATATCTCACCGTCTTGAGAAAGTACTTCATTGTGTTCTCCTTGAACATCTTTGACATGATCTTGAAATTGCAAATAGACTACAGAGATGCCTGTATTGAAAAATCTGCACTGGGTGCCAGCTGCTTACCAGGTAAAATTTAAGGTGGTGGTATTTACTTTAAAGTCCTAAATAACTGAGGGCCTTAATATCTAAAAAAGCAACTCTGCTGTTATAAACCTGTATGGCTGTTAAGATACACAAGAGAGGCCCTTTCATAGATGTTAATATGTTTTCTACTACAGATTAAGGTTACTATGGTAACTAATCATTTTGGCCGGGTGAAGAGGTTAAATTTAATTGTCCCCTTTTCACATGTTAGTTGCATTGCCTAAGGGAGGAACTTGCCTGAACTTGTTTTAGTTTCAGTTTCCCTTCTGTGTAGGCTTGCAGAGAATATGCAGCTGAGAGATATCTCTCCTCTCAGCAAACAGCCTTTAAATATGCTTGTTTTCTGTAAATAGAATTATTTTTATAGAAATGCCTGGTGTGTGACTTTTCTGATCTCTCCTGGGCCAAAAGCTTTCCTAGCAATCTGCTAACAATAGATACCTCAGTAGTCAGAGGCTCATCTTTCTGACACACAGGAGATGGCCTTCTCCTGCACTGCTCCTTGGCTATGGAACACATTCCTTCAGAAACTGTATTTAACCCCTGCTCTCTCAACATATAGAATGGTGCATCTCTTTCACCAGGACTTCAAGTGCTAAAGTATTTAGTATCAGTTTAAGGGATAATTTGTGTTTTTAACTTTCTATACTTGTTTTTTGTTTGTAAATTTTATTAGCTGCTTAAGCATTTTCTGGAACAGAAAAACAACTAGTCAATAAATTTTTCTGGTATTTATCTGAGTACGATGTCCTCATACTTTTTTTGCCCTTTGAAAACAAGGAGGGATGTGCAAATGGAACTGGAATTGTATAAGCCTATAGTTCAGATACAATAATAGTTTTGAATGCTGTGAAGCAGGAGCAGATAATCCATGTCAACTGACAGATTTTCAATGTCATAAAGTCCTAAAACACATGCATTAAGCCTCTGCTAGGCTTAATCTATTATAAAATAGAAAACCTTATCCCCATCACCCAAAATGTAAGAATTTCAGCTCTGCATCCTCTGATAATATAAATGTGTCACTTGCACACCCCCTGTGGCCCATGAAAGCAACAAAGACCCCCCAAAGTGTGGGTGCCTGTCCCTCCAAAGTAGTCCACTTTTGCTTGGAAGGAAATGTACACTTCCTGACATTCACTCCAATACTTGGGAGCAGATCTGAGCAGATGGCTATGGAAGAAACCAACAAAAATTGCTGTTCCTCACCCACTGCTTCATGAGCCAAGAATTGTATCAACAAATTCAAAGAAATGCATAATTAGAAGAGAAACTGCATTTCAATCCAGTCCTGTTAGTTCAGTAAGTATAAACTAGATCAGATGGTACTAAAATGAAAACTGATCCCAATTGTCCAGAATCTAGACCAGCAACCCTTTTAAACTTCCGAGATTTTCTCAGACATTCCCCAATTTTTCAATCATATCTCTGCAATTTTAGTGGCTAGAAATTTGCATTTGTTTCTTCCTTTTAAATGAAAGCCAGCATTCTCAGGAAACCACTGCATCTAATGCCACGTGATGAATGTTTTGTGAAATTATGCAAAGATATAAAGTATACACTGCTTTGGACCTCATGAATTCATAGGTACTCCCACTTGTACTGACTTCATAAAGCACTTGCTGTACAGGAGCTTCTTCACTGGAGAGCACACAGGTGCCTAACATCTGCTCCATGTTGTTCAGGCAGCGGCTGATTGCCAGAAGCAACTCAAAGAGTTTCTGATCCAGGCTTAATGCATTTTCTCCAGTTTCATTTTCCTACAAAATGGGGAGAGACAAGTTTTCAGTTCTCTAAAGACCTTGCTACTTATGTGGAAGCAGCATATGAGCCAGGGTAAATATATTCATGCTGGCACTGCAGTAGATATATCTGTGGCTCATTATTATTTTTATTTATTTAGAAAACAGGAAGCAGCTTATACTATGTCAGATCATCTGTCCATCTACCTGAAGGCTGTCTACACTAACTGGGAAACAAAAATGGGAAGATGCTAGAGAAGGGCCATCTATATTGGGCATTACAGGGAACTTGAAAGTGATCTCTAGGGTGACCTGATGTAGAGGACAACAGCACTTTGCATTATTTTCATAGTTAGTAAAAGTAATCATATCATTAGGTCCAACATTTCTCACTCTCACATGAGAAACTGCACTTTCCAAAATTCTGGCCTGAAGTCCACTGTTTAACGTTTACAATGCAAATACATACAGAAGACAACAATTTTCAAGAACTAAGTTGTGAGTCTACAAAATATTGAACACTTATTCTAAATTGCCTTTATCATACAGTCATTTTATGGGTGGTTAATTGGACTGAGAATAGATATTTCACGATGCCAAAGCTGGATCCTGTTCAACAGCCATGGTGGCCACTTAACGTAACTCTGAGAAATGCCTTCAGTACCTGTATCTGAGAAGATGCTTCCTGGCTTAGGTTGTCAAGTTGTGCTGTGTATGTTTTCAGCTCCTCAACAGTTGGAGCTCTCACACTCGATGTAGCACCCAGAGGCAGAATATTTATTTTGGTAGTGACCTAACATTTGGAAAAGCAAAATGTGTTTAGACAAGTGCTCCAGATTAAACTCATGGTGATATATAATGTTATTTCAAAAAAATAAAAATTAAAAAATACATGACCAACAAGTATAATTTAAAGCTAAAAGACCATTATCATATTCTAGACATGGTGGGTCTAGTCAAGCAGCTGGCTTGAAATCTGCTGACAACAGTAACTATGGCATCTGTTGCATCCACAAAAAGTATACTATGATTCAGGGAAAGGGACATGAGTATATCTGGTTGCAAACACAGTTCTGCTCATGTCTCTCCTACTCAACAAATGAGAATACTTGAAGGAGAGAGTGAAAGCATATTGACTAGTTCTGTATAGATGCTTCTTCTCAAGCCATGGACTCTCTGGAGCTAAATGTCAGTTAGAATCAATAGATTAGGTCAGTTGATCCAATTTCCCTGATTACACAACATATAATATTTATATAGCATAAATATTAATGGTATGGATGGGGAACACAAAAACACCTCCCTATGTGATAAGAGAGTGTGGAGGGGACATGGAATTGTGTGACTGCATATCTGCTGTTCAGACATCTTCCCTGCTGGGCATTCAACAGGGCTCTAGAGAACACTGAAGTCTGTGTTTAGGGCTATTTCATTCTGCGGAGAATCCTAGGCCAATCAAGCCAGTCAGGATTTTCCTTCATGTGGAGAAGCATATATACATTTTTTTTTACATATACATTTTTTTTGATGTTATCACTGAATATCCTGCTGGTGGGATGGAGTGTGCTTGGAATATATATTGTTGCCATATGGGAGAGTGGATACCCAGCACACCTGCTTGGCTCCCTCACATTTGCTTTTAACACCTGAAGGTGCTTATGCTTCTTATATCTTTAATCTCCAAGTGAATAGGAATAAAGGTTATATACTAACCTGAGCTTCATCAAATTGACAGCAAGGGGCATTCTTCCTGAATAGTAGTTCTTCTTGTAAATATTGCCACTTATCACCTGTTTGGTCCTTTGGAGTCAGTCCAAGAGGCTCATTTCCGGTGCTGACTGTCTCATGGCTGGATTTGCATCACATCCCCATTATGAGTAGATAAATATAGTGAGGCAAAGGCAACAAAAAATGGATAGTGAATACAAGAATGTGCAGAAGATAAATGTCACACCAAAGACTTAACGATTCCAGCATCCTACTTCCAACATGGATATAGAGATGCAAATGAAGAAATGGGACCTATACAATTGTCACTGAAAGCTGCAACTTCATGTTTTCTCCCCGTTTTCCCAGCAATCTACAGAATGCATGCCAAGATTATATTATGATCTCACATAGGTTCTCAGTGTATTACTGTAGTGGGAAAAAAGGAAGTAGCAGATGCTGCTTTGAGCAGAAGCCATTATGATTCCAAGATAAGTTCAATTAAATGCAGGGTAGAGAACTTTGGGTCCTCCAGATATTTTGGAGTAAAATTCTTGCAGTTCTTTATCAATGGCCATAGTGGCTAGGTCTGATGGGAAATGAAATCCAAACATCTGGAGAATAATTGGTTACCTATCTTTGCAGTAAAGAAAGTGATGAAGAGACCAAAGGTAAGGAAAAGAGGTTTCTACTATCTCCTCCTTCAACCCACTCTGCACTGCATTATATTTGGTTCTTTTGAGTTGAGCTTGTCTCTGGTGATTACATGGACATGATCATGTAATTTTTCTGGCAACAGTGTGGAAGGCACTGTACCACTGTCTTCGTTCAAGATTTTTTGTTTTTACTTCTTGTCTGCAGACTTGGGGTTCCCTAACAGGCTCCTATTCAAGTACTAACAAGGTCCAATCATGCTTTGTTTTTGAGGTTAGCCAAGGTGGGCTAGGTACTGCCAACTGTACCTTGTTTGTAGTTCCAGAACTGTGCTGTGCCTAGGGTGAGGCTGGATTTTCTCCATGTACACTTCTAGGAAGTCAATGAGATTGTTTTGCTCAGACAACTTTAGCATCAGTTCCTTCAGGAAAAATAAAAACAGAAAATAAGGAAAACTGAAGTGTAAGAAGTAGGGGTTTGTCAACAGAAATGCCTTATACCATTTCATCATACAATTGCCAGATGCTATAGGAATCAGATTGGGAAATTCAGATGTTGGTTTCTTGATTTTCAGAGATCAACAGTCAGAAGGGGGAACTGCAAAAAACTCTCCTACTGCATCCCAGAAGAACTAAGTAAAGCAGCTGGCCCTAGAAGGTCAATCCCGCACCATTGTGTAATTTAATTTAATTTATTGGATTTGGTATGGCTGACTACTCCAGAAGACTCTGGGTGGCTTACAAACACACACACACACACACACACACACACCAGTAAAACAGTTAAAACATCTAGTTCTGCTATACTTCCTCAGTGCAGCAAGCTAGACTAAGCTTCTGTTCAGTCAGATAGTGTCCTGTTCAGACTATGAGATGGCCAGGCAGAATTACTATTAAATTATTTGTTGTTTATTCGTTCAGTTGCTTCTGACTCTTCGTGACTTCATGGACCAGCCCACGCCAGAGCTTCCTGTTGGTTGTTGCCACCCTCAGCTCCCCCAAGGATGAGTCCGTCACCTCTAGAACATATTAAATTATTTACAATAACTTAAATTATTTACAATAACTATTTACAACAGCAAAAAGTCCTTGTAATAGATTAGGCAACACAATTCAATCAAGACCACCCTGGCAGTAAAGGATGACCAGGCAAGTCTGCAGGTTCAGATTGTGGCAAAACAGTGAGGCAGAACTCAGCTAATTCTCTTATTGAAGCTGTAAGACCCAGTGAAGCTAGAGCACGTGGCAAGGAGGAGGCTTGAGGCATGAGTCTGCAAATGGGTGCACATGTTGGACTAGGCTGGAGCACAGAGGCTAGGCAAAGCTGGACTGAAGCGTCTAGGCAAGGCTTGGATATGGAGACAAGGCTGGACTTTGCTGGAGTGTCAAGGCAAGGCTTGGATCTGGAGACAAGGCTGGACTTGGCTGGAACATCTAGGTAAGGCTTGGATCTGGAGACAAGGCTGGACTTGGCTGGAGTGTGGAGGCAAGGCTCGGATCTGGAGACAAGGCTGGACTTGACAGGAACATCATGACAAGGCTTGAAGCTGGAGGCAAGACCGAATTGTGCTGGAGCAATGAGACAAGGCTTGGAACTGGATGCAAGGCTGTGCTTGGCAGGGACGGCAAGGAGAGGCTCGACTGGAGTGGCGTGTGCAGGAAGCAGGTCTGTGACAACAGAAGGGGCTGGCTCTGGTTCCATGCTGGCTACAGGCAAGGCTCCCGACTGGTATAAGGACTCTTCCACAGATGCTGTGAGCTTGAAGGATCGGTTGTCTCTGACAGCTTGCTCTTGGCACGCCTGCCTTTTAAAATGATCCTTTCCATGCCTTTTCTCACCTGCAGCCAATCAAGCTGCCTTTTGATTCGCGTGCTTCTTTGCTCTTCTTTCTCAAGCACTGATTGGAGGATTCAAACCTCTCTCCGAAGTTTGTCCAATCAGCGTCTCTGGTTTCTTCCACTTTGCTGATTCAGTTCTGGTTTTTATTTCTCCAAATCCTTCCTGATAAGTTTCGTTTTCCCCTTCTGACTCAAGATAACTTTCGTTTTCAGAATCAGAAGCAGGCTCAAACCTCACAGATAGCTAGTTTTACCTTATGAGATAACCAGTGTTACACAAACATATTGCCTGGTTAAAATCTGACTGCTGCCTTCTGACCATCACACCATTTTTATTATTCTTGAGTCCATCTTCCTGTTCTAACTGGCTTGCTTTCAAAGTGGCTGTGCCAACTTTTGAAGGGACAGAGGTAAGATCATAAATGGCAATAGGGCAACTCCTTCTCCCCTGAATGTTGGCTTGAGGTCTTCATATCGTAAGTTCAATGCAGTTGATGTCCATAACCAACAGGCTTTTGGGTGAGCTCTTTTACAAGAGCAAAAAGAGGAAGAGGGAGAGTGCTGAAGGGACCAGGAATGCACCAGCCCTGTCATCTCTTATCAGTTGGGCAGACACCATAGACAAATATACCAACTAATCAGAGGAAAAATATACCAATGAATCAGATATACCAACAATGGACAAATATGCCAATCAGTGGACAAACATACCGACAGAGCAGAGGAATACCCATGGGGTCACCACTTTCAGGACTCATAGCAGGGACCGTAATGCAGCGTCTAAAAACTATAGCACTCCCACACATACAACCAAAAGTATGGATCCCATATGCATATGACACCTTTGTCATAATAAAAAAGGAATAACTAGAGAAGACGCATAAAACAATCAACAACATCTTCAAAGGAATAAAATTCACAAGGGAAGAAGAAAACAACAACACACTACCCTTCCTGGATATCTTCATCAGCAGAGGAAACAACAGCAAATTAGAATCGCAAGTCTATCGAAAAACAACCATGCTAACGAGTGCTCCATTACCAAAGTAACAACCCAACCTCCCACAAGAGGAGCTGTGTATGAACATTATTCAGATGAGCACAAACTCACTGAAGCAACCCTGAACACCAGAAAAAGGAAACAGACTGCCTATACAACATCTTCCAACAAAATGGATACCCACGCAACTTTATCAAAAAGTGCCTCACCACTCAACCCGCTACAGCACAGCCAAAACAAGCTATGAAAAGGATAACACTGTCATACATCAAAAACATCTCGGAAACAACCAACAGACTGTTACAACCACATGGCATTATCATAGCACACAAACCAACTAAAGCCCTCCAAAACTTCTTAAGTAACCCAAAAGACTCAGCAGCCCAAGAAGAAAAAGCAGGAGTCATCTACAACATACAGCGTAAGTACTGTAGAAGCCACTATGTAGGACAGATCAGCAGAAGACTAGCAGAGCACATCCATGAACACCAACTAGCAGTCAGAAGACATGATGAAAATTCCTTAATCTCACAACACATGGACAGACTCAACCATAGCTTCAACTGGGAAACTGTGAGTATCCTAGACAAAGCTAAATCCAAAAATGCTAAGGAATTCCTGGAAGCTTGGCATTCAGACAAATCAGCCATCAATAGAGACATAGAGACAAACCATATTTACACACCATTCAAAAGAGACAGTAAAAAAGCTAAGAAGGAAACAAAAAGACCAGAACACATCCTCTCCATCAACCAACACCCAGATAATCAGGGATTAACACCAGACAAACAATCAAGCAGAAAACAAACAAGCACAAAACAATACTCTAATCAAGGAACTACCAAGGAGAAAACCACACCCCCAACGCTGTCAGGGCAAGTCACTGTATATAAACAGGGAGCAAGTGAATTACACCCAGAATCATATTGGTAACCAGTACAGCTTATGAAGCAGGGATGTCATGGGTCTTGGTATGCTTGTCACTGCCAATGCCACTGCATATTGGACCAGTTGAAGCTGCCAAGTGGTTTTCAAGGGCAGTCTCATGTAGAATGCATTGCAATAGTGGAGTTGTGAGGTGAATAGGGGATGAGTGACTGTCTGAAGGGCACCCCGATCTAGGAAAGGATGCTACTGGTGCACCAGATGAAGCAAAGACCTTCCTGGACATAGCTGCCACGTGCTCATCAAGCAGGAGCTGTGAGTCCAGGAAGTTCCCCAAACTGCGCACCACCCTTGAATGGGGAAGTACTACCTCATCCAAGGTCAGAGATGAAATATCCCAAGATCTGGGTGGTCCAAATACCCACAGCCACTTGATCTTGGTAGGATTGAGCTGGAGATGGTTCCTCTCCCAGAACTTTCATGTAGTTGCTGAACAAGAGAGGACACTTCATTAAGCCCTGTGGCACCCCACAAAGGAGGTGCCTAGGGAACACCCTCTCCCTCCCAGCCAGCACTGACTGGAACCAGTCCTGAAGGAAGGAGGAGAACCGTCATAAAATGGTGCTACTGACTCCCAACCCCTGGAGTGAATTCAGAGAGACACAGTAATTGACAGTATCAAAAGCCACTGAGAGATCAACAAGCACAAGGATAGATGCACTCCATCCTGGCTCCACCACATGTCATGAACGTTCTGATATTTCCAGGCTCAGCTTTACTTAGCCTCCAATAATTCATGTAACAGGGAAGGGAAAGGAAAGCTATTTTTGAAATGTAGGCTGCATTTTGTGTTCTGCCTAAGGCTGCAAAGGGCATGTTAATGGCATTATGATTTCCCCAAAATTTGAAGAGTCAATATTGTCAGTCTCTCCTTGCATTTTGTGGGTCTGGGACAGTGGGGTTAAAGAGTGAAAACAGTCCTTTGCAAGGCTAAAGATATGTAACATTTTCACCATCCATGGGCCAGAAATCAATTTCTAGAGGACCAGATCTGACTGATGGTCTCTCCACTTCTGTAAGAACAGAAAACGAAAAATTACCTGCTGATGCTGTAAATCATTAGGTCTACCGAACAGAGGCCTGTCTGAGGTCACACTTGGAAATGAACTAGAGGAGTCAAAATGAAGAAACTGTGGGAACTTGACAGAGGTCTTTTCATCAGTGCTCATCTTTAAAGAGAGAGAATACCATTTTTTTTAGAAGAAGCTTACAGTAGTGTTTTATTATAAAGATGAAGAGAACATGTGCACACTTTATATTTTCTAATGCTACTTTTTTAATCAAGTAGAAGCATCACAGTAAAAATACACTTGTAAGAACCTTTCTCTGAGGAAAATATACACAGAAAGAATGACTGGAAAGGACTAGGAAACACTTCCATTTGCTAAAGAATAGAAGGAGAGAAGCAGGAGGTTCTTAATCATTCCTCAACTTGCTACTTCTCCCTATAGCCTTCCTACTCCTGGCACTTTTCTCTCAGAATGGCAAGAAGGCTGGCCAAGATAGACAGATGGATAGTAGGAAAAGGATAACAGACAAAAAGCAACTAATGGGGGAAGGACTTCATGCTGCTTCCTGCCCACGGCTTCTCTCCTTTAAATTCCTATTCCTGCATTCATGTTATCCACCAAGTGTGGCTGGAACGCTGCATGTTAGAATCGCAGGAAGCTGCCATATATTGAGTCAGAGCACTGATCCACCCAGTCCAATACTGCTGACAGTGACTGGTAGGAGTTCTCAAGAGTTTGGGGCAGGAGGTTTCTCTTTCTGGAAATACATGAATTGAATCTGGGACCTTCTTCCTGCCAGACATGCCCACCACTGTGGACTATGCTTGAGCCTGATGTTGCTACACAAATGTCTACTTTAAATCGAATCTGGAACTCTCTGGCAGCCTACAGTGAAGACAGAGAAGCAAAATAATGTTTTTATTCATCATTGTCAACTTTTCTCTTCTGAGGTGACTTGGAGGCCATGTGAAGATACTTCAGTTTCATTGTCACAGTCCGTGCTGCTCATTTATTCATCCCTGCTGTGGCAATCAAGTTCTCCCTCTCTCTCTCTCCCCCCACCCCCCAGGAGCAAAGGGGTCTCTGCATGAAGTAAACCTGGAGCACTTTTGTGCAGCGTTTCAAAAATGGTTTACATAACAGTTTTAATAATTGTTGCTATTCTTGCCCCAAATACATTATCACCGAGGCCATGTCATCTCTAAGCACAAAGAAAAGAATCTTGCAGAGAACAAAGTCCGATTATGGGCACTTATGAACAGACAATCATAAGGAACTGGGGAGGTAGGCCCAACGGCAGAGTGTAATATTCCATTTGTACTCTTCTCTGATTCAGTGTTTTTGTTCCTTATAAAAAAAAAAGGCCTTTTTTGCAGTCAGAGTCCACACATATAAGACAGTCTGAATCTACCTTCGAATGGCTGGGATTATCACAGCTTTTCTTAATGCTTAGCAAAATAATTATGTGAATGTACATCCTTATGCTGACAAAACAATACCATCAGCACAGAAGTAGAAGATATTAGCAGGCTGGGGGGCGGGGGAATACAACATCTGTAGAAATAAAACGAAGACTTGGGAGGGAGGGAGGAAGCTCACTGTATTCCTTAACTTTTAGGAATGCATATCCAGGAACAGAGCATGGCTGGCTAACAGTCATGTTGAACTGCAACTGTCTACATTGCAATGTTTTGTAATATGTCCTGTTTGTGGATGCTAACTAACCCTGACAACTTAATGGAATCTCCATCCTGAGAGACAGTTTGCCTTTGGATGCCACATGCTAGAAACAAACTACAGGGAAAGAAGCAAAATATAAAAAAGGATTGCTACTTATGAGGAACTATTTTGAAGCCTGTCATTGATATGCCTGAGGTTGTTATGTTTTCCCCCATCAACAAACCTACAGGGCAGGAACAGTTTTTTTTTAAAAGACAACACTTTTCAGCAAAATATAATGCATGATTTTCTGATCAATAGACATAGCATTAAGTAGAGCTGAAGAGGCAAGTAATGACAACACATACATCCCCACAGGCTAGCCATTCCCCAACCTATGGCTCTGTAAATGTGTTGGGAATTCAGGGAGTTGTGATCCCAGAGCAGATGCAGGGCTCCAAGTTTTTGGAAGGCTGGAATTAGTCCTCATTATTATGCAGGGGATACACAAATACACACCCTTTCCACCAGTTGTTTCCAATAAGTGGGCGTCAATTACCAGAATTCCCCAAGGCTGAGAATTCTCGGAGCTTGAAATCCACATAAATGGAGAGCACCAGGTTGGGGAAGTCTGCTTTCCACAAACGCAATAACAGTGTTTGTGATTCCACAGTCCGGCAGAATCATAATCATGGTGGCTCTTCAAGTTTCTTGATGTTTCAGTTTACCTGTTCTTCTGTGTATTTGTCTTGGAGCATGCTCTGGACTTTTTCCAACTTGCACTTCACATCTTTAAGTTTCAAGGAAAGGTTCTCTGTTTCTTGCTCGAGGCCTGAGCTATTGCTAGTGGACGTGCTTTTGCAATCCTCCAATAACCACATGACTTTCTGTTCAATTTCTGATAACATCACCTGAGGAAGTCAAGTTAATCATTCACAAAACATTTATTTGTGGAAGGGACCTAAAGTTAACGGCTGACAGCTCCAATGCCTGGGAAGGCCCATCTAGAAGCAACTCCCTTTTCCCCCCTTCAGGCTTCCGAAAATGAGGCGGGGTGAAGGAATCAAGGGTGGAAATTTGTGCAAAAGGATCTGTGTACTCAGTTCAGGTACTTGTCACAAAATTCTCAGCTAGACAAATGTTCAGAGGAGCTCTCTTTTTTTACTATATATTTCGTGGATCTCAGTTTTCTAGTAGAAAGGGAAAAGAGCCACAGACCGCACAAATCTGAAGGCTGGCCTCACCTAATGACATCTGTGTACAGATTCCATCCTACAACCGTTCTGTAAATGTCTACCTGAGGTGATTTTCTTCCAGTCCTGACTTTCTCCTTCCACATATTTATTTATTAATCATTGCAACTGTTACACTGCTTCAATCTGGTTGACTTTTACCAGGGTAAAAGCCAAACAATACAACCAATAAGATCAAACAAATAACAACAGCGCAGAACATCTCATAATACCACAGGGTCCCCACAGCGCACTCTTTCTATCCAGGACAAGCATTCCCACACTTCACTCTGCTCCTTCAGTCTCCAAAAACTCTTTAGAAAAGCCCGGTCTTAATAAGCTTCTGAAAGATCACCAAGAAAGGGGCCAATCTTGCTGCTGGAGCAAGTTGTTTCACTCAAGAGGCTCCCCAAGGGAGAACGTTCCCCTCTGACCCCATCCCACCACCCTTCTCCTTGACAGGAAAGACTTTCAGCACACACTCTCTGCTTGCACAGGCAGATTCTACCTAGAGGAGGTGTCTTGAAGATCACCAGGACTCAAGCCTAAAAATATATTCTGATCAAGAGCACTAATGGACTTGAAACATTTTCACTGCTTTTTTTGTTACTTTCAGGGTGGTTGTTGTCATTTCCCTTACAATTTTGATCTACAGTCACAACCCTTTATAGCAGTGTTTCTCAACCTTGGCAACTTTAAGATGTCTGGACTTCAACTCCCAGCATGGCTGGCTGGGGAATTCTGGGAGTTGAAGTCCAGACATCTTAAAGTTGCCAAGGTTGAGAAACTCTATTTTATAGAGTAAAATCAACACAACCCTCTTTTCAGAAGCTTGCTGTCTGAAATATTGACAATAGGGATGCATGCAAAAGAGAAAAAAGGCATCACACAGAGTGACCAGACTGGGTTGGCCAACAGGAGCAGAATGTCTGTGTTAAGGACACCTTGGAAAATGTTCAGATGGACCAACGGGACAGCAAGAGGCCTGGAAGCCAAGTTTTAAGGAGAACCACTGAAAGCATAATGTGAGAAAAATAAGGGCAGCAGCAACATTTGTTATCCACTGATAAAGTTTTCAAAATCACCAAGCAGTAGGGAAAATGATTCCTGTCTCTGACATGCTCAGCCCAATGATCAGCCACAGAGGCAAGTAAACCCTAAGGGTGTTGCTGAAATAATTTGGGATGTTCTTTTTTTAAAAGCAGGCTTCAAAGGCAAAGGTGAATTGTGTACAGGCTCATAATTATTAGTTTTTTATAGAGCCCTTATTATTTTCACTGAGTATTTTTAGCAGGTAAGTTGTACCAAGTAGGGTTCCTTTTTAGTGGGTTTTGTGATACCCTATCTTACTCATCACAAGAGATACTAGAGTCTTCAGTTATCTAATCAAGAATGAGATAAAGAGACCTGTGTATGTTGTTCTGGGGTCCAACAAAAACAAAAAATTAGAATCCAAATTCTGTATCACTACTCCCCCAAATATTGTGCATGAATGATACAAGTTAAGGATGCTTGTTCCAGTTCCGTCCTCTCCTGCTTCAAAAACAACTTTGGTGATGCTTAGTACAAAAGCCCAACTGTAAGTAATTTACTGTAAGTAAATCCGTAAGTAATTTGTTCTGAAACATTCTGTTTGCAGAAAATTGCCCACAAAGAATAGAAAGATCAGCAGCACTTTCAATCCTCTTCTAAAACTGTACTTTTACAAAAAAAGAAAAAGCCCTCATACCTAGCTTTTCTGGGAAAAGTGGCATGCATTAACCCCACAAAAGGGGTAACAATGCCTGACATCTTCATCTAATTCTGTCAACGAAGTTATACTTTTCTTTTGTGCTTAAAAAATCATGATCGAAAGGAGCTAAGCACAAACACCCTTGTACCAACTTCTCTGGAATGTGACAGGCTTCATGCATCTATCAAGGTGTCTATGCCTGAAAATTTCATCTAGCTTTGTAATTGGAGTACAGTCCTATCATCAGATAGTGTAGTCCTATCCTGGAAAAGGTCTGGGGTTTTTCATTTGGCACTGTCCATGTAGTTTATCCACCTTCATCACAATAAGGACTAGAAGCATGATTAAGTTTGTGGGTATTTCATTTGGCGCTGTCCATGTAGTTTAAAACCCACTTTTATGGTAATGCTGACTAGAATGTTGACAGGTTTTTTAAAAGTATTAACTGGAATTCCAGGTTGTCGATTTCATACCCTTATAAAAGACACTGCCTGGAGGACTTAGTGTCAGGGGACAACAAGGCCAGCATCTTGGAGGGGTGTACTTGTAATTAGCACAAAGCACCTTATTGTATCTGCAAGGCATTTGAGTTTTAGCACCTGGGGGCCTGAGAGATGTAGAAGCAGCAGTCAAAATGTGTTTAACAAAATATATCACGCTGCTTCAGAGTATTTGTGTAGGAGTTAGTTTTCATAATCTGACCTGAGTTCACAGTCCTGGTTACTCCAAAACTTATTTACCTCATAGCATTTCAGATGGGAAGCATCATACTGTTACTGCTACTGCTAAATAACTAAGAACTGGAAACACTTGCTGATCAGCTGTAAAATATCTGGCCAGTAGACCCCGGTCTATGTCCCACCCATTCCTGTTCAGGGATGAGACTGAGCTAAGACTGAGATTGATTTGTCATGTAATGCCTGCCCAAGGTAGCAGAAATTGGTTGAGCCAAGAGCATTGGGAAATGAATCTTGCTACGCCCCTTAAAACTAATCCATCCAATTGTGGCTTACTACAGGAGCATTTCAAACAGAACAAGGAGTAAAAGTAGTGGAGTCATTAGGTACTAAGTAGAGACACCTAAAAGAAAGCTGACGGTTTACAAAAGGCAGCAGTGAAGTTTAGCCAGTTCCTCTTACCTGGCATGCAGCTAGATGCTGCTCCACCGACTGCTGCATTTGGCGGATCTGGGCTTTTGATCCTAGAGACTCTTTAACTTGATCGAGCCACACTTCCAGCTCAGCAATCTGAGCCTGGCACACATGGAGGACCTGAGCAGGCTCAGAGTCGGGTCTAACTGTGTCCTCGGTGGCCTTTGTGTTGCTCAGTGATCTCCATAAGCACTCGGGAGGGTTGGTGACTTGGGTGGAAGATTTGCCCTGAAAGAAAGAAGAGCCGAATTCTCCAGGATATATGAAACCTAAAGCAGTCAGCGTGTGCTCAGAAAGCAGCATGAATTCGAGCACTCTGCCAAATGGGATTTTATATATAGGTATATATATATTAAAAAAGGAAAGGAAGCAGAAAGAAAGAGAAAGTAATCTCAACTGCCAGCAACAGCCCGTGATCCAGCACAACAGGCTTCTCAGCAACTCATTTGCATTTCCACAGGTAGAGCTGACGAAACAGGAAGTTGGCTGATTCATAGCTTATTATTAAATGCTATCCCACAGGACATACGGAGAGGTGTTTTTCTAGTGCTTGTCAGTTAAGATTCCAGGCACTGCATTTCAGAGCTGGACCACAGGCCCCAGAGTAAATATTTACATACTGCTTTTGAAGTTTAGTCTCAAACAACATTTATTCAAAATAAAATAAAATAAAATAAAATCCTAACCGAAAAAGGGGAGATTTTCTTTCTTTACAAAAGAGAAGGCTGTCAAATCAGGTCTGTAAAAATTTTTTTGCAGAGATTCAAGCAACATCATACCATCCTCCCTGCCCTCAAGAGCCATTTAGCATTTTATGACAAGCAAGTACGCTTAATTCTCTCTTAATTCTACCCTTCCCCCCTTTTGAAAAGGTTTTTGGCATTCTCCCAAGTCTGCTAATAAATCCCTCTTGTGTTTCATGGGTGTAAGGCTGAAGTATTCGTAGCTGGAAGGGTGGAAATGCAACCAGCCTACCTCTTTAGAACCTAAAGTCCCACTTGGGTTCCTCCCTCAGATTCTCTTGCCAGATGAGTGTATCTGGGTAGTGATTAGAAATGGGCCTCTCTCAGTAGTTGGCACCCCTTAGGACTGCCCGCCCTAAACATCTCCATCATTGGCTAAGGTCTTTTCAGTGCCAGGTAAAGAACTGTCTTATTTTTTCCAGGCATTCTAGAAAACTATTTTAGTGCTTTTAGACTAAACCCTCTGATTTATCCTCTACTATTTGTTTTAGCCTGTACTCCTGTACATGTTCTAGTTCTATTTTATGATGCTTTTAATAACACAGGACCATGTACTTTTGGGTAGTTTTTAAAACTGAAAGGAATCATAAATAATAATAATAATTATTATTATATCTCAAAAAAATAAATTACATTGTTTTAACTAGTCCTGAATTTACTACTGATCAGTTTAATAAATAACCACTAGATTGTGTGTCAGTCCTGTCTTTTGCAAGGTTGTGCAATGCCCTCACACCTCCACTTATCTTTTTTCTTAACTAAAACTATGGATTAATCATGAATAGACCAATATGCGGAGTATCTGAATATAAACACTCTGGATTATTGTTCAGAAACTTTAATTAACTCAGAATGCTGGATGAGGAGGATAATAGTTATACTGTAAGTCAACACATCTGGAAAGCTCCAAGTTGGGGAAAACTCTTTCTGATTCTATACACAATTCAATACAATCTATCAATAGCTGGGAAATATATCTGCTTCTTTTGATTTTGGTTTTCCAAGAATAAGTAGGAAATTGTTATATTTTCAAATAGCAATCTATAATTTTAACTCTTTAATAGCCACGATGCCTACCTTGGTTGGACTGTCAAGAGGGTCCTCATTGCCCATCATCTCTGTGGTGTCAGTATCTACCTCCTGTGAAGGAAGTGAGAGAGACAGATTTTCTTTTTCTGTGGAGTTGCCCACTGCTATTATTCTTCCGTCAAAGATGCAGCCACCTAATGTTAGATGTTCATCTACCAATGTAACTGCAGATGCTGGACACAAAGCCACCAAGTGATCCTAAGGACAGGATTCTGAATCACTCTGAAACTCACAGGAATGCGAAAAACTGCAGCAATATTGTTCATGGATTGTCCATATTATGAGTTACTGTTAAATTCTATTCTCCATACGTAAAGCCATAAATAACTGTAATTCTGCCCCTGCATTCCTTCTTGCTCTGATAAAGCACCCCCAGGCAATAAAACAGTTAATGAAAACAATTCATAATTATGGAGGATATTCTGGATATAAAATTAATGTTCAGAAAATAAAAATAGTTGGCATTAGTTTTTGTTTTAGATGGTTTCTCTAAAGCTACATCACAGCCTGCTTCTCTGAGTTAGGTCATGAAAGCAATGGCAGTGGAGACTTTAGACTGAAGATGCGTACCAGACCTTTCAGTCATATTTTGTTTCAAGAACAACTTGAAGGGCTTGCAGGAGAGACATAGATCTCACTGCAACCTCAGATTAAAACTCCCTTCCTCACTAGTGGGAGTCACCCTTTGCATCTACCAAAAACAGAATAGATTTGAATGCATTTGCCAAAGTGAGGGCAATGGCCAAACACTTTCGCATCTTTCCACAAATGTTATGGAGTTGCCAAATGAGGGTACTGAAAGCTTTTCCGCACACTACCCTTAGGTTTGGTCCCATATGGATTGAATTTATTTATTCCATTAATTAATTTATAGATTGCCCAACTCCTAAACAATTCTGGGCAGCTCACAACTAAAAACATGTAACAAATACAACCAACTGGAAGGGCAAAATACCAAAACAAAGCCAAAACAGATCAGACCAAAACAAAACAAAACAGAGTAAAATAAAAAGGGGTCCCACAATCACCCTGTCTCCAAGGTATGGGAGAAAAACCAGCTCCTCAATAATGTCCTAATGACATAAGGGTGGGAGCCACCCAAATCTCAAATTTATAACACTGACATAATCAAAATGTGCATTTAAGAAGAAAGACAATTCTGACCATGCTGCTTGTTTCTAAAGTTATCACTATAATTAAATTAAACCCTAATTAAATTTGAAAAATAAATAAATAAATAAAGTAGCAGCCCCTGCCATAACTAACTTGCCCACTGAAATTATTGTAAAGAATTTGCCCTAGATAATTTCACTGCCTACTTTTAATTCTCTAATAAGTCTCAGCTCCATTGCACTCCACAGTGTACTTACTTCATTGTGGAACGAACTGTCTTCAGCTTCCTCAACCAAAGAAGGTAAAAGAGCCAGGGAGCCTCGCTTTTTGGGCTGTAGCATACAGAGAAAGAAACACCTCAGTTATTGCAGCAGCCCTTTAATATGTCCTCTCTGACTGTCATGAGTAAGGATGGCGAGCAGGGGGCTCCCATCCAGGCTGTAAAGCGCATGCGTAGCACTGAGGAATTAGGTAGCCATTCCAAGAGACACCGATCGGGCCCGCCTTAACCTTTGGGGTTTATATGTCTGGGTTTTTCCCACACTTCTTCAGTTTGTTAGGATTTCTGTTATGTAGCAGTAATAAAACACTAGAGACCTGTTCCTTGTCTCAGTGTGGTTCCTGGCTGTTAGGACACTGACATTTAATATGCATGTTTCTCAAAAGTAATAAGAAATAATCAAATCAGGTGATTTTGTGGGCATGATCTCATTAAAGTTATAGAAATCTGTTTATTGTACAATGCTTCTAGTCTTTCAGTTATAACACATTTTTCAGATCCCTGCACTTTTTTTTTACAGCTATATTAAGTTGTTCTACATTTTACTTTAACTTCTATTGCACTTTCATTTTCATAGAAACACAGGATGGAAGGGTTGGAAGGGACCTTGTATGTCATCTACTCCAATCCCACTCCCTAGGACAGGAATCCACTCCTGCAAGTTTTACCTGGCAGAAAATTGAATTGACAAGAGAACCCTAGCTATGGTAGGATGTAAATGTAGTTAAGTTTGTGAATTCATGAAGTACTTTTAAATTCCATGAATTTAAATGAGAGAAGTTAAATTGTTTAACTAAATCTGGGGGTCCTCCTGGACTCACGGCTCCTGCTCAAAGAGCAGGTGGCAGTCGTGGCCAGGAGGGCCTTTGCACAGCTTCGTGTTGTGCGCTAGTTACGCCCTTTCCTGGATCAGGAGGCCCTTCGAACAGTCACTCATGCCCTTGTTATCTCCCATATAGACTACTGCAATGTGCTCTACATGGGGCTACCCTTGAAGAGTATCTGGAAGCTACAGCTGGTCCAGAACACAGCCGCACAGGTTATTTCTGGTGCCCCTAGATGGGCACACATAACACCTCTACTGCATGAGCTGCATTGGGTACCAGTCTGCTTCCGGATCCAATTCAAGGTGTTGGTTATCACCTTTAAAGCCCTATATGGCATAGGGCCAGGTTACCTGAGGGACTGCCTCTTCCCTATTACATCAACCTGTCCCACCCGATCATGCAGAGAGGGCATGTTGTGGACCCCATCTACAAGATAATTTTGTTTGGTGGGGTTCAGGAAGCGGGCCTTCTCTGCAGTAGCTCCCTCCCTGTGGAACACACTGCCCCCAGAGGTGAGGTTAGCCCCATCGCTCCTGACTTTTCAGAGGAACCTGAAGACTTGGTTCTGCCATCTTGCTTGGGGCGGAGAAGGGAGTAGCTCCGCTTCAGGATGGCTGGCACCCTAGAGCACTCCTCACCTACACAAACTGTGTTAGATCTTGCCACTTGGACTTTATTTTTACTCTTAACTTTATAGTTAATTATTGGTGTTTATATTTTTATACCTTGCATTGTATTTTATATTTATTGTTTTTATTCATTACTTTTGTTGTAAACCGCCCAGAGTCCCTCTGGTGGGAGGAGATGGGTGGTGACAAATTTGATAAATAAAATAAAATAAAATAAAGTAAAACAAAACAACCAGATTAAAATATTTTTAACATTGGCAAGATTATAGGTAATGGATTCAACAGAGTCTGGGAAATTCTGATCGATGCCAATTCAGCAACCCAACTGCTTACACTATCAGTGCTTTCAGGATACTTTCCCAGTCCAATACCTTCTAGACACCACGGGACTGCAACTGAGAATTTTCAGCTAATTAACAACCCACCAAATCTGGTAAGTGCCTAGTTGGGGTGTCAAGAAATTTTATCTCCTCATCTTCCTGCTAGCTCTAAATGCTCCTCATTTCCCATCTACCAGCTGATGGAAGAAAAAAAGAGAATTCAAGCAGTAAAACTCTCAGCACTCCCAAGGATTTTTTGTGTCTCCCTAAGATAGACTGTCCATTGCAAAATGTATCATGACACAAACCCTGTAATTGATGTATTTGTATCTGATACTGGGACACAAGTACAAATGGGTGGGCTTTGTTTCCCATTGTCACTGTGTGCATGCTGTCATATTTCATCATCATGACTAGCAGTGGATGCCTGGTTATACTTGTTGAGGTTTTCCTACTAATAGATTAAGCTGCTATTGTACCTAATCATTTTGGCCGGGTGAAAAGGTTGCAATTGATTGTCTTCTCTCACGTGCTTCATGCAAATCACCTGGGGGAGGAAACCTGCCGGGACTTTTTCTTACTTCCTCTTTTTTTTTCCTCTGTCGGCAATGTAGCCAAGCAAGGCTTGCTCCAGGGGAGCTAAGTCCTTTAAATATGTTTTGCTTTTGTTTTGCTTTCTGTAAATAAATTATTTTTATAGAAATGCTTGGTGTGTGACTTTTTTGACCTCTCCTGGGCTAAAGGCTTTCCCAGCAACTGCCAACAATACTGTGGTATCTTAATCCCTCAATCAGGATCATTGAAAATGGCATTATTTCTTTACCTATTAAAAAGTCTTGAGGAACTAATCAGTAATGTCCTTTATTTTTATGTTTAATTTGATGTTACAACCATTGGCTTTTCCTTTTAGGCAATCAAGGGACATTCTGGACATAAAAGTGACTGGAATTCAACATGAATTGTTATTATATACTGATAATATATCTTATTGATAAATATGAATGCTGTTTACCAAAATTCATACTAATATAGTCCAACACTTTGGTAAATTGTCAGCCCTCCGAAATAGGCAAGATCAAGGAACAGACACAGCAGAGGTTCAGGAATGCTATTTATTATTGTAGGGTATAATAACAGAATCTGAAAGCCTATCCAAAATCTTCAGTGCCCTTTTTAAAGCAACAAAGTCAAGGCAGAACTGTTCTGAGTCTCTTTCTCATGCTTTCCACTTTTCCAGGCCTGAGCAACTTCTTCCCTTGCTTTCCTCCTTCTCAAGGCCAGAGTTAAAGTCCTCTATTATAATTAGGTTATTTAAATAACTAGAGTAAGCCTCATATATGTCCTAGAGTCTTTAATGTATCTATGGAAATCTATAAAAATGATGGTTTTACATGGTGTTTCAGTTTCTTCAACATGAAATAATTATTCCAGGAAATATGTCTTTATTTGTAGATGTAGATATTTTGAATTGCTTATCTCAGAGTAACACAGACATAAACTGATGGTTAAAAGTTCCAGCGCATTTATGGCAAAACTTAAATGTTATAGAAATGCTTTCTTACTTTAAGGCTAATATATAAACTTAGAAAGATCCCTATGTTAATGCCTTAAAGATATTCAAATATATTAATGCCTTAAAGATATTCAAATTATTATTTAATATTAAATTATTAAGAAATATGTTATTAGACAGTCACCTTTCCTCCCCCAAGTATTTAAGCTATGGCTTTTGTATAATGATGAGGTCTTTAATTTTCCTGATTTTCAGCACTGTCACTAGGTATATATTCTGACCTTTTCTTTATGGAATTCAAATTTAAAAAATGACTATTATATAACCTGTCTCATATCCTGGCTTGGTTCCTTTTTAAATTTTAAATGTTGTCCTATTTCTAGCATAGAAAGTTGCCAAGACACACTTGGAAGATGCTGAGATGGAAGAATAATTTTGACTCCTATTTTCACAATATATGTACACCTGGGGATAACCCCAGTTTGAAAATAGTACCACACACACACACACACAAACACCTCTATGTATGCATTTTAGAGTTTATGAGTTAATGCGGATATTAATACTTTGAATCATCTTATTGCCAATCAAGTTTTTAATGACTTGAATAATTGCAAGAGAACCTGGATTGTCTAAAACAGCCCATGAATGATTTTTAATATTTCTGACTGGTTTACTCGTTTGAGTGATTAAAAATGATGAAACATGCAGTGAATGGTCTCTGGTCGGATTAAGGGCTGTCCATATACTCTGTTAGCAGGAAAGCAGCATAACGTTGCTCTCTGCAGTAGGCAGAATTCCACAAAAGGTGAGATTGAACAGTGGATGACCATGGAACACCAAATGGGGAGTGACTGAAAAAAAAAGATCTTTGTTACATTCCAGATATGTTGAAATCTGGCTGAGAATTCTGGGATCTATAGACCCTCCTAATATGTGCATACTGATTTGGGACAGTATCACTGTGTAAAATAAGACTTTTGTTTCTTTTTGAGTTACAGTTAATAAATCCTTAATTTTCTAACAAACTGAAAATAATTTTAATACCCTGTTCATTAGAATATAACTTTTAAATCTAAAATTAACTCTCTCATAAAAAAACACATTCTTAGGTCTAAGTTTTTTTCTGATTTTCTATAAGAAGAAATAATGTTGACATCGTACATTTACCCCTTTCTTTCAGACAATGATATGGATTATAAAAGAAGAAATGCACAACATAACGACAACGTGCCATGCAGGAAGGTCTGCCCCACCTTCTGAGCAGCTGGGAATAAAACCAACAAAGGATACCATTTTGGGTGGCAGCCTTGTATCTTTGGAACTGAGTTGCCCTCGTTAAAAATATCCTAACATATTCTATGTATGTCTGACCATATTTCCATGAAACCATTTGAAGGGACTTACCTGCAACTCAACAGCACTTCCATTTTTCTCTGGTGATTCTAAGTCACTGTCCTCAGCTTCAGGTAGTTCTTGATTCTGGTGCAGTTCCACCAAGGCATTCTTCATAGTTGTTAGAATACCCTCTTTCTGTTGGCACAGCAGGGCAATCTGTCGCTTTACTCTTTCCACCTCCTCACCCTACAGAACAATGATATTGAGGTATGACATTTCTCATGGAAGTGGGAACATGAAAGAAAAGGAAATTGTGAACCGTTGGTGACATCTTACTGTAGCATGATTTGCATGGCTTTCTTGGGGTGACTTCTTTGCACCAAAGCATTTTCTTAGCACTGCTGAAAACCAGGCCAAGGGACCCAATACAAACTTTAAAGCCTGCTGGATCCGCATACAGCCAGCCATAGCTTAAGAGGGAAGATACATTTAGAAACTGAACAGCACTCTGAACATTCATAGTTGCCTGCTTGTATTTGGGAGGTGCATTCCTGGAGGGCAAGTGGTCAGGAGTTCTTGTGGGACAGATGGCATGCAGTTCACTCATAATACTATGCAAGGCAGGTTAATTAAGATAGAAGCATCACTTCCTGTAACTCTGGAAGAGGTTTTTTTTTTCTTAAAACACTTTTCCTCTTTCAAGTGGGAAAGACTGGGAAATTAGCAGAAATGAACTTTTCATATAAGACAACAAAAACATGTCCTAATAAAATACAGGTAAGCCTTCCACTCCTACTCTGTGCCTGCAACCTTGCCAAGGATAATTTGCATAAGATGGATATCCTTTAACTTAATAATGGGGTAATTAAATAATACATTTTAATTAGGGCTGTATCCTATGCATATGACAGGAAGATTTGCTATTGTCAGTGCAATTTGAGGGTCAAAAGCATTCCCAATGAGCACAATTCTAGTGGAAAGGCAGGATATAGATCAAGCAAATAGATTACATGAAGTAATTACTACCTGGCTTTTTCACCTCTCTCATCTTCAAAATGTTTGGGCTGCTCTTTTTTATTTTAATCTATTATTCCATTTCTTGCTTCATATAAATGTCTGTTACGTAGGGGGCAAGGCTACAGGACCATCTACAGGGCTGTGGTGAGGAGTATTCATGCTACCTGATGGATAAAGATACTTGGATTTGCTCGAAGTAGGCCTTCACCTGGGCAAATCCAAGTGAGTTCCCTGGGGCACAGTCTTGTTCAGTTATCTAGACTGAGTACAATCCTGTGACTCCTGAGGAAGTGGACAAGGTTCCCCAAACTGTCAGCTCAGCCACTTGTTTGTTAGACCCTGGTGACTCCTGAGTTGTCAAAGCAGCCTGGGAGGTGATCAGAGGGTGGACTCTTTGAGGGAGCAAGGGGGTCCCTCTGGCCTCAAACAAGGCAGTGGTACACCCACTTCTCAAGAGACCATTGCTGGACTCCTCTATCCTGGACAATTATCATCCAGTTTCCAATCTTCCCTTTGTGGGAAACATTGTGGAGAAGGTGGTCGGGTGGCAGCTATGTACAGAGGATCTTGAAGTGAAATAGATTACCTACATCTGTTTCAGTCAGGTTTCCAACCAAGGTACAGCACGTAGATAGTGTTCGTTGTGCTTGTTAATTACCTTTGGCAGAGCCAGGATGGGGGTGGTGCTCCTTGATCTCTCAGTGGCTTTTGATACTATCAACCATGGGTATTAGAAATGGGGGCACTGTGTTGCAGTTGTTCACCTCCTTCCTCAGTAGTTGTTTCTAGCCAGAGTTGACAGGAAGGGAGAGACTGTGCCTGTGACCCTCATGTATGAGGTATCTCATGGTATGACACCCTCCCCCACTCCTGCTTAAGATCTACATGAAACTGCTGGGTGAGGTCATATGTCAGTTTGGGGTTTGGTATCATCAGTGCATGGATAAAAGCCTAATATGCATCTCAACTGTGGGCTGGGTAGATGACACTGTCAACGTACTAACTCAGTGCCTGGAGACTATTATGGTCTGGATGTGGAGGAAAAGACTTCAGCTCAATCCTAACAAAGCTGGATAGCTATGGCTGTAGCTATTTGGGTCCCCAGGGTTGAGGACATTTTTACATTGGTCTTGGATAGGGTTGTAGTTCCCCATTTGAGACTGATTGGGAATTTGGGGGTTCCACAATTGGAAGGCCCTTCAGACAGTTCCTTATGCCTTGGTCACCTCACAATTGGACTACTGCAATGCACTCTACATAGGACTGCACTTGAAGACCATCCAGAAGCTACAGCTGGTGCAGAACGCACAGGCACAAGCAGTAACAGGCACTTCTTGTTATAACCATGTGTCACTGCAGCTACACGAGCTGCATTGGTTGCCAGTTGGCTTCTGGGTGCAACCAATTGGGTGCTGGTCATTACCTCTAAATCCCTTCATGGCATGGGGCCTGGTTATCCATGGGAACACCTGTCTCCAATAGTTTCTTCCTGTCCAGTGCATTTGGGCAGAGTGGGTGTGCTCCAAATCCCCTCAATTAAATGCTGTCATCTTGTAGAACAAAGAAAGCATGCCTTCCCTGTCGCTGTCCCTCTGAAACAGCATATCCCCAGAGATACATATGGTGTCCATTCTTTTAGGATTCAGGAAGGCTCTTAAGACCTGACTCTGTTCCCAGGCCTGGGGTTAGCATATTAGTGGAGCCCTTGCTCCATTTTTGGATGTTATGGTTGCTTTTCTCCAGCTATTATCCTCTATTATGCTCTGTTATGTGTTCAATTGTGCTTTGGATGTTGTAAGCCATCCAGAGTCTTTTGGAGTGGGGCAGCTATAATAAATCTAAATAATAATAATCAACTTGCATCTGTTTAGCTCAGAGGAAGTAGGGTTCCAATAGTATGGTTCCAAATGACTGTCATATGTGAATGAGGACATTAGAAGTGTGTGGGTGGCAGGGCTATTGGGAGAAGTCTCTCCCTTTCCCTGACTAGCACTTCTCCTGCAAATGTCCCCTTGCAAAATGGGTTCCAACATTTGAAGTGGTTTCTAAAGTTTGCACTAATTATAACTAACTAAAACACATGCAAAGTGGTCTTAAGATCTGGAGAAATCAATGCCTGAAGATACCTCAGCATAAGAAGCATTGTATAGAAGAGAAAAGCAGATAAAGAGAAATGGCTAACATATCAAGACTTCCTCATACAGGAGGATAGAGAAATTAAGATGAAGTCAGGAGAATAGTTGACTGCAGAAGGACATAGTTTTTAATTGTTTTCATACACACCGTTAAAAGAAAGGTTTAATATGCATAAAAAGGCAACTGGAATTGAAAAACATGGATTTCAATGGAATTTGAAATTGAATTATGAACAAATGATGAACATAAAATAGCAAAAATGTATAAACTTTTGTTAAGATTTGAAACAGAAAAAGAACAGGTTAAAGACTGCATGACAAAATAGGCTATTAATTTTGAATATAACATAGAGATGGACGCTTGGGAGACGCTTTTATAAAATGAGGTATTGTTGGTATATGACACCAGAGAAATGATCAAAAATGTATAAAGGTATTTCAAACCAGGGTTGGAAATGTGAAAAACATGAGGGGTCATTTTATCATGCATGGTGGACTGGTGAGACAGCTAAGAAATTTTGGATACAAATTCATATTATGATGCAAAGGATTTTAAAAATTAATACTGCGAAGAAACCAAAACACTTTTTATTGGGAGTTATGGGCAATGAATTAGAAAAACTCATGGTAGATTGATTTTGTCTTCAGCAAAGAATCGTTACCTTGTCGTGGTGCTGGAGCTTGAGCACCTCAATGATGCCATGAGCTAAACTGTGAAGGGCCACCCAAGATGGGAAGGTCATGAGAGAGAGGTCAGACTAAATGCGATCCCTGGGGAAGGTAATGGCAACCCACCCCAGTATTCTTGCCATGAAAACTAAATGGATCAGTACAACCAGAGATATGTCGGTATACCATTGGAATATGAGACTCCCAGGTCGGAAGATGGTCAAAATGCTACTGGGGAGGAACAGAGGATGCTACTGGGGAGGAACAGAGTTCAACTAGCCCCAGATGTGATTATGCAGCTAGCTCAAAGCCGAAAGGATGGCTAGCGGCCAACGGTGCTGGTGGTGAACGGCAAATCTGATGTTCTAAGGATCGACACACCATTGGAATCTGGAATGTAAGATCTATGAGCCAGGGCAAATTGGATGTGGTTATTGGTGAGATGTCAAGATTCAAGATAGACATTTTGGGCATCAGTGAACTGAAATGGACTGGAATGGGCCACTTCACATCAGATGACCACCAGATCTACTACTGTGGACAAGAGGACCACAGAAGAAATGGAGTAGCCTTCATAATTAATAGTAAAGTGGCTAAAGCAGTGCTTGGATACAATCCAAAAAATGATACAATGATCTCAGTTCAAATTCAGGGCAAGCCATCTAACATCACAGTGATCCAAATATATGCCCAGCCACAGATGCTGAAGAAGCTGAAGTAGAGCAGTTCTATGAGGATCTGCAGCACCTACTGGACAACACGCCTAAAAGAGATGTTATTTTCATCACGGGAGACTGGAATGCTAAGGTGGGCAGTCAGATGACACCTGGAATTATAGGTAAGGATGGCCTGGGAGAACAAAATGAAGCAGGACGCAGGCTGATAGAATTTTGCCAAGACAACTCACTCTGCATAACAAACACTCTCTTCCAACAACCTAAGAGACGGCTTTATACATGGACTTCACCAGATGGACAACACTGAAATCAGATTGACTACATCCTTTGCAGCCAAAGGTGGTGGACATCTATACAGTCGGTAAAAACAAGACCTGGAGCTGACTGTAGTTCAGATCACGAACTTCTTATTGCACAACTTAGGATCAGACTAAAGAGAATAGGGAAGACCCACAGATCAGCTAGATATGAGCTCACTAATATTCCTAAGGAATATGCAGTAGAGGTGAAGAATAGATTTAAGGGACTGGACTTAGTAGATAGGGTCCCCGAAGAACTCTGGACAGAAGTTCGCAACATTGTTCAGGAGGCGGCAACAAAATACATCCATCCCAAAGAAAGAGAAAACCAAGAAGGCAAAATGGCTGTCTGCTGAGACACTAGAAGTAGCCCAAGAAAGAAGGAAAGCAAAAGGCAACAGTGATAGGACGAGATATGCCCAACTAAATGCAAAAATTCCAGAGGTTAGCCAGAAGAGATAAGGAATTATTTTTAAACTAGAAATGTGCGGAAGTGGAAGAAGACAATAGAATAGGAAGGACAAGAGACCTCTTCCAGAAAATTAGAAACATTGGAGGTAAATTCCAGGCCAAAATGGGTATGATCAAAAACAAAGATGGCAAGGACCTAACAGAAGAAGAAGAGATCAAGAAAAGGTGGCAAGAATTTACGGAAGACCTGTATAGGAAGGATAACAATATCGGGGATAGCTTTGATGGTGTGGTCAGGGAGCTAGAGCCAGACATCCTGAAGAGTGAGGTTGAATGGGCCTTAAGAAGCATTGCTAATAACAAGGCAGCAGGAGACGACGGCATCCCGGCTGAACTCTTCAAAATCTTGCAAGATGATGCTGTCAAGGTAATGCATGCTATATGCCAGCAAATTTGGAAAACACAAGAATGGCCATCAGACTGGAAAAAATCAACTTAGATCCCCATACCAAAAAAGGGAAACACTAAAGAATGTTCAAACTATTGAACAGTGGCACCCATTTCACATGCCAGTAAGGTAACGCTCAAGATCCTGCAAGGTAGACTTCAGCAATTCATGGAGCAAGAATTGCCAGATGTACAAGCTGGGTTTAGAAAAGGCAGAGGAACTCGGGAGCAAATTGGCAATATCCGCTGGATAACGGAAAAAGCCAGGGAGTTTCAGAAAAACATCTATTTCTGTTTTATTGACTATTCTAAAGCCTTTGACTGTGTGGACCATAACAAACTGTGGCAAGTTCTTAGCGGTATGGGGATACCAAGTCATCTTGTATGCCTCCTGAAGAATCTGTATAACGACCTAGTAGCAACGGTAAGAACAGGCCATGGAACAACGGACTGGTTTAAGATTGGGAAAGGAGTACGTCAGGGCTGTATACTCTCACCCTACCTATTCAACTTGTACGCAGAACACATCATGCGGCATGCTGGGCTTGAGGAATCCAAGACTGGAGTTAAAATCACTGGAAGAAACATTAACAATCTCAGATATGCAGATGATACCACTTTGATGGCTGAAAGCAAAGAGGAACTGAGGAGCCTTATGATGAAGGTGAAAGAAGAAAGTGCAAAAGCTGGCTTGCAGCTAGACCTCAAAAAAACCAAGATTATGACAACCAGCTTGATTGATAACTGGCAAATAGAGGAAGAAAATGTAGAAGCAGTGAAAGACTTTGTATTTCTAGGTGCAAAGATTACTGTAGATGCTGACTGCAGTCAGGAAATCAGAAGATGCTTAATCCTTGGGAGAAGAGCAATGACAAATCTTGATAAAATAGTTAAGAGCAGAGATATCACACTGACAACAAAGGTCCACATAGTTAAAGCAATGGTATTCCCAGTAGTAACATATGGCTGCGAGAGCTGGACCATAAGGAAGGCTGAGAGAAGGAAGATCGATGCTTTTGAACTGTGGTGTTGGAGGAAAATTCTGAGAGTGCCTTGGACTACAGGAAGATCAAACCAGTCCATCCTCCAGGAAATCAAGCCAGACTGCTCACTGGAGGGAATGATATTAAAGGGAAAACTGAAATACTTTGGCCACATAATGAGAAGACAGGACACCCTGGAAAAGATGCTGATGGTAGGGAGAGTGGAAGGCAAAAGGAAGAGGGGCCGACCAAGGGCAAGATGGATGGATGATATTCTAGAGGTGACGGATTCGTCCCTAGGGGAGCTAGGGTTGTTGACGACCGACAGGAGGCTCTGGTGTGGGCTGGTCCATGAAGTCATGAAGAGTCGGAAGCGACTGAACGAATAAACAACACAGATTGATTTTGTACATGGTAACTGCAGCAAGTATGCACAACGATGGAAGAACAATGAAATTTTCACAGTGGAGGAATGGATTGTGAAAATGTCAGAATCTGCAGAAATGGCAAAATGACCTATCTGATCAGGGGAAAAACAACAAAACCTTTTTCTGAATGACTGAAAACCTTATATGGACTTTTTGCTGAAAGAAGAAAGAAATGATATGATGATCATATGTAGATCAAATGAGGGGCTGAAGGGACTTATATAATATCTAAGAGGGACTATAAGATTGTAATTATCTGTTGAAAAGAAGGTTGGAAGTCATTATATTTCTTAACTTCAGGGTTTTTTTCTTCTCATTTTTGTTTCCTTCCTTCCTTCCTTCCTTTCTTCTGATTTGTCTTTTACTTTATGAAAATTTTTAATGGTCTTAAGATCTGGAGAAACTGAACTATAGAACTATTATTTTGTCCACATTCATGTATCAATGTATGTGCATGAAATACTAGCTGTATGCGTTATTCCATGTAAATGTAGTTAGCAGCCTTGCCCAACATGGACACTGTCTAGCAAAAAGGATTTTAGTTCTCCAAATTTACAGCAATGACCATGTTGGATGGAAATTCTGAGAGTTGGTCCTGATGTCTGGGATGTCTCAAGATGCAGAAGTTTTAATTAATTCTGTAAGCTCTCCCCAAATTCCAACAAGATTTAATTTAACACATTCATTGGTTTCATTTAGACAGAGCTTTGGCGGATTCAGACTTTTCCAAACTCTATTTTATTTTAGCAGTTTGGGCTCAGTCACAACTAAAATAGTCTATTCCACTTTTCTTAGCTTTTAGAAAAGTGACTGAGTGCACAATGCTACCTGGCATATTTTTATTTACTTTTGCATCACATTCTCTGTAGCTGACTTCTCTGATCAGGAAAGTGTCACCTCTTCTGGAACCACCTTTTTCTTTGTTTATACTTTTGAGTCTCAATATAATTAAACTCTGACAAGCTATAGAAATCGTAAAGCAATCAGCACATTGGGCGGCTCCAGTTAATTCATATGGCTGACGCAGAAGAGGAGAAGGAAGGATTCTGAAAGAGCCACTGAATACACCATGGCAAATCACAAGGACATTTCCCACTCAGTGTAAAGGTTTGGCATAAAAAAGGAAGCCTGACATTGTGGATGCCTAAATTCACTTGGGACCAAGTAAGTGAAACAAACAAACAATAGTAGCAGCAGCGAGAGGAGGTGAGTCTATTCAAATAGGAGAACACAAATATGATATCTTTTCCAAACTAGCCCCCACCCCCACAAAACAGGAGCCAACGTAGATCTTATGTTCTAAATGAAAGTAATAGATAATAATGCACAAATATTAGTGATAGGATTTGTTATTTTGATATACAGAGGTGTGAAAACTGCATTAATACCCAGTATTTTGAAGTGAAGGGGGAAGAAACATCCCAAGAGGATCAGATATGAAAAAGTTAATTGATCAGATCTTAATCTGCCAATGTAGATAGTGGGCAGAGACTAGAAAAACCCAGGATTCAAAATCTGAGTGAGTGTGGCACTTGCCAGTTAAAAACTGGAGGAAATAGCCATCTAGCAAACTGTGGAGATAGCTGTGAGGTAGGACTTTTTAAAAACTTATATTGTTGATCTATACCATTTCTTTATATGATATATTGTATGATATATTTCTGCCTGGAACGTTAGCTGTGAGTTAAAGCCCAGAAGATCCGTGAAATTTTCCTTTCTCCCATTTTCATCAACTTTCACAGCTCCTTAACCCTATGTTACATAACAATATCTTCTTCTGAAATCAGTAGAAATTCTGGCAGGGGATTTAGACTGCCACACAACTCAGTCACTCTTGTTGTTGTTTATTCGTTTAGTCGCTTCCGACTCTTCGTGACTTCATGGACCAGCCCACGCCAGAGCTTCCTGTCGGTCGTCAACACCCCCAGCTCCCCCAGGGACAAGTCCGTCACCTCTAGAATATCATCTATGCATCTTGCCCTTGGTCGGCCCCTCTTCCTTTTGCCTTCCACTCTCCCTAGCATCAGCATCTTCTCCAGGGTGTCCTGTCTTCTCATTATGTGGCCAAAGTATTTCAGTTTGGCCTTTAATATCGTTCCCTCAAGTGAGCAGTCTGGCTTAATTTCCTGGAGGATGGACTGGTTTGATCTTCTTGCAGTCCAAGGAACTCTCAGAATTTTCCTCCAACGCCACAGTTCAAAAGCATCGATCTTCCTTCGCTCAGCCTTCCTTATGGTCCAGCTCTCGCAGCCATATGTTACTACGGGGAACACCATTGCTTTAACTATGTGGACCTTTGTTGTCAGTGTGATGTCTCTGCTCTTGACTATTTTATCGAGATTTGTCATTGCTCTTCTCCCAAGGATTAAGCGTCTTCTGATTTCCTGACTGCAGTCAGCATCTGCAGTAATCTTCGCACCTAGAAATACAAAGTCTTTCACTGCTTCTACATTTTCTCCCTCTATTTGCCAGTTATCAATCAAGCTGGTTGCCATAATCTTGGTTTTTTTGAGGTTTAGCTGCAAGCCAGCTTTTGCACTTTCTTCTTTCACCTTCATCATAAGGCTCCTCAGTTCCTCTTCGCTTTCAGCCATCAAAGTGGTATCATCTGCATATCTGAGATGGTTAATGTTTCTTCCAGCGTTTTTAACTCCAGCCTTGGATTCCTCAAGCCCAGCATGCTGCATGATGTGTTCTGCGTACAAGTTGAATAGGTAGGGTGAGAGTATACAGCCCTGCCGTACTCCTTTCCCAATCTTAAACCAGTCCGTTGTTCCGTGGTCTGTTCTTACTGTTGCTACTTGGTCGTTATACAGATTCTTCAGGAGGCATGCAAGATGACTTGGTATCCCCATACCGCTAAGAACTTGCCACAGTTTGTTATGGTCCACACAGTCAAAGGCTTTAGAATAGTCAATAAAACAGAAATAGATGTTTTTCTCAAACTCCCTGGCTTTTTCCATTATCCAGCGGATATTGGCAATTTGGTCCCTAGTTCCTCTGCCTTTTCTAAACCCAGCTTGTACATCTGGCAATTCTCGCTCCATGAATTGCTGAAGTCTCCCTTGCAGGATCTTGAGCGTTACCTTACTGGCATGTGAAATGGGTGCCACTGTTCAATAGTTTGAACATTCTTTAGTGTTTCCCTTTTTTGGTATGGGGATCTAAGCTGATTTTTTCCAGTCTGATGGCCATTCTTGTGTTTTCCAAATTTGCTGGCATATAGCATGCATTACCTTGAGAGCATCATCTTGCAAGATTTTGAACAGTTCATCTGGGATGCCGTCGTCTCCTGCTGCCTTGTTATTAGCAATGCTTCTTAAGGCCCACTCAACCTCACTCTTCAGGATGTCTGGCTCTAGCTCCCTGACCACACCGTCAAAGCTATCCCCAATATTGTTATCCTTCCTATACAGGTCTTCTGTATATTCTTGCCACCTTTTCTTGATCTCTTCTTCTTCTGTTAGGTCCTTGCCATCTTTGTTTTTTATCATACCCATTTTGGCCTGGAATTTACCTCCAATGTTTCTAATTTTCTGGAAGAGGTCTCTTGTCCTTCCTATTCTATTGTCTTCTTCCACTTCTGCGCATTGCTTGTTTAAAAATAATTCCTTATCAGCCACTCTGCTACCTACAAAAAGGCAACAAGGTGGAAAGAAGAAGTTTTGCTTGCCTCCTCCTGAGTAAATATGAAGAGAAGAAATCTTTCTGAGAAGAGTACAGAACCCCAGGCCAAGAACTGTGGGAAGCTGCAACAGTAAGGACTGTGAGTGCAGGACTTACGAACCCCCACTTGAGGAAGCCAGTGGGGTCCACCCGCAACATCCCTGTGCATGTGTAAGCATGCTCTCCATTGCATGTCTGTATATTGAATCAGGGGTATGTTGCCTTGTTCAGAAAAATACTATAGTTGTACTCTGAGTTGTATGCTACTCAGAGTCACGCTTTGCAAAAAGAGCAGTCATGAAAAAGAATTAGAGGAAGCCCCTAACAGAAATTAGTTATTTCATTTAAATTTACTTTAAATGTCACTGAATTTATTATAGCCACCCACTCCGACTGACTCCGGGTGGCTTACAAAACCCAAGTTTTTAAATTAAAAAATAATTTAACGTTATTAAGATCATTACTTGTGTATTTAATAACGTTATTCTTTTGTCATGTTAGAAAATACAATTCAGAACAAGTGTAGAAGTGACTTTGGATCCTGAACCCAAGGCTCTGGGGAAGCAACACGTGATTCAGCACACACAAGAACATACATATTCCTACTGTGATCTGAAAGGATAAATCATGGAAATATTATAGCATCAAGCAAATTCACAGGTTTTGTCTATTGTAAATGGAGCAATTACAATATGATGTAATTTATAAACCTCACCTTGAGGAAGGAGGTGGATTGAGCAGGCCATGGGATTTCGGTGGACAATTCATCTAAGTTGCTTTTTGGGAATTGGCCCTGCTTCAGGAAGTCAATTTGTTGCTCGATTTCTTCTACCTCTTTTACAATTGGCTAAAACAAAATGCCAGCAATTACTATGAGTTGTTTCAACGTGGATAATGGAACATATATTCTAATAAACTATTAATACTCACATTGTTAGGTACACTAAGTGATTATTCTGTTTTAATAGCTTAGAACAGTTCTAATTTCATATTAGCATATGAAACTATTTTTCTAGATAGTGGGATCACTAATTCATTTAATCCAACTACTCTACTATCTTCTAAAAAGCCAGTGGTTCTCTGGCTTTTTAGGAGATAGAAATACTGAAGATTTGCAGAGGGATTTTTCTTTGTAAAAATTAATAGATAATATACTTTCTGCAGTGTTAGAGTATCTACTCCTAATTTTCTACTCCCATATATTTGTTATTGCAGATTATTATCTTGAACATGAAGAAAAATACAGGTAGTCCTCGCTGAGCGACTGCCTCATTTAGCTATTGTTCGCAGTTATGACCACAATGAAAAAGTAACTTTGTGACGAGTCCTCACATTTATGACCTTCACAGGTCTGTAAAGCAAAGGAAAGCTGAAGTAAGATCATAAGCACAGCCACAGTTTCACTTAGCAACTGCTTTACTTAATGACCAAGTTGCCAGTCCCAATTGTGGTCACTAAACGAGAGCTACCTGTATTTATTGTTGAATTAATAAAAAGAGGAACCAATAACTCACTGACTGAGTTCACACAGTACTGTAAGACTTGGTTAAACAACTGCTATGTTCTGCCATTTAATTTCAAGTGGCACAAATATATACCCTGTTTTAGGAAGACATGCTTAATTGTAAATAAACAATAAAAAGTTGTTGCTCTACTTGTAGGGGGAGCATGCAAAAACATTCAAGTTGATTGTTATTGGGGTTTGGTTATTATTTCTATTTTACTTTTATATTACTTGTAAGCTGCTGAGAACAATTTTGGAATAGAATGATAACTAAATTGCAGTAATAAAGAAACAATCATGCTGTGCGTATGTTGCTAACATTATGTCAGTTATGCTTATTTAAGCCAAATACATATATAATATGCAAAAGTGATTTCCATCTGTGTGTCATTAGAAGATCACTGTGTTTTAATCACTAGATTACTTAGCCGATGATATCTGTACCACTATGCATGTGAGAAAGCAGAATCAGATACAATTTTAGGTTGCTTTGATATATTCAGAGCATTCCAGATCATGGGATGTTATAGTTTGTGTTATACATGGTGCATAATTAATTACTGCAGCTCTGATTATTAGACTTACCACTACGTTCCTGCAAGTTAACTAAAAATAGTCAAGGTATTTCCAGTGCCCTATGCCTTGGATTAAATAACCAACCAAACCAAATACATAAGATTCATGAGTCAGGTCCTCCCTGTGTTATGGTCTTATTCAGCAACCAAATAATAATTAAAAATCGCAAGGTATTTTCATGAAGATTCACGAATTACCCCTCAAGCAAATTTGCTTTTTACCTCAAGTAGGGCGTTTTGTTCCTCCGTGATTCTTTCTAGTACCTTCAGCTCTTTTAAAAGCTGTTTAGTTCTTTGGAATATTGAAAGAGGTTGCATTCTCATGTCAGTCAACCTCAGATTTGCTTTATAGGACTGTATTTCAGCAAGAGCCTTCTGCATGGGGCAGATGTGGGCCAGTATAACCTAAAACAGAATGTATTAACAAGAAAGGGAAAGAAGTGTGTAAGACTCAGCATGCTTACTGCACTTTGGGATGTTCAGATATTTATATACTTCATATATATGATCTCAGAAGCCTAGGACAGCATTATTTCCAAAATACCTTGGATGGAATCTAGAATTTCATCCACGTGTGTTTCTCCCTCACTTTCCTCCCCACTATATACATCTCCAAAATTAATTTCAGAAACAGCTTCTGCTCATGAAAATGCTATGTGCCCTATATTTGGTGACCTGAATGTGTTGGTTTGAACGAAGAACGCTAGCAACAGAATCCAAGCATCTTTCTTCCTTCTCTCAGGAAAATTTGCTGGCTCAAATTCTGTAACATTAAACCATCGTCCCTACAACGTAAATAACCTCTGAAATCAAAAAGTCCCATCTAGCCTGACAGAGCTGCTATCTCTTTCCTGGGTCTTGGGTTAAAGCACATCTTGCTTTGTGCCTGCTGAACTGTCCAAATCCTTCACTGAACATCTAATGAGCCACCACTTTCACTTGGCAGGTGGGGCTATCTGGCAGCTACAGGTGAAAGATTAATGGTAGGAATTTATGGTGATGAGCCATTCAGAGTTAAAAGGCAGTTTTCAAAAATATTACAGCATTGACATAAAGGAGCAGCAAAAAAGAAAACTCCATTGTTACGTTTTTAAAAGTTTGGGAATACTTCAAGAACAGCCATGTTTAGGGATTCCTGGCTCCTAATACAGCACTATACTACACTACAAATGTTCCTGTGCCAATTTATCCAGTTCCTTCTTTAAGTGAATTAACTTACCTTGCAATGTTTAAGATGCTCCTTGGGAGAAAAATCAAGTGTGTCTTCAGAGGGGGACAATATAGTCCTTATTTTTTCTACATCCTTCTCCATTGTTTTCAGTTCAGATTCAATAGCTTCAACATCCTACGTTTTCAGAAACAATCATAGCACTTATTCTTTGCTGAAGTCTTCTAATTGCAAAACAGTGGTGGACTCGCAGCAAGAGAAGACTCAGAAAGCTCAACGTTTTTCTATACACAAAAAGCCACACATCCCTTGAGTTCTACCTCATTCGCCAGTTGGTTGCATCCATTTTTCTTGAACTCCCTCATTAAATCATGTGTTCACTACAGCCCAACCAATATGATTCACTGTTTTTTAATACTGAAAAAGCTGTCTAATATACTAGTTCTTATGAGAACCATAAGGACAAAGTCAGATTTGCTTCTGGCCCAAGCGAGAATTGTATGAAGCCAAATCACATGATGCTGAATGAATTATGCCCTTGCTTTTAGGCAATATAAGAATACCTTCACCTTCTATTTGCTGTTTCGTACGTATGTCAATATTCTTTGGCCCCAGATGCTTCTGACACATGTGCTATATACCATCTCAGTTTCCAGAAGGATAGCTGTGTGAATCTATTGTAGCAGAGCCACCAAAGAATCATGTGGCATGTCAAAGAACTCTGGCATCACCACAGAATTCAACAATGCAACATTCCCAATTCATAACAGATGAAGTTGTTTATCTTATTTGAATAATGTTAGGTCATTTTCTCTCCCAAGGACATACCTGAAATGAATGCATAACCTTTTTTGCCTATCACTGTCTCAGTTTACCTCATCTTTCGCTCCTCTTTCTCTTGCTCCACTACTGTAAAACTGTCTGATCAAGGCCTGTCTGCTTGTATTCCACTAAGGTGCCTAAACATAGATTGTGCTAAATCACCAACAACAAGAACAGTATCTGGACCTTACAAAATCAAATAGAAAGCACTTCCTTGTTAGATAATCCACACTTACATCAGCCAGCTGCTGGATACGTGGAAGGATTTCCATTATCTTTTGCTGTAAGGCTTTAACTTGCTCATTTACTTCCATCAATTCTTGTACCATGCTGTCAGTTTCAATTAAAGGGGACAGTTCTTTCAGTTCTGGGGAAATGGCACTGAGAATACTTTGCTTTTGTTCTGAATCTTCTAATGCCATCTGGAGAGGAAAAGTTATTATTATTTTTCTTTTTTAAAAAAAACAGACATTAGAATACATGAAAGAAGCATACAGTTTGGTAAAATTAGTCATAACGTTTGAATATTCCAGATGTATTTTAAGTACAGTAATTCATCAACAACAGGAAAAATATAAAGTGAAACAAATGATTAATCTTCAAGAAAAAATGGACATAATTCGGGACATCCTAATAAATGTATGCAGGAAAGTCCAGGATGGACAATGATATTTAAAGTGTTTTCCTGCCCCAACTCCCCTGGCATTGAATTGCAAGTTATGCTATGTTTTCCTCTTTGTTTCAAGCAAACCCTAGTGGTCGCTTCGCTGCTTGTTTTGGTTCTGAATTGTAACTAATTAATCAATCAATCAATCAAGTCCAATACATGAAAATTACCTTGTTTAAAATCTGTACACAAATGAATTGGGTGGAGATATAATGCCAGATATCAATTAGCACGATACTATATCCCCAGATAGCAGATCTCCAATAAGACAATCATTTATGAATCATTATTCTTTATTCACTTACCTGGGACTAAACCCCTATAAATTCAATGAGATTTACTTCTGAGCTTATATGCACAGAAATGCTCTGTTATCTGTGGTACCATCTATACTGCCACGCTTTATGCAGGCACAGGTATACTTTCACCTTATACTGAGGATAGTGACAGATCCATGTAACATATTTCCCTTCATATTGGCTTGCCACTGTATTTTTCCGAGATTCTTAAACAACTTTCCTATTTAGCCTATAGCTCTGGTACTCCCTAGTGGTCTCCCACCCAAGCACTAACTAGATTGACCCTGTTTAGCTTCCTGAGATCACCCAGGTTGGCTAGGTGCTACTACTTAGCCTAGCACATGTACCTGTACTAGTCATTATTAGTGCAGAAATATGGTTGACATGTATGCTAAGGAGAAGCAATAAGTTGCTCCCATCACTGAGCTGTATATCAATTTACCTCAAGTGCACTGGCATATTTATTCAAAGCTTTTGTGGAGTCACTTTTCACTTCCTCTGTTAGTAGATGGCTAGTGTTTTCAAGCCAAACCTTGGTGCTTTTCAGGAGTTCATCACATTCTTCCATCTTGCTAGCGGCCTTTAACATAAAATATCATATATTATTTTTACACAGATCAATACACGAGGATCTGAAATGTTGGCAGATCATCCAAATTCCCAAGCAGACTTCCAGTCATGAAATAGGACCTTCTCATCATCTCCTCTGGAGCAATTTTTAAAGATTTTTTTATCCACCTTTATTATTTTTACAAATAACTCAAGGCAGGGAACATACCTATTACTCCTTCCTCCTCCTCTTTTCCCCACAACAGCAACCCTGTGGGGTGAGTTGGGCTGAGAGAGAGTAGCTGGCCCAAGGTCACCCAGCTGGCTTTCATGCCTAAGGTGGGACTAGAACTCTCAGTCTCCTGGTTTCTAGCTGGGTGCCTTAACCACTAGACCAAATTTGTGGAGGAAGAGGGAGTATAAAAAAATTGCTCCACTAAAAACACTTCTCTGTCAGTCGATAAACACTATCTACTGACAGAGGGTTATACTCATTGTGAGTTTCAATTAAATATTCTTAGGAGTCAACACAGCAGTTAAAATATTTAATTTTTCATATCTGGTTTAAAATATAAGAAGAAATAGTAGGCATATATTAAGAATATGGAGAAAGTCTGGAAATAAAAAAAGAAAAGAGTTAAGTAGCTTCATGGGAGATGGAAGAAAGAAACATTTCTCCCAATCCTTTTGCAGACATGATGTCCATTTTATTTCCAGATGCATGAAGATTACTTTCTTTAAAGGAAGAAAGAAGAAATACTATGAGATCTGAGTTAAGTATCTAGTTCTGCAGATAACGCCATACATTCAGAATGTAGGGAACCATTCACAGCTTTGTGGAGCTCTATCAGGTACTATGGAATTAGATGCATGTATGGATTCATCCTGTCAACTGCACTGACAGATGCATTCTTAAAACATGTATGCAGTGCAACCGATAAAGCTGAGGTCAATGCAATCTGACTGGAGGGAATCTAGAAGCATCCAAAGTTATTTCCAACACAACTTAACTCTTCAGTCATCTTTTTACCTTGTTCAAGCTTGTAGTTCTGCGCTCGGCATGCTGTGAAACTTGCTGGTATCGTTGCAGGGGTATCATCAAGCGATCCATCAGTTCTTGAGCCTGGTCAGGATCTTGCTCCACTATGTCTTGAACTTCTGAATCCAGTTCATTCATTTTATAATGCCAAAGATCTACCAAATCCCAAATTCTCTGCATGTAACAGAACAAATCAATGAATGAACAAGGTTTGTTTAAATTTTCTAATAATTTTTTGCAACTTTCACAATAACAGAAATGAGACAAGTGAGAAAAGGGTACAAATGAAAGATAAAATGTAGATTTCAGGTCAAGAGAATAAATCAAATACCGAAGACAAGACAAAACAAAAATACTTCTAAAAAGCTAGATTGGCTTTGGTAGCTCATGCCTTCCTTACCACCAGACTAGACGATGCAATGCATTTTACAGTATATGGGACAGCCTTTGAAGAATACAGAGAAACTATTTGATGCAAAATGCAGCAGTCCACAGGCTTGTGGGGTGAGACTCACTGCATCTACATAACACCAGCATTTGGGGCACTAGTTTGACTTCTGGTATGTTTCCAGATGCAATTCAAAGATCTGGTTTTAACTTGTAAACCTTACATGGCTTGGCTCCCAAATATTTTCAAGACAGCCTCCTTCATCTGAAGCCAGCCCACCCTGTATACTCATCTTGGATGGGTATACTCAGGAATTCCCACGTACAGAAGGTTACAGGGTAGAGGCCACCACCTTGTGGAAACAACCTCACTGAGATATTTGTTTGGAACTTACCTCTGAATCCTTTCAATAGGCTGTGATGATGAAGCTTTATGTAGAGCCTTTGAATCTTAATTGTTGCAGTTAGTGAGTTGGGGTTGTACTAGGTTCATATTTTTTTTTATTGATTATTGCTTTTATTCCCAGCTTTGATTGTTTTTTTAAATTATAAACCCCTGGGAGGTGACTCAAATTACAATGGTGTATACATATTATAAATAAAAATAACAATTGCTGAAAATTGTGCAGGATTTGGGTATCTAAGAAGGGATTGAAAGAAACTACCTAAAATGACCTAAACTGAACTTTCAACAAAAATATAGTAAGAAAAACGTCCAGCTTCTGGCATCTTCTGTTAAAAGGATCATCATTTTTATCATTATGCTCAGATGAAATACATGAGAGATGGGCAATCTGTGGTCTGCATGAATTTTCCCTTTTGCTGCAGTCTTTTGATTGCCTCCCCGCCACTCAAATTAGCAGCTGCCATGGCCAACCGCATAGGAATTATAATCTCTGTACATTGGGGGACTGCTAGATGGCTGATGCCTGCTATAGCCCCTATATTCTTTCTGTTTTAAAAATACCACTTTATACCTGATTAAGACAGGTCTGGTTTAAACAAGTAGCTCTGGAGGCAGAATGAATATCAGCTGGGGAAGGAAAGCTCATTGCTTGAATTGGAGCAGAGAAGTGGGATGTTACCTTCTGAATTTCTTTTGCTTTTGCAATGTTTTTGCTCTTCTGTTGTAACATGTTTTCAACAGCTTGCAGCCCTTTGTTAATGTCTTCTATTTTTTTCTCTGTGCTGTAGTGAGGGGAATTTTTCAGGAATTCTGTGCTGACCTACCATGGTAAAGAGAAAAGTTCAACACTGGATGGGGAAAACAGAAAATAAACTTAAAAATTAAACTATCAGTTCTTTCAGATTATGAATTGTCCTTCCACTCTTCTTTAATTACCCTATCTCTACTTTTAAAAATTAAACATCCAGGTTAGGTCCATTCATTTCTCTAAGCTATAATAAAATTGTTTGGTGGTATGAAAGTATAAAAGCCAGTGGTTCTCAGGCCAGAGTTGCCCATTATGTAAACATTCAACTACCACTCCCATCAAGACTAGCAACACCATGCAAAAGTGGCTGTTGATTTATGAGAAGGGCAGGAAAAACAGGCCATGAGTCACCATGGGTATAAGAGACATTTATCCTGCCCGCAATAAAGATCCTTATCTAGCCAAATGTTTCTAAGATGTCTGCTTAGTCCTAGCCTAGGAAACTAGTTTAGCCTTCTAAAGTCAGGATTTTCAAACATGTTAGAGTAACGTGTAAATCAGGCACAATATTTTATGGTTTACAGAATTATCTGAGGATTGTTCAAATGCTGCATGGCAGGTTAGTGAAAGGGATAGTGAACAAGAAAACTATAGTTATAGTTGAAGATACGTAGATACACTTTGTTAGCATGGAAAGCAAAACCCCAAATATAATTTTCTAGAGAATAAACAAAACGTAACTGGAATATGAGGTTTCAGCAACAATTGCCCTAAGTTTTAAAATCGACCAGGGTGATGCTACCTTTTCTTCCAGGTCATGTAATGTTCTCTTGCAGTCTTCCAAATGCACTGCAATATCAACCGGAACTATTTTATATATTTCAGCGTACTTGATTTGTAGGTCCTCCATGATCTGCTTCTTGCTATCAACTACGCTCTGAATCTCCTAAGAGGAAAAAAGATGGTAATTGCTTCAAGGTTGGTTGGAGGGAATGATCTCTCCCACTATGCTTCAGGTACAAACAGGTAGTTTTTGCAAGACAAAGCTTTGCAGAGCAAAACCTGAGAGATACTTACTTTGTTTTCTTATTATGCTTTTCAATTCACTGAGAATACATTAAACCCAATACCTTTTCGCTGTACTGGCAGGGCTTATTGACAGATGAAATTCTAGTGCAGGCACATGAAAAAGCTTGTTTGATTTAAGCTCCATAAAGAGCTTTCCAGATTCAGAACAAAAAATCCTAAAAACATTTTTAAAAATTAGTTTGAAGTAACAACAAAAGGTGACTAAAAGTACATTTGCTGGGCCCTTTGTTTTGGTGTCATCTTAATGAAAATATCCAGACAAAACAGCTCCTTCCAGTTCTGCATGATGGGTATCATTTTCACAGGATAAAATAAACTTGACAGATGTTGTTATTTGCGGCCTAGAAACTCAGTCTGGTCTACATCCTCTGGCAGGAAAAGAACAACAACTACGAAATACATTTTGGTGCCAAATAACTTAGATCTCTTGCTGGGAGATACATTTCATTTACAATTATTTGTTTTAATTCCAAGATACCAAAATATTGGAAATTGTTTCTTATTTCACAGTAAGAGAACAAATGTGAAAATAAAGGGTATGTGTAAGAACTGCAAGGAAACAAAATTTGGCTAAACATTAGAGGAAGTTTCTTAATAGGGGAAGGTGTTAGTGGAACAGATTACTTCTGTAAATGGCATAGTCTCCTTGACTGACTGGGCAGCCATCTATCAGGAATGATTCATTTATGGATTTCTGCACCTTTCTGTTTTCTGATCCAAAGCTAGCATTCTGTGATTCTCTATACAGTCTTTTCAATAAATTGGTCATCCAAATAAGCAATAGTTGAAAGAGCTTTCTGCTTTTCACAAAATGCAGTGGAAAAGAAAAGCTTTACAGCATTCCCTCCCTAGTTCGGTGTGTATGGATGACAACATCTGTGTACCCTGTTAAGCAGTTAAACAAAAAAGGAAAAAAAAGAACAAAGCAATTCTAAAAATTGTGGCTTACTATTGGAAGGACCACAGATCAGTGATACAGCACTTTGCAACTCAAGAATTGGGTACAGAGTATTTTCTTTAGCTTAAACTTATTAGTCTACTACCCACAGAAGCAGCTTCTTACCAACCTCAAGTTTCAATGCCTTTTCATTAGGGGCTTCTAAATCTATGTCACAGAGTTGGGATATGATGCCCTGTAATGAAGTCTTCATAGCTTCCAGTTCTTCATTGCACTTGGTCCGGTATACAATCTCAGACTGCACAGTCTCTTTTTCCTTTTGAGCCTTTTGACAGAGCCTGAAGAAATTCCATTAGCAATACTAGTAAGAGTATTCTCTTCAGTTCTTTTACATACACCCACCAACCAGAACTTTCTCTAAACCAAAACAAAGGGAAAAGCAAACCCTTCAATCCCAGTTAATGACCACAATGTATTTTGAAGTTGAGCTCTCCAGGAATTTTGGCCTTTAATCCCTATTAATCCCAGCCATCACCTTGTCGTGGTGCTGGAGCTTGAGCACCTCAATGATGCCATGAGCTAAACCATGAAGGGACACCCAAGACGGGAAGGTCATGACAAAGAGGTCAGACTAAAGGCGATCCCTGGGGAAGGTAATGGCAACCCACCCCAGTATTCTTGCCGTGAAAACTCAATGGATCAGTACAACCAGAGATATGTCGGTATACCATCGGAAGATGAGACCCCCAGGTTGGAAGATGGTCAAAATGCTACTGGGGAGGAACAGAGAATGGGTTCAGCTAGCCCCAGACGTGATGACGCAGCTAGCTCAAAGCCGAAAGGACGGCTAGCGGCCGACGGTGCTGGTGGTGAACGGCGAATCCGATGTTCTAAGGATCAACACACCATTGGAACCTGGAATGTAAGATCTATGAGCCAGGGCAAATTGGATGTGGTTATTGGTGAGATGTCAAGATTAAAGATAGACATTTTGGGCGTCGGTGAACTGAAATGGACTGGAATGGGCCACTTCACATCAAATGACCACCAGATCTACTACTGTGGACAAGAGGACCACAGAAGAAATGGAGTAGCCTTCATAATTAATAGTAAAGTGGCTAAAGCAGTGCTCGGATACAATCCAAAAAACGATAGAATGATCTCAATTCGAATTCAGGGCAAGCCATCTAACATCACAGTGATCCAAATATATGCCCCAACCACAGATGCTGAAGAAGCTGAAGTAGAGCAGTTCTATGAGGATCTGCAGCACCTACTGGACAACACGCCTAAAAGAGATGTTATTTTCATCACGGGAGACTGGAATGCTAAGGTGGGCAGTCAAATGACACCTGGAATTACAGGTAAGCATGGCCTGGGAGAACAAAACGAAGCAGGACACAGGCTGATAGAATTTTGCCAAGACAACTCAATGTGCATAACAAACACCCTCTTCCAGCAACCTAAGAGATGGCTTTATACATGGACTTCACCAGATGGACAACACTGAAATCAGATTGACTACATCCTTTGCAGCCAAAGGTGGCAGACATCTATACAGTTGGTAAAAACAAGACCTGGAGCTGACTGCAGTTCAGATCACGAACTTCTTATTGCACAATTGAGGATCAGACTAAAGAGATTAGGGAAGACCCACAGATCAGCTAGATATGAGCTCACTAATATTCCTAAGGAATATGCAGTGGAGGTGAAGAATAGATTTAAGGGATTGGACTTAGTAGATAGGGTCCCCAAAGAACTATGGACAGAGGTCCGCAACATTGTTCAGGAGGCGGCAACAAAATACATCCCAAAGAAAGAGAAAACCAAGAAGGCAAAATGGCTGTCTGCTGAGACACTAGAAGTAGCCCAAGAAAGAAGGAAAGCAAAAGGCAACAGTGATTGGAGGAGATATGCCCAATTAAATGCAAAATTCCAGAGGTTAGCCAGAAGAGATAAGGAATTATTTTTAAACAAGCAATGCGTGGAAGTGGAAGAAGACAATAGAATAGGAAGGACAAGAGACCTCTTCCAGAAAATTAGAAACATCGGAGGTAAATTCCAGACCAAAATGGGTATGATCAAAAACAAAGATGGCAAGGACCTAACAGAAGAAGAAGAGATCAAGAAAAGGTGGCAAGAATATACAGAAGACCTGTATAGGAAGCTTTGATGGTGTGGTCAGGGAGCTAGAGCCAGACATCCTGAAGAGTGAGGTTGAATGGGCCTTAAGAAGCATTGCTAATAACAAGGCAGCAGGAGACGACGGCATCCCAGATGAACTGTTCAAAATCTTGCAAGATGATGCTGTCAAGGTAATGCATGCTATATGCCAGCAAATTTGGAAAACACAAGAATGGCCATCAGACTGGAAAAAATCAACTTAGATCCCCATACCAAAAAAGGGAAACACTAAAGAATGTTCAAACTATCGAAGAGTGGCACTCATTTCACATGCCAGTAAGGTAATGCTCAAGATCCTGCAAGGTAGACTTCAGCAATTCATGGAGCAAGAATTGCCAGATGTACAAGCTGGGTTTAGAAAAGTCAGAGGAACTAGGGACCAAATTGCCAATATCCAATGGATAATGGAAAAGGCCAGGGAGTTTCAGAAAAACATCTATTTCTGTTTTATTGACTATTCTAAAACCTTTGACTGTGTGGACCATAACAAATTGTGGCAAGTTCTTAGTGGTATGGGGATACCAAGTCATCTTGTATGCCTCCTGAAGAATCTGTATAACGACCAAGCAGAAACAGTAAGAACAGACCACGGAACAACGGACTGGTTTAAGATTGGGAAAGGAGTACGGCAGGGCTGTATACTCTCACCCTACCTATTCAACTTGTATGCAGAACACATCATGCGACATGCTGGGCTTGAGGAATCCAAGGCTGGAGTTAAAATCGCTGGAAGAAATGTTAACAATCTCAGATATGCAGATGATACCACTTCGCTGAAAGCGAAGAGGAACTGAGGAGCCTTATGATGAAGGTGAAAGAAGAAAGTGCAAAAGCTGGTTTGCAGCTAGACCTCAAAAAAACCAAGATTATGGCAACCAGCTTGATTGATAACTGGCAAATAGAGGGAGAAAATGTAGAAGCAGTGAAAGACTTTGTATTTCTAGGTGCAAAGATTACTGCAGATGCTGACTGCAGTCAGGAAATCAGAAGACGCTTAATCCTTGGGAGAAGAGCAATGACCAATCTCGATAAAATAGTTAAGAGCAGAGACATCACACTGACAACAAAGGTCCGCATAGTTAAAGCAATGGTGTTCCCCGTAGTAACATATGGCTGCGAGAGCTGGACCATAAGGAAGTCTGAGAGAAGGAAGATTGATGCTTTGGAACTGTGGTGTTGGAGGAAAATTCTGAGAGTGCCTTGGACTGCAAGAAGATCAAACCGGTCCATCCTCCAGGAAATCAAGCCAGACTGCTCACTGGAGGGAATGATATTAAAGGCCAAACTGAAATACTTTGGCCACATAATGAGAAGACAGGACACCCTGGAGAAGATGCTGATGCTAGGGAGAGTGGAGGGCAAAAGGAAGAGGGGCCGACCAAGGGCAAGGTGGATGGATGATATTCTAGAGGTGACGGACTCATCCCTGGGGGAGCTGGGGGTGTTGATGACCGACAGGAAGCTCTGGCATGGGCTGGTCCATGAAGTCATGAAGAGTCGGAAGTGACGGAACGAATAAACAACAACAATCCAAGAAAGGGACTGGAAGTTTAAAGGTTTAAATCTGTGTTCCTTCTTAAGTTCATCATACTTTTGTAGAAATAATTATTTAACTCATACAAATTTTACACAGCAGTCACTGTGTAAAATTTTAGAAGGCCCCTTTATTATATTTATTACCTTTGATAATATTTTATTTTATATATATTCATTTATGTAGCTAAATTTATATACATTTATGTTATATAAATATGTTGTATAGTAATTATTATTTTTACTATCTTTCAACTCCGGACCAGCCAAGTGAGACTGTTGAGTTTCTGTTCCAGTGCCTGGAGGCTCTGCAGGTTTGGATGGGGAGGAACCAACTTGCACTCAGTCCTACCAAGACTGAGTGGCTGTGGGTGTTTGGGCCACCCAGGTCTGGGAATGTTCCATCTTTAACCTTGGATGGGGTAGCATTTCGCCATTCAAGAGTAGTGTGTAATGTGAGGGTCTTCCTAGACGCACACTCCTCCTTCATGAGCAGATGGCAGCTGTGTACAACTATATCTGGTGAGACAGATTACTAGACTGGGAGGCCCTTCAGGCAATCACACATGACATGGTCACCTCACGGCTTGACTACTGCAATGCATAGGACTGCCCTTGAAGACCACCCGGAAGCTTCAACAGGTCCTGAATGTGGTGTAGGCAGTGACAGGCATACTCTTGGTACGCTCACATAATATCTCTGCTCCGTGAGCTGCACTGGTTGCCAGTTTGCTTCCAGGTGCAATTCAAGGTTCTGGTCATTAGCTATAAAGCCCTACATGGCATAGGGCCCGGCTACTTGAGGGGCTGCCTATTTCCCTAGGATCTGCTCAGCTGCTTCAATTCAGCATGGTTGGTGCACTCCAGTTTCCTTTGATTAAGCAATGTCAATATGAGCTGACCAGAGTCACATAAGTGAGATGGGCTGCTATATAAATGGAAATAAATAAATACTGTACATCTATCAGGACCCCAGAAGCATGTCTTCTCTGCCATAGCACCTGCCATTCGGAATGAGGTTTTCCCCAAGATCTGAGTGGCTCATAGTGTTCTGGTATTTCAAAGGGCCTTGAAGACCTGGCTTTTCCCCTAGGTTTTTAGCTAGGACGGGTGTAGCCCCTTTTGAGGTGTGTGTGGGGGGGTTGGTGTGCACATGCATGCTGCTGCCTGGTTTTGTCATGTTTGCTTCTTTTTTATTGTTTTGTTTTTATTGTTTTATTGTTTTTATGTTTTCTTATGAACTACCCAAAGTTGTTGGGAATGGGGAGGCGTTAGTACTAGCATCACATGAAATAACAATACGATATTTAATAAAACAAATGCATGAAAAATTGGGTGTAAACAGATATTAAAACATTCTTCCAACATTCATCCTGGGAAAGCTTGTGTGAAGAAGTAAATCCTAGTATTTTTTTTTTTACAAATACCACTTTTTGTCTGGAATATTTACACATTTGCCAGATAATTTGGAGTTCAAACTTCAAGTCAAGGAAGAAAAACCATCAGAAGGTATTTTGAAATCAGAATTAAACTTTGTTTATAAAAAACGTTGTGGGACCTCACTCAGCAATAGACTGCTTTATACTTACTCTTCTGTACGTTGCTGCATGTTTTGAATTTCACCTACAATAGGAAGACCTTCCTTTCCAGACAAACTTTCAGGGACACTCAGAATGTTCCTTAATCGGCAAAGTATTAAGCGTAGCAACAATTTCTCAGTATCCACATTTTCTATATAATTGCTTGCAGATTCCAGAAATGCTTGCAGTTCTTCTTTGGTCGCTCGCTGTTTGTCTTGGAGGCTCTCAGGCAGTTCGTCCTGAAGATTGTCTAGAATGATTGTTTCTCGTTCCAACTAGATAGAAAATTTGGTCATATGAATAAAAGAATCAGTGATGATCAGCTTTATCTTTTTAAATCCTCCTGTACTTGAGACAATCAAACAAGTCCATAGACAACTGAGTTTGAAAATGTCACCTAAATGTTTCCTTATTACTCACTTCTTCACTGACAGATTTCCATTCTTGGTTCTGTTCTTCACATTTGCCCTCCCATTCTTTTGCAGTATTGAACAAACAGAGCCATTTCAGCCACAGCATTGATACAATGGGTACAATCAGCACTCCACCATTTTCTTTGCACATTAAGCTTAGAGATTGTGAGTCTCGCCTCAACTTCATTAGATCCTCTTTGGTTGAAGCTAATTGTGAAGACAGCGTCTATAAAGGGGAGAAAAATATAAACAGTAAGTTTCAATCATCTAGTCAGAAAAAAGTCAGGTACAAAGTTATAACAATACCAAAGCAAATTGCAACAATCAAGCCAGAGTATCTCAAGCACCCACAATAAGCAGCAGATTTGTATCTGAAATTGTATATTTCACAGTAAGGAAGCAGTCACCAAAAAGTCTCTGTTTCTTGCAATCAGCTGCTCCAGGTTTAATACAGACTTGCATTCATTGTGCACATTTTGACCATAATCTAAGCCAGCTTTTGAAGACTATCATTAATAATTATTTGGAATATAAATAATTTTTATAGCCAGTGTGAAGTCCATCAAATTTTCTATTGTAACCTTGCTTCTGAAGGCATACAAATTATAAGCCATTAAAAGAAATACATAAAAATATTAGATCATGATGGTGGTGATGGCGGTAGTGGTGGTGGTGATGATTACAGTCCTCACCTTGCTTTGTTCTGAATGTTGTAAAGCTTCTTTGTAAGACACTGGAACATGGTATAAAGACTTCCAAAGGACTTTTTCTGCATTGTTAAGCTCGGCACATATCCTCTCATTGGCTTTTTTGAAACTCTGATATTTTCCCATATATCTATAGATGCAACAGTAGTTAAATAAAACTATTGTAATTTATCCAGGTAATAGAATTACGCATTGTCAGCTTTTACCTACTGGTAGAAATAAAACTGATATAAAAGAGAGAAATTGGCAGATCTTACCAATCATTTTATACGGTACTTCATTAAAAATGCGCAAATATTTCCAGACCCACCATTTTAGGCTAGTGTGTGATACTGAATCATGGTGCAGTGAACAACATACTAAGCTTTGATTGAATAGACATGGCTGTAATTCATTTTTGCTCTGAAGCTAATAGCCCAGTCATTACTTCTCAATATATCCCATCTCATTGCTCACTACAAATATATAATATAGTGAAAACTATGTACATTCCCTTAATTTTTTTTTTTTTTTTGAGTAATCATGTCTCCAATTCTCTAGCAAGGGAACTGTTGGCTAGTTGGCTATCTGGAATTCTGCTAAGAAGCATTACATGTTATAGAATTTTGTTGCAGCTCTCAAAATTGTTGTTAGTAATAATATTAAAGACTCAAACTGTCTTAACCATCAGCAATATATTTGAAACCAAAAGTATATGTTATTCATGAATGAAAGAAGTTGCTGCCTAGCAGGTATAATTTTAAGCTAAAGTAGCATCCACCTGCTTCACCTAAACATCCTAACCAAGAAGCTTATCAGGAGATGATGCCCAGAGAACAGCTACCAAAGGGACAGTCACCTTCTGGGTGAAAGGGAAGATGAGACTTGAAAATAGAAGGCAATGAAAGGGACACTGGCAGGAATAGGATACTGTTATGTTGAAATTGTTCATTGAGAATTAACATTGTTATACTTGCATATCTGTGTTTTCATTATAAGACATGCTCAGTATTTCAATGGAAAATCAGGCTGTAACACAAACAAGGCAAAATGGGGAAGGGTTGTAGCTCAGAGGTTCAACATACATCTTCCATTCAGAACATGCTAAGTTTGATTTCTAGCATGTCCAGGTAGGGCTTGTAAACCCTGGAGAGTGCCTGCTAATAATCATTAACCATATTAGACTAGGTAGATCAGTGCTCTGAAGCAGCGTAGGGCAGTTTCATATATTCCTAAAATGATGGAAATGCTCATCCTACCTCTGAATGTAGGAATTTCCCTTTTGGCTCTGCTCTCTTACTGCCAAATTCTTAGCAGTTAGATCACCAAGTGTTTTTTCCATCTGCAGTTTGGCTTTTGATTTAATTGACTTTTTCAGAGTATAGGTTAATGCTTCCACTTCAGCCTTTGCAACCTCAGATTCTTCTTGTTTCTGGTTAAAGTCAAGATGAGACTCTTCTAGCTTGTGTAAACTAAGCAGTGGAGTAGAGAGAAAGGCTTCACACTGACTGAGGAGATCTGCAGTTTTTTCGACAGCTTTGTTGTAAAGCTTCACCATTTTAAAGGCTTCATCTAAGGCTCCCTGCACAAATAAAAGATAGTTGACAGCAACAGTGTTATGTGAGCTGAAAAATGATTATCTTCTCCCAAAAGTTTTCTTGCACTGGAGTTCCAAGGCATGCCATTTTAGCCCTGATCTAACTCCATGTCTATTAGCTGATAGACATTTTCACTGGTGGTCAAAGAGCCTATAGAGGTCCTCCTTTTGCTGTTTTTTAACCATTTTCCAAAGTTAAAACTACACTGAAAAAAGGCTCTGCTGAATATTTCACCAGGCTTTTGAAAGATAGCTATTGTTTGTTTTTAAGTTGCATATTTATTTATTAAATTTATATTTAGTTCGTAAATGTTTTAGTTAGCATCCATATTGTCTTTAAATATTTTGTGATCCACTTTCATTTTTTGCTGTTTTAAATTAGCATTTAATAAATGCAGAAATTGTTTGAGTGATGGAAGGCTGTGAAAGTTGGGCAGGAGAATACAGAAAAATGATCAGTTTTGTTAAAGGTGGCTTACTTGATATAGGAGCCAAGATGAAGAAACATTTTATTAAAGGTACATATAAATCTGAACTAAATATCTGCTAGCAAAGGAACATCCAGAAGCTTTTATTATTAAAACTCACCATATATTATTCTAAATAAAAATGTTCATTTGTGTCTCAAAATTATTAATATTTGAGGCTGGTGGTGAGGACATTCCAAAGTCAAGGGCCAAATGGCAAATGGCCTTGTCCTGCCAACTTAATTTCTATAAATCCATCAAGCACAGATTCTTTCAATATAAGTAAGATGGAAATGCAACTGGTAAAAATTGCATTATTAATCTAACCTTCTCAAAAAAAGAGTCAAAGAAAACTTACAAGGACTAGAAATAGATTCTGTTATATTGATATCTTATAAAATATGAATGAAGAAACCACGGAAATAAAACCTCATGTGGAAGTAGTCAGAGTTTATAAAGCTGTTTACAAATGAAATCTTTGTAAACATCTTTGTAAACAGCTGTTTAAAAGAATCATTGACATGTTTACAAAGAAAACAAAACTTCCAGGATTACTTACTGTATGTTCAGCAAAATCTGCTAACAGCTGTATTTTCAGATTTTGGAATTCCTCTATTTCTTTATCTAAACTCTCAGGATGGGGAAGTGTTTGTTGGGCAGATGATTTCTCTTTAATTATATCTTCAGCAGCACAAATTTCTGCCTCTATAGCACCTTTAAGCACTTTGCAATACATCATTTCATAGGGAATCATTTGAATTTTCAAGTCCAGTAGGACAGGCTGTTGGAGTTCAGATTGAATTTGCTTTAAAGTCCTTAAATTGTGGCCCAGCTTGCTCTGGAAACCTTGTTCATACTTGTATATTTCTTGATTAGCTAATATCATAGATTGGATCATTTGTTCCAGCCCATCTATTTTTGCATCTAAGGACTTTATTTGCTGCACATTGGTCTTTTTAAGAGAGGTGCTAAACGTTTTATTTTTCTTGAACAGCTTGAATGCTTCCTGAGTTATATATCTAACATGTTCAACTCTCCATATCATTTTTTTTCCTATTATCAGACTGGTTTCAGAAGTAGAACTGGTAAGATCTTTTAAATCACCACATTCTTTCTGAATACTAGACACTGTAGCCTCAATCTCACTTAGAACTATCTGATGTCTGTCATATTCTGCAAATAAATTCTTTAGGTATTTAACCCTCTTGTCAAGGTTATCCTTTGCTTTGCAAAACTGTTCTTTCAGTTCATCAAGAGGTGACGTATCCCATTTCAGATCCAGCCATTTCCAAATCTCCTGGTATTGGTCCAAGTATGATAAACGTGACTGGATGGCTGAAGTTTTCTCTTTAAGCATATTCAATTTATCTTTTATCTCTTGACTCCTAGACAGTAGTTCCTCTGGATCTAGTTCCAGCTCATCAAAAAGAAGATTGCTGAGATCCTGCTGCAAAGCCCTTATCTCTTCTGAGAATTTTTTATAGGCTTCCATTTTGTTTTGTACTAAACAACCCTTAATTTGGATTACCCTATGGATCCTCTTTGCTCTAATCCTCAGGCTTCTCAAACAATCATTTAGAAACAGTTGCTCAAAAGCATTTAATCCTTCAGCATCACAATAGTTTGCATCTACAAGGGTTTCCATCTCCTGAATCTTCTTGGGAGTCTTTTCTAAAAGATTCTGCATGTGGTCAAACTCAGACTTTAGACTTGTTTTATCAACATCTAAGCTAGACATTGTCTTCATCTTCTGAAGTTGTGCTTCAAATTTCTCTATATTTGCAAAAAGGTTTTCTCTTTTTCCAAGCTGAGATTCCAGCTGCTGTAACCTCTGAGATGATTTCAAAATAAGGAGTTGGTAACCGGTTTGCAACTCATGTGAAAGGATGCTAAGTGCAGAACCCTCCTTTGATGGCATGTGAGAAGCAACATGTTGAGCTTCATCTGCTAGCCTCATAAAAGCTGGCTCTTTTCCTTCAGCATCACTGATTACAGCCTTACAACATTTAATTTGCAAGAGAAGATCATCTGGATAAAGTGCTGCCCTCTCATCAGGATGGAGCATTAAAATTCTGGTCTCCAAAATGGCATCTTCTATCTTTTTTCTTATTTCATATATCTGGGGATGACTGTCAGTTATCTGGACATTCTCTTTAGGGGTCATTTGTTCTAATTCTTCTACCTGACGCTGAAGATCATTTATTGTGTTCTCCAAGGCTGTTTTTCCTGGACTGCTCCACATTCTTTTCATCTGTATCTCAGCATTTCTTTTTAACAAAGAAATATTATGTTTAAGGATGTGTAGTTCTAAAGGAATCAAGAGAGGGCATGAATGCTCTTCTTTACCAGGAGTACCCAGGCCTGTTTGCAAATCATGTTGCTGTTGCAAACATCTTTGGAGTTCCTGTGCTTTGTCCATGCAAAGTTTAAACTCCTCCACTTCTGCTGCAATACAGAACTGTTTCTTTTGAAGACAGTCCTCCATTTGTTTCCACCGCTGCTCAGCTTGATTCACCTGACTTCGTATCAATTCCCTATCCAGACTGGATAGATGTCTAGATAGATTTTCTTGTTCAGTTTTTAGCTTGTTTAAAAGGATACTTCCTTTTTGTGTAGAAGCCAACAATTTGTTCAAATTCTCCAGGAGTACTGTGTCTTCCATAGGTCCCCTTCTGCAGTAGAAAAACAGGTATAGGTATCTTTAATTTTTTCTGTAAAGTCAATTTACTCAACATGTAATCCACTAATCAGGTATATAGAACCACATTTCATTTATATTAACATTCCATTAAAGATCCACCGTACATTGGATGTAATTACTAAATATGAATGTGGATGCTTTTAACATTTGAATGCAATCAGAACCATTGGAAGAAAGGATATTATGCATAAATAATACTATGGCAATAATTGTTGTGACTACAGTGCTTCCTCATTTCTATCCTATGTAGATTTACCTAGCAGTTCCATTGCTTTCAGTGGGACTTACTGGCTAGCACAATATTGTCAATAACTGATATTTACTCAATTAATCCAGCAATAAGTCTTCATAAATTAAAACAACAATCCAACTTCTAATAATCAGGACTGGAAATTTTATTTGCAAATTACTTACTCTTTTGTTCTTTCTTTTTTCCTACTGTTTTTAAAGCTTTTGTTATGTGCTTGTTTACTAGTTGATGTATATTGTATTCAATTATGCATGTTTTTTCCTACTGTGAAGAGCTTTAGGAAAGTTTGGAAACTTGGAAAGAGACAGCATTGTTGTCTAGGTAAGTATGTATGATGAGATGTTATTAAAAATAGCTGCAAAAACCAAGTGAAGCAGACTTAGAAAAGAAGGATTAAAACAAATTAAAGTGATTGAATGGCTACTAATGAGTCGGGGATCTGCAGCCTCCAGACTCAGAACGAAACACTCAGGAATTCTGTCTCGCTGAACACTAGCTTCTGGGTAGCAATAGAGCACAACAAAGCAGTTAACCATATGCAGTGATTGTGGGCTTGCCAGAAGTATACAGTTGCTTGTACACCTTTGGGAATACGGAAGACTTAGTTGAGAAAGTGGAAAGAGCAGGAACATTGGGAGAAAGTGACCAAGTAATACTCAAGTTCTTGTCCATCTTTAGAACCTGGCCTCCCACTCATTGAAAAAATATAGATATATTGAAATATGTTTCATAATTTTAACCTATTGTCTATGTTCAGAGACAATATTAAAACAGGATTGTTCTACCATGATACATTGCACAAAGCGCTAAGACAATTTTCAACCTTTTTCATCTCATGGCACACATCTCACAGGTGGGACTTCTGAGTTGCAAAACCAGAAGTCTCATGACTTTACAGGTTGCTGGGACTTGGGAACAGAAATGGAGGCAGTCCACCCCTAGTGATGTCACGGAGGCGGGCTTCTGGCTGTGCAGCTGCACACCACTTCCCATCATTTACTTTGGCTTGCTGATGTGGCACACTTGTGGACCTTCCACAGCACACCAATGTGTTGTGGCACAGCAGTTGAAAACCACTGTGTTAAGCCATTATAGAAGGGTTATGGTTTAGTACCGTGTGTGAACCATATTATTCTATATCTATCCCAAGCCTTTGGGGATGTGACAAATCACAAAGTAAATGAATAAAAAGCAAGGTTCATTTCTATCGTGTAGCTACTGCAACACTGAGTTAAGTGAATTATATCAGATATGCTAATCCAACTGATGTACAAACCTGGGCCATGCACTTACGTGTTCATATTTTCTTTTTCTGCTAATAAATGTTTCATTGAAGACTGGAAAGCAGCAAGACATTCTTGGTAGCGATTAACTAAATTAAATTGATTCTGCTTGGCCTCTTTAACAGCCATTAATTCTTGTAGGAGTCTGTTCCAACAGGATGAAGTAACACCGTGGGGGTCCTGGTGATCTGACTTGCTTCCTTCGGCCACAGTTGAGTGTCCTTGCCACAGTGACAAAGCTTGAGCTTTCTGCTTTTCTAGCTGCAGATACAAATCCTATGACAGAAAACCAGACAGGAGGGTTTTTTTTAAAAGGAAGTATTGTTTTCATTTTTATGTATTTCTCAATCAAATTAGGTATCCATTTACCATGCACTGTATTTCTAATCAAGAATAGTCAGATTCTTCCTGGAAGCCCACATTTAGGGCGCCAAAGCCAGTGATGCTGCTAAGGTAGAGGGGGACCAGGGCAAAATGCCCTCCGTAGCATCATGCTGCTCACAATGATCTTTTCCTCCATATTGTCCATAACACTTCCCACCCCCTTCTTAAAAGTAAGGGGAAAGCCCCCCCCCCCCAAATTCTACTGCCACACACAAATATGTAGCTTTGGATCATTTTCCTCAATACATAAATGAACAAGTGTGTGTGCTGGCAATCACTCGTAGCTGAGTAAGATTGTCTTCCAGGATTAAAATCTTAACAGTGGATCCATAAGTGGCTGTAAAGGCCAATTCTGGATCTGTACAACCTCCCACAATGAGGGCATAAGTTTCCAGTGGAAAATGAACAAGTATAATGTTTTCAACTCGTTTGTTTAACTGGGTTCTCTTTATCTAGTTTCAGAACTTGTGTGGAGAACAGATCATGTTTTGGGTCATACTTATGCAAAAATGTTGAAAATTCAAACAGATTCACAAGCTTTTAAGCACCACTGTAGGTGAGGCCACTCATACCAGCTCCTCTTATGCTATTTTGGGCAGAAGGATGCCAAATGGTGAGAACAATCTATGTCATTATCCTGTTCATGTGGTTGAAATGTTCACAAATTCTTCCCAATGGCATGTTACTGTATCACCCAGAAACAGCAACCAGGCTATCATGTGTCTGAGTAAATGAGTGGAAGGGTAAGAATATGATAGGGACTAACAGAGTGCTCATAGCCGTGCCAATGAATTTTTTGGTTCCATACCTCTATCTCTCTCAGTTGATCTTTCATTAATACAATATCTAACTCTGCAGTCGAGATTTTCACTTTGTTGACCTTTTGTTCCATCTCAGCATACCCAGCAATTGCTTGGTCTTCAAGATAGCCCTGCTGGGAAAACCAATCAGGTAATTGCATTGATTTGACCTAACTCCTTTTGCAACCTATGTAACTTAACCTACTAATTATTCCTATATAAATCATCCAGATTATTTTTTTCAATGAAGAAAGAGAAACAGGTATCAGATACAAATCTTGCTGAAAGTTAGATCACCTGATTATAAGTTATATCCTCTCCACTTTATTCACTGTTCTGGCTAAGATTATTAGTGGAGTAATGTTCTGCTCAAACTCCTAGGGTCTGTCAGAACTGTGCTGCTTCTAACTGTATCCCACATGATCATGTCTTGCAGACACTGTTCAGGAGCTGGAACAAGGAAGTTGTGGAGTCCCTAAACTAGCCCAAGAAGGCACAATATTTCTAAACTCTGAGACCAAGGGCTGCTTAAAGTTCCACAATCCCACTTTGCCTTGGTTTGTTGGGCAAAAACAATATGCCCCCAGATAGCAAAGCTGCAAGGCTTCTTTGTTTTGTGTTTTTAACAACAGCTCTCCAAAAGCACTCACATAGCTATGAACAAGAAAAAAGTTTCTGGTTCAGTCCTATAACAGCAGCAACAATGCATTTGTAAAAGAAATTAAAAGACCAGTTCAGATGACAAGAACAAGATAACAAGAAAGAAGAAACTAACTGTGAACTTCAGTAAGACACAGTTGGTTCTACTTCTAAGCACAACTGAATATACACATACTGTATTACCATCTTTTGTGATTGTGCAATTACAACAATTTTATCAATTTAAGCAAATACATTAGGCTTGCTTTTAAGAGGCCCCACAGTGAAACTGAAGAGCATAGAAAAGTGCAAAGAGGGCTCAGTGGGGAAATTCTGTCTAAATGGATAATGAATCAAAGGCAGAAACAAAGAACTTGCTTACTAGTTCAGAGATTCCAGTTAGTGATTATAATAATGAGACATGATTGTTAATGGGCTGGTCTTCCTATTAATATATTAATAATTATGTTAACCAAAGCCATAGCTTAAAAGATACCTATTATTATATTACTGAAATTTTTCCATGTTTTGTGGCAATGTTGTTAACCTGAAAATCCTGGAAAATCATGTATAAATTCTAAAAGTTGAATTCTCCTTCCAACCTACCATTTTTGTTAAATATTATTAAACCTCATATTCCCACAAAGTATTCCAAATTAGCCTTGTATATGATAACATCAGTCAGGATACTTTATTTTGCTTACTGTAAATCATGTATAATTCATGTATAATGTAGAAAATGGCAAATTATGTTGTGGTAGCATGCTTCAGCGGCCAAAATAAACTCATATTTGAAAAACAAATCTGATAAAACAAATTGATTCAAGTCAATTTAAAAAACATTTTTGGATTTTAACTCCACATATGGACTCATGTCACATCCAAAGTTTGGATTTCTTCTAATATAAGATCCTAACATTCGATTTGCTAAAAGAGGAATACATTTTTAGTCTCTACAGAAATTACTGTACTACAACCTTTATTTTTATTTATAATTCATATCAGGCTGACTATCATCCTTAATATATACGGTATATATTATATTTTATCCATTCAATTGTGTCCGATTCTTGGAGACTGCCTGGACAAGTCCCTGCAGTTTTCTTGGCAAGGTTTTTCAGAAGTGATTTGCCATTGCCTGCTTCCTAGGGCTGAGAGAGAGTGACTGGCCCAAGGTCACCCAGCTGGCTTCATGCCTAAGGCAGAACTAGAACTCACCGTCTCCCAGTTTCTAGCCTGATACCTTAACCACTACACCAAACTGCCTGTCATATCATCCTTAATAATTTTATATTAATTTGATTTTGATAAAGAGCTAAACATTTAAAATGAGGTAAGATATTTAAATATTAAAGCAAAGTTTTGTTATTTTGAAATTTTTACTTGACCATTCAATTTTATAATGCTCTAGATCTCTTTACTCTTTACTTATTGGTTCTTTCTTTTTTTCACAATTATTTTTCTTTTTTCTTCTGTTTTTCTTTCTCAGTCGTGGTTTTTAAAAAAATCAAATCAAATAAAAATATATATTAAAAAATAAAATAAAATACAGATCTGGAAATGCAAATTTGAAGCTGGGAAAAACAAGTGTTCTTCCAAAAGCCAAACCTTATTGAAGGGGGGATTAACTGTAAACAGAAGCCTATTGTACTCGGCATCATATAAACCAGTATTCCTGGAACAGTGGCCCACCCTCCACTACTGAAAGATGAAGAGGGAAAGAACGAGATTGATTGAATTATGGATTAATGGCTGTCCTGGCTGAAGAGCCAGCAATGTACAAAAATAGCACTTAACGAAGTCCTTCAGTGAAGTTGTGCAACAGCAGAGATTATTACCTGGCTTTCTGGAGATGGATGTATAATGGACAAAGGAGTAGGGTTGGCCTCTATTACTTTTCCATTCGTTAACGGCAAAATGGTTTGAGGCATTTCTGACCAGCCACATGTTGCTTGCAATTTCTTTTGATAGCCATGCTGCTGTTGCGGAGATTCATTGAGATAATCATCAGCCAGTATCTGCTCTGATTTCTGCTGCTGCTTTGCACACTGGCTTGCTGAACTTTGGAAATTGTGGGCTTCCATCAAATTGCCTTTCAATTCCTGCTAAATAGAAGTAGAATGAAGGAGGGAGGAGGGGAAAAAGACAAAAATCATAACCTTCTTGGGACAGCAGATACTGAAATGTCAATTGCTTTCTTAATGGAAAGATAGTGAAAGAATAATAGAATAAAGGGGTTGTAAAGGTCAGAGAAAAGCACATTTGCACAGACGCCTCTCCCAGTACCAATATTATGAGGATGGAGAAGGTTGCTCAAAGCTCTGACAAAGTTAATTGGCCTAAAAGTTCTCTTCTTCTTCCATTTCTGTAATCCTGTAATTCTAAGGAGCTGGGTCTCTGCTAACCAGACTCACTGTGTTTACTCTCTATACCATGAAGCAGCTTGACATACAAAGGGGCTACTGGTTTGTTGTCCTCTGCATTTAAGTATTTTTGCTGCAGATGGAGAAAGTATCCATGAGGAGAGCTCAGGTCCCTTAAGGGACCACTATTCAGTGTGACGGGAGAATACCTTTGTCTGGAAAGCTGTTGTCCATCAGAGATGACAACACTGGGCTAGTTTTGTAACGAAGTGTAGAATATTATGCATACAGAATGGCCAGATTGAGTCCCTGGAATCCTCTGATAGGACTGGGCAAGACTTATGCTTGAAACCACAGAGACTCACTGCCATGCTGTATAGACAACATGGAGTTAAGTGAGCCAGTGTTCTGACATTGTACCAGGGACCAAGTTTCTATGCTCTGACTCTGTAAAAGATAGCTGCATTTGTTCACTGATGTGGCTGCTGAGGTTCCATTGGTCCTGGCTGCATCCATTTCCATTGGGGCAAGCAGCAATAGGTGAAGGAAGAGAACATGTGGCAGCTTCCAGCACCCTACAGGGTGCCACAGCAGCAAGGATAGAGAATGCAGCAGACAGTATAATACCACTGATGTCATCAACATGTACAATGATGTCTACATCTACAGTGATGTCACTGGCTCTATGGTATGAAGCATCTCTATCACCATGGCTTTAATAGAGTTCCCAGAGCCATGGCTTGCTGTGAACCCCTTCCTTTAGGGAGCAAAGCACTCTGCAGCTAATTACTGGAAACAGGATACAGCTGTAACCATATACAGATATGATAGATGGTAGAGGTTTATATTCTTTTCTTCAATCAAGTTATCTGGCTGGTTTATAGTTACATACCCATATGCCTATAAATACACTTAAGATATAAAATCTATAAAAGCAGCAATAAAATCCTTAGTAACCTAAAATAAAACAGCTAATTAAATGTTTTAAAGCTTAGAAGAATAAGTATTAGTTGCCAGAACAGTGACTAAAGCAGTTTTTCTCAACCTTGGCAACTTTAAGGTATGTGGACTTCAACTCCCAGAATTCTTGAAGTTGCCAAGGTTGAGAAGCACTGGTCTAAAGAATGCTCTGATTCCTCTTTCTGGGACCTGGACTTGTGGGAAGCTGAATAATCTCAGCTGTGTTTTGAGGGAAAACTGGGAGCAATGCTTCTACAGCTGAAATAGTTGGAGAGGAAGAGCTTTTGGAATCCAAACCTCTTCCTGGTTCTAAAGAATGTTAGTAATACTGAAGGAATTAAGGTGCAGTGAGACGTTGAGAAAAGAGCTGGCAAGAGCAGGACTGCCTCACTGTCCAGTGCTGATGGTTCTTGTATCTGTTTATCTTAGTTTTGAGTACTTTTCTTCTGTGTCTTGTGAGCTGTAACCATCCTATAAGTACCTTGCTTGCCTGCCTCTTGGATTTATTTCATCAATTTATATGGATTTATATAGATTGACCGCTGCTAGAAGGATCATGAAGACCTCAGCTATGGACAGCTTTGCATTTGTAAGCTCTCACTCTGCCTCAGTTTCCCTGGTTCTATTTGCATGTTCCTATTTACCTAGAGACTACTGGCTTGCTGCTAAGGAATTTATAGCTCCTCTGGATCAGGCATTCACCTGGTGCCAGAATGGTATCAAAATAGGGGAGGGCATTTATTTGGTGAGGAAACCCATGGCTACATATCTAGACTGCCAGAATCTGGGGGTTAAGAGTTGTCTGCATCTCTTTGTTGCCATCTAGTAGTTATCTAGGTTTTGTAGCCCAAATTTATTTATTTATTTAAATGTATTATATCTAGCAGACTCTGGGTGGCTTAGAAAATCTGATACTAATTAAAACAGTTAAAAACATAGACAACGCCCCTCCCAGCCCAGACTAAAAACAACTATTAAAACACAGAATGACAGCCCCACCCCACCCTCGACAACACATTAACCCCAGGCCAGGGACCAAAGCCAGCCTTTAAGGGCTTTTCTGAACCAGGAGAGTAAGTGCCATCTGTATCTCTGGGAGGATGCTGTTCCAGAGGGAAGGAGCAGCAACAGAGAAGGCACACTTCCTAGGTCCCAAAAGATGGCAACATTCAAAAGAAGGGACCTGGAGCATATCCACTCTGCCTAAATGCACTGGCAGTATAGTAGCCCTAGGAAAGTGCAGAGGAATGTTTCTCTTTATGATCTCAAAAGTACAGGCAGGCAGATGTGGAGACAAGAGATCCATCTAGTACTCCAGAAGAAGTACCAGATAGATCTAAAGCCATGAAGAACTATGGAAATCAAACCCAACATTTTGAACCAAGTCCAGAAAAGGGCCAGGAGCCAACTGGCCCATCTCCTACAGAACTTTATGAAGGAGGGACAGGACTTTGGTATCAGAAAAGGATTGCTCACAGACTTCTGTTCAGGTAAGTGGCTGGAGAACACTGAATCAGTGTTCAGTGATTACATTCAGAGGAGATGACAAAATGCAAAATAATAAACTCAAAATGCCAATAATGGCTGCGAGATGCTTCCCTTCTCAGCAACAGCAAGCAGCACCAACCCAGCATATGAGTTTCTCCTTGTTTGTCTCTCAATCCATATGTCACTTGTTTACCTGCTTTCCCTCCTGCTGCTGGGAAAGAAAATGCAGCTGAGTAGTACAATCTTCTTTCATCCAAAGAGCTGTGGGACATTTTTCTCACCACTGGAAGAGTGGGAGGAGAAGGTGATAGCAGGAGGTTAGTCCCTACAGCACACCAATGGTAAATTTGTTGCTATGGAAGAGATGTGCTAATGCTTCAAGAAAGGACTTGAAGCACATTCACTGAGTGTTCATCCTTTTATAGATGTCCTTAAATACATGAAGATGCTCTGGAGAGTAAGCCAACTAGTCCATCTCCTACAGAACTTTATGGAGGAGGGACAGGACTTTGGTATCAGAAAAGGATTGCTCACAGACTTCTGTTTAGGTAAGTGGCTGGAGAACACTGAATCAGTGTTCAGTGATTACATTCAGAGGAGTTATGCAGGTCAGTTAAATTGTGCCTGAGTGCTGCACATTTTCTGTAATGATGCTTGCTCTCTGATTGCCTATCAGCTATATTCTGGCAAACTTAAGAGGAAAAGAGACAGGAATGTCCATGTGGCTGTTAAGTCATATCCCTTACTGATCCAGGCCTCATCATTCTGTATCATAACCAGCATTTTATGGAAACTTCACAAAAAGCTTCCAAAACCATTCTATGAAAGGAAGAAAAGGAAGATTGTCAGGGAGAATAAAAGATTACCCCAGCAACTGAAGCTGCTCTCTCCTCAGATTCAAGTGCTAAGTTGCTTGGTAATTGTCCTTTACTTGTCAACCATTCTGGAAAAAGTTCTGGAGCTTGTCTTTCCATTTGATTTTTCACTCTAAAGGAGTTTTCCTTCAAAAGACAGGAAAATGAAAGAATTCAGTCAAGCAAAGATTGCAGAAGAGGTTGGAGACTCATTATATTAGAATATATGACATGATAATAAGGCCTAGAAGTTTTAAGCTCTCAGCAGTGTTTTATTGTGTAGAATGTCCTGTCAAAAGAATACCACTGCAAGTTTGATTAAAAAGTAAAAAAAATATGAATATTGCATTATGTTTGGCAACTTTCCAATTCTGACCCCTCAGATTTCAGAGTGGTAAATTACTACATACTTAATCATTCCCAACCATAGCAAGGTAATTGTAATTTCACTGAAAACTACTTACTTACTACTGTATGTTACATTTCAGCAATGCTTTTCTGTGTTTTCAGCTGAGGAAAAACACCTAAGCATACATTGCTTTTAAAATTACCCTGTGTTTCAGAGTTCTAAACAAAAGACTGCTTCTGATCAGTTCTAAATATTACAGAGGAAGATTTATGTAACGTATTTACCACCCTGTACTTCAATTAAAGATAAAAACTCCATGCGGGCTCATAATGCACAACAATTTTATTAAAAAACATGATATTAAAAGACTTGTGCTGAATCCCTTATCTCCTGTATAAAGTTCAACTAAGAATATTCCTACCCACTCAGAAGGGTGTCTAAACACGTGTGTTATGTATATGTGTACAGACACACATGCAAGAGTCATTACTTACAGTAAAGCAAGCTTACAGTTGCTTTACTCACTGGAGCCAGCATTTATGTATGTATGTATGTGTCCTAACTGCCAGGAAACACGCTGAGACAAGGAACTGGTCTCTAATGTTTTATTGCTTGTACATAACAGGAATCCTAACAAACTGAAGAAGCGTGGGAAAAACCCAGACACATAAACCCCAAAGGTTAAGGCAGTCCCGATCTGTGTCTCTTTGAATGGCTACCTAATTCCTCAGTGCTACGCATGCGCTTAACAGTCTGGATGGGAGCCCCCTGCTCGCCATCCTTACTCATGACAGTATGTATGTATAATTGACTGATTGATTGCCATCAATTTATTTATTATAATTATCTGTAGGCCACCTACTCTAGGCAGCTTACAACAATATATCGTATTGTTAATTTACAACAATCAATTAAATACTCAGATCATTAAAATCTTAACAATTCTGCTTCTGTCTTCCATATAACCCATTCCTCAAAACCTCTGCAGAAGAGGGAACAGCCTTTTCTTCAAAGCAAAAGTTTGGGGGAGGGTTCTGGAGAAGGGGGGAAATCAATGGAAATCTCCTTTATATCTATTCCAGCAGCAGAAATTCTCTGCTGGATTATAAAGGGCCATTCTACATGCAGGAAGCAATAGTAGATACAACCAAATTACTAGAACACTAAAAACAATCTGAGTAACAGTTGTAATCAATGGACACTGAAGCCATGGGAGCCTCACTGAATGAATCCTTCCAAAGATAAGTTGCTACAGTTGAAAAAACCTGGTTGTCACCTGTCTACCCTTCAAAGGTGAAGGAATGTAGAGAAGAGCTTTTGAAAATGAGTTGGGAGAGACTTTCAGTGGGGACATGGTGGACTGAACAGCTGTGCCTGCGGGCTCAATGGGCAGAACTGACAACACAGCAGTTTTTTTGGGGTCAGGCAGGTTTTTCCTGAAGCCGGGATTGTTTTTCCGGAAAAAGGAAAACACCTGGAATCACCCCATTTGTCCTCCGGATGGCTGCTTGCAGCCAGAAGATCGCAAACAGCATTCACACTTGACTGGTAAGAGCTAGCCGGGAGGCTGGGATGTCACCATTTCCAAGCCATGCTATAGCCTTAAAGGGACACTAAGACCGGCCACCCCGTATCTAAATCACCCAATTTGTATTTCTTTTAAATACGCATACCCTAAGACAGGCTTTCCCCAGCAAGGAGAAGCAGGTTCTCTTGGTGCTTATCATTATTTTTGGGATTAATATTTTTTTTAAAAATTCTTTTTAAGGTGGATCCTGTTTTCCCTCCAAATATTGAGGAGGATTGAGGGTAAATAATTGTCTTCCCATTATTATTTTTGTACTAAATTTGAAGATATGAGCATTTTCCTACATGTTGAATCGGCTGTTTTGAACAGTCCATTTTCTGCTTCTACTTTCCCTGGGGAACTGTCTGCCTGTCTCACTTTCACTTGTGTAAACCCATTCCGGAATCCTTTCATATCGTCGATTTTCGCTGGTTAAGCCCCTGGGGGAGGGGTGCCATAATCTACTGCGAGAGACATGGAGGATTTTAAACAAATTTTCTCCGACTTCCACCACAATTTTAAACAGATTCTTTCTGATTCCTACCAAGTTTTTCTACAAGGCATTCAGGACATTGTGGAAAATATGAGGTTTAAAATGTGTCATCTGGTTGGGGATGTGGATGAAACTGAGGAATTTAAAAGTGACAGAAATGTCTCTTCTAAGAGTAAGATCAGGACTTCTGTTGAAATGCTGGATGCAGATCAGATAGTCGATTTGGAAAAATTTAAGGGAGAGATCGAGTTGCAAGCCACAAGTGAAACTGATCTTCTAGTGGAACACCATCGGAAAGAAGGGGTTATTATGTATGGGAGGTCTCCTGAAGAGAAGTCAGAGTTTTTGACGGGGGCAGTTGGGCTCTGTGCACATTGTGGGAACATGTAATTGCTCTGGTTTATTTTGAAGTGGGATAAGGGTTGAAGAATATTTATCTGGATTGCTTTTAGGGTTTGACTGATTTCATTTATCTTTAATGATTTGGATTAAGGTATAATAAAAAATAATAAATGTCTATTTGGATGGTTATGGGTTTAATATGATTATTAAAATTGTTGAATGATCAAGTACAATGGCAGACAATTTATGTTTTTTAGTTTGATCTTTACTATACTAGACAGAAATGTACAGAATAGTAGTAGGAAGGAAATAATTAAATAAATGTTATCTTTGGGGGGGGAGTTGATTAGGAGAAATTTTTCTTTTTTTTTTCTTTTAATGTAGGGGGAGGGAGTAACTGTATTTAGTGATTTTTATAATGTGCCAATTGAATGATTTATAGAAATAATGTGATTTTGGTTTAATATAGAGTAAGGGATTGATAATGGAAAATTGTTGTATATCCTTGCTGTTAAAAGTCGGAAGTCACCTCTTTTTGTAATTTTGAAAAAAATTCTCTTATGTTTCTACACTTTTTTAGTTTTTTCTTTTTTTCTTTGTAGTTTTTTGTTTTTTTTTTATAGCTTTTATCTTTGCTTGAAACTTAGTAAAATTCTTACAAAAAAAAAAGAAAAAAGAAAAAATGAGTTGGGAGTAGGTGCAAGCACTAGGTAAAATGAGTGAATGACATTTTCATATAATCCCATGTTCAGTGGCCAGGAGGGGCTTCCTCCAAATAACAAAGAAATCAGAGAAAATAAGTAATTCTGGTTTCATTTTTTCCTTTGGGCATAACCAGTTTGCATGATTTACCCCAGAACACATACTAAACTTCCTTTCTGGTGTCCTTTGAGCTCTTCCACAAAACTAATTTCTTGGGAAGCAAAGGGAATGCCAGAAATTACCAGTTTTCCTGTGTTCGTTGTTTCATTATCCATCTCCTCTTTGGTCAGTATGTTATGCTTGCATATATCACTGTGGATGCCCTCAGTCTCATGCTCAAGTCCACATGTAGTTTTCAGATACTTCTGCTTAATTTGAGGTGCATCTATCTCATCCTTAATACATGTCTGTTCCAATCTGATGGAATCCATTAGAGCAACAACCTCTTGTAGTCTGTCTTCAGCTTGACAAAGAATATCACACTGTACCTTAAGTGAAAAAGTGCAAGAAGAAGACAATAATGACTGAGAATTTGCAGTTGGCAAAACTATTGCCCTCTATAAACATGCTAACAGAGAATAAAATAGTTAGAATAAAACACTCAGGAAAGTGTTCATAAAGAGTTAGATGGCTCATAAAGAGAATTTTTAAAAAAGGCAATGTCTTGTCAGGGATCATGTACTGTACGTTCTCTGATTTGCACAAAGAGCTGATATCCACATTCATTTAAATAGAGGAAAAAACACTATGCTCCCAAAAGAATGCACTTTCAGAACTATCTTCTTCAATTAAATGAATGGGAGCTCACGTGAGCGTTGGTGCTGCTTAGCCATCAGAGATTGCTGGAACAAGATATGGTGCTGAAACCAAATTGCTTTAAAAAGAATATCAAGTACTTTTACTTTTACTTTTGCCACAATGATTCCCAACTGAGCTCTCTGGCTACTAGTTCTCCAAAACTTTGAATAACTCAGTTTGTATAAGATAACAGCCATGGAGCAAGAAACATAAAAATTCCTTTTACCCTTGTTTAGTTTAATTGTTCATGTGCCGATTTAGAACACACAATTTTTTATCATTTGACATTGATAAAAAATTCTGCATCAATAATCAGACATAAATAAAAGACTGCTCTTCATAAAACTCTTCAATTTTCAATATTTCTATTTCTTGTTTTATCAATCATTTTTTTATTCTGAGATGGAAGCACTTTGCCCAAATTTCCTTAGTCACTGAGTTTAGTTCTTCACCAAGGCCTCTGGCAAGGGAGAGTGAGGCCCCTTGCTTCATCATGCTTACCATCTTTATCTTTTATGCTTTATGGATTTTATTGTAATTTCTTTGATTGTTTGTGAGCTGCCCAGAGTCACTGACATTCGGGTGGCATACAAGTTTATTATCATTATCATTATTACATTGGTACTTTTTCTAGTTTACTGATTTTCAAATTCACTGGAAACAAAACTCCTCCTGACCTGCTTTTGCTCTGCACCCTCAGGCCCCAAGAGCTCCTCTAGGGAAGTTATCAAAAGTGTTGTCAACTCTTCACACTGCTGGTGCCCCCCAACACAGCTTTCCAAGAGCTTTGTTGTATTCTGCAATTCAAGAAGAACAAGTTTAACACAATGAGGCCAGATCAAAACCAGTATGCATAGATAGCTGTCCGGTACACTTAATAAAGTATTTTCTGCAGACAATTAGACTTCTCCATGATCAAACTTTTTCTTTGCTTGAGAAAAAGGTGCATCTTGCAACTTCAGTTATGCTGTCTTCTCTACTTAGAACAGAACATTAGGATGTCATCACACAAGCAGCGCTATTTTGACATGATGGCTGATGCATGTTTGTTTGTTTGTTTATTTATTTATTTATTAAATTTATATCACCACCCATCTCCCCCAATGGGAGAGTTTCATCATATGTATCATGATGTCATGACACACATATCATTTCCCCTACACTTGTCCCTCTGCAGATGCTTGTATATACACCAATCCCTGTGACAACAAAGAGGAAAGCCAGGCCTGAAGGGAGGGTTTTTCTTACTAAAAAGTGAACTAGAGGCCCTGGCAACAAGGTCTGAAGCTAAAGCCATGCCTTGTAGATGGTGAATGAATGTTAGTGGTGCACCATAAAACATGGTTTCCCAAACTGCAGTGGCTCAATTAATGCATCATAGTAAATCGAAAGGTTACCTGAGGAACCGCCTCACCCCCATTACATCGACCCATCCCACCTGGTCAGGCAGAGAGGGCATGTTACGGACCCTGTCCGTGAGGGATTGCCAATTGGCAGGGTCCAGCAGGAGGGCTTTCTCTGCAGTGGCCCCCGCCCTTTGTAGATTGTGGAGGTGGCTGGTGCCGTGATGTGGCTCCCGTAAATTCCATGACCATCTTGGATTTTATATTTTATGTGTTGTATTTTACATTTTACATTTTCTATGTATCATATTATATTGTATAATGGATTTTTATTCTTCTATTTATTGTAAGCTGCCCAGAGTAGTCATTGAATGAGATTGGGCAGTGGATAAATTTAATAAATAAATAAAATAAAAAGCAAGTAAACTACATGCAGTGTGTGGACCTAATAATATTTGGTATTTTTGTAAAAGTATTTATACAATTAAGAAATACCACATACCTTATTTTTCTAAAGTCAGGGATGTCCCCAAGAGAATTAATCTGACTGCTATCTATATTCAGTATAAATATAAAATAGAACAAACAACTTTCAGGCTTCAGTCCTATAAAACATGCATTCTTGGCGCCATGATAGAACTCAATGAGTGAATGCATGTTCCACATGCAAGTTTAATTCTCAACACCTCCAAGTTGGACTGGTGAAGACTCTGAACTAAAACCCTGCTTATACACTGAACAAAATTAGTCAAAGGCTAATTCAGTATAAGAAAGTTTCTATGTTCCTGTTTGTTGTGAAAAATAGCTCACATAATGAATGAGGGTGGGGTAGATCACTTGGTTGATAGGTTTCCCTTGGTAATAATTCCTGCACAAGAAGAACTAGCATATCACAGAGAAGATGCTAAAGTACAAATCTCTTATATACTTGTTATATATATACAGGAGCACTCCAATAAATAGCATGTTATCTACCTGAACCGACATACCCAACTGGTAATTTGAAATGGTGGGGTCTCAGTCCCATTTCATCCTATTCTACATGTTTGTTTGAATCAAATCTAATCCCATATCAAATGAAGATTTATACTGCAAGAAATACACTTATACAGTTTCATTCTGGATCTTACAAACCAATAATCTGCCATGATGCCAACCTGCAATCGGGTAAGAAGACTTTTGTAGAGATGCTGTAAAGCCATCAATGATTCTACACTGAAGAAGCTATTAGTGCATGCCTCCAAAGAATTGCGTTGTCTTGTTAGTTCATTTAAGAGAAATGTTAGGCCTTCGGTTTCTTTCAGAAGTGCAGAATAATTGTTTAACTGACTTTGTACTTCCTGTGAACTGGGATGAAGATCAATATTTAATTCTTGCTTCTGCTTCCCTACTTCATAAAACACAGTTTTGGTGTCCTCTTCTGTCTGCTTCACTTGTTCCATTTGATGCTTGAGTTGTTCCTGGTCCCTATGGTAGAAAAAAATCAGTATCAGTTTAACAACTTACCATTAAAAATAAAGAAGAAGAGACTGAGACTTGTCATGGCATCATCAAGATTGACAAACTTATTAAGGCAGCAGACTGTGAGTTCTAGTCCCACCTTAGGCATGAAAACTGGCTGGGTGACCTTGGGCCAGTCCCTCTCTCTCAGCCCAACTCACCTCACAGGGTTGTTGTTGTTGTGGGGAAAATAGGAGGAGGAAGGAGTATTAGGTATGTTTGCTGCCTTGAGTTATTTATAAAAATAATAAAGGTGGGATAGAAAATAAACAAATAAATAAATAATGAAAAGCAAAAGGCTCGTGTTTGTCATAAGAACAGTGGGGAATGCTAAATATGTTGATAGATGTATCTACAACCTTAAAATATATTTAATCAACATCTTCTGGGGTCTCTGCCTGATTTACTAGATCTTTTCATAATTGATTTTATTCTTTTTAAATTAATTTTTACTGATCTTAACTTTTACGAGCTGCCTTGAGTAATCCATATGCAGTAAATGGATAGGCTATATGTTAATACAAATAAAGAGAACATTTATTTATAGACCTTTTTCTACAATGATTAGTTAAACTAGTGAGGTGGCTCCCTTATTTCTAACATTCCTTCATCTTTTATTCTTTTAGTTGGTTCTTCATATCTTTAAATGTATTTATTGTTTGCTTTTAGCTCTTTGTATGCTGCCCAGTGTTGCTTTTTTGTAAGATGGGTGGCTATATAAATTTGAAAAATCAATCAGTAAAATAAAAGCTTGCTGCCCAAAATCGTCAGTTTGCCACCAAATTAAGCAATGTTATCTGGAATGGAGAGTTTCTGGAGGTCATTAATACTGGATGGTGTTATTACAAAATGGCTCTGCTGCATTTTCAACTCAGTGGAAGTTTTCATGGTATAATCTAGGCTTCCTACCTCAGACAATCAATTACCAGATGAATAGTGCAGTCCCAATTCTTTTGGACATCAGAAACTATCTGCTGAATAGCTAGGTTCCTGTCCTTATCGTCACACTTCAAATGTTCTCCAACAGCTGTAATAGTTTGCAGTTTAGCATTGCCTTCCTCTTTCAGCAAAGCAATCTCCTGTATTGTAAAAAACAGCATGAAGATAATTGATTTTACTCATTGACTCTGATCTATCACCAAGGTCAAATAACATGGTAAAACTATCAAGAGAAACAACTTTTCCTTTAATTAACTGTGATTCCAATTAAACTATACAATGATAGTTAATAAATTGGTTCCAGCTCTTTTGTTAACCATCTAAATATTGGAAGAGATTCCCAATAATTGGAGGGAGGGGGAATGGAAGGAAATAACTAAGCATTTTAAGAAAGAAGGAAGGAATTAATTACTTAATTAATTCAGGGAAGAAAAGGAAAAAAGGGTTTTTTTTACTGTTGGTAGCAGTTTTTAGCCAGCGCATTTGCCCAGACATTTTTCATAACTTTACGGCATGCCCCTTGTAATTTAAAAGTGAATGCTCTTTCAGATGACACTGTATCAGTTCATAAACTGCATCATTATGCTACATTTCCACAACATAATGCTATGTGAATTCACAAATGAAATATCCATATCTTGAGTGTGTGTGATGTACTTTCTGACAACCCAGATAATTAGAGGTCCCAGCCTGCACAGAATAGCATGTTGGGATAAAAGTGAACTTTGGTTATACTTATGGCACCCTAGACAAAATGTGAATGAATCAATAGCCTTAACTGAAGTCACTGACCAGTGCAATATACAGTTTTACAGCTAAAATGAAAAATCCCAAATAAAAAAAATACAGAAAGAGGTTCTATAAAATTACAATACATAAAGTACAAAGCATATGCTAACAGTGAGATGATAAAGAGAAGACACATAAAGGAAAACAGGAACTAAAATAGTTACATCCAATTTATAAGTTGTTATGCTACTTCATATTAATTCACTGTTAAATGCCTTGTAAGCATAATGTAAAGATCCTCAAAAGTTGGTCTACTAGTTCAAAAAAAAAAAAAACTAAACCTAAAAAATGCCTTAATATAATACTGAAACCCTAAAATCCCATATCGCTATGGCACTCATCTAATTTGTGCTACTAAAATTTAAGGGTTCTGAAACATTGACTGTTTATGATGAAAAACTGAGAGAATAAGAGGTTCTGAATGTGGGAAAGACCACTAATTGCCAGTGCCAAGACAAGATCTTGGGGGGAAAAGATGGATATTGAAGAAAAATGCTAACCCATAAGATCTGACAGAGGGGGTATGCTCTTGGTCTCTTCTATTAAGCCATGCCATCTGATGGGACTTAGAAAGCATGCCTTCTCTGTGATGGTCCCTGCCCTCTAGAATAGTATCATCCTGGAGGGGTGAACAGCCCTGACCCTGCTATCCTTTAAATGAGCCTTGAAGACCTAGCCTTTCCCCTGGTTCTGGATTAGGTTGGGGTACACACCTACTTGAACTAGATTGTGCTTATTATGTTTGTGCTATCTCTGTTGCCTCTGGCTACGGACAATTTTTAAATGATTAATACACTGGGTTTTGTTTTGAATCTTTTTCCCACGGAGAGTCGCTGTGAGCTGAGTGGCCTTATGAACTTAGATTATTAATAAACAAAGAACATTAAAGAAAATAGAAGGAAAGCATGAAGACAAGGTATGAGTGTTATAAGAGAGTAGATTAATGGAAACTGGGCATCACAAAATAAAATATGGAACTTGCTCAGAACAGAATAAAAAGAATTATATTGCAGGGTGTGTTACACCCACTAGTGGAAAGTATTGAAAAGGATGCTTGGCAGAATGATGATACAGATGAAAGAAAAAGAAAAAACATGCATGTAAGAGAATGATTGCTGCAAGAATGAGGATGAAACAAAGATACTGTATAACGTGTATAACATCCACATGAAGCTGGTTATCCATTGATTTGGGATTCAGTATCATCACTATGCTGATAATACCCAGTTATACATTTCGGCTCCGGGCTAGCCAGGTGATGCTGTCAAGATCCTGTGCCAGTATCTGGAGATCGTTTGGCCTTCGATGAGGAAGAACAGGCTCTGGCTCAACCCTGACAAGACTGAGTGGCTGTGGCTGTTCTGACCCTCTAAGCTTGGAGTGGTTCCATCTTTAGTCCTGAATGTGGTTGTACTTCCCCTTCAGGACTGGCATGCAAATTAAGGGTATTCTTGGACTCAAACTCTTTCTCAAGAAAGAGCTTTCTTTCTCTTTCTCTTTCTCTTTCTCAAGCTGGCAACTATGGCCAAGGAAGCTTTTGTATGAAATTATCTAGTGCACCAGTTATGCCTACATGCCCACATAACACCGCTACTTTGTGGGCTGCACTGGTTGCCAATAGGCTTCAGGGTGCAATTCCAGGTACTTGTAAATCCTTGACTTACGACCGTTTGTTTGACCATTTGAAGTTACGATGGTGCTGAAAAAAGTGACTTATGATCAGTCCTCACACTTACGTCCTTTGCAGCATCCCTGCAGTCACATGATCAAAATTTGGGCACTTCACAACTGGCATGTATTTATGATGGTTGCAGCATCCCAGGGCCATGTGATCACCATTTGCGACCTTTCCAGGGGCTTCCGACAAGCAAAGTCAATGGGGGAAGCCAGATTCGCTTAATGACCATATGATTTGCTTAATGACCATGGTGATTCACTTAACCACCATGGCAAAAAACGGTAGTAAAATCAGGCATGACTCACTTAATGACCACATCACTTAGTGACAGAAGTTCCAGTCCTAATTGTGGTCATAAGTCAAGAACTACCTGTACTAGTTATCACCTATAAAGGCATAGAGTTTGGTTATTTGAGGGCCCACTTATCCTGTAGTTTTTGCCTAACCATCAATTAAATAATATCAGCTGGTGGGACCCAGGAAATAGGCTTCTCTGTCATAGTGCAGGCCACCTGAAATTCATATGCCCCCACCCCAAGTAGCCCTTTTTAAGCAGGCCTTTAAAACTTGGCTTTACCCCAGGCCTTGGTTAGAATGTGTGGTTGATCTCTTCTGTGATATTTCGGTTGTTTAACTGATTGCTGCTTTCTCCAGACTTTCTTTGTGGCTTATATTTCGTGTTTTATTGTTTTGTACAGTTGTACTGTACTGTAACTATCCTATAAGCCACCCCAAGTCATAAGGATTAGGGCAGTCTATAAATTTAACAAATAAATAAATAATGGTTGCAAAGAGAGCATGGAACGGTGAAGACTGAAATTCAAAAAAAATGTCAAGCAATTTTGAAAAATGTTTCGGAAATGACACAGGACTAAACAAAGAATTCTTGGATGGTTGTTATATTAATAAAATGTAGAGGTTTAAGTAAGTTTTGGTACCTGCATTTTGAACAACCTTTCTTCTGGTGGTATCTCAGATTCTTCAGCACTCATCTCCAGGACAGATTTTTTCAGACTTTCTAGCCAGCAAAGCATGCTCCTGACAAGCTCTTCAAAATGCTTTCTTTCTGCACAATACAACTGAGAAACTCCAAGGCTTTTATGTACATGACTAAGCAACCTCTTGTATCTGCTAACAAGCTGGGCAGACTCTAGAACTGTTTCATCATTCAAAAATTCTGAGTTTTTCAAATAATTTGCCCGCCAATCAAAAGAATCAAACCACTCCCTGTAAAAGGATAACAACAATTACATAATGTTTAATTATCTTCATTATCCCCCATGCTTTACCCATGGCAACATTCATTAAATGTTATCAAAACTAGGCAAATTGAGTCAATTATCAGCCTCCATATAAGGCAGATTCAACTGACCAAGACAGTTGAATCTGCCTTGGTCAGTTGAATCTGATTTAAATTTGCCAACATTTAAAACCACATTCTTTGCATTCCTCTGTTTCACCACAGCATCCAACAGTCATCTTTTAAATAGACAGAGATTGACAGCTAAAACTCAAAATCTTCACATTTACTTTCTTACCTATGTGGGGAACTATATGTAAATCTGTTTTCAGTTGTGAATACCAAAAATCTGGAGATACATTTTTAGACAGGAACATTTTCAGTAGAAAGCATGTGTCTTCCACTGAAACTAGCTCTCAAGAGCAGAGCAGAGCTAAGTGAGCTACTATAGCTAAGATAAAATACCTCTGTTTGAGTAGAATTTGATAAAAATGCTCAAGTCCTGTCTTCTCTATTTGAACCTCTTGCAGTTTCTCTTCTTGGATTCTTAGCCACTTCTCCAGACTCTTAAAGTCCTTCTCAAGCCTTCAAAGAAATAGAAAAAATAGTTATAAGAAAATACTGTTAAAGCTGCAAAAATCATGGACAGTAACTCTTAATGCTATAAATCAATCCTGATTCTAGTTCAACAAGCTTACCTATTAATACTTATTTAATCATTTCTTACTGTAATTTGTAGGTTGATATGTTCTGGAAAGTCTCTAAGCAGCTTACAAATAACACAAAAACAAAATAGAAAGAATAACAAAAAATATAACAAAATCCAAAACCCAGAAACAACAGTAAAACTCCCCATCCATTAACATGCTTAGGAAAAACATGAAAACAATTCCCTACCACAATGCACCACAATGCAGGTGGGGACCCACCATGCCATCAATCCCCAAAGGCTTTCCAGAACAAGGAGGTGTAACTTTCTTAAATGTTAACAGGAATGTACTGACCTTTGTTCAGGTAGGACTCTTCCAAAGGAGAGTGGCAGCAACAGAAAAGACACTAGGAGGCATACATCAATCTCAAAACTCATTTCAGGGGACTGGATCTTAAAGTCCATTGAATCACTCTGGATCACAATATAGGTGAGCCAAGCTCAGTTCATTTTGGCTTCTTACCTAGCAAATTGCTGAAGGAAGATGTGAAGCTCAATTTCTCGTGCCTGACATTTGGAAATTACTCTTTGCAATTCCACTTCTTGGTCCCTCACCCAGCTACTCAACTGATTGACATTTACTTTGGGCAAATAGTTCTTCACCTGGTTCAGAACAGTCTTCACCTCATCAATATCACTGCCTTTGCCTTCAAAATTTAGGAAACCCTGGAAAAAAAAGAACACAAAAAGAGATGTATCCAAGATCAGCAATATCTGTTGGCTGATGCAGCTGTTTGATATATGTTTTATGGTTTGGCTTATCTGTTTATCTGTCTATTTATCTACCTATCTATCACTGATTGTCATAATAAGTGACAATTTATGAATAGATTACAACCAAATGATCAGCACCTACAGAAATTTTTCACTCAACTTTGATACATGACTTTTCAACAGAACTAAGTTCTTACATTCATTGAGGACCAGCACTATGCTAAGAGAAACCATTATTGGGTAGTAGTGAGAAATCAATCAATCAATCAATCAGTCAAAGGTTTCTGTCTCAAAGCAGCCATCTACAGAAGATGTTTCCAGGTGGCTCTGCATGATTCACTATTCTGATCTTGCTCCCTTCCAATAGATAACACTGCCCTCGATACACATATATTGGAAATAACTGGAGTATTCTGTGCTTCTACTAAAAAAAGAATCCCTCACGGAAGAGACTTTTTGCTCTGTTACATGTCTTACTACTCTGATCTTGATGCATGTCAAGAGTGAAATGAGTATTTCCTTCTTTCATTGAAGACGGGGGGGGGGGGGGGGCAGAACTACGATCCCCAGTGGATTTTCCCATCTTAGATGTGCTAAAATCTAGGTTGTGTTCATCTAGACTGAGAGATTTTACAACAATAGTAGTAGTAATTTATTAAACTTGTATGCTGCCCAACTCTCAACAACCCTGGGTGGTTCGCAAAATCGAAGAAATTACAATAAAACCAATAAAAGATAACGATAAAAGATTGCAAGTGCAATGAAGTGAGGGGTTTCATTCTCCCTCACTGAAGGCCTGGGTGAAGAGTCAGGTCTTCATAGCTCTTCTAAACAACAGCAGAGTGGGGGCCATTCGGATCTTGGCGGGGGGGGGGGAACCTCATTCAGGAAGGCATTCACTGCTACAGAGAAGATGCACTTCTCTGTGCCTTTTTAACTGATGTGTTAATTCATTCCATTATTCATAGATAAAAAAGATGAAACAGCTATCTAACCTGAAGAGAAATATCCTAAGCTTTTCCATGAGTTCTTCCCTAATTTTGTTTCCTTCAAAATCTGGAGCATGGTCAAGACAGTAACTTACATAGGTTATTCTTGATAGAATCACTGATCCATTAATCAATAAAGTTGTAGTTGATTGATTGGTTTGTTATGTAAATGTATATGGCACCCGTCTTAATCAAATATAAAACAATAGAAAATACAATAAAAGTCAACAGGTAAAAATAATCAACTCCTGAAATAGAACAAGGCAAAAACAAACCAGGCTCAACTATCATCCTGATCCTAAAACCTGAGGGAAGAGCCAGGTTTTTAAGGCTTTCTAAAAAGCCAACATAACTGATTGATTACTAAGCCAATTAATTAAATCTACATAAAATGAGTCAATGAAATGCAGCAATTAAAATATATGATTTTGGCCAGGAAGACACAGTTTTAAAATCCTACTTTTCCATAAAGCATATTAGCTGACCCATATAGTAATCATTATCTCCCAGTCACAGTTACTCTCAAGATAGTTGTAAAGATAATAAAGACCATGTGTATTTGTCTGAAAACTTTGGCAGAATGACAGGTTAAAAATATAATAAGAGGAAAAATGAAATTAGAAAAATGAATAATGCACACTGATCACGCCCCCCCACCCCCGGCCTGGTTTTTTCTCCCAGATGAAGTAATACTTTCTAAGAAGGCATTTGCCATCTAAGACTGCATCAAAAATAAAATTAAGTTTCAATCTATTGAAAAGTCAGTTGTGTAATCTTATTACAGAGGTAAGTTCCAATAAATGTTTATAGAACTAGAGCCTTACCAGGGTCACCACATGTGGGCTGCAAAAATCTGGATTCCTTGAGACGGAAGCAAAGAATTTAAATTTTCTAGATATCTTTTTTGCCACTCATGGTTACTCAGATTTTGCAGCCCAGATCTGGTAGACAAGCCTTACACTGTTCTCCTAGGCATGTTTACTAAGGAGGAAATGCTATGAACCAATCTCATTTACTCAACACTAAGTTTGTATAGCACTGCAACTTTAACCTTCTTAACTAATTCTGTTCTTTCATATTCTAAAAGAACACACATTATGGAATGTGTAAAACTAAAATGTGTCCTCAGTTTTAGCCTGACAAGAACAGGGCTCCTTATTTATTTAAAAGCTGAAGAATCCTGAAGGAAAGCAGTCAACATCACTTTACAGTCACATGCCTTACCATTAATTGATGAATTTTCTCTTCCACTGCCTCTTTGGTTTCTGAAGAGTCAAAACACTCTTCCAGAGAGATCTGGGCATTGCTGAACCAATCATCAAAACGCTTGCACTGCTCTGTAGGAAGATGCAATTTAAAATATGAAAAAATACAATTACTAGGACGAAGAGCCACAGTGCTTCATTATTTGAATCAAAGCAATTAGCTCTGTCATTGCTGGGCTCCTCTTGGGCATTGGATGAAGAGCCTTTACAAATGCAAGTATCAAACGAGAAGGAGGGAACTACAGCTTGCTACAGGATAGGGATGCTCCTCAAAATTTCCACATTTCTGCTTCCTTTTTTATTTGTCCAAAGATGAAGAAATTTACCCTCAAGCCAGAAAAAAAAGAAAGACACTGGCAGCAGTAATGATGGTGGCAACTGCGGGATTTTCCAGTTCCTGGCAGAGCATCACTTTTTTACTGGAGGTGTGACTAAGTCTCACTATCCTGCATTAGAGACTATGCTATTTACCTCCCGCCTTAGAGACCAGAGTACTTTTCTAACACCTTCCCTGGAATGGAAGCCTTCAGCAAATAGGACTCCATGTTCCAGCATCCCTAGTAGACAGGTAATACTGTGGAGTCCTTGGTGCTCTCTGAGCCTGGTTGTTTTCTTGCAGATGTTTCATTGCCCAACTAGGCGACATCTTCTAGCACTGAAGATGTTGCCTGGTCGGGCAATGAAATGTCTGCGAGAAAACAACCAGGCTCAGAGAGCACCAAGGACTCCACAGTTCAATCCTGACCTACAGATATTCTCTTCGATTGAGACAGGTAATACTGCCTACTCCATTGCCATGGAGGAGGGAAAGCCTTATTGCACCCTTGCCTTTTACATTTGTTTGTTTTCAGCAAGGGGAGGGCAGAGACAGAAGGATGCTTTTTGAGTTCAGCCTCAGATTACCAAAGAGGAGAAGGAGAAGTGTAGTTATTCACTGCGTCAGAAACAAGAGTTGATAAATGATGGTTTCTTTTATCTATGCTTTGCTGAACAAACCAAACGACTGGTTCACAAATAACCGTAAGCCAAGATGTATAAGTCATATCAGCTGGGAGTTCACACAGTGTGCCAAGTCCAAAACCAAACAAAGAGCACATATCCCCAACCATTATCACTCAGTTGCCTTCTCTGAGTTGGGACAGCCCAATACTGACTGAAGCTATCTACTCTCCTCATTGTCTTTCCAGGTTACTTTAGCATCACCTGCACATTTCTTGCTTGGCAGACCACTGACTATTGATCATTTAAATACTTGCTGCTTGGTTATGTAAATAGAGATGACTTATCTCAGTTTCTGGCTTCTGAACCTACTTCAAGTATTTTATTTGTCAAGAAACAGAAATCTGAGATAAATGGACCATGCCTGAGATGACAAATCTTAGACTGAACTCCAAATAGAAGAGCATTCAGAAGCTTCAACTGGTGCAGAATGCAGCTGCACGGATAGTAAATGGTGTCAGGTACTCAACAGGTGTAACACCATTGTTACATGAGCTGCATTGGTTGCCGGTGTGCTTCCAGGTGCAATTCAAGGTGCTGGCTGTCACCTTTAAAGCCCTTCATGGCTTGGGACCGGGTTACCTAAGGGACCACCTTCTCCCAGTTGTTTCTACCCGTCTAATTCGATCTAGTAGGTTGGGTATGCTATGTGTCCCGTCAGCTAGGGAGTGTCGGTTGGCGGGAACTAGAAGGCATGCCTTCTCTTCCGTAGCACCTGCCCTCTGGAACATCCTCCCTCCAGAAATTAGGATGTCCCCGACCCTGTTGGCCTTTCGTAAGGCCGCGAAGACCCGGCTTTGTGCCCGGGCCTGGGGCCTCAAGTGTGTGGATGGTCCCATCTCTTGGCTGTATTAACATCCATGCATTGCTCACTTGGCAGCCATGTATATTTATTTTGTATTTATTTTATATTTTAACTGTTTTAATTGTAATTGTTTTAATTGTTTTATAGTTTTATTGTTGTAAGCCGCCCAGAGTCACTTGCTGAGATGGGCGGCTATAGAAATCAAACAAACGAACAAATAAATAAATAAATAAATAGACATTTATTGTCTGGATTCACATATTATTCTAATCCAGCTTGGTTTACATGATTTTGTCTTAGTAACTGTGGTTTGCAACCATGATTTATTATTTGGTATGCTAGAGTAACCACAGAGAAGTGCTGGACCATATAAAACCAGACACATCATTAGAAGCCAAAACTGTAAGACTACAGCTGACTTACTTCAGCCATGTCATACATGCAAGCTCACTAGAGAAGTCGGTGATGCTAGGAATTGTTAGCGGAACAAGAAGAAGGGGCAGGCCAAGAATCCGCTGGCTCGATACCATCAAAACAGATACCAAGATGAACATCTAGCAATTAAAAGAAGCCATGCTTGATAGGGCTGCATGGAGAGCTCTCATCCATAAAGTCGCCAAGAGTCCAACACGACTGAGTGGTTAAAATGAATGAATGATACTATGTGACTCCAGTCAATTGTTGTTGTTGTTTATTTGTTTAGTCGCTTCCGACTCTTCGTGACTTCATGGACCAGCCCACGCCAGAGCTTCCTGTCGGTCGTCAACACCCCCAGCTCCCCCAGGGACGAGTCCGTCACCTCTAGAATATCATCCATCCATCTTGCCCTTGGTCGGCCCCTCTTCCTTTTGCCTTCCACTCTCCCTAGCATCAGCATCTTCTCCAGGGTGTCCTGTCTTCTCATTATGTGGCCAAAGTATTTCAGTTTTGCCTTTAATATCATTCCCTCAAGTGAGCAGTCTGGCTTTATTTCCTGGAGGATGGACTGGTTTGATCTTCTTGCAGTCCAAGGCACTCTCAGAATTTTCCTCCAACACCACAGTTCCAAAGCATCTATCTTCCTTCGCTCAGCCTTCCTTATGGTCCAGCTCTCGCAGCCATATGTTACTACTAGGAACACCATTGCTTTAACTATGTGGGCCTTTGTTGTCAGTGTGATGTCTCTGCTCTTAACTATTTTATCGAGATTTGTCATTGCTCTTCTCCCAAGGCCAGTCAATTGTAGCTTGTTGAAAAAAGAATTGGTGAAAATTATCATGACTCAGCATGATACTGTATATGAACCCAGTTATTAATTTCATGAACTTAATTCTCTGATTTGGATTTTGATGAAGCAGAATAGAAATATTATTGACACTTTTTGAACTCTGGTGTTGGAGAAGATTTCTGAGAATTCAATGGTTAGCCAAGAAAACAAATAATTAGGTCAAAAAACAACTGATTTCAGTGCTTCCACTTGAGGCACAAACATCCAAGCTAAAATTATCATACTTTGGAAATGTAATGAGAAGACCTAACTCTCTTAAGTGTCTATTTTGCTGGCAAAAATGGAAGAAAAGAGATGAGTGACCAGCAGGAAAGTGGATGGGCTTGATAACAGCAGCTAATGGGCACACTATCGGAAGATCTGAAGGACCAGCTTGAGACCAGTTCATCCTGGAAAAAGTCTGTCTAAGTGGTCAACACTGACTTGATGGCTTATAATCAATCAATCAATCAATCAATCAATTCTCTGAGTACAGTTGTAATGTAGTCTGACAGCACCAGCTACATACAATAGGCTGGTTTCAGAGAAAACCCAAGATTTGCAGAATATATTTAGGAATCAGTAGCCAGAGAATGCTGATTGATTTCTTTGAAAGGCATGGGGGACAAAATGGTATACCCTAGAAAAAGGCATGATTAAACAAGAACGTACTACATGTTTTGTTGCAAGAATCTTAAGAGTGAATATATACTTGTTTATTTATAAATTAATTATAATTTGCCCTATTTATCCAGTGCCCAAGTTATACAGACCAAAATCCTCCTCCTCCTCCTTCTCCTCCTCCATTATAAGTCAAAGCAACAAAGAAGGAATAAAGCATGGGATACAATGGAATTTGACAGCTATGTTATAGTGAAAAAGCAATATAAACTTTACACAGCATTAAAAACCTATTGAAAAAGAATCACAGTTATAGCCATCTAAAGCAAATTGAAGAAGGAGGCAGTTTTTCCTTTATGCAATCACATGTTTAAAGTTAAATGTAAAAACTATATTACTATACAGGTAGTCCTTGCTTAACAACCATTCAGTTAGTGACAGTTTGGAATTATGATGGTGCTAAAAAACCAACTTCTGGCCAATCCTTGCACTTACGACCACCACAGCATCCCTGCGGTCATGTGATCATGCTTTGGGCACTTGGCAACCAGTTTTCCTTTATGACCATCGCAGCATCCTGCAGTCATGTGATTGCCATTTTTGACCTTCCCAGCCAGCTTCCAGCAAGCAAAATCAATGGGAACCATGTGATTTGCTTAATGACCACATGGTTTGCTTAATGACCACTGCAAAAAAGGTTGTAAAATCAGGTTGGATTCACTTAATGACTGATTTGCTTCGCAACCAAAATTCCAGTTCCAACTGTGGTCATTAAGCAAGGACTACCTGTACATTGTAAGGGACGCGGTGGCGCTGCGGGTTAAACCGCTGAGCTGCCGATCGGAAGGTCGGCGGTTTGAAACCGCGCGGCGGGGTGAGCTCCCATTGCTCGTCCCAGCTCCTGCACACCAAGCAGTTCGAAAACATGCAAATGTGAGTAGATTAATTGGTACCGCTTCGGCGAGAAGGTAACGGCGTTCCGCGAGTCATGCCGGCCACATGACCACGGACGGGTCCTTAGGGACAACGCCGGCTCCAAGGCTTAGAAACGGAGATGAGCACCGCCCCCTAGAGTCGGACACGACTGGACTTTACGTCAAGGGAAACCTTTACCTACCTGTACATTTACCATAGTAACTATATTTTAAGTGTAAAAAAACCTGAAGTGGTTAGTACATGAATGCAGTTAAACAGTTTAAGTATTGTATTCTATTCCTTTCTGTGACTCGGAATTTCAAAACACTTTTGGGTAAATCAAAGCAAATGTCAATTCAGACTATATTTTTCCCAGTTAAAAATTTGCTTTCAAAGAAAACAGGGACTGCTTGAAATTGACAAGGGAAATGAAAAAATAACATTTCACTTACTGTTCAAAAGAGTTGTAAAGTGATCCTGAAATATTTGTTTTTTTGAATTAAATAAGTCAGTGATACTTATCAGCTGCTTCTTTAATTCAATTACATCAGGGTTCAAATAGCCTGTCTCTTTCTGAAGTAACTTCATGTGTTGTTTTTGATGAAGAATCTTCTGATGTATTTCCTAAATAAGAAAGAAATACCATTTACATGTTGACGAAAATCTATATGGAAATAATTTTGAAGAGCTTGGTCCTAGATAGACAACAGTGTACAAGTAGCATGCAGCAAATCAGATTCGGGGGGGGGGGAGTGATTTGGAACATGCAGGGGTCATCACATCCGTTAGCACTTTCTTAAAGAACTTGCATCTTTTCGTGCCCATTAGCTGCTGTTATCAAGCCCATCCACTTTCCTGCTGGTCACTCATCTCTTTTCTTCCATTTTTGCCAGCAAAATAGACACTTAAGAGAGTTAGGTCTTCTCATTACATTTCCAAAGTATGATAATCAATATCATACTCATGCAGCAGCAGAAGCATTTGATATAAGGAGATGCCAACAGGTACGATGTGCTCATTCCCACATGCTCTGCATCACTCATTTCCCTACGGAATTTGAAACACTGCACAGTCCTAATTACTAGTAATAATATTAATATACCATTACCAATGTCAAATGTAATTATCTGGCAATGCTGACAGAAGTAAAAGTAATTATTTTGTTTTTAATTGTTTTTGAAGCTAGTTACAAATCCCAGATTAAAGTTGTGTTCACATATAATGCTAAGCAAGGATTATTTCAAACCAAAGCTTGCTGAGCAAGTTACAATGACCAGACTACGACATAACACTGTTCTAAAACCACATTATGGCTTAGCATTATACATGAATCCGGTCCAAGTATAACTGGATTGTGCTAAGCCTATGTATATATTGTTGTTTTGGTTTTTTTACTTAGGTGAGCCCACCCATTGTGGTTGAATGTTATGTACAAACTCAGTCTCCGAATACTGGTTCATGTTAATCATGGTTGAGATTGGTGCTGACATAATTTTTAACTATTGTGAAAGGCAGCAGGGGTGGATCTATGGGAAATCCACATGGAAGAGAACAAAGGAGCTCCTAATTTTCTGATCCCACTCAAAATCCTGTGATATCTGCACCAACTATTGAAACTCTGTCATTATAAGGGCAGTTCGAAATATTATCTTCAGATGGAATGTCATCTGCCTTGCCCAACAAAGTAAAGATGCTTCTGTGTGTGTTGTGTATGTCTGAAGTACCTCCAATTTTGTAAAAATCTCCAAGGTATCAGAGGGAGCTAAAGCTTTCAGAAGTGATTCCGTCATTCCAATCTGAGTCTTGGCAAGGTCAAGGTCTCCTTTAAGCTCTGCCACATCGTCACTGCCTTCAGTGGGTACTGACTTATTTGGTAAATGCTTTCTTATTAGCTCCATTTTGTTCAAAAGAGAAGATTTAATAACCTGAAAATGAGAAACACAGATCCCAATTTAGGAGTTCTCCTTGACTATTTTAGTAGAAGTTGGAGAAAAATTCTGCTATACATATTTACCTGCCTTCTGTCTAAATCACAATTTCCTTCTTTTTTGAAAGTACTGATAAACACATCTCAGATTTTTAGGTGTACACAAGATTTCTTTTAAAAGGTTGAAACTAGTTGTTATAGAAAAAGGCATTCCATATTCAAATTATTTTGTTTTCCCATTATAGCTAGTTACAGTGTCTACATAACATTACAATGTAAGTTTCCTTCATCCCAACCCAAAATCTTATCCTATAGTGAGTTTTGTTTCAGAGGATGAATCAGGGAAACCAGTTCCAGTTAAAATTGCCAAGTTTGTCTGCATAACAAAACGTCTGGAACAATGCTCCATCATAACGTAGCATTCAAAGGGAGATGTTGACAAACAGCATCACAACTCAACTGCAACTGTGCATGTGCTTCAGGACAGAATGTCTCTTCCTCCAGTAAAGTCATTTCTATCATGCACTGCCACTACTTGTTAAAACAATTTCCCCATACTTAGGTAGGATATTTCTAGCATTATTTTTTACTTTCTTAAGAACATCACTGAAAATATTCCTCTTCTTTAATGGCATGCAAAGGATGTTGTAATAGTAGTACATAAATTTTGTTTGAACCCCCTTTCCCCAAAATGTGCAATTTAGGTGCTAAGTATCTTTATTAGTATTATTCTCTTTCTTGACATGCACACATAGATAGGATTTGGGGAGGTTTTCACTTCTACCCAGATGCTCAAATGCTTATGTAGAAGGCACTCCCCCCTACACACACACTGAGGCACTAACACACTTGTGAGTATTCATAATTGCAGTAAATCACTAGACGGGAGCATTTTCAGCCCAGATATGAGCCCCAGATAAATCCCTGACCAACTCAACTTCCTCCCTTTGAGGTTAAACAGTAAGGAAGGGGTCTCCTTGAGAGTTTTCTTCCTATAGTCTTCCAGAGAGAGCAGTAGCAATGTAGTGAACAATCAGATGGTGTGTATTAGAATTCTGATTTAATTCTGGATATGCTCAAAGCTTTTTCCAATTTCTTTCAAAGCTATTTTTTTAAGTTCTCATTGCTCTTTGTTTATACTTGGTCTTTGAATCCTAAACTGTTTTTGTCTAAGAATAACACCTATCTATGTTTTCTTTGTTACTGTGTCTTTCTACTAGACAATTATTTCACAGACATCTTTGGTGCCAGTTTATATCTTAGGGGTTGTAATCTGGTAACATACTATAGCTCAGTAGGCCTAGGCATCTTCAGGCTGACTACCTGATACTGATACCTGATTACCTGAGGAACCATCTCGTCCCAATTACATTGACCTGTTCCACCCGGTCTGGCAGGAGAGGCATGTTACAAACCCCGTCAGCCAAAGAATTCTAACTGGCGGGGTCCAGGAGGAGAGCCTTTTCTGCCATTGCCCCTGCCCTGTGGAACATCTTACCCCCAGAGGTGTGGTTGGCCCCCATTCTTCAAGCCTTCCAGAAGAGCGGTTAGACCTGGCTCTGCCACCTAGCAGGGGATCTGATGGTTGTATGCAGCCCTGGGGGTGGTTGATGGGTTGGGTATGCTCTTTCCATCTTTTAAGCTCTGTATATTTTTGTATATTTTGTATTCTTTTATCCGTTAGCTGCCTAGAGTCACTTATATGGTGAGATGGGCGATATATAAATTCAAAAAATAAATAAATACTGGCTTAAAGTGCTCTGATGTATCTGAAGTAACAGAATGGAAGGCATTTTCCTTCCTTCACCTTGCCCCTATATCCTTGGCTGAGGACAGGAATATAAGGCAGTGACAATGAATACCAGCTGAAACAGTAATTACTGAATCACCCTGCACTGTCCAGTTGAGTGAGGCAGATCTAATGGTGAAAGAGACCTTTACAATGATGTCCCATTTTCATTATTGCAAGGTAATACAGAGGTAGTGAAAGCATTTTTTGGACAACAAAGATAGGCAGGCATATTATATCAACCACAATCATAATTCTTGTTGTCTCTCCTCTTTCACCTGTAATTCAAGTGGGGGTTCACTGCCATTAAGAAGATACTGTATTTCATCCACCTTTCTATCAAATTCCTCTAATTTTTTTTCTTGGAACAGGACATCAGCCTGAGAAGATAAAGAAAGAAAACAGATTATGCACAAACTAGCCAATTGTAATGTTTATTTTACCAGTTAGAACTGAATAGAAGCCATGATCTGCTGCCCTTGAAGATCACTAGGAAGCTACAGCTGGGCCAGAATGGAGTAGCATGAACAGTTGAACAACCCATGAACAACTCAGAATGCCCATGTAGCACCTCTACTATGTGAGCTACACTGGTTATCAGTGCTGGTTACCTCCTATAAAGCCCTTTATGACATACAGCCGGAATACCTTAGGGACTGCCTCTCTCCCATCGTTTCTGCCTGTTCCCTAAAATCCATGCTTTGTGTCCCATCCATTAAGCCAATGTTTCTCAACCTCAGCAACTTTAAGATATGTGGACTTCAACTCTCAGAATTCCCCAGCATGCTGGCTGAGGAATTCTGGGAATTGAAGTCCACATATCTTAAAATTGCTGAGGTTGAGAAACAGTGCATTAAGCAATGTCATTTGATGGGTCCTAGAAGGCATGTTTTTTTTCTGTCATGGCATCTGCCCTTTGAACTAGCATCTCCCTGGAGGCTTAGACTGTCCTGACCCTTTGAGCCTTTAAATAATCTCTGAAAACCTGGGCTTTTTTTCCTTAGGCTCTGGGATAGGCCAAGATGTACCCACCTGGTGTTCAGTGTTTCTGTTAGAGTATGTGTATTCCCCCCATTAAGTTTACTTTGGTTTTTAAGTATTTTAGGTTGTATTCTTTACACTACCCAGTGCTGAGTTGGGTAACCTTATAAACAGATACCCACCTGGCAACAGATTGAAGAATCGCAGATAGAATAATGGCTAAAGAGAACTTTATAAATGTTGCTATTAGTACACCAAGGCCCTTAGGATAGTCCCTCATGGTTTGGTCATGCTGGTTCGCCCCCCCCTCTGGTCCCTATTCAAATAAGCCCTTAAAACCTGGCTTGGACTAGAGTGGTTGATGGACACTTGTGGAGGGGGGTTAGTTGTTGTGGTGATGTTGGCAATCTATTTCCAGAGACCTGTTTTGCATGATCTCTGTATTATTCTATATTTAATTGTTTCATGCTGTACACCTCCTATAGTCAGGGTGCAATCAGGTAGCCTGCAGATGTAATAAATAAATAAATAGGCAAAATAAAGTCTTTCATATGGCTACAATTCTTCAAATCCCTGACTGTGGCCTTGCTCCTTGGAGTTAAAGGCTTTGAAGTTTTCACAAGTAAAACAAGATAATATTGGTAATATTTATCCAGTTATACAATGTAACAGAGTTTTCATACATTGATGTACCATTTGTCAATCTCAAGCTATTTACAGTGATAGACTATGCACTTTGCATGCCCCAAGATCGATCACTGCCATCTTCAGGTACACTGGAGAAAGACTCCTATTTGAACCTTCACAGAGCTACTGTCAGTTATGTAGGCAATACTGAGCAATATAGGGCAGTGATTCGACTGAGGATAAAAGAGCTTTCTCATGGCAGACAAGGTATTTGCACTGGATTCCTATTCCCTTTCAGAACCAGCTGCAGCCTAACGCAGGAATGGTAAGGGTTTTGAAGACCTTATATTAAACTTAGTTGTAATACCTAGTATCGTTTTGAATTGAAATTCACTTTTCATGATAAAAATAGCTTTTCAATCATATGCTTTTCATATCTGTATCTCATAAAGAAATGCAAAGCATCTTATTAATGGAACCAGCATTGCATTTAGGCAGAGGACAAGAAAGCCTGTCATCAAGTGGGATATAAGTATAAAGCAAGTGTCCTAGAGGAAGTTTATGTGGTGATCAATAAGTGAATGAAAAATGCCACAAAGGGAAGAATGAGTGGCAGTATGGAAGAAAGAACGAGGAGGAGGAAAAAATAGAACTTAAGATCTTGAATAGCAGATTGATGGCACTGTACCAGTCCTCATCCAGTTTAGAAAGAGTTGCCTGCAGTTATTGAATGACAAATAATCCCCACCAACCATACCTCCAACTCTTCCAATTCTTTTTCAGTCAAGTTCCCATCCTCTAAGTTCTTCTGCATGGCATCTGACCACTCATCAATCAAATTGGATAAATTAAGGAGCTTGTCCCATAAAGCCAGAGCTCTTTCCAGATTTTCACAATAGTTTTCAGTCCGCTCATTTATCTGGGAGAGGGAATTATGTTTTCCAAAAAAGAAGAAAGAAAGAAAGAAAGAGAACATAAAGCGTTCTAATCAAGCAAGTACATAAAGAAAGGCAAGGTAAAATGAAGCCAGACACAGAAACAAGTAAGGGGAGGGAAGTAATCCGATGTTCCCATGGAATAAAGCCAGTTTCTTACCAAATATGGCTTTAAAGATTACCATATCAAAGATCACAACAGCTCTCCAGATTCTAGAGACAGGTTTGGTAAGGTGGTTTGGTTTATCAGATGGAATCCTATAATGAGGATAATGAGTCCTAACTAGTTTCAGTTAGGAAGTGCTTGGGCATATCAGAAGGCAGTCAATGTCCTTCTCTAGCTTTTGAAGCATTGAAGTAAGATCATTCTTAAGATTTGCACTCATGGAAAAACTCCTGGGAGTGCTAAGCAATATAAACAGCACAAGACAATATTGCTTGTTTGTTTACATCTTTGAGAATTATCTCCAACAAGAACTTCCTTGTGGTACCCAGAAAAAACAATGTTAGATTCTTTTAGTCTCAATCTCACATTCTATAAGCATGCTCAGATTATAAATCAAATTTCTCTCTTTTTGGATTCCTCAACATGCTGTATTTAATTTAGTTGGAATAATACTTGTAAGTCAAAATCAATTATTCCAACAAATAATCATTTGAAACATCCTTATAGTTAGCTTTTTAAACATACGTCCAGCCATCGATCCACAATAGCATTAGCCTCATTCTCAAATGGAGGCTCCTCAAAACTCTTCATCTTGTTCAGTTGAGACTGAAGATTTTTGCACATTTGGCTTAATCTCTCAATATCTTCAGAGTGGTTGTTAAATTCTTCCTTTACCATGTTGACCTATGAAAAGAAGATAATACCCATTTATGAACAAGTCGGTTGCATTTGTGGGAAATTCTAAATAGCAAGAAACTTGTCAAAATGGAAAAGGAGAGACAGCACACTGCCCTTAATTTTCAATATTTATATTCATTTCAGCATAAAACAAGAATGAGCCGACAGAGCCAAGTTGTATTGTGAATTTTCCAAGTTTTAAAAAAATCTAGTTACTTTGTATCAAGAAAATTTAATCAAATATTTTAAACCTCGAGCAGTATTCTGTTTTTTAATGCAACTTGTTAATTTGCTCACAATAGCTATATCTCATATTTATTTATTTGTCTTCTTTTAAAATATATGGACTCCCCGTTCTCCTCTCACCCATTTGCCTTATATATTGTTCGTATAATATTGAATTATATTCAAAATCTATGTTGAAAGCAGGACCTGGATTTTTAATGGTATATGGAATATTTTGCTGTATATAAAATAATAGATTTTTTTCAGATAATGCAATAAATCCTTTGATAACAACAGTTCAGTTTCCAAAATACATCACCCATTTTAACTTATAGAATTGTGTCACCAAATTTGTATCCCTGAACTTGCAAAATACCATTTTCTATTTTCCACTTTGGACCTCTAAATGGCTCCTTTATGCTCAAAAAAACACACAAACACAGGCAGTGGAGCACTGACCTTTACCACCTGGCAATTATAAAGCTTTTGTTAATGACAGCTTTGTTCCCTGTCAGACAACCCTGTTTTTAGTAGATTCAGCTACACAATGAGAGAGTAGGACAAAGGTCTTGAAACAACAGATGACAGATAATTTGTTCTCTTATTGTTCTAACAGAAAAAATACCATGAAACTCTGCAATCTTTGAAAAAATGAACTCTGACCAATTTCTCTACTTAGAAATACTGATGCACATGAGCCAGATCAGGAATGACATGGCAGATCTGAGATCAGATGTGCCAATATTCTTTTAAAAAAACAAACCCAAAGCTAAGGACCCTCTCTTTACACCTGTGAATTACTGTAATGGACTGGAAACACAGCAGTGGAGAAGTGGGTTAATCCTTTACCCTCATGCCATTGCCTAATCCAAATCAAACCAACCTTAGCATAAAGGAAAGATATATCGAATATAAGTAACAGTATTTGGATTCTGACTCTTATTATTAATTGCATTATGCATAGGCTGGGGAGAATCATAGAAAGACCAGGAAGGAGAAGTCTTCAGGCCTTTATTTAGGTAATAAAGATACAGAACAAGATGCCAAGATTCTTCTGAACTGGAATGACCCATTTCAAGTCCTCTTTGAGGTAAAGTTAAATCTTCAAGGCAGGTAATATAACAAACATGTATTATCAAATTCTAAATAAAATTATTACCCTCTACCTCTTTTCTTTATATAGTTCATTAATTTGACATTGCTGCCTATTAATAAACTTATTTTCCCATTCAAACATGCAAGTATTATTGACATCTTCAAATATCCTATATTAACATCTTGTTTCAGAAGTATATTTCATGACCCATGGAAAGTTGGATATCTGTGAGTAATTTCTCTTTCTCTCATAAGGCAAGCTCTTTGCATGAAACTTATTTATGCCTTAATTGATGGGAAGCTCTGCCTATAGACATGGTAACAGTTCAAAAAGCACAGCACTTGCAGGATCAGGACTGAAAGGAGCCCAAACATTGTTGGCTTGAGAGCTTTGAGAGCTATGGAGTGTTGATGGCAACACCATGCACAGGTGGGGCTTCTCCAATGAATCACTGCTAAGAAAACTATGTTCCACAGCAGACGGGGTTTCTTTTCAGATTGTATCTGTTGCAGACTGGGAGGAATGCAATCAGTGCTTAATGGGCATTAGCCAAAGGGCACCAAGCAGTGCATCCCTGGTCTGTAATCTACATGGATCCATAATTCCCATAGTAGAAGTACATTTTCACTGGAACATGCTATAGGTACTCACCACCTAGAGCAAGAAAATTAGGATTTGATCGCTGTTCACTATGAATCTGTAAGTTACTAGCTGCACTAGATATGAAGTAAGACAGTTTCTGCCCTTAAAACATAGTGTTCTTGAGCCAGAGACAGCCTGCTCAAATTCAGGATAAAACTCTGAATTGAGGGCTTTATAGGGTTTCATGGCTAGGAATTAGCCCTTGGGTCAACTGATGACATACTTAAGCATTTTGATACTGCAGCTGACTTTTAATGTAGTGATCAGCAGTGAAGGAAAAAAAACACTGATGGTCTTCCTTTTTTAAAATGAAAGCCTTCCAGTTCTCAAGCCACTGTGTCCCATGCCCATCCCTGAATTCTGAAGGGTGTTGTTCATTTGCACAGAACCACAGAAATGGTTTCCTGTGTACAAAAATTTCCTAAAACTTCACCTTAGCAATAATCTTCTGCAGATTCTCTTTTCCCATGTAAGAGGCTTGCTGCGACAGGGCAATTTCTTGCTTCAGAATAATGCTAGTCAAACAGGTTCTGCTGCTTTGGTATTGCTTCAAGAGTTCCATTGTGCTTTTACAGTGTTCACGCCTATGGAAGGGAACAAAGCCAAAAGAAAATTGAAGACATTTACAGACCTGCCTAAGATTAGAGACAGCTGTTTTTTCAAATGATTATGAACTTATCAAGGAATCCAGTACGTCCATTCAACTTCAAAGTATCTAAGCTTTCACAAAAAGGAGGAAGAGAATTAGTAGCCTTTAGGACTAAACTAGACATTAAATGTAGGAATATGCTTTTAAAGTTTCAAAACAGCATCTGGAAGAATTAAAATCATAAACAAACACAGAAAAAGTGTTCATGAGTTCTTTAACTTCCAACTGGCAGGAGACATAAAGTGGAAGCAATAAAGCTAAGCATTCCAGCATGGGTGATCATTTATCTCTAATGTATTGTAATGTCTGAAAATGGACAAGGTCTCATTCTAGGGTTGTATGAAATATAACAAAACAGCACATAAGCATGTAGTACAGTCCTACTGAGATCTGTTCAGAAGTAAGTCTTACTGAATGCTAGTAGGACTACCTAGGAGGCACATATATGTATAGGATTGTGGCCTACTTTTCAGTAATGGCAAGTTTAGTCTTCTCCCATAGGTCCTGGGTAAGTCCCCACTGCCGACGGACTTCATTTTCCTGGGCTTTTGGCAACTGGGAAAGTTGACTAATTATCTCATTCAAGGTCTTCATTTCTGGAGCACAGCGATCCAGCTTCTTCCACAATTCATTGATCAATTTCAACCTATATTGTCAGGAGAAATAGACTGATTGAAATAGGTAGACTGAAACAGATTGATTATTTCACTGTGACTTTTCTGATATTCTATCATTTTAGCATACTTCCAGATGTATTGGGCTTCAACTTCCATAATCCACAACCACAAGACATAAGAATTGGGGGGGAAGGCTTTCTCACCTTTGCCGAATAGCAGGAATTGTTGGGTCCCTCAAGCCTATTGTACTGATCAAATCATATATGTCTTGAATATTTTTAAATAGCTCATTATTCTTCAAGGAAAATTCTTCAGTCTTTTGATTCTGGGTAAACTCTGCTGCTGCTTCAGAGCCAATAGCAGGGTTTTCTTTTACAAGTAAAGCTGCTACAAACTCTTCACAGCTCATCTTTTTACCACTTTCAGCCTCTACCAAATAGATACGGAGTTGCTTCAATTTCTCATCTAGAGACTTGGCCTCTTTTTCCATATGAGAAATCTCCTGCATTGGCTGTGGAGAACAGCTCAGAGGTGTAGAGACATCCACAGAACATTGAATACGTCTCAGAGACACCAGAAAAGTTTCAAGATCTTGCAGAATTGTTTCAATGACTTGTATCTTCTGACCCATTTCTTCTAATTGCGTTTTGTACTTGCTGATCATTAACCCAATGGCTTGCCGATCTCTTTGGTCAACTGTCCATCCTGCAGGGCTATTTTGCTCTTGGCTGTTGCACTGTTCAATACAATTTGCTATAGATTCCTGAATTTTCTGCAAGAAGGGATGGAAGGATCAAGAAACTGTGTTTTATGTATAGTATTTATTATACACTTGCTAAATCTGAGGAATGAGAGATGGCCCAATAGCAGACGGTAGACCACATGCTTTATATTTAGAAGGGCACAGATTGAAATCCTGACACCTCTAAGTAGGGCTGGAAAAGCTCCTGCCTGAAACTCTGGAGAGCCATTACTGGTCAGTGTTAATGGACCAATGGTTCAACTTGATACAAAGTAGTTTCTTATATTCCTAAGTACCATATCGACTTTTGTAGATGAAAAATGATGAGCAGACTATCCATACACATTTATATATGATCATTCTTCTAGAGAAATAAACAGATCTGGGGAAAAGAACTATTTGGGTCTTTTGGCCATAATAAACATTACAATACAATACAAAGTAAAGAGGGATTAAAAACCTCTCTTTCTGTTCATTACCTCTTTTCCTTAGGGAAAAGCAGCTGAAATTGGGGACTTGCACTGAGAAAAGAGGAGACTTAAGCATTTCTGCTTCCTAGTTCTTTTCTGAAAATTTCTTTTTGCAATTTTACACTTAGGATTGCTGCGCATATAGACTTAATGCTCTGGAAGCACCCAGTATTAAACTATTGAAGCTGAATAGATATGCTTCAAATTCCAAGGAAATTTAAGCATAATCAGTACAAACCTTCACTTTCTTGAACAGAAGATCAGTTTTATTCATCACACACCGTGGAATGTCTCTTTTGCAAAGCTGTTCTTCTGATCTGCAGAGTAGGACCCATTCATTTTCTATTGGCAAAACAAGGGCCAAAGCAGCCTTCAAAGATTCCATCCTGCAGGACAGCAAGTGCAACATGAACAGGACATCCCCTAAGGAAGTATCTCAACACACTGTACAACATATAAGAACAGAGAACTTCCATGGCATAACTCTATAAGCAGAGAATGTGGTACACACACAAGTATTTCCGCTTTCCCTTTTTTCATTAAAGTTAAAGTCTTAGCTTTCTAAGATCAGCCAGGATCAGCTAGATGCTGCAACCTAGGCTATGTAAAATCTTGAGCAACAGGAGTAGGATAATAAATCAATGCCCCAACTCACCATTTTATTTAAAGTATGTAGTCCACCTGAGCATAAGGAAAAGGTATAGAAACAGAGCAAAACTTCCTAAGGTCACCTCCATTGCCTGTAGAAGTTACTGAAAGAACTCGTCATCCATGTGTATGCGCTAAGCTTGACAAATCTAATTTGATATGATGTTTGATATCAGTTACCACCAATTCCACTAAAAGTTCATAATACTAGGGAAGCTTGAACACATCTTTGTCATCTTCATCTTTGGGGAATCTCTGTTGTTCCCTTTGAAGACTAGATGAGTATGACTTTTAAAAAATCAGAAACCTCCCAGAAATCAATCCAGATTGTGTATTATAACTTTTTTCAGTTTCTGTGGTCTCCATTGCCTCAGTCCATATGGAGTACAAGTCATCCACACTCCATATGAACGGCTGAATATTTAGAAGGCAATCTGCAAGCTAAATTAACTTTCCCCATCTCCCACACCATCTGGTAAGTCAGACTAGTTCAGAATAGAGCATCACTGATTTTCCTGAAGGCAAAGTCTATGTGTACTTCCCTTATGTCCATTCAATTAGCCCACTGCCTCTTTAGGCTTCACTTTGCCAACTGTACCTTTTATCTAAAGCAAACTGGAGCTCATCCCATTCTTTGTGCAGATCTTCCAGAGATTTCTCAGAGATGACAGGACTGTCCATCTCACTTGAGAGCTTTACTAGCTGTGAAGCCACAGAATCAAACAGCTTCCAGGAAGAATCACCTTTACTCTCTAAAGCCTGAAGCAAAATGTGTAAATATTATTTTTTCTAAGTAACACTGTCAGATTTATAAACACAAACACAGAAACAGTAAAGTTTAACTATACCTTCTTTCCATAGTTTAACAATGTTTGAACTGAGACAAAACACAACACAAAACACAATTCATATAAATTCTAATTTGAATATTCATTATTAAAATTAATTCCTTTGTAGATTTCTCCACACAGGAACCTAATGAATCCTCTGTAAGTACTGATGCTAACTCTGTTAAAATTGAAAAGATATGTCTAGATAAGATATTGTTCAGACTCTCGTGTAAGCTACGGCTAGAAACAGTTAAGCAGGGCAAATTATAATCTGCACTTTCATGTACAGAAGTGTTATGTAACATGATCTACAAAATGTTTCTTTTGGGGAGCTGTTCCATGGGGTGACCCAATAAAATCCATTTGTTTTTTGTTGCCAAAATAAACACCCGTCTACCTAATACCCAAGGCCTCAAGGTGATGTTTGGTGCTTGGGTGAGGGAAAGGGCAACAAAGTGTATCCTGACACATTCCTTGGCATCTGCCAAGCTTCCTGCCTTACCAATTTAATTCTTAAAAAGTATCTTTTCAAAATTAATAGGAAGCTAACAGGTTGTAAACCAACACATTGGCCTCAAGCAGAACCTTATTTCTAGCACTACTACTGGCTCTGAGGCCCCAGAGTCACTGTCAGAAAATCAAATGGGGATAGTTGTACCCTAGGCAATTGTTTGCCCTCTGGTATACAGGTATTTTGTGACTGGCTCCACCAGACATGACAACCATTTTATGAACGTGTCCATAATATTCTCTAAAAATTCTAAATACAGCCATGTGCTAAATGTTTGAGGACCCCTGACCTAATAGACAAATTAGGAAAGGATCTGAACACATACTTCCAGTGTTTGCAATTTCTTCTGAAGGGAAGAAACATTTCTCACATCATCAATTAAAGGAGGAGTTATATTCTCCCTGATGCTGCTTAGGTGAAGCTTCAGATTATGTCTTGCTGTATCATAGCTAAGAGAAAACATGATATATCAATTTACAGATGCATTAGTAGTAGTAGTAGTATGCAAAATTGAAGGTGAAAATAAGATTCATGCTTGTTCTAATGCTGCCTTCTCCTCCTCATCTGCATGATACAATACAACAGTTTGTTCCCCATTGCTTTACTTTCCCATTCCTTCTTTCAGTCATCTTGACAGCACAGGCATCATGTTACCTTGTAGAGCCTAAGCTGAATGTTTTTTTAAACTTTAAACTTTATTAATTTCTGGCCGGGGACCACAACTACCATGCCCAAAAAGAAGCAGGTTCCTAAATTAAATGTTCAAGTAGCAAGGAAGCAAATTCAACCAGGAGGGGTCTGATTTCTGAGGCTGAGAGAAGGAAAACTGTGGAGGTCCTAAAGGGAGCTAAAACAAAGGCTCTTCTCTCAACTGGAACAGCCCCAGGCCATTTCAAGACAAAAACATTGTCAAATCTGAAATAATTATCCAGACTGGCCCAAAGAATATAACTTAAGGAGAATGCACTTTATAATAATTCTAGAAATGGAATCTGACAGATTAAACCAAGGCAAGCCAGATTGAAGATTCAGCTCTACTAAAATACATTTACAAATTTGTTCCAGATATTTCTGGTAAATATTTATTCCTTGTCACTTAAGTATTTTATACTGAAAGGTACCTCTCTTTTAATCTCTTTAAGGCCAAGTCTCCATCAATTTCCAACTTTTCTGTATGATGTCCGCCATTTTGAAAGTCCTTTTCTGGTTCCAAATTTATACAAGAAACATCTTCTGAATCCTAAAAAAAATGTCCAAAATAGTTAAATAATTGTAATACATAATATCCATAAAAATAATTATGTATATACAATGGAACCAAAACTTAATTTTTCGCGTAAAAGAAATCCTTACCCAAGAGATTAAAGACTTCAGTTAGAAAGATTGGAGATTATAAAGCCACAAGGAAAATTACTTTCACAGATTTATTTTGCCCTAATTCAGAACCCTTTACATGCATAGCTGGGATACTGAATATATAAGTTTTCCCATTCATGTTGATAAAGAGGAATGCTCCATATGCATGAAGGCTGGGTGCAGCCATACCTAAAGCAAAATGACCTATAGTAATCACAGTAACATATTCCTATGTAGTCTCGAATAGTAGAATATGCTTAGTCTAGAAATTGTAAGTTTTGCAGAATACAGACCTAGAATGCTTATAGGAGGTAGGTTTTTTAATCATTCTAGTCATTTTCTACTTACTTCATTCTGGGCCCAGCTAAGGTTTTGGTAATAAAAACGCTATGAATACACTGCATTAGGTCGAAGACCTATCTAGTTCAACTCTCTTTTGCACAACAGCTGTACGCATAAAGCTGAAAAGCTCCTAAGCAGTATCTGAAGGAAAAAGCCTTTTCCCACTACTTCCAATAGATTCAGATAAGTTTAACATCTTTGTCAGTGAGAGCGAACTTTCAGGCAGAAGAAACCTGCAACTGCTTAGCCAGCCCAATTCTGGAAGCCCAAGGAGGTAGCACTCAAGGTAAACGTCAGTGGGTGGCAATGCAGAAGAGATGCAACAGGCTGTTGGGATCTGAGGAGGAAGCAGGGAAGTTGTTATGGGATGTCTCTGGGGAAAGCAGAGATGGAATGAAATGGCAGGCAGCTATAGAGGTAAGCTAAAAGAAGAGCCCCTGTTTCTTCTCCTCTCAGGCCTTTTTCTCCACTCTTCTTTTGGATGCCAGGAAGCTGAAATTCCAGTCAGGCAAGATTCCCCTACCTGGGCACTCTCCAGTGATACTTGAGTGGCCATTCCTATCCTCTCACTCTGAAAAATTCACAAATGACAGTTTACCAGATATTCACAAGTAGGACTAATGTTCTTCAGCAAGGATCATTACCTTGTCGTGGTACTGGAGCTTGAGCACCTCAATGATGCCATGAGCTAAACCGTGAAGGGACACCCAAGACGGGAAGGTCATGACAGAGAGGTCAGACTAAACGCGATCCCTGGGGAAGGTAATGGCAACCCACCCCAGTATTCTTGCCGTGAAAACTAAATGGATCAGTACAACCAGAGATATGTCGGTATACCATCGGAAGATGAGACCCCAGGTCGGAAGATGGTCAAATGCTACTGGGGAGGAACAGAGGAGGAGTTCAACTAGCCCCAGACGTGATGATGCAGCTAGCTCAAAGCCGAAAGGACGGCTAGCAGCCGACGGTGCTGATGGTGAACGGTGAATCGAATATTCTAAGGATCAACACACCATTGGAACCTGGAATGTAAGATCTATGAGCCAGGGCAAATTGGATGTGGTTATTGGTGAGATGTCAAGATTAAAGACAGACATTTTGAGCATCAGTGAACTGAAATGGACTGGAATGGGCCACTTCACATCAAATGACCACCAGATCTACTACTGTGGACAAGAGGACCACAGAAGAAATGGAGTAGCCTTCATAATTAATAGTAAAGTGGCTAAAGCAGTGCTTGGATACAATCCAAAAAATGATAGAATGATCTCAATTCGAATTCAGGGCAAGCCATCTAACATCACAGTGATCCAAATATACGCTCCAACCACAGATGCTGAAGAAGCTGAAGTAGAGCAGTTCTATGAGGATCTGCAGCACCTACTGGACGACACGCCTAAAAGAGATGTTATTTTCATCACGGGAGACTGGAATGCTAAGTTGTGCAGTCAAATGACACCTGGAATTACAGGTAAGCATGGCCTGGGAGAACAAAACGAAGCAGGACACAGGCTGATAGAATTTTGCCAAGACAACTCAATGTGCATAACAAACACTCTCTTCCAACAACCTAAGAGACGGCTTTATACATGGACTTCACCAGATGGACAACACCGAAATCAGATTGACTACATCCTTTGCAGCCAAAGGTGGCGGACATCTATACAGTCGGTAAAAACAAGACCTGGAGCTGACTGTAGTTCCGATCACAAACTTCTTCTTGCACAATTTAGGATCAGACTAAAGAGATTAGGGAAGACCCACAGATCAGCTAGATATGAGCTCACTAATATTCCTAAGCAATATGCAGTGGAGGTGAAGAATAGATTTAAGGGACTGGACTTAGTAGATAGGGTCCGGGAAGAACTATGGACAGAAGTTCGCAACGTTGTTCAGGAGGCGGCAACAAAATACATCCATCCCAAAGAAAGAGAAAACCAAGAAGGCAAAATGGCTGTCTGCTGAGACACTAGAAGTAGCCCAAGAAAGAAGGAAAGCAAAAGGCAACAGTGATTGGAGGAGATATGCCCAATTAAATGCAAAGTTCCAGAGGTTAGCCAGATGAGATAAGGAATTATTTTTAAACAAGCAATACGTGGAAGTGGAAGAAGACAATAGAATAGGAAGGACAAGAGACCTCTTCGAGAAAATTAGAAACATCAGAGGTAAATTTCAGGCCAAAATGGGTATGATCAAAAACAAAGATGGCAAGGACCTAACAGAAGAAGAAGAGATCAAGAAAAGGTGGCAAGAATATACAGAAGACCTGTACAGGAAGGATAACAATATCGGGGATAGCTTTGATGGTGTGGTCAGGGAGCTAGAGCCAGACATCCTGAAGAGTGAGGTTGAATGGGCCTTAAGAAGCATTGCTAATAACAAGGCAGCAGGAGACGATGGCATCCCAGATGAACTGTTCAAAATCTTGCAAGATGATGCGGTCAGGGTAATGCATGCTATATGCCAGCAAATTTGGAAAACACAAGAATGGCCATCAGATTGGAAAAAATCAACTTATATCCCCATACCAAAAAAGGGAAACACTGAAGAATGTTCAAACTATCGAACAGTGGCACTCATTTCACATGCCAGTAAGGTAATGCTCAAGATCCTGCAAGGTAGACTTCAGCAGTTCATGGAGCGAGAATTGCCAGATGTACAAGCTGGGTTTAGAAAAGGCAGAGGAACTAGGGACCAAATTGCCAATATCCAATGGATAATGGAAAAGGCCAGGGAGTTTCAGAAAAACATCTATTTCTGTTTTATTGACTATTCTAAAGCCTTTGACTGTGTGGACCATAACAAATTGTGGCAAGCTCTTAGTGGTATGGGGATACCAAGTCATCTTGTCTGCCTCCTGAAGAATCTGTATAACGACCAAGCAGAAACAGTAAGAACAGACCACGGAACAATGGACTGGTTTAAGATTGGGAAAGGAGTACGGCAGGGCTGTATCCTCTCACCCTACCTATTCAACTTGTATGCAGAACACATCATGCAACATGCTGGGCTTGAGGAATCCAAGGCTGGAGTTAAAAACGCTGGAAGAAACGTTAACAATCTCAGATATGCAGATGATACCACTTTGATGGCTGAAAGCGAAGAGGAACTGAGGAGCCTTATGATGAAGGTGAAAGAAGAAAGTGCAAAAGCTGGCTTGCAGCTAAACCTCAAAAAAACCAAGATTATGGCAACCAGCTTGATTGATAACTGGCAAATAGAGGGAGAAAATGTAGAGGCAGTGAAAGACTTTGTATTTCTAGGTGCAAAGATTACTGCAGATGCTGACTGCAGTCAGGAAATCAGAAGACGCTTAATCCTTGGGAGAAGAGCAATGACCAATCTCGATAAAATAGTTAAGAGCAGAGACATCACACTGACAACAAACGTCCGCATAGTTAAAGCAATGGTGTTGCCCGTAGTAACATATGGCTGCGAGAGCTGGACCATAAGGAAGGCTGAGAGAAGGAAGATCGATGCTTTTGAACTGTGGTGTTGGAGGAAAATTCTGAGAGTGCCTTGGACTGCAAGAAGATCAAACCAGTCCATCCTCCAGGAAATTAAGCCAGACTGCTCCCTTGAGGGAATGATATTAAAGGCCAAGCTGAAATACTTTGGCCACATAATGAGAAGACAGGACACCCTGGAGAAGATGCTGATGCTAGGGAGAGTGGAGGGCAAAAGGAAGAGGGGCCGACCAAGGGCAAGGTGGATGGATGATATTCTAGAGGTGACGGACTCGTCCCTGGGGGAGCTGGGGGTGTTGACGACTGACAGGATCTCTGGCGTGGGCTGGTCCATGAAGTCATGAAGAGTCGGAAGCGACTGAATGAATAAACAACAACAACAACAGGACTAATGTTAAGAAGAATAACAACAATGTAATGGATATTGCTATTAGATTCTGATTTATTGTGATAGAGGAAGCACCACCTGAACAATTTGAATGAAATTATTAGTGAATTTCTCTCCAAGAAAAAGCATTTGTTAATAGGCCAATGAAGTGAAAAGAATTCTAGGAAAAAACTAAAGCTATAATAAGTTAGAAAGCAAAATATGTCTTTACTCTAAATATGACCCAAGGGACAGGCATGGGACACCATATGAGTAGAACTTAGTGCCTGGAAAGAAATCTGGGTGATTAGAATCATGAATTCCCTCTTGAATCCTTAGATAGATCAAACGACAGAGAGGTTGTTAAAGAAGATATTGTACAAATATTTCAGCTATAGAGAAGCCAGGGTGGTCTAGGAGAGGGCAAGCCCCAGATTCAAAACAACCCTTTGCTCACTGGCTGACTTTAGACCAGTCCCCTTCTCTTTCAGCCCAACATACCTCACGGGGCTGTTCTTGGGAAAAATTGGAGGAAGAAATACAGTATATGCCATTCTGAGCTCCTGAATTAAAATCAGACAGATATAAAGTCCAACAGAATGATTTTACCTATGCAACTCTTTCTTAAGAAAATGCAAAGATGTTTGACTTTATTTCAGAGAGAAGATAGTATCATCTCAGCTTATCTAGTTATAAATGTTTGTCAAATATGATATATGAAGAATCTAGTAAATATTAGATGAAGAAGAGTATAAAGAGAGAACTGATGCTGAAAACATTAGTCTATCTTTAATAGACTGCCCAATGAGTTCTTTCTAGTATATGGTTCAGGTGGACCTATTAAATAGTTTGTATTAAAAGCCTACTAGGGACACGGTGGCGCTGCAGGTTAAACTGCTGAGCTGCTGAGCTTGCCGATCGGAAGGTCGGCGGTTCAAATCCGCGTGACAGGGTGAGCTCCTGTTGCTAGTCCCAGCTCCTGCCAACCTAGCAGTTCGAAAACATGCAAATGTGAGTAGATTAATAGGTACTGCTTCGGCGGGCAGGTAACGGCGTTCCGTTTAGTCATGCCGGCCACATGACCACGGAAGTGTCTACGGACAAACACCGGCTCTTCGGCTTTGAAACGGAGATGAGCACCGCCCCCTAGAGTCGGACACGACTGGACTTAATGTCAAGGGAAACCTTTACCTTTACCTTTACCTTTACCTTTAATGAATTGATTGTATGAATGTTATGCTGTACTAAACAGACTTTATCATCACCAAGGAAGGAAGATCCTGTGTGAAAAAGGGAACCCAAAAGGGAACCCAAAAAGGAAACCCCAAAAATGCTATCTGTGAATTTCAGGTTTCCAGTGTATGGCTCTATGATCCATGCAGGACTATTTTTCAAGCTGTCACATAATAACAAATGTCTACAGAGACATTTATTTTCATCAGCCTTCATCAGCCAGATGGAACTGCAACTCCCCAAATTCAGTTCTGGATTAGGGAAGGCTGATCTACATGAGCAGCATCACAAAGGAAGCATCCTTGGGAAACTGCTACAGGCATTAAAAGGTGAACCTTACCTTTTCAGCTTCAGGATTCTGAGATGATGCCCTCTCTTCATTGACTGAAGCAGGTGTAAAATCTCTGAATTTTAATATGAAATAACATCAGTGTAGAGCAATGAAAAATACATCTAACACTGTGGAAAAAGGCAGATAGGCACTATCCCAATTCCATTCACAGGCTATTGAGAAAGTAGCTCAAAGTTTCCCAAACTTCATTTCACGTCTTCTCTCCCTCACTTCCACCCCTGGCTCTTCCTTGGTATTAAAATTTGATGTGTTCTATTCATCCATTACAAACAGTGGCATCTGCAGGGGCTTGCTACTTTCATCATAATGATGAAAGCAGCATTGCAACATCCTGGCATAAGCTCTGCCCCTTTTGGGTAGCTGCATGACACTGCAATGCATGTAAAAAATGGGTGAGGCGGGCATCATAAAGCCACCACACTTCTGTTCTTAATCTGACCTTTTTGCCCCCCTGGTGCCTCCCTTCACAAAAAGTATTTTAATTTCAGGACCAATTTACACATAATGGTAAATTATAAGCTCCTCCCTCCATTTTGAAAAACAGCTCACAAAGCTGAATTCAGGGATGGAAAGCAAGAGGACAAACAGCTTAATTTTTTGTAAAATGTCTGGTTTTAATTGTGTTTTTCATTTTTTATTTTATTCTCCCCAATGCCTACACAAGTAAAGGGAAGATATAGGATGCCCAATGTCCAACAGATGAAAAGTTGGAAGAAGGCCTAGCTATACTTTCACATTGCCAATCCTCCACTTTGATTTCAGCATTTGCCACTAACATAAAGGTAGTCTTCACTTAACAACCACAACTGAGCCCAGATTTTTGATTGTAACTCATAATGGTTGTTAAGTGAGCCAGACTTGTTTTTACAACCTTCTTTTACCACAGTTGTTAAGTGAGTCACAGCAGTCATTAAGTGATTCAAGATCGGGGCTTGTGCTTTCCTTTGGTTGTTAAGCAAATGGTGTGGTTGTTAAGTCAACCAGGAGTTACTTTGCTGTACTTTGGAGGGCAGAGTGCAATAGGCATATGTTTTCCACCAAAACATGACTGGAAATGCTTCTGTGGCTACAGTAGTATTATTTTCAGTTAATATTACTGTTATTTTCAACTAATATTACTGGTTGATTATTAAAAACTTTTACTGTAAGGTCTTCCTTGGAATCTTTGTTCTACAGTACAGTACTAAACAGGTTTAAAGGTACAGTACAGAAATCCAGCGTCGTAAGCCTAAGCCTGGAAGACTTCCTGGTTCCAAAGGGCGGACATGTGACCCAAAATGGCCACCACTTCCAGGATGGCCGAATCTCGGTCACATGATCACAGAAGCCTTGTGAGGGTCATAATTTCAGGCCCCAGTCAGAAATCTACTTTTGGGGACCATTGTAACTTCAAACAGCCTTTAAGCGGCCAGTCGGTAAGTGAGGACTACCTGTATTATCTTTAAAAACTCAGATGGAAGACCCACAGAACTGGATATCACATGTAGTTTTATTAACAGTAACTGTCACATGAGAGCCAATTTGATGTAGTTGTCAAAGGCACCAGACTCGAAATGGGAGTTGTAGAGGCAGTTGCCAGGAGTCAAGACTGACTGAAGGCACATATCCCCCATCTGCAAAAGGTCACATACTGTACTTGACATAATGAACAACCATATGGAACAGAAAAATGAGACAATGGCCACTGATAACTATCCCATATCCCTATAAGAACCACTCCACTATGATCCATTCATGAAAGCAATCTACATGGAAGCATGCTATACACGTAAACTTAATTATGAGTTTGCAGAATAGGCTCCAAAATGGGCAACGTGACTACAAAAGAAAAAAAAGGTAAATAAACACTTGGGCTGCATCAAGAGAAGCATATTATGGAATTACAGGTTACGGTTTATTTTATATTGGCCAGACTTCCTCCCTTTCCCTGTTCATAGTTCTGGACACCAGATGTTGAGAAGAATTCAGACAAACTGGAATAGGTTTGAAGAACAGCAACATCAGGAAGCTCAGGAAACTGACTGAGGAGGCATACGAAGTAAGATAAAGAACTGTTTTCCAATGTTCCAGAGTACAGAGAGATAGTGGGCTCCTCTTCACTGGATGTGTTCAAACAGAGGCTAGACAGGATGCTTTAATCTGATTCCTGCATGGAGTAGTAGGTTGGACTTGATGGCCTAAATGGTTCCTTCCAATTCTATGATTTCTGATTTTGTGTGCAGCCTGTACAGTCCTGTACAATCCTGGGAACAACGGCTTGTGCAGAGCTGCTTTCCTCAGCAGATGTTCTCCTCAAAGCATGAACAGCAGAGACTGGGAACCCTTAATTTTCCATATGACTATTTACCCTGGCTTCCCCAAGCAGCTGTCCTTGAGACATCTTGTGATACATCTCCAAACTTCCCAGCTAGCACAGACCATAGCCAATCCCAATACCTCTAGGATATCAGGTTAGGGATGGGTGATTTATTATATACACCAGGTTCACACATGGTCCTAAGCCTTTATTTGCTTTCTTTTATTTATTTAATAGATTTGTATCTTGCTGTTTCTCTGGTGGCTGGTGTCTTACTAGGGGAGTACCACAACGATCATCCTAGGGGGCCATTTTGGTTGAGAGAGAGTGATTGGTTCAAAGCAATCTAGTGGTTTGCCTGGTGGAGAGTGGCCTTGAACCTGCTTTCTCCAGCCCTAGTCCAGCGTCTTAACCACCATACCACAGTGGCTCTTTATTACTGAATAAGCCATTGGCTCAGTTCATGCTAACCAGAGAACCATGCTAGCCATACACTATGATTTACAAACTGTACTGCTTCTCAAAGCTAGGCATACATTTTTATAGCATAATGAAATACATGAATCCAGCCATGAAGTGAAAGACAATCATTGGTATGTAACAGTTAAGAATTTCCTACAAAAACTATTTTATTTGATGCTAAACCTACTATCATGCGGCAGTTCTAGACTAATAATTGAAAATACCTACCCTTTCTCAGATGAATGGTCATCGCCAGTCCTAGATATCAACTCACTGTAAATAGTTGCTGCGCTTTTTTGAAGTTCTTTTTTCTTTTGTTCATATTCTGCAATGGGCAGTTCCATTTTGGACTCCTTTTCCACTTTGGTCATTTTCTCACTCATTGTTTTCAAAGCTTGTAAGCAAGTGTTAAGCTCACCCAGGCTACCTTGCTGAGAAAAGAAGGCCTAAATGGATACAGAAATGCAGATACATCCATCTTGAGTCCTCCAAGTCCTTATTAACTGACAATTGAAATTACCTGCACTCCTCCTATAAAATGCTTAATGACACTCCCACAAAAATAATTAAACCTAACTCAACCAATCCTATGCTTGAAGCAGCATGGCGAGGGCTACACTATGGATGAGGAATGTCTGGTGAAATTCAGAAGCCAGAGGGCTGATCTGGTAAAGCATTCAATTGTAGTTGTTGATGCGTAGTTGAGCTCTTTGCTCCATCCCATGATTAGATCATACAGTGCTTCAAATTTCATTGCCAAAGGTGCTTTGGAATAGGCAGAAGGGCAAATGTAACATCTGTCTGCCACACCTTAAAGCAGCCACATGCTCCAAAGCACCTTCTAGAAAGAAAATCAAAGCACTGGACAGCCAAATAGCAGAGAAAGAACTAAAAGCATCAGAATACTTATCCAATTACTTATTTTTCACCAGTAACTTAGGTCATAATTCTGCCCATAAAGAATGTTACATCCTCAGGCCAGCATTGAATACTTACTATAGACAGGCAGAATACGCACACTTTCAGCTCAGGTATATAGATTCTACTGTACTAGCAGATGATAATTATTTCACAATTGCCCTTTGGGATGTGCAGCTAACCAACTTACTAAACAGATCATTGCATCATTATTCCACAGCATCATACAATTTTACATTGTTTCCCAGCTGAGCATGCAGACAATTTCAGTTTCAGGACTTGGCGTCTCCCAGTGACAATGACGTCAGGAAACAGAGTCAAAGGAAATCTCTGGCTGCATTGAGACACTGGAGAGCCACAATAGTAATTCTGACCCATTACATGATGGCTTAATAAAATAGGAAATGTCTGAGAAACAAAAGAGAATGTCGGTTTTACATAGTACCTCGTGTTCCTCAATAAGTCCTTTGGTTTTTCCTGCATTGAGCAGTTTCTTCTCTTTATTTATCTGCTTATTGAGATTTGAAAAAGTCTTATTCAACTTCTCTCTTTCAATTTTCAATTTCAGGTGAATATAGGACATGATTTCACAGCGAACAGCCTGCAAAGGAGATGGTCAAAGTCTAAATTTTCTTTTGAAGTAGCAAGGAAAGCATTCTACATCCAAGATCAAAATAACATTTTAGCTTCCTAACAACCCTGCAAGCTATGTATCTGTTCATTACAGATCTAACTCTGTTTCCAGTTAACATAGCACTGAAGCCAGTTAACAGTAAAATAAACATAAAAGAATGAAGTTATAATTAAAAGATTAAATCTCATCCAATAGACTTGTAGGGAAGAGAGAGAATATAGGAGGGTTCATAAAAATCCTCTTCCACATATTTGTTATATTTAGGCACTGCCTTTAATTTTTTTTAAATCAATCAATCAAATCTTTATTACGGTTATGGACCAATACAATAGTGTTGTTCTATAAGACAAACCTAGTCATGCTTGAGATATTAACAGCAAATAATAAAAATACATATTAAAATCAGTTGAAATACGCTAACTATCTATCCATCTATCTCTATATGCAAGGTCTAGGATGTACCCTATTTTAACTGTTTGAAAATATAAAATTTTTCAGGAGTATAAAACATAAAAAACTACGACTATGTTGCATATGTAAATAAAATTATAAAAAGTTTACTATTGTATACAAGACAATTACGAAGGTTGGCCTCTCTTGATTTGTTGGATCTTCACTGCTGCAGCACAGAACCTTGCTACCTGCACCATAACTGTAGAAGTTTCGTCTATAAGCAGCAATTGTATCTACTCAGGATCCATGTGTCCAGATGTTTACTAATCAGCGGTGTAATGAATTCAATGCGGATGTCTTTGTAGAAGGCAAAGTGCAGAAGGACATGGTCTGTGGTTTCAACCTCCCCTGAGTCACATGGACAAAGCCTTGTGACCAATGGAATTTTTTTATATTTACTCTCCAATACTGCAGATGGGAGAGCATGGCAGCGGGCTAGGGAGAAGGCTCTCTGATGGGTGGGAATTTCGAGTTGCTCGAGGTAGCTAGCGGTAGAAACAGTATATTTTTTATGCTCAGGAGACAGGAAAAGTGGGCCCTTTCCTATGTCTGTTTGCCTCTCTATATCCATTATCCTTTGTTTTAACTCTAACTTTGCTCAGTTAAAGTCCATCTCTAGAACTTACTACTACTGGACAGATACCTGAGGATTGGGACGTGGCAATTATAGTCCCAATCTTCAAGAAGGGCAGGAGAGATGACCCAGCAAATTATAGACCAATAAACCTATTAAATATAATTAGTAAGCTTTATGCCAAACACCTATATGAAAAATTGAAGGTCTGGCTGGATCAGGGAAACCTGATAGCGGATGAACAGGCAAGGTTTAGAGAAGGTAGAGGCACTATTGAACAATATGTGATTTTACAGCACTGCCTTTAATTAAAAATGTCTACAGTAACTAACAATGAAATCCACAATGAAAAACCAATGAACAAATAAAGTACATATAGGACTATAGCAAAATATCAGTAAAATGGCATCATATGTCATATTTATTTAATATTTACATATTATAAATATGACAGGTATACATATTTACACGTTTGTTGGAAATGTAAGCAAGTTAAAACATGATTATATTCAAAATACAGATTAAAACATAGAGCAAAAGAAAAGAACAAATCACCTGAGCAGATGAAATGCCTCTCTAAATTAAAAGCTCTTTGCCTATTTTATAAAACAAAGGGACTAGGTGACCATTCCTTCATATAATGTTTTAAAATTTGGGTGCAGTCACTCTCTCTCAGCCTGCTTCCCAGGGCTGAGAGAGACTCACTGGCCCAAGGTCACCCAGCTGGCTTTGTGCCTAAGGTGGGACTAGAACTCACGGTCTCCCGGTTTCTAGCCTGATGACTGATGACCACTACACCAAACTGGCTCATCCTCTCTGTACAGCTGCTGTATATATGGAAAAAGTTCTGGTAACCACATAACAACAACTTGTCCATGATTACTTAGTGGAGCTAATTGACTGAGCCAGGTCTTCAACCCAGGTTTCTTTGGATGAAGGTAATAATTCTCACCATTATATCATGCAAACCTTCAAATATTTCATGTAACAATTAAATATTCAAGTGGCTTCTCTTTGATTAAAATGCCTCTCTATTTCCAAGTACGTTTTCTCACCTCCCATCTCTCACAAACATCTTTGCTCCTTTCCTCCACCAGTGCCTTTTCACAAGCAGATAAAATGCTTTTCAGTTGTTCTGCTGCTTTTAAAAACTTGCTAAGAATGTTAGTATCCAAGATGCTAAAAGCCTCCTGGAAGAAAATGACATAAATTACTGAATGATGATCAAAACAGCCCACCCTCCACCCTCCACCCAAGCAGATGCATGCTTAGAAGATACAAAGGTCCTTTCCATTCCAGTAGAACTACAGATAAAGCAAGGGTTGCTGGACATAGAGGAGCAGCCTCTGAAAAAACTTGTCTTAACCCACTGCTGAGTACAGGGAGAGCTCGCCTAACATGCATTTGTTCAGGCCCTGGCACATAATGCCACCGAATAGCTTCTGGGGCCCCAATACCCAGACGGGGTCCATCACAGATCTAGTATCTTTCCTGGGCAATCTGGTCTCATTAGTTTGAAGCCCTGTTACTACCACCTCCCATTAGATCTTTGATATAACATAACTCTGGGGCATTGTGGTAGGGAAATTACAAGTATTGACATTCTACCTTGTCCTGATTCTCAGCCCAGCAGCCCAGACTAGATAAGACCAGGAGAGCTTACTGACATAGGACACAATCAGAAGACCCCATTAAAAGGTGGAGCTGCAGCAGTAGTAAGAGACATAAGCTAAATTCACACATCACCTTGAAGCATCATGTGGTTTGTTTGATTTTAGTTTAGCATAAGATATTAATACTACCACTGCAGTTCCTAAACTATACTTTTATGGTTTAGTGTAAAGAAGTACAACCTGAACCCCAAACACAACCTGAACACACAAAATCAGCTGATGTGAGACATGCAGCTACTGGTATTTCATAGAAAAAAATGGGGGTGCCTTAAAATATTCTGCTGCCAAAGATGCACCATGGAGATATGGCCAACTGGACCTCTGAGTGAAACATTTATGTGTACTTGTGTGTTTAGAAATATTAGTTGCAGTTTCCTACCAAGAAGTTGCATCCCTACAGGACATGCCATCATATTTCAATTAGTTTACAATCAAGAGCAGCAGGAAAATGAGGCAGGAACAGGCACTGCTGTTCCTTTTTAAAAAAGCAAAATGTTGTTTTATTGAATTGTTAAGACTCAATACATTGTATTATTTGGGTACAGTGGTATCTATATAGCATTAACTAGAGATTATTAACACTATGATGATTTAGGTAACTTAAATCTTTAAAGATAAGCAAAAATTTTGTATCAATATTAACCATGGTTTCTAAAATGTAAATGTTAAGTTTAAAAATATCACTTTGCTGTTTCTGTTAACAGGAGGTTCAGGTGACTGTGAGTCTATAATGACACAAGGTAAATGTTACTACACTACCCTCTCCTTGGAACCCTGAAGGAGTGCTAGCTAGGAGAGATCAGAATAGTAGTCTAATCCATACTGGAGGACACTAGGATGGCAATGGTTATTTTACACCTTAATAATATGAGAACAGCCCCACTGGACTAAGGCTAGGCCCATCTAGCCCACCAGATATATCTATGGAGCCCACATATAGGAGATCAAGGCAGCTCTCCACTTCCATGTACCTAGAATGTAGAAAAAGACTGCCCCCATGCCTGGAGATGACACCCAGTCATCAGGTCTGCTGATTGCTAATATAATATAATATACCTTTAGAAATTTGTCTACTCCTCTTTGAAGCCATCTAAACTAGGGGCCAAAGCATATGCCATAGGTTTATTACATACTGCATGAAGAAATATTTCCTCTTAACAGTTCTAAACATTCTACCATTCAGTTTTATTGGGTGGCCTAATATTATGGGAAATTGAGAAAATGTCTGTTTACACTTTCTTTATCATTCGTAATTTTATAAACCTCAACCATACTTCCTGATAAGTATCTTTTCTCTCCCCTAAACAGCTCCCCTACTGCATCCTGCCTCTGTATGGAAGATGTTCAAGCCCTGATCATCTTGGGTGTCCTATGATATGTCCTCTTGAGATGTAGCAACACAGTACACAGAACTGTATGCAGTATTCTGGATATGGCCATACCATAGATTTGTACTGGGGAAGTATCATATTAGCTGATTTATTGTGTACCCTTTTTCTATTCCCACCCCCAGTGGTTCTTTACAACCACTACACTCTGTGTAGATGAATTCACTGAACAATCTACAATGATCTCAAGATTGACCATGATTTCTTGGTTGACCACTGACAGTTCAGTCCCCATTATTTTATTTGTGAAGTATGGATTCCTAGCTCCAACGTGCATCACTTTACACTTACTGATATTGAATCTTATCTGCCATTTAATGGCTCAGTCACCGAGTTTGGAGACATTGTAGGAGAGCTGTGTTAGTCTATGGCAGCAAAAAATCAGGAGTCTGGCAGCACCTTTTCCAACCAATGCAGCTCATCTGATGAAGTGAGCTGCGACTTACAAAAGCCTATGTCTTTTAATAAAATGTGTTAGTTGGAAAATGTACTGCCAATTTCCCAAGTTTGGAGATATCACTTTGGAGTTCTTCACAGTTCAGATTATTTACTTCAGGGATGTACAACTTCCGCCCACTCAAAGACTGCACCGTGTTTTGCATAATATTTTGAGGACTGCATTCCAAAAGTAGACAGGGCCAGGCTTGTTTTGGGAGTTGGCTTTAAGAAGTAAAATGGATGCCTTAAGCATTTACAAGGTTTAAAGGACCCACTAAACCCCTACAAATCCATCCAACACTCCCCCTCTTGCAAAAAAACAAGGGATCAAATGTTGACAGTGCTCCAGACACCATAAAAGGGATACTGATAAGCCATACTTTTTTTACTTCTGCCTGGAGACATCCTTAGCACGTTGTTTAAAGCTCTCGTAATCCCTATTCTTGTTCTTCATTTATGATAGCCACAGTACTATGGCCTTTAGGGTGCTTATTATGCAGTAATATCATGGATTAACTCACTTCATATTTTGAATGTGGTTCACCAGAATTTGCCTTTTGGCCTACAAGTTGCATAGCTTTTAGTACAGATGCTTCAAGTTCCTTGTGAGCTTTTTCAAAGTTTAGCCTGACCTCATCTTCTGAGAACTCTTCTGGTATACACGGATCTGCATGAAAGCTAACAGGAAAAATCTAGGAAGAAAAATCATAGGAAAAAGAACATAAAAGTCTTACCATGTATCCAATGTCATCAAAAGGCCTCTGATCCATTTTTCCTTTTAATAGATTTTTAGAGACTTTAGAAAAAAAATAGAAAATTCACTCTCTGAACTTTCTGTAAAATTATATTAATTGCACTCTAAAAACCTTTTTCTGGAGCTGGAACCAGAATAACCATCAAAATACAACCAATTATCTGGGAAGATGTACATATTTTAGGGTTGTGTACACTTCTGTAATTTTGTCTCTTACAGGACTGCATTAAAAACTGTTTTTTCCTTTATGCATCTGATGCTCTTAAAAACCAGAAAATGGAAAAGATAAATATTAAACATTTACTGTATGTGAGATATTAGGACATGGGATGTGGCTGCAAAAAAGGTAAATACAATTTTAAGTTTCATAAACAGAAGTACCATTTCTAAATGGTAACATCATTCCATTACATTCTGTTTTGATCAGATCTCCACATTAAGTACTGTGTCAAGTTCTAGGCACCACACTTTAAGAATGATTCAGAGAAAATTGAAAAACGTTCAACTAAGGGCAATGAAGATGGTAAGGGAATAGAAACTGTTATGAAGAGGAATTGAAGGAACTGGGTATGCCTATCCTTCAGAAAAGATAACTGAAGGAGGATACTTCAAAAACTAAAAAGATATCTCAGAGAAGGACAAGATCTCTTCTTTCTCATTCCAGAGGGCAGAATATGAAATAATGGACTTCAGTTACAGGATGTCATGTTCTCATTCTAATGTCTGGTTAACATTGTAACGTTTCACATGTCATTCTCTGTTCCGTATCCCTTCACCCGGGGTTTTTCCATTCTATTGCCCTCCCTTGTTTTGAGGGCTTGGAATGCATGTTTGGGTTTGCGCTCCTGTTCAAGGTTACTTTCCCAGGCGCGTCTAACGGCATTCAGCACCTGGGAGGGGGAGCGTCCTGACGGGTGACGGGGCGGGACCTGCCCACAAGCAAGGCTTTTAAGTTTGTATTTGGCGCGCTTTTGCTCATTCTCAGCTTTCTCTGTATTTGCATACTATTCCTTTAATAAATCAGTTATCTTTAAGCCCGAGCTTGTGAGACTGAGTATTTGGGTTTAGGCAATCGTTACATAAAGCTGAGAATCATTTTTTTTCATTTTCCGCTGGCCCCATCCAATCCTTGGATAAGAGGGAACGCTAGCGATGACAGAACCTCAACTTCGCGTAAGTGAGGGAGGCGAAGAGGAGCGGGAGGTGGCCAAAAGCCGGCCAGCGCTAACCTCGAGAGCGCAAAGAGCAGCACGTCGGGAGTTGCGAGATACCCAATTGGACGAGCTGCTGACATCCATACAGGAGAGTCTTAGGAGTGAACAGAGATCTGTTATGGAAAGAACCACGGGGAGGGGGTCTCCCCAATTGTCCTGGGAGCACGAAGTCCCCTTGTCACCGAAGGTGGTGATAACCAACCAACCCCCGGAGGAGCCGGTCACTCCGGCCCGTATGAGGGCATTGGAAGATAAAATGGATTTAATAGTGACGATCCTCAAGGATCTACCCAGAGAGGATCAGCCCAGAGAGGCAGAGCCCACCCCGGAGGATTGGGAGGAAGAGCCGTCACAGTACCCCAGGCACAGCACCCTGTCGACCCGGGGGAGAAGTAAGACTCGATCAGCCCATCAAAGGGGAGAGCGAGAGGCAAGACCTCCTAGGGATCGACCACCTGTGGGGGCTCGGCGTACGCTGTCATTCGCGGCACCGCCACAGCCAGCTGAGCCGGCAAGAACCTTCCCACCATTTGGAGTGAAGTTTGATGGGGATCCCGCAACGCTCTCCTTCTTTATTACGAATGCCAAGCATTATATAGAAGATTGGGGTCGGAACTTTCGGTCTGAACACGGCAAGGTCAATTTCATTGCCAACAAGCTGAGAGGAAGGGCAGCCGATTGGTATGTGCAACTATGCCAAGCTGAGGCAACTGAGTTAGAGGACTTTGATGAATTTTTGTGGGCACTCAAGGAGCATTTCGAAGACCCCCTAGCTCAAGAAACGGCCAAAAATGACCTGCGCAAACTCTACCAAGGGTCCCTCTCAGTTGCTAAATATGCGTTGGAGTTTAAAGCTTTAGCAGGAAAAGTGGAAGACTGGTCTGAGCCAACAATCATCGAATTGTTCAAGCAGGGGCTAGAACCCGAAATCCTTCGATGGGCGCTAGGCAGAGACGATCCCAAAACGCTATATGGGTGGATTCAGTTGGCGGGAAGCGCAGAAAATGCCCTACGAACCTACGCCCATACCAAAGAGCTTAGACAAACACGTCTTGCTAGAGGAGCGCGCACATCTGGACTTGCCAGCCGCCCCAAACCGAAAACCTGGGAAGAGGAGAGGGAGCAACGGTTCTCCAAGGGTCAGTGCCTCAGATGTGGGAAAGAAGGGCATCGAGCCACGTCGTGCCCGAGACGCCGTCCTGAGGAACGACAGACGAAACCCACGGTAAAGACGCCTGCTCCTGCTCCACCGCGAAAACTGAAGGCGGCCCTCGCAGAACTGGACCCCCCCGACCTACCCTTCGGAGAAGAGGAGGAAGAGTTGCAATTCCAGCAGCCGGCGGGAAAAGCCTACCACCTGCCCTGAAGGGCGCCCTAGGGCAGGTGGAAGAAACCGGGCGTAACCATGATTCGGTGAGTGGAAACTTCCCCACACTGACTGTTAAAGTTAAACTGAGCTCAAAAACCAAAACTGTGGAAGTGTGGGCCATGCTAGACTCGGGTTGCTCCCGTTCCCTAATGCACCCTGACGTGGTAGCAGCTCTCGAACTGCCCACGTTCCCTTTGGCAAGACCCATGATTTTCACCCAATTGGATGGAACTATGGCGGGAGGGAAAGCAGTCAATCTTTCCACGGGACTGGTTGCTTTGCAGATGGGCTCCCATCAAGAAAAGCTGCCATTTGTGGTAGCTCCAGTAGGGGGTCCTCTGGTAATCCTGGGAATGCCTTGGTTTGTGCAACAAAACCCTTTTATCAACTGGCTCCATAGAACTGTAACGTTTGCAGATGGATTTTACAAAGTACCCGAAAAGGACCTACTGGAGGACATGGAGGGTGGAGGGGTAGCGTATACTACTGTGCAAACGCTTCAACCTCTTGAAGGACTACCCAATCAGTATCAGGATTTTGCTGAAGTATTTGGGGAAAAAGAAGCGGATCGCTTGCCACCCCACCGAAAAACGGACTGTGCCATTGAGTTTTTACCAAATGTAAAATTGCCTCACCCGAAAATATATCCCATGTCTCCCAAAGAGCTTACCACGCTAAGGGAGTTCATTGACAAAAACCTGGCTAGGGGTTTCATTGAGCCGGCAAATTCCCCGGTAGGAGCTCCTGTCCTATTTCGGCCAAAAAAGGATGGGTCATTAAGACTTTGTACCGATTTCCGCGGGCTCAATGCGGTCTCAATATTAAATAAATATCCTTTGCCCCTGATCAAAGATATGTTATCACATCTGGCCAGAGGCAAAATCTTCTCAAAACTGGATTTGAGAGAAGCTTATTTTCGCATTCGCATAAGGAAAGGGGATGAGTGGAAAACAGCATTTAACTGTCCTCTTGGGGCTTTCCAATATAAAGTCTTACCTTTCGGTTTATCTGGGGCACCCGGGGTTTTTATGCAGTTAATCAATGAGGTCTTGCATGACCACCTATTTAAGGGGGTACTGGTATATTTGGATGATGTATTGATTTATACTGAAACCATGTCAGAACATATCCACTTGGTGCGTCAGGTATTGGCTAAATTGGAAAAAGCAGAGTTGTACGCAAAACTGTCAAAATGTGCGTTTCATCAGTCGCAAATTGATTACCTAGGTTACCGAATTTCAGCTCAGGGCATTGAAATGGACCCTGCAAAAGTAGAAGCTATTGTGGCATGGGAGCCTCCCCGTACCAGGAGACAATTACAAAGTTTCCTTGGATTCTCTAATTTCTATCGGGCATTCGCCCAAAATTTTGCAGAAATCGCCCTCCCCCTTACTGAACTGTTAAAAACCAAAGGACAGGGGGATACGCGACGTTCGAAGAACCCAGGCGCGCTCCTTAAATGGACTCCAGCCTGTCAGCAAGCGTTCGAAACGCTCAAACAACTTTTTATCACAGAACCAATTTTACAGCATCCAAACCCCTCTAAACCCTTCGTGGTACAAGTCGATGCTTCTGATTTTTCCATAGGCGCAATTTTGTTACAATCTGACCAATCTGGCGCTTTAAAACCCTGTGCCTACCTCTCTCGCAAATTCACTGAAACAGAGAGACGATGGCACGTTTGGGAAAAGGAGGCTTTTGCTGTAAAAACGGCTTTAGAAACGTGGCGACACCTATTGGAAGGTACTTCCAACCCTTTTGAGGTCTGGACTGACCATAAAAACCTGGAAGCTCTAAGCACCAGCCGAAAACTCAGTCCCAAACAGCTGCGCTGGGCTGAGTTCTTCAGCCGCTTTGACTTCACTCTTAAATTTATACCAGGCAAGAAAAACTTTTTGGCTGATGCACTCTCGCGCAGACCCCAAGATGCTGGCCCAGGGCCAACGGTCCAAGGCACCGTCTGGACCGACAAACAATTAAGTCTGGCAGCGGTGACTCGCAGCCAGACCCGAGCACAATCGACTCCGCCTCCAGCCGCTCAGCCTTCCAGCGGCCCGCCTCCCTTGTCAATTCCCTCCGATTTGCAACAACAGTTGCTCGCCCACCTTAAAACAGATACTTGGTTACAAGCCAACAGACACATGTTAACTTTCACCGATGATCTTGCCTGGCGCAACGATCGTCTCTATGTACCCGACGCAATGCGAAAAACCATACTCCAGCGCTGCCACGATGACAAGCTAGCGGGGCATTTCGGCTACGTGAAAACTTTGCACCTCGTTCGCCGCCAATTTTGGTGGCCCACTTTACTCAAAGACTTAAAGGAATATGTCACTGCGTGCCCTGTATGTGCGGCGATAAAGCGCAAACCGGGCAAGCCCCAGGGTCTCCTTCAACCCGTGGCCACTCCGTCTGTCCCTTGGCAAGATATCTCCATGGATTTTATCGTTGATCTACCCCCTAGTCAACGAAAAACTGTCATTTGGGTCGTCAAAGACTTTTTCTCCAAACAAGCCCACTTTATCCCATGCGCTTCTATCCCCACCGCACAACAGCTGGCACGCCTCTTCCTCATCCACGTGTACCGCCTCCACGGTATCCCCGCCCGTTTGGTGAGTGACAGAGGCACACAATTTACGTCACAATTTTGGCGGGCATTTTTGAAACTTTTGGGTACGAAACAATCACTTTCTACTGCTTGGCATCCGGAAACGGACGGATCTACAGAGGCGGTTAATTCTACATTAGAACAATACCTCAGAGCTTTTGTCAACTACCAGCAAGACAACTGGGTCGATCTACTCCCATTTGCTGAGGTCGCTTACAACAATTCCATTCATCAAACCACTGGTCAAGTTCCCTTTAAAACAGTTTTTGGACGTCAATTTGTTCCTATTCCTGAACTTCCTCATCCTCACCCACTCCCAGCCACCCTCGCTGGCTGGGCAGACTCTCTCAAAGATTCATGGTCTAATATTCTACTCGCTCTCCACCATGCCCAAGCCACCTATAAACGCCATGCTGATGCAAAGCGTTCCCCAGAACCATCCTTTGCAGTCGGGGATAAAGTCTACTTATCAACTAAGTTTATCAAGTCCCCACAACCCTCTAAAAAACTTGGTCCTAAATTTGTCGGTCCTTTTCCAATTGTTGCTCAGCTCAACCCTGTTACGTTTAAACTTGATTTACCTCACAACCTTAAACGTTTACATCCTGTTTTCCATTGTAGCTTACTCAAACCCTGCCTGTCATCGGACCGTTGGCATCCGCAACCCACTCCTCCACCTCCCCTCATGATTGACAACCAGCAGCACTTCGAGGTGGCATCTATTCTCGATTCCAGACGCCAGCGCTCTACTCTACAATACCTCGTCCGCTGGAAACATTTCCCTCATCCTGAATGGGTTGCTGCTCCAGACGTGCATTCTCCTCGTCTCGTAGCCCAATTTCACTCTGCCTATCCTGACAAACCGGCTCCCTGATTTCTTTTGGGGGGGCAATATGTCATGTTCTCATTCTAATGTCTGGTTAACATTGTAACGTTTCACATGTCATTCTCTGTTCCGTATCCCTTCACCCGGGGTTTTTCCATTCTATTGCCCTCCCTTGTTTTGAGGGCTTGGAATGCATGTTTGGGTTTGCGCTCCTGTTCAAGGTTACTTTCCCAGGCGCGTCTAACGGCATTCAGCACCTGGGAGGGGGAGCGTCCTGACGGGTGACGGGGCGGGACCTGCCCACAAGCAAGGCTTTTAAGTTTGTATTTGGCGCGCTTTTGCTCATTCTCAGCTTTCTCTGTATTTGCATACTATTCCTTTAATAAATCAGTTATCTTTAAGCCCGAGCTTGTGAGACTGAGTATTTGGGTTTAGGCAATCGTTACACAGGAAGATTCCAATTGAATTTTATTTTAAAAAAATGAAATAGTGAATATCCATATATGGGATCGTTAAATGTGTGGCCATGCCTGCCAGCTTGAGTTTTTTGACAGCCCCTCCCCATAGATGCCCCTAAACTTAAGTCAAATGTGTGTCAATATGAACCACACTATAATTTATTTAGATATTACAAAACCACAAACAGAGCCATATTGAGCTAGACCAAAGTTCAATATTCCATTTCTCACAATGGTAGACCAGATTCCCCTGGGAAGCTAATAATAACAAAAATCCCTTTCCTGCTGTTGCTCCCCAGCTACTGGTAATTTGAAGACAGCATATAGTCACCATGACTTGCAAACCATAAGAGCATTAGTAACTGCCCAGTACAAGTCTGGGGTCTCTTAGATGGGTTGTCCAAAACCAATACATCTTCAGATCTGGAAGCAGGATTATGGGTGGGATCCTTTCCCTCTCTGCATAGTCTTTGCAAATACACAGAAAACTAAAGCACCCATAATGAAATGGCAAGAGCAGAGATTTAGTTCTGAATGCAGCAAATAGACCAAGTATTGGAATTCCAGTTTATATATAAGATAGCAGATTCTTTACCTCTGCCTTATCAAAGCACATTTTAGGAGGCTTCTTTGAGGGTTCCACCGGATTATTAAACATGTCTAGATTGAATTTCATAGAAGACTCAACATTTCCATTGTTATCTGTTACTAACATCATTTCTTCCTCTTGCATCCTCAACAATTTCATCTCCTATAAACATCAAGTGGCACTTGTTATAATCCTCAAGTTTGTTAATTGGACTCAGATGGTTTTATTTTATGTATGTACTGTATATATATGTATTAATGAAAATCATCCAAGAATCTGCAAACGTGACACTATTCATTTCAATATTAATGAAGAACATGGATTTTTCTCAATTAGCACAATAAAGCAACAACTATTATGAATGGTTACTGATCTTGTATACATTTGGAGTTTTCACAAATGTGGCAAAAAATCAACTTAACTTACATATCAAGGCCTTTTGGCCATGCTTTTAAAAAAAAATTCTACTGATTAAAAGCATTTCATGCATCTGAGAAAGTGGGGTTTGGTCCATTAAGGCTTATGCCACAATAAATTCCTTATGTTACTGATGTATTACAAAACCAACAATGGCTTTTCAAAGTTTTAATTCATAGGTCACGTGCAAATTCCAAATTCTGTAAAACTGAGGAGAGCAGCCTAATAAAACCATGAGATTGGTCCCTACAGCTACTGAATTGTAACTTTAACTTGACAGAAGGAAGAAATTATTAGATACACAGGTAATAACAATATTCAATGCAATTTTACTTAATTTAATTAAAATTAAATGTAATTGACTAAGAATGTTAGGATTTGAAATCTGACACATCAGGTAAGCATCTATCTGGGGAAGGCTGCTCATCACTTGAGTTTTTTTCCCCAAGGATGAATCTGCAGATTTACTACGTAAATACGTAATATGTAAATTTACCACTGAACTATTGGCATTGAGCTTAAGGCCCAAGTAATGATATGAACCTTTTTATTCCTTCTCTAATACTTGTTAATACTGTATCACCTCACTGTAAAGTGTGACTTGACCAAATTAGGAAAACAAAATATTTATGTACACTTACAAACTTTGTCTTCTTTATAAGCTTAGCCCATTTTCTGTTCAATTTTTTCAGTTCTCCAGAAACTGCTGACCCCACTTCTACATTGCTGGATTCAATCAAAAAGTTTCCAGCTTCATTTAAGGAACCATGCCGTGAGTTCCAGGCTGCCAAGGTCTCTGTGGAGATCTAAAGCATTATGTTAAAATGCATATGATGCTTATGGTGCATCCACAATTTAAAAAACAATTTCAGTAACCAGAAAACAAATAAACATACCTTCTTAGGATGGTCTTTTCGTGTCTCTTCCAGCCAAGTTTTTAGCAACTGGACATTCTCCATATAGGTGGCCCAAGATGTTAAAACTTTTTTCAAGGTATCATTCACATTGTTAATGTACTCTTTGCACTTGGAAATCTGAGCTTCTATCATCTTAAACAGTTTGATTGTTTCCTCAGGATCAGCTCCTAAATGTTTTAAAATAATAATACCATTAACCATTTCTATAGTTGTATACAAAGTCCTTCTACATTCCTGGTTCACTTTATACAACCAGGTGCTGTAAGTGGATTTCACAGATGGGAAGTCAAGACTGAAAGAGAACAACTTGCACAAGGTATATAAATCTGTCATTGGGATGAGATTCAAATCATATTTAAGGTGCAATTATAAATTATTTCTTGCATTACATACCTGAATGAACACCAGTTGAGTAAATTTGCCGTAAGGATCAAGTCCTCATCCTGTATTTAATGAAATTCTCTCACTTCTTCATGCCAGCCATTCATTAGTAGGCTCCCGTGGGGTAGAAAAGTACTTACATTTCTACTAGCAAAGGTATAATAGGTACACAATATACTGTTTCTCCTGTCCCAAATAGCTACCTTAACACAGATGAATCAAGTCGTTAACTAAACTGCCATTCATATGTTGGAGGCTGAATTCATCTCAGTAGGTCATAAGGTGTCAGCCATAGGTAAGCAAGGTCAAGAACAGGCATTCAGGAATTTCTTTGTTGTCGTCAGGTAGAATAAAAGAATCTTGAAAGCTTGTCAGAGTTTCTCTCTGCCTCACCTGTTTACTCTTACTAAGTAAAATCAAGGTGGGGTTACTTCATAATTTTTCCCCAAAATCCCTCCTTAACAGTTCATTCTTTACTTCCCATTCCCAAGGCCAGGTGTACAATCCCTTGTGTTCAAGAAGATGCTGAATCTATTTTGGGGCTCTACAGACTGCTTTCCTGAAATGCTTGTTACTACTACTACTACTACAATAAAATCACTTCACACTGAAAACAAGAACACTTGGGAGAAGATGGGGTCACCTCTTTGAAAAGCTAAATTTGTACTTTTCTTTATCTTAGCAAGAACAAGGCCAACAATCTCATGACGATGTGTGTCTCTGAATGTTCAGGATTCTAGCTATTCCATTCCATTAGTTCCTCATCCTTAATTTGCCCTGCCTCTACCCAATATTCTCTATTCCATACCCAGTAAACCCATTCCATCTTCTTAAGGCTTTTTTCAAGAAGAAAAAGAGATCCTCCGACAGGTTTCCTTTCTTCCCCCCCCACCAATTTTTTTGGGTATGCATTTAAATCTTAAGGTTCTTTAAATACATTGCTGTAATTCATGGGTCATGCCTTTCTAGCTGCATAACAGAAGTCCTCACAGACCAAGCACTGAAAATCAAGGGAATGATACAAGCCCGGACAGAACCATTGTGATGTTTATGAATTCTTACCCAAATTAGGAATCTGTATCATTTCATTCTTCTGTGCTTCACATACTTGTAACGCAGTGTCCAGCTGACCAAGAAAATCATGTTCTTCAATAAAATGCTGCCCCAAAATAAAATGATACATTTGTTTGAGAAATGTTTGCCACTGTAGAGAATTAGAGGTAATTCAGTTTGAGATTTACAGAATCACTGATTTTATGTGGACCAGATGAAATGGGGACAAAGTAAGGGATAAAAACAAGGAATCTGCTGAGGTGGAACAGGGTGAGAAAGAATTTTAAAAATAAAAATGTCCATGAGGATAACATCATGGAAGCAAAAAGCTCAGATCTAGCACAGTCTGCATGATGCATGAACCTTGAAAAATTTTATAGTCCTGGAACACATAATCTCAACTGAAATAAATTAATTCAAAGCTTTGACAAACAGCTTTAACAAACAACAGGACTCTGAACAGGCAGTTCAAGGGTGAACAGTCTTCTCTGTCTCTTAATCCACCAACAACACTGTCAGGGTTTAGACCTTGCAAAATTTGGCAAGTCTTTCTACTTGGAGGAACAAATCGAGGTTTTTCTCAGTTCTCTTATTAAATGTTTGTAGATTTACACTGACATCTGCTGGTTATTCATATATTTAGGAGTTAAGGCTGGTAAAATGGGAATCTCTGATGTGAGGAAGCTGTTTTTTAAACAGGACAGAGATAGTAGAAACCTTCAAGGCCAGAAAACAGGCAGCCCAACGGCTGTTGACTTGAAAAGGCAGGAGGAAGGGGGCCAGGATTTAAAGCTCAGACCAGTTCATTCATTCATTCATACACACACACTGCTAGATACTGAACTGCTTTGTATGTATGGCTTCCTAATACTCTGCAATGAATCTACTTACCTGAACTTCTTATGTCTGCTAGGGGATGCAGAGCTGAGATGAAGTTTATTTGCCATACCTTGTACAAAGCCTTGACAAGGTATGTACTACTTATTTACAACTACAGCTAACATATGGCACTTTTTTACATACTAAACCCATACTGCAGATTTGGATGTAAATTACTTGCTTAAAGCAACCCAGTGAGCTCATAGGACATACAAAATTTGTATGGGTGCCTTTTGATTCAACTCTTTAGTCTCTTAGCCATTGTTCTGCATAGCTAGCCAGCAAGCAACTATAATGCTTACATGCCAATCTAATAGCAATAACTCCACAGTCTCCTTAGTCCCAAACTTGATGTGCCAGATGTTCAGTTTAGATGTCAGTTCCTTGAAGACAGCTGAGCTGGATAAGCGGTAGTATTCCACAAATATGCCAAAATTTTCAAGTTGAACTTTGCTGAACCTGAAAATAAACCCAACATCTTGTCTGTAAAGTGTAACACAAAACCACTGGGCCTGATCTGAACTGCATAAGACATGCTGTGATCTAGAAGAATGCACAGCTTTTCACCAGCTGACTCAGTTGATCTGTCTTTATCACCAACAAACAAATCAGCAGTTGGGTTGGGTTGAACTGGGAATAGGAAATGCTGTAATCAGAACATGGTGGTGCAAGAATGACAGAATAGATGTAGAGGAAAGTGCTATAACTGTTGGAGAGCCAATGGGGGACCAACCCAAAGCTTTAATAACTATATGAAATCTTAGGGGGACTTTTAAAGACCCTTGGCAGTTAATATAAACAGCATTGAACCAGATGGATCAACAGTCTGGCTCAGAATTAAATAGTTCATTTTATTTATAAATAGAAGATACAAAAATATGAATGACAAAGGTTAAGAAGCTGGCATTATATCAAGAAACAAAGAATGTAGGAAGAACTGTGCTGAATCAGGCCTGCGATCTGGACAAAGTACATATGCTTAATCAGATCATTTAGAGCACCATTGGCTATGTTTGCACCATACTCTTGATGAGTTTAATTAGTTTTAATTTTGGTTAATTAGTTTTAACTTTGTTTGGTGAAAACTCAGATTACTGAATTAGTTTATATTACAATATATTGTATGTTAAGCATGTTATACAAATCCAGCCACTATAGCCCAGCCAGTGCTTTCAGGGAGACCACAAGCTAGGCTTGAAGTAAAATGTATTAGTCTCTCTGTATTCAAAGATCTGCTCGAAAATATGTTGTCTTGATGATGAGCAGAATAAGAGCACACAACTCTTCCACAAAGAAAATCAGATCCTGGGATTGAATAAGCAGTTTTCTCCACATCTGGAGGATATCAGGTTGCGGGAAATGCATATGTACGTCAGCAAGAGCAGCAGAGATGCCCATCATCAGTGTGCAATTAGGCCACTCCATTTGATAAGAACTCAATTATCTTTAGCTGAATGCAGCAATCAAAGGAGGAATTTGACATCACAAACCTTCTTCTCATTTCTTCCAGCTTCTGAGGTGGGACTAGCAGCATTCCAGCATTATCTCTGTTCTCAAAGGACTGCAGGATTTCCAAATGTTGTTGAAAACTTTCCATCAAATTCTAAAAGAAGCAGCACTATTCACAAATGTCTTACAGTTAAAGTATGATTTATTTGTGTATCTAACTGTAAATTCTATATCTTGCATTTATTTTTCTAGCACTTTTAAAGCAGGGGACAGCAATAGGCCACTAATAAATCTTCTGAAATAAATGTAACATTGAATAATTATGGAATAGTTTATGGAATGGTTATAAAGACAGTTCCTGAAATGCTACATCTTTCTTTAAAGAGCTGATAGTATTGTTTCTGAACTATATAAATGATATTACTTACTTGAATATTACATTGTTTTTATATTACACTATGTTTTATATTATAGTACACAACAAGATGTGTGTCAGCTGCTGTAATTCTTGGGCAGCTTCCAAGGGCCCCAGAACCCAGCAGAGCCCACTGATGATGCCTGGTGAGAATGCTTGGGATTGTATTTGGCTGAAGAGATAATATTCAGACCAACGCCAGGGTTGGTCACCCTTTACATTTTCCACAATTCCACTTGTTAGGGACAGTCAACAGCACTAAGAGGCTGAAGCCATTGTTTAAATGTCTTACAATGTCTGATCCAGCATAAAGAATTGTGGGAAACATCAAGAGTGGCTAGGCCAACTCTACACAGAGTACGATGCTCATCAAGACCATTCAGCAGAGGAAGCAGCTCATTAGAGAACATTTTGTCCACACCTCCTCAAATATGGAGCCAGAATTTCTAAACATCTTGTCTTTGAGAAATATTGGAACTCCCACATGGAAACATTTAAAATGCAAAGTTTTGGCTTATCTCAAAATGTGAGTTCAACCAATCATTTGAAAAGCAACCCCAAATCTATCAAAGTCATGCAACACATCATAAAACTATATACTGTATACTAGAAGACAAACTCCAATAGATATGGATGCTTGTTCATTTGAAGATACCCACATTCAGCTGCTGATTTGTCAAATGTTTTGTCTAAGTTGGATTTGATTGTTTAGATCCTTATTCTGTTATATGGTGGACCAAATGCAAGCCTGGCTGTGGTTCTTTTTTCCTTGATATCGTTCATATTTCCCCAAACAGTAGAAAAAAGGCACTGCTGATTGTATGAATACCATGATGCTTGCTTCAAGCAAGGCATGTATATAAGAGTATTATGTGTTTTACTAATACTTATTTTATTTTCCTTAACCAACCTGGATAGCTCTCATTTTTTCTTCAAGCACAGCCATTGCTTTCAAATCATCTTGAGAAACTGGTAGATTGTGTGCCAGATGCTGCTCTGTCTCTTTAAGCCAAGCTTCAGTGGCATCTAGAGGTGGAGGTAACAAATTGTCCAGCTTTGCTTTCCATTCATTCATCTAGACAAATAAGTCAGAGAAATGCCATTCATGTTGGTTCTTCATCTACTCATATTCTATGTCACCAAAATCTACCAACACATTGGAAGCATCATTTCACTTGAACAGATGAGATATCCCTCTGATTGACAAAATATTCTATTGCCCCCATCTTTGCTTTATGTCTGTATGGAATGAAATGTGTTCTCATGGAAACTAGTGGTCCAAATGCATGAACAAGAAGCCTTTTACAACAACAACATAAACTGCAGACTCCTCCAAACATCCTAATGACCTGAGATGATAGGTTATCCCGTGCTTCCTTCATCTCCAAGTAATCTTCATCCAGCTCTGAAACTTTTCTTTTAGATTCCAGAATGGGAAGGAAGGCCTTTTTTTCCTCATTAAATGTTTCTGTAAATGATAGCATTGCCTAAGGATTTAAATTAATATTAAAAAGCGTAAGTGCACTCAGTATATTCAGTGTCAGATACTTAAAAAAGAATTAAGGATATTAAGAGGATAGGTCTGTCAATGGCTATAGACCATAATACTTAAATGGCACTGGGTACAAGGGTACTTTATCTCTGAATAATGGATGCTCAGGTGAACAACAGAATATTCACACAATGAACATAACCCAATAATGTCATTCACTCAGTTTCTACATCTGGGAGTTGGGCAGCATATACATTTAATTAAAAATAATTTGCACAATAGATTATATACCAAATGGACTAGATTCATATAACACCCTGAACCACAAAAAAATAACCAAGGTAAAAATGACCCACAAGTTGTTTTAATGCCAGTGTTAGATTTTTAGGTGATTTGATAATGTATGTTGCATAAACATAGCCCATGTCTACCTGTTCTGCTTGGCCATTATTGGAACAGAGAACTAAGCAATGAAAGTTCAGTCTGATTCTTCTCAGTAGTCTGAATCTTCACCACCGCTGTCCTGAGCAACAGGTATGTTCTCTAAACCATTCTTCTAATATTTTTATGTAATTATGATTGGCTTCTTCAATAATACCACTGATGTAGCAACTAACTATGGAGTTTACTGTGGCAATGATGATGAACCTACATGGTTTTAAAAGGGGACTAAATACATTTGTAACAGAGGATCTGATTATCAAAAGCTATGTGCCTGACTGCTTTTCATAGCTTTCCATTTCAGAAGTAAGGCTGGCAGAGAATGGGAAAAGGTTATTATCTTCATATGTTGTATTCAGTTTTAATGATTGTAAAAAGCTCCTACAAAAAAACGGGTAACTATGGATAATACCTTCAAGGTCATTAATACTTGAAAAAGCATTTTAAATCATATTTCCTGGTTCATATGCATAAACAAAAAACTGCTGAAAATTAAATTTGATTCTGATTAAGTCCCCCTTAGAAGGAATGGCAACATGCAGCTTTTGCAAGGCTGATACACTAATCTATGTGGCCTTAAATCACAGCTCAGTACTGTGAAATGCAGCCATGATTAAAAAGAACAGAGAAAGCAAACCCTAAAACCTTCATTTCATAAAAAGGTGTGAGAAAAGGGCTCAGTTGTTACAATTTCATATTTCTTATAATATAATGTAGTCCACTATCCTCTAAAGGATACATTTACAAAGCTACTTACTTCAAACTTCTTGTGGAAGGATGCGTTCTCTAGCTCAGTCAGCAACTTTGTTAACTTACATTCTTGGGCACTGAGCCAGCTCAAGGTCTCTCTGACTTTTCCCTGGGAAACAGAACAAAAAGTTATCTACATGCACAGATATTCCTCTTTGCACTGTTACAGAAAATAGCATTCTGTAAATCTTATTCCCAGAGATTTTGTCCTTCATAGACTGCTTTGCAAACAACTCTGAAATGTATTTGCCTCTAATTCATATGACTTGTTTAGTTTTGGCTCAGCAAGTTGTCTAACCCCAAACACTGAGTGTTACAGCATAATTCAGCACAATCTGTGAATAAGGCCTCTATGGCTCAATCAATAAAGCATGGCTAAAATAAACCACTGTTTAGCATGATGTGATACAGTGTCTAGAATATATTTCACTGCACTAATCAGGTGAACTATATATATTAACTTACTGTGAACCAAACCATTGTGGCTTAGCAGTGTAAACAAATTAGATTACTCTGACTTATTTTAATAAACCATGATTTTAAAAAAATGACTTAGCATTATATACGTACCAAGATCATAATCTTAAGCAACATTAATTATCACTGAGTATTCTGTCTGAGCTAGCTGCAGGTCTAATCAGTTTTGGAAAATAAGGCTTATCATGGCAAGGATTTTCTGCAAAGAACACTTATAGATAATTGAAAAAAACAGGATGCAAAGAAGTATAAAACATGTCCTAGAGCTTTAAGATGTCACATACCTGCATTTTGTCTTCAGCCACAGGTAAACTTTTAAAATACCGGAGAAACTGAGCCACGTAAGTCATGATAGATTTTTCATCTGGACTGATGACATCAACATCTGTGGAATGCCAGAAGTTTTGAACATATTCCAAAGTACAAGCTTCTAATAATACAGAGCACTGCTCTTAGGAAAACCAATCCACAATGTATATTAGTGATTAGATCCTCGTTGCCCCTAAGAACTAAGTAATTGCGTTAGCAGAGGGTTTCACAACTGCCTGGTCCATACGTAATTTTTCTGGGTTTCAGCTTAGCGTGATTTATGAACCACCCATTCTAGTTTAACATTATGTATAAACTAAACCAATATAGCTTGTTCTACAAAAAAGTCTTGTTGTTATGTGCCACATAACAAGTTATGGCTACAGATTCATTCCCACAGCTGCTGAATTGGTTATGGGCCAACCACTGTGGACAGGAGCAAAGTATTTTTAATGCTGCTCCTCAAATTCACACAGACACAGGTGCTACCCAGTTTGACGGAGAGGCTTCCAAATTAATTCCCCAGTGCTTCTATCTCCTGCCTGCTGCCTTATCTCATTGGGAATGTTGGTGGCCCAAATGGAAGACAGCTCCTTCAAAGTGTTTGAGGGATCACAGAGACTGACCTTGATATTTCCTAGTGGGAAATTATGTTATCAGCCGATTCCCTTCCACATAGTAGGCAGAGGAGGAAACCCTGGGGCAAATACTTCTGGACCCCTAGCAAGAATGAAATGCTATAGCCTTTCCCATCTCTGCCCCCCAATATACCTCAGCTCCCTTTCCCAATGTGAATACTCTTCCCCTTTCAAGAAGAAAGTGTGGCAGAATCTCCAAAAAGTTGTGACATGGCTTCCAAACATATTAGGTGTGGCCCCAAAATATGATATTTAAATGTAAATGAAATAAAACCAAATGTTTTTGACATGGCACTGCTTGCTTGCTACTTTTGGAAATACAGCTATCTATCTGAATAAGATTCCTTACACCTGCTCTAAGATCTCCTGGGGGGTGGGTGTGTTAAATTATTCACAGGGAAAGCCTAAACAGTCTGTTTTCAGTATTAGACCTAACAAAGCCCCAAATCCAATCCAGGACAGCCTAGTGAAGAACCCTCATGGCTGATGAAGTTGCAGAACTCTCCTTAATCCAATGCCCTCCCAGATATGTTAAACTAGAACTCCAGAATTAGACCATCCTGGGGCAAATGGATCAGTGGTTTGACCTAAAATAAGGCAACTTCCTACGTTTATATCTACTCTAAAAACAATCAAAGGTATTATAGAAATGCATGCCTGATAGTGATATTAAAGAAAATTATGTCTGAAATATATCTCTCTGCCACTGCCACTTTTTAATATATGTAATGTTGATTTTCATTAATAGTCTTATCATTTTATCTGTTCCAATCTAATATTACTAATATTAACAATATTAAGGCAAAGCAAGGCAAGACCAAAACTGGTATAATAAATCAATACAATACAGTAGGCACTGTTGTGATTGAAGATGATCAAAACTCAACACCACACAACAGACTGAAGCTAAAGTGCATGTAAAATGTATGAGTTACCTTCAGGTTCAAGTAGCTGGGGTATATTGAGTTCCTTTTCTGCTATTTGAAACGCCTCTTTCAGATTCTCTCTGTTAGATCTCTCTTTGGCTTTCTCCACATCAACCAAACCTGGTCTTAATGCGTGAATGATGGCTAAGAAAGCCAATCCATTTCTCCAACTGGATTTGAAATCTGCAACGCTGATAGACCCATGCCTATGATCAAAAGCATTTAAAAACACAAAATTAAAATAACAAAGGATGAAATTAAATTATGCTGGAGATGAAGATAAACATTTGTATTCTAGCCTGCTCCCTCATCATGATTTAAAAATTAGCTATAATTCTTCTGCCCTTAGCCTAAAGACCAAAGTCAATGAGGCTCCGTTAACAAATGTATGGATTGATGTTTCCAAAGAAAGAAAATAGCGTGTATGGGAGGTGCTATATAGCTTGCCCTGGTTTTCAGTGTAAACTCTCTGGAAAATCATAACTTAAAAATTGGAGGAAAAGTGTTTCTTTTCCATGACATAATACATTGATTACTAACATAATTCAAATATATTTGAAAGAAAGTTCACACAATTTCTTCCTTAAAGCCCACTTCCTTTCTATGCAGTTCAGCCATGTACCACAGGTGAGCGCTGACAAAACAACTTAAAGTGTTTTGTATATTAAACATAAGCAAGGAAGGAATGCTACTTGAATTAGATAGGTTCACCTTTCTTGTCTAATTATATACATCACTCCTAAGCAAATGAAATAAAAGTTGTTCTGTTAGAAGAGTGAAAACTCTTTGCAAAATGGGAAATCAGCTCTGTGTTCTGTCTGGATGAAAGAGAATCACACAGAAACTCAGCAAATACTACCTTCACTTCCCAAGCCCACATGGCCCAGAAATTCCATAGGTTCATAGCTATAGGAGCTCTCCCTCCCCTGCATATATATTTCCCTGACAAGCAGAAGACAGACTAGAAACTCAGAAAACTCCACACGGGTAGAGAATAGGTTGCATTTATGAGAGGTGATGGTTTCCTGGGTGGGGAGAGACAAAATGGCCAATTGATCAAACACAGACAAAATCATTTGCTGAACTTATTATAGGAGCTTTAGTTGTGCACAAAAGGAAGTGGGAAATCAGCTTGCCAGTTTTCTCCAGAATAACTTACCCAACTCTTTTGATCTCCCTGGCAGAGTCTCAACAGCTATTATCAGTTGGATTACAACTGTGGAATAGTTTGGGAGGAAAGTAGACGGCCACCTACTTCTTAAAAAAGATTTTTTTATAATGCCACAGCAGAAACCTCTAATTACCTCCGTCAACTCATCATGCATTCATTATAAAGCCAAGCTGCATGCTATCCATATGTTTATATTATACACTCCTAATGAATTTATTCAGTCGAGTCTTCCTCAACTACTGTCTACCAGATGTTTCAGACTCTAACTCCCATAAGTTCCAGGTAGTTGCAATGGGCAAGGATTATTGGATTTGTTGTCCAAAACAACTGGAAGGAATTAGGCAGAGGAAGCCTGCTAATTTTGTTAAAGCCATCTGTATTAAAAGTACACTTATTCCTTGCAAACTCTGAACAAGAGCCTGCTTCACTGCAGCTGTCTGTTGTCAGTCCAACATCAGTTTATAATATACAGCACAAAGAAACACCTCTTTCTCTTCCTCTGTTGCTTTTCCTTATTTCCATTGACCACTCTTTTCCTCCTGTGTTTTCTCATTTAGATTTAGCACTAGGTCCTGTAATATGGCTTTAATCAGTGTTAAATACACTCAGGTGCTTAACTTAGAATTGTTGTTGTATTTCATACTGTGAACTTTCCATGAAGAAAGACCAGCTGAAAAATAAATCTCAGTGTGTCTGTTGAGCCACATCTTTTAAATGGTATGGTATACATTTAGAGGTCTTTGAGGAATACAGTTTTTATGAATCCTGACCCAATTTGACCTGGTCCGTACCTCAAGACTAACTAACATGCTGATACAGATGTAGCTACTCCTCAGATCTGCATTTGTCTGCTTTACCCTACAGCTCAAAGTTTAAAGTAAGCAAATAAATGTGGAAATGGGATAGAACAGATTTATAACTGACATGGACAGACTGATTTCCCTATCCTCACATACTTGTCACACTGCTCTTTAGCCCATAGCAGGACAGCCTTCTTCGCCGATATCTTCCATCGTTCCCTTGCTTTAACATTTATTTTGGCTGTTGGGCTTGTTGCTGGTGATAAATCCACATCACCTGAACTGTCCAGAGATGGGTGACTGTATCCACAAGCAAGAACCTTGGCTAATTCTTCAATCTGCCCATGAGCATCAGAAAGAGAGGAAAGATGTGTTTGAAAATGTCTGATAATACCTAAAAGTAATAGTTTATTCAAGTGGCTGATTCTGATATGATGTGCTCCTCATATAAGAGCCATATACAGGAAAAAAAAAAGACTACCCCAAAAAGAGAATCTAGTTAGCCATAATTTTGACAAGACACATTTTCATGCAGGATTTGGCTTCTCTGTCACATTAAATAAGTATAGTCACCTAAACACTGAACTAATACAGTAACCTGCTAAGGACTACGCTATCTCAACCATATATATCTGGGTTGAAAAAAACCAGTAACTAAATGTTCAATATTTTCCTTATCAACCATATGGAGAAAAACATGCACATTTAACAAGTAATAGCAATTATAAATAACACAGTATCTAAACTTCTATTTGTACTAACCATGCTAAAATAGGATAAAAACCTTCCCAAAATTATTAAATGTAGGCACAAGATCAAAATTTAATGGGAGATAATAAAGAGGCAAGGAAAAAGTATCATTTTCTATTATACGTCATTTGTTTGAAAGAGTTTCTTGGTTCAGCAGTGGCAGAAGAAGCAGAATTGACAAAATCAGTATTGAAATTGTGGGACAACCACTAATTGGAACTAAATCTGAAAACTCTTTCTCTTTATTTTGATTAATACTTACATGAAAATGCAATATAATGATCCATATGAGACCAAGCACAATGGATGGTTTTCCTTCAATGATATCAGCAACATGGATGTTTATAAGCTTGAGCTGGAAAAAGAAGGTTTTATTGTTTTGAAGAATAGGAAGATACTGAGCCCCTCCAGATGTGTTGAGACTGTGTTTCCCAGAGTTCCCAGAACTGAAAGAGGAGAATTCTTAGAGTTACAGTCCCAGTACAACTGGAGGATACCAGTAGGCAAAGACTGGCTTGTTTTACAAATCTGCAATGTTGGTGTATGATTTTGATAACAACAATTCTGATCCAATGTTAAAGTTGAAACAGACTGCAATAGTAATGGAAGAAAATAAGCTTGCTTTAATATGAGAACACAATGTACCCCAAATCCAACTCTTGATGGGCACAAATATCTGCTTCTCCTCCTTGAAAAAGTAACAACCAATGTTCTCAGTCATGATTCAGGCACCAACTCCTGAGATTTTTTTTTAAAAAGGACTATCGTATGTACTTGTTGCAAAAAGCAGATATAATAAAAGTAAAAGATATGAAAATATCACAGAGAGCTTGCAATCAACCTAGATGTGCCTTCACATCTAGAAAAATGTTCTTGTATAGCTGAGATCTGTAACTAATTTTGTAGTGAAATTGCTGGCTGGAAATAAACAAAAAACTGAACAATTCATTTAATGCTTTAGCAACTAAACTCAACCTCCTTTCAGAGTTGGAATAATACTAACTGATCTGTTCTTCAGGAAGGTTAAGGCATTTTCAATGTTGCTTCTGCACTGGAAAGTGTTCGATCCTTTTTCACGTGGCTATAAAGTATAAAAAAGAAAAAAGAACAGTTTGATTAATATCAACAGTGAGAACATTTCATAATATTTAAATATATATTCTTTATTGCAATCTTACAAGGCAAATTGACAACAATAATAGTAAAACAAATTAAGGATGCAGTAATAATTAATCTAGTTTATTAGCCGATGGCTGGATTCTGAAGTCTTTCTACGTCATGATTCTATCCTCCTATAAACTGCTAGCACTGGTCTTGTAAATCTATGTATGAGATGCTTTACGAAGAGTGAAAGCAGAGTTCACTGCCCCAAGGGCCTTAGAGTCCACAGAGAGGTATATAGGAGGCAACCAAGAAAAAGGAGGGAAATGGATACTTGGAGAAAAACAGACATGTGTTCTGAGATAGTTATCATCCTAAATCCTTTGGGCACAATAAAATACTTTGTATTTTGAGAAATAACACTAATACAAAATCTTACAAACATGAAACTGTGCATTTAATATAGTGGTGCATTTCATCCATTTTACATAATCTGTTTTTTTGAGTCAGAATTTCAGCTACTTGAGTAGAGGCATATTATTGCAGGTCAGAAAACAAAAGACTTAGGAAATGCTTCTATGCTTTTCTTAGCCTAGAAACTTGGGAGGATATTTCATTAAGTGACTGTTGAGAAACCTGAGAACCACATGTACAGTACAAGGCCTTTGTATGAATTCTCTTGGATGACTTATTCATAATCCTCTTACCAGTTGTTGGCCTGAAAGGACCTCCAGCAGATCCAAAAGCACATGCCCCTTCCCAATGTCTGAATACAAGTCCAAGATAAGAGAAGGCGATGAATGCTGCAAAATAATTATTTATATTCAGTTATATATATTTTAGTGCTTTTAGTATTCATTATAACAAGATAATATGCATATTTGGATGCATATTTTACATGCATGCAGAAAAAGATACTATTAATTCATGTTTCTATTTAATTATCCTTTTGAGATACTAGTATTTAATCAGATTACTGTAATTTACACACATTTTAGAAAATATATTCTACCCCACTGCTACCCCATTACCTTTTCTAGCTGTGAGTTCACCCAGCTTGTGAAAGTTCTTTTTTGAGTATCCTCTTGCTCTGCTATTTTGTAAAATAAAAACAAAAAGATAAAATTACTTATAAATTAAACTTCAGGTTATTAATACATTTATTATACTTAATACCTATTTTTTGTACAAATGAAAACAAGATACATGAAACACATTTTAGACAGCCAGGTTATCATTTGTGGAATTTAGGAAAAAAAATCAGTGCAGCCACAGATGTGAAATCTGTTGAATATATTCAGCTACGAAAAATATTGTGAGAGATGCAGCCTCTAAAGCCACTCAATAATTACAACACTTGAAAATGTGTTGTTTGCAGTGATAGATACAGATCTTTCTTTTGTCCCATGGTTATATCTGGATTTTGAAACTAACTAGAAAATCTATTTGACAGAGGAAAAAAATATATACTTCATTAATTATTTTGACATCACCTTCAACCCATTTTTTTAAAGTTGTCTGCTATTTTAGCCTTCTCCAACCTGATGTTCTCCAAGGCTTTGGCTCCAGGTTTGGGAAGGGCTATTTAAAGGTCTGTCCAGTCCCAATTCAGTTTAAAAACTAAAAGCCTCAAGAAAAGGGCCTTCAAATAGCACCTCTGCATTCAAGTCTCTGAAAAGCAAGCACTGAACACATACATACCATCTGGTCACAGTGAACTATTTAAATAGAGAGCCAGTTTGGTCTAGTGGTTAAGGCAACAGGCTAGAAACCAGGAGACAGTGAGTTCTAGTCCTGCCTTAGGCATGAAAGCCAGCTGGGTGACTTCGGGCCAGTCACTCTCTCTCAGCCCAACCCACCTCACAAGGTTGTTGTTGTAGGGAAAATAGGAGGAGGAAGGAGTATTAGGTATGTTCACCGCCTTGAGTTATTTATAAAAAAAATAATAAAGGTGGGATAATAAATATATAAATAATCTCAAATACATGGAAATAGTGATCATTTTCCCTCTTACATATTATTTTTCCAAGCTAAAAACACTCAACTTCACACACAGGATTTGCCACCTTGCAGGAGAGGGGGTATATAATCTCAATGGAAAAATGGGAGGAAGAGATTCCTTTATATTTGGTCTTATTCTGCTCTCCCCATGCACAACGTTTTTTTTTAAAAAAAACAACCCTAATCTTGCATCCCGTGTACTTATACTCTGAATTAGCTGCTTGACTTAGTGCTCAGTGAGGCTGCAATCTAATCAAGCACATGTGCTCCGAAGTTCTAAAGCTTGCAGAGGAAACAAAACATCTATTGAACTGCAGGTGTATGCTCTGAATCGGTACTAATGTAGGACAAAAACCCTGGAACTTAGCATCCATAGAACTGGAGTTGAAGACTAGAGATATCTAGAAGTGAAGACAGAGTAGGCAATCTGTTGTTGTTGTCATTCAGGGGCATTTTTTTTCAGTGTTATTTTTGCTGGTTGGAGACACTGGGTTTGGATGTTATCATCCCCTTGCAGAGAAGTCATTCTCAGCTGATGGGGCACAGAAAGCCCAGGCCCAAATGATAATGAGAAGATGGTATCAGGTCCTACTGAGCCCAGCCCAGCTGATTCAAACCTTCAACCAAAGTCCCATCCACACCACACACAGGGACACTGTTGCTGAGCCAGGCAGCAGGAAGGCAATCGAGGGCATGGCTGGGTTGAGAAGCATTTGGCCTAAGCAGGTATACTCAGAAGTAGCTTAATGCTGGAAATTAGGGTTGATTAGCACTGACCGTGTTCAAGCAACTCTTTGTGCCAGCCCATGCTTCCATGCCTTGCCCCTTGCTTTAAACTATGAAAGGCTCTTCAGAAACATCAACTCTTGTCTGGAACTGCTATCTACTTACCCATTGGTGAGAGCATTTTTCTTCTGAATTTGGACAGTTTATTATGAAAATGACCTCACCTGATGGATTTATTATTTGAATGGCCCTTGGTAACCAATTCCAGTCAGGCCAGGGCACATCATGACATCATGACAACAGAGCAAACCTTTTTGGGGGTGGGGGCAAGGCCATAACTATGTGGGGCAGGCGGGGCATATGCCCCGGGCGCTGTGCTGAGGGGGCACCAAAATGAGCACTGGGGGGCGCCAAAATGGGTGCGGAATCCATGTTTGCCCCGGGTGATACAGACCCTAGTTGTGGGCCTGGGTGGGGGGATGCCCGTCTGTTTGCAGTTTTAGGCTTCTAAAAGATTTAGTGCACCTTATTTCTTTTGTTTCCCACTGGTTCAGCAATTTGTCACTGTTTTTTTCTTTTCTTTTCTTTTTTTGATACTGTGATCCTGGTGAATACTGGGAGCCACAAGTAAGGAGGAGAGGTACATGTGGCCTGAAAGCTAAAAGTTCCCCCCTGCCAGAAACTTTGGTTGCTCAAACTTTACAGCAATTTTTACAGCAATTCGGGGGAAGAAGGCTGCAATTTCGGTTCCTTGAGAGTATAGGCAAGTTAGGGGAGGAGCAAGTTCTTTTTTTCTTCACATGCATAATACAAAAATAATTAAATAATTCTGGAGTGGCAGCAAGCTGTAGTGAGCTTCCTTTCTCGATCAAAACTAAATTTGTGATAGCAACATTAACTATAGGCCCCTTTTGGCAAACTAAAGTAAGCAACCCCAAGAAGAGTTTTGTTACTGTTGTTCCTACTGCCAGCAGCATCCATAGAAAACCATGATGATGGCAAAATTATGACTTGAGCTTGATGAGGCTACTGCATGAAAGTGCCCTTATGTACTTGATCCCTGATGTCTGACACAAGTACATAAGTTGTGCCATTTGTCAGTTGTTCCCTGTGCAAACACCTATGCGTACTGTTAGTGTATCTGGCAGCAAAACCACTTTTTTCCCATTTTTAAAAAAGAAGTGGGTGCTGAGGCAAGTTCCCTCAAAAGCATTGAAAAGTGCATTTTCCTTTCCCAACAATCTAAGAAATGCTCTTCCAGACTTCCCAGATACAGGTACTATGCTGAATTAAAGAGCATTTAACTCCTACTTTGTACTTTTAAAAATACACTTTTCTTAAAAAGAAAAAAAGCTATCTTTTATCACCCAGAGTTATATTAAAAATCCCTATTTGCAATCTGAAATACCCATACTTCATGAGCAAGAAAGTTTTTTTTTACTTTGAATACCCTTTTAAAATGCTTTGCTAGCTAGTTTCTTTCCAACATCTCCAGGATGACTAAAGACAGCATTAAGTTTGCATGTAATTTACATTTCACCAGCATTTGTTATGCAAAGAGTCATAAGGGATTATCTTGTTCCTCATTCAAAAAAAGGATCAAGTCATTAGCATAGCCATTTTCAACAAGAAAGCTAATATTCTCAGAACCACTGCAAAGAGAATTAGACAATTAAGCTCCAAACATGGGTTTACCCATTGTGCTAAGCCATACAGTACATGTTTAGCATGTTGTGTGGATCCAGCTTAGTAGGATGGCAACCCATGGTTTATGACTTGCAGTAGATAAACCTAGCCACTGCATCATATTTAACAAATTACTGCCAAAACAATAGTTAAACATGATATGTGACCCCAGCTATCATGTGACTAAAGTTTCAAACAGTGCTTTGCATTCTTTATTGTGGAAAGATAATAGCAACCAAGGAAAGCAAGGCTGAATCCCTTTGATCATAACATTCAGGGCCTAGAGCAGCCTTTTTCAACTTTTTACCCTGGAGGAACCCTTGAAATATTTTTCAGGCCTTGGGGAACCTCTGCACATTCAGGTCCAATTATAGGCCAGAAGTTATTTGTTTCATGTGCAGGCCTGTGTATATGTATTAACAGTGTTCTTAAACTAAAAATAAAGAATGAAACTTACCTCTTTAATGTGAAGTTGCCCAAATTTGAAATAATTTTTTAAATAAATCGTGATCTCCCAGGGAACCTCTTGTGACTGCTCGCGGAACCCTAGGTTCCACAGAACCCTGGCCTAGAGATACATCACATCACTCTAACCATGGCAGAAAGTGCCCCACAAATCCTTTTTCAATTCCATGGCCTGGCGATATTGCCTTTGTCTCATCCATACTCCACAGCTGAGCTAGTTTCAAGCTGCCTTTAGTTGTTCCAGTTTTAAAGTATTGTGTTCCCTCTTCCCCCAATACAGTTTTGACCACTGGCATGATTTACGATGCTTCCTCAACAGTGTGGTTGATGTCACATATGTACTGGGATCTGCCAAGCTCCCACTGGCCACTTTAGGCTTCTGAGAATATGCACTGCCCTCCATGGTTGGTTTTGTTGGGACTGCAGAGAGACAGGCACCTGGCTTCCGCTGAGGCAATTACCTGCATAACGCCTGACTGGCACTTTGGAAACTGTTAGTAAGATGTTTTGCAGGCTCCTTACAGACATGGATTCAGTGCTCTTTCAAAAGAGCACTAGACCTGTTTTTTAGACATGGGTTTAATGCTCTCTTGAAAGTTCTTCTGTATTGCACAGATGATTTATTTAACCTGGAAAGAGAACCAGGTTCTGCCATATTGAGGTGGCTAATTCTGTCCCAAATGCAGGGGTGACTACAGGGTATGGTCAAAAAAGTCAAGACAATAGCCACCATGTTGTGCTCAAAGCTCCCACATTTTTTAATATGTGTCATCTCACTATCAGGACTTCCATCTTGACTTTTCTGACCTTACCCTGTGGACACCCCTGCTCAAATTTATAAATTGCAGGTTTCCCACCACTTCTGCCAACAAGTGGTTTCACATGGCCACACTTTATACTGCTTTATTACTAGAGGGGGTGGAGTGGAGTGGTCTTTTGACTTCTTATACACCATTGTGGGTATCCTGTGGACTAGTTCTGAGCGCTGCTGACCATGAGTGCATGTTCACTTGCTGCCAGCACAGGCCACCACTCACACGGGGCAAACTGCAGAACAAAGAGCCGCATTCGACTGCACGTGCACACTCCTGCCACTGAATTCCAGTCCAAAATCTGTAATCTGACTGTGATTACAGTCACAGGGAGGGTTGCTGAGTGAAGCAGGAGGGAGCACTGCCTATGCTCTGCACAAGGCCTCCTCTTCCCTCCCACATCCCATCCTACAGCCTCTCACCAGGGCTGCTTTTGGACGTGGGTTTAACAGCCCAGCTGACTGGTCACAGGCACAGCCCATCAGGCAACTTGATAGGTGGCTAAACCTGCCATTCTAAGCACCTGCGTACACCCCCCTCATCAGCCCTACCCCACCATAAGTTCACAAGACCAACTGGTAGTAGTTTTTCCCTCCATCAGATAACTCTCAATGGAGGGGAAACAAAGCTGGGGAAATTCACCAAACGTCCCACATTAAGACTGCAAGGACAGCACCACTCACTCATCACGTCCCTGAGGCAAAAGAGGGCGCAGCCAACAGGGCAGCACAAGGACTAGAGGGTGGGATATTAATACAGCTGTGAGGCATTCAACAGAAACACCCACAGGCTGCAAACATTTTTGGGCAGGTGAGCCCAAGGCTGCTTGTCCATTTCAAATAAACTGCCCTCTCAGTACTTTCAGCCCCTTCCCCAATTTGCTTCAGCTTCTTACTCTTCATCAGCTCCTTCCCAACTCCCATTTCCCATTTATCTCCTTAACCACGGTTTATTGAAAATATCACATTGGCTGGGTTATAGCAAAAGAGTAAGCCTAGCATCTCACTTAAAGAGCAAAAAATGTAGAAGTTAAACATGATGGCACACATCCCTTCACTAACTGGTTTTAGCTGAGCATATCACAGGAACATTACCAATTTCTGGCATGATCCAGGAAAAAAGAAAAAAAAAAGGAAGAATGAGGGCTGTTATTAGAGAAAAATAAACTCCCAAGACTAACCTAATTAAAAAGCAAGGACAAGGTTTCCTTCTTAAGTGAATTCTGGGGATACCTTAATTACAATGGCTGCAACAAAGGAGTCCCTTTCTCAAAGGAAAACAAGATGGAAGAAGTTTATGAAGTGATCCTGATGTTGACAGAGGAGCCTAAGAGGTTATTTCCTTAAGCTAGCAGGATTAGTTGGCTGAATTGCTTTCTGACAGAAAGGCAAACTTCCATGTAACTGAAGATAAAGCACCCACATTTCAAGGAGGAAAGGGCAGGAGGCAAGCCTTGGAGGCCTTGCTGTTTTTTTAAAAGATGGGCCCAGGTCAAGTTAGAGATAAGTGGCTTTTTGTACTCTTACCATCAGCACAGAAACAGTTTGCTTGGCAAGATTAATGCAGTATTTGTTGTGGGGCACAGTTGCATCCTCCAAAAGACTACCATTGTGCATTTGTGTCACGGTTTTTGCATCTTTAAAATCCAAGGAAATAAAAACAGGACTGCCTTTCCTTCCACAGGGCAGAGATATTGGCTGACTTGCCTGATGATCCAACACCAGAGCAAAAGATAGAGGGCTGTCCCAGTTAACTTGGGAGCAGCCACCTTGGCTGCTATTCTGGCTACCTTAGTAGCTGACAGCAACCCTTATCTTGGGTATTCTTTATAGGGAAAAAATATCTTTAGTGGCCCAATGGGTGTCAGAAACATCAGGGACAAGATGGGGGAAAACATTTGGCCCATATTGCAGGGCTATTCCAGCTTCCTGTCTCTGCTGGAGGATGGCAGGGACAGCTAAATTAAAATGAATCCTCTTTTTTTGGGTTTGGACTACACAGAAGCAAGAATTGGGCAAGTTAGCAATGATTAACTTGGGTATTCTGGAGAAGGTTTAAGGCTTAATTTTAACTGAGAAGTAACTGTACCACCTTCAGCAAAGGATCGTTGCCTTGTCGCGGTGCTGGAGCTTGAGCACCTCAATGATGCCATGAGCTAAACCGTGAAGGACCACCCAAGACGGGAAGGTCATGACAGAGAGGTCAGACTAAACGCGATCCCTGGGGAAGGTAATGGCAACCCACCCCAGTATTCTTGCCGTGAAAACTAAATGGATCAGTACAACCAGAGATATGTCGGTATACCATCGGAAGATGAGACCCCCAGGTCGGAAGATGGTCAAAAGGCTACTGGGGAGGAACAGAGGATGAGTTCAACTAGCCCCAGACGTGATGACGCAGCTAGCTCAAAGCCGAAAGGACGGCTAGTGGCCGACGGTGCTGGTGGTGAATGGCGAATCCAATGTTCTAAGGATCAACACACCATTGGAACCTGGAATGTAAGATCTATGAGCCAGGGCAAATTGGATGTGGTTATTGGTGAGATGTTGTCCTAACAACCAGGAAACACACTGAGACAATGAACTGGTCTCTAATATTTATTGCTAGTACTTAACAGGAATCCTAACAAACTGAAGAAGCGTGGGAAAAACCCAGACATATAACCCCCAAGGGTTAAGGCGGTCCCGATCTGTGTCTCTTTGAATGGCTGAACAATTCATCAGTGCTACGCATGCGCTTGACAGTCTGGATGGGAGCCCCCTGCTCGCCATCCTTACTCATGACAGATGTCAAGATTAAAGATAGACATTTTGGGCATCAGTGAACTGAAATGGACTGGAATGGGCCACTTCACATCAGATGACCACCAGATCTACTACTGTGGACAAGAGGACCACAGAAGAAATGGAGTAGCCTTCATAATTAATAGTAAAGTGGCTAAAGCAGTGCTTGGATACAATCCAAAAAATGATAGAATGATCTCAATTCGAATTCAGGGCAAGCCATCTAACATCTGATATTCTAGAGGTGACGGACTCGTCCCTGGGGGAGCTGGGGGTGTTGACGACCGACAGGAAGCTCTGGCGTGGGCTGGTCCATGAAGTCACGAAGAGTCGGAAGCGACTAAACGAATAAACAACAACAATATCTAACATCACAGTGATCCAAATATATGCCCCAACCACAGATGCTGAAGAAGCTGAAGTAGAGCGGTTCTATGAGGATCTGCAGCACCTATTGGATGACACGCCTAAAAGAGATGTTATTTTCATCACGGGAGACTGGAATGCTAAGGTAGGCAGTCAAATGACACCTGGAATTACAGGTAAGCATGGCCTGGGAGAACAAAACGAAGCAGGACACAGGCTGATAGATTTTTGCCAAGACAACTCACTCTGCATAACAAACACTCTCTTCCAGCAACCTAAGAGACGGCTTTATACATGGACTTCCCCAGATGGACAACACCGAAATCAGATTGACTACATCCTTTGCAGCCAAAGGTGGCGGACATCTATACAGTCGGTAAAAACAAGACCTGGAGCTGACTGTAGTTCAGATCATGAACTTCTTATTGCACAATTTAGGATCAGACTAAAGAGATTTGGGAAGACCCACAGATCAGCTAGATATGAGCTCACTAATATTCCTAAGGAATATGCAGTGGAGGTGAAGAATAGATTTAAGGGACTGGACTAAGTAGATAGGGTCCCGGAAGAACTCTGGACAGAAGTTCGCAACGTTGTTCAGGAGGCAGCAACAAAATACATCCATCCCAAAGAAAGAGAAAACCAAGAAGGCAAAATCGCTGTCTGCTGAGACACTAGAAGTAGCCCAAGAAAGAAGGAAAGCAAAAGGCAACAGCGATGGGGGGAGATATGCCCAATTAAATGCAAAATTCCAGAGGCTAGCCAGAAGAGATAAGGAATTATTTTTAAACAAGCAATGCGCGGAAGTGGAAGAAGACAATAGAATAGGAAGGACAAGAGACCTCTTCGAGAAAATTAGAAACATTGGAGGTAAATTCCAGGCCAAAATGGGTATGATCAAAAACAAAGATGGCAAGGACCTAACAGAAGAAGAAGAGATCAAGAAAAGGTGGCAAGAATATATGGAAGAGTATAGGAAGGATAACAATATTGGGGATAGGTTTGACGGTGTGGTCAGGGAGCTAGAGCCAGACATCCTGAAGAGTGAGGTTGAATGGGCCTTAAGAAGCATTGCTAATAACAAGGCAGCAGGAGATGATGGCATCCCAGCTGAACTGTTCAAAATCTTGCGAGATGATGCTGTCAAGGTAATGCATGCTATATGCCAGCAAACTTGGAAAACACAGGAATGGCCATCAGATTGGAAAAAATCAACTTATATCCCCATACCAAAAAAGGGAAACACTAAAGAATGTTCAAACTATCGAACAGTGGCACTCATTTCACATGCCAGTAAGGTAATGCTCAAGATCCTGCAAGGGAGACTTCAGCAATTCATGGAGCAAGAATTGCCAGATGTACAAGCTGGGTTTAGAAAAGGCAGAGGAACTAGGGACCAAATTGCCAATATCCAATGGATAATGGAAAAAGCCAGGGAGTTTGAGAAAAACATCTATTTCTGTTTTATTGACTATTCTAAAGCCTTTGACTGTGTGAACCATAACAAATTGTGGCAAGCTCTTAGTGGTATGGAGATACCAAGTCATCTTGTCTGCCTCCTGAAGAATCTGTATAACGACCAAGTAGCAACAGTAAGAACAGACCATGGAACAACGGACTGGTTTAAGATTGGGAAAGGAGTACGGCAAGGCTGTATACTCTCACCCTACCTACTCAACTTGTATGCAGAACACATCATGCAACATGCTGGGCTTGAGGAATCCAAGGCTGGAGTTAAAAACGCTGGAAGAAACGTTAACAATCTCAGATATGCAGATGATACCACTTTGATGGCTGAATGCGAAGAGGAACTGAGGAGCCTTATGATGAAGGTGGAGGAAGAAAGTGCAAAAGCTGGCTTGCAGCTAAACCTCAAAAAAACCAGGATTATGGCAACCAGCTTGATTGATAACTGGCAAATAGAGGGAGAAAATGTAGAGGCAGTGAAAGACTTCGTATTTCTAGGTGCGAAGATTACTGCAGATGCTGACTGCAGTCAGGAAATCAGAAGACGCTTCATCCTTGGGAGAAGAGCAATGACAAATCTCGATAAAATAGTTAGGAGCAGAGACATCACACTGACAACAAAGGTCTGCATAGTTAAAGCAATGGTGTTCCCCGTAGTAACATATGGCTGCAAGAGCTGGACCATAAGGAAGGCTGAGAGAAGGAAGATCGATGCTTTTGAACTGTGGTGTTGGAGGAAAATTCTGAGAGTGCCTTGGACTGCAAGAAGATCAAACCGGTCCATCCTCCAGGAAATAAAGCCAGACTGCCAACTTGAGGGAATGATATTAAAGGCAAAACTGAAAGACTTTGGCCACATAATGAGAAGACAGGACACCCTGGAGAAGATGCTGATGCTAGGGAGAGTGGAGGGCAAAAGGAAGAGGGGCCGACCAAGGGCAAGGTGGATGGATGATATTCTAGAGGTGATGGACTCGTCCCTGGGGGAGCTGGGGGTGTTGACGACCGATAGGAAGCTCTGGCGTGGGCTGGTCCATGAAGTCACGAAGAGTCGGAAGCGACTAAACGAATAAACAACAACAAACTGTACCACTAGATTTTAACAGCACAGCACATCAGAGATTCCCAGCCTTTCTTGGTCAATGGGCACATCTTCCATTTAAATGTATACTGTGGGCACTTAAAGAAAATTACCGCTATGAGGGGTTTGCCCATTTATAAAATGGCTGCCACATCAGGCATGACCAGTTACAAAAGACTAATTAGTCAGAAGGCAAACTCATGAGGTTTTGTTCTGCCACCCTCTCTAGCCTCTCAAGATACTCATTGTCAACCTGCAGTCTACTTTTCTTTTTAATTTTGAGGTAGGTAATTTTGAGCCTTTATAGCTGCAGGAATCCACCATTTTTATTTTCTAAGAACATCCATGAGACCAAGATGGATTCCAAGGGCTTTCTTTGAAATAATCTTGATTCTGGAGGCTGGTGCTTTGCTTTGTGGTGTACCAGCTTCCTTTTTAGTTTTAAAATTAAAATAATCTTTTAAAAATTAGAAAGTAGAATGTGGCAATAGCAGAATAGGTACAAGGGAGATGTCCAAAGTACAACAAAGGAAGAATGGAGTTGCCCTATTCTCTTTTTATTAAACCCACAAGAAATAAGAGGGGAAACGTCCTGGCTCCTGGTCACTCAGTATTTAGTTTTCCAAACTTTGATATCTAAATTGACAGGTTATATTGCTAATTTTATATTCTTGTTAACTGTGGATCCTGATGAGATGGAAAGGAAGGAGAGAGAGATCCAGGATGTGGAATCTTTTGGGGCAGTGCCCATGTTTGAAAAAACACATATGGGAGCTCTTATAAAATAGCTGCCATAAGGCGGCAATCACAAAATGGTTACGTCTGAGATATCAAATTCAAATCCCCAATAATCTAATATGTTTTGTGACTCTGGACCATACATTCTTTCAACCTAACCAATCTAACAGGGTTGTTGTAAAGTTAACATTAGCAGGCATGTGCAAAGTATTCAAAAGAGGCACTTGGAAAAATGCATTAGCATGAGCAAAGCATCCTTCCTTGAAACATTAAAGCAGATGTATCTTCTGGAAAGTGTTATCGCCACATGTGTGTGCATACACAGCCATTTTGCTTTGGTTGTACCCCCACGCGCAACTGCTTTACTTCACTAGTGATCCCAGCTAAAGTATCTGTGCATACACATACGCAGGAAACTGGGGAATGTCTTTGCAGCAGTCACACAGAGCCTTCTAGGAGATGTGGCTGCTTTGACAATTTGAGGACTGCCTTGTTCATGCCAGTGTGCTTTGTCAAATGCTCTTTTTGAATGCTTTGCACAGCTCAAGGTTCTTTTGTGTTTCATGAAACTTTTTAGATAAGGCACTATATTTGTGGTATGTTATCCCCAAAACCTATGAAGATGTGTATCAGCACTTAGGAAATACATTAACACAAGGACCCGGATCAACATCATGCTAGGCTATACGTTGCTTGACTATGGATGCACTTTTTTTTTAATAAGCCACAATTGGGTGGATTGGCTCATCACAATAAGCCATAAAACATGATTTACAAACTACATTCATAACATGCTAAGTGAAAACCAAACAAACCACATTATAGCTTAGCACAATTTGGGAGCCCAGTCTATATATTGTGACACTTTTTTTTCCCATGCTATCGTCTATGTTGGCATTAGTAAATTATATTGTATTATTCACTGACTGATTGATTTTACAATGCTTATATCTGACTCCAATCCCGAGAGACTAAGTAGTTTATAATATCAGAAATAAAGAAAATATAATAACTAAATCAAAATCAGAAATCAAAGGAACAGTCAAATCTGTTTTTTATTGTATTATTGTTAAAATATATTTCATTGTGGGTTTCTCTTATAGTCCCATTGGTTGAAAAATAAGGAAAATGGGTTTGAGTATCTGGGGGAGGGGGGCATATCATGATGCCATCATGCAAATAATGTAAATTATGTAATGTATGCATTTTGTGCAATAACGTCATGATGTGTATCATGCCATTGTGGCTTCTACCAGGCATCTATGAAATTGGATTAAAAACAACAACAATAAAGCAAGTAAAAGCGCAATGTAAAGCATGTTTAGCCAGAAGTCAGTTCAGTGGCATTTCTTTCTGAGCACTGTGCAGTGCAATACTGCTGTCTTTTACATATCTCTTCAAAACTAATCCAACTGGTATTAACAGACCTTAGGCCTAGATCAGTGTTTCTCAGCCTCTGCAACTTTACGCATGCTGGCTGGGGAATTCTGGGAGTTGATGTCCACAAATCTTAAAAGTTGGTGAGGTTGAGAAACACTGGAGTAGAAAAGGGTTCATATGGTCTTGCAGCCTCAGTCAATCAAGCTGGTCACAATTCAACTAATTCTGTGGCAGTCAAAAGACTCTATAGCCTTCCACTACTCTGCAGGCAGCAATTACCTATCTAGGGCACCCAACGGCATTTCAGTCCCCATTGCAGCTGCTTCCACCCTCCACAGCTCCTCCTCATTTATTTTCAACATGAGGCTATTCTTTTTCCATACCAGACAACTCCAGGAGGTAATAATTTCACAAAAGCTCTGATTCTTCTACCATGAGGTTCATTAAAACAGACTTTTTACATTTAAAGGAATGATGAATGGACTCTTTGTGTCAGAGGATTTTAATAAGGCTGTAAATTACCTAGGATTTATCTTGCTCTAGTTGCATGCACAGAGTAACTGACCTACAATAAATTTAACCCAAGATACTGGATTAGAAACTGTGCATTTCCTTTTTAAAAGCACTACAGATGGAAGGCAATCTTTCTTCCTAAGTTCCTTCCTAAAGAACTATTGATCAGCTACATCAGAAAAAGGCAACATGACATCTGCAGTATTTTGCATGAAATCTCCCATATTCCCCACCAATTGCTGTTAATGTCTAGAGGGATTGTAGCCCATTCCATCCCAACTGCCTTCCCAATTTGGATGCTCTCCAGATGTATGGAAATGCTCTTGTTTTCACTACTAAAAATCATCCATTATTAGAAATCTGGCATTCTTTGGTTTTGCTTTGGGCGCTTTATTCTAATCTGCTTATGAACATGTTGTCACAATTTTTCATGTATATTTCCCTTCCCCCTATCTTTACTTTATCAATGCATTTAAGTATATTAAATTGCAGTTCAAAAAAGGCATCTTGATGGGATCACTTTCATAACTCTCTTCTGCTGTGATTTAATCTGGGAAGGGCTCAACACATCTTTCAGGCACCAAGCTGGGGAAGGCTACGGTAGAACATCGCTAACTACAGGCTGACTTCTGTTCTGTCAAATGTCACTGAAATCAACAGGATTAACTTCAAAGTCTATACACCTGGGACTACAAAATGGGTAGAGATCAGAAGAACCAAGATGATGGACCAAGACAAGCAGTTTCTCATATTTTAATTTACCTGTCTCCCCACAACTGCTATATGCGTTTATTTTTAGTCTGTCGCCAATTTCCCTGTTCAACCTCATTAACAAGAAAACTTTGGGTTAATTCTCAGTTAAAAAAAAAAACTCATATGTACATGTGTTTGTTCATACTCATACCCTATAAATCAATTCTCACTGCTCACCCCCAAATTTCTCCCACCCCCAAGTCAAAAGATAGTGTTGGTGCTGCAAGAATTAAAGCCCTAGAATCACATATTCTAGAGTCTTGCACACGGTAATAATTAGGCAATCTATATTGAACCTACCACAACATGTGAATAACTCAAGATCAGTGGGATGCAGATAAGAATCCCCTTTGCACTTTTAAAGAGGAGATGGATCTTGCTCAGATTACCTGAAGCTCCAAGAACTCTAAATGAATGGTCATGGGCAGAGATTTTAAAGCAGATGTACAAAAAGGGCAATTTGTGTATATATTTCATTTTATTAGGAATAAAATGAAACCGTAATTTGAATGTATGGAATTTATGTTCAGTTGTTTCAACAGTCTGTCTATCCTAGTATTGTCAACTATAGCTAAAATGAACTGAGATTTGTAGAGGTTATATATAATAAACCTTGAATTAAGATGGTTCTTTGAAGATCTTACTCCATCACCTACTACTGAGATCCTTTAATATGTCAATGCTGGGAATTGAACTTGAGGCCTTTTCTGTAAATTAGAACTTACTGAATTGAACTTGAGGCCTTTTGCCGTATATTATAACTATTCTTGTTATTATGGGATCTCTAGTCTAATACAAGGCTGGGAAAAGCTGTTATGGCCCAACTTCTACCCCTCTTATCAATTATATAAAGATTTACAAAATATCTTTCAGAAACTCACAAAATGGAAATATTTTATGATGTTATTTCCAAGAACATGGTGATGCAACAAAGTCACAAACTAAACTGTGATAAATAGTCTAATTTTTATAAAACCCAGCCCTTTCCCTATAAGTCAAGGACACAATTGCAACTTTCTTCCAGCATGTCTCAATGTTTTCATTCTCTCTTCTCTGATAGAAGGTATGAGCATGGCCTGTTCAATTAAACAGTACCTGTTTTAACAACTGATTTGTCCAAATGTCTGCTGAATCAGGTCCTGAGCATGAGAGTTAAATAGGTTAAGAAGCAGAATTATGCTCTGGCAGATGGTGTGCAAATTGGATCAGCAAGCATGGAGAGTAAATCCCGCACAGGCTTGTTCAATGGGAGCTACCACCCACCTCCTCCTCCTCCTCTCCAAGATGCACACCTCATCACCTTTCCTGGCACTTTCAGGCTTAGTACCCATGGGAACAGGAGGCCAGAAGAGGTGTGATGGAGGGGAGATCGGTACTTGTAATCCTTGTCACCAAATCTCTGAAGAGTTCTCTTTTCTGTCTACAGGTCTGATAGATGCTAAGCAAAATTAATTTGCTTTGATGTGAATTCACATAAGCAGCACTGCTGACAAACAGCACCATCCAGATCCAACAACAGTCATGAACCTTTAATCAACACTGCATTGGAAAACAATGTCTACTTTCAGCCTGTCTGCTGCCTATTACTAGCTTCGGCTGGCGTATACCAGTAACTGATACTGAGATTACAGTAATGTATTTTGTTTTGAAGCAATTACTTATTTGCTGAGTAGGGGACCTAGTAACATACATGTTACTGCGGTGTTAAAGCAACAGCACTAGTGGCCAATTAATACCCAAGCCAGGTTCAAGTTTGCGCTTTGGGCACATAAAGTGTAAAACAACTTGGACTAGGCTATCTTCCAGATTGTTTTCTCCGTTACAGAACTGGATGGTCACTAAAATTATCAGAGGAGGTCTTACTGTGTGTGCTGTGATTGGTAATGCTGTCTTACGGTTACTGACAGGGGAACTTCTCTATGGTGGTACCTGCTGTCTGGAAAGCTCTCTCCCCTGAAATCCATGAGAACTTACTATAATGCCTTCTTGATATCTAAGTCTGAAAGACTTACCTTTCCACCCAGGCCTTCCTTGTGGGAATGCTATTCTTTCCTTTCTACCCTTTTTTTTTTAAAGAAGTACTGCAATTTTGTTGCCTTAATAATTTTTTATATTTGGATGGCACTCTAAATGATTACATGAGAAGCAGCATAAAATGTATTAAATAAATAACAGAATAGTTTCCCTGTTCTTCAGGGTAACTCTGCACATCAGAAATATTAATTTCTTCCTTAACACACTGCAAAGAACAACATGTAACTAGAAATTGTAACCACTGTCGTCAGTTAGCAGAACAGATGCCCCTTCCTCTCTGTACTACCCCAAGTACAGACAAATGTGTTCCAGGCAAATTAAGAAGATACCTGGGGCATGCAAGGAGAAAGAAAGCAATAGGATGTCCCACTGCACAAACTGATGTCCATTCACATAATGCTGGGTGTAGCCAGGCTTACTTTCCCCATGATGCCTCTTGGATATAACAGCGAGCTGTTGGCATCCACCATTTTAGGTCTCTCTCTGTCTCTAGTAGGAATGGGCAAACTTTCTCAGACCAAGGAGAAGCAGATTAAACCACAAAATCAGTCTTCCGCGTAATATTTTTCTCAGTTCAGAGTGGTTGCACAGTAGCTCAATCAAATGAGAAAGATGCCATGAGTCATCATGGAATTTGCTAACTGTTTCTCCATCGTTGGTATTTATGACTTCATGTTTATTGAAGAAGGGTGTGGTGGCAGACACACCTGAAGTGATTTTCCTTTCTAAGAAACAATAATTAAACAGCAGTGCTACTGCACCACAGAAAACAAGTCCAAGCATTAGTAGTATTTGTTCTATAATATTAGCAAGTAGGTTTGATGTGTAACTTTGACTTATAGAAGCATGAGTGGCCGATAATTTATAGCTGATCATAAAAAGATGAGTATCACTACTAAAAGAATAACTATACATTGATAAATTGTACAGCTCCTTTATATTTTTTTGCAGTGAAACATTCATAACTTCAGTTCCAAGTTTTTCTTTGAACTACAATTTCCTTCTGTTCCCAAGAAAATAATGCGGAGAAGATATATAACAATAAAAACTTGATTTATGAAATCATTTAGAGTAGGCGTGTGTTTATCACCTTTCCCAGTAGCCACAGGCAACCAGAATTCCAGGAAGGTGACTAAGCAGCATGTCAAACAACTAACCGATTGCTCTACCTCTCCTTCTTCATTGCCAGCATGGAGATACAGGCTTGTATTTAACAACTTGCCTAGTAGTCAAGGGTAACTAGAATTCCATGCAGGTGAGCAAGCAAGCTGTCAAAGATTTGACAAATTGCCCTATCCCTCCTTTGAAATTACCAGCATGAAAATTTAAATTCCTAACTTCTGAACTAATAAAAAACAAGCTCAGAATAGTAATTTTTGTAGGCTTATTTATATACACTGGAATCACATTGTTTTTAGCCATGGTTTATTAATTAAGCCACAGTTGGTTGTCTTACACGTCATATGAATCTCATAAACCACGGTTTTCATACTGCTACACTGGCTTCACACAATACAGTAAATTGGGAAAAATGGCTTGCCATGTTGAGTGAACTAAGCGTTATTTCTGTCAGTATGTTCAAAACATCTGTGCTTACACAACATATTAGGCATTTTATCCCAGTGTACTGTGCAAACCCAGTCTCTGTGGGCAATTCAGAAACAGAATGAATTCATTAAACCATGGTTAAATTAATCACAGAATAAACATTTAATGCAAACATAGCCATTATCTTACAAACACTGATCATATGAGTTTTCGTTATGAAGCTAACCAGTTATAGTTAATTCAATAAATCATACTTAAACAAACCATAGTTAGGCACCATGTACTAAGCTAGCCATGAACTGTTATAATCTTGCCCATATTTAAGAATGATTTTTGCAGCAAGAATGAAAGTTGAGATTTGGCATTACTGGAACTGTGAGAAAAAGAATTCTGCTTAAGATTTAGAGTAATTCCAGAAGAACATGGAGAGGATATCATAGAAAAGATTGTTAAATCCCTGATTTCCTGGATTGGGAGGAAGATGATACTGATACAGAGATTAATAAGGTCTATAGGTTCAAGACACGTTTTACAAAATTAAGAAATGTTCCAAGGGATATTCTTGTGCACTTTGGCAGGAAGAAAACAAGAGACCAAGTTCTATAGCAGCATTTTAATACTAGATCGTGGATTAATAATGCAGATGTAATTGTACTTAAGGAAATCCCAATTACAATACTACACAAGAGAAAATAGTACTTTTTTCTGATGAACTTAAACAGAAGAAAATTCCATTTAGGTGGGACAAGTTGGAAGGGGTGATTTTTACTTTTAAACAGAGAGGGACATTTTATCATGCATGTTGGACATATAAAAAAGCTTTAAAAATGGATTCAAATACATACTTTGATACAGAGGTTCTTAAAGATCAATATTCAATTGAAACCAGAACTTTTCCTTTTAGGATTGATGGATAAACGGTTAGAAAAAAGCAATGGAAGATTATTTCAGTATATGATTACTGAAGCAAGATTACTATATGCACAAAGGTGGAAAAATTTGACACTACCCACTATGGAGGAATGGTTGGAGAAATTGACAGATTTTGCTGAAATGGATAAATTGACTTCTTTGATAAGAGAAAAGACAGTATCTACATTCACTGGTGACTGGAAGCCTCTAATGGACTTTTTGCGTAAAAATAAAAAAAAATGAATTTGTGATTTATGGTTTTGATGATTAGACAAGGCTGGATTATAGAAAGAGGAGTAATATGATGTAACATTAGAGAGAGAGGTTAGAATATATTTGCATTCTTAACTGCTGTGAAGAATTACAGAAGCCATTTCTTTATATCTTTTTTCTTTCTTTTCTATTTTTCTTCAACTTTTTTCTTTTCTTGCACTTTTTGCTTTTTCTTTGATTTCTTTCTTTTTCTTTTTTCTTCCTTACTTTATATGAGTCTGTGTTAGTTTTTATCTTCTTGTTTAAAGGTTTTAACAAAAATTAGGTATAAAAAAAGAAATAAAATTAAATAAGCAAGCGTCAAATTTTCCAATCATGCAAAGTGAGCACCCTCACTCTGTGCATTCAGCAGAGTACTAAACAAGTAAAACCTTTGGCCAAGGATTTCTGAACCCCAGAAATCTTCCTTGATAAGTGTTCACAAGAGCAAGAGGAGTACAGAATGAAATCAAAAGTATTTCTATTAGAGTTGTGCAAAACATTTCAAAAGAGCACTTTAGAAATTTTATTGAACCTGTGCAAAGATCCTCCTCCATGGTTTAGGCATGTCCTATGGAAGGGTCACCCAGCTGCTTCAAAGGCTTTCTCCCACCTGCCCCATGTTTGGATATATCAAAGACAACTCTTCCAATGGAGCAGAATTGGTTCACTCGTTTTAGGTTTTACCTATTTACCACATTTCAGTTCCATTTTCTTCCAAGGGCAAATTAATTATGTTTTTAAACTAATGAGACAAAACAACCAATACAGTCTAAACAAGGGGAAACAACTAATGTCATTAAATGAAGGTTCAGAGACAGTAAGTCTCTGAATGGCTACTTTCACCCAAAATGTATAACCCAGAATTTATTAAACTGTGCTCTGTTGTATGTAATGGCCTGTCTTATACATAATTCTAAAGGTCCGCAATTGCCAGCATCCCCTGAAAGGTCTGGGTATATCACCCAACCAATCCAAATTGCAGTTTTTAATGTGGCAGAAGGATAAAAATACATGATTGGAGAATATTTATTTATGTAGTAATACATTAACAATACTTCAATTCCAGTTACATGTAAATGAAATAAATTTTAATTTTTAACCTCACTTTACCCATTATTTTCTGGAGTGAAGCTCTTGGCACACCATTCAGACACCAAGTGGCTCTTGGCTCAGAACAAAGTAATATCTATATTCTGACCCCAAATCAAAGAAGCAGCAATGTAGCTTAGCATGACATCAGAATCCAGATCACATCATGTTTCTTTGCTGGAAGAATCTGGCTGATTATGGTCAGAAGCAGGACACTGGGTTAGATTAATCTTATTCATTCGTTTTACTTTATTTTAAGTCTGCCCTAGGATCTGAGATATTCTTCTGATGAGGCTATGACCATAAATGTTGTCTACTGCATAAAATAATCAATATATATGTTTTATGGCATTTAAACAAGACCTACCTTGCAATGAATAATGACGATCATCAATCTCTGTAGAAGATTGTTCTTCAGATACCAATGAAGTTTTAGGAGGTTCCATGCTTTTATGTCCAAACAATTACCGTAAGCTCATTTCAGTGGCCAAACTGGAAGACAGAAACCTACAAGAGAAACCAACATTAATAGCAGTCAATATAGCTAGATTTCTCTTGTAAAACTGATACTTGTGAAAAAGCCTCTAGCCTCAGAAAAAGGCAATGCACCTGCTTCTGTTTTCTAAGAACAATGTTTGCTTAAATTATCTGGATTGGAACTACTACTCCTTTCTGAATCATAACGCTATTAGTTACCTTTCTGGGCTGTACTCATACCGGCTCGTCTCCATTTCTGGAAAAGTCACTGCCAGAAACAGGAGATATATTTATTTAAAAAATCCAAAAAACTGAAGCATAGATTGGAAGGGGTGAAGATAGATTAGAAAGTCAGACCGACAGCTTCCTGGGGTACTTTCAGTTATTGTGTCCAAGTTCTCTGAGAAGAGCTTCTTTTATTTCACCCTTAATAAATCTTTTGCAAAATGTGGTCCTTTTCTTTATCAGCAATTATTACAGCAGGTTGGATACAAAAGTAACTGAACCAACAAAAGATTAAAAGGTGGCTATGAAAGTGAAGTTGCCTGACACAAGAACAGTCTTTCTTGTCCTATCTGTATCTTAGCTACCACAGCGTACCCATGCAAATTCCTTTTGCAACAGAGTTCATTTTTCAGCCCTGAACTTGGTAACTTGCCTTCCTTTTGGATGCTGATACTCAGCAATCAAAAAACCCAGATTGAGCTGCTACAGACATGAAAAGCCTTCTAAATGGAGAAAAAAGTTCATGGACTTGATTGCAATAGATCCATGCTATCAGCCAGTGAAACTTAAAAACTAAAAACAAACAAACAAAAAACTGGGGAGAAAGTGTAGGAGCCAAACAAATCTGCTTTTCACTCAGCACACAAAAGGCAGTAAATTTGCATTATTTCCTATTGAGGTAGATGTCCAGTCCACACAATTTGTCATTCTTTACTGCTTTAGATCAAAATTCCTTAATGATGTCCTGAGAAAAAACACCTCTTCGTTTCTATTTGTTTAAGACTTTAAAAACAAATGCCTCTAACACAGACAATCAACAATTAACTGATGGAATCTAATGGAAAAATAGAAAGGCAAGAGGAATACATGGAGAGTAGATCTGTCAGCAGTAATTTGGTGCAACAGAAGTGAAGTCTCTATGATTCAGCTCACTCATAATACTAAGCCAGAATGGGGTTTGTTTGGTTTATGGCTTAAAGTGTTATACAAAGCCAGCCAATTATGGTTTATTTTTATACTCTGAAAAAGCATAGCTTAATATAACGTGCAAACTTAGCCTAAATCTACAGTCTACGCTTTGTTCCAAAACCAAAGATTGAGGAGAAACTGATAAATCTGGTGAAAAAAAGTTGTTCATAATGCCAGAATTTTCTTTGTGATAAAATGGAGAGACTCCGTAAGGAAACAACTTGCAACACAATAACACACAACCTGGTATTTTGCCCCATGAAGAAGCAGAACTTAAATGTTTGTTTGTTTTCTGGACTGGATTAAACTGGACTGGAGTGGATTCAACTGGAGGCCAGTTCTCTGTCCTCTGAATTACATTACTTTATCTTAATGATTGTTTTAGCGTTATTGAAACACCAATAATTTCTACAGTTAGTTCTGTTCCACTTGATTCTCCAGAGAGTAATTATTTATGATCTAGCCAAGAATTCTGAATCACTTTACTTCCTTATATGGCCAGAGCTTTCTATATAAGCAAAATAATACTTTCAGCAATACACCGTTAATTTATAACAGAAGCCTGATGAGAGAAAACTTCCTTGGGAAATGTATAAGATTAGTTCAGGCTTTGTACAACTAGCCTTCAGTTGCTTTTTTAAATACTGAACAGAAACTTTGCTTCATTTTTTTTTTGACATACTGGAAGAATCAGGAACATGAAATTCCTGCAAGCACTTATTGTGCACAAACAAGTTTTCTTATTCCGTTATTATTCCTAAACTGATCTATATATGCAGCAGGAGCAGATTATTTGCTTTTTCTGGACTGTACCATATCATTAGGCCCCTGAGGAAGAGAGGACTGAATGTCTGAATGCTCCACCATAAACACATAAAAGAGATTATTCTAAAACCCTACTTCTTAATATGGTAATTATATACATGCAAGAGTTATTTTAATGAAAATGCATTTAAACCCATCAGTCACTGTATACTAGCTGCGTAATAGTAGAGTTCAGGGGAAACAGCTGTATGTTGGAACTTATCTGGACAATAAAAAATAATGTGGTACAGCCCCTTCTGAACTCTAGCATTCCAAATTTCAACCACACAGAAACTCATTGTAGGGCTACTAACAGTATGCAACAGTTTAATAATATGTGGTTACAGCTGAAACATGCCTCGTAAAAATTAAGGCACCATATTGGATGTACTGTATATATTTCTCCGTCTCTGCAAGACAGATGTCTTCTTTTACCCATTTGATGAGTAGTGGTTTCATATTAAGAAAAAGAGAGTACAGTAAGCACTAATATATACATATTTGGTACAGAACACCATGAGCATCATGGTGTCATTGTGCAAAGAGTACAAATTACATCATTTGCATCATTTGCGTAATTACTTCCTGATATCATTTGCTGTCCTTGTCTCCTCCTCATGGTCACCCATGTATTAATAGAAATCACGAGAGATATCTAAAACATAAACCAATTCCAAAAGTTTTATCCAAGATACTTGGAAATTTTGATACCAGCAATCAACACTGTAGCTCAGCCTTCTCCAACTAGGTCGATGTCTTCCAGCCATACTGCCAGAGAGTTCTAGAAATTACCATTCCAATACAACTGGAAAGCATCAGGTTAGCAAAGCCGCCATGCCTGGGCACTATGGTCACACAGATGGTTATAAGACAGGGATACTCCAGCCTGCCTCAAAGGAAATTAAGGCTGCACAAATTGCTTCCTTTTTCTTCCTATCTACAATATTTTCACAGCAATTTTTGGAGATAGATCAGACTGAGAAGAACTAGCCCAAGCAACTTAGTACTGTAAGCTTAATGGTTGAATGGAGATTTGAACCTGGGTTTTGCCAGTCTGGAAGGAACACTGCAAACAAGACCTGACTGGTTATCATTTTGCATAAAGTTTGCCTGCAAGTCCAGTCCAGGAAAAGAAAAGTAATTGCACCACAGATATTATAATCTGGGTAACTATTTGGTATTAGCCCACTCTAAAACAAAGAACCTCTCTGTTGATACAACAAATAAAAGAAAGTGTGGGCTTAGGGGGGAGGCAAATATATTTCTAGAGTGTTAAACCTAATGGGCAGCTTAACTGGGACTATTATAGGGGAAGAAAAATTAATTTAGAAATCAAACATCAAAAGAGCAAGATGCTGATTCCAAAAAGTGAGAGAGCCTTCGTATTCCCTTATGTTTGGTTTGGAAGCCTGCCACCATTATATAAATAGACCCACTGCTGAAATCTCATAGAGGAAAAAGAAAAGGCCCAACTTGGCTTGTCCTGAAAATAACACACTGAAAGTTTCCCACAGCAGAAACTGAAAAATAGCAATAACAATATTGTGTTTATCACGTATTTATTTCTAAAACTTCCCTGCTGTTCCATTCCAAACAGCCTTTAAGTGGTGCATAAGAAAAAAAGATACCTAAAAAACAATACTGCTATAAAGGTACCAATTAACTTCCCTCCAAGGCTGCTGGATCCCAATTGTTTTATATAAGATGTACATATTTTTAAAAATCCTTCACAGTGTAGTATCTGGAATATGCAAGACCTGGGAAGTAAACAGACTGGATTCTCTGGCTAAAGTCACCATGGGCAAGAAGATTGTGAGCCTTCTCTGAGCCAGGGCTGTAGTTCAGTGGCAGACCCCCTTCTTTGTGTATAAATGCTAGTAGGCATCTTCAGATCTCGGTCGGAAGCTTTGGAAAGTGTTATCAACCCATTCAGACAATAGGAATCTAGAGGAATCAGGGGAAATTTGAATCCACTAATGTGTTTTCCACTTTCTTCCAGTTAAGTGAAGAGTTAATTACTAATATTACAACACACTTTGGAAAATTATACATTGGCAAAACCTTCAGATCACCCCTGACACTTGGCAGGCAGGCCTTCTCTGACTGGATCAAACAAGTGTGTTTTCCAAATGTGAGATAAACTCTATGGAGGTTTATTGCACATTCTCTACAAAAGCCACAATGCATAAACCCTTATATAAATACATGTATAGAAAGAGAAACCATAATGTTGGGTGATTTGTTGCAATATATCTTACGACTTCTTAACATTTTAGTTAATTGTATGAGTTTTAGCTAATTAAAGCTGAATCTAAGAATAAAGGTATCCACTGTTTTAAACACTATTTCTGAAGCATGACTTGTATTTCCTTTATGGACATATTTGTTACAGCAAGCATCAACTTAGGAGAAGCAAGTGCTACTGTACAGAACACCTCTTGTGAAGTGGTACAATGCTGTCTTTCTAATTTCAGATTGACAGTTATTTGACCATGAGAAAGACAGAGAGAGAGAATGAGAGAGGAAAAACTATAAACTACTGCCCAAGAAATCAGAGATATCGTTTTAGCCTTTTAAAAGTGTTACCAAAGTTTTATCAATGAGCTTTAATCCAGGGCTGTCCTCAAAAACATGTCTGGAAACTGAAACTGGTGCAAAATGTGAAGGCCAGACTAATAATCCATGCAAGATACAGGATTCACATGATGCCAGTCCAGAAGATCTGCATCGGCTGCCAGTTGCCTACTGGTCATAATTTTAGGTGTTGGTGCTGACCTTTAAACCTTAATGTCTGAATATCACTTCCTATGAACTTGCCCAGTTACTTAGATCAACAGGAAGCTTTTCAGAAGATGCCCTGAAGCTCAGCTATCAAATATACTAGAAAGATTACTTCTCCTATGTGGCTCTCAGGCTACAGAATGCTCTCCCCAAGAAGATGTCCCCATTCTCCTAGAATTGAGGAAGACAGCTAAAAGACATCTCTTTTGCCAAGCTTTTAATTAATTATTTTGACTGCTGATTTTAAATTTGGTTTTGATTTTAATTGTATCAATTTTATTATTTACAGTCTCTATTTTTAACTGCTGTAAGATATTTTGAGTATTGGCATAAACAAAAAGGCAGAATAGAAAATCAGAAATAAATTAAAATAATCTTATACATTATGCAGCAATAGGGATCCTTTCAGGAAATACTGGTTTGGACTAAAATGAATTGTAGACTAAAAGACCTATAAAGACCTACACTGTGGAAAGCTGATAACAGACTGTGGAGTCCTTGGTGTTCCCTGAGCTTGGTTCTTTTCTTACAGATGTTTCATTACCCAACTAGGTAACACCTTCAGTGCTAGAATGAAGTGGGGTTTACTCTTGGTTTATATACTGTGGCTTGCCCTGTTGGTGCTGGTGGAGGTGTCGTTTTCTCCTTGGTAGTTCCTTGATTAGGCTGTCATTTACTGCTGGATGGTTTGTGTGCGGTGGTAGTTCCTTGACTGGGGTATTGTTTATGTTTGATTGTTTGTCTGGTGCTAATCCTGGTGTTAATCCCTGCTTATTTGGGTGTTGATTGCTCGCAAGGAAGTGTTCTGGTCTTTTTGTTTCCTTTTTAGCTTTTTTGACTCTTTTGAACAGTGTGTAAATGTTTATCTCTATAATAGTCTGATAACAGACTGTTAACAGACTATAAATTCTGTGGCAGAGCTGTGCTCCACCTTTTGTAAAGCTCAAATCCAGAGCAGAATATGGCAAATAGGTGTGTGGTGGTGGGAGGGGCATTATTGATTTACTGAGCTCCAATAAACTGCTATAAAAAGTTCCTTGACAACTGGAATTATTAACTTATCTTATTAATTCAGTCAAGGCAGAATAGGGGTTTCCAATTCACCCTGTCTCCTATTAAAATTCTATGCAGAGCTTTGCTTAAATGTTTGTGCATTGGCCATGTCTGATGCACTGGGGTGTGCAATTAAGCGAGTGATGAGTTTAAGTTACCTTAGGGCCAAACTTAATAGAGGTATTTCTGTGACACCTTGCGGCCAGAATTAGTAGAAATATTCCTAATGAGTTAAAAATATGCAGGGTGTCTTGGGGTCAATCCTCCTGGAGATGTTCCTGGGGCTAGAATCGGTAGAGACATTCCTATCAATTTTGATAGAGCCTGGTACTGACTGATAGGCTCAGGATGCCAAACATGGGAAACCCAGAGGGGTGTTTCTGGGCATTGTGCTAATTGATAGACCCCAGTACAGGATCCACTGTAGTTGTGTGAACAGAGAAGAAAGAATGTGCAGATATCCCCCAGCCCTAGGGTAGGCACAGCACAGTTGGCTCATGCTTAACTCATATTTAATTCATGCTCCCAAATCAAGTGAAACAGGCTACCCTTGCTGACCATCACAAGGGAGGCTTAGGTAGTTTTGGAGATGAAGATTCAGTGACACTAATGCAGAAGGAAGGAAGGAAGGAAGGAAGGAAGGAAGGAAGGAAGGAAGGAAGGAAGGAAGGAAGGAAGGAAGGAAGGAAGGAAGGAAGGAAGGAAGGAAGGAAGGAAGGAAGGAAGGAATAATTTTTCTGGAGGTGGTACCAACACACAGGAGACAGCATTATCCAAAGAATAATACAGTGCATCCAACCCACTTTGCAAGCAAGTTTTTTTTTCCCCACCAATAAGGCTATAAAGCTCAGTCAAGCTTCCAACTGAGTTGAGAAAACAGTATAAAAAATGAAAAAAACAATTAAATGTATTAATTTTTAATACTGATTAATTTTAAAAAAGAGGGAGATGAAAGCACATTCAAGGGAAAAAATAGGATTGGATTTCAGAACAGAGAGGTCTTGTTGTTAATAAAACAATAATAAAACATAGCCAACCATGGAAAACCTGTTGGGGATGCACCATATAACAATGAAGGATGACCTACTTCTCCATTTTCCTTTGTATCACTCCTGTGGGTACCCACAGCTCTTCAGTTGAAATGTTTAATGCTCAAGCAAAGATTCTTTCGGTTTCTCGTGCTCAAAAAGATAGCAAGACAGGAGGAAATGAGAGATTGGCAATTAAAACACTGCTAACTTGGCAAGCAGATGAGTTAAGAGAAACAAGGAAAACCAGCCTTTTTTTTTTTTTAAAGAAATGCACCCATTACCATTTTATTGAGAGTGTTTCACACACATTGCTCACTTTGGCCTGGCTGTTTCATTAGTGGAATTCTATCTTGACAAAATCACAAAGGAATATAATGAAAGTATAACATGCATTTGCAACTATTTACTTTTTGTTTCCTTTCTGACTGCTGAAATGGGACAAGAAACCATTAAATTTTAAACTGCAATCTCTTCAGAAAGGACTTCTCTTACACCCAGTAAGTTGCCATGGATCTTGTGGGCAGGGAAAGAAAGGTCTGGAAATCTTTAACTAATTCTGATGATTTTCTGGTGAGGGCAGAGAATCTCAGGGTGATCTATGGACCAGTGGGAATTTAGATGCTCCATTCATATGGAATAGTAGCACGACATGCCTTTTTACGACAGGTTTACATTTTTCTGATGATGGAAATCAAGCATGATTTCAAAAGAGCACAACATCATGTGTCATCACTTGTCAGTCTCAAGTTCAAATACTGAAGGAGAATGAATGATAAACCTGACAAGGTGAATACTGACAAAGGCTACTATTGCATACTTATCAGACTAGAAAGGCCAAAACCATGTTTCTTAAAATATGGGTTATAAATGCTCTTTGGTTTATAGGAAAAAGTTTATTTGTGAAGTGATTTCAGGAAGTATTGGGTCAGCCATAAAAATAAAGTCTGAGAATATCTGTTCTAGGAGAAGGGCTGTAGCTCAGTGAAAATGTATATTCTGTATGGAGAAGGGCCCTTCCCTAGTCTTTGGCACCTCCAGGTAGATTGGGATGGACTCCGATCTGGAACTGCAAAGGGCACCTACACCTGATGCTGTCCAGTTTTGTTGGACTGCAGTTCCTATCCTCCCAGTCAACACAACTGTCAGCCATACTGACTGAAAGTGATGGAAGACAACAGTTCAACACATCTGGAGAGTACTAACATCAGGAAGATTGACAATATATCATTCAGCTGAACAATACTTCAGATCTGATTCTAAAAAGATGCTTCAGGATATTGGTGGATCAATGTTGCATCAATCCAGAACTCTTTAAAACAGCTGCATCCCTTCCCAAGGATCATGTGGCAGCTGCAATGAGAAGCCATGCAATCCCAGGAAAAATATGTGACTGCTTTAAAAAGTTGTAGAAAAGTGTTAGGTTTGTGCTGTTTGTCCTCTGAAGCAGCTTTTCTAAATTATCACACAGCCCTTATAGATAAGAGTGGTTAGATAAACCAATGGTCTGTCTCAGATATGCCAGCTTTCTACCTTCCTATAGCAGTCCTGTAAATGTTCTTGAGCAAGCTACATATGCATAGTGACAACCTGATGCACATGATGTCACTTACCCCTTGTCCATGGCCGTCTCTGATTTTCTAACAAAATGGGGAATCACTTACTTTGGTCCTCTTACAGCAAGAACGTTCTGCGTCCCATAAGAGAAAAACTCATGTCTAAAGGCTGTGTGTTTATCAACTTAATAATAATCCAACCTATTTACTCCCAAATATTAGCCATTCCCATGCACTAATCTGATCTTCCAAAAATGAATGCATTCAAGTACATCCCATTTACAGAAGTAAAAGGAAAATGTTTGAACCAATAAAGAGATGTTAGCATGATGAATGGAAGCTCAACAAGCTACACCAGAGCATGAGATTTATCTTAGACAGTAACCTTCACTCTTCAGAAATGCCAGTTCCTTCTTTGATATTAAAAAACAGTTCTAATTCTCACATAATACTAAGCCATAATTTTTAAATCATGAATTGTACAACAAGCCATTATGGTTTGGTTCACATAATGTGCTAAGAATAATTGATGGGCTTGCACATCATGCCAGTACAAAAACAAGCAAACCACACTGTGAAAGTATAAGAACTATACCATATATGTGAACCACACCAGTGAGCAAAGCAAGATGTGCTCCGAATCTTTAAAGCAAATCATCATCATCATTGTAGTCATCTTCACATAATGTGGGCTTCTTCACATAATTAGAGTCTAGCTCAGGGTAGGGAACCTAGTGCCTTTTATAGGTTTGGAACCACAGTCCATTGCCATTGGCCACGCTAAAGCTTAAAACCCCTGAAAGGACACCAGGTTGTTTACTTCTGATGTAGTTCCCTTCAAGGTATTCTCACTCCTATTCAATGAACAGAAATGAACTAAACTGGCAGGTGAATTTTCCTGTAGCGGGGGCAAAATATCCAGCTGAACATGAAGGCCCAACTTTGTCCTCTGTGACAAATCCTGATATTTTGGATATGACACAATAATACCACCTAAAGCATCTAAATTAATTTCAGAGGCCTGAAGAGAAGAATCAATATTTTGTTTTCAAAGTAAGTTTCCCATAAAATCATTTTCTACAATGACACATCTAGTGAAAACCTTTTTGAAGTGCTATATCTTGCCCTCTGGAGCTGAAGAATTTCATTGTTTCCTTTTCTTTTTCTCTAGCATCCCTGCCATCATTGCTAGGTATGCATCCTGATGATAAATGGCATGAACAACTAATCCCATATCCCTGCTTCAGTATTTTCAGTAAGTTGGATTGCAGAAATCAAAGGCTTAAACTTTTCATGGTGGGAAATAATCTCCTGTTAATCACTGCAAGGTTATGCTTGCAATGCCTTCCATGCCCATTGTACCAAAGGTTGGGATCAAGGTGAACAGCTTTAACCATGGTTTAGAACCATGGTTTATTGTACACTTGCTTGCAACAGCCACAGCTTCACATGCTATCCAAACCTGAGTGGGGAGATAAGATATAGGAGAAGTGGGAGTGGGCGCAAACTGATCCTGCTACAAGTATGGCCCACCTGCATTTCTTATAGAACATAAGAAACTCTTCAAGATAAATATGGGATTGGGAAAAATTAGCTCTTCTCCATTTTAAGCAGAGCAGCCCATATCGTGTCATCATATGCTTGCTTATTTAGGCTTCTAATAACAGAGTGCCAGCTACCGCAAGGATGGCTGGGATATCAGGTGGAGAGGGAGTCAAGGCAGACTTACAGAAATGTAACTGCTGGGCTATCTTGATCACAGTTAGCTTAAACAACAGAAAATGCACTGAAGTTTACGAAGTTTGATTATAGAGTACAGTTATATTTTGGTTAAAAGCTTAATGATCGTACAGTTGACTATCTTTTTTCATCCTCTATCTTTAACTGCACATCAGTATGAAGGTTTTTCCTTTCACATAATCACCATGCCAAAAACACTTCCTCTGCTAAGTTTCTGCATGTCAGATTGCCCTTAAAGACACATAAGCAGGGACTGAGAAAATGCGGATCGAAGACACAGAATCAGGAAATGTGCAAATGTGAACCCTGGTATTTTTGAAGTGTGTGCAGGAGAGCAAACTACAGCAATTTACTCTCATAATTTAAACTGGAAGGGAGAATTTAGGATTTGCCTCAAAAGAAGCTAAATCATGGTCTTTACATAGGTTCATTCTCCCCGCCCCAACTCCCCAATGTTACTTCTTTAGTTCAGCACAAGCCTAGGTAAGCACTCCAGCTCCAACATTCTCCATTTAGGCAGGACCTTTACGCATAACGTAGAATCGTAGCAGGAGATATATGCCAATTCAAGTAACTTTGCCAACTGTATGAAGAATTCAAAATCTGAGTGGGTGGGGCAAGAGGGAGGCAAAAGGATGAACATTAGCAAACTTTGTTCCCTTCAGCTTTGGAAGACAAAGAACACAAGGCAGCAGCTAGTGAAGTAAAAGCATTTTAAGATCATTAGCTCATATTTTTCCAAGTGTTCTCTGCTTCTTGAATGGCTGCACTATATTGGCATTTGAAAATCTTTTCAGAATCCAATCCATAAATACTGTACAGCTTTCCAGATTATGGTTTCAAAGTCAGAAATGAGCTGTAGGTTGCGGAGGGGTATTATTATTTTTCTTTCTGATCCTTCTCTTTCACCTATAAGTCCCACCCACTTCCACAGTTTCATGTCACATCTGTAGTCAAGCCCAATTCTGGATAGAGTTAATAAGGGTTCCCTCAACCATGATGGAATCTACAATCTACAATCCACAATTTCAAGTTCTGATTTGAGGGCAACCCTGGTTAGCTCTGATTGTCATTGGTCCCAATGTAGACCCATAGCACTAAGCAACACATTTGTTGTTGTTTATTCGTTTAGTCACTTCCAACTCTTCGTGACTTCATGGACCAGCCCACGCCAGAGCTTCCTGTAGGTTGTCAACACCCCCAGCTCCCCCAGGGACGAGTCCGTCACCTCTAGAATATCATCCATCCACCTTGCCCTTGGTCGGCCCCTCTTCCTTTTGCCCTCCACTCTCCCTAGCATCAGCATCTTCTCCAGGGTGTCCTGTCTTCTCATTATGTGGCCAAAGTATTTCAGTTTTGCCTTTAATATCATTCCCTCAAGTGAGCAGTCTGGCTTTATTTCCTGGAGGATGGACTGGTTTGATCTTCTTGCAGTCCAAGGCACTCTCAGAATTTTCCTCCAACACCACAGTTCAAAAGCATCGATCTTCCTTCTCTCAGCCTTCCTTATGGTCCAGCTCTCGCAGCCATATGTTACTACAGGGAACACCATTGCTTTAACTATGCGGACCTTTGTTGTCAGTGTGATGTCTCTGCTCTTAACTATTTTATCGAGATTTGTCATTGCTCTTCTCCCAAGGATTAAGCGTGTTCTGATTTCCTGACTGCAGTCAGCATCTGCAGTAATCTTCGCACCTAGGAATACAAAGTCTTTCACTGCTTCTACATTTTCTCCCTCTATTTGCCAGTTATCCATCAAGCTGGTTGCCATAATCTTGGTTTTTTTGAGGTTTAGCTGCAAGCCAGCTTTTGCACTTTCTAAGCAACAGATACAGGAAAAAAAAGAGGAAGATTCTAGTTCCTCAAGGTTATGAGATGGAGGTGGTACAAGAAATGATGAAACGACCTATTCACAGGAACCTTCAACTCTAGAACAGAATGAATAATACACTTCGCAACAACCTTCTCTGGCATAGTAGCTTTCAGATATTTTGGGTTTAGTATTCCCATCCACATCACTTCCATCTCACTTGACCTTATAGTATCCAATAATTAGATGTCTCACCTCTTGACATTTTAGTCAACATCTTGAGCATGATGAGAATGCTTCACAGTATTAAGGCCCATTGATTTCAAGAGATTTACTTTATGTATGACTAAATCCAAGATTCTATCTACTTGCCTCAGTAATTCTTATAACAGCTCCAAATGGTGGGACATAGTTCCTATTTATGAGAGAGGGAGGAGTAAAGTTGAAAGAGAGAAGCATTTATGGCACTCATCATGTAGGTAAGATTTCAACTGGAAACAAAAATGAATTACCACGTGTGGTTTCTCATGCTCCATCATTACTAATTGTTACTGAAGTCCTACAAAATAATTTATACTGTACTTTCAAGATTTCTGCTGAATCAGCTCTAGTGTCTAATTTTAATGCTTGGAAAAATTAAAGGCAATTTTAAGAAAGGCTGACAGAAGACAGGATGGTTTGACACTATCACCAATGACACAACAGGAGTTAATTCAAAGAAGCAGTTGCTGACAGACAGCCTTAGCAATATGATGTCAATGAGGTCATGAGAGTTGGAAGCGACTGAACAAAATTAACTATTGATTTGTTATTAATTTGCTATTATCATCATATGATTTTATTTTTGTAAGACATCTTGAAAGGGCATTTGTTGTCATTTATAATCTGATTTGTAGCCACAGCTGCAGTGAAATAGGATTCTTGGTTGACCAGTACTGCCTCCAGTCCATGTTAGCAGTAGCTGCCATAAAGTATTTTTGCACCACCATCTTTTTACATTGCCTATATTTAATTTACAACAAATTCCATCTTAATCCAGTTTGCACTACCTCCCTACAAGAATTAGATCCAATGGGACACTGTCTGACACAATTAAAGATAACCAGTCCCATACACTTAGCAGTTATATTTCTTGAAATGTTTGCTGGAAAGGGTCTGCTATTAGAATTCAGCTGCAATCCACTTTGTCCCCATGACTGCACTTTTGTTCCCCAAGTATTTTTCCAAGCTAAATCATCTTTACAATTTCTAATCTGCATAAAACTCAGCAATGTCACATTTTTTAAATTCCATCTTTCAGCAAGTAGCAAACTAATCTGTATCTTCCTTTAAGTCAATCTTTAATCCTCTGTCTACTTTGTACAGCATTTTATTGATTATGAATATGCATATTTGTTGCTACCTGCAGCTGATTTTATCTGGATTTTGTAAGCAACCAAGAAACAGTACTCCTCCTTGAAATATAGGATAAAAATTATTAAACTCGTTAATGAAATACAGCTATGCTTTGGTAAGATTCCTGTACTTTGACCATTTCAAAACAAAACAAAAATACTCTTTCACCACCACCACCACCACCACCTCCCAAAGAAGTAGAAACATGGGCCACCATACAGTCCCCTACTCCATAGCTGATTGTCGCTAACAACTGTATTTTTATGGGCTTTTTCTCAATCATTCCACACTTTTAAAACTCTCGATTTCCTCTGCAACTCCCGCCTCCAACTCTTCCGACGCAAACAACAGCATCCAGCTCAAAATGTCACAGAATTCTTTGTTGCTTCTGGTGCTTGGTTTGCTCCTGCCGGCTATCACAGTTCAAACCTACGTCGGTTTCTTTTTTTAACTCAGAAGTACAGTATAGAGCAAGCGTGCTCAGCAGAGTAGCCCCGGGCTGCATTTTCGGAGCAGGGGAGCAGGTTAAATAAAAGATAGGAAGAAAAAAGAAAGTGGAGTTGACACCTTCAGGAGAACAAAGGCGGCTTCAGACAACAAAGGCCGCCAGGTAAAGCAACCAGCCAATAAAATCCCAGGCGCGAGGAGGTCGCCCAGGGAGGGGCGGAGGGGGCGATCAGGAAGCGAGGGAAAAGGTCTCAGCCTAGAGAGGGCGGTCCCATCGCGGGTCGCACCGTGGCCCCGATCCCCGCAATCCTAGGTCCCAGCCAGGCGGAGGGAAGGAACGGAACTTTCCAAGCGCGGCGAGAAACGCACGCCGCGGGAGGAATCCAATTTTTTTTGTTTCTTCTTCCTCCCCCTGTCACTCAAGCAAATGGCTCCTTTCTTTTGCAAGCTAATCTTTCCCGCCCAGGCTTGTTTGGCTCCGCTCTCGGGAGAGTTTAGCAGCAGCAGCAGCAGCTCTCTTGCTGCCCCGCACCCCGCCCCATAGGTGTGAAAGACGGGCTTCTTTCTATCCATTTTCTCATTCCGCGACGCTTTAGCAAGCGAACTCGAATAACAACAACAACAATAAAAACCAGCAACATCAACAACAAAACCCCCTTTATTAGCTCAAGCAGGTCCTTCTCCTTGCTCCAGAAACTTGGCGGGGGCGGGCGCGCAGGACCTCCCACCGCTTCCCCAACTCCAGGCAATCTACGCGGGAAGAGCGTTCTGCAGCTGTAACGGCGCTTCCTCGCCTCAGAAGCCCCCGCCGCGGCCGCTGGCGTAGCTACGAACGGGCATCCCCGCGCTGGGCGGCGGCGGAAGCCCTCTTTCACTCTCCCTGGAGAACAAACGGAGAGAAAGACTCACTTTTCTTTTCCGCGCGCGCTGCGATCCAAAATCTGCAGGGGGCAGCCGCTCCAGATCAGCTGGGGGGAGGTGGATGACGCGAGGGGAGGGAGCGAGGAGAAGACGGAGAGAGGAAGGGTCTCTGGCCGGCCCGCTTGGATCCGTCTCCCTCCTCGCAGGATCCCTGCTCTTCGACGCTCTCGCCGTTCCCCCGGGAGCTCAAACTCCGCCCCAGAGCCGCTTGCCCGGTCCGACCTCTTCGGCTCGGGCGCTACCGTGACCGCGTCTGATGTCGGAAGCGGAGATTGAGGCTCCCCGCCTCGCCCTCCCCCTCCTTGGCCGACAGCCCGCCAGGCCGCCCCCGGGAGAGGAGGAATAAGGAGGAGGATCTTCTCGCTCGCAGCCTAGCGCGACTTCTTTTCCACCGCCCCCTTTGGCCAAGCAAACAAACAAACAGCACGTGGCTGGGAGCGGGGAGGCCGGCCAGGGGAAGCGCGAAGAGCACCTGTTCTGTCCAGCGGAGAGGGCCCTTGGGCTGCTCGGTCCCAGGCAAATGGGAGCCGGTCCCACTGATAAGTGGGGTTAGTTAAGAGAACATCAGGTCGGCGAGGAAGATGGCGCGAGCAATCAACTTTCCCTCAGGCAGGCGCGGCGTGACGGGACTAGCGTGCTGGGGTTTAAACCGGGTCATCCTGTTTCTCATCAAGTTGGAAATCCCGCGGGAGTAAATTTCTGCAATCGGGAAGGTGACAATGACAGGTGTACAAATTAGCTTGGGGTCGACCTACATTCTCAATTCACTTCGGATAATTCGCTCTATTAGAATGAATTCAGAAGCTCCAGTCGAAGCGGGATGGTTCCATTCAGTTTTCTGAATCAGTTGCGTTCAAAAGCATGTGGGTGTGCACAAATCCCTATTTTTTCGTGGAATCAGTTCGGAAGCATCATCCAAGTTTTGCACAGCCTTAGATTACGGCTGAGTGCTTCAAAATCTGAGCAAATTATCTTCACTCAGGTGAATACAGACAAATGAAATGTAGCTGCCAAAAGCAGCTGCCAATGGGCTGGAACTGTAAGCCGCTTCCCTTAAATTAATCTAGAGTCCCACTTTTTTTTGACTAAGGAGGCTTATTTTGAATTTTGAAAGACGGCAGCGGGCTCACTCACAAAATGAATGCCTTGGGGAGCTGATCAATCACAAAATGGCGCAGTCTGTAACATTCCACCCATGTGAGAGCACCTTTGGCTCCAAAGTGCTGTTGTGGTGGTAGGATTTTGGTTTTGTGTGGGTTTTTTAACATTTTTTTTTTCATTCTATTCAATCGTGTCCGATTCTCGGAGACTGTGTGGACAAGTCCCTGCAGTCTACTTGGCAAGGTTTTTCAGAAGTGGTTTGCCATACATTTAGTTGGAGTCAATGGTGCATCAGGGAGGCTGCAACCAACAGTCAGTCCCAGAGCTAAGGATGGTCTTCTGTTTGACTTCCTATTTTTGCCATTTTCTTTCTGTTTGACTTCAGTCTGCCCCTTCCAGTTCTGGACTGTTGATTACACTCAATTAATGAGAATGCTAAAATTGGGGTAAATGGGTTTTCTACACATTTCTCCTTTTCAGGAGCTTGGCGCATTTTTCAGAGGAAGCACAATACGTGTCTTCCCTTGAAGGTGCAAAGGCAAAAATAACAAAATGAACCTTGATCAAGCAGAGACATTCATAGAGCTGTAGGAGTAAACTGAGGTGTTTTCAAATTATGGCAGTACTGTGGTTTCCCTAAAATGGTGGTTGGTTGATTTAAAATATATGCTCTTTTTTACAGAGCTTCCTGTCGGTCATCAACACCCCCAGCTCCCCCAGGGACGAGTCCGTCACCTCTAGAATATCATCTATCCATCTTGCCCTTGGTCGGCCCCTCTTCCTTTTGCCCTCCACTCTCCCTAGCATCAGCATCTTCTCCAGGGTGTCCTGTCTTCTCATTATGTGGCCAAAGTATTTCAGTTTTGCCTTTAATGTCATTCCCTCCAGTGAGCAGTCTGGCTTTATTTCCTGGAGGATGGACTGGTTTGATCTTCTTGCAGTCCAAGGCACTCTCAGAATTTTCCTCCAACACCACAGTTCAAAAGCATCGATTTTCCTTCTCTCAGCCTTCCTTATGGTCCAGCTCTCGCAGCCATATGTTACTATGGGGAACACCATTGCTTTAACTATGCAGACCTTTGTTGTCAATGTGATGTCTCTGCTCCTATTTTATCAAGATTTGTCATTGCTCTTCTCCCAAGGATTAAACGACTTCTGATTTCCTGACTGCAGTCAGCATCTACAGTAATCTTCGCACCTAGAAATACAAAGTACCAACATACCTGTGCCTGTTTTCCATGATGCTTATCAGTCTCTTTGTCCACTCAATTATAATGTTTTCCCTTTATTTTTTAGAATCAAGTAAAACCAGTAAGTGGCAAGTTAGGTGGCATGCTACAAAGCAAAGCCTTGAACTCCTGAATTAAAGGCAGGTTATATAGTAAATCCTTTTTTTGCGGGGGGGGTTCTCTTTGTGTCTGTTGACTCCTGGCGACTGTCTGGACTAGTCTCTGCAGTTTATTTGCAACATTTGTGGATGTGGTTACCATTGCCTTCTTCCCAGAGCTGAGAGAGAGAGAGACTGGCCCAAGATCACCCAGTTCGTTTCATGCCTAAGGTGAGACTAGAACTCATGGTCTCCCAATGGGGCCATTAGTCAAGTGAATTCTAGACTATCAGCAGCTCCGTCATCCACACTGAACTGAGTCTAAATATACACTATGAACCAGTGTCATTGGCACAATTCTGATTGTGAAGACAGTCCCACATAAAAGCACTGCAGTCGTCAGGCATGGTGTTTACAGAACAACTGATCAGGATGGCAATGTCTTCTTAGTCTATAAAAGTAGCTGTTATAAAGCATTAATATACATGATAACAGTGCTCTAAACAGTATCAGTATTAAGGGTGTAAGGATGTGGAAAGTGTTGAATATTGGAGGTACAGATAGTCCTCGCCTAATGAAGGTAATTGGGAACGGAATTTCCATCACTAAGCAATGCAGTCATAAAGTGTGACATCACATGACCACATTGCTTAGTAACAGCAATCCCGACAGTCCCCATTGCTGTCATTAAGCAAGAATCACAGGTTGTTAAGCAAGGACCCCCTTGCAACTTCCTGCCAGCTTCCAACAACTAAAGTCATTGGGAAGCTGGCAGGAAGTTGCAAGTCCTAGGTGGCTCTCAAGCAGGTCAGCAGGCAGGTAAGTGGCATGCACGAGCGATTTCAGGCCGAGGGTTGGCTGTTGCCTTGCGGGGGAGGGTACGCAGGTGGCCACAGCAGTGCATGGAAGTGATTTCCAGCCCGGGGGTAGTTGCTGCCAGGCGGGGGAGACTTATCTGAGTGACTTGCGACCTTCCCTGCCAGCTTCCCCATTGACTTTGCTTGTGGGAAGCTGGCAGGGAAGGTCACAAATGGTGATCACATGATCGTGGGGTGCTGCAACCATCATAAGTGTGGGCCAGTTGCCAAGCACCCAGATTGCAATCGCATGACTGCAGAGGTGGTGCAATGGCCAGAACTTTAAATACCACTCAATCAGTGTTGTCACAACTTCAAACGGTTGCTGAACGAGTGGTCAGTAAGCGAGGACTACTTGTATCTGTAATGGGCTATGTACTCAGCTACCCATTGACAGTTGTAATGAAAACTTTAGCCAGTTCATCTTTAATTGTAAATTGTATGGCCAGTTATGAATTAGCATGATGTTTGCTTTCATTTTAACGGAAAAAAAAATAAAAGCATTGGTGCCTATTCAGCAAATAATATGGTTTACACCTTAGCATTAGTCAATGATCTCAGCAATTTTACCTGTATCAAAGATTAACCCTGTGTGTAAAGAATATATTGAAATTTTGAAGTGAATGACAAATGCAACAGAAAATAAAAAAGTAAATATGTAAGTATGACAAAACCACCCCATAAATTAGTTCTATGAGGATAAGTTGATAACCAGTGAACCTTTAAGCGCTTCATATGAATGAAGCCAACAGAAAGATAAAACTAAAACCTCAGTGAGTATATCTGACTGCCCAGGATAATAACGGGAAACTTTCCCCAATCAAAGCCAAGATACTAGAGAAGTCCTGCAAGATCAACATGGAAGATTTCCCCTGATTTCAAGATGTTGATAATCCCTCTCAATAATGTGCCTGTTGTACCCATTCACTGGGTGTGCTTAAGAAGAGGCGAGAGAACTTTTTCAGAGATTCATTAAGCAGTACAAAGGAGATTGGACTTGATGACCTAATTAATCCTTACCAACTCTGTATTTCTTCTATATCCCCCTAAAAGGATTGAAGAAAGAAGTTTGGCTGAAGGATGCTTAGAAGTAGTCAACCACAATGATTACTTTCCCCCCGAAGGGGAGGTTTACATGGAATTGATGGGATCCTGAGCAAGGTTTGGATTTCTCCGATTCTGTACCTCAATCCCTAATATTGTAATGTGTAAATGTAATATACTTTATCGGGTTGTTTTAAAGTTGTACTTTTTTTAGCGGCTACATTATATTGCCATCGTCAGTTGATATACTATGCCCTTTTCTGGGCAGGGATAACCTGGTTACAGTTGTTCACATGGCAGCCTCTTATTTAATTAGTCCATGTGTAGTGTTCTCCATGTGGGGTTGTTCTTATGCTAGTTCCTGAAACTGCAGTTGATACCCCGATTGCTGGGTGGGACACCCAGCCATACACATTTATTTATTATTTATTCATCAAATACATATGTCTGCCCATCTATCCAATGAAACTCTGGGAGGTGAACAGAATAAAATAGCCCGGGTTTGTTTGTCTTACCTCTTCATGCATTCCACACTTCTCTAGGTAATTGTTTCTGCTTTCACAAACCTGACTAACTGCCCCAAAAAATGTTACAACTTGAGGGTATGGTTGGTTAGAACTTGAGCCTCACCTTGGCAATCACCCGTGCTGATGATTTATATTGTGGCTTTGCAGGAAGGCAAACATTCCTAGGTAGCTATGTATCTGCTGGAAATTTTTGCTCACTTCTGGCTTTATCATTTTTGTCCATCCTCTGATTTGTGATTTAGCCATATAAAATACCCATTAAGTTGTAGAAAAAATACCTCCAATATTGCAGACAGCGATAGGGTTCTCATAGTGGATTAAGCCTTGGTTTGCTTAACCATGATTTATTAATTAAACCTCAATTGTCTAGGCTTACTCAACACCTTAAGCCAAAAATAAAGTGCATTATGACTTAACTTTGAAAGGTTATCAGTCTTTTATTCTTATAAAATGCCTTGAGTGGCTCCTTGGTTGGCAGAACTTCAGCTGAAATTCCGTTTTGCTCCAGTGCCAGATATCGGTGGTGGAAAAGACTTCAGGTCCAAGAGCCTGTTCAATAACTTGTAGTGCAGGAAGCTTGTCAGAGAGAAATGGTATTAAACCATGAATTGGATTCATTTTATCCCTGAACTGGAACATTCCATATATGCAATGCACACCCATTTGGGAATAAATTTCACTGAATTCTATAGGTCTGACTTCAAAATATAATGGTATAGGATTGCATTGTTAGCTGTTCAGTAAATTACATCAACTCTGACTTCCGTTCCTGGAGAAAACAAGCAAATGGTAATGTTTCGTTCTCAGGCAAGTAGTTCCCCCCCCTCCCCATCCCACTCAAGGACTCTTCATTGACCCTTGTTTTCAAAGGCGACTAGTTTCCTATGCATCTCCAGTCTTGATGCATCTCCAGGTCCTGCAGCTGTTACATTAACAGGGGAATGAAACTGCAGCTGAAAATTATTGGATTAATTCTGGTGATGTGCCATGACTTCCTGGTGATGGAGGAGCTGTGAAAAGGCTCTTTGCACTCCTTTGCAGAGCTATCTGGCAGTAACAACACCAGTAGCAGAGCCAGGGAATGCTGCTGACAAATGTGGGCCTATTTCCTGCCTGTAGTCTTTAACAGGAACCCAACAATGCCAAAGACCAGTAATGTTCTGGCCAAGTTTAAGATGGACATAGCAGAGGCAGATGCTATTCAAGTGTGTTTGGTTTCTTCATGAGATGAATTTTCAAATTCTCATCCATGAAATTTCAACCCAGTCAACAGAATAAAACAGGCAACTGTAATCCCTACAATATTCAGGCCACTTCCTTCTTGAAATACATATATAATATATGATATATCCCACCCTATGCATTGGTCTGAAACAATTTCAGACCAATGGCTGTCATGGAGGCCATGAAATTCTGAGCTGGCCCTAATAAGACAGCCTCAGCATGAATGCTGAAGTCTCTTAGGATCAACATTCTGAGATTTTCCAACACAATACTTGAGACTTCCTCAACACTCCTGGCTCAGGCAGGCAGGCAGGCTGCTGGGTAACAGATTCCTGGTCTATCTCACTGCCCCAATCCCTAGAGACACTTGTAGCCTGCCCACTTCAGAGAGGTTTTCTGGTGAACAAGATAATATTACAGAGCACAGCAACAATGCACACCCCAGTATCCAGCCTGGGTTGATACTGCACCGAGAAATTAGACGGGCACAGCTAGGTCAGATCCAGACCACCCAGCTTACCCACCCAAGGAGAAGGGTGAACATCTTAGTTGCTTCTTCAGTTTGTCCACAGGTCTTCCAGCTTTTTTCTTCTCTCCCTCTCTTTTTTCCTTTTCCTCCCATTTGGTGTTCTTTCCCAATCTTTTTCTTCGTCACATACCTGCTTCTGTCTTGCCTACTGCCATTGACACATTGTATTTCTTCCACGTAGATGAGCCCTAGTAGGCTGTTCCATTGGGGCTTTACATGGTTGCCTCCTAATTTATTTGCCTCCCTAATTTTCACCTTTCCTCATGAAGTATTAATGCTGCTCATTGTTATGGTACGGCAGGTTTCCTTTCCATATCATTTCTTTTGTACAAAGATAGAAATCTGAATAAGGAGGCCCAGCAAGAGAAGAGTAATTTGTTTTGTTTTTAAGAGCCCAATAAATATATTTAGGCACCACCAGCTACCCCATTCAACCTAGACACAGCACTGATAATTTTAGGAAGAGGTTAATTGTCTGTATCATAGGAGAATCTTTGCAAAGCTGTGCAAAACATTTATGCTATGTAGTCATGCTACTAAAGGAGATTGTAAGGATTGCACTGTGTTTTTTAAATTTTATTTTAGAATGCATTATTATTTACATTCCTTTTTCAGTATTGTAGTTGTCAGTCTGAATGTTGCTGCTTTTTGATAAAAACTGGGATAGACATGTTTTAAAAAGAGAGGGATGAGTGGTTTATAATTTTTTAAACTAAAAGAAAAATTATATTCCAATACTTTACAGTGACACAGGGTGGATTAATAGCTCTTAGAAGGTTTTGAGTGAAGAAGCTGACAAGAAAATGCAATTCCCAGAGGGAAAATACAGATATAAGCTCTATATATATACAGGCAAGGGTGCAGAGCCTTTGGATATAAGCAGGAGGCACCAGTCTCTTGGCTGATCCCTGGCACACAGATTGTCATCCTAAATATGTGGGTCACAAGTGACTGAGGTTCTGATTTCAACTACCAATCATCTTCAACACACTGCTACTGAAAATACCAGCTTACTGAATCATACTGGGAAAGATGTAACAGCTGTCTGTAGAAAAATAATGCAATATAAATATATCAGAGGTCATTGTGTCCATGCTTAGTGTCTTATTACAAGGAGCAAAGTTGACAATGCACATACAGTTTAATTTTCTGAACTAATTCAAGCAAATACAGGGCAGAAAATAGCAATCATAAAGTTTTTTTATTGCCATTTTGTCCTTATCCCTAGCAGACTTTGTAGGCAAGTAAGAAATGGTTCACAAAGGACACAAAAGGAAGTTATTCCAACATTCAAGGAAACAAAGATGGTCAGCAATCGACTGGATATATACTATTAAATGGATAAATAAATATAGTCAATAAACATTCCACAACACTTCTGAAATAAATATGAATGTAATCCAATACAGCAAACATTAAACAGGTTTTGACTGTGAGTTATAGTTTTTCTATGTCCTAGCATAGAAAACAAATCCAAGCTTTAATTTGCCTATTTCTTAATTCTTGTAGCTATAGAAAAACATAGTGCGTGTCTACACAGAGCTTGCAGGATGTGGAGTTCCAATAAAGGGCTTGATTGTTGAAGTGATGCACTCAGTCAGCCAATGAAAGGAAAAGTTCCTTCTGATGCTTTCTGCAGAGAATCTTTCTGGAAGCAGAAGAATGATGGATGTCCCACCAGCCAGAAGAGCTTGTTAAGGGGGGGGGGGGGAATTCAAAGCACAGGGCACACATCTGCAGGTGAAGGCAGTCTATTTACTCCCAAGGAAGTAAGGAAATAATTTCTCTCTTTCTTAAAATAGCACAGAGTCCACATTTCTTGGACAGACACAAAAGGAGTGAGCCAAGCAGAAAATAAAGGGAGCAAGTCATGGGTACATTTTCAAGCAGAAAACATAAAGCTTCACAAGATTAGGATGCTTGCTCCTTGAGTAGTAGAGGTCTAATAGATACATTGGAGGCATTGCTATCAAGAAAAGGTCAAGCCGAGTTCAGGGAAAAGGGAAAAATGAGGGGAAACTAGACTTTTCAGGAAAAGAAGAAAAGAGCATTTATTTTAAAATTTCCTACACAGTAATGTAAATCTAATGCTTTAATGGATACCATCCTAGATGCCTCACATTTACACAGTCCACTTATAGGAGTGCTCCCATGCCCCTATCCAATTAAATAATCCCCAGGTTTATTTATGATTTAGGGAGAATACATTTCTTGTCAGGGACAAAAGGTGCAACATCTTATCTCAGTTACTGTGCATACTCCTCTCTGGCTGCTAGGATCTAATCCAGGGCCAGCCTGTTTACTAGCAAGGCACTTGTTTGTACACTAGCCACAAACATAATGTTCCACTAAGGGTGTGAACTCTTTTTTGCAGGTGCTGGCACATGCAAGAGAAAATATGCCAAGCAACCCCCCACCCCAATTGTCTTCCCAAGGGTCTGAGAGAGAATAAACCCTGTGAGCACTGGGGATGCTATTTGAGAGCTGTCTCCGTGTTCAGCCCCCAGTATTCAACCCATAAACCAGTGTGCATGATTTCCAGCTGTTGCTCTTCAATACCAGGTCAGTTTGTAATAAATCTGTCCTCATTTACAGCTTAATCATAGATGAGGTGGCCAATCTGGCATGTATAACTGAGACCTGATAGCTGTCTGGTGGTGTTCAGGGTGACTTCCTCTTGGTGGGGAGGGTCAAGTCACAGGAACATCTATGGAGTTGATGTGGAGAATACACTAGCTATCCGGTAGACAAAATCACTCAGATCCTCTGAGAGTTGGACTCTGGGCAAGTCCAGTTGAGGTGCCTGGGGCATGGTCTTGTGGGCTTATCTGGAATGTGTTTGAGCCTGTGACTCCTGATAAAGTGGACAGGATCCTTCACAGTGTGATCTTGGTCATCTTTTTATTAGATCCGTGTTCCTCCTGGGTTGTTGCTAGAAGGTGACATGTGATTGGATCCATGAGATGGTATCATCTTCATTGAGGAGAGGGGCGGTTTCTTGGTCTGTAACAGTTCTGGACAATTTTCATCCAGTTTCCAAGTTTCCTATTTAGGGAAGTTTGGAGAAGGCAATTGGGAACAGTTTCCAGAAGATCCTAGAGGAAACAGATTATCTGGACCCATTTCAGTTGAGTTCCAGACAACTGTATTGTATGAAGATGCAGTGATCACACTTGTTGATGATGTTTGGTGGAGTTGAGATGGAGGTGATGCATCCATCCTGGTGCTACTTGATCTCTTCGAAACTTTTGATATTGTTGATCAGAATATCTTTCTGGACCAATTGCAGGATTGGGAATGGGGGGCACCATGTTATGGTGATTCTCTTCTTCTTTCTATCACCAATTCCAGTTGACATTGATGGAGAGGTGTGAGAGATTATGCCCATGATCCCTCATTTGTGGAGTGCTTCAGGTTTCGATGCTTTTGCCCCTCCTGTTTAACATCTACATGAAACTGTTAGGTGAGGTCTTCCATTGGTTTTAGATCATCGGTATGATACTCAATTGTACATCTTGACCCCAGGCTATGCATGTGATGCTGTCAATGTCCTATCCCAGTGTCTGGAAGTGGTGTGAGTCTGGATAGGGAAGAACAAACTCAGATTCAGTCCTAACAAGACCAACTGGCTGTGGGTATTTGGGTCTCCTGGCCTGGAGATTTTCTATCTGTAGTCTTGAATGTGATAGCACGTCCCCACTCAAGACTGGTGCCTAGTCTGGGGGTCTTCTTGGACTCACAGCTCCTGCTTGACAAGCAAGTGGCAGCTGTGGACAAGAGGGCCTTTGTGCCAGTTGTGCCCATTCCTGAATCAGGAAGCCCTCCAAATAATCACTAATACACCCTAGTCACCCCACAAATGGACTACTTGCTTTTATGGGGCTACCTTTGAAATCTATTCAGAAGCTACAGCTGGTCCAGAATATGGCAGTGTGGGTAGTAATGTGCATGCCAAGGTTAATTAATTTGGCTGATAAAGATAAATAAAAATGTTCTTTTTCAAAAAGAACCCACCAACATTCACAAATTTCATTAGAATTAGTACAGAAAGAACAAGATTAAAAATAATCAGATATGGGATAAGAGAAAATTCCTAAGCTTCCTATCTGTTTTTGCTGAATGACTGGATTTTTATACTGCATGAAACTATAATGTGGTTTGTTGGTGTGGGGCTTGTGTATTTTATGATTCCAGCCACCTGTGGTAATACACCATAATTAAAACTGTTATATGAACAGAACCAGTGGTGGTTTCAATAAACTAAGGTCAAGCAAACCATAGATTTAACATAATGTGTGAACCAGCCAACATTCTCCAAAACCACTAAATTAATATGTGCCCATCAGAAGCAAATAGTAGGCGTCCAGATATCATCATAGACTCTTCCAACATGATCAGTGCTAAATTATGGTGGGAGGTTTACTTCAGCAATCTCTAAAGTCCCACAGTTCCCATCCTGCCATAAGGTGCCCTTTGAGAGGTTTTGACATGCATTCAACACTTGTTATTTTTATTATTTAAATGAAACTGAGTATAGAAACTCAATTTTAAGGCCTTACGTTTTGCCTGTCTTGGCAGCTTGGCCCCAGGCTTCTTAGATTTACTCTCCAGATATTATTAACTTCACACTTCTGGAATTCCCTAGCCACCATGGTCATGGGGTGTTTAAGTCCATCTATCTGGAGAATGACAGTTTGGAATGTCTGACCCAGGTCTTTTCTGACAGCAGAATCCAAGGAATCATCTCATCCATTGGTCAAAGGTGATGATCTAGTATAATTATAAACAGGCTAAAAATAGACTCTTTTGAAAGATAGAAATTAAGGCTAGCTAATGTCTGGGAAAGTTCAACACAGATACAGCTTTTTAAAAGATGCTGGAAACCTGTCAGACTTGGGGCATGCAAATACAGAAGAGAGGTAATTCCATTGGACAGATGGTACCAATGATTTACCTCTAATCTTAGAGAAAGTAAGACCTCCTGAAAAAGATCTTAACTTGTGGGGAGGCAGATAGAGATGTTATCATGTAACTAGTCTGAGTTGATTAGGGCTTTGTATGCTAAAACCATCACCATGAGTTTGGCCCAGTCATAAACTGGCAGCCAGTGTATGTGGTAAAGCACCCACTTAGCAACCTGGCACTAGCTGTGTCTTCCAAACCAGTCCCAAGGACAAATCCACACCAAGTGCATTACAGTAATCCAGGCCTGACTTGAGAAAAAGCAAGTTCAGAGATCAAAGGGAACATTCCAGTAACAAGGTGTTTGGAAGGAGATGGAGAAATGAAAGAGTACACAGTGCAGCCCAGGCTTTGATCTAATTAAATGCCAGGCAGGTACATGCCCCATGGCATTATTTCTAAAGCTGTCTGCAATAAATCATTCCAGGCTTAGGTAAGAGGCCTTACTGTCCTTTCCTGCATTGAAGAGAGAGTCCAAGGATACCTTGCTCATTCCTAGGTTATTTCTAAACAAACCTGGGTGTTGAGATGATCCAACCATGGCATGTGACATGCTCTTTAAAAGAAAAAGGAGAGTTATTTAATGGAAACAATAAATGTTTAACAATGTCGCCTTCAGCCATGGTAGCTCACTGAGTGCCAGCCCTTCAAGGGAGGCCAGGTCAGGAAACAACCCACAAGAAATACTACTTTACTGAAATAGGTTCTAGTAACAAAATCTGGAAAGCCTGACAGTGTTTCCCCTGTCCTCCTTCCCTCTTACACCAGAGAGAGTTAAGGTGGAGTCAGTTTAAGTTTTGCTTCTAATGTTCTCTTCCTTTCCCAGTCTTAAATCATTTTGCTAGCCATTGTGTTACCTTTTCCAAGGTCCTCTTTGTGGTTCTCTACACCAAGTGCCTTTGGGCGAGTCATTCTCTCTCAGCCCAACCTACTTTATAATGGGGGAGAAATAGAATAAAAATAATAAAAACCAATATCTTCATCTTCAATCTATTACAGTACTCCTTCCAGGGTTATTTGATGGATGAAGCTAAAGTGTATATGTAATAATTCAGAATCCACTGAAAAGTACATATGTAGAAGCAATACTGACATCTAGTGAGTAATCTTTAAAACACTTTATCCAAAGTGTTGAAGGAATTATATTACAGTTAAAAGTCTTGGGAAAATGTCTTGGAATTTAATAAGGATTTGGGAATAATTTTTTATTATTATTTCAGCAGGAAACACACTGTGCCAACATTTTTACTGTTATTCTCATACAAATGTTGATAAAGTGTTTTAAATTAAATTTGTAGGCCAGCTGACTCCCATCAGCCTTGGGCAGCTTACAAGTCAAAACTTTTTTTTGAAGAAAATATACAATAAGACACAAAAATAAGGAATAAACAACAGAATAATAATAGAAACTGGAACGGAATGGAATGGAACAGAAGAAAAGAATCCACTCCCCCTCACTAAAGGACTGGGCAAAGAGCTGGGTCTTCAAGGCCCTTCAAAACACCAACAGGATAGGAGCCATCCAGATCTTGGGGGGAACCTTATTCCAGAGGGCAGGTGCTGCTACAGAGAAGGTTTCCTGGGTCCCGATAGATGATATTAATTAACTGAAGGAACCTAAAGCACACCAGCCCTGCTAGATAGAATCAATGAAGCTGTGCAAAGGCCTTTTGGGCCACTTCTGCCTCCTGCTCATTGAGTACTTCAAAAAAATGATGATAAATAAGATTCCAGAGACCCACTGCCAATCTGAGCAGATCAGCCTTCCCTAGTTTAGAATCCTTTAGATGTACAGCCACAACTTTCATCATCCCCAACAAGTAGTGGAATGATAGTCCAAGACTAAAACTGAGGTTAGGTGATGTTGGATTGCTGCTTCCACTATCAATGCTACATTTGGCATAAAAATCTAGATGGGTAAAGAAAAAGGCATAAATGTATAAGTTTGCTTTCCACTCTTTTAGACAGAATATTGTAATTCACTTGTCCCTTCTCTTTAATTTATAGAAGCTAAGCTTCTTTTAAGTTAAAACAAACACATGAACGAACAAACACACAAAACCTAAAATCACATCAGCACTGGGATTTGGTGTATCACAGATAGGAAGTCATTCTCCAAGACAGGTAGGTCCCTCCATAGAGAAAGTCCACCTTTGTGTCACTAACAGATTGTATCCCAAAGGATTATAGGTGTCAGGTAGGTTAATGTAATTGAACACTCATTTAGGTAACCTTATCCCAAGTGGTTTAGGGCTATTTATTTACTTATTTATTTATTTATTTTTCTACCCCACCTTTATTATTTTTTATAAATAACCCAAGGCGGCGAACATACCAAATACTCCTTCCTCCTCCTCTTTTCCCCACAACAACAACCCTGTGAGGTGAGTTGGGCTGAGAGAGAGTGACTGGCCCAAGGTCACCCAGCCGGCTTTCATACCTAAAGTGGGACTAGAACTCTCAGTCTCCTGGTTTCTAACCTGTTGCCTTAACCACTAGACCAAACTGACCAAATTATATATCAATACTACACTTATATACTAATTATACAATTATATACTAGTACTACACTTTGAACCTTGCTTTGTAGCATAAGGGCAACCAGTACATAACTTTATTGCAGGTTTAATGGTGCAGATAAAACACCTTTATTTTATTTGCTGCATTCTGTATTAGTTGTAGCTTCTAAACAAGTTCAAAGAGCAACCCCACTTAGAGCATATTAGAGTATCGTAATCCAGTCTTGAGGTTACCAATGCATGAATCATGTTTCCAGGGATAGGCACTGCTTGTCTACCAGCCTGGATGGTTGTGGTGCTCCTAGCCATAGTGATTACAGCAATGACGGGAGTGCAGCTGCATCTAGAGTAGACCTTTGCTTATTTCCCAGAGCTGGGAAACACTGATAGCACTTTCCTCTTATCAACTTATCAGACTTGGCTTCATTGTATTGACTGTCTTCCAGTTTACTACTGCATTCAAGTACACGCAGTTTAGATCATGCACAATCTATCATTGAGTCAGATATTACTAAAAAATATTTATGTGTCACTACCATCATTAATGGCACTTCGCTCCACATTCCCTAATGATTGAATCAATAGCTTTATATAGGTATTACATGGAAATCAGATGGTATCTTGAAACTGTCCACAGCAAGACTACCATAGTGCAGATCTACAGTTTTCCAATGCTATTTTCTGGTACATGTCCTGGAACCACCGCATAATAGTGCCCGTAACCCCTAATCCATGGAGCTAATGCAGGAGGAAACAATGGCTAATGGTGTCAAAAGCCACTAGGAATATCCAGCAAGAGCAGTAGAAATGTATTTGTTTATTAAATGTATATGGCTGCCCAATTCTAGGCAGCTCACAAACAACAGAAAAACCAATAGTCAGAGAACAAATTAAAACAATTTAAAAAGCAACCCAACATTTTTAGAGCAACTCAACCATCTAACATATTCTAGAGGTGACGGACTCGTCCCTGGGGGAGCTGGGGGTGTTGACGACCGACAGGAAGCTCTGGCATGGGCTGGTCCATGAAGTCACGAAGAGTCGGAAGCGACTAAACGAATAAACAGCAACAACCAATCTATAATTGAAATAGCAAGATGGGCTTACCCACAAGCTGTCTCCAGTGCCTGGGAAGTTTTGCTAACTTTGTTCCTTTCAAAATAAAGTTAATCCATCAGGATGGCCCAGGCCATGCTAAAAGCAGGCGAGAACCCAACTGAAAGTGGTTAACTGGTATCTTCAGGAATGCTTGTTGTTGGGTTACCATCACTTTCTCAATCTTCTTGCATTGGAGGCATTCATTAGTGGGAGATAATTGTGAAGTGAAAGGTCCCCTGTGCAAGCACCGAGTCATGTCTGACCCTTTGGTGGGGTGCCGCTTTCGCGACGTTTTCTTGGCAAACTATAGCGAGGTGGTTTGCCATTGCCTTCCCGAGTCATCACCTTCCCCAGCAAGCTGGGTCCTCATTTTACCAACCTTGGAAGGATGGAAGGCTGAGTCGACCTGAGCCGGCTACCCGAGAATCCAGCTTCCGCTGGCACTGAACTTGGGTTGCAAGGAGAGTTTTCGGTTGCATACTGCCATCTACCACAGTGGGAGATAAAAAGTCAAGATGACAATCATGTCTTCCGGGTTCAGGCACTTTATTCAGTAAGGCCACCACTTGTTCTTATTGGCAACAAATGTCATGGGTCTGTTTTAGGAGTCCTCCTCAAATGAGGAGGCATCTCAGAAAACAGACATAGTACTTCCAGAACCCCAGCAACTATGTTAAAGTATGAAAAGACCTTGCTATCTCTACCCTGGACTGAGTATAAATCGCCTCTGTCCAGCTCTCAAGATTACCATTTTCTGAACATAGAAAATAAGAAGATGGAAAGGCATACAAGTGCTCAAATATGCCACAAAACTGCTGAAGAAGGCAGGACTCTTTGGGTGTACAGTAATCTGTTGAGGGAAATCTCGCATGATTAAAGCTACCATATATACTCACAGATAACCTGAGACTTTTAGGTTCCAAAATACACCCCTCCCCCCACATTGGGTTCATCTTATCTGTGAATCAGAGCTCGAATTTTTTAAAGCCCATCACAGCCTTAAAATTGCATGGTTTTGTAAATGATGACACAACAGTTTGCAGTTTCACACCTGTCATTATGGTTGAAAACTTGAGGGTCAGCTTATCTGTGGGCGATGCATTATTCATGGTATTTTGGTTCAAATTTTGATTTGAATCTTATCCACAGATGGGCTTATCTGCAATTATACTGTATATGCATTTGGACAGGGTTAAAGGCTTTGGGTATTTAGCTGCTGGAACAGCATGGATCCAAAAGGCTGTCCATGATTTCCAAATCATCAGAATGCTTGCTATCTGGCTTTTGACTTCAGCTTTTTTTCCTTTTTCCTTTTTTTGTTGGTCCTCTAAATTTATTTGCTCCTTCATATACTGTTTCTGGTGAGGTTCTAAGGAGTACTGAATTTGAACTGGATGTATAACTATGACCATAGTTTGAAGGATTCATTGCCATAAAATCTCAGAAAAGAAGTGATGACCAGGAGGCCAAGACAGCCAGGACTTTCCCTCATGCTAAGTTGCTTTTACAATTCCCTAGATCTACAGTACATGTCAGCCCTCTATGCTGCTCTCATTCGGAGGTTACAATTATGCGCTGTTACAGGTGTTGTTGATCTCACAACAAGCCTTTCACCACTAATGTTCTAGCCATTGCCCAACCTGCTTCATTGCTCAGAGCATTCCTGCATAGGCATCTGCAACTAGCTGCAATGACACCAAAATGATGTCTTAACACAAACACTGTCCTTTTTTACTTATATCACAATATCACATAGAAATACATAAGGGCAGAGTTTGAATTGCAGTGCACTCGCCCTCCTCACCCGCCCATGGATGCTCACATCAAAAAAGTCAAGATGATGATAATGACTGTATAATCAAAGCCCCATTCATTTTATATACATGTCAACACTGCATGCAAGTGCAAAGGGATAGGCTTATATCAAATAGTCACAACAACCTTCTTGACTTTTTTACCCCCAAGATGACCCTGATCATGACTTCATTGCACAAATGACACAAATGACAGAACATGTACAAAAATATAAGACAGTGCTATTAAAAAATAAGCCCAGCATCATTAGTTAAGTAAACTAGTCATGTAGATATGAAAAAGAACTAGGTCATGTACAAAACAAGGACAAAGAAATGATAAATTAAATCAGTGTGTCAATAGACTCTGTTTTCTGAGGTATGGGCATCTGAGCCTGTGGCAGAGATCCAGCAATCACTGTTAAAGAAACTTCTAATACAGAACACTTTTTTCTTTACTTGTTGGTATACTTTAATTGGGTAAAGGAATAAATTTTTCCACAATATTGTGCATTTGCAAGATGACATCATGAGGCAAATGACGTCATTGTGTGATGAATCTATGGAAGCCCTGAATCTGTCCTTTGTGCTCCTTGTTTATCCATGTTTGCCCCAGGTGACACAGACCCTAGTTGCGGCCCTGCCCCTTTCAGTCAGGATTCAGGCCCAGATATGGGATGGAAACAGCATGGGTCGCATTTTTGGATGATCTCTGGCAGGAGTAGAATGGTGGTAGTGCATCCATCTTTGTTCTATTTGATCTCTTGGCAATTTCAATACCATCAACCATGGTATCCTTCTGGATTGGCTTCGGGGGTTGGGGGTTGGTGGCTTCTTTCTTTCTTTCTCCAAGGCTGGTTCCAGTCAGTGTTGACTGGGAGCGAGAAGTCCCGCTGTCGGCCCCTTCCAGGTGGGGTACCACAGGGCTCAGTACTTCCTCTGCTCCTATTGAACATCTACATGAAACTGCTGGGTGAGATCATCTGTCACCATGGGGTGAAGTATCATCAGTATGCTGATGATACCCAGCTGTACATCTCTGCCCCTGGGGAGTTACATGATGCTGTTAATGTCCTTTCTCAGTGCCTGGAGGGTCTGGATGGGGAACAACAGATTTCAGCTGAACCCTGGCAAGATGGAGTGGCTTTGGGGTTTTAGGGACTTCTGTATCTGGTGGTTTACCACCTTTGGCTCTGGATGGGGTTGCATTGCCCAACAGACCCAGGGCACAACTTGGGGGTTCTTCTAGATTCACGACTCCTGCTCAAAGAGCAGGTAGCAGTCATGGCCAGGAGGGCCTTTGCATAGCTTTGGGTGGCGCACAAGTTGTGCCCATTCCTGGATTGGGAGGCTCTGCTCTCATTCACTCAGGCTCTAGTCACCTCCCAAATGGACTACTGTAATGCACTCTACATGGGGCTACCCTTGAAGAGTATCCGGAAGCTTCAGCTGGTGCAAAATGCAGCAACACGGGCAGTTATGTTTGCTCCAAGATCTACACATTACCTCTGCTACGCGAGATGTATTGGTTGCCAGTTTGCTTCCAGGTCCAATTCAAGGTGCTAGTTATAACCTTTAAAGCCCTACATAGCACAGGGCCTGTATATTGGAGGTCCCTAGATGTCCCTGGTTACATCTACCTGTCTCATCAGGGCTGGCAGAAGAGGCATGTGGAGGGTCCTGTTGGCCAGGGACTGTTGTCAGGCAGGACCTAGGTGGAGAGCCTTTTCTGCCATAGCCCAGGCTCTGTGGAACATCATTCCCCCCCGAGGTGAGGTAGGCCCCAACCCTGTTGGCCATCTGGAAGGCACTTTAAACATGGCTTTGTCAACTAGCTTGGGGATATCATGGTAGAGTGGAGCCTGTTAGATGGTTATATGACAGTTAATGGAATGCCCTCTCTTTTGTTTTTCTGCCATTTTGCTTTTTTATTTGTCTTTATCTTGGTTTTATTGTAATTTAAATTGGTTGTTTTTAATGGTTTTTATACTTTTTTTATTATTTCTATGTATGCCACCCAGAGTCATGAAGTGAGATGGGTGGCGTATATACATATATATACCCATACCCATACCCCTACATACGTTCACATACATATATAGTCACTGTGTATCTTCCATATTCCACCAGGGGGGGCTTGCAGCACTATAAATATTTATGCTTCCAAATCTTTGCAACAAAATCTCAAAAATCAATTGATCATAAATTTAAGCACGCTACATTTTGAAAAATATGGTGCATATTAAACCCACATGAAGACCAGATAGTCTGTTCCTTAAAGTTCTAAAGTGGGCATCCTTATGAAAATAACAACTTAATCTAGCTTTCATCACATCCGATTTTATTTAACAAATACATGTGTCTTCCAGGCAGTGGGATATGCATTGTCAGTTGAACTAATCTCTTGGGCAGATGATTCTCAGGAGAGTTCAAATGTATTAAGACAGAACCAGAATGCATACTTCTATATTTCTCAATCTGAACAAGAACAGAATCACCAAATGTGGGATACGGGTTTTCAGGAACTACTGCTCCGGGTAGGGGATCCTAAAGTTCTTCAGTAGGATAGGGCTTGGTAGGCCAGATGGGGAGGTTCTAAAAGCAAGAAATACTCAAGAGATTGGAGGTAACATGTTCCTATTTTCTGCATCTTTGTATAAAAAACCTTTAAAGGTTGGTAAACAAGCATGTTCATGCCACCGTCTTGCCTGCCTCGTCTGAGGTCTAGAAACTGGATTGAGTAACCTGCAGCAAAACTTGGGGTCACAGTTGGTTTCTGGGCCTCTCAAATGGTGTCCATGACAGATCTCAACAACATAGTAAACTGCAAATCTTATTTTAAAATCTGCATAAGCTGGGGGGCGAGGGGGAGGAGGAGGGAAGGGTAGCATGCAAGACAGTTTAACAGAACTTTATAGCTATACATGTTATGTAACAATAGATTAAGACCTTCTTTCCAGCTGTTACCTGATATAGAGAGGAAAACCTAGGATGGTACTGTTTGTAAATATTTGTAAATATTCATCTGCAGGACAAATAGCAGCACTGGAGGCTGGTTTTAATTGGGGAAATGGAATGAGAAATTTTAAAAAATCTGGCTCAAAGTCACAATCCCAGTTTAACATCCTGTTTGGTTTTCTGCATTGAGGGCAATCTTTAACCTGTGGGCTGTCAGTCTAAATTCCCCCTTTAGTAATAAAGCTGTTTGCAAATACCAGCATCTCTTGCCCTGCAGTCTTTATCTTAACTAATCTGCTTTGAACATTGTGTTCTGCTACTCCTATCTTTCCACGCTTACAGACCAGTACAGCTCTGCCTGTGAACTTCAGGTCTCCAGATGCATCACTCTCCAGAGTTTTTAATCGCAGGCAAGCTAGTTCCTCAAAGCTCAATACTAGCAGTTGTTCATGGCTTCGGAATCCTCCAGGTCAGCCAATGTATCTCTGAAGTGGTATGACTGTACCAAATTGGTCAGAATCTTATTCGAAAAATCCTTGACTAATTAAAGTTTCCAAACAAGCACAGTTTCATTAGTAATATATTATTACAATTCAGCCAAGGAGGTTGGTGGGGGTTCGCAAAGTATAGATCACTGCAGATAGGGTGTCATGACCCAGAAAAAGCCATAGCTGAAAATCAACCCAAATTGGTTGAAGACTGTGTGAGCCATCAAGGCTAAGGAAGTAACCTCTTTTCTCCTTGTGTTATCTTCTTTTGGGGGGAATTGCTGACCCATCCAAAACAAGACCCATCCAATTTCTACACTCAGAAAGTATCTCCCCCCCCCCCCCACACAGTTCTTCAGTTTTTGTCAGGATTCAAGTTTGGTTTACTGGTTTTCCTCAGCCTATTAAACAATTCAGAAAGTGCTTTAACGCCTAGGTAAAGGTTTCCCTTGACATTAAGTCCAGTCGTGTCCAACTCTAGGGGGCGGTGCTCATCTCCATTTCAAAGCCAAAGAGCCGGCGTTTGTCCGTAGACACTTCCGTGGTCACATCCTTAATAGTAAAAACCTAGCTTTGCAGTTCAACTTGGAAGTGTAGTAGAGGCTAGACTTCCATGTTACAGAGAAACATTTAAGAAGCAACACTAACCTTCACAGTTACTCAACATATTGATATCCTGCTTTTGTGAGGCATAAACAGGACTACAACATACTTTAAAATCCAAAGTAAGTAAATCAAACAATAGAGAACAATACAAATTCAATATATAAATAATTAAAGTAACAAAACAGGGCATGTAGAAATTAACCAGATTTATTTTATTTATTTGTCAAATTTTTATCACTGCCCATCTCCCCCCAGAGAAGGGGCTCTGGGCGGTTTGCAATAGAATGCTTAGATTACAATAAATAAGTCTTTAAAATCCTCCAAAGGCCAGCAAAGACAGGGGGCTTTTACTGTACTGGGCATTATATGGAAATGTGTTCACCTGCCTAAAAAAGGGATAACAGTTAGAAGAGCGGTCATAGTAGATTCAGGTAATGGTTAGATTCAGATAAATGCTTCCCAGCAAACACTGTCCTGTTGCAAAATGGCCCACAATATGTTCTCAAAACTAGATTACCAGTAAGCCAAAAAGCTGGAGTTCAGTGACTGAGTTCCTACAAACATTGACAACCATGTACAATTTCTGGTAGTCCCACAGCTTTAATAGTAATCAAGCCTTGATATAACCATTGTGTTTTAATGAGGCGAGGCCATCTTGTTCTGCTATAGTAGTAAACAAACTTAAGCTAAATACAAGGAAGAGCTCATATTTGGGACTGCATCATGGTGATAATGATGGCAAAATGTTGATCTTTCTCTGCCTTTATTACACCCACTGATAGCCATCTGGCAGCCCTGTTAAGGGTGACCGGTACCCTGCTAGGGAGGGATGGGCCACAGGAACATCTGCAGGACCACTGTAAAGAATATTGATGCTCTCTGGTGGATAAAGTCACTGAGATCTGCTGGGAGTTATACTCCGGCTGGGAAGGTCCAAGTGAGATGCCTGGGGCATGGTCTTGTGGGGTTATCAGGACTGAATGTGAATCTGCCTCATGATGAAGCGGACAAAATCCTCCAAACTGATATTTGCCCACCTGTTTATTAGATCCAGGTCCTTCCTGGGTTGCTAAGGCAGCTGGGGAGTTCTGAAAGTTGAAGTCCACAAAAAAAAAGTTGCCAAGGTTGAGAAATACTAATGTAGAATATATTGTTGCATATTTTTCCAGCATTTTTTAAAATGATAATTGTATTATTTTTTCATCTGTATAATGCATGTTTTTCTTCTGTTTGTAAATTTGTAAATGGAATTCCAACAAACTTCATTTATAGACCACTACGATAATAATTCATGTTTCTCTACATTGCTTATCTCCTCCTCTCCTGTTCTGTCTCTGGTTGGGATCATACTGTTGGAAGTTTTGGCAAATCCAGCATGCCTCATTAACATGTAAATTGAGTTGTCCCACAATGCAATTCAGAGGAAGCTGTTTGTTGTCACTCCTTCCCAATAGCTGCAAGGCGGTGCCCTTGTAACAATGGGGAGATAGAAACTACAGACCTTGTGCTTTTCCGTTGTCCTTTTTATAAAGAGCTCAGGAGTAAACTAATATTACCTTTGATTAATAAATGCCCTAGATGGAAAGATATAGATTGTATGCAAATGTTACTTATAGATGAATATCCAACTGTCACGGTGCAAGTAGCCAGATTCTGCACAGCTGCTATGAAGATACGTCACATTATGACTGGAAAAATGTAGTAGTGTATCCCTTGTAATAACTTTGTGGTCTATATAACACATTTTATTTATGATATTTTACTCTTTTTATCACTCCTTTTAATATTTTACATATATTTTTATAGACACTGATAGAATATTAGTCATGATAATGCAAATTAATAGGATTGTTTTTAAACTTGATTAAGGGGCTCACTTACGTTGTGATCCAAACGTATTTTGACACTTAATTGGAACTTGTAAACTCAAATTTAAAATTATTTTAATTTAGATGGCTCATATTTTATGGCTAATGGCTAATGTGCATATTTTTATAGAATTGTATCTTGTACTGGTCAATGACTGTAATAAAATCAATTGAATTGTTGCCACTCCCACTTCCTCTTTCTCTCTCTCCATCTTCTCCACCCAGGGAGAGGCAGCATGGATGCTGCTCTCTTCATCAGGGCCATGTGCTTGGGCCTTGATGAGGGATTCTGCCCCTTTCTTTCACACACTTCTTGGCAGCTGTAGGGCTGAGAGTTTAGGGCAAACTATGTAATTACAAAGAAAAGAAGAACGAAGGAATTTCATCTTTTTCCACCAAGATGGATGTACCAGAAGCAACAACGAATAAAGTCAGTAAGCTTCTTTTTACTTATCTTAACCTAATGTGTCTAACTTCAGCAAAGGATCATTACCTTGTCATGGTGCTGGAGCTTGAGCACCTCAATGATGCCATGAGCTAAACCGTGAAGGGCCAACCAAGACAGGAAGGTCATGACAGAGAGGTCAGACTAAAGGCGATCCCTGGGGAAGGTAATGGCAACCCACCCCAGTATTCTTGCCATGAAAACTCAATGGATCAGTACAACCAGAGATATGTCGGTATACCATCGGAAGATGAGACCCCCAGGTCGGAAGATGGTCAAAATGCTACTGGGGAGGAACAGAGGATGAGCTCAACTAGCCCCAGACGTGATGACGCAGCTAGCTCAAAGCCGAAAAGACGGCTAGCGGCCGACGGTGCTGGTGGTGAACGGCGAATCTGATGTTCTAAGGATCAACACACCATTGGAACCTGGAATGTAAGATCTATGAGCCAGGGCAAATTGGATGTGGTTATTGGTGAGATGTCAAGATTAAAGATAGACATTCCGGGCGTCAGTGAACTGAAATGGACTGGAATGGGCCACTTCACATCAAATGACCACCAGATCTACTACTGTGGACAAGAGGACCACAGAAGAAATGGAGTAGCCTTCATAATTAATAGTAAAGTGGCTAAAGCAGTGCTCGGATACAATCCAAAAAACGATAGAATGATCTCAATTCAAATTCAGGGCAAGCCATCTAACATCACAGTGATCCAAACATACGCCCCAACCGCAGATGCTGAAGAAGCTGAAGTAGAGCAGTTCTATGAGGATCTGCAGCACCTACTGGACAACACGCCTAAAAGAGATGTTATTTTCATCACGGGAGACTGGAATGCTAAGTTGTGCAGTCAAATAACACCTGGAATTACAGGTAAGCATGGCCTGGGTGAACAAAGCGAAGCAGGACATAGGCTGATAGAATTTTGCCAAGACAACTCAATGTGCATAACAAACACTCTCTTCCAACAACCTAAGAGACGGGTTTATACATGGACTTCCCCAGATGGACAACACCAAAACCAGATTGACTACATCCTTTGCAGCCAAAGGTGGCAGACATCTATACAGTTGGTAAAAACAAGACCTGGAGCTGACTGTAGTTCCGATCACGAACTTCTTCTTGCACAATTTAGGATCAGACTAAAGAGATTAGGGAAGACCCACAGATCAGCTAGATATGAGCTCACCAATATTCCTAAGGAATATGCAGTGGAGGTGAAGAATAGATTTAAGGGACTGGACTTAGTAGATAGGGTCCCAGAAGAACTATGGACAGAAGTCTGCAACATTGTTCAAGAGGCGGCAACAAAATACATCCCAAAGAAAGAGAAAACCAAGAAGGCAAAATGGCTGTCTGCTGAGACTTAAAGTTAAATAGTTAAAGCAATGGTGTTCCCCGTAGTAACATATGGCTGCGAGAGCTGGACCATAAGGAAGGCTGAGAGAAGGAAGATCGATGCTTTGGAACTGTGGTGTTGGAGGAAAATTCTGAGAGTGCCTTGGACTGCAAGAAGATCAAACCAGTCCATCCTCCAGGAAATCAAGCCAGACTGCTCACTTGAGGGAATGGTATTAAAGGCAAAAATGAAATACTTTGGCCGCATAATGAGAAGACAGGACACCCTGGAGAAGATGCTGATGCTAGGGAGAGTGGAGGGCAAAAGGAAGAGGGGCCGACCAAGGGCAAGATGGATGGATGATATTCTAGAGGTGACGGACTCGTCCCTGGGGGAGCTGGGGGTGTTGACTGACAGGAAGCTCTGGCGTGGGCTGGTCCATGAAGTCACGAAGAGTCGGAAGCGACTAAATGTCAGGGTCAGTCTCGCTTCGCAATAAGACACAGACTCACTTAATGGGTATTAAGGATTTCTGGTTTATTGGAATGGTGGCTGACAGAACAAAAAACGGGAATGGGATGTGTGGTGTGGATGTGCCCATTTTATACCCTCTTGTAGGGCCCCGGGCTCCTCCACCCTTTATTGTCCCAATCCCTCTTGATGGGATCCTTGATGGCTGCATGGGCGTTTTCCCAGTGTCTTCCTTTGTCCCCTCGGTTCTGGTGTGTCCTCCAGGGCACCAGGTGCGGCTTATCTCTGCTCATCCGATGTCCTTCTTTTCAGCTGTCTATGGGTCCATGGGTGTGGGTGCTTTGGGTGCTTGTTTTAATCCCTGGTTTAATTATCTTCTTCCTCTATTCCTTGATGATCATGATCTACGTTGTGAGGCTCTTTGTGCCTTGCAACGAGGTCATGACACTAAACGAATAAACAACAACAACGTGTCTAAGCGTGTGATTCTTTATGCTTGGGAGGGCTGAATGTGTAAGAGCAATAACCTGTGTTTCTCTGGCATGCTCACTGAAGCTATCTAAGATCATTTTCTTTTTCTGTGTCAGCTTCTAAGCTGTGTTATAAGCTCTGCTCCATTTCAATGGTTTTAGCAGGCCACTGAACTGGCTTCACATACTTGTGTGAAACCACAATATGGTTGTTGATTTTGGTTTAATACATTGTATGAATGCAGCCATTGTAAAACTTGGTTATGGCATAACACAGTGTGAGAACCAAGTTGATATACCAGAGCAAGTGTGACCTATTGTACTGTGCATAGGCTAGGTACATTGATTGCATCAAGTAAATAAATTAATGAAGGACTGGTGGTTCCCACCCCCACCAGCTCCCTATTTGATTATGGGATAAATATGTGATGATATGATGAATATGATGGAATAATTAAAACATAAAATGGGTAGTATTTGATAGCCTGTGTATAAAACACATTACAGTGAAGAGGGTAAACACCTAGTAAATACATTAAATTTAGTGGTGTTCTGGTAACATTTTCCCATCATTTAACAATATTGACATTGCAAAAGATTCTGAGGATCATTCAATAAAGCCAGAATCTGCTTTGTCTACTTTGCTACCAAGTGGTAATAATTTAGTAATTTATTCTGCTCAGAAGTGTCTTTTTGTTATGACTAACTTTATAGGTGTGCTATTATTCTATCATATTCATCACATCTTATTCATCAGCTGCAGCTTCCGTACTTCACAGAAAACATCATCTGTGCAGTATGTTGAAAATTCCTTTGGGTGATTTCCAGTTTTGTTTGCACTCCCAGTCAATCCCTATATCCAGATCAGAGCATGCACATGTGCCACTCAATTCAGTTAGCAAAAAATACAGCTTGATGCTTATTTCAGAGAGTCAGAGAGTTGGGAGGGACCTTGGAGGTCTTCTAGTCCAACCACTGTCCAGTGCAGCAGTCCTCAGAACATCCCAGACAAATGGCTGTCCAATCTGTTCTTGAATACTTCCACTGATAGAGCACCCATGACTTCAGAAGGCAGGCTATTCCACTGCTTAACAGCGTTCAGGAAATTGCTTCGTATTTCAAGTTTGGGTCTCTGACTGTAAAGCTTCCACCCGAAATCTGAGGTATCAATGAAACCTTAACTTTTTAGCTGATTCGAAGCATTGCTTGCGCTGCTTGGACAGTGCAAGCCTAGATTTGTAAAGGATTTGTGTTTCTGTGACCCATTTCAGTAAAATCCAGGAAGGATATTAAAGCAAATATCACTGTGTGAGACAAAAGAATTCATTGTACTTCTGTTATATTTCAAAATAACTGTGATGATTTTATTTTATTCTTTCCTTTGTATGTAACTTAAAAAAACTTTAGAAATGATAACGCACTTTACTATGCATGTTAAAAGCCCGTAACAGAATTGATAAAAGATAGAGAAAGAGAAAGAAGCAGAACTTTACTGACCAAACCACTTTAACAGTTGTCTGTTTCCTTCCTTATTGGGATTCTGAAAATAACAGTTCCTGCTGTAATGTGTTCTGCAAATCCAGCCCCCATCTACTTTTGTTGGCAGCTGAAAGATACTCAAAGGCTGGGTTTCTGTCGGAGACATGATGTGAATTCATAGAGCTGAGGAATGGGTCCTTTTTTTTTTAATTGAAGACTGTGTTCCTTTAAACATTACCCCTGTCAAGGGGTAATGGTCTGAAGCAAAGAAAAGCTTCAGCTATAACCCCAAATGGACAAGATTACTTCTTCACTGGTGCTGTCTGTTCTCTTCTTTACACAACCCACTGGAGGCACTTCCCACTGTCATTGTTTTCTCTCCCCAGACTTTCATACGCAATTTAAAAGTATTCCATGATCACTTTTGCTGACTTGAAATGATGAGAAGCAAAACCCAGTGCCCCACCCTGAGTTGCAAAAATCCCTTTATCCTCACAACAAGGAAGGAAAGAAGGTATATAAGACAGCGTTGGCTGGGGAATTCTGGCCGTTGAAGTCTACCCATGTTAAAGCTGCCACGGTTGAGAAAGAAAGATCTAAAGGTCAGGAACCTGGAGGATGCATGAGGCAAGAGTTTCTTCTAGTGGTGAAATGCAACAACAATACGCCAGAAAGAAAGAATCATCCTGCCATCACAGCAGTTTCAACTATGCTACAGCTGAGCAAGGAATAAATCAAGTCAGCCTTCTAACACTGCTGATGTTGCAGAACACAGAGGTCCAGAACTGCTTTCAAATTGAAACCGAATGAAAGTGCCCTTGGTTAAAATGTGGTGGGCTAGTTTGTGGCTCAATGTGTTGTATGAACCCAGACAGTGTGCTTAGTTTATAGCTCAGTGTGTTGTGTGATCCAAACAATTTTAGTTTAGTAAGCCATGATTCAGAAAACCTTGTTGGTTATGTGGACACAGCTTTTTTCTCTCTGAAATCTTATTTTATGTCTCTTCCTCCTCCCCACTCTCAACCTGCCCAATCTTTTTGTCAGTAGCTTGCAGGAAAGGGACAGACCACTTTGCCATAGGTCTAATTTGATAGCTTCTGGAAAGCTTTGGATATGAGGCCAAGGCCTAAGGCTGCAAGTTGATCACCTTTAATGTGGATGAATTTCTGTCTGGTGACATTTTGCCATGTATGTTAGCTGCACTCCTTAAGCCGGACAAAATCTACCCTGGAGTCCCTTTGTCTGTGCAACATTGCTGTGATGCTAATTGTTCCAACAATTAGCATCACAGCATGTTCCTTTGTGTGTGCATATAGCAAGAAAGACAGCAGAGTTCTTGTGCAAGCATAAACCATCCACTGAGCCAGAATTGTACATTTGGGAGAAATAGGAAGTGCCTAAATGTACTATTGGTAGACTGTGTGCTGTGGTTTTCTCTTTCTCTGCTTGTCTGTAACTTCCCTTATATATGTAACTCTATATGGGCACAGGAACACCTAATACCCTTTCTCTTTTCCAGGTGAAGGTAATAATCCCATTTTCTCATCTCAAGGAAAGTGCAATGTCTTTATTAAACAACAAGATGAAAAACAAGATAAATTAGTCTTATTCTTTGCTTCACAGACTGTGTAATATAGTACATCTCTTCTTCACTACTCAAAGCTTCTCCTTCCTCTTCTAGTCAGGGTACATCACATTCTATAGAGAAGCTGCAGAGATCCATAATGGTTATAAGGGTTAAATTCCCTTACAGGACCTTAAATTCTTTACCTAAGCCCCTTCCTTCCTTCCTTCCTTCCTTCCTTCCTTCCTTCCTTCCTTCCTTCCTTCCCCCCCTGCCCATATCTTTTATTTTTCCAAGAGAAACTTTACAAAGTAGATGCAAGCTTTTGTGGTTTCAAGATCTTTTCCCTGTGTAAGATGATTAAAAAATCTACCCCACCCCCCAAAAAAGGGAAGGATTGGATCAATACTGTACATGTTTTTAGCAGGTTACATTTTTCAGTGGAGTGGTGGAATCTCCAGATCTAAACTGGGTTCTTATGTGATATTAAGTTGCGCACAGAGCTTTCCCAAAACTTGCTGGGAAGCAATAAGAAAATATTTGTTGGTTCCTCATTTTTAGACAACTTAAGTCCAAATGATAAAATTGAAATCTTTTCCCTCTTTTGCAAGATGCAACTATCCCTGAGCATGAAGAAAAGAACTCCCCTAAGCTACCTTTCAGGTTAGAAACCAGGAGACTGTGAGTTCTAGTCCCGCCTGAGGCACAAAGCCAGCTGGGTGACTTTGAGCCAGTCACTCTCTCTCAGCTCTAGGAAGGAGGCAATGGCAAATCACTTCTGAAAAACCTTGCCAAGAAAATTGCAGGGACTTGTCCAGGTAGTCTCCAAGAATCAGACACGACTGAATGGATAATTTTGAAAGCCAGTTTGGTGCAGTGGTTAAGGCATCAGGCTAGAAACTGGGAGACTGAGTTCTAGTCCCGCCTGAGGCACAAAGCCAGCTGGGTGTCCTTGGGCCAGTCACTTTCTCTTAGCCCTAGGAAGGAGGCAATGATAAACCACTTCTGAAAAACCTTGCCAAGAAAACTGCAGGGAATGTCCAGGCAGTCACCAAGAATTCGCCATGATTGAATAGATTAAAAAAAAAAGGCTGCCTTTATATTATGAGATACACTTAAAGATAACATTTAAAGATTTAAAGATAACATACATTTAAAGATAACATTTAAGTTGTTGTACTACATGAGCAAATCACTATCACCTCACAGTTTAATTCTTGTACCAATGGGTAAAAAAGGCACGTGCCCATTTTCTTTCAAGCTCCAGAGAGCAGGGAGGACAACTTAAACAGAATGTATGCCTCCCTACCTGTCTTGGCAGTAGATGTGAAAGGGATCCAGGGATCCTTGCTGATCACAAATTAATTACAGGCCAGCATATGACACAGCTTCCAAAAAGGCAAACATTATCTTAGGATGCATTAACAGGAACATACACATTGTGGGAAATAATTGTTCCACTCCCCTCTTCCCTGGTTAGATCCCATTTGAAGTACTATGTCTAGTTCTGGCAACATCGTTCAAAAAGGATGGTGACAAATCAGAGCGAGTACAGAGTAGGGTGAAGATTTGGAGATCCTCGGTACATCTTATGAGTAAACTAAATAGCACGGTAATGTCACGTAGGAGAACTTGTCCAGCAGGGCACTCTTGAGAGGAAATTTCACAGGTTGTAATAGTGAGGCATACAGTTGAAGTACATCTCAGAAAAAGATCTCTCTCTCCATCTCTCTCTCGAACTGCAATCTTGTATGCAATCCACCTTAAAAGTCCATGTTGGATTACAGCCTGTTTGGATAAATAGATAAACAGGCTTACCTTACCCACAAGGTAACTTAATTGTTCAATTATCATATGTAAGTGATTTTTTTTGTGCCAATGAGATAAGTTCAGTTCCATAAGATTAGTTGCTAGCTGAATACAGAATGTCCAAAGTTCACGAAGGACTGAGTATGGTATACTGTAATTGAAAGGGAGGGCCATTCTTCTGAAAGAAATGCCTTAGTTCAAAGTGCAAATTCAGCTTATCACACCTGGAAAAAACTTAGATCTCCAGGAACCCAATGGACTGCTATCATTGATTTCCAACAAGCTTTGTATAATGGACTTCTGCCACAAGATTTTCTGCTACACAGGATGGAAATTTTTCATCCCATGGGCTACCAGAATTGAGGGGGTCTCTACCTGGTTGCCTCCTTCCTCCTACCTCCTCCTTCCCTTCCACCATCATCTCTTTCTCTCTGAGCTACTCCCACCTTCTCTCCCCCTACCCTGCCATGTTGCGCTGTCCTTCCACTACTGCTTTCTTACCCCATGAAGCAATTTTGCACTTCTTCCTCTTCCTGCCTACCAGTTCTGCTCCCATGCTGCCAATTCCAGTCTATTGAAGAAGTGGTTTGGAGTATTTCAAGTGCAGTATTTTCTTCCCTTAGCAGCCAGCTGTCTCTGAGAGATTCTACCTTGGGGAGGTGGGGAATGAACTCAGTGTGGCTTCAGGTTAATGAAGGCCCTGCCTCCTCAAAATGTTCCAATTTATTCAACAAAACATGGCTAAAGAAAATCATGGCTTGGTATGATGGAAGAACCTAGTCAAGCTGAGCCTTGAAATCATAATAGTCTACATAAGAATTTGTAAAGTAAAGCAATTAAATCATGAAAAAAAAATTCAAATAAGGGTAGTAAGGATAATGAATTGTTTTTAGAGAGAAAAATATGAATTGCCTATAATCCAGACTTATGTGGAGTGCAGTTTTGTATTTGCAAAGAAACCACAGGCAGGAAGTCATGCTGAATGGTTGCCTTGACCAAAGGAGGAAGTCAAATACACAGAACAGCAAGTGTTTGACCAGTTTTTAACTGAGGCTCTGATGCTTCTGTTTCTTGTATCTCAGCCTCAGCAACAGTTAGGTAATAGGAGAGATGGATGCTATATAATCTAGTTACAACGAATGGGCAAAACCCTTGGGCACCCAAGGGAATTGAGCCTCACAGTAAGCATTTTTAGAAACCCGAGAATGGAACCTAATACTGGTGATTGGGCTGCTGGAATCAGTCTTTTGTGGGGAGATGGGTGGTGATAAATTTGATACAGTAAATAAAAATAAATAAATAAATTTTATGAGACATGTTAAGAGCAACAGCAATAGCACGGCTCAGTATCTTGGAAAGTAGCTCACCTCACCTGAGCCCCAACATGAAGGAAGGTGCTTGTGGGATGCTTTGTGTTAGATGTTACAATAATTTGAGTAGCCTTGATGTGAGGATTGGTTTCATGATTTGTTCAAATATGATTTGCTGAACAAGTGGGATATACAAGAAAACAGAATGGATATGTCCATGCATGGCACCTGCAGGACTAGGCTAGGAGCAGCAAATGACAGCATGTGTGTGATCACATCATCACACAAATGCCATAGGAGGCAAGTACATCAAGTTCACATTTGAGTGATGACATCACAACGTGTGGGTTGTTATGTTCATGTCATCTTAGTTTGCTATGGATACCGCTGTATCCAGGTATTCACCAGGAGTTGAGGCTCAACTGAAATGTCTTATTTTTATACCAGACAATAAGCCAAAACCAAGCAAATCACTTTTTGGCTTAGCATGACATGCAAACTTGACCGTAAGTGGGTGCTGAAGTAGAGAAGAGGAAAAGATACTCCATCCCAAATATCTTGTGCTGTGATTAAAGCTTCAGAGAACCACTATTTATCAAATTACAGGGTACTAGACTAGACCAGCCACAAACATGATATGGCAGTTATCTTTTTAAGCTTCTGGAATTCCTTATGTTTGCAGAGAGATTTGTTGCCTAAACGTGGCACCTCTAGGCCAGTTTAAAACAGAACCTTGATTATTATTATGAAAAATGAACTTGGAAATTTCAGGCCTGGAAAATACATGTGACCTGTTGAGTACTACATTGGTAGAATCTAATACCCCATAGTTCTGATAGCTAAGGAAACATAAGTACCTACGACAAAAGGACTTCTTGATTGCCTGCTGCATTTGTTCTTTAACTCTAAAGCAGATGATTCATATGCATTTGGAATTGGGAGTGAGAGCGCTCTCCATTTGGGAACTAGCTTCTGATAAGGCTCGTGGCCGGAGTCTCCAGTCTGGCATCTCTCTCCTTTCAACAGTCAATCACTGTCTGAAGGTGATCAACCATACCTTCTGGGGAGACTTTGGGAGACTCTTTCTTAGGCTTTTTTTCCTTTTCAAATACTAACCAATCCCAAAGGCTCAAAGTATGTCACAGGACTTTCAGTGTTTTTTATAATAATTACGATATATGTGGTACTTTAGTGAATATTCAGAAACATTCCATATTTGCTATTAATTGTAATTTGGTCTTCAACAAGGTTCTTGAAGCTTTCAGTTAAAAATTGCTCAAATATTCTATATTATAAGGGGTGTGGTGGTATGTAGGAGACAGTGGATTGTAGATGCTTCTCTCCAGGCAGAAATTGCCCAGTAATCCAAACACAACCACTCTGTTAGGTGGTTTTATGCTTTTAAAATAAGTATATGTCTCCATATTGCATATAATAATATAAATATATTGCATAATATATAATATATTCAACACAACAAAATGAGATTTATTTTTCTATCTGAAACCATACCCAGTGTGATTTTCTGATTGCAGTGTTTTCTGATTGAAGTTTTGATGCCTTTGTTTTTTTCCTAGAGGCATCCATCCATCCATTACAACAGCGAAAGAGTCACTGATTGTGCAACTGGACTGGTGGAGTTTGGGAACATTTTTCATCTTTGTTCCTCTTACTCATTGCTACTTGCAAAACTTCTCAGTCTCTGCCCTCAAAGCTTTGTTGAGAAAACTAGAAATAAAATATTTTCAGAAAGAGGCAGACAAAGAGAAAGGAACCTCATAGATTTACATTTATGCACAGTTAGTTTGGGAGGAGGAGAATTTATTTGAAGTTCAGAAATCCAGAAATGTGGTAGGATGCAGTTTAGGAGCTGCTGGGTGGGGCATGTAGCTTACTCAGAGCCAGACAGGAGGTAGGACTAATCAGAAAGGGAACCCGGCACAATACAGCAAGTGGGGAAACCATTCAAACCCCATAGAAAATACATGTGGCTTTGGCTTTTCACCATAACTTTACTCTTTTTGACATTAATATATCCTGCCCTTTTTTGCAGCTGTATTTGCTCTGGAAGCAGTTAAAAACATCACCAAATCAGAGACACAGAATCTCACAGCAATATGCCTTGCTATGATACTAAACCATGGTTTAGTTATCCTGAGTTTGTTGGTTAACTTAAAACTGCTGGGGTTTTAGGGTTAGCAGGAGAGATCTTTTTCTCTACCATGCACTTGGTGTTCCACAAGAAAGAGTCTTGATAGCAGTTCCCACCTTGTAGAGTTCCCTGTCAAGAGGTTTGTTGGTTAGTTCCACCGTTGATGTCTTTGCCCCTTCCATATTGGCACCAGTTCTCCTCTCCTCTCCAAAACACTGAAAAGGAGTAAAGGATGTAATTTAATCACTGCCTCATCCTGAGTTGCTGCTTCAAGAGAATTATTCCTATGAGCCATCAGGTTGTGTGAAGTTAGGATTTCCTGCAGATGGGAAGATGAACCCCCACAAACTCCACAAAGCTGCATAATTAAATCAAAACCAAATTCCATCGATATTCCAAATATTGATTGATTATGTGACATCAAGTTGATGTTGACTCTTAAAGAGATATTTAGATAGAGTCTCTCCATGACCAGCTGTCCCTGGCCTGGTCACCTTGTTGTGCTGATCAGCCTCTTCTTCTCTTTCCTTCCACTTTTCCAGGCCTTCTTCAGAGAGCTGGGTTTTGGCATAATGTGTCCCAAGTAGGATCATTCGAACCTGGTCATTTGTGTCTGAGTGAGAACTCTGCGTTGCTTTGTAGGGTGATCCACTTGTTTTCTTGGCTGCCCAGGAGTTAATCATTAGCTGCTCAACACAGCAACAGCAGTTAGATCACAGAAGTGCCGAGCTGATTCTGGACAGTCAAAAGACGCCCACGTAGAGGCGCGAAGAAGGGCGTCTGTCCTTCAGGCAGACCCCGTCAGGTCCAGAAATAGGCTGGTGCTGTTAATTGCATAGCATCAGCGATGTATTTTTTATTCGCTTTAATATTTTGATTACCAATTTTGGTGGGCTTTCGTTAGATGCCTTAGGCAGGCGTCATTCGCGGCCGAAAGATGAGATATAAATTCGATTAATAAACAGGTTTTGAAGGGGACACCGAGACGCCGCGCGCCTCCCTCCTTCCCCTCCACCAGCTCGCGCACGCCCTACGACCCGTGTCTCGCGTGCGCGCCCGTGCGCAGCGGAGTCTTCGGACGGGGATTAATCGCGCGTGCGCGCGTCCCAGCCCAGTAAGAGCCGCCACAGCCGCAGGCGGGACTTGCACGGAATTGGACCTGCGCGGAACAGCGAAAGCGGGGAGAGGCTCTCTGGGGATGTGCGGCGGAACGGCGGCTGGATCGACTGACTGAGTGCCCGATTGCCGCCGCCGCCGCCTTCTTCGGCAGGATCGTGATTTCCCTTCCGGAGCTGCTCTTCGACCGCTCGTCAGCTTGCCCTGCAGGAGCGCCTTTTGCTTCCCTGCTCTCTGGAGGTGAACCCATTCTCAGCAGCTTCGCGCCCCAGCGGCTTAAACCGCCCTCCTTCTCTCCTGGGTCCTTTTCGTCCGCAATTTAGCTTCGCTTCGCTTTTTCGTTTCGCTTCCTCCCTCCATAACCCGAAGCTCCTCCTCTTCTGCCCCATATACTGTTACTCCCATTTTTTTCTCTAGCCAGGTAGGTTTATGTCCTTCACAGCGTGCCTTATGCAATCACACCTGTCCTAGCTCCTTCCCTGCACCCACTGGTTCTGTGCCTGTGTGTCAGCGGCCGAAGCGGCTCCCCTGTTTCCTAAGCAGCTCCTCACTTTAGGGAACTCTGCTGAAAACAGAAAATTGCCCTGAAGTGCTTCCAGATCTCTTTCCCTGCTTTGGTATTTCTTCCATCCTGGATTTCAGATTTACCTGGTTGAGTTGCCCTCTGACAGAAGAGCTAGCATGTCCCTGTTCCATCGCCTGATTTGTTACCTGCAAGATGCAGAGAAAGTTGCCCACTTCCAAAAACTCTGCGGCATTGAAGCACTACCAGACTGGAGGTCTGTCTCTTCTGCTCAGTTGGTGGACACGGAACACGTCTTGGCCAATGGGAACTGCACCACTGCCAAGACAGAGGACGAAAGTCACAGGCAATGCCGATTCCCAGGTTCCTTTAACATGGAGGAGAAAAGTACCAAGAGCTACTCCAATGGCATGAAGAGTGGAGTAGTTTCTGAAGAAGCCTGTGGGGTGGAATCCCAGCAGGCCTCCCCAGAAAAGCAGCAGCAGCAGAGGTGGGTCTCAAAAAGGAGTCCTCGCCGCAACTCTCTGACCGGGGAATCCATATCCCAGAAGTTCAGAATCCGTAACCTTTTCCTTTATTACGTCTTCAGCTTTGGTACAGAACTGGGCAATGAACTTTTCTATATCATGTTTTTCCCCTTCTTCTTCTGGAATGTGGATGCTTGGCTGAGCAGGAGACTTGTTATCATTTGGGTCTGGATCATGTACGTGGGCCAGTGTACCAAGGATGTTATTCGTTGGCCAAGGCCTGCTTCTCCGCCAGTAGTGAAGCTGGAGGTTTTCTACAATTCTGAATACAGCATGCCCTCAACGCATGCCATGGCAGGCACGGCCATCCCTGTATCACTACTCTTGCTTAGTTATGGACGGTGGCAGGTAAGAACTCAGTTCTGTTTATATTAAGACACTTAATGTTCCTTCACTGCTGGTGAAATAATTTGCTGAGTATCTGAAAATACACTGCTTTTCCTTTTCTAACCCATTTTAACAATGGAAAGTATATGTTCCCAGGTAAATGCTTAGACAACTAGGAGATCTGATCATTTATATAAACATTCCAAGATTAATATGCTGATAAGTATTTTTCTGAATGGTGCTTCTCTTTAGAATGTTCCAAACAAACCTTGTTAAGATATCATTGATAAGCTTTGGAGCATTTTAATTCTAGCTTTTGCTGCATGGGAATTAGTCTTGAAGCCAGATGATACAGGCCACACTTGGATTTGAAAAGAATACAGTGGATTTATTCTCTGTTCCCTTTCCTTAGTTGGAATTTTGAAGTATTTTCTGTATTACTGAGTCTGATTAGATGTTTGACACAATTTACAGAGACGACCAATAAAGCATTCCAGAGTTTCTCCTACCTTAAATCATTATCTTTAGTTTAGAAGTGTTCTGGTAACCTAACATAAAATAATTTCTCATGGTAATATAAGTATGGGGGAATAGGCCCTATCAATTTAAGATAATGCCTAGATTAAGTGTGACTATATTTGTGTGGGGTGCCAATTTAACTGTGCAGCTCTAAGCAGATTTTCTTGAATATTGAATATAATCCCAGTAAGTGTGCAAATTTATGTAGCCTTATCTTTCCAAGTAAACCTTCATGGGTATGTTTTCCATCTGAGTGTGCAGATTTTGGTCCTGACACAACAGGTAATATTTCTGAATAAGAATTGTATTGGTTTTATTGTAAACTGCCTAGAGTCCCTCTTTCGGGGGAGATGGGCGGTAGCAAAATTGGAATAATAGATAAAATTGTATCCATATTCACATCAAAAATGCATCTGGCAAGTTCAGCAGAGCAAGGTGATAAAGATAATGGCTGCACAGATGGACATGTGTATTTTTATTAGTTGCATAGACAGCAACCTTCTTGAGCTTGTGGATCTCCTCTGAGCCATTGAGGAGTTTGAGTTTCTTTCACTTGAATACTCTACAGGATTTATTATTCATTCTACTCTTGTCGTTCATGTTTTCCTTCCATAAAGCCATTGTATGTCTCTGGAAACCATCTAAGAAGTTGGCTAAGACAGGAATGAATTTGCCTGGGGAGGAAGTATGACAGAATACTTTTGACATAATTCTGGCAAAATACATATTGCTATATTAACAAAAGTTGTGTTCATGATTCTGTTGGTGAACTTGTTTGACTTTCATATCTCCTTGTGTTATTTTTAAACTACTGTATAGGCTAAGATTGAAAGCCTTCCTTCTGTACTTTGAAAGGATTTTTCTGTCTGCAGAAGGCTTCCAGTCTAGTGAAATGAAGAGATTTCCTCCCTGTCAATCTGCTCCAAAAGGTCAGGGAAGTTGGAGAGGAAGGAACTAGCATTATGTCTGTTCTCCCTTCCATCATGGAGATGGTTCTGAGCAGAACTCTTGAGGGGGCTGTACAACTTAGTGTTTCCTCTTTTTTTTATCTCTCTCTCTCTCTCAATGTACTGATCACTGGCCATGCCTTGTTATCTAAGACGTCAGGAAAATTAGTAATTGATAACGTCCTGTCTCAGGCCAGGCAGACGCAATTACACAGGCAGTTGCAAACAACAAGCAGCAACAAAAGCAACGTGCAAACGTGCACGTGAAGGCAACCCAGTTTTCGCAAGAGCAGCAACACGAATACAGAAGGAGTTCAAAGTCCAGAGAGCAGGCACAAGAATGGTCTGGCGGGGCAAACATGGTTTCCGTGCCCATTGTGGCGCCCCCCCAGCGCGGCGTCCTGGGCACATGCCCTGGTCAGGCAGTCGAGGAGTCCAAAGCGTTGGGGAAGTCGTCAGCTGGCCCGGGTTCAGAATCGCGAGGCATAGAGAGTTGGAATTAGGAACGGTTCTTTCCAACAGCTGTCTCGGGCTTGTAGCTCTCCTTAAGTAAGACTGTAAGAGCAGCTCCGGTGGGGCTCATTTAGGAGGGCGAGCGTGTTTTCTTGCGAGTAACCTCGCTGACTTCCTCTATTCTACTCTCCGTTCTGCTCTCCGTGCGCTCGCATTGGGAGGGGGTGGCAATTCGGAGCTCTCGTCTTCCCGGAGCAGCGGCAGCTGTCCCCGCTGATCGCTGGCCGGCCCTGCCTCCTCTGCCTGCTCAGGCGGCTGTTCGTCTGGTGTCCCCCACCCACGGAGCTGACTGCTCGTCCTCCAAGGCCGCTTCAGGAGATGGCTTCTCTTCATCGTCTTCGGACTCTGAATCTGAGCCCCCCCTTACAGATAACCGAGTGAACGGTAGTTTGTTATGTAGAACAGGCTATGGGGGCTATTTTCTTTTGCAAAAACACAACGCTGGTTTATCTTAGTATAAGAAATCCCCACCTCTTCCATCTGTGCAGCCATCCACTCGTAAACCTTTGGGGTTAACTGAAGTTTTCTGTTCAGATATTGTAGGATTGTACTTAGCATGTTCCAGAAATTTAGCATACTGTATTCCAAAATGTGAAAATGTCTGGATTACTGCAATTGGGAAGGAATAAATGGTACTCTGTACTTATTTGATATATTTTAAATCTAGCATATGAAGCCTTGGGAACACTGGCCTTCATTAAATTAGATTATCCACATACTTGTTATTTTTTCCTCCCCAAAAATGTTTAAAGAGGAATCCTTGGAAGAATGTGGGATATACTCATTTTAGATATTATTATTACTGGGACCCTAACTTACTTAGAGGAGATAGGTTTCAAATTCTGCTAGTTGAGGAGCAAATAGCAGGCATGTTGATAATGCAATGAAGTGTTGCTGAGGCTGCAGTATCTATAGAAACCTCTAATGCATAATTGAGACTTCCAGAGAAGAAATGATGAACTGAAGACTAAGAGTCCAGATGGATTTGAAATAAGATCTTGAAATTAATTATAAGAATCCTTCCCGTGGGAAACTGCTGCTGTTTTGCATTCTAAAAAATAAACATGATAGGATGGGACTTTGAAGATTGGACACTAGAGGGAATCAGCAGGAACTAGAGATTGCAATTAAAGGAGAAGAACACTTAATTTTGACTTGCTTATACAGACTGGAGCAAAATACTTTAACATTGGACTATTGAAGGATATTTGTGAGCAATGGACCCAGAAGTTAATTTTAAGAATGCCTGCCATTATAGATGGGCTGTGTTTAAAGGATGTTATGGAAGAGGAACAAGAGCTAGTTTGGTGTAGTGGTTAAATAACAAACCAGAAGAGTGACTTGTATAACTTTCCTGTATTGGATTTACAAAAGAGACCTGTTAAAATTTTGAAGGATTCTGTAAGAAGAGAAGAAAGGTCCCAGAGTCATTTTCTGACTCCTTGGGGGATGCCGCTTTCGTGACGTTTTCTTGGCAGACTATAGAGTGAGGTGGTTTGCCATTGCCTTCCCCAGTCAGCTGGGTACTCATTTTACCAACCTTGGAAGGATGGAAGGCTGAGTCAGCCTGAGCCGGCTATCGGAGAATCCAGCTTCCGCTGGGAAGGGATAAAGAAAAAATGAAAAGAAGTCAAGTTCCAGGACATTATTTGAAGGAATAAAAGATTGTTAAAAGTAAAAGGAAGGAATATAAAGTTGGTTTACCTGATCAAGGTTAAAATGGATATGTTGTTATCTCTGGTAACCATTAATGGACTTTTGCTGACCAGGACTGAACGACAAGGCTTTAAGGATATGTTTATAGATAAGAGATGGGATATGGGAAGAAGAGATCATTTGTTGTATTTTAAAATATTCTTATTTTTCTTTCTATTTTTTCTTTTTTTAATTCTCTACTTTTTTCTTTTTTTCTTAGTTTGTATTAGTTGTTATCTTTTTAAGAGTAATGTTTAATAAAATTACTATTAAAAAAAAAGAAACCTCTAATGCATAAATGTCAGAGGCAAGCCTTCAGTGCTTCATGTACAGTTTAATCAGTAAGTCAAAATTGTTTTTAAGTCCTATTAAAATGGAACTTTTATCTCTGACACATAGTTTAAAAATATCAGTGAACTTTAAATAATAAATATGAAGACGTATGAGATAAATTACTCTTTTGGAATTATTAAGACAGGAATTGAAAATGAAATAGACAATATAATAATGGCCTTTTATACGTCTGTGAAGACTTGGAATATTGTATATAGTTCAGATCGCCACTCCTCAAAAAGGATAGTTTAGAGCCAGAAAAGTTGCAGAAATGGCAATCTAAATAATTGCAGGACTAGAGTGCATCTACTTTAAGGAAAAACTTCAGTATTTATTTATTTATTTCCTGGATTTATAGGGCTGCCCAACTCCAAGTGACTCTGGGTGGCATATAGAACTTTTAGTCAGTTTGGAGTTTTTTAGGGTTAGTAAATACAAATCATTCTGTCTCTCTCTGGGAACTCCATGAACCATGAAGAAATTACTTCCAGAAAACTGCTGGACCACCTCAAGAACAACTTGATGGATGTGGTCTGTATTCTTGGAGGTCCCCAGAATATTCCATTTCAGGAGACAGAATATTTTTGATAGACCTATTTTTTGATGGACTGGGTGGGGGGAGGTGAGGAGGAGGGGAGTATGGTAAAATCATGCTTAATTTGGACAATGTGGATAGAGTTATTTTTCTCTCCTTCTCACAATGCCTGAACTTGGTATTGTGTGTTAAAATATAGGGAGATTCAGGACCAAGCAAAGTAGATACTCACACAAGAGATGGTTGTAAAAAGATAAAAGATTCTGGAAGCGGACAGGCCAGAAGTTGCTTCTCAGTGATGGCTTCTGAAGACATTCCACCTCTCTGGAATGGCCTTCCCTTGGACACATACATGGTGCCCTTCTTCCCTGCATTTAAGGAGCTGTTTAGAAGAGACTTTAACATTTAGGAACTTGTTGGTTGGCAGATGCTTGTAATAATTGTAATAATACCGGTTTTGTAATATATAGTTTTACAGTTCTATTGTATGCCTTTGTTAGGTGTTTACATTGTAAACCATGAGCAGTGCTTTGAGAGTGCAGTATAAAATAAACTGAATAATTGAACAAAGTAAATACATAGTTAACCTGTGGTATTTGCCATCATGAGGTGAGTTGATGGCCACTAGTCTTGATGGTATTAAAAAGGGATCAGTTCATGGAGAAGCTGGTTATTAATGGCTACTGTTAATTGTGGTTTAATAACTTCGGAATCTAATATCTGCGTAACTTAATTACTGGCTACCAGGGAGAAAAGCATGGGAGAGGGGGCTATGAACCTCCTGCTGTAAATGCATCTGATTGGTTGCTATGAGATGCACAACATGGAATTAGATGGGCTATTGCCCTAATCCAGCAGGGTTCATCTCATGCAAGTTCCATTGCTGACAGCTGTTACATAAGCTACTGTTTTTGTCATGAGTACTGATGGTGAGCAGGAGGGGGCCCCTATCCAGGGGGGAAAATGCATGTGTAGTTTAGAGACTTTGAGCTGTCATTCAAAGAGACCCAGAACAGACCCACCTTGACTTTTGGGGTTTATCTGTCTGGATTTTCCCACACTTCTTCAGTTTGGTAGGATTTCCTGTCTACTTTAGCAGTAATAAAACACTAAAGACTTCTTCCTTGTCTTGGCGTGGTTCTTGCTTAGTCAGGACATCAATCCTACCAAACCCCTACTCCCATTGAAAGAGGGAGGAAATAATTTTTTTTTTGGCAAAATGTCTTCAGAAAACCAGGAGCTACAACAAGCCATACAACAACTGGCAGCAGACTTGCAGCAACACCAGCAGCAAGTAGATCTCCAGGTCAACACATTATAAGCGGTTATGCTTCAACAGTTAAAACAATCAGCTCCGATCATCCCACAGCCAGTGCCAGCAGCAGCAGCTCCGCCAGTAGTTTTGAGATCCCAGGGCAGCTTACCGGAGAAGTTTGGGGGAGAAGCCGGACAGTTGAGAACCTTTCTTACTGAGTGCACAGTGCTTTTCCGCAGCAGGCCAGCAGAGTTCCCAACAGACTGAACCAGAGTCACCCTTATTTTAAGTCTGCTAAAGGGTCCAGGAGCCAAATGGGCTATTCCCATGGTAGAGAACAACGACCCAATTCTCAATGACTACCACAATTTTCTGGCAAGGTTCCGAGCACACTTTGATGACCCGATTAGAGAGGTCACTGCCAGCCGGGAGATTCAGAAGCTCAAGCAAGGCAACAAGAGAGTGGGAATTTACATTGCTGATTTCAAACTGTTAGCAGGGGATCTGGACTGGGATGAGAGTGCTTTGAAAGACCAATTCAAACGGGCTGGATGAGGAGATAAAGAACGAATTGGTGTGCCAGGGAACACCAGCTACCCTAGAAGGTTTATATCAACTGTCTGTGGTCGTAGACACCAGACTAGAAGAGCTCAGGCAACTGCAGCCGGGAAGAGGCAGGGGCTTCAGAGCACTTCCAGGATTTCCAGCTCTCTCTGCAGCATCTCTCCACTCAGGACCGGAGGAGCTGATGCAGATCGAGGTGAGCAGGAGGCTTACTTCTGAGGCTGAGAGACAGAAGGAGAGAGAGAGCCCTCTGTTTCTACTGCAGAGCCCTGGGGCATATGGTGAGAGCTTGCCCAGTGAGAAATCAAGCGAATTCCACAAGAGCCCCAGGGCAAGCAGCAGAACCAAGATCCATCCGTGCCACTACTTCCAACCAGGGAAACTCCATCGGTCTCCTTCCACAGAGCTCAGCAGGGAGACTATCAATCAATTAAGAAGGGCTCATTCTGCAGATTCCAGGCAATCCTTTTTCTACTTACCAGTCATAATGCATGTAAACCCAGAGCACCAAGTCAAGTTAGAGGCTCTCGTTGAGTCCGTAGCTTCCACCAATTCTATTGATATACAGACAGTACAACCTGAACATCCCAACCATGGAATTGCCACGTCCCCTAGAAGTTGAGACCATTGACGGCCAGCCCCTCAAGGCTGGTCCAATTCGAAGATCCACAGAACCTTTACAGCTAACAATGGGAGACCACACTGAGTGGATTCAACTTTATGTTACTACATCACTTAATGTACCTATAATCCTGGGCACGCCTTGGCTGAAGCTCCGCAACCCATTCTTGGACTGGGCTACGGGAGCAATCTCCTTCCCAGCTAAGGAATGCTGGCATCATAAGATTCAAGCCTCCCTTCTCTCTCCAGCAACTAACACAGTCATCGAAGCAGGGGGGGTGCAGTTGCCAGCCAAGTATGCAGATTTCGCAGATGTTTTTCAGTGAACAAGAGGCCACAGCCCTACCCCCCCATAGGGACTGTGATTGTACTATTGAGTTGATATCAGGAGCTAAGTTTCCAGCAAAGAAACAATATCCCATGTCATCCAAGGAACTAGCCACCTTGAAAGATTACTTGGATACTAATCTCCAAAAGGGTTTCATCCGACCTTCTACTTCCCCAGCATCTGCTCCTACATTCTTCGTACCAAAGAAGCCTGACCCGTTGGCACCGGCAGCTCAGGAGGCACCCTTGAGAGTTGTTCATGATTTCAGCTCCCTCAATAAAATCACGGTCAAAGAAAATTACCTGCTTTCCTTAATATCTGACCTGCTGGATCGTTTACAGAAAACACGCATTTTTACTAGGTTGGACCTCAGGAATGCTTACAATCTGATCCGGATGAAAGAGGGGCATGAATATCTGACTGCCTTCGATACCAGGTATGGGAAATTTGAATACCTTGTTCTTCCTTTTGGCTTAGCTAATGCTGGAACATTATTTTCCCGATTTATGAATCAAATTTTCTCTGATTTACTAGGTAAGTATCTAGTCATTTATCTAGATGACTTATTAATATTTTCTGAGGATGCTACAACTCATGTAACCCATGCATGTAATGTCTTACAAAGACTGAGAGAGAACAAGCTGTTCGCCAAGCTAGAGAAGTGTGCCTTCGATTTAACTGAATTACATTTCCTGGGCTATAGAATATCAACAGAAGGCATATCCATGGATCCTTCAAAGGTCCAGGCAATTCTGTTTTGGCAACCCCCCCACAATGTGAAAGACGTACAAAGGTTTGTAGGATTCGCCAATTTCTATAGAAAATTCATCCATAAATTTAGTGACAGGGCCAAGCCCCTCACACAGCTTTTGAAGAAAGGATCCAAATTCCTTTGAGGGGAGAGGGAGCAAGCAGCCTTCCAAGAATTTAAGCAACTCTTTGCATCCCAGACACTTTTAAAGCATCCTGATACCACGAATCAATTCATAATACATTCAGATCCTTCAGATTTTGCTATTGCTGCTGTCTTACTGCAATATACTGACAAAGTAGGGAAGAGATTGCTTCCTTATGCCTTTTTCTCTCACACGCTCTCACCGGCAGAGAGAAACTATGATGTTTTTAACAAGGAGTTGCTGGCAATTACAGCAGCATTTCAAGAGTGGAGGCATTGGCTAGAAGGTGCAACCTTTCCTGTGAAAGTTTGCACTGATCACAAGAATTTATAGCTTCTACAAAACACCAGATTGCTCACCCCACGCCAAATCAGATGGAGCCAGTTTTTTTCCCATTTCAATTTTGTTATCTCTTATGTTCCCGGAGCTCAGATCCGTTTGGCAGATGCCTTGTCTCGATCCATTCAGGCAACCTCCACTGCACACCAGGAGGTCCAGGCTACTATATTACAACCTCACAATTTTGATCAGTCTACTGGGGGGAACCAGACAGAGATTTTAGCAGCAGGCAGACAAGCAGAGGACCTCTTTGCAAGGGTCAAAGGTCAGCAGCAACAGGACCCGTATGCCAGGGCCAGGATGGATGACCTCCAGAGGGATCCACAAGACTCTGCCTCCTCATTCACTGTGGAAGCAGGAATCCTCTGGCATAGTGGGCGATTATACTTTCCCCCCTCATTGAGGGAAGAAGTACTGAGACTTTGCCATGACCATCAAACGGCCGGGCACGGAGGTGTTTTCAAAACTCTCCATAGAGCTCTGAGAGACTACTGGTGGACTAAGATGACTGCAGACATAAAGAGTTACGTTGCTTCTTGTCATACCTGTAGATGAGCCAAGCCTGCAGGACTCTTGCAACCCCTCCCCACCCCCAGTGGGCCTTGGGATACAGTTTCCGTGGACTTCATCACTGATTTACCCTTGGTCCAGGGACTGACTTCCATACTAGTGGTGGTGGACCTCTTCACTAAAATGGTGCATTTTATTCCTTGCAAGGGCCTCCCATCTGCACAAGCCACAGTGGAGTTTTTTATAGACCATGTTTTTAGATAGAGAGGCATGATAATTTCCATCGTTGCCCAGTTCCCATGGGAGCTTGGAGGGAGGAGGGAACTCGGGAAAGGAGGAGGCTGAAATGGAATGTGAATCTGGAGGGGAGGGTGATGTCATGAGTACTGATGGTGAGCAGGAGGGGGCCCCTATCCAGGGGGGAAAACGCATGCATATTTTAGAGTCTTTGAGCTGTCATTCAAAGAGATCCAGAACAGACCCACCTTGACTTTTGGGGGTTTATCTGTCTGGGTTTTCCTATGCTTCTTCAGTTTGGTAGGATTTCCTGTCTACTTTAGCAGTAATAAAACACTAGAGACTTCTTCCTCGTCTCAGCATGGTTCTTGCTTAGTCAGGACGTTTTTAGCCTTCTAATATACAACATGCATTGTTTCATTGCATTTAAAAATATGCTTTGTGCCACAAGTAACTAGCTTTAAATAAAATGTTTCATGCATTTGCTGATCAATAGATTCATTATTTGCAAAACAATCACTGGATTGTTTTCTAAATGAGTTATGTGGTGTAGTGGTTAAGGCAGTGTTTCTCAACCTTGGCAACTTTAAGATGTGTGGACTTCAACTCCCAGAATTCCCCAGCCTGCCAGCCATGTTGGCTGGGGAATTCTGGGAGTTAAAGTCCACACCTTAAAATTGCCAAGGTTGAGAAACATTGGGTTAAGGTGATTAAAACTGAAGTCTACCCTCAGCTATGGAAGCTTACTGGAAGAGTTTGGGCCAGTCACTCTGTTGGTCCAACCTACCTCACAGAATTGTTTCGGGTGAAAAATGGGAGGAGTGAGCATTATGTGCACTACTTTGAGCTCCAGAAGGGTAGGATATAAATTTAATAAATCATTGAATAAACAAGAGAAGACATTGATGGTGCCATGAAGTGGTATGTTTTGCCATAGAATTCATGTCCAACTATGTCCATTCAGTTTTTTTTAATTATATGGGGTTTTTTTTGTCGATGTCTGCTTTATAAACATTAGTGCAATAAATTTAAAGCATTTAACACTTCATTCGTGAGATGAGTTTCTTTTCAAAGCCTGACCCCATAAGCATTTGAGATGAATTGTTTCCGTATGCTTCCTGAAACTATTGTTCTTTTCTGAAAGCTATTGACACTGGCTTAATCTAGAAGGAGGAAGAATTCTTTGGCCAACTTTTCTCCAGGATATTCTCAGGATAAAACTATGGGCTGTAAGAGGATGTTAAAAAAAAACAAATGGGGTTTCTCAAACAGTGAAAATTTTAAAAAGGTCTAATAGCCAATATTTGTAGACCCACAAAGGTTGCCAGGTCCTTCTCTGGCCTAATGAAGTAATCCTAATTGGAGTCTTTTTTGGTTATATACTTGTTTCTGAATGCTGCCAAGCAACAGCTTTCTGGTAAAGTATTTTTGTTTCAATAAGCTTTGCTGTTGATTTCAGTCACACTTACATTAAAAAGAATACCAGTAAGTTTTCAGATAATTAAGACTATAGCTGTGTACACAAATTTCTAGGAATAAGCCTTGTTGAACATAATAGAATGTACTTGTGAGAGATATAGATAGTATCATAAACCTTTTTTCTACTTGTCCTCTGATTTATAGAGGTTTTTCATTACCCTTGTCCATAATATGCATGGGGAATACAACAAAATTATTCCTCCATTATAGAATTCACAAGCCTGTATATACAACAGTAGGCTTATATGTAGAAAAAGTGACATAAACATTGCCCCTAAATGAATTTTACATTATGTTGTTGTTTGGGACAGTCTTATATGTCTGTACAGTACATTTTAATATTTAATAGGCCACAGTTTGCAGTCTCTGAAAAACAAGAATTCAGTATACATTGGTCTTTTCTTAAGGAGAAAAAAACAGTTTGAGGCTGGTGGAAACAGAAATCATCCTTAACCTTTAAATATGTTTGTCATCATTAATATGATGAGTCCATTGAACTGGGTGGCTAATGAATTTAAACAAACAAACAGGCTCTTTAAAGCAGTGTTTCTCAACCTTGGCAGCTTGAAGATGTGTGGACTTCAACTCCCAGAATTTCCCAGCCAGCAAATCTGGGAAAACAACTTTAAAACAACTTTAACTGCTTTAAACTCTGGATTTATTTCTGCGTAAAGTCAGAATTGTTATATTAACTTTTCCCTCTAAATATATGTTTGCAAGGAGAATGATTCTAAAATGTTGAAAGAATGCTCATTCTCTGTCAGTTATATACTGGACTAAAGATTTCACCCTTTTTTTCTATATTTGAACAAGCTTTTGATCTTCAAGAGTCTGATTTGGCGAAGTTTCGTTCCTCCCAAGTTGCTGGGAGAATAATCTTCAAAGCGATCCTCAGCAGCACCATCTGCAGCCCATTATACCTCCTGCCCATTCCCTTCTTTTCAACATCTTTTCAGTTCTCAGCAAATGCAAGACCATTCACAAATTATTCTTTGGAGGAAATAAGGAATTATTTGGTCTATTCATAAGTGCGTGGAGTGAATATAAATCTATGATTGAATTGATTGTTTATGATAAAACATTGAGAGAATTAGTGAATAATACAAGGGCAATGAGAAGTTCTGAATGTGAGACAACTTTCTTTTGTAGTGTCAACAGTGGATTTTGGGGAAAAATAGACATGGAAGGAAAGGAAATAAAGAAATGAGAGTAAAATTAGCATGGCTGCAAGAAAAGAAAGTACAAGTCTTGTCTGAAGAAAGTATTAGAAGAAGATTAATCTCTGGACAGAATGAATGGAAAATGGATGTAAGAAAAGAAGATACGGAAGCTGGTTGGAACACAGTGAAAAGAATGTTGCTAAAAGCCAGAAATGTGTGGAGTTCCAGCAGTGGGAAGTATGAAAAAGGATATTTGATGGAATGATGAAGTGACATAGTCAATTTATTTTTAAAAAATTAAAAAGATGGAATAAAGAAAACGCAGATAAAATAATGATTGCTGCAAAAATTAGGATGAGGCAAAGACTGTATGATGTATTCAGAGAGAAAAAATGTTGTATATTGTATAATGTGTATATGGAGGAAAAGAGAGTTCCAAAATGGTTGCAAAGTCAAAGGAAGCAAGGGATCCTTAAGATCAAAAGAGGCAGAGAAAATGCCAAGCAATTTTGTGGAAATAAATAAAAAATGTTTTGAAAGTCAGTGAAGAGTACTAAACAAGGAGCCACCAACTGGGAATTAATAATGAAAATGGTGGAATTATTGGGATGAAGTAAGGGAATGCTGCAAAGAGTATTTTGGAGATTTATATGGGAATGACAGTAATACGTTGAAGAGGGGAATTGAAATGAATGTGATAAATGTTAGTGTCCAAGAAAAAAATGATGGAAAGGAAATCATAAGTGTTGTTGAGAATGTTGAAAAAAATGGTAAGGCTGCAGGAATAGATGGTATAACTAGAGAAATATTAAAATATTGGTGTGTTTTGCTTGTGGAATAGCTATGCAAGTTGTTTAACATGAGTGAGAAGGCTGCTGATTGAAGGAACACCATTATTGTTCCTCCATGCAAAGAGATAGGTAGCAAGAGTGAATGCACAAGCTGTAGGGGGATTATGACTTTATTAAGTGCTCCTGGGAAAGTGTTCAACAGTTGGAAAGTTTGATGTTGCAAAGTTTATAAAGAGATGATAATAAAATTCAGGAAATGCAGTGTGGCTTTATGCCAGGGAGGAAATGTGGGGACCAGATTTTTGTTCTTCAACAGGTCACTGGGAAATGTATTGACTTGAAAAGTTTATTGTACGTTTGTTGATTTAGAGAAGTGTATGATAAAGTAAATAGGCTACCCTGATGGAATGTTTTACATGAAGGTAGAGTTGAAGGTGGTTGCTGAGTGCAACAAAAACAATATATAAAGTAGCAAACCATGTGTGAGAATAAATTGATTACTTAGTGAATGATTTAGCACTGAGCAAGGAGTCAGAAAAGAATCAGTCCTATCTCCTTGGTTATTTAATATGTTTACAGATAAATGTTGACAGAATGTTGCTGATGGGTGTATTGATTGGGAGTATAAATAAAGAGTCCCTCCTTGGGAGGGAGATGGATGGTGATAAAATTTGATAGATAGATAGATAGATAGATAGATAGATAGATAGATAGATAGATAGATAGATAGATAGACGTGCATCCATGTGTATGCAGATAATGCTGTTCATTGGCTAAGAACCTGATTTTTTTTTAATCCATTCAGTCGTGTCTGATTCTCAGAGACTGCGTGGATAACTCCCTTGCAGTTTTCTTGGCAAGTTTTTTCGGAAGTGGTTTGCCATTGCCGCCTTCCTAGGGCTGAGAGAGTGTGACTGGCCCAAGGTCACCCAGCTGGCTTTGTGCCTAAGATGGGACTAGAACTCCCGGTCTCCTGGTTTCTAGCCTGGTGCCTTCACCACTACAAAGGAATCTGAATAATTTCAGGCAAATATTAGAACGTATGATGTGTTGTGGCCAAAACCTGGCTCACCTAAGCAACCAAATCACTTTGAAGATACAACACAATTTTATTTGCGTGTATACAAGCAATAATACAGTAATTTAATTTGAATAATAAATTTGAATAAATATAATGGACCCCCAGCAAAGCTTTGACACGTTGCTGAGCAGCCATGAGCAAAAGCAGAACCAGGGCTTAGATGCCTTTGGCCCACCACATTGCAAAGCAAGACAAAGGGAAAAAAAGACAGACACCATAGAAATTACAGCGTGATGCTGGAATATTTTAGGTAAACCCGTTTATCCCCTCCTACTAGGTCAGCATGCTAGCCAGGCTACCTTTGAGATATGGACAGTGAATAGAAACCTCCTGGTTTCCTGGGCTCCAGGTTCCTGGCGGAGTCTTCTCCCTGTCATCTCTCAGGGTCTCTTCAGCTTGCTGTGAAGGTTTTCTTACAAGGGCACTTTAAGCAGTTCAGATTTTTTTTGGGGGGGACCTCCTAGGTTTGGTAGTGAATGCAGCTCGTGTGGGTGTGTGGAGGGAGGTACCTTTTACCACCACAGATGAAATGAGGAGTCTCGATCTGAAAATTACATTAAAAACTAAGGTAGTTGTGTTTGACAGGGAAAATAATGAACACAGTGAGCAATTGTAAGCTATACATAAAACTAGAAGAAGTAGGTGACTCGGTGTACCTTGTCAGAATGTTTACTAAAATGAAAAAATTACTGTAAGGGAGAAAATTTAAGAAATAAAAAGGCTGGTAGAAGGTTAATGGGTGGTATGTGGTCTGTTGCATTGGATGAATATCTGTCAAATATTTGTTGTGTGAAGTTATATATAGCATGAACTCTGTGTTCATGCAGTTATATATGTTATATGGGATATGAACAGTATGGTTCATACAATACATTGTTAAACCAGAATGTGGTTTGTTTAGTTTTGGTTTAACGTTTACTTGTTTCTAAACCATGATTTATGACTTGGGTAAATCCAATCAATTGTGTGTTCTTCAGTGAATCATGGTTAAGCATGATGTAGGAAATGAACCAAGACTTAGATTATTTATAGTTTTAGCTATATAGGCCCTAATTTCTTTACAGAGTTACAGCTTTCAGAGTTTCCTGAAAAAGAATTTATATTTAAAAATCAACCTCTTGTGGGGCTGATTGGTTTGTTAGAATTCTGTATTATTTTTCTGGACATTTTTTTATATTCTGTTATTTTAAATTGATACTTTATGCTGCCCAGGGTCATGATGGAGTTAGGCAGCCTATAAATTAAATAAAATACTAAATTTCCAGACCAATGAGTTTAGTTTGACAAATAATGTGGTAGTTTCCAACTGTCTAGATGTCTTCTCTCAAGGCTGTGATTGCATGATCAAGGTTTTTATTTTTGAAACTGGGCACAGTCCTTCTTTGGTGATCTTGTGCACATTATCCTTAGCTTAATTTTTTTCTTTTAAAATTGTCTGTGTCCCGACACACATATACGTGACTTTTTGAAAGAAGAAAGGAAAGCAATCCATGCCAATCCATGCTAATCTCTGGGGAAATTAGTATGAGGGGACATAGAAGAAAATAATAACTAGGTGGTTGGGTGGTTTATATAGAAAAGGGAGAGGCTACAAATTGCCAGTAGGTATAGGCTTATAGGATTGCATTTTAATCTAATAGCAGGGAAGGAGGGACCAACATCTGAGACAGATCAGTGGAAGTCTCCAAAGGAATGATTACTAGCACTTTCTACTTTCTGTATGCCTGAGAATCCTCAACACATAATTGCCTTCTAGATGAGCCAGCCAGATGGCCATGAGAACATTATTGTTGGTTCAGACCAAAGGTCTTTTTCGTCCAACACTATTGTCACAATGAAAAGCCAGATGTCTGTCAGAAGTTCAGAAGCAGGACATGAGTATAAGAGCACCTTTCGCTTTCCAGGAACTGGCAATGAGAGCAGTCATTAGTCAGATAATCTTATCCACCATGAATTGGATCTTTTTAATTATCTTATGGTAGGCAGTTCCATGCTTTAACTATACGGTGTGTGATGGAAAATATCCTATGCTCCCTTCCATGCAACTGCTGCTCATAGTTCATGTCATGTTCTCTATTAACTAGCCTTGGTACTTGCATTTCTCATAAGCCATAGTTACTTATTCCTTATGGAGAGATGTGGTACAAACACAAGGTTTTGAAAGCAAGACAGCCTGTTAATATTAGAGCAGAATAGTGAGACAAAATAATGCTAAAGAAAAGTTGGAGTGTTCCAACAAGTCCTAAAATGCTTTAGGCTGCAGACAAGCAGGTTGGGCTTTGTAAATGATACCCATGTATATTTGTAATCATTCTTTGGATCAGACAGATATATGCTGTGTGTGTGTGGCTCTTGTCCCCTATTTTTCTGAATAGTAGATTGTAACCCTGGACTTAATTCATCAGTTTATTGCAAGGTTGAGCTTTTGAATTTGATGACTTCTATGATAATAAAAGAGGTCAAAAGAAGAGGATAACCAGCAGCAAGATGGACAGACTCAGTTACAATGGCAATGAGCGCACCATTGGAAGACTTGTGTCCTGTTCAGACTATAAGACGGCCGGGCAGACTTACAAAAGGAAGTTCTTTATTAACAACCAACTGTTTGCAACAGAAAAGAGTCCTTATTAATAGGCAATATAATTCAGTCAAGTCCACCCAGGCAGTGGAGGAACGTAAGGCAAGGCTGCCAGGTCAAGAGTAGAAGGAGATTGTGGCAAGACAGCAAGACAGAACTCAGCTAACTCAGTGAAACAGCAAGATGGGTGTGGCTAGAGTGCGTGGCAAGGTGGTAGCTTGAGGATTGATTGCAGGACGTGGCACGAAGGCGAGGCTACGCTTGGCAACGGAGGGTAGACAAGACTGCTAGAGCGACAAGACAAGGCTGGAACGTGGCTGGAACGGCAAGATGAGGCTTGGAACTGGAGGCAAGGCTGGACTCAGCTGGATCAGGATGCGAAGGAGGTAGGTCTGCATCGGTAGAGGGAGCTGGTACTGATTCCGTGTCGGCTACAGGCAAGGCTCCGTTTCCTGGTGAGGATTCTCCTGTCAAAGCTGTTAGCTCAGTGGAACGGTGGTCTCCGGCAGTTTGCTTCTGGCGCTGGTTCCTTTTTATGCGGTCCTTTTCATGCCGTTTCTCCTCTGTAGCCAATCGGGCTACCTTTTGCTTCACGTGCTTCTCTGCTCTCCTCTGTCGCGCACTAATTGGAGGATTCAAACCTCCCTCCAGATTCTGTCCAATCAGTGTCTCCAAATTCTACCACTCTGCTGAGTCACTACTAGTTTCTACTTCCCCAGATCTTCCCTGATAAGTTTTGTTTTCCCATTCTGGCTCAAGATAAGTTTCGTTTTCAGAGTCAAGGTCAGACTCAAACCTCACAACTTGAAAGAATGGGTTAGGGATAGATCATCAAGGAGAAAATCTATCTGTGTGGTTGCTAGGAATTGAGAATGACTTGATGGTACATAATCAATTAATCAATGATAATATATCAAAATGATCTAATAGATTTTGATCTCAGTTTAGAAAGTTTGCCTTTAACTGAGAAACAGTCCTTTCGTGAGAGACGAAGATACAAGAATTGATTCTGTTTCTTTGCTTAAGCAGATAGCTTTACCAACTCCAATAAAGCAGTACCATTTCCTTTCTACGGTTGAACTGTTGTCTACCTACATCAGAAGTAGCGAAGACGGAGAATATAAGACGAAATCAAGAGAACAACTGGTTACAGAGGGATTTAGTTTTCATTGGTTTTTGTACGCACAGTTAAGAGAAAGATTCAAGGTAGATAACAGGACATTTGAGAAGACAGAATTTGAAGTTGAATTACGTACTGCTGAAATTTGAAATGGAGGACAAACAAGTGAAAGAGTGTATGGTAAAATGGGCTAAGCATTTTGGACATATTGTTGGGACAGTGGAAAAACATGTGGTTGAAAGGATTGAAATTCACATTATGTTATAACCTGAAAGGGAATTTTTATAAAGTGATGTACCATTGGCACATGACCCCAGAAAAATTATCTAAAATGTATAAAGATACCTCAAATTTATGTTGGAAATGTGGACAACGTGAAGGGTCATTTTATCATGCTTGGTGGACTTGTAAAAAAGCAGAACATTTTGGGTTGCAATACATAGACTGATACAAAAAATTTTAAAGGCTAAGACTAACTGAAACCAGGACTTTTTTGGGAGGATTAATGGACAGACAATTAGAAAAAAGCCATGCAAGATTATTTTTATATATGATCACTGCTGCAGGACAACTATATGCACAAAAATGGAAAGATTCTGAAATACCCACAATGAAGGAATGGTTGGTGAAGATGCCAGAACTAACAGAGATGGCAAAATTAACTTGTTTGCTTAGAGAAAGATCAGTTACTACATTTATTAGTGATCAGAAACCCCTTATGGACTTTTTGCTAAAAAAGAAAAAAATGAACTGATGATTTATGGATTTAATGTTTAGAAAGCGTAGATTATGGAAAGAACGAAACTTTGATGTAACCTTAGAGAGGGTAAAATATAAATGTATTTATAACTGCTGATAAGATCAGAAGCCACTTCTTTATTTTTCTTTTTTCTTTTTCCTTCTTTTGTCTTTTCTTTATTTCTTTTTCACTTTTCTGTTACTTTTCTCTATTTCTTTTATCTTTAACTTAAAATTTGTGTTGTTCTTACTCTGTGGAAAAACTTCTTTAATAAATTTTTTTTGTGTTTGTGTGTAGTAGGAAAGACCAACACTTTTGGTGTTTAGATGTAGAAATATGATAATAAGTTACTATCTCTTCAATCCCATACTTTCCTCATTCATTTTTGTTATTTTACCACATTTGTCCTTCATTTTTCCTACAAGTGACTGGTTTTATTAACCTCATAAGCATGAGTAACTAGGGAAGTAATTCTAATCACCCAGTAAGTTTCTTGGCTGTAGGTTTTCCACATCTGAGCTAAACATTGCTTCAGAATCTGACCCAGTGCAGATCTCATACTAATAGTAAAGAGAAGAACTTTTCAGCATAGTGTGCAGGTCCTGAAATTATCCTCTTCTAGATCGTATTTGGTGCCCTTTTCTATCTTTGGGATGTCCTGGAACTGCTTCTTCATTGTTTCAGAAATATTTGACACATTTTACTTATCATTTACTACTACGACTGAGATTTTTTCTTTGTTTAGCCTTAGCAGCTTTTTATTTACTGCTACTTTTTTCTGTTTCTTTTACTGTTTTTAATAAAATGCATAACATTTCTGAAATATTTTAATATTGCACTTTAATTTTATTTATGCTTGTACTGTAATCTGTCTATTTTGAATGATGGTGTCTACGTATTCTAAAAATTCAGTTGCAATAGCTTGGAAATTATAGTTGTCTGGTTCAAAGCAGTGTCTTTTCTTTTTCTTTCCCTAGTATCCTTTCATATACGGGCTGATTTTTGCATTCTGCTGGTGTTCTCTGGTTTGCTTTAGCCGAATATACATGGGGATGCATTCAGTTCTGGTAAGAAAAAGTTATATATTCTAAAAACTACTTTAACATGACGTACTGGTCTTACTGTATTGTATAATGTTCTGAAAAATCATGTCAATTTAAACTCTGGTGTAGTGTAAAAGGTAATGCTGTCCCTTACAGCAACTTGTAGGCTCAGCCATGCTTGGTCATTTGGTAATGAAAATGATAGGAAGGAGTAAATCCACCCAGAAGGCAGGGCTAACTGTCTTGCCATTCTGTAAAGCAGTGTTTCTCAAACTTGTTAACTTTAAGATGTGTGGACTTCCCCAGCCAGTTAAAGTTGCCAAGTTTGAAAACACAGCTATAGAGACTAAGCCCTCCTCCCCAATCTTAGCTCTATCTTCTTCTGAAGAGGAAGCACTTTTCCCCTTTGGCTCCATTTCAAGGCTGAAGGTCCAAAACTCCAGATGTGGCTGTTTGATGCTCCATTTGTGGAGTAGATTGGCAGAAAGCAACCATGCTGACCATGATTAGGCTGCAGACTCCTGCAGGATATTTTCCCTCCAGACCAACAAGTTGTGTTGCCATGAGCAGGGAAACCCATGTTCCTTCCTGTTGTGGACTTCTTTTCAACCTCTGGCCAGAGTTCCCCCTTTTTTCCCGTCACAGCCCAGAACAACCCATTGCATAGCAGGTGGCAGCACCTACCTGAACTTGGCTGATCTTGAAAAAGCTAGACAGGGTTGGATCTGGTTAGCCTTTTGTGGGACCATCAGAAAATCCCAGCATTGGGACTAGGTTGAGAAGTGAGGAAGAAAAGGCACTGACAACCTCTCTTGTGTTGTTGCTGAGAACAATACATGAGCTCAACTTGAAGGAGTCTTTGCTTTTACCACAGATCAATGACTGATATTTCATCAACTTCAGAAGTCTACTCAACTTATTTGTTTCCCTGAATTAAAGAAGCTTAAAATAGCCAAAACCTTGAGCACAGGCACATATACTACAGACTTAATCCTTGATAACATGTGTGCATGCATACCACACACATGCACTCACACTTCAGATAATTTATATAGAGAGGGCAATTTATATAGAGAGTGGGCATGCTATGGACCCCATCGATAAGAATTCCATCTGGCGGGGTCCAGGAGGCAGGCCTTCTCTGTAGTAGCGCCCGTCCTTTGGAACATCTTGCCCTCGGAGGTGAGATTAGCCCCATCGCTCCTAGCCTTCCGGAGGAAGTTGAAGACTTGACTCTGCCACTGGGCTTGGGGCAGGGAGGAGAATAGTCATACTTGGGGCTGGCTAGTGCCTTGAAGTGCCCCTCCTATACAATGACTGAATGAGACCACAGCCGTCTGGATTTTATTATATTTGGTAGCTCTGGGAAATTGTTTTATAGTGTGTTTTATATTGAAATTTTATTATATATTTATTGTTTTATATTGTAAACTGCCCAGAGTCCCTCCGGTCGGAGGAGATGGGCGGTGACAAATTTGATAGATAGATAGATAGATAAATAAATAAATAAATAAATAAAATTTATAAATATTTATACAATAATTTATAATCTTGAGTTTGTTTCCTTTTCTAGGCCATTTTGAGATGTAGTCCTAAACTTAATAGTCACAGTCATTCCATCTCCTTCTCACAGGGATAATTTATGTGTTAACAGGTTATTTAATCTTTTCTGTCATTTGGGGCAGAAATGGTGTGTGCTGACTGGATTATTGTTTGCAAGTGCCTTTTTTTTCCCAGTGTATTATATTCCCACTCCTCCCATTTTCTAAAAGCAGGTAGACCATAATAACAATTTCCCTTCCTCTTCAAAGAGGGACAAAAGTGAAAGATGATACTAAAAATGTGCTAGATCTGACTGGAGCTGTGAAGAAAAAAGAACCAGAAAAGATTCCTGCAATGTATCCCTGTGGGAGAGCCAAGAGGTAGCAGTTCAGAACATTGTTGATTCTCCTTTCCAAACATCCTTCCTTCCTGGTCACGTGGCTCAGGGGAGCATCTGCAACCTGCCCTTACGTAGGCAGCCAGGGAGATGACCTTGGAGAAGGATTCCAGGGGCTGTTAAGGAAACAGGTGCAGAAGAAATATGTGTTAAATCCAGAGAGGCATGAAATTATTGCAAAGAGATTCAGAGACTGACACCCACCCCCTGCCCCCAGGCTATTAAAGGGTAGCCGCAGGCAGACTTGCATGTTTCTGTTACAGCCCATCTCAATCAAGTATAGTTTTAGTCATCCTGTGGAGTCTATTTCCTGATCTAGTCTACCTTGAAGGGCTGATAGCCCTTTACTTCCCAGTGCACATACATCCATAAACACACTCAAGTGCAACCTTAGGGGAGAGCAGAAATACGCACATAGATGCAACACACTTCTTCGTTACACAGAAGAAAATGTGGGACCTCTTCTGGAAACTGCTTTTAAAAAGGTTGGAAAGAATTCCAGGAATCAGGCTCTGCATGCTTTCCTTATTCGGTTTGTATATGAATAGCAAAGAGAAATTTAAAATTTATATGTCATTTTGAAAAATATGATTCCTCAGCTTGATGTAGTTTTTGTACATAAAGTTGCCTTGCTCATTTTGTCCACAAAGTTTGTCTGGCTCATTTTGTCTTTGAATTAAACTATTAATTCAAATTAATCTATTTAATCTAGGTATTTTGCAGCTACTCTCTGCAATTCTTCTGGAGGAGTGTTTCTCAGCCTTGGCAACTTCAAGCTGTGTGGACTTCAACACCCAGAATTCCCCAGCCAGCAAGCAAATCCAGCTTCTCCCACTGACTTTGCTTGTTGGAAGGTTGAGAAACAGTGTTCGGAAGGCACAGTTTCTTCCTACTGCTTCTTTGTTCTCATTTGATGTTCTGGGGCTCTTGCAGGTTTCCTTCCTCAAATAAACATAGCCCCTTTTCTGTCATGAGCTGGTGGGCAGCCAGGGACTGCAGCACATGCTCTGTTCTTTGAGTAACTGTGTCATTAGAGGAAATAAACCTGCCTAGATCTACCAATGTTGAGATTTCTCATGATAACTAAAGACATGACATGGTTGAGATTATTTAAGTTTTGTGCAGGAAATTATTTTCAGAGGTGTGGAAGCTCCATTGTCATCTTGTCCTACAAATACTTCATTTATCTGAATAATTAGCATTACAGATAATCCTCAACTTATGACCACAATTGGGACTGGAATGTCTGTTGCTAAGCAAGGTGGTTGTTAAGTGAGTTGTGCCCGATTTTACGACCTGTTTTGCCACAGCCGTTAAGCGAATCACCACGGACATTAAGTGAATCACATGGTTAAGCGAATCCAGCTTCTCCCACTGACTTTGCTTGTTGGAAGTCAGCTGGGAAGGTTGCAAATGGCGATCATGTGACCCCAGGGTGCTGCAACCATTGTATATACATGCCAGTTGCCAAGTGCCTGAATTTTGATTGTGCGACCGCAGGGACGCTGCAACAGTCGTAAGTGTGAGGGCTGTTTGTAAGTCCCTTTGTTCAGTGCCGTTGTAACTTTGAACAGTTGCTAAACAAATGGTTGTAAGTCGAGGACTACCTGTACTATTCTGGCCCAGTAACTGTCAGGTACTGTTGACACTAACATCTTCCTCCAAAAGAGCACATAATTGTTCCTTGTTGGGAAAGCATATGTTTTCCCATAATGAACACGAGCAGACAGTGTAACCTGTTTGTCCCTCCTTTGTTTTTAGTATGTAATGTCAGAACCGTTTCTAAATAATTTTCTGGGAAATGTAGTTTGAATATATCTAATTTATATTCAATAAAACTGTCATAATTCTTAAAATGTTAATCAATTTTTTCCTATCTCTTGCAACAGGATGTTATTGCTGGATTTTTTTATGCTATTCTCATCTTGGCAGTCTTCCTTCCAGCTGTGGATCTGGTTGATAATTTCAACTTAACTTTCAGATATGCACCACTAATCATTGTGAGTCTTCACCTTGCCTTGGGGGTGTTTTCCTTCACTCTAGACACCTGGAGCACATCCCGAGGAGATACGGCTCAAATCCTGGGCTGCGGTGCCGGAATTGCCTGTGCCTCCCATGCTAGCTACATGCTGAATCTAATGCCAGATCCCTCGCAAGAAATGCTTCCATTTGTTCCCTCCCTCACCATAAAACTCTTTGGAAAGTCTGCACTGCGATTATTGATTGGATTAGTATTTCTTTTGCTAGTCAGAATGATCATGAAGAAGGTGACCATCCCGCTGGCCTGTAAAGTCTTCGGTGTTCCTTGTGCAGATATTCGAGAAGCCCGACAGCACATGGAGGTTGAACTGCCCTATCGCTATGTTACTTATGGAACGATAGGATTCTCAGTGGGTTTCTTGGTTCCTTCCTTATTTTGCATAATGGGACTATCCTGATGTGTTTTCTTCATCTGGAAAGAGGGATGGACAGTTGACCAATGGGAGAGATGGTATACCATTTGAGGAGTGCTATGGTATTGCCTCTGCTAAAATAATATGTGGCAGGCAGTGAGCTCAAATCTTGGCTACTGGTTAAAAACCTTGTAGATTCAGGTCCTTGAGAAATGCCATGTCTATTCTTACCATTGTAACAACATTATAAACATCATGTGGGTTTAGGTGTATGCATAAATACAGTTGCTGCACCATTTTCTCTTTATGTTAAAACTATTATGTTTACAGCTGATCCAGAAGCTCTGTCTATGGTCAATTAAAGCCGTGTCATATCCCTGGACTGCAGATGGCTAGATGTAATGAAAAAGCTTTTTTCCATTTACATATACAGTCCCATTCTTTTACATGGGAAAATGATTAGTAAAAATAAACATTTTCCGTTCTGTAACGTAAAACTTAAATTGGGGTTTGCCCACTTTAATCCAGATTCTAATACTGTTTTAATGGATATTTTTAAGTGCAATATAAGTTGTTGGAAGAATTTTTTTTGCTGATTCTCTTTATTTTTTAATTAGGCATTCATTATATCCAAAATTAATACAATGTTAAATTACTTTTTTTTTCCAACATAAATTTTCTTGAGTTCAAATGAAGTCATATTCTTAACAATGGTGGCTTTAATAAGAAACATATAATGGACTTGTATTTTGCACTGTATTTCTCATGCTATTAGACTGATTAGCAAAAAGGGTTCTCTGTTGTCCATTTTGTTTGGAAACTCACATAATAATCAAATGTATTATTATGGTAGCAATTACATCTAAGGCCATGTAGCCTATTTCTTACCATGGACATGCTGACTAGAAAAAAAACTAGTGAAGGAAAGGAATTATTTTTCTCATCTGACATGGTCTTTGTTGTCCTAGAGATCTTTGGAGATCAGCAGGTTATGTAAAAGAAAGGTGTACAGGAGGAGGAAGACCAGAAACAAGAGCATATTCTCTTATATGTCTGATTTTTATGATACCAGCAAAACTAAAACACTTTTCACATGTATCTAGAATGTACAGTGAGTACATGTGGGAAATGGGTGAGTTCTGCTCCAGTTTATGTGTTGTTTACATAGTTCTTAAAAGGTTTCCCTTGACATTAAGTCCAGTCGTGTCCAACTCTAGGGGGCGGTGCACATCTCCGTTTCAAAGCCGAAGAGCCGGCGTTTGTCTGTAGACACTTCCTCTGTGGTCATGTGGCTGGCATGACTACACGGAATGCCGTTACCTGCCCGCCGAAGTGGTACCTATTAATCTACTCACATTTGCATGTTTTCAAACTGCTAGGTTGGCAGGAGCTGGGACTAGCAACGGGAGCTCACCCCGTCATGCGGATTCGAACCGCCGACCTTCCGATCGGCAAGCTCAGCGGTTTAACCCACAGCGCCACCGCATCCCCTACATAGTTCTTATGCACATGTAAACTGCATTAATGGACATCTCTACTAGGGCTACACAGCAATCCAGATTCAGAGGGTAAAAGATGATTTGTTGCATGTGGGACGTGCATGGAGGACCCAATGGAAACCCATTAAATCAAATGCACCTTTTTCTGGGATTACACAGCATCTGCAAAAGGCATTTGGGTGACCCCGGAAATGACACAGTGTTTTGAATTGTTCTGGACAGGCACTTCAAATCCTGTTTTGCTTTTTGAATCTATAGTGCTGCACAGACCTCATCCCTATTCCCAGCTGTCCAAAAAGTGCCTACTTGTGTATAGTGTACACATGGAACATACAGATATGCAAATGGCCGTGTATAGATTATTGGGTAAAGGCAAAATTTGCTGTTGCTATCATATTCTTACCCAGTGTTTCTCGACCTTGGTAACTTTAAGATGTGTGGATTTGAATTCTGGGAATTCAAGTCCACACATCTTAAAGTTACCAAGGTCGAGAAACACTGTTCTTACCTATAGATGTTCACAGTACATCCAGTTGTGTAAATGAAGGGTGATTGAGCCTTTGAAAAGGGTAGTATTACTCATTGCAGAAACCTGTTTTGTATTCCTCTGGGAACCCTTCACAACCATAAATTTGCTTTTGGTTATACTTTTGCAATTCATAAAGGACTCAGAAGATTAAATCATTTTTCTATTAATTTAATTTCAGTTGGGCCATAGGATTTGCAAAATTGCTTTATATGTGGTATGCAGTCTAATGTAGGCAGTGTTTCCTTTTGCACAGAATGCAACAGTCAGCTCTTGTTAGGTCTCAGCCAAAAGGCTGGAAATGAATCGGGAGCTTGTATTTTAATAATACATCAGAACTCTCAAATACTGCAAACATTCTCCAGAACAATTAAACAAATTGAATGTGCAGGAATTAATGTCTGTGTGTTGGGATGTGGAAGGGATACACATGTTGCTTTTATCCCAGAGTCTGTAATTTATAATAAAAAAGAGCCCAGGAGCACAAGGCGCTATTAAAGTATTGAACTACCCTCCCTGGATGCTAGGCGCCATGCACTCAGCGGTACGCAGATAAAAAGGAATTATGATTATTCTCCAATGTGTAGAAGTATATACATCTAGTTGTAGTTACTTGGCTTTGTTTTCCTGCCATAGTCTCAAATAAGGCATGGATATTTTGTCGTATTTTTGAAATGCTGCTAAGTTCATTAGTTCTTTGGGAAAAGGAAAATGTTCCATTTTGCCTGGCCTCATTCTTCTATAGAGGAAACCGGAACACTGGATCTTTTGTATCACCAAAGCCCTTCTCTTTTTTTGCACTGTCTTTCCACAGTATTTATGTTCAGTTACAACAAATATCCGTTATCTTCTTATATGTGCATTTGGCATTTGCACTCTGATAATGTGTTGTTACAAATGTAGTCCAGAATATTGGCTTGGACACACAGAACTTAAACTAATTTCATGACACCAGGAGGATGGATTTTTTTTCCTCGATCATAATTACTGCTACCATCATGGTAAGGCTCAGGAGCATCTGGGGCGGGGAGGCAGGGGAAGGGAGCAGGGAAACAGGTGTTAAAATCTGCAAGACTGTCATGCCCACCATCTCACAGCTTTTGACCAAAATTGAGGTGAGATCTAAAGGCAGTTTGATATTGATCAGGGCTTACTATTTAAAGCTTCCAAAACTAAAAGAAAAGGATGCATGAACCTAAGCAGGTCTCTGAATTATAAAAAATACTCAGTACTGGTACATTTTCTTCTACAATTCTATCCAGACACCGAGTTACTTCTGATTATGCACACATTAGTTCCCCCAACTAGTATAGATTTTATGTTATAGTATAGTTTCAGAAGAAAAAGAGTTTCAGAAGAAATTGGGTAATTATTATTTTTTTTGCATAAAATTGACAGTTCTCATCAGCCACTGGAAAACAGAAGTTCTTTTTTCACATTCCTAAAAATGCAATTAATCTTAAAGCACAAAAATTCAATTTTTTAAATTACATTCTCATTTATTGTCATGCTTTTTAAAAACAAAAAATGTTAAGAAAAATTTGTAGATTTGAATGACTGTTGTAAGTAACTTGCAATTTTGGGTGGGATTTATTTTTTGGATTGCTTAGCACTATTATAACTAATACAGAAAGAAACATTTTTGCTGAAAGAGTTTATTTCATTGGGTATATATTTTAATGAACATATCATTGTCTCCAAAGTTTTAAAAACATGCACTGTAGCTTATTCTATTATCATGGTATAGTATTTTTTTATGCTATCTTTAGGTGAAATTAAATACCACATTGATATTTTACATTTATTTTGTGTTATTTTGCTGAACTTGAAAACCCATCAAATAATCAAGTACATATATATGATTTGAAAATGAATAGAGTCCGTATTTTAAAATGTTTGGCTGTTCATAGGAACGTATTCTGGTTTGAGTAGGATTAGTGCAGAAATGTGACCAGTCATGCTAAAATATTGCACTGCAGTAGGCTACTGCTGCAAGAAGAATTGGCCCATCGCTCAGCGTGACAGCATGCGCCTTCCAAATGGAAGATTCCACATTCAACCCCTGGCATCTCTATGCAACGCTGGGGGAAAAAAAATCATTGTCTAAAACACTGTCTAAAACAGTGTTTCTCAACCTCAGCAACTTTAAGACGTGTGGACTTCAGCTCCCAGAATTCCCCAGCCAGCAAGGCTGGCTGGGGATTTCTGGGAGCTGAAGTCCACACGTCTAAAAGTTGCTGAGGTTGAGAAACACTGGTCTAAAAGCATGGAGATGTGTTGCCAGTCATTGCAGGGAATTTCAGTCCTGCAAAGAGCCCAGCACATTTAGGAAAGGATAGATTAATGAACTAACATGGTTAAAAAACACAACACAACACTGTGTGTGCATGTATGCCTGCCTTGTATTCTTATTTTAATCTTTTTCCCATACATTTATCAGTGTGAAACCAAAGCTATTACTTTTATTGTTTTTACCTGTTTAAAAATATTTCATAAAATATCCTTTGACTGCAGCAGATCTGAATGGAAAAGAATCTCTCCACCCCTGGAAACTTATTTATTTATTTTACAATACTGTGCCAGCATCATATGGATTAATTTCTAAGAGTCAATGCTCTCACTTACTACTGCTGTTTCTGGGCTTGCTCCCCTTTTGGTTCCTCTCTGTATTAATAGCTCAGAAGTGGGAATGTCCCACCTTATTTGCAAGATCAGTTATGGTTTTCAAACTATTGACACTTTTGATTTCCCAGGAAGATCAAGTGTCAAACAAGTTAACTGAAAAAACAAAAACTGCATGTCACTATTTGAACAAGACAGCATGAGACTCAACAGGTCCTTTTGTTGTTTATTCACTTAGTTGCTTCCGACTCTTCGTGACTTCATGGACCAGCCCACGCCAGAGCTTCCTGTTAGTCACAACCCCCAGCTCCCCCAAGAATGAGTCCATCACCTCTAGAAGGAATGATATTAAAGGCAAAACTGAAGTACTTTGGCCACATAGTGAGAAGACAGGACACCCTGGAGAAGATGCTGATGCTAGGGAGAGTGGAGGGCAAAAGGAAGAGGGGCCGACCAAGGGCAAGGTGGATGGATGATATTCTAGAGGTGATGGACTCAACAGGTCCTAGCACACAGAATTATTTTGACAGTCATCTCGTGTACCCCTCTTGTCACTGGAGAAATGTAGATCTCTCTAATATATGGTTCTGCTGCTGCTTAAATACCTCCATTATGAAAGAAAGTCTGCTCCATTGCTAAGCAGCTGTTGCTTCAGGACAGTTCTAATGTTTTGCCAAACCTGCTTTCAGCCCTTTATTCTATTCCTGCCCTTTAGAGCAAGTCATGTTGCATAAGTTCCACAAAGGGAATGTAAGAATCAACTTGAAATAGTTCCCTCTAGAAATTAATCTGAGTTGCATTTGATGAGAGGCTTTTTTTAATGGCAATTTAGGAGTGATGACAGTAGAAAACCTTTTGCTTACTGAGTGAAAAACCAAGTGGGTGTTGGAAACTTCCAGTCTACAGCAGATGGGACAGAAGTGCAGGATGCCAAAATATTCCAACCAAACTTCTCTGTACAGATGTCAGTCACTTTATTCAATTCAATTCAATTCATTGATGGGGTTCAGATGGTAACACTTTTTCTGGGACTCCACCCCCTGGAAAAACTAGTACACAGGGATGGGGGATTGCAAGTAGCAGCACAAGTGTGGCCTTGCCTGTTCTTGGAAGCTGAGCAGAAATAGGTCTATTTAATACTTGATTGGGAGACTATCACAAAATTGTAGGGCTGTAAACTGGATAGAGAAGTTGGAAAACATCTCAGAAGACAGCCACATCAAATCCATTTCTTATTGCTAAGCAAATTATATGGGGGTGTTTACGCAGAGCCCAGGAGTGTTGCTAAAAGACCATACCCTGAAGAAGTCTTCCCTAAAAAAAAAAAAAAAGGTTAAGTAAAATTAAGTAGAAACATAACTACTGTATTTGTTTTATGTTTCTAAGGAGAATGGTTCATTTGATGCAGTGTTTTTCAAACTTGGCAAGTTTAAGATGTGTGGATTTCAACTCCCAGAATTTTCTTAAACTTGCCAAGTTTGAAAAACATCGATTTGATGGGAGAGGAAGTAATTAAACTCCCTCACTGCAGTCTGAATTGGCTCTAAGCCATATTCTTCCAGATTGGTTTTGTTTCTAACCTTTGAGTCCACCTAGGTATGAGAAAGGGAAAGGAAGATAGGAAGCATTTTTGTAGGGTTTTATTGGCAAGGGGGAGAGCCAATCTGGTGCAGTGGTTAAGGCATCAGGCTAGAAACTGGGAAACCAGAAGTTCTAGTCCTGCCTTAGGCATAAAGCCAGCTGGGTAACCTTGGGCCAGTCACTTTCTCGGCCCTAGGAAGGAGGCAATGGCAAACCACTTCTGAAAAACCTTGCCAAGAAAACTGCAAGGATTTATCCAGCCAGCCTCCAAGAATTGGACACAATTAAACGGATGTTAAAAAAAATAGCAAAGGGATGAAAGCTTAGATACTTCTCTTCAACATTTAGTGCCCAGCTCTTACTACAGCATTACAAAATACAGCTGAGAATCTCTGTTGGTTTTCTAAAATAATGCTAGTCTCAGTTTGAATTTATATTCTTCCTTTTCATCCCAGTTCTCAAATGCAAGTACTAACAAAGACAGTGGCCAAGAACAGAGCCAATTAACCAGACAGACGCTGCTGGATTAGATCAGAGGACTGAGTGGTTCAGCATTTGTTGCTCCCACAGTGTCAAGCAGATTCCTTCATGAGATGAGGATAATAGCAACTGAGTGCCATTTTCTGTAGGAACTGACACCAAGAGGCATATCGGTTCTGATACTGGATGTAGTAAACAGCTATCAACGGCTAGTAGCCTTGTCTGCTATAATTTGACTAATATTTTAGTTGGCTGCCTTGGAGGCGACCACTACATCTCTCCAGAAAGCAGGTGAGCAGTTAACAGGGACAACAGCCCTGGGGCAACTATAGGCCAAGCTTTGACCCCCTTTGAGATGCAGAGGCTAATACTGATGCTTCCTTACAGACAGCTCTGGATAGATCAGTGTTTCTCAACCTTGGTGGTTTTCAGATGTGTGGATTTCAACTCCCAGAATTCCCCAGCCAGCCAGCCAGCCTGGGAGCTGAAGTCCACACATCTGAAAGCTGACAAGGTTGAGAAACATTGGGGTAGATTGTCTCCATACCATAATCATTGTGACTATAGATTTCTGCCAACTTAGTCTTATTTTTCTATGATTATGACAGGTGGATCTGCATACACTATTGTGTCCGGACAGACTAAAGTGATATAAATCCTGAAATTCTTGCAGGTTCAATCTTTTCAGTGTCTTTTCATTTTAAGGACAAGCCTGAACCATTCCCCTCCCTGCTCCTTAAGGAGTTTATTGTGTAATTCCTCTATGGCAGATTTACTTTTGATCTCTGCCTTTTAAAAAGCCAAAATTATCACTTAGATTATTTTCCACCCTAACCTAAGGGTTGCTGCTGGATTATCATCATTTTTATCGCTTATTTCTTCAACAGCTCCTTGAGACAAGAGGGAGAGAAATTTGTCCCCAACTGCTTTGTAAGATTCATGGCTGGGATAAGAACTACATCAACTACAGTTTTGTGTGCATCTAGATCACATAGTTACCATAATTTATTCCACTGAATTAATTTTATTATGAGTTTCCCTTCTCTGGAGTTCAGAATGACATATAGTAGCCTTTCCCAGGGTGGTAACTCCTAGATATGTTGGATTAAAGCTTGTGTCACCACCACCACCACCACCACCACCACCACAGCCGGATGCTACATTACCTGGAGATGCTGGCAGCTGCAGTCTAAAACAGCTGATGGCTGTGAGATTTTGGAAAGCTGGTATTCCATATTCTCTCATGTCATCATTTCAGATGCTTCACAACCTGAAGAGATATTGTTTGAGAGAAAGTAGGCACTGTGTGCTATACCCAAATATAACACTGTTGGGTTTGGGCTTAATATATGGTATGAGCCTAGCCAATGTTGATTAATTCACAAATTATTATGTTTATTATATTTGGTTTTATATTCAAAGTTTAAATCACGTTTACAAAATTGATTTCATGCAATATGTTAACCCAATTACAAGTGATCCAAAGTATTCCAGAGAGCAACAGTAATTTGAATCCAGACCTTCCCAATGTTCATCACTCTTAATGCAAGGGAAAGATAACTTTCTACTATCAAGACCATTATTTCTGACAGCACACCAGTGGTTGAATTTTCTTCTGCAGAAAATTAGACAAGTCCAAGCAAGGAAAACTGACACAGGCAATACGAAAGTTTCAGAAAGTTCCCTCCGCATTAGGCTAACCTCCCCACCTAGCTTTATTATAAGATTCTTTTAATTAAAACAATTAAATGGGAAGTTGGTATGTTCAAAATAAAACCCCAGCCTCCCTCAACCTTTTTATTTTCAGTAAGTGTTCTTAAAAAATAAAAACAACAGGTGGCAGCAGTCAAGAGCTTTGCTTGGACGGGGGTCCACTTGCCACAAAAGTAGGCTGGGCTGCTAGAAGACATGCCAACAGGAGAAGATTTAGAGGGGATGACAGGTAGAAGCCCATTGGTGAATCGTTTTGTGACTGGCGTACTGACCATGGCATACTCTCCAAATTCCTAATCTGCCTAAAGTGATCTTTCTTCATGCTGGGGTAGCTGAAACTAAAAGTGCTCCCATTCATGAAATCACTCATGCTTGCAGTTTGCATTGGATAGAAAATTCCCTGTTCTTCCATCAGGAGCTCTTTTTGCAGCAGGCAATGTCCATGGTGCATATAGGTGAGTCAAAGCAGAACCACATGTGGAGGTCAACGCTCTGGGCCTCTGAAATGCACTTTCTTTCTCTGTGATCAAAAGAGGATGGAGATTTCTGAATCTTAGAGTCAGTCAACATTCAACTGCTTAATGCATTGATAAAGAGGTGCTTGAGTCTGTCGCTGAATTTTGGAAGCAGCCATGACAATATGTAAGGCAGTGATTTCTAGCTAATTCTGCAATTCTTGGTATCCGCCCATTTTGTATTGTTTAGCACCTGGTTTTTAACTTGGATTTGGCTAGTATTTACAAATGTATAATACATGGATTTGGATTATCTGCAAAAAACAAAATCAAACTCCCCTCTACACTCAAGTCTTGATCCATTTGGGATTATATATTTCCAATTCACCATTTTCAAACCTTCACACAATTGCCAAATCTCTTAATTACATCATATCTAGTTTACTTCTAAGATCCTGTACAAATGTTATTTCCACTACTATATCTTCCTCTTATTCTAAAGAAAATAAATATTGATAGACATAATATACTATACTCAAAGTAAGGTCTTGGGGAATATTACTTACTTGTATTTATACCTGGGGGATCAGGTTTTAAAAATTCTCCTTTATGTAAAATATTTCCTAGTAGTCACCAATAAGTCACAATTTTTTTCTTTGAAAAAAAGGAAAAGAAAAAGAAATACAATACATATAAAAAGCATCACAAAACAACTGGGAACACACTCCAGGATACTATATAGCATTATCCCTTAGGCAGATGGATATTTATGCCTCTGGACATTTGGCTGTTGCTCAATCTGGGGAGTTTCCAATGATTTACAATCACCAGACATAAGGGTAAAGAATTTTGCAACTTTCTTTGTCATCATGGAGAACAATTATCTCAATTTTACTTGGCATCTATTTAGGAGAATGGTCTGTACAGATAAAAGGGGAAGTACAGCAGCATGTGTGTTGCTGGTTTATCTTCTCTGACCTCAAGGATTACAGTACTATAATCTGTTCAGATTTAGGAGTGCTACAGTACTTCGGTTCCAAAAGTACAGGGAAGCCTTTGAATCAGGCCAGTGAGAAAGCTCTTCAATCTGTTGCATGGAAGATCCCTCAAATACCTTGTGAGTATGAAAAGTTTGTGGGTAACGGCGTTCCGTGTAGTCATGCCGGCCACATGACCACGGAAGTGTCTACGGACAAACGCCAGCTCTTCGGCTTTGAAACGGAGATGAGCACCGCCCCCTAGATTCGGACACGACTGGACTTAATGTCAAGGGAAACCTTTACCTTTACCTATGAAAAGTTCAGGTTAACCCCAATCTACAAAGTTTATGGGTTATGCCTTTTTGATACTCTATGAATATGCTTTGATTTCTGCTTTTACTCCAGGGGTCTAATTCTAAGTTTCAAATTGATTCATCACCAAACATTATTATATGAAAATACTTTTAATAATTTAATAAATATTTAACTAATAGTACTATGAATATTTATTTTATTTTATTTTTCAAATTTTGCCACCGCCTATCTCCCCCAAGAAGAAGGACTCTGGGCAGTTTACAATAAAACTAGCACATTAAAACAATAAGTATAAATAACATCTAAAATATAAATACAAATAATAATAAGAGATAATGCCTTCATAAAAATAGGTAATATTTAAAACATGAAGAATGTAAGATTTAACATACCTTTTTTGGTTGATCTACACATTTAATGGGAAGGGTGCATCTGATGAGCATCAACAAGGGCACTGATGTTTGGTTGGATATTGGTGAGATGGGGGAGTCGGCTCAGTATAGGAGGTGAACAGGAATACTATACATGGGTATACCCTTCCTGGGACAGTTGAGACAGACAAGGGGGAGGGTGGAAGGTCACGGACACGTAACACAAAGCATGCTGGTAAATGGGGCCAATAACACCACACAGCTGGTAGAGACAACTCAAGGCTACTTTTGCTGGCAGCTGACCATCCAACCCTGGGTAACATTGTCTCATTGCTAGCCACCTCACCTTCGTAACTAGGGACTGGCATGGGGCTCTATAGAGACCCCAAAAGATGAATTGACCCCAATCAACCTTCCATCATTTATTGACTACCTATTGACCACCAGCCGTTATCAGTCCCTTGGATAGTCCTATCAACCTTTGGGGGTCAATATTGACCACTTTGGGGAACCGTGTTTACCCTATCAATTCCAACACTGCAAAACAATGACTTGAAAAGCCACATTATTGAAGTCCTTTTGGACATTTTCCTCTCAGGCCAAGATATAGCCCTTTCTTAAAGGACTGCAAAATGTGTGTGCGCGCGCGCATGCACATACAGACACTTTGCAGTTAGAATAACTTGCTCAATTTATATACTGTCTTTTTCATTGAAATTAACACCCAAGATGACTTCATTTAAAATTCTCAAAAATATAGAACACAATTTATCCATAGCTTTCTGTAGCTTGGGAATGACACAAGAGAAGTTTTTCTCTCGTGTGCCTGATTGCAGCCAGATGGGCCTCTAAAAGCGGAGGCATCTTCAGAAGAAACACTCGTGCTGATCTTGATGTCTATCTGACGTATAACAGGAGAAAAGTTTCCGCAAACAGATAGGCCTTCAGCCAGTTAGGATTAACATCAATCCTTTCTACTGTGCCAGGAAGAAATTGACATTCACTGCAGGTATTTCAGATGGACATCATATGACTCCTGTACTTTGTGCTCTTAGCAGTCTAGCTGCTGCATTTTTCATCAGTTGTTACTCTGAGATACTTTTCAAGGACAGCTCCGTGGAAAATGAACTATGATGCTCAAGACAAATGTGGATCACTATTGTTTAGAAAACAATTTATTACACATTACTGGATGGGAGTTCAATGATAAGCTCAAAAGATCTGGTAATTCACCAGCCAACGAAGATAGGATGTTACCTCATAAGCTATATGAAACAACAGAATTGCCATTAAGAAAATTAAAACATTTAGTTTTACAAAACTGTATGCATAAAGCTGAAACATTTTTAAATGCTGGGAGTTACAGTTTAAACCAATTCCTTGAAACATTAATGTTGAAAACTGAAAGGCACAGTCTTTCCACTCTTCTCTGGCTGCAAGAACATAAGTTGCTAACAAATGAGCTGAATTAAATGTCAGTGGACCTGTTTAATTTCTGGATGTAAGAGTGTACTTATCGGGAAAAGGGGAAAAAAGGCAAAATGTTAATTGGGATGGTTTTGGGATGGAGGCTAAATCGGTGGAATAGCAGATTGGCCATCTAAAGTGTAGGTTTATTTCCCAAATGGGGAATTGTAAACATTTGCATATTTCTTCTTTCCAGCATTCTATGGGAAAGCACCTAACAGAATATAACTTGACTCATTGAATCATGGAGTTTCCAGGGATCTTGGAAGAACAAGTAATCCTACCCTCTGCCCTGTGCAGAAATCCACTACTACAGTATCCCCAACAGACAGCCCTCTAGCCTCTGTTTAAACACCTCTGGCCTGTGGAAGGGGACAATGGGGGTTAGTGCTTTGCTGCTCATCACAGTCCCAGTCCAGATCAGGTTCTCAATTTGCACGGAATAAACTAGGTCCCATTTGCTTCATCTTCGAACTGAAGAGTACAGTCATAAAAGATTTAGTCTAGCATCTTGTTTAGTGCAGAATCTGCAACACAAAACACGATTCTTACAAAGAACAGAAGACATGTATGGCAATTCATCAAATCTTTGAAGGCTACTATGACGCCTCCCCTATTATTTATATTTTGTTAATTACAAAGCTGCTTCTCATGTCACATGGCTCTTGGAAAATATTTTCTGCCCATGAAAATAGTGATGACAGCTGGATTAGAATAGTTCAAGGACAAACAATTTGTTCATGCATTTCATTTACTAGATACAGAGCTTTCTGCTTATTTGGAGTGAGCAAAAGTGGTCTATCCAGTGTTAGCAAAAGAGGTCTATCCCTCTTCAAAAGGCAGAAAGTGCTATTGTGGCATGACAGAAAATGTCCTTGGGAAGCCAAATAAGTAAGGAACATTGGCGTGCATGGGCATGGCAGGATCAGATGCTCATAATTAGTTTCATACTCCTTCCATAATGCAGGTGGCAAGCATGGTCAGAGATGGGATTTTTTTAGGCATGTTGGGAATTGCTTTAGTTTCACAAGCCTCTCACCATGCACATCCTAAGCCTTTGCTTCAGTTTTTGGCACATGTTGCCAACTTGCATCAGAACGGACAGGAATATGCTGAGCTAAAGTCTACCCTGATTAGCCTGCAGTAACTTGTTACTTGAGAAAACTAGTGTGAAGCAAACCTGTAATACCGGTTTCTTTTTTTTCAAGTGGAAGAGAATGGGATTTGTTCCTCCATTTTTTTACAAATGAAAAGTTTTAATTTGGGCAGATCCCCAAAGAGTAGTTTATGTCCCCCTCATCAGATCACTCGGCCTTTGAGGAGAGGTCATTGGCCCAGGAGGCTGAGCAAAAGATGAGGACAACTGTCCCACAAGGAATTAAAAGAGAGCAAGAATATCCCCACTGACACTAAGGCATAGGTTGCAAGGCAAATAGAAAGATGTTATCTTGAAGACCAGCTGTCAGTCTTGGCCAGAAGAGCCTTTGTGCAACTCCCTGTTGTGCACCAGTTACATCCTTTCCTGGATCGAGATGCTCTCCAAACAGTCACTCATGCCCTGGTCATCTCCCATATAGACTACTGCAATGCGCTCTACATGGGGCTACCCTTGAAGAGTATCTGGAAGCTTCAAGTGGTCCAGAATGTGGCTGCGCGGGCAGTTATTGGTGCCTCAGGATCGGCACATAAAACACTACGGCTGTGCGAGCTGCATTGGGTGCCAGTTTGCTTCTGGGTCCAATTCAAGGTGTTGGTTATGACCTTTAAAGCCTTACATGGCATGGGGCCAGGTTACCTGAGGGACCGTCTCATCCCCATAACATCAACCCATCCCACCCGGTCATGCAGAGAGGGCATGCTATGGATCCTGCCCATAAGGGAATTCTACTTGGCAGGATCCAGGAAGCGGGCCTTCCCCACAGTGGCACCTGCCCTCTGGAACATTCTGCCTCCAGAGGTGAGGCAGGCCCCTTTACTCCTGGCCTTCCAGAAGAACTTGAAAACTTGGTTCTGCCGCCTCGCCTGAGGTAGGAGGGCAACAGTTCTTCTTGGGGGTGGCTAGCACTGTAGATCTCTCCCCAACGAATAAGATCTTCGCCCCTTGGATTTTGTATTTATTTTATTTTTATTTATATTGGTGGTTGTTATTGTAATTATATTTTTATGGTTTTAATTGTGGATTTTATTGTGAACCGCCCAGAGTCTCCCTTTTTGGGGGAGATGGGCGGTGATATAAATTTGAATAATAAATTAATAAATAAATAATAAAATTTGCATTCTGTGGTACATGAATTTAAGTTGAAGTGATACTCATTATAAAATACATTTACATGCAATATTGTTCCTTCCCAATATTTAGTAACCTAGAAGGAACAGATTAGTCATCTGCATCCATAATAAAATCTAAGTGTCTAAGGTTGCTATCTTATGCCTGCTAATTACAGAGTAATCAGTGGGACTTTTTTAGGAGTAAGCATGCATACCCACAAGACCTGCTATGCTGCCAGGATGAGGACAGGCTATAATATCCCAGTAGTGACGGGTAGAGGGAGGAATGGTGGGAGACGAGGGGCAAGATTTGTATGTGGAAGGGGTCACAGGTATATTGTTCCTGTGGCACATTCCACCCCCCTGAACTCACTCCCGGGTCCCAGTTGGCAGACTTCCAAGGCCCTGGACTGTCGGCTGCTGCTACTGAATGCCAGGTCAATTTGTAAGAAGGCCACCCTCATTCATGATTTGATCGTGGATGAGAAAGCTGACCTGGCCTGTATTACAGAGACCTGGCTGGGAGAGGAGGGGGGAGTTTCCCTTTCTGAAATGTGCCCAGCTGGTTACTGGGTGTGGCACCAGCTGAGACTCCAGGGGAGGGGCGGTGGGGTGGCTGTGGTCATCCAAGACACTTGGGAGGCATCCAGGGGCGCTGCTCCTCAGATTGCCGGGTGCGAGACCCTGTTTGTTAAATTGGGCTCTAAGGATCAGCTGGGACTGTTGCTAATGTACCAGCCTCCCTGCTGCACAGCAACCTCCCTGCCTGAGCTCCTTGACTCCGTAGCCGGGTTGGCGGTGGAGTTCCCCAGGCTTATGGTCTTGGGGGATTTCAACCTGCCTTCCTTGGGGGCAGGGTCAGAGGTAGCTCAGGAGTTCATGGTCACCATGACAGCCATGGGCCTGTCCCAAGTAATCCAGGGCCCGACGCATAATGGTGGTCATTCACCTGACCTAGTTTTTCTGTCGGAGAGTGCTCTGAAATTGGGGGAGATCTTGGTGTCTCCCCTGTCATGGTCAGAACACTGCCTGGTGAGCCTCCAGTTCTCTGGTACCACCACCCTCCGCAGGGAGGCTGGTCCTATTAGATCGGCCTGCCCCAGGCGACTGATGGACCCAGTTGGGTTTCAGAGGGAGCTTGGAGTTGTTCCAAGAAGTCTGCTGCACGGTCCGACTGAAGCCTTGGTGGCTGCATGGAATGAGGGAGCGGCCATCGCCTTGGATAGGATCGCGCCTGAGCGGCCTCTCCGTGCCCATGGCTCCCATGGCTCCCTCCTTACAGAGGAGCTGAGGAGGCTTAAGCGGGCTAAGAGACACCTGGAGTGCTGCTGGCGGAAGATGGGGAGCGAAGATGACTGAACACAAGCTAGAGCCGCTATTAGAGCCTACCTTGTGGCAGTAAGGGCGGTGAAACGTGGTTATTTCTCCACTCTTATTGCATCTGCAGATTGCCGCCCGGCGGCCCTATTTCGGGTGACTTGGTCCCTCCTCGGAGGGAGTAATACCAAGCTTCACCTGCAGGGTTGTTGTGAGGAATATGCTGTGCATCTAGCAGATAAAGTCGCTCAAATTCGCTGTACATTGGACTCCAGCTTTAAGGCAGGATATGGGGGCGAAGTCTGGCATGGTTATCTGGGGGGAGTTTGATCTGGTTGCACCTGAGGAAGTGAACAGGGTCCTCACAGCTACTAGTTTGGCCACTTCTGTATTAGACCGGTGCCCCTCCTGGTTGGTCAAGGCTGCCCGGGAGGAGGCACGTGATTGGGACTGGGCAGTGGTTAATTCCTCTTTGAGAGAGGGGGTGGTCCTGCCAGCACTTAAGGAGGCGGTGGTGCGTCGTCTCCTCAAGGGACCATCGCTTGACCCAACCAGCCTGGACAGTTTTCGTCCAGTCTCCAACCTCTCCTTTTTGGGGAAGGTTGTGGAGAGAGTGGTCGTGTGGCAGCTGCAGTGGACCCTGGATGAAGCAGATTATCTGGACCCTTTTCAGTCAGGGTTCAGGCCGAGTTATGGGACTGAGACGGCATTGATCGCACTCTCAGATGACCTCTGGTGGGAGCGAGATGGGGGCAGTGCAACCATTCTTGCTCTTCTTGACCTCTCAGCGGCCTTCGATACCATCAATCATGGTATCCTTCTGGACCGGCTTCGGAGTTGGGGGTGGGCGGCACAGTATTGTCCTGGTTCTCCTCCTTCCTCTGGGGTCGGTTCCAGTCGGTGTTGATGGGGGGGAGAGGTCCAGCCCATGTCCCCTACTCTGTGGGGTGCCTCAGGGCTCGGTTCTCTCCCCTCTCCTATCTAACATCTACATGAGACCGTTGGGGGGAGGTGATCCAACGGTTTGGGGTAAGATACCATCAATATGCTGATACTCAGCTTTATATCTGTACCCCAGACCACCTGAGTGATGCTGTGGATGTCCTGACCCAGTGCCTGGAGGTTGTAAGGGCCTGGATGAGGTGCAATGCGCTTTGACTCAACCCAAGCAAGACTCAGTGGCTTTGGGTTGGTGGGCCTCCTGGTGGTAAGGTTTTTCCATTTTTGGTCCTGGATGGGGTTGCACTGCCCCAGACAGACCCGGTGTGCAATCTGGGGGTCCTCGTAGACTCACGGCTCCTGCTCAATGAGCAGGTGGCAGCCGTGGCTAGGAGGGCCTTTGCACACCTACGGGTTGTGCGCCAGCTGTGCCCATTCCTAGACTGAGAGGCTTTGCTCACAGTCACTCATGCCCTCGTGACCTCTTGTCACGACTACTGTAATGCGCTCTACATGGAGCTGCCCTTGAAGAGCATTCGGAAGCTTCAACTGGTGCAGAATGCAGCTTCATGGATAGTAAATGGTGTCAGATACGCAACACATATAACACCGTTGTTACGTGAGCTGCATTGGTTGCTGGTGTGCTTCTGGGTGCAATTCAAGGTGCTGGTTGTCACCTTTAAAGCCCTTCATGGCTTGGGACTGGGTTACCTAAGGGACTGTCTTCTCCCAGTTGTTTGTACCCATCCAATTCGATCTAGCAGGTTGGGTATGTTACAAAAATCTAACTAAAATGAAAAAAAAAACCCAAACAAACAAACCCAGGCTTTTGCCCAAGGAAATGGAACGTTTTCAAGCTACAAGGAATAAGATCACCTCTCTGTTCTGGAGGCTAATTACGTGTTCCTCACAGAAGAGGAGCCAGCAGTCAGGGGCTGCGATACCAGGTACTAGATGGGAAGAGTTCTAGAGAACACTTTATAGTTCTCCTCCATCCATCTACTGGCCCCCAAATGAGACAATGCACAGCATCCCTCCATGGCCCCCAGTCTCCCTTCCATATTTATTTGAAACTAATAAGTCAACTGAAAAGTGGGAGAGCTCCTGGCAGTGACCAAAGACCACCTGTGTGGTGTAAGGGAAATGCTGACTAGTGAGCTCTAGTCCTAGCCTGTCTTTTTACCCACATTGACAACACATTCCAAATGCCAGGAGACTGGAACCAGTTTATAATTATTCCTATCCTAAAGCAGGTAACAGTACAGTACATGGTTGGATTATTGCAATGTGCTCTACATGGGGCTGCCCTTGAAGACTACCTGGAAGCTACAGCTGGTTCAAAATGCAGCAGTGCAAGCAGTAATAGGCACCTCTTGGTGTGCCCATGTGTCAACACTGTTACATGAGCTGTATTGGCTGCCAGTCAGCTTCTGGGTACAATTCAAAGTGCTTTATTACCTATGGAGCCCTGTATGGCCTAGGGCCTGGATATCTGAGGGATCTCTTGTTTCCAATAGTTTCTGCCCGCCCAGTATGTTCCAGCAGAGAGGATATGCTACAGGTCCCTTCTATTAAACACTGTCATCTTGTGGGACTGAAGGAAGCATGCCTTCTGTCGCAGCTCCTACCCTCTGGAACAGCATCTCCCAGAGATATGAACTGCACTCTCTCTCCTAGGGTTTTGAAAAGCTCTGAAAACCTGGCTTTGGTCCCAGGCCTGGGGCTGATGTGTTATTGTTTGTCTAGGGCCTGTTTTGTTTGAGTTTTGTTGTCTATAAGATTATTTCAGTCTGCGCTGTCCATTTGATTTCGTGCTTTTATCCATTTTTAATGGTTTTTCTAGTTTTGTACACTTCCCAGAGTACATTGGAGTTGGGCGGCTAATACATTCAAATAAAAATAAAATAAAATAAAATAAAATAAAATAAAATAAAAATAATAAAATAAAATAAAATAAAATAAAATAAAATAAAAATAAAATACAGATCCCCTACATTGCCATCCAATTAATCTATTGAGAGTACTCAGCAAGCTATATGCCCACTTTTTGTACTACAAGCTACTGGACTGGCTGAAATGGGAGAAATTCCTGGTGGACCAGCAAGTGGGATTTAGAGAGGGCAGTTTTTAATAGAAAAATGCACATGGGAACAGCAACACTCTTTATGCGTTGCTTTTATCAATATAAATCAGCCCTCAATTCCAATCCCAAGAGATAGACACTGGTGGAAGCCCACCCTTACGTCTATGGACCAACAGCAACTTATCAGGATGCTGCATGAAAACATAGTCACTCAAGTTAGGTATAATAAAGCTGGCTATATTGGGTTGATGGCCCCTCGGTTTCCAGGAAGTTGTCTTCTTCTGGATGGGGTTGTACTTCCCCGTTTGGAGCCAGTGCGGAACCTGGGGGTCCTCCTGGACTCGCGACTCCTGCTCAAAGAGCAGGTGGCAGTCGCGGCCAGGAGGGCCTTTGCACATCTCCAGGTGGTGCGTCAGCTACGCCCAGTCCTGGACTGAGATGCCCTCTGAACAGTCACTCATGCCCTTGTCATCTCCCATATAGACTACTGCAATGCACTCTACATGGGGTTACCCTTGAAAAGCATTCGGAAGCTTCAGCTGGTCCAGAATGCAGCTGCACGGACAGTTATCGGCCCATGTGACACCACTGTTACGCGAGCTGCATTGGGTACCAGTTTGTTTCCAGGTCCAATTCAAGGTGTTGGTTATCACCTTTAAAGCCTTACATGGCATGGGACCAGGGTACCCGAGGGACTGTCTTGTCCCCATAACATCGACCCGCCCCACCAGGTCAGGCGGGGAGGGCATGCTACGGACCCCATCAGTAAAGGAATTTCATCTAGCAGGGTCCAGGAGGTGAGCCCTCTCTGCAGTAGCACACACCCTTTGGAATATCTTGACCCCAGGGTTGAGACGGGTTTCCTCGCTCTCGGACTTCCGGAAGAAACTGAAGACCTGGTTCTGCTGCCTTGCTTGGGAGGGGGAGAGCGATAGCTCCACCTGGGGATGGCTGGCGCCATAGCACCTTTTAGTGATTGTGTTACATCTCCACTTGGATTTTACATTTGTTTTTATGTATATTTTAATGCTAATTTTAGGTGGTTGTTTTTAGTGTTATTTTATTGTAAACCGCCCAGAGTCCCCCACTGGGGGAGATGGGCAGTGATATAAATTTAATAAATAATAATAATAATAATAATAATAATAAACCACCCAGCCTTTTAGCCTACCTTAAAATGCTGTGCAAAATCAATCAGTAAGTGCTATAGGCAAGTCACTTTTTTCTCAGCTGGGTTACCCCACAGGATAGTTGCAAGGATAACGTTAACCTTGTATGTAACCAAATTGATCAGGAAGACAATTCAACCCTTTGTCTTACAGCAAGCCTACCTTTAGGTTTGTGCAATTGCTATTAATTACTATTACTGGCTGGCTTTGTTCTCCACCCTATTCCTTTGTCTTCTCGCATTGCATCTTCAGGTTCAATGCCTGTGGCACTCAATGCATTTGCTTTTTCTCTCTGCTTGGCGTTATGGAGCGTATGTGGTAATATATTAATATAATTTTCTGGCCTAAACCAGTGTTTCTCAACACTGAGAACTTCCGCTCCTGAAGGTTGTGAATTGAAGTCCACACAGCTTAAAGCTGCCAAGGTTGAGAAACACTGATCTAAATGAAGTCTAATGATTGGCTATGGAATTGGGTTGACAAATATTTTCGCTGAGGTGCGATTAAAGATATCAAAATCTTCCAGAAACCGTGAAGAAAACAGTAACATAACGCTTCCTAGTGTTAAATATTACGGAATAACTATTGTCCCTCTGTGCACCGCCCTCCTTCTAACCTACTGTAGCTTTTGACCAAGAGGAACGCCACAGGATTTTTTTTTTTTTTGCAACTGTAAAAATACTTCTGGTTCTCAATCGAATTTGCGGTACTGTACAACTGTCAAAAACAGATCGGGGGTGGGTTGGTAAAGAACGACTCCTTCCCTTTACGTTCCGTTTCGATATCCCCCACGGGGAGACATCCAAATGAAGACCGGACGTTTCAGTTACTCTTCTCTTTTCCTCTCTATCTCTATACAGTAACTGGATTACAACTTCGGATAGCGCTTGAAGCACCTCGTCCCTTTCCTTTCTTGACCAATCAACGCAACAGAGCGCTGCTTCTGACGTCTGCGCTGTTGTGCTGGGAGAGCAAGCCAATGGGGTTGCGCCGGGGAGAGAACGCTGGCGCCGGAAGAAACGTTGAGCACGCACGCACGCACGCACGCACAGGCAGGACGGAGCTTTTCGTTTTACTCTCTCCGCGAGGTAATGAGCTTGATCTCTTTGGCAGCGTGTATGTCTATTAATTTATTTGAGCCAAAAGGTTTTCTTCCACTTTGTTAACAAGTTCTAATGGCAGTTTGGTAAAACAACGATTAGAAGTCTTAGAGCAAACGAAAAGGAAAGATAGCTCAGGTGGGGAATACTGTGAACTGAATGTTTTGACGGGAACGCACTTGCTTTTGCTGAACATTTTTCTGCCTTCCCTTTCTCTCAATTCATTAGCTAAAAAATCAGGTCGGGATTGCTGAACGTTTTGGGGTGCAGAAATCTGAAAAGGCAGGTTTGCCATCATTTAAAAGCAACCTTTTAGTGACAAGGTTGTATCAGATATCAGATCAGATTTGGGAGAGAGGGTGTCTGCCAGGGTGCAAATAAATATGATTATATACCCAACCACAAAATCTCCTTCCTGTCATTACCATCCACAGGTTAAGTTGTTAAGATGATAGGTCTCTGGAGGATCCTTGTTTAGGTTTTTCATTCACTTCCAAAATAACTTATTTCCATTATAATCACCGTGCACTTTTTTCTTTTAAGTATAAGCACATGATAAATAAAATTACTACAATTGCTAGTACTTTTTTAAATTGTAGCTCTTTGACCATGTTCTTTGCCACTGTTATTTCCCTCCACACACGTTATACAATATTGCTTTCAGGCTAATTTTTGTAGCCATTTTTATATGCATTTTTTCTCATCCACAGCCTCTTTCACTTCATCCTTCTGCCATGCATCCTTTATCATTCTTCCCATTAGTGTAACTCCACACACTTTTGTGGCACTTTTACAAAGGAAAAGAGGATGTTGAAGCTGCTTATAATGGAGTGAAAAGAGTTATGTTACAAACTCTTTTCACTCCATTGTAAGCAGCTTCAACATCCTCTTTCCTTTTATTCACTTTCCAATCTATCTTCTAATACCTTTTCAAACCAAACATGTACTCTCTCTACCTATAGTCCAGGGTTTCTCAACCAGGGTTCTGTGGATTCCTAGGGTTCTGCAAGAGCGCACTAGGAGTTCCTTGGGAAATCACAATTTATTTAAAAACATATTTCAAATTCAGGCAACTTCACATCAAAGAGGTAAGTTTCATTCTTTAGTTTAAGAACACTGTTAGAGCATATATACAGGCCTACCCATGAAACAAATATAATAATTTGTAACTTCCAGCCTATATTTGAGCCTGAATGTGCAGGGGTTCCCTGAGGCCTGAAAGATATTTCAAGGGTTCCTCCAGGGTCAAAAGGTCGAGAAAGGCCGCTATAGTCATTGAACTTTCCTTCTAATTTCTTTAATTTCTTTCCATTTCTTCTATACCCATCTTATCCTAAGAACCATTCTTGGCACTACCAAATAACTGTCTATTCCTCAGATTCTCTAGCCACCCTTGTATTCTTCTTTAACTCTCTCAGAGTCTTTCACTATATGCTATCAAATCAAGCATGCTTTTAGATTTCTATTCTTTTTTGCCATGTATATGTATGAATGGACCTATGCTTAACCATCGTACTTAATAGCACTATTTTCATTCATTACCAGGTATGTAAATCACCCAATCACTTTTTCTGTACTCCTTCATCTCAACGTTTTATTAATGAATTAAGATAAATACACATAAAGAGATCTCTTCAGTCTGTTACGTCTGCTTCTTAATTGTTCCAAAATCTATTCTAAGGCTGTGTAGTATTTTCAGTTGAAAGTGAGAAGATGCTTCTTGGCACTTGGCGCTTCTTGGCTCTGCCTGAAAGCAGTTGCATGTTTCCAGGCTTATGCAGTTGCCTTCCATAGCTGAAGTGTGTTCCAAAGGAAATATGTGCTTGCTTTAAGGAGTTGCTTTTAGATGTTATGTGCATACCCACAGCATCTTTTTCTTTTCAGATCAGAAACACTGCAGAACCCAGGCTGTTCTTACTGTCAAAATCATGCTTATATTCTTTGCAAAATTCTGCAGTGGTTAGGAATACCTATGGTACAAATCTTTGCAATCTATATGTGACAGTTATAAACATAGATAATTTCTGAGCTCAGAAGCAAAATCAAAAAGAAAGGTGATCATAACTGGGTAAAATCTTAATGATGGTTGCTATGGCAGTGACTGTATTCAAGCAAAATTAATTATTGTTATTTCTATTTTTATATTGGATCAGAAAGAAAAACTAGCAGGTGGATTGCAAAGTTGAAAAATTTGCTTAATTTTGCATTGCATTTTTACCTAAAAATGGGATGAAAGTTCTAGCACTTTTAAATGGGTAATTTTTAAAATGTAGCATATTATTTATTAATGCACTATCAGTAAAGTGATATACATAGAAGCAAAAAAAAATTCCTGAGCAGTTTTTCTGATATAATTTTACCTCCTTTACTTTAAAATAGTAAAGAGAACTTGGCTTTTCTTTCTTATAGGGCAGGTTGTTCAGCTCCAGTTGTTCTCTGTTTTAACCAGCTTGGACAGTGATGATGGATGATGAGCACTGCAGTGCAAACAACACCTGGAGCATCAAACATTACCCCTCCCAATTTTTGAACAAAAGAAAATAACATACTTGGTCCAAATTGGGTAGCTTGGCCCAGAGTGATAGATTTCCCTTGTAGGAATCAGGTGAAAGAATCCAAGGCCTGTTGGACTGGAAAGGCCTACAAGCCATAGTAGGAAAAAAAGCACACAAGCAAGCTAGCTTGCTTGGATGGAAATCCTTGCAAGAGATAGAGATGGTTTTTTCTCTCCTGCACACGTTCTCTTTTCATAAGGACAAACACTTTGGTTTGTTCTTGTATGGATCACACCTGAGCTGAGAAGGAAGGTTCCTCCTAACAGAGATGTCCGTTGAAGTTTTGGCTGTAGTGTTTAGTGCCATCAAGTGGGCTAACTGAGGAATGACATACCATTCCCATTGAGGATAATAATGAAAGAGTCAAGCTTGGGTCCTGGTGACTACAAACAAAGGCAGTTTTCTTGGTAGCAGGCTGGCAGTGGTTTGCTGTTGCCTTCTTCCATGAAGTTTTTGGACTTCCCAATCCAATCTATAACTTTGGGTTTTCTCAACGGTCTGGCATCCAAGCCAAACAGTGCTTGGCTGTTTCAGTCAAGGATGGCTGTGTGAAGCACCCGATAATGCTTCCAGTAAAAATAGTCACAGCAATGCAGCATTTAGACATTTTGCTTAGTCGAACCCTGGTTATGACTGAAATCTTTGAGCTACTTATGGTAATTAAGAAAATGCAGTAATGTACTGGAAACTATTCTTTTAAAATCAAGCCACATTAGGCCAGTGGAGTAAAAACTGCAGACTCAGGCTTACAGTCCTTATCTCCACAAGTGAACGTTTGGTCCTTGTCATCTATATGGACTCAGCCAGATTATCCTCTCCTCTCCCTCAACTGCCAGGCAGGAAAGTTTGTGTTTTCCATTGTCCCCAGCACCCTCTGATAAGTGTTGGGAATTCTCCAATAAGCTGAAGAAATCTAAGATAATGAAGCAGAGCACCCTTTGCTTCAGGAAGCTTTCTGCTCCTGTGAATATATATATAGAGAGAGAGAGGGAGAGAGGGAGAGCGTGTGTGCACCAGGACTGTCTACTATGTTTTTGATTTCTATTTTTAGTGTTATGCCAAGTCTCATTTTCTTTATCTCTGTATCAGCTAGGAATTGGGTATTTAATTTCAGCCTTCATATGTCTCATGAAGGTATGAGGGAGCCAGTATGGTGTTGTGGTTAAGGTATTGGCCTGGAATCAGGGAGATTCAGATTCAAGGTCACCTTCAGCCCTGGAATCTCACTAGCCAGTCACTTTGGGCCAATTACTCTCTCTCAACTCAACCCACCTCACAGAGTTGTTGTTGGGAGACTAGGAGTAGGAAATATATACACCACCTTGATGTGTACAAAAGAAAGGTGGGGTATAAATCTTAATAAATATATGTTTTATTTAAAATCTTCTTGTGACATATAATTGTTGGGCTATAGAGCAAAGAATAGAGCCTCATGTGGCGCAGAGTGGTAGGCGGCAGTTGTTGTTGTTGTTTATTCGTTTAGCCGCTTCCGACTCTTCATGACTTCATGGACCGGCCCACGCCAGAGCTTCCTGTCAGTCGTCAACACCCCCAGCTCCCCCAGGGACGAGTCCATCACCTCTAGAATATCATCCATCCACCTTGCCCTTGGTCGGCCCCTCTTCCTTTTGCCTTCCACTCTCCCTAGCATCAGCATCTTCTCCAGGGTGTCCTGTCTTCTCATTATGTGGCCAAAGTATTTCAGTTTGGCCTTTAATATCATTCCCTCAAGTGAGCAGTCTGGCTTTATTTCCTGGAGGATGGACTGGTTTGATCTTCTTGCAGTCCAAGGCACTCTCAGGATTTTCCTCCAACACCACAGTTCAAAAGCATCGATCTTCCTTCTCTCAGCCTTCCTTATGGTCCAGCTCTCACAGCCATATGTTACTACGGGGAACACCATTGCTTTAACTATGCGGACCTTTGTTGTCAGTGTGATGTCTCTGCTCTTAACTATTTTATCGAGATTTGTCATTGCTCTTCTTCCAAGGATTAAGCATCTTCTGATTTCCTGACTGCAGTCAGCATCTGCAGTAATCTTTGCACCTAGGAATACAAAGTCTTTCACTGCTTCTACATTTTCTCCCTCTATTTGCCAGTTATCAATCAAGCTGGTTGCCATAATCTTGGTTTTTTTGAGGTTTAGCTGCAAACCAGCTTTTGCACTTTCTTCTTTCACCTTCATCATAAGGCTCCTCAGTTCCTCTTCGCTTTCAGCCATCAAAGTGGTATCATCTGCATATCTGAGATTGTTAATGTTTCTTCCAGAGATTTTAACTCCAGCCTTGGATTCCTCAAGGCCAGCTTGTCGCATGATGTGTTCTGCGTACAAGTTGAATAGGTAGGGTGAGAGGATACAGCCCTGCCGTACTCCTTTCCCAATCTTAAACCAGTCTGTTGTTCCGTGGTCTGTTCTTACTGTTGCTACTTGGTCGTTATACAGATTCTTCAGGAGGCAGACAAGATGACTTGGTATCCCCATACCACTAAGAACTTGCCACAATTTGTTATGGTCCACACAGTCAAATGCTTTAGAATAGTCAATAAAACAGAAATAGATGTTTTTCTGAAACTCCCTGGCTTTTTCCATTATCCAGCGGATATTGGCAATTTGGTCTCTAGTTCCTCTGCCTTTTCTAAACCCAGCTTGTACATCTGGCAATTCTCGCTCCATGAACTGCTGAAGTCTACCTTGCAGGATCTTGAGCATTACCTTACTGGCATGTGAAATGAGTGCCACTGTTCGATAGTTTGAACATTCTTTAGTGTTTCCCTTTTTTGGTATGGGGATATAAGTTGATTTTTTCCAGTCTGATGGCCATTCTTGTGTTTTCCAAATTTGCTGGCATATAGCATGCATTACCTTGACAGCATCATCTTGCAAGATTTTGAACAGTTCAGCTGGGATGCCGTCGTCTCCTGTTGCCTTGTTATTAGCAATGCTTCTTAAGGCCCATTCAACCTCACTCTTCAGGATGTCTGGCTCTAGCTCACTGACCACACCGTCAAAGCTATCCCCGATATTGTTATCCTTCCTATACAGGTCTTCTGTATATTCTTGCCACCTTTTCTTGATCTCTTCTTCTTCTGTTAGGTCCTTGCCATCTTTGTTTTTGATCATACCCATTTTTGCCTGGAATTTACCTCCGATGTTTCTAATTTTCTGGAAGAGGTCTCTTGTCCTTCCTATTCTATTGTCTTCTTCCACTTCCGCGCATTGCTTGTTTAAAAATAATTCCTTATCTCTTCTGGCTAACCTCTGGAATTTTGCATTTAATTGGGCATATCTCCCCCTATCACTGTTGCCTTTTGCTTTCCTTCTTTCTTGGGCTACTTCTAGTGTCTCAGCAGACAGCCATTTTGCCTTCTTGGTTTTCTCTTTCTTTGGGATGTATTTTGTTGCTGCCTCCTGAACAATGCTGCCAACTTCTGTCCAGAGTTCTTCCGGGACCCTATCTACTAAGTCCAGTCCCTTAAATCTATTCTTCACCTCCACTGCATATTCCTTAGGGATATTAGTGAGCTCATATCTAGCTGATCTGTGGGTCTTCCCTAATCTCTTTAGTCTGATCCTAAATTGTGCAAGAAGAAGTTCGTGATCTGAACTACAGTCAGCTCCAGGCCTTGTTTTTACCGACTGTACAGATGTCCGCCACCTTTGGCTGCAAAGGATGTAATCAATCTGATTTCGGTGTTGTCCATCTGGTGAAGTCCATGTATAAAGCCGTCTCTTAGGTTGTTGGAAGAGAGTGTTTGTTATGCAGAGTGAATTGTCTTGGCAAAATTCTATCAGCCTATGTCCTGCTTCATTTTGTTCTCCCAGGCCATACTTACCTGTAATTCGAGGTGTCATTTGACTGCCCACCTTAGCATTCCAGTCTCCTGTGATGAAAATAACATCTCTTTTAGGCGTGTTGTCCAGTAGGTGCTGCAGATCCTCATAGAACTGCTCTACTTCAGCTTCTTCAGCATTTGTGGTTGGGGCGTATATTTGGATCACTGTGATGTTAGATGGCTTGCCCTGAATTCGAATTGAGATCATTCTGTCATTTTTTGGGTTGTATCCAAGCACTGCTTTAGCCACTTTACTATTAATTATGAAGGCTACTCCATTTCTTCTGTGGTCCTCTTGTCCACAGTAGTAGATCTGGTGGTCATTTGATGTGAAGTGGCCCATTCCAGTCCATTTCAGTTCACTGACGCCCAGAATGTCTATCTTTAATCTTGACATCTCACCAATAACCACATCCAATTTGCCCTGGCTCATAGATCTTACATTCCAGGTTCCAATGGTGTGTTGATCCTTAGAACATCGGATTCGCCGTTCACCACCAGCACCGTCGGCCGCTAGCCGTCCTTTCGGCTTTGAGCTAGCTGCGTCATCACGTCTGGGGCTAGTTGAGCTCATCCTCTGTTCCTCCCCAGTAGCATTTTGACCATCTTCCGACCTGGGGGTCTCACCTTCCGATGGTATACCGACATATCTCTGGTTGTACTGATCTATTTAGTTAAAATCTTCTTGTGACATATAATTGTTGGGCTATAGAGCAAAGAATAGAGCCTCATGTGGCGCAGAGTGGTAGGCGGCAGTATTGCAACCAAAAACTCTCCCTGTGACCCGAGTTCAGTCCCAGCGGAAGCTGGATTCTTGGGTAGCCAGCTCAGGTCAACTCAGCCTTCCATCCTTCCGAGGTCGGTAAAATGAGGACCCAGCTTGCTGGGGAAGGTGACAACTGGGGAAGGAAATGGCAAACCACCCCGATATAGTCTGCCAACAAAACGTAACGAAAGTGGTGTCCCTCCAAAGGGTCAGACATGACTTGGTGCTTGCACAGGGGACCTTTCACTTTCATAGAGCGAAGAACCATGATGAGACCAGAAGATTAAGCTCTAGTGTTTATTGTTCTCTACTAGACAAAATCCTGCTAAACTGAAAAGGCACTAGCAAACCTACCAGAAAAAAACTCAGAAACCTAAGACGGTTCTCTTCTGGTCCTCTTGATTGGAAACCGAAGAGATTCAGTACTGTGCACACGCTTTTCCCCCTGGACAGGACCCCCTCTTCTTTACCAGCAATCTCCATAACAATAATACTTTTAACTTTCCCCAGTGTCTTCATAGGTTTTTGGTGGGGAGCTCTTCATCTGCAACCCCATGTTATGGTCTGCCCAGAATATTGCATTATCTTTTGGATTTTCTTAACTAAGTTCCAAGTTGGAGTACCATATAACCACGGTCTGGGCAGCTCTTTGATTATTTCCTTCCACATAAAATCACTGTATTTTAATACTTAACATTAAAAACAGCCTTTTTACATTTTATAATATTTTAATAAAGTTCATTCCCAAGGAGAAAACCTAGGTAAACTCCCAAGATGGTTCTCCCAAGGGGACAAAAGACTAAATTTTGTAGTTACAATGCGTCTACACTACACACCAGGAGGTGGCTTTATAGTAATTATTTCTATTTTTGCAGTTTGACTTTTTAATTGCAAAACAGCAGCAGCAGCAACAAAAACAGCACAAGGGATGGGAACCCAAACTCTCCCTCACACTAGCACCAGGGGGTAGATGCCAGGTGAGACACCTTCTGAAGGAAAAGTGGTAGCAGGAACTACCAAGCTGCTACTCCAAAGCAGGAGGTAGAATCAGGATGGGAAGATCCAGAGACCTGGGAGAAGGAAGTGGGGGCAAACAGCCTTCCACCCTACAGTCCCCAGCATCACTATACAGTTATTTCAGCTCATGTCTTTAGGTTTAAGCCAGGAGGAACAGCTTTTTGTGCAGGGACTACATGCAGCCATGGGCTCCCCACAGGATTGCGCTGCTGAAATTTAGGAAAGAGCAAATGGCTTGTCTGAGCCAATGTACAGCTCCAGAGGATTCTGGATGAAACGGATTATCTAGACCCCTTCCAGTCAGGTTCAGGCCCAGTTATGGGATGGAAACGGCGTTGGTTGCACTTACGGATGATCTGTGGTGGGAGCGGGATGGAGGCAGTGCATCCATCCTTGCTCTTCTTGACCTCTCAGCGGCTTTTGATACCATCAACCGCAGTATCCTTCTGGATCGACTCAGGGAGTTGGGGAGTTGGGAAGTCCCTGATTTCAGTCTTCCTATAATGGTGACCTTAGATTCAGCCCCAGCCCCCCCCCCAGCCCCAAAATATGGGGTTATTAGTATTTACAGTATATTAACAAAGGTCGCAGCAACCAGCTAGTGCATATGGTAGACTTTGAAAGAAACTGCTGTACAAATATTTAGGAATTTACTGTAGCTGAGGCCTATCACAAGGTGAGTATATGGAACAATAGGGCTAGGCATTACTGTAAACTGTTAAAGCATTTGTTTTTGGGGTCAAAACCTCCCTGTCCCACAGGAAGGAAAGATGCAATTTGTCAGGGTTAATTTTTTCCTTTAACCAGACAAGAAGTGGATAGTGTGTTTGTGTGTGTGTGTATGTGTGTGTGTATCAAACAGTCCAGGTGTCAATAAAGACAGCAATAAAAAAATGTTGGAAGGGGCACTCTCAAGATGGTGCCTGAAAAGATTGCCAATGCCTGGCATAATCAGATTCTGGATTTACAGTACAAGGCATCTCTCTGTATTTAAAAATAAATCATGCGGCAAGCACATAATATCTGCATAAAGATGGAGAGAAAGATGTTTGAATATGTTATTGGAAATGTAGGCACAGAACATCTTAACTGCTGAACTGTTTCAAAGAAAAAAGCCATTTAAAAGAAAGTAGCCCACGTTTGGATGGTACTTCTTAGACCTTCAAACAATAATATGTGACATTTTTATATCTGAGCATGACTCATTTTTCACATTGAAATGTTTCTTGGGTTGGACCTTCCAGCCATCTTGTGATTCCCACTCTAATACACCCTTATTATATAAGCCAGGTTTCCAAGACAATAGGATCTGAAGAAACAACTCACAATTGCAATTGGCCTTTTGTGCCTTTGAGGAACAGCAAGGGTGCTATCAGCGACTTCTAGTGCACCAGGTTGCAAATCCAGGTTTAAAAATTGCTGTTTATTTCAAGCATTTATACTCTGTTTATAATAAAACTTTAGCTCAGGAGGACTAAACAAATAAATATGCATCAATCCACTTTATAGCAAATACAGGTCTGTTCAAACAAATCACTGAAAAACAAGAGGGTGGAATCAGTATGGTCAGGAAAATACCAGAGATTTCTAGAATTATAAAATTCTAGAATTACAAAAGCAAAAAAATTAAAACATAATGAGTCATACACTCATGCATGAAACAAATCAGAGGAGGAGAAATGGAGTAGAATGGCCTCTTTGAGGAAGGCATTTCTGACTGAAACCTAGAACGGAAATAGTGTTCATTTGCATTGTGCAAAATGTTTGAGCTCAGCTACTTTAATCTGAGGAGTTACCTTTGGAGGATGAGGATGGTCCTGAGAAAGAATACAGAACCTGTGAATGCTCAAAGCCTGAATCTAACAGTGACTATAGAAGCAGGAGCACTTTAAATGAGAGTTCTGTGGACCCAAATACTAACCAAGGTGCTTCTAAGCCACCCATCAGCCTGGGAGAGGCAGTCAGAAAGCTGAGAGATGTATGCTTATAAGAAAGAGCTTCCTGGGCAGAAAGATCTACTTGGAAATTAGTGTTGTTACTAACCAGATCTGCATAGTGCATAAAGTTGATGCAGTCCAGTTGTGTGGAGGGTAGAAAGTTGCAGTCTCAGATAATTAAAAAATCTTTGGAACTCTGTGGGAAGAATTTTAGTTCCAGCTTCCTAAACCTTTGTCCACCTCCTTTGATTGAAATTTTTGAACTTAGACCCAGTTTGTAGCATACCTACCTGTTCATGAATCTTGGCTTATAATATATCGATGCGTGTGACCGTGGTCAAATATCATAAGATGTCAGCATTCTTTTGTGTGAGACTGCCAAAATTTTACAAGCTGTCATGCAAGAATGCTGAAATCTTGTATTTGACAGATTTGACAATGTTGCAACACACTGAGATCCATTACAGATCCATTCACTGATTCTGCAAGCATGGCACTGACCACCTGTAGGCTTCAGAGTGCAACTCAAAGTGCTGCTTTAAACATGGGTCATACATCAATGTCATACATGGCTTGGTGCCAGGGTACATTCAGGACCACCTCTGAGCGTAGCTCACCCATCCTCTATGCCCATTCCCTGGGAGGAGAAGCTTAGTGTACTCCACTGTAGTGAAGTGAGAGGTGTAGGGACCCAAAAGACATCTTTTATGCAATGACCTCCACCTTATGGAATAGTCTCCCCCTTGGGGTTCAGATTGTGCCTTCATCAGCAATAGAAAACTGCTGAAAACAGCTCTTTTGCGGAACAAATATTTGGAACCTTGTAGTTACATGGTTGTCCGTACCATGGGCTATCCCCCCCGCTTTGCCTACATTCCTACAATCAAAGTGGGAGCGTTACTACAAGGCCTTAGTGTGGAGGTACGTTCATATTTTTAATCCTAATGGCCAACTCTGACACTCAAGCTAAAGAATTTCATCAAAAGTCTCAAATAATGGTAGGACAACATATCAGTCATCTGGGCTACCGGCTTTTCCATCTCTCATTGTGACATTAACAATACACATCTCCCCATTCTCCCCATAATATGCACCAAATGAAGCAGCACTCTCTGGGCAGCTTCAATGAGTAAAAGCATCTTGGGTTTGTTGTTTATTCGTTTAGTCGCTTCCGACTCTTCGTGACTTCATGGACCAGCCCACGCCAGAGCTTCCTGTCGGTCTCTGGTTGTACTGATCCATTTAGTTTTCACGGCAAGAATACTGGGGTGAGTTGCCATTACCTTCCCCAGGGATCGCATTTAGTCTGACCTCTCTGTCATGACCTTCCCGTCTTGGGTGGCTCTTCACGGTTTAGCTCATGGCATCATTGAGGTGCTCAAGCTCCAGCACCACGACAAGGTAACGATCCTTTGCTGAAGGCATCTTGGGTAGCTGGGTTGAATTAAGCAGTGCTCTGATCTTCCAGGCAAGGCAGAAGGAAGCCAGACAGAAGAACAAGGAATTGTGTTCTGTAGGATTCATTGCTGGCTAATCTTAGTTGGCTAGTGGTATTTATTTTAATTAAATAAGCATTCATCTGTGCATGAACAAAAGCTTTTCAAAGAAAACAAGCATACTTTTCAGATGAAGCATGGCATGTTCTTGCTCTTCACTGTAAAAACAGTATCTCTGTTAAGGCAGGGCCTCCATCCTGCAGCTTTTATATGTTCTGGAATTAAACATTAAATTTACACTGACTGATTAATCTGGGAACAATTTCATAATCAGTTCTATAACAGATTAATCTGATTGATTGATTGCGGCTCAATCTTACAAAAGTTAATTCTGAAATGAAAGATTCTGTGTTTATTATGGAAGTGTATTGCAATCCTAATTTGATTCATAGCTGAAACAGGACTGGCAAAATATTGTATGTTCCTATATAGACAGAAGTCATTTTAGTAAATATTAATCATGTAAAAAGTGTAGATGGACATTACATTTTAGATCAGGGAGAACAATTTGAGTGCATTGGTGCTGCTTTCAACACAAATTTGCCTTTCCTTTTGGGCAGATTTTTAAAAAATCTGCTCTTTTGCAGGATTGTCAGACACAGATACTGGTAGAAGGACAGCATGGTATAAATTTCAGTTTTGCTGAAATAGAAGGACAATACATACCAATTTATGAGACAGTTCCCAATGCAAAGTGTATAGTTTAGTACCTATTAAGATGTATGATTTGCTGACTTAAAGACATCCTAAAACAATGCTGATTGCATTAAGTCTCTTAAAGTTAAGAGTCTCTTAAAGCTAAGGTATTGATATGTGCATTTTTTTTTTCTGTAAAGAAGCTGCTTTTTAGATCTCAGAAAAGACCAAGAATATAAAAGTTTCTGAAGTGTCAACAGCACGTCACAAACATTGACTCAGTTGTCCACAAAAGCTTGATAAAATAAGCTAGGATAATTCATCCTGTTTGGGGCAAGAATATGGGCAGAGATGTACCTGAAAGATCACTCTCTTAGAGTAGGCAGTGTGGTGTCCAGACACCACTCTTAGTGCCCACCAGCTTTCCTTTTGTACAAAGATTATTTTAATAGCAGAAATAGCATGTTGCAAAACAAATGCTCCAGTATCATCTTTAATTTCAAGAATATTTCTTGGCCAGAGACAGGCATAGAAAATAAAAATTGTGAGAGGTTCAACTCCCTGCTTTATTTGGATTTATGGCCATGAAGACAAGCTGGATCTTGGGTGGGGTGGGGATGACTAAAAGATGTAGAGGTGAGTAGTCTCATTAGTCTGCCTACAGGTAAGTGGATATATTGTGAGTAGCTGCACTTACTCTGTCAGCCATTTTGTGATTATGTTGATGATGTGCTCTCAAAATCCAGATACGTCCATTGATCTAAAATGATTTTTAATTGACCTTTGGTTTTTCCTGCTGCTTCAGCTGTATGGGTAGACAGGCATTTTTAGCAGGCACAACCAAAGGTTCTACAGCCACTTTTAAAATAGTCTCTCTAGGGACCACAGAGAAAAGATACAATAGAGCTGGAAAAATACAGAACTCTTGGAACTGAGGGAGGACATAACTGAGGTGCATACAATCGCATCTGACATGTAGAAAGCAGGCAGGGAGCTTTCTTCCTCATCAGCGGTCATCCAGTGAAGCTAATTGGCAGGGGATTTAGAATGGAAAAAAGAAGGCACTTTCACACAGCAAATAATTAACCTGTGGGATTCCTTACCAGAAGATGCAGTGATGGCCTTAGATGTGTATGGCTTTAAAAGTGGGTTGGATAAACTCACGGAGGACAGGTCCAGTCTTGAGCCTCGGTTTCCTACCTGCTAGGGGCAGCATGCTTCCAAATACCACTTGCAGGGGACAACAGTGGGAAGGGGTTATATCTGGAACTCCTGCTAGTGTGGACTGTGCTAGAGACATTTGGTGGTCCAGTGTAAAAAATGAAATGGTTGACCTTGGCCTGCTCTTACATTTTCTTAGGTAAAGGTAAAGGTTTCCCTTGACGTAAAGTCCAGTCGTGTCCGACTCTAGGGGGCGGTGCTCATCTCCGTTTCTAAGCCTTGGAGCCGGCGTTGTCATAGACACTTCCGGGTCATGTGGCCAGCATGACGACTCGGAACGCCGTTACCTTCCCGCCGAAGCGGTACCAATTAATCTACTCACATTTGCATGTTTTCGAACTGCTAGGTTGGCAGGAGCTGGGACGAGCAATGGGAGCTCACCCCGCCGCGCGGTTTCGAACCGCCGACCTTCCGATCGACAGCTCAGCGGTTTAACCCGCAGCGCCACCGCGTCCCTTTTTCTTACTTTCTTACATTTTCTTACTCAGCTGCTAATTGGATGTAGGAGTTTCTTTTTTCTTTCAGAATGGGAAGAGAGGTGGGGTCTAGGAAGAATGATGGAAGAAGAGAATTGCCATATAGTCATATTGCAGGATTACCTGAACTGAACAGTGGACCGAGATGATATAAGGCAGGCAGCTTCTTGAGTTCCTATGTCATCTTTGGATATAGTTAGTAGGTGATAAAAAACCTTTACATTTAAGGACAGAAAGTTGACACTGAAGCTCAAAGATACTGGAAAGCCAGAGCATGGACTCGGGACTCATAATAATGCAGCATGAGAGAAATTATTCAGAATGATGTGAAAAGGGAAGAAGTTAGTAAGTGAGATCAGCAAGAGTCAAACATGTTGTATGATCTTGGGTCCTGTTCTCGGCAGATGTTAATAAATCTTGATATAAATATAAAACTATCTTCTTTTTTGTGGGGTTTGCTCTTGTGTGGTTACATGGTCCATTGGCATTGCTTTCAGGGATGTGGAAGCCATTGTAAAATCTCATCATTGCCAAAATATTCTCTTAAGTGGAGGAGGAAGAATGTAATTTATGAATCACTGGTCTATTTTTGAAAACCTTGTAGGATTAAATGACTCATAGGTCTCTTTTTAGCCTAAGAAATGGTGCTTATATCTAGCGTGTCAAACACTGAACATTACAATATTTGATATTCCAATATCATTGAAGATCACTTGGGCAAGTTTTTCAGACCTCTTGGAGATGGTTTCTCAGTCCTTTAGTACTTTCAATGTGCTTTTAAAGAAAACTGCATCTGTTTTGCAAATGACAAATATTGGAATTCATTATGGATTATTTTTGTCATTTTGTGTAACTTTTGAGAACCAACTAAAAGCTTTATGCCATCTTCTGTGCACTGGAAGCCTCTTTTTAGAACAAATTCCCCATTCTTTCATTTTTCAACCATGGTTTTGTATTGCATGTGAGTCCTCCCAGTCCATGGTTCTTTGGGTACCTTTGTAGTAGTTTCTAAACCATTATGAAAGTTTGTGCTTGGTTACTAAGAGCCACAACATGTGGAGGTAGCCATTAGGTTGGCTTTAAAAGGAGGTAGGAGAATTTCATGAAGGACAGGCCTGTCAAGACTATCAATTTTCAAGACTTGGTGTTCTCTGTGGGAGGCAGTATGTCCCCAAATTCCAGTTGCAGGGGACCAGCCACACCTCCTGCTTTGAACAGCCCAGAGGCATCTACTTGGCCATTATGAGTGAATTAGCTAAGAATGGAAGAAGACAGTGAGCTTGCTAAGTCCTTGGAAAGGAAGATAAATAAGCTGCTCTTTGCCTCTGGCCTCCTGCACAAATTATGCAGCATGAGGTTAGCTGAACGGCTGAATTCATCTGGAATACAGGAATGTATCCAAAGAATGTATCCCAGCAAAGAAGAAAACTGTGTACAAACCTTACTAAGCTGTAGTTTGCATCATTATATATTATTTACGCCACTGGAAGAGAAGAAGAAAGGCGTGTTAATGCAGTTATAATTACTCAATGTTACCTTGACTTTTTGTGCTATACCAAAAAGTGTGCATTTTTTCCTTGAGAGTGTTCTCAGACCATGAGTATATGAAATAAGAAAAATATAAATGAGCTGAAAAGCAATTACGTAGATTAGTAAACACAGAGCTAACGTGAAAATGGCAGCCCAAGTTTATACAGGCTTCATACCTGCATTGCTAATTTCTGCTAGTGAGCAGTGTCCTAACTCTTAAATCCCTACTATGCATGGAGAACCATGATTTCCTGTGCTTCCCATAAATGTTGGGTCTCTTTTCAGATTCTCCCATCAAAGTGTAGCAGCAACTTCCTCTTATGAAGAGGAAGAGTTGCTGGCTACACCCTGGATTTTTTCTTTTTTTACTAGATTGCTTGTTTAACCTTAAGATTTCATTCCTAAAGAGATCCAGGACTCTGATTTTCACCAGCTGACATCTTTCCACATGTTCAAAACAGGATTTAATGAGATGTCAGGGTTGATAAAAATGCAGCATTACAGGCTATTCCCTCATTGTTTGGGATGTCGCTCTTTCCTATAAAAGGCGGTGCCTCTAACGGTATGGACATGTAAACATGGAAATGATTCTTTTTTACCTAATGCAATAGCAGTCTGGGAAAGTTCCAAATCTATTTCCAAATAACACAAAAGCTTCTTGAGGACAAGGTATTTCAGACTTCTGGCTGTTGAAAACTCACTTTTCCTCCTTGAATTAAAACTGAAAGTAGATTTCACTCTTACCACCTTTCAAGATGTATTTTGAAGTCATATAAAGTCACTTAGAGAAACATTTCCATCAAATGAATTTAATGGTGGATTGACTTGCCCAAAGCCTGAGCAATTCGGGAGCCTAAAAGCCTCCTCTATTTTGGGGAAGCTCACTACTGATGGCACATTGTTTTCAACGATGTTCTCTACCTCCCCAGGATATTCCTTTACTCTTTTTCTGGGCAGCTGGGCAATTTCAGAATAAAGCAATGAATTTCAGCCACCCACTACTTCATTGTAGAAGAATGCCCATAGGAATTAACATATTGTGAAGTATTTTGGTTTAAAATTGTGGGCACTGAAGTCCAACTCCTTTTGAGGCACCAAGCAGGTATAACCTGGGCATAAAAGTCAATATTGTTCACCCAATTTCAAACTTGCATGTTGTTGATCCAGTAAACATATCTTACAATAAAACTTGCCAGTTAAAGTGCTGATAGTGAAACATTTCTCTGTTAACACCCCCCCACTACATTAAGTGAATGATACTTTATGCACTAATTGATCTTTTTAGCAAAAATTACGATGTACTTTATAGAACCCCTTGAAACACACTATTACCTCATAATAGGTGAGGAACCAGGACACCCACGCTGGAATTCTAGGGAAGAATTGGTGATTGGTGCCTTTTTGCTTCTTTATTCAACTTATGAAGGGGAAGATTTGTTGAGAATTATGCTTCACTAATAATGGTTTGATCCATCTGAAGAGCAAATCAAGTCTTGCAGTGCTTGAAAATGCTTGGTTTAGGTTACTCTCTTATAAAAACTGCTTTGTAGTTCAAAGCTAAATGCAGTCAGTGAGGGAAGTGAAATTACCTAATGAGCGTTCTTAACTATTTATTAAGGTTTACCAAAATGCCTTGTATAGCAAATGCTAAATTTGCAAGGGAGTGCATGGTTTTGGCGGGGGTGCGTCTGTTCTTCTTGAAGGATAACAGAAGCTGTAGCACTCAGTTCTTTCGGAGCAGTCAGGCTACTGAACAGGATTTAGGAGCTGGGCAGTGTTTTGTCATTCTGTTGCCTAATGCAAATTTAGGATGGAAGTCGGTTTAGCCTTCATTGCCAGTGTGGCTAGAAAGAATGTTCCTTGGTGGAAAACGAGTTTCTGTAGAATGTGCAGTAGAATTGTTTTTTTTTAAAAAATCCCCAACCCTTGTAATTGTGCTGTACAGGATTCCTTGAATGTAGAAAAATAACTTGGGGGAAATCCTTGTCATGGGACTTTACTGAAGAAATAGTTGAATGAGGTTGTTTGTCAATTGGAGAAAGCTTTTCCTTGTTGTGTTTTTGTGTTTATTTCTGGAGATTGTGTTCTAGTTAGGCTGGGCATATATGCTTCAAAAAGAAAACAGAAACAAACGGTTACCCGAGCAATGAGCAGAAAAACGTAATTCAGATGCATGATTAGATGCTACCTCTTGGATTGCTCATGTTAATGATGTAGCAGCTTCAAACCTGCAAGGCAACATTTTCCATTCTCTTTCCAAAGACAAAACAAAATCCATCTTGAATTGACAATAACCTGTCTCAGTAACAACTTTAAAATACTGAACTGGCTTGAATCATATTTTTCACGAGGTTGCATATATTTTGGGAAGGTTTAGACCACTTTTTGTGTCATCTCCATGTGTGCTAAGATATGTATACAGATTCTTTCTTTTTGAAAACTCGTTTTGAAAAGTAGACTAGATGTTTTGGGGGGGTATAGATCTGAATTTAAATAATTCAGGGCCCACTGGATTCTGGCCTGAAGTATTTACCCAGCTCTTTGCTTGACAATAGTGAAGAAAGTTGTCTTAGCTCTGCGCTAAAATCAATAAGTTGGTGGCTTGCCCCCCAGCTGTATGTGGACATTTCCCAGTTTCTCTTAAGCATGGTGTGCACGTGCCCCAACAACCTCTTTCATCTGCTCTGTCCCTCTAACGTTACCTTTATTTTATCTGCAACCGATACCCAAGATAGCTTAGAGCAGTGTTTCTTAAACTGTTTGCTCTCAGGACCGCTTCCCACTTTTAAAAAATATGGAGGACCCCAAAAAAGCTTTTGTTTGCATGGGTTACATTTAGCAATATTTACCGTATTAAAAATTAAAATTGATGCATTTGTAGTATATTTATTTATGGAACCCTGTAAAAATAATAAGCCCATTAGATATTAACATAAATAAAATATTTTTAATTAAAAACCGTATATGTTTTAACAAATAAAAATAATAATGAGAAGAGTGCCATTGTTTTACATTTTTGCAAATATCTTCAATATCTGGCAAACAGTTTTGATTTTGTGGATCCCTGAGACCCCAAGGGTCCTCAGACCACACTTTAAGAAACACTGGCTTAGAGTCCTTAGCTGTAACAATGTCCAAGTAGTGTTTTCTCCCTGAAGCAGGCAATGGACTGTGGCAGTTTTACTGGGAGTACAAACTTTCATTGGCCAACTGTCAGTAGGGAGCGGGAACAGCCTGGCATCAACTGGCAAGAGTAGGCTGCTGTGGGCATGCCCCCTTTCCTCTGGTCCCTGAGCACTGTTCCTTAAGGCCACCCTGCTTCCAGTAGCAGTTGAGTTCAGTTCTTTCAAACCAGGTTCCCCCCCTGCTCCCATATATCCCAACAGGGGCCAGCAATGCTGATGGTGGTGGTGATGCTGTATGGTGAAGCTGCTTCCCAGCACAATTCCTCAGCTGTTGTTTTGGTGCTTTGGTACACAGGTTTACAATTCTACTAGAAGAGCCCTAAGCTGTGTTCAAAAGCAGCCTGAACAACAGTTGGCAGGCATGATGGAACTGTGCTGTGAAGCAGCAGAGAGAGACTTGTGCTCGTCCTCCAGCCCTGTTGGCCATTGTTTGGGCTGCCAGCTATTCAAGCTGATCCAGATCACTAAGCTGGAAATTGGCTCAGAGACCTAGCAGGTAAAAAGCCTCCTTTCACCCTTTCCCCACCAATTCTGTTAGCCTAGGCAGCTGATTCCTGGCTAGGAGAGAGAGAAGGTAAATGGGGAGTGAGTCCTGATGGATAGCTAAATGTAAGGACTTAGTCATCTGTCAAAATCATTGCCCATCACAGCACTGCTGTGAATAGCAGATGGTTTTCCTGCCAGCTGGTGGTGTTGAGAAGCCAGTGGATGGCACCCTTCTGTGGCAGGGTGAGTTGCCCTGATGGACTTGGGATGTTGCAGTAGCCTCAAGGTTAAAGGTGTTTCTCTTCCTCCCTCCCCCTCCCTCCCTCCCTCTCTCTCAACAAAATCAGGCTCAGTGTCATATAGACACTGAGAAACTTCATGCCTGATTAAAACACATGTATGAAAACATAAAAGGGCAGAAGCATTGAGTAATGGAGGAAGAAGTTGTTGGGCATTCCTGGAGGTTTTGTATGGTGTGCATGGCAATACTATATGTGTCAAGGGGGAATCTGCAGTTGGAGATTCAGTAGGAGACAGCAGTTTCTGTTGCTTTTAATGTAGGCCACCCAGAGTCATCTGAGTTGGGTGGCTTTCTAAAATAAATTGTAAACAAATAAGCAAGCAGGACCTGTGACAGAGACCCACTGAGCAAAAGAGTTGGTGGAAAGGACTGCAGTTTTCAGAGAACAGACTAGATGTCAGGTAGGAGGGCTTGACAAAGGTGCTGGAATCCAAGAAGCCCAGAAAATAGTTACTTTCCCCTCTTCCCATTTTCCTCCCTAGGATAGAAGCAAGCCTGGAATTAAAAGCACAGAAAGCAGCTGTGTGAGATAGGAAGGAAAACAGATAAGACACTGTAAAAAAAAACCTTTGAAATTGTCTGCATAGAACTGTAGATGTATAGTTTGTTAAGCTAAGGCCACTGCATATATTAAATAACACTGAAAATAGAGATGAAGTGTTTGTGCATGTCTGGAAAGTTCCTATCCCTTTTTTCCACCCTCTTACTCCTCCCCTGCCCAGGGCGGCTTGGTTCTTCCAGCTGCAAGCTAGAAGAAGAGGCAACTATGATTGGCAATGGGGACAGCAAAATCTATACCTGTTTAGTTCCTGAAGCAGGGATGTCACATGGGCATACCAAGGCAAACTCACCACTGCTTGTGCTACTGCATTTTGGATCATTTGAAGTTTCTGAGTGGTCTTGAAGGCAGCCCCATATGGATTGCATTGCAATATTCAAGCCATAAGGTGACAAGGGCATGAGTGACTGTCTGGAGGGCCTCCTGATCCAGGAAGGTGTTCAACTGGTGACTCAAAGAGGCTGACACCACAGCATGGACCCAGTTACAGGGACACCTCCCTGGCTTCTTTAATGATCCAAGAGGGACCTGGGTCTAATAAGAAGAGAACCCTGTTCACTTTCTCAAGAATCACAGACTCAAACTCATCCTAGATCACACCACCAGAGCGAGTCCCAGGCACCTCAACCAGTCCTGCCCAGTCGGAGTCCAACTCTGTGCAGATCTGAGTGACTTTATCTGTCAAATAGCCACAATATTCTTCACAGCGGCCCTGCAGATGATCCTGTGGCTCATCCCTACCCAGCAGGGACTGGGTCACCTTAAGTAGGGCCACTGGATGGCTATTGGCAGATGCAGTCAGGGCAGAGAAATATTGATGTTCTGCTACCCTTTCTGCCATGAGATAATCCCTAATATGGGCTCTTACCTGTATTTGACCATGCTTGCTCCAAGTCTTCTTCCAATGGCACTCCATGTGTCTCTTCTGACTCTTCATTTTCTGGAGCTCCTCAGTAAGCCCTAGATATGCCCCAGGATCAGCACATAGAAAGAGGCTGCATAGAGGCGATATGATCTAAGTCCCCAGCCACCTGTCCATTCCAGGTGGCAACAGAGGCGTCAGCCAAGCTGCCCACCAGATCCCCAGGGAAAACCCCATTGGGGCCATCAGTTGTCTGGGGCAGGCTGATGGAATAGGTTCTGCCTTCCTGTGGAGGAGGGTAGCTCTAGTCAGCCAGAAAGCAATCAGAGAATAATTTGTCCACGGTAATAGACTGATGTTAATGTCCTCCCCTACAGACCACATTGCAGCTGCCCCAAGATCAAAGCCAGATCTAACATGCGGTTACTAGTATGCATTGGGCCTTGAATATCTCTGGCAAAAACTGTTTTATTCACCTCACTGTCAGTAGACAATAATATGTCATGCTACAGCTAATACTGGTTGTATTCAATTTGTTGTTATCTTGGTCTTGCATACAATTTTAAAAATACTTGTACATTATTTGGGTTTAAGTTGCTTTGTAAAAGTTAGGCTATAAATATCTTAAATAAACTATGGCTTGGCAATTTAAAGTCCATGGGCCAAGTTTGTTCTTGAAGATATTTTATTTGGTTTCTAAAAGTTCCACCCAGGTTAATTCAGGCTGTGTTAATGGTTTCATTCATTGGGTGGATGGGGAGCATTGCAGACTTGAATATTCCATTTTTTATTGGGGTTTGTGTGTGTGGGAGGATAATTATTATCAGCACAAATTGACCCACTGTAGGATCCATAGGTTATGGATGATAATCTACCACATTGGTCCAGTGTGGACTGGAAGATAAGATGTTTTGTTCAACTTCCCAGTTTAAAGCTGAGTGAGAGTGCCTGGCCCAAGTCATACAGCCGGCTTCTTTGTCTCAGGGAGGACTACAACCTGGATCTCCCCCCAACCCTTGTCCAGCAACTGAATCACTATACCACACTGGCGTGTGTGTGTGTGTGTGTGTGTGTAATAGTTATGATATTCTTTTATAACCTGGTGCTGTCCAGATGAGATGGGTAGCGCATCTGACTGGTGCTGGGGTGTGGAAGAACTGTGCCACACTTTGCTTTACAATGCCAAACTTTTATGGAATGCAGTTTGGTACTCTGATTCCCTACGCACTGAGTAATGAGTGGTTCTCAGATATAGAGAAATTGTCCATTCAGGTATAAAGTACTAAATTGGAAGGTTAAATGAGGTTAGAGGTGCAAATCTTTTCTGTGCTGAAAACTATAATAGAAATGATTAACAATATTGATTTATTTTGGTCTATTTATTTATTGCAGACCTTTACTTTCCTGGATGCAGCTGTAGTCACAGTTGCCATGGAGAAGATCAAAGAGCAGTTTTCTAGCCTTCAAATAGCAAAACGGTGTTCACTAACAGAAGACCCATCTTACTTATTGGACATAGATATTTCAGAAGGAGAAGGGAGTCATTTAGTGGCTGTTTCCTGCTCCAATAAATCAATCAGAGTTTACAATAGGGAGACTCTGTGCTTGCTACAAGAGTATGATAGCCATCCTGCATTGCTAAGTGGTGTCAGATTTGCACATACAGGTGCAAATGTATTATTTTCAGCATGTAGTGATGGAACAGTGAAGTGTTGGGATATTCGTTCACCTGTTGCCAAGCCTGTACAGTTGTTTTGTGGCTATCCTTCAAATGTTTTCATTAGCTGTGATATAAGCTGTAATGACCTCATAGTGGGTGCTGGCACAGAGAAAATAGAAGAAGATGCATTCATAACATTCTGGGATGCCAGAGGCTGCACAAATAGCGTCCCTTCCAGCAAACAGCCGCTAGGTGTCTATTCAGAGTCTCATAATGATGATGTTACTAAAGTATGTTTTCACCCCATCAAGCCACATTTGTTTGTTTCAGGCTCGACTGATGGATTGGTAAATATGTTTGATATTAACAAAGACAGTGAAGAAGATGCTCTGATTTCCACTTGTAACTCTGAGTCGTCTGTAAGTTTTATTGGATGGACTGGGAAAGATTATTGGCAGGTTTACTGCATGACACATGATGAAGGATTTTGTTGGTGGGACCTTACTCAGCTGGATTCTGAAAAGTCAATTACATTGCTGCATATTCCAGATGTCAGGGAAGTGGAAAATATCAAAGTGGATTACTTAATTGGTGGTGCTTATCATGAAAAAGTGGACAAATTGTTTGTTGTTGGAGGGATGTCAACAGGAAGCATTTGTCTCATGGAGTGTTGTGCTCATGAGATGAATTCTGTGGGAATACTTCAAGGAGGACACACTGCTACCGTCCGCTCCTTCTGCTGGAATACGGTTGATAATTCTCTGTGGACAGGAGGAGAGGATGCGGAGTTGTTGCTATGGAAACCAGGAGCTATAGAAAAAGCCTTGAGTAAGAAGACTTCTATGAAAGTGGCTTCCTCTGTCTATCAGCGAGTAAAAGTTCATCAACATTCCTTGAAAAACAAGAAAAAAATGAGCTGAAGAGGGAGTTCCATTTTTAACACTTCTAAAGAGATGGCTCTGTGTGTGTGTGTTGTAGCAGAAACAAAAAAGAGTGGTTGCAATTTAAAGACAATTGAATGTGATAACATTTGTGTGGACTAGAATCCTATTTCATTGTGCACAAAAGTTTATGCTATAATAAGATTGTTCCTATGGTGCAACATGACTGTTCCTGCTTGTATGAGTTGACTTTTCAAAAAGTCGCAGTACTTTTAAAAGACTGAGTTTTTTAAACTTGGGTACTGTTTATGCTTTCACCCTGAATATGTATACCTACTCAAATGACATCGGGGGGTCCCAGCTTCCAGGTAGGATTCATCTTCCAGTATGAGAACCATACACAAGAATGTATCACTTTACTATCTAGTACTCATGTTGCTATATGTAGTTTTGCTTGCATGCTTCAGTGAACTGTATTTTTGCAAATCATTAGAGTATTGATACATGCAGGGAGGTAGGACTTGAAGCAGCCCTGGTCTGTGATTGTGAGGAAGCTGCAGCAGAGCACTGCCTGCAGGGCGTACTTGGAGAAAAATGGGCTTAAATTTTATCTCAGTATTCTTAAAAAATGGATGCCAGTAGCTGGGGGGGGGGGAGGAGGAAGTGGAGGAGGAAACTCTACTTAAATAATCTGATGAAGCAGACTCCCCCCCCCTTACCCACCAAAAGAGATCAAATTACTTAAAGAACATTAATGGCACTTAAGGACACTTCAAATGAGATATAAATTGTAATTAGTTAAAAGTGTTATTTCCCATCCATCCCCAGGTTTTGTAAAATTTGATCTTTATTCTGATTTGAAATAAATTTTGATCTAAGATGGATAAAGAATTGCATCTTTCTTTCTGAAAAAGAACAATTTGGAAACTAAAATCAAAGGTCTTCAGGGTGATGGGTTAGGATTGTTTTGCCTCTTGAGTATTTAGTAGTTGAGTGTCCAGTTTTCTTTGTTGTGCAGTCATCTATTTGGTGGAGGCTGGCAAATTGGTGCCCACAGTGCCAGGGCCTGCATCACCACTAGATGGCACCCACTATTCTATATTTTAAAAAAAACTTGAGAGAGAGCCAAGTTTTGCAAGACTATTCAATGTTGTTAGGTCAACTCTTATGAAATTTTATTTTTTTTCTATTTCCAAAATTGAATTTTTAATATTTTATTTGTGTGAAGAAGCTTGCTATTTGATAAGGTGGTTGAGCTTAATCAATATTGAACAGGTAATATTTTGGGGAGGATATTCTATTTTGTGGATCTTCTTTTGATGACTTCTCTGTGACTCAGCTTGCATAGGCCACCACCATCACAACACTAGATCCACCTATCTGGAACTCCTCATTTTAACCTAAGGTTAAGAATTTTTTAAAACAGTTTTTGGTGGAGGGAGAAAAAAAACCCTAATCTGCCAGAATGTTGACTGCCTTTAAGATCAGGGCTGTCAGAGCTGTTTTAACTGTATGTACTCCAAGTGGCTACCGTTATCATTATACAGTAATTTCTGTCTCCAGCATTAGATCATTACAATATGTACTACTACAATATTACAATATTGTAATTACAGTATTGTAATATTACAACATTATAATATATACCACTACAATATATTACAAATCTTTGGCGGCTTCAGATTCCTCCATTCAGTTCTAAATCAAGAAGAAAAACTGTTTTAACCTGTGCAAAGCTTTCCATGCTTTCTCTGTAGGAGCACCAGCCCTCTGAAATGAGGTCCCCGCCCCTGAGATCCAGATGGCCCCCACTCTGCTGTTGCATAGAAGAACGGTGAAGACCTGGATCTTCACCCAGGCTTTTGGAGAGGGAGGCCCCTCATTCCATCATGCTTGCCATCTTTTTTCTTTATTTTTTTGTTTTATTTTAATTCCTTTGATTGTTGTAAGCTGCTCAGAGTCATTGAGAGTTGGAGGGCATACAAGTTTAATAAATTGTTGTTGTTGTTGTTGTTGTTATTGTCCATGGTGATAAAAAAGACCAGAATCAGTAGTTACTGGTCTTCAGTATCCATTTTTTGATAAGAGAAATTTAAGATGGTAGAATTTAAGAATAACATATAAATAGATGATATATAAATTTCTTATTGCTAATTTTGTTCAAAGATCCAGCTATGCATGAGACTGTTACAGAATTTCTAGTAGTCTAAAAACATTTGGAGTTCCACAAGTTTCACCCCTGATAATTAGAAGCAATTTAAAAGAAGCCTTGTGGTGTATCACTTTAGGCCTCTGGGTTATGGTAAAGATGCTGCTGGTTTGTGTAGCTTCTTCTATTTCTGTATAATGGTAAGATCAAAGCTCCCATTGCTCTCCTTGTTGCAGTCCTTTTCTCTTCCCTGGCACAACTTTACGTTCTTCATTTCCTTAGGCTTCAACAGTTTTTGCTGCCTCTCTAGCACTGGCTTTGTTTTAATTAAAAAACAATGTTATAATGTACTCAGAGTACGCTCACAATGTTCTGTAAGTATTTATGTTAATATTTTCTTTTGCTTTAGAATTGTCAGCAGCTTTATGGTTCAGATTATTCCCTGTCATGGATAAAATTCTGTTTGCTGAAGGGTTGAAATCAAGCAGATAAGAACTAGCTGCCAGGGTGAGATTTTAGCAGATCCTCCACTGTCCACTCTCACACTGTTCCGCTGAGACTTACAGTCTCCAGAACAGTTTTTAAGGGAGCACAGAAAGGAGAGGTCATTGAGATGTGCCTCTGTCCTTCCAAGGAGTGTCCTGTGAATGGGCTTTGGGAGCCTTCTTTTGGCAAAAGAATAGGGCAAAAGGTTTAAATAAAAATGCATTCTTAGGATTGGAAGGAAGTTTGGAGCTTCTTGGCTGGTAGAACTGGTATAAAATACTGTGTGTTTCATTTATGTAATTGCCTAGTCAACAGAACACCTTTTTTGCTGTATTTCAGGTTCTAGCATTGACTACTAACCCCTAGTGACTATGTATTGGCATGCCTCCAGTTTAGGTTTGAATTTAGCTTTGGCCTCCTTCCTAACTGCCTTTGTCTTCCCCTACTTGAGGTCAAAAAGAATAAAAGAATTTAAGGTTATTGCTAGATTTCCTGACTGGAACAGAGTTTTAAAGGATTTGAAGCTACATATTATCTATTTCAAGGAACATGCTTCAGCATAATTGTGGATGGAATCAGTTAATATTTTTATTTCCTTATTCTTATGGTGACATCTTCATAGAACTGGGCATGTGCAAGGTTACATACAGTACTGCCTGATGAACTTCACAAACACTTGTCAAGAACATGGAGGTATCAATGTCTACTTCAACAAGAAGAAATCTGTTTGACTTAATGTCTAAATAAATAAATTTGTAGCTGTCTTTTTGCTTTCTTTTGCAACTGTGGAAAACATATCCTCTCAACTTGGAAAAGGGTAAAAAAAAATCTAAATATTGGACAGCATGTCAAATTTTATACTCACAAATTAATTTTAAAACCATATTACATCATTTAAGTATTGTGGAAATAAATGCATTTTGAGACAATGCTGTGTGTAGATGTTAGTTAAAACATAAGGATGCTTTGTAATACAAGAGCCATGAAGTTAGATCAAAGGTGACAGGAGGACATTGTGGTGAAGCAAATTTCCTAAATTTTGCTGACAGCTAAGAAATGATCCCTGTGTGCAAATGAAGCCCTCTCCTGCCTCACTGCATTTTATTTTAGACAACTCTCTCTCTACCTGTAATGGTCATTGTTACCATCACTCGGAGTCCATCCATAATTTTCAGTGCTCCTACTTTAAGTAGCAGTTGTCTATTGTGCATGAAGGGGGATAGCTATAGCCACAAAAAGCCTTGTTATGTAGAAGTTCTCTAATATAAAGTCACCTGCAGGAGACTGATTCTGAGGACTTCTACATAGTTGGGAAGCTATCTTACTGTTGCAAAGCAGGTAATAGAATATAGCTGGAAGGGAGCTACCTATAATGTTATTTGGGGGGGGGGTGTCTGCACATGTCTGTTTTGCAGCAGCTTATTTAGCAATAAATCACAGTAAATCCAATTAAAATTTTACAAGCAGTGTCTGTTCAAATAGAAAATGAAAAATATTTTGGAATTACTCAGCTTGTACATTGTTTTTTTTTTCATCCATTCATGGAAGGATGGATTTTCTAGTCATGAAGCTTAAAGATACTGTCTCAGTATGCTGAGAAACTTCTCCAATACCTATATTGGAGTGAAAGCTAAAAAAAACCACTCCAAGAAAAGGAACTTACTTGACCCGTTGTTTGTTTGCTGCCCAGAGTCACATGTTGAGATGGGTGGCCATACAAATTGAATATATAAAGTTAACCAACCATTATACTCCATTGCTACCTCAGAAATTTCTCCACTAGTAAAAGACAAGTAACCTGCAGGTGCTATTTGTATTAAAGCTGTTTCCCAACAGAAAATGTATGTGAGAAAACAAGTCCTAATGCAGATTAAGTCCTTCTGACAGACCTCCTGCTGGGTAGCTGACTGCAAGAAGATCCAACCAGTCCATCCTCCAGGAAATAAAGCCAGACTGCTCACTTGAGGGAATGATATTAAAGGCAAAACTGAAATACTTTGGCCACATAATGAGAAGACAGGACACCCTGGAGAAGATGCTGATGCTAGGGAGAGTGGAAGGCAAAAGGAAGAGGGGCCGACCAAGGGCAAGATGGATGGATGATATTCTAGAGGTGACGGACTCGTCCCTGGGGGAGCTGGGGGTGTTGACGACCGACAGGAAGCTCTGGCGTGGGCTGGTCCATGAAGTCACAAAGAGTCGGAAGCGACTAAACGAATAAACAACAACAAAACTCAGTATATAGCTTTCTGGGTTGAGAATGATGGTGAAAATAATTCTGTACTTTCTCAGGGCTAGGAGTCTGCATTTAGTGTGGGGATGAAGCAGTTCAAGCAGTAGAGGGCTGAGTTTTCAAGAGATAAGTAATAGGATCTAAGTGTTTAAAAGGACTTTGGAGATTATCTAGTCCAACCCTCTATCCAGGACAGGAATCCACTACTACTGTACAACATACCTGACAGATAGCCATTCAGGTTCAGGAAGTTAGCACCCAGAGGAGTCCATTACCTCCCAAGGCAGTCTGTACCATTGTTGAATGGCTCTTAAGGGTCTTTTCCTAATGGCCAACCAAAACCGACTGCTTTGTAATTTAAAATCATTGCTTCTTGTCCTGTCTTCTGGAACAACCCTGAACAATTTTCCATGTCTTCTATATGACATCCCTTCAGATACTTGATTAGCACTATGACTCTCTTTTTCCCATGCTAAACTTACTCAGTGCCTCTGTTTCTCTTAAGTTTTTCAGTCAGGCTCCTTATCTTGGTTGCTCTCATGTGACTATACTCTAGTTTGTCAATGTACTTCCTAAAATGCAGTGCCTAGAACTGGACACAATATTCAGGGTGTGATCTGACCAGCAAAGAATAGCAATAACTTCCCTTGTTTCTGATATACAAGAACTTATTTGGGTGTCTGTCTGTTTGTCTGTCTGTCTTTCTTTGCAAGCATATCACACCTTTGGCTTAGGGAGCAATTAGCTCAGGTAAGAATTAATAGGGACATGTATAGAAAATGGAAGATGGTTGTAATCACCAAATCTTCTACCTAGTGCTGGTCATTGCACTGTTCCTGGGCACTTCTCTCCTTTCTCCATAGGACTCTGTTGAAAACCCTCCAGACCAGTTTTGCAAGTTCCCAAAGTTTCTTCATTTTCCTGCCCAGTACTTCATTGTGCTTTGCAATGTCTAAACTAAGTCTTCCTATGTATTTGTCCCATATGCATTGATAGATTTGTCAGTGGGCTTAAATACTTGGTAGTCTTTCTGTTACATTCTCTAAGTACATCTCTAAGGTGATATACATCTACTGATAGACTGTCAAGCCGATAGATTGCTGCTTTGATTCCTCTCTACAGGGGATCTCCAGTCACCACCACCTATTTCTTTCTCTTCAGGGCACAGATAGGAATCTTTCCCTTTGCAGAGTCCACTTCCTCAGTCCTTGAGAGTTGTGGCAGCTGTTCCTCATCCAGGGGTCTAGAAACATGATCAACAAAGGAGTCTGGAAAATTCTGAAACTCAAGAGAATAACAACTCCTTTTAACAGGCTGATCCTTTGTGTCACATTCCACCATCCCCTCCATTTCTTGGTAAAGTTTTTCCTCCCTGTGTGCTTTCCTGGTATGGTCTACCTAGTGGGGCTGACAAGTAATTATAGGCACACCTTGGTACACCCATGCTCTGTGAGCTGCACTGGTTCCCAGTACGCTTCAGATGCAATTCAAAATGCTGCTTTGCCACATATGAAGCTCTTCATGAACCAGAGCCAGGTACTTGCAGGACTCTTTTTCCCTCTGAATGTGCCCATCCCAAGAGATCTGACAGACTGGGCATGCTCTGGGTTCCCTCTATACAACAGTGTCATTTGGTGGCAGTCGGGAGGCATGCCTCCTTTGCTGGGATGCCTGCCCAAAAGAACAGCTTCTCCTTGAGATTTGTATAGCTGCAACCTTGCTGGTCTTCAGTGAGGCCTTAAAGGCCTGGTCTTTAACATACTTAAACAAGGTTGACAGTAATGTATACACCCAACCCTTGCCTGTTCTAGATTGTAATAAGGGTATGACTAGCTGAGGCCAAGAGGTGGTACATCTTTGTTTAAAAGATTACATAATAACAGCTTCTGTGAAAGAGCAGCAGCCACATTGCTTGCGAAAAAAAATCCAACACGGTCTCAGAGATGGAAAATAAAGATAGGGAGATTTTGGAAAAGAAACTGCTTTGGTCACCCTTAACATGAAATAACTACTGGACAAGAAACTAGTTTTCTCTATTTCTCTTCCAAGAAAGGTCGTTCCACATTTTTATAGATTTGAAGTTAACTGCTTGGATACAGGTAACATTCAGCAGGGCTGTTTTTCTGTCTCTTTCATTCAATATGATAAATCTTGTAAGTTAGAGCAAAAGAATTCCAATTCCCCCACCCCCACTGGTTCACCTAGCCAACATCATTCTCATGTCAAATGAATTAATAATGTGGAAACGTGTTTTATACATCGCCTGAAATAACCCCAGAAAAGTGTTCCTAATTACTAAAATATGGTGAATTGATTCACATTATATACATATACATTATATACAGATACAGCACATTATATTCACCTCGATTGGTATCACATTATATAACTTGTATGATTAAAACCAAAAGCATATGAATAGTGCCTTCTTGAACTATTATTATGTATGAACTGTGTTTGCTGCTATCACTGTTAGTTGCTATTAGATTCTTAGTGGACTATTCACAATCCTGTTTAGCAAGTAGCCTGGTGCAGGGGTTATAATTTTATATAGCAGAGTGAATGCAGCAGAAAAAAGTGATTTTGCTGATAAAATGCCCTCATTCAAAACTGAAATGGTGAGAGAGAGAACTAGCTCAAATAACAGTTTATTAATAAGGCTATAATTTATAAAAGATAGTACAGAGTATATATCCAGCAATTCAGGTTTGGTATATTTAATAAACATTCTGTATTAATCACATTCTTTAAAAATTACAATTTAAAAAGTCAGCTAAGGATGTAAAGAAATGGAGTGCTTCTACAGCAGCTTTCAGTCAGTGAGGGCCACAAAACAATTACAGTATAATTTTTGGGGTGGACATATCATTGAACACATCAGATAATACTCTGTAAGGTGGTATGATCACTCCTTAGTTACAGAAAGATTAATTTTTTCCCAGAGGCCACCCACTAGGCTACTAGCAGGATTAAGATTAAGTAGCAGGATTGCTTAATCCTGAAACTACTATCATATCATACTACAGTATATCTAGAATATATACTGTATTCACAGAGTTGGAAAAGAGTCTGAGCTTGTTTATTAGAGCAAAACTAAACATAAAATCAAAGTGACTAAATTTGTGTTGCTAATATACTGCATCTGATAGAGTTTGTCTGCAAGCAGAACAACATTTCTTGGAAAAAAATTAACTTCCTCCTGCTTGCATCCCTAAAAAAAAAAATCCATTGTGGAAGATTAGGGGATCATTTGGACCAAATCTGGAGAAGATACAGGACAAGAAAGGAAATGTTTAGTACTGTTATGTGAACTGAAACTCCTTTGCATTAGTGTTGCCCCACAATACGTAATGGAGCCATTATAGTGCTTTGCATTTTGATTTAAAAAGTGGGGGGGAAGGGGGAAGGAAAGATGTATAAGGTTATCTTTATAAATGGAGAATCCACATCTGTAATCAAGCAATAACCAATAACATTTGTGTCTTGTGCTAAAAGAAGAAACATATAATTATTTTACGTTAATCTATTCTGTTTTATCCAAAATTATTTTTTTACAGATTAAAAGCTTTTATTCCTACATTCATATAGCCAGTCACAACAAGCATGTTTCTTCAATATCATGCTACAATTCTACAAAATTTGAGATTTGAAGACCTTCATGCTTTACAGATACTACAGAATCAGTAATATTTGTATGAAGTTGGGGATCTTTTGCATTTTACTCAAATGATATAAAAAAAAGACAGTTATCAAACAGTCACATCCTTTTAAAACTCCTTTTTGTATCTGGACTTATGTATCACATTAAACCACTTTTCTTACTCTTCTGTTGACCGGCTTTATAATATAACAAAACATAAATTATGATTTAGAAAACTCGGTATCTGGATTCAAATACTGCACTAAACAAAAATTATGCACGCACACACACACACTGTATACACACACACACACACAGTATATTGCTTAAATTTGACTAGTATGTGACTGTCAAATCTATTATTAATTTTGCATAGTTTTACCTATCTTCAAAAAGGTCTGTAATAGATTTTTAAGTTTCCCAGGAGATTCCATTATGAAGATCTTATTTTATTTCTGCAATGGAAAAGAACCAGAATATATCTTGGATGCTGATCTGTGTAAGATGCTATTTCCACAGAAGGAACACAGTCACATACATGGGAAAATTGATCCTTTCACAGCTCTTTAAAATGCACCCAGAATGTAATAAGGTTCTCCTGCATGTGGTTGTCAACCTATTGATACTTTTTCTGTAGTCATAGTTGGGATTGAAGAAATATCTCCTATTCATCCCACTACTGCTTTGCACATTTCAAAAGTGATTTAAAGGACATGCTTCAGACCTTGCATAAGCACAGCACCTCCCTGTTATTAATTAAAGCACATGCAATAGAAAGCTGAGAGTAAAAAATTGGGAGGGGGAGCAAAGGGAAGCTAAAACTATTTACACAGTATTCTTATGAAAAAAGCTGAAGTGAAAAGACAGATCTAAAATCTGTAAACTAAAAATATATTGCTTACGTAGCTAAAGCTTGCTATGAAAGACACAAGGTCTTATTGACTCATTTGTAATATTTAATTTTACAAACTATGAAGTCCTTCACTCACAGTGGAATGAGGTTCACTGGAAGGAGCAAAATTGTACTTTATGTTAGGTTTCAGCTCAAGTGAAAATAATAGTTCAGGAGTTCTTGTGTTTCAGTTTAACAACCTGATTAAAATAACAGGAAATTTCTGAAAACAATTTATAAACAATTTATACAGATAGTCCTCACTTAATGACCATTCAGTAAACATTCGAAGTTATGGTGGCACTGAACAAATAGTACTTACTGGGCACTCCTTGTCAGCAGCAGGAGGAAGAAGATGGCAAAGGCCAGCTGGGCATGGCAGGGCCAGCAGAGCACAGGGTGGTGGACACGGCTGGGGCTTTGCGCTATGGCACTGGGGTGGCTGACTGTGGTGCGGGGCTTGAGGTGGCACTTGGTGGTGGGGTCAGTGCTGGGGCTGAAGTAGAGGACTGGGGGCGGTAGCTGGCTGAGACTGCTGAAGGCCCCAGGCCTCTACTTCAGCCTCAGTGCCAGCCCCATCACTGCCACCAAGGAGTGCCATTGTGCAGGGTGGCCAGAAGGGCAGAGATGGGGGGAGATAGGTGGGGAGAGTTGAAGAGGAGGCACTCCCTTACCTTACCGAGGCTCGGGGCTGGGAAGTCCAAGCTGGGAATGGCTTAGATTGTGGTGAGTCTTCACCTAACAGCCGGTGGAATTCGGTTAACAATGGCAATGGGGACTGCTGGGATTGAAGACTGTTCTGGAAAGCTTTCTTCTGAGCTAAATGTCACCATCTCTACTCTTATTTATCTTTATCTTGTACTGTTTTTACATTTGTATTGTTTTAGTGGTTATTTTTATTTACCATAGATGGTTTAACTTGCATCTTTTCTATGTAAGCCACCAAGAGGTTTTTTTATTGTGGTGTCATAGAAATATGTTAAATATATAATAATACATAAATTGTATGGAAAAAAGAACAAGCCCAAGATGTTGTATATATAGCATAGGGCCTGGATATCTGAGAGACCACTTGTCTCCAATAGTTTCTGCCTGCCCAGTATGTTCCAGCAGAAACGGTGCACTCCAGGTCCCCTCCGTTAAACATTGTCATCTCGTGGGACCAAGGAAGTGTGCCTTCTCTGTTGTGGCCTCCACCCTCTGGAATAGCATCCCCCCAGAGATATGGATGGTGTCCTTTCTCCTAGGGTTCCATAAAGCTTTGAAAACCTGGCTTTGGCCCCAGGTGTGGGGCTGATGTTTATTATTTAAGGCCCCTGTTTTGTTTTGTTGAATTTGTTGTTTATTAGATTATTTGTCTGGGCTGTCTATCTGATTTAATGTTTTTAGCTGTTTTTATGCTTTTTTCTAGTTCTGTAGGCCACCCAGAGTCCACTGGAGTTGGGCAGCCAATAAATTTAAAGAAATAATAAATAATGTTACAATATTAAAGCACTGTTAAAAATTAATGGTTTGAAGGGCTAAACTTTCTCCCTGCTGCCTGCTTTTATGATCAGCTCTCCATTTCCTAATTATTTTTTCCCCCAAATGATTTGAAAATCCATGGATCTATTCTTAAGTTCTTTGTTCTTGGGCAAAGCATTTTTTTAAAGTGGAAGGAAAATAACTTCTGTGATAATATTCTGATTATCTCTAGACAAGGGAATACATTATACTCATTGCAACCTACTCACTGTTCTATTTACAATCTTGGTATCAATTATCAGTTGTAAGGAATGCCTACCTTAATAGACTCAGACTCACAAGCAGGAACTTAATGATATCTGATTTATTAAAGAATAGTATGCAAATACAGAGAAAGCTGAGAATGAGCAAAAGCGCGCCAAATACAAACTAAAAACCCTCGGCTCAAATGTAATCCCTCCCCTCGCCCTGTCGTTGCAAACTCCCCCCCCCCCCAGGTGCTGGTAACCGTTTCTGCTGATGTCCTGGGAAAGGAACCTTGAACACACAAGATAACCCAAACACATTCCAATCCAGCTGCTAACATATAACAATCCCACGAGATGGAATCCTCCTCCCCTCCCAGACGAAACACGCATCAGCCAAATGACATGCGAAACGTTACGATGTAACGGCAACATCGGAACGGTGAACATGACATCAGTAATATTTCAGATAATACTTCATGAATCTGAAGTTCACAAAAAATTATGCTGCAATAAATGTGCCACATTTTAAGGTGCTACAACAGTTTTCAGATGAACACATAATCCTTTCAAAAACATATAAGGTATCTCTAGTTTTCATGTATCTATCCTTTCGCTACCCTGATTGTCAATATAACACAGCAGGTAAAGCATTGTAGTGTTTCACACCAATGTATGGTTACAAAGTACTGTGCTTAGACTCTTCCGTATGACAAACTATGTCACAAACAAGGTCACGAAGAAAACAGATGTGCATTCCGGTATGAATTTGAGAATGGTAAGCACAATTCTTTTTTAAAAAAGAGAATTGAGGGATTTAGCTGTCTTTAATATCTTTAGAAATGTTCCTTTCTAACTAAAATATGGTATTTGTGTACACCTCCATTTTAAAATTCTGTATGACTTCAAAGGATTTTTCACCCAGAATATTTCAAACAGAATTGTTCTTCAATTAGTTTCAGTGGGATTATCCCTGTTTAATAGGCTGATGGAGAGCCACATTACAAAAAGTAAACTATAAAGTTTCAGGTTTTAGAAGACATTGGAAGGTACAGGACAACCATAGGATATAGTGTAGGATTTATATTTCTCTCTGTGTGTTTTTTTAGGCTGCTCACTTTAAGTTTACTTTTTTCCTCGACAAAGATATATTTTCTATTCCATCATAACGCTTTGTCAAATGAAGCCATATGTTTTTCCCAAATGCAAATCAAACATAAAATGGCAACAATAAAGCTGTTGTTGTTGAAGATATAGTAGCCATTTTTTTCCTTAAGAAATGGATACCTCATGCTAATGACATCACAGCTGAACACATAGCTTCCTTTTCTAAAACATAAAAGCAAGAATTCATGGGAAATGTTCTAGAAAGAAACAAAATCAGTAAGAAAAAAGAAACCAGAACATTTGCTGGTTAAAATACAAGGTATAATGTAAACATTAATATGCTGCTGCTTCATAAAAGATCTGTGCAAATAAGCAGGTTTACACATAGTTTCTTAGGAACTGGGAATATAAATAATATGAACATCCAACTGCAATTTGGTTGAAGTTTGTATGAACTGCAATACTTTTCATATGTTGCTTATTATAGTGACATTCCAATTCCAAATGAAATGCAATTTGCAGTTGATCACAGTATTTATATATTTGATATGAAAGAATACTAATCGCAATTAATTTCAGTTCTCTCGCCAATTTTCAGCCTGTTTGTATCCAGAGGGTGGCAGCTAATCCTCCTCTGAGCAAACCTATTCAATGGCTTTTGCTACCTTATGCTTCAGCATCTGCTATACAGTACCTAACACTTGGGAAAAGTTGGTGAGAGTAGTCAGCTGTATTGTATAACACTGCTAAGTTGCTCACGCTGCACTTGTAACCACTGTTGTGCAAAACAGTTTTCCCCAGTGGAAATACTACAGGAGAACACATGGTTTAGTACCACTACATACAGACTCTCCATATATCCAACATAACATTACTTTCTTGATACTAAAAGCACTTACCTGAAAATAGTGTTACGGTATTCAGTGCAGTATATTGGTGCCTATACTGTACAACCAGGTTCTGATGGCATCCATTTGAATGTTCTTACAAAGTTCATATGTAAAATTGCTGACCTCCTAGCAAAAGTAATTGATTTGTCCCTCATAGCTTATTCAGTGCCAATGTAACACCAATTTTTAAAAAGATGCAGAAGAGATCCAAGAAATTGGTTGAAATGGTAATGAATGGCAATTTAAAAAATCCTTCTGTTGGGAATTCTGCATAAAGGATCTTGACGAGTAAGCAATGAGCAGAACAACACTGCAGACAGTGCTGAATTATTGCAAGTGGTAAATACCAAAAGCAATGTGAAAAATTTCAGAAGAATCTTTTTAAAATGAATGGTCAACCAAATGGCAAAAGTGGGTTCAGTTTAACTAACAATAAAGTGATACGTGCTGAGGCAAAACACCTAAATTTCACATATACACTGGCTGCATCTAAGCTGGATCTTGGGGTCTTAGTAGTTCACAAAAGTAATTTCTTAAGAAATGGCTTCCAGAATCAGACCCAGGGTTTGAAACTTTGCCAGCAGTGATTATTCAGGAAGGAATTAGTTATTTCAAATCCTATTTTTTATTCTTTAAGTCATTCATTTATATTTTATCTTTCTTTTGTCATAGAATTCAAAACTGCAGATCAGAATTCCTAAGTGGGCTTTCATTCAGAGAAAGTCTACTAATATAGAGCAGGTGACTGCATCACATGCCTTAAAACTATGCTTTGAATGTTGCAGGAGGTTAAAAGTATTTATCTTCACTGTGCACAGAATTAATATTTTCATTGAATTGAGGTTCATTGAATTCATTAATTTTTATTGAATTCCCATACTCCAAACCTTTGTTTTAGTTACTTAGCTCAGACTTTGTCAATACAGATGTGAATTTAATCAATGTAGTCTTTTCAACCCCAGGAAAAATGACTGAACCAAAACAATGTTCTTAAATTACGAGTTTGGAGAATGTATGTATGTATGTAGGTATGAAGGTATCTTTAAGAAAATCATTATAAATGTTAATATTTCTCCATCAGCAGAGAATGGTACCCTTAGAAGACTGTAAGGTTTGGGGCAAATGTTTCATGATCCTTGCAAGTTGATCTAAGAGCTGTTTTTTGATCAAAATGGGTAAAATGTTTAAAAGACGTAGAGAGGTTACTCATTCCAATGATGCCAACAGGCAGGATTTATGCAAATTATCTCAGAACCTTTGGCTATGACAGTTGGAGAAATAACTGCTGTTTCTAGTTTTCTAGAATCTGTCTGATTCTCAGGAAATTTCATTTGCAACTTTACTCAGTGTGCACAGTCAACTGAAATCCACAGAGTCTGGCTAAGCAAAGTTTCCTAGCAAAAGGTGCATGTATCAACTACTAGGTTATAACCTTAACGTTAAATTCCTATTTTGAAAAAAAAACCCCACAAGTGTCAAAATATGAATGAATGTTATGAAATGAAAACCCCACATTCCTGTAATTTTTATCTGCAGGTCCTATATATTAAACAATTTCAAATAACGAAGTCACATTTCTTAACTTCTTGTAATTGTACTTTCCACTTTAAATATTCCATAATGCTCTACAATTCTAGACACTTTATTATAATTGTTAATTTAGGGATCATTATTAACATGGTATATTTAAAATAATTGTGAAAACATGACCATCTTCGGATTCTGGTGGTATATAAGTAAGATATATACAATTAAAAGATACAGCTTAGAGAAGTAATTTGAGGTGCATTACTAATCTCTGGAAAATGTTTCTAAGACTGCAATTTTTCCACAATTTGCTTTGAACATGGTGATAATTAAAGGTGCTCAGAAAGGTCTGATCCCCCAACACTTAAAAGATCCTATAAATATAATTAGATAAGCACATAAGTAATCTTTGCTTATGTATTTTTTGTTTGTTTAAATCAAAGACAGACATCTACATATTATATGATGGAAGAACAGGCAGTATAGTACCTTGTCATACCTTCTACATAAACTATGTTGCTTTCAGAGATAAATCTGAGATAACCTCAGAATTATATAAATCAGAGCAATATATAATGGACAGGCTGATATAGTTATTATTTGTATTTGCTGTCCTCACGTATAATGAATTTATGGTTGGTTTTTATATATAAGAAAGAAAACTCCACTGCTGCTTATGTTCCAGCATTCTATCACTTCACAGTGCCCAGTCTAATTTCAGTACTACAGATGACCAAGGCAGGTGAGAAAACTGCATGAAGCAGTAGATAGGAGATTATAATAAAGGAATAGAGTAAGGTTACATTTTTGTGTATCTTGTTTTGTAAAATTTAGACTGCTTACTCCATGTTTTTACACAGGACAACTATGTGAACAAATAAACATTGTTGTTTCCCCAAATGACTTAACTGACTCCCAACTTTGAGGCCCAATCCTTTCAAGTGGAAGAACTGTTCTGTACCATACAGGGTAAAATTGCTTTACTGTATACAAACAGCTATTTCATTTTCCTCCAGTTAGAAACAATGTATCATGCAGTAAGCAAGAACAAAATTTTCTATATAAAAAAAACTAACGTGAGAACTGTCAGAACAGAACACAGACATAGGATTACTATCTCAGTGTGAAAGAGGTTTGCTTAGAAGGGGCATTTTCCAACTGAATACTCTATGATCCAAAATCCGAGGGTTTACTGACAGATCACCTGGACACACCCACACACACACAAAATGAATCATAATAAAGCTCACTTAACCAAGATGGTATACTTCAAACATACAAGAATTGCTCTATCTTTTCGAAGTTCAAATCTATATATTTATTCATAAATACTGTCTCTAAGAAAACTTTAATACATCTCAAACAAACTTCAGAATTTATTTATTTATTTGGTTAATGGATACAAAGGATGGATGGATGGGTAATAGAAAGAAATTAAGGTCACAGCAGTCTCAGTGGGGTACTCCTTCATATCTTTGGCTTCTGCCATTGGCAATGGTTGTGGAAGTCCATAAGTAACTACATCAGACTTGAGATCAACCTCAACATTACCCCCAATACTGTTTGATCAACATCTTCATAAACTGTAATCAAGTTCACTGCATTCCCCCTCCATTTTCCAAAGAGGAGTTGAAGTCTGTTCATCTTTATTTTCTTTCAAGTGCTTTGCAACTTTATAAAAGGTTCAGCTTTAATAGTATCACAGTTCTAATATTTTAGTAAATGACAACATAAATCACCAAACGATTTGTCTTAAGAGAAATCAGAGTTCTTGTTCCTTTTTTGTCTGATAAATCCGCATGTCCAAAAATTTTTGCCCACTGTGGAGATACCAATTGGTGTGATATACTATTACATAAATTTGCAGAGGTAACTGTCCTCCACTGATCACCCTATCTCTTTGGCAAGAAAAAAACACAAGACAGCTGAAATAACCAGATGTAATCTCCCTCTCTCTCTCTCTCTCTCTCATTTGTATAGCCACCCATCTCACATACATGACTCTGGGTGGCATGCAGAGTTAAAAACACACACACACACACACAAACACAAAAGTAACCAAAATCATAACAACAAAAGACCATTAAAACAATAAAAGGAGCAAGAGAACAAATCTGTGTTAATGAGAGGCCAATATGATGTACTGTAATGGAATGCTGGATAGTGCTGCAGGAAAGTAAGGCTTTAAAGCCATATTAAGTGAAACTTACTATATTTTATTGGGTCTATCTTTCTAGAAAAGATGTAAAGGTGATAGAGATTTATCTCAGCCATACTAATAAACATTTGTGTCCCCAGATTAACTACAAATGCCTTCAATCAATGCCAGCCTTGTTCTACTTCTAAGCAGCTGATTGGAATCACCACCACATAAAAAATGTCTAAACAGCCAGTATAGGAATCTTCTAATCCATGTTACCTGTTTCATTTGGATTAGTTACATGAAAGAGGACAAAAATCAAGATGTAACATAACAGTCACTGTATTTGATCAGCTTAATTATAACTGGTTCTTCATCTTCTCAGATGGAAAAGTTGGTCTCACAGAAATCACTTAGGTCACCTTTTTTATTGGTTTCATCATCCTTTGCATTATTAAGATGGAAGTGACAAAGGCATTTTGTTAATGCACACGATAGTTATGTACATGTCAAAATTCAGTGCTACTTCATAGCACTATATTTAAAACCTTCAATCTGAAAATGTTCCGCCACTTATAAATTGCTAGCTGGGGGATAAATGCAATATATTACTCACATTAATTAAATCTCCAACTTTCAATAGATAACGGACGACAGCAACACATTTCTTATTTGAAAAGCACCGTACAGAAATGAAGCAGTTCCCTGGCGCAGAGAAGTTATTGTGGCAGTCTACAAACAAGCTTTCTTTTAACGCGTGAAGTGCTTCCCTCAATCTTCCCATAAAACGTATGGGGGGACTTCAAATTCAGCACACCTTTTCGCTCCAGGCCCAGAAAAAAGGTGGTTTCATTTTTAAAAATTATGATGACATGACAGCCCTTTAATCTGAAGAGGACCGGCGGAAACTGACCATTCACTGAGGCGGGCGGCGCGCGCAACTCCGTCGTCGAAGCTTTTTTGCCTCACGGTATTGTCCGCATCCGGGTGAAGAAATTTCCGTGGCAATTCCAGGGGAAATCGGTCCTTTCCCGGAGAGTCAGTCAGTGGGCTAGTCGTTCATTTGTTTCAGATGAAAAGCGAGGGCTTTTTAATCGCCATAGACACTTCGCCACAGGGAGCTCTTCCTCTCCCGTCGCGCTCCTCCTCATCAACACAGTCACCTCTGCGGCCCGTCCAACAGCTGGGGGGAGAGGCGGGAGGAAGAGCCTGTCTGAGTGATTTTCTCGCCCAATGAGGCCGCGCGTCGTAGTCCACTGACAGGAGCGGCGCGCGTGGCCCAACGGCTCCGCCTCCTCCTTCTCTGGCCCGTGGGCGTGTGCACGAGGCGGAGCGGTGAGGGGTAGCATGTTCGGCTGCGAGTGAACGGCTGGTTTGGGTGACTGCGCGAGCGAAGGAGCGCGCTCGAGCGAGAGAGAGCGGGAGAGGGCGCGAGTGAGCGGGCCATGGCCGGAGCTCAGTGACTGACTGACTGACAATAGAAACGAGCGAGAGCTGCAGGAACGCCCGCAGTCCCAGCAACAGAAGAGGAAGGCCGCAGCCGCCAAACGAACCCCTCTCATTAGGTCTCGCCGCTCCTTCTTCCTCCCCTCCTCCTCCTCCTCGCACCCCGCAGGCAGCTCGGGCCGCGCTCGCTTGGCGCCCCTCCTTTCCCCAGGCCGACTCGCCGGGAATGTGAGAGAAGCAGCCGCGGAGAAGAAGGAGGAGGAGGAGGCCTGGCAAGCGGCAGTCGGGTCCTTAGGAGAAGAAAGGCGGGAGAGGGCCGAGCCCGGAGCGTTGCATGGGACCGAGTGGAAGCCGCCGCCTCTCCTGACTCCGCCGCCAACGTCGTTTTGCGCTGGGGAGGCCGACGAGGCCTACCAAGCTGCGGCTGCTGCTTCTGCGGCAGGGAGCGCACCGCAGAAAGAGAGAGGGAGGGAGATACACGCGCCGACTAGGCTTGCCGCCTTCGCGTCAACCAGGGATCGACCCCCTCCTTTTCTCTCCTCCTTGTCTCCGGATTCTCTACCAGGAGGGATCAAGGTAACTTCCTCACCAGGCCAGGGGAAGCCGACGACCCGCCTGCCGACAGGGAGGAATGGGGGAACATTACAGAGGGGGCGGGGAAAAGGGAGCCGGTGGAGGGAGAGCGGCTCAGGGTTTTCTGCACAGAACCCGGCACGCGAGATCTTTTAGGACTTGATCTCTTCCTTCTTGGGGGGCATCTAGTACAGGGAACAGTAAGCAGCTGATCGCACCATGGCATTGGTGTCTCCTCTGTTATCAAAGGGTCTCTTTCCTTTTAATGTCCTTGGTATTTTTTCAGCCCCATTTCCAAATTTTCCCTTCCCCCAGTCTCTGGCGACTGCGACGAATCAATCGCTTTTTACTAATCAAAACCTTTCCACCACCTCCTTCACTTTAAAAATAATGTTGCTCAACTCTGCACTATCTTGGTGGTGGGGCAGGTCAAATGCTGAGGTTCACCATAATAAATAACAAAATTTAAATGGCAGTTATTCCAAGACTAATTTGTATTCCTATTTTTAAAGAATGAGGTCCTGTCTTAGAAGATCTGAAGGGGGGAACCCCTCCATGATCAGTGTTTATCTATGAACGCTGCCAAGGATGGTTAAGTTAGAATTAGGCATTAATAATTTATAAAGCAGGAGAGAACCGTTACTAAATTTATAGCTGAGAAGTGTTGATAAAGCTTCTTGTTGACACAAGGATCCTGCAGCTGATTGAGGAGTTGTCCATTCATATGGTGAGCAGGTTCTGTTTCTAGACTGTGGGAATATTTCTGGAGGGATAGAGATACTGTATTCTAAGAATTATGGGCAGTGCAAAGATGAACCATTCTTAATAGGTTCAGAACCTAAGACTGTAGTCCAAGTACATTTGGAACTAAGATCTGTAGAACTTTTGGATTAAATGGCTGGAATTGTGCTGTCTATATGGCAGTATTTGGGGGGGGGTTCTGATTCCCAGTGAAATAAAGGTATTTTTGTTATTCTTTGAAGAACAGTTCTCTCTGTTCAGTATGCATTAGGTGCTGATTTCATACAACTAAAATACTGATAGCAATGTCACTCTTGCAGAAAGCCTTATATATCATTTATGTAATAATTTTAAATTGACAACTATTATAATAATCCAATATAACTATATTTTCATGCTAGTCTATGTAACTTGGGATAGCAGTGACCATGAGAATGATGACTTGATAAAGTGACAATGGATGTTGATAAATCTGCTCTTTCTAATGAGCATCTGTTGATATGATTCCTTGTAGAAGTGGAAAAATAGCTCTTATGCACACAATTGTGGTTTGTGCTTCTTAAACTTTGATTGATATGTTAGTTGTCATACTAAATGTTTATAATACTCAGATATGAAGATTCCAGTTTGATTATATATATTTAAATTAGTGTTCAGAAATATTTCCTCACTGAAAAAGATTTGTGTAGGTGTCTCATTGTGTGGTCTCATTGACCTGATTAAATTTACTAAATAAATAAATCTTACAGTGATTTTAGTGAGATTATGTACAATATGTAATTTTCCCATTATACTTGATAATCTGCCATGGGCAAAAGTCTTGTTTTAAAAGCTTGGTAATATATTTTTAATATATCATCTCAGACCTTTCCTCACTGAGTTTCTCTACAAGTAAGGAGGAGGTAAGGTAATAAACAGTTTTGTTAGAAAAATTAGATCAGGAAAAGATAACTCGTAATTATTTACTGAAAAAAAACTCTGAAACCTGAATAGTTCAATAGTGGAACATGTTTATTTAACGAAACTGTTAATTCTTTTCCTGAGGATCTCTAAAGGTAGTGGTTCTCAACCTTTCATATCTTGAATCCAACCAGTCACTTTATCAGAGAACCTGCATCTTTCCATCAAAGAAACAAGCCACTTTTTTCTAGGAGGACATTCATATATTTAGGCATTATAAAAGATAATAAAAGATTTTTATTTTATTTAGCCATTCTGTTACTATATTTACTTTTCCATCTTTATCATTATTATCATCATTATTATAAGGTGGCAGCACACAAATGCTTTCTCCCAGATCCTGAGGAGGGATGAGCTAAACTTGTCTGAATGCCAAGGTGCTCTAAGAATCTCCTCAGCCTCCATGTGTTGCCATATAAATGATATGCTTTTGTTTGAATGGACCGAAAAAGGTAGAGGAGAAAGCCCCTAAAATATACATCAAGGTGAGAAGAGGAGCCAGTTGAAATGCTACTTAGTTATGAGTTTGAAAAGACTAACCCTGGGTATATCAGGATGTCACTGCTGCAACTTTCTTTTCCTCTTTCCCAGGTTATTCCCTACAGTTTACTCAACTGATGTAGTGTGGTATGGTTGGCTCACTGAGAAGGGTGACCTGGTGTGACATGCCAGAGTCTAGGAAGGAAGCAGCTAATGGGCTGATAATGCTCATAGAGATAAGACAGATGAAAAGCAAAAGTAGAAATCTGGTCCAGCAGCTCCTCCCAGGTCTGAAATAGCTGTGAGGGGCATCATAATGGGTTTTGGAGCACAAGTAATGTGGGGTGGGGTGGATTTAAGAACTTGACTTGCAACTGACTTAGACAACTTCTGTGTTCCAACAGCATAAGTCTAATTGAAAATCACTATCTTAAGAGAAGGCTACATAATGATGAAACAGCTTTAGTTTCAGGTTTAAACGGGAGACTATGTACCATCTAGTATTTTCCCCAATTTCTGTGAGGCAAAAAAGAAAAGTAGCATAATCAGTAATGGATATATTAACTATCTAATTGTTTTAGAGAACTTGCACTGAAGATGTACTTTTGCATAAAATGTTGTTGGATAGGTGTGCCTTGAATGTGGCATTTTAACATTGTGGTGACTGGAAGGCACATTGATCTTTTGCCAAAATATAATAATTGTAGAAGAAAAGTATGTGTTACCTATTTTAAGATATTACAGACTTGTTTTCTCTGCATTGTTAGGGGCAGATGAATGTAATATATGCAAGAAAACTCTATCTCAAGAAAAGTGTATCTTAGAAGAAGGGGAATACAGTGGTAAAAAAATAAATCCAAGACACAGAAAGCTGAGATACTTGTATATCCAGACAACATTGGAAAGTTCAGGTGGTCCCTACTGTTGATTGATAGATCTGACTAGTTGCTTGCAAGATAGTGTAATCAGAACTGGATTAGGATAATGGGGCTTAAAATAAGGTTACTGCATATGCCCAGTGTATTAAAGTCACTCTTCCTCAAATATATTGAGTTCACCCTTCTTGAATTGTCAGCATTGGCCAAACTGGCTGGAGAATTTTGGATTAAAGTCCACACAACTGGAAGGTATGCAGTTTGAGGAAGGATAAACTAAACTATACACAGTAGTGGAATATTTCTTGGTACTGTGATCTGTAAGATAGAGTGAAACATGGAGAGATTAGGATTTTTTTTCCTTAAGACTTATTTGGGAATAATGTCTGTTCTTTTTAGTAGGGATATGTCCTCAGCACCAACCACTCCTCCATCAGTGGATAAAGTAGACGGATTTTCTCGGAAGTCCGTCAGAAAAGCTAGGCAGAAGAGGTCGCAAAGCTCCTCCCAGTTTCGGTCTCAGGGCAAGCCTATTGAGTTAACTCCACTGCCTCTGCTGAAAGGTAAGGCTCTGTAGCCCTTTTAAATATTGGGAAACAATTTTGTCATGCAAACTCTGTTGTGTTTATAGGTTTGAATCGTATTTGTTGTTTACTGAAAGAAAGTTCACTATGCATCATGTGTACAGATAGGCTGTACTTTAAGAACCAGATATTGCAGGCTCACCTGCTGCTTGTAAAATAGCTGCTATTTTATTAGGAAGTGCAGGGTTTGTAAATTATTGCTTGATCATAGCATCCAACTATTTTTGAAACATTTAATCTTTAATAAGTTTTGTAGCTTGTTGTTAGTTGCCGTCAAGTTGTTTGCGACTCAGTAGCTTAAGCAGAGAGAAAATGTGTGAAAAATATAAAATTATGGGGAATGTTTGTTTATTTTCTATTCCTGGCACAATTTTACTGTCAAGTATTTCAGCCTATAGAAAACTACGGTCTTCACTACATGTTACATTTTGTAAATATGGAAAATAGGTATTAGAACATTCTGTTTCAGTTATTTGAACCTGCCTTCATTTTCTTCAGCAGCTGCTCACATTTTCCCTTCCATCTGGTTATCCAGTTCACTTGCAAAGAGCAAGGTATAGAATGTTTAATAATTCAACAAGGATGATGCATCCTCATTTTGCTAGACTTAAGCAGAAAAAAAGTTTATATGTACCTCACATACGGTAATGAAAGTAGTCTGATCGTGACTTTGTATGGCAGAATTGACTTGTGAACATACATTGTTGCTGAAGAGAGGCTGGGTCCTTAGTCAAGCTCAAGCTTTATCACCTTTTCTACTTTTAAACAAACTTCAGACATTGGAGAAGAGGGCTAAAGGGTATATTATCCTTTCCCAGTGCCATATAGTGTGTCCTAAGGCAAAGTAGTCAGATCTTATGAAAATCTTATTGCAGTTGCTTTGTAGGCTTTCTCCAGTTTTCTCTGTGTGCATATGTATGTGCAAAAAACACTTCTGTTGGGACTGACTCATTATTGTAATATTTTGAGGGGGGGTGCTTTGCTTGCAACAGCAGCTTTTGGGAGGTGCCTTTGCATAGTTCTATTAAAACACTGCAATCAAAGTTTTTGCTTTAAAATATCTGACTTCAAACTGTTTTGGTTGGTCTTTATGGCTTTGTGTTAAATATTGCCTTTGAATATTAAGTATTTTTAAAGTTTGTAGCATAACATTCCATGTGAAAGTTGCATTTTACATAAGTGTACCAAAACCAAAATGCTTAGAATGGAATGGGTCTGACTTGCCCTTAAGGTGGGTCAAAAAACATGCAATTTGACTGGTCAAATGATGATTGAGACTAGCGAAATAATATAAGAGAAGGTGGTGGTAATTACAAAACTCTTGCTTCACAGATTTATAATGGCTAATCAATATTATGACTTAATTATTATGAATAATTTATGGATTGATACAGATACCAAGAATTTAATCTGGAACCTTCTGCATGCAGGATACTTTATAACTGAGTACATTTTGCAAGTGTCATTGCATGCCAGCAGTTTTTTGAGAAAGTGAATTATTTTTTATTAATTTTTGTTTAGTACCACGAGAATATTCCAAAGGTATATTAACATTGAACTAAAACAGACTGACCACCTCCATAAACAGAATAATTTTTAATGTGGAAGTAGTACTGGTCAGGAAATTTCTTCTTGTGATTAAAAAGGGGTAGGATATTTGTGTGTGTCTAGTCCCTTGTGCAATTGGGTAGTGAAGACCATTGACTTCTTCTATAATTGTTAGAGAAACATGGCACATCCTTCATAAGAGGTATTCTTGATTTTATAGAATATTTGTTTATTTATGGGGGCTTATGAGGTATTTGATCATGGACAACATTTGATTTGGCAAAATTAACTTGAAAAACCTTGAATGCTGGCCTTAAAGCTGGATTTGGGAATTACTATTTAGGATTTTTTTCTTGGTCATATAATATGAATTCTGAGCTACATACATTGTATAATTTCTCAGATCTCTATAATGGAGAAAGTCATTCAATTGCTGGGATAAGAGTATGTTTCTGATTTCTCAATACCACCATTACATTGCACAAGGCTGAATAAATATTTAATAATAGAGTTTAGTATTTCTTCAGTGTTCAAAATATACAACCTACTTAACGGGGATGTGGTAACAGTTGCTGAGATAATGTAGTTCTATATTATTGTTCCTATGAGGGGGGACCCTATATTCATGATTAAAAATTGAACTGTATTTTCATTTATAATTCAGTCTACCAATTGCTATATTCTAGAGGTGACGGACTCGTCCCTGGGGGAGCTGGGGGTGTTGACGACCGACAGGGGGCTCTGGTGTGGGCTGGTCCATGAAGTCACGAAGAGTCGGAGGCGACTAAACGAATAAACAACAACAACCAATTGCTACATTAAATTTGGTTTCAAGTTCTTAACGTTTAGGAAAAGATTCCTACTTGAGATTTACAGATTTAGGGCATCACAAATTTTCAGGACTTCAGCACAAATTTGTAGATAAATTTTGTTTATTAATAATAAACGAAGTACATGCCAGAAGCAGTTGAGGACAGCAGTGAGATAGATTTTGACACTAGGGCTGTGATTTACTCAGTGGATAACTTGTACAGATATGTATGCTTGATATAGCAATTTACCTTTTAATTCTAGCATGTTTAGCCTGAATTATTGATCACCTGCCAGAACTTCATTGATTTACAGAACATTACATATTTAAAGAGCTAATAATTGTGTTAGTGGCAGGTATAATTATGTCATTTGAAGAAGGAAGACTACTGAACTTGCAGATTCATCTCTGTATTAATTCTGCATTCTAAAAATAAATTTACAAATTATTTCAGGATTCCCTCTCTTGTGGAAAATATGTTCGATACTCCTGAAGTTATATTGCATGCATTTCTGATTTGATTATCATGAAATATTTCTTTCATGATATCAGAGTTATATTAATTGCTCAAATGAAAAGCTTATGGTAGAAAATGGGCAGAAAGAATAAGTAGTTTTACTGAACTCTTATCAGAATTTTATTCAGTCATAGAATCTTTCAGATAAGCTCAGAAGATCTGGTTGTGCTGATTTTAACACTTTCCAGCAGAACATAGTCACAGAAAGTTTGTTTGTATAAGATTTATATGGCCACCCATCTTAAACAACTCCAGGCAGTTCACAACAAGCAAAGTTGTAGAAATAAATCAGCAAACCTGGACCGGGAGTTGGAGTGGGAGTATGTGAATATATATATTTTTTCCATTTTCCTCATTGTTTTTCTGAGCCTTTTATGATTCTTCACATTCTTAGTTGGTACTGTTGGAAGAGGTTGTATAGAGATTTAGGTTTTATGAATTGTGTAAATGAATTTATTCAAGCAAAATAGCCTAGCTTAACATAGATGCTGATGGGATTTGACCTAAGACTGATTAGCTCAGGGAAGGATATTGGGTTTCTGCTGGATGGCTTGAATAATTTTATCCAGTGTCTGACTGCTGTGAAAAAGGCAAATTCCATATTGGAAATAATTGAAGATACTAATACCAGTATCACAATACTGATATAAGCCTGTATTATGCTATCATCATTCTGTATCTCAAGCAAATATATGATGCAGAATAAACTTCTGCAACAACTCCTGTATAAGGACACATTACAACATTTGAATCTTTAGCTTAAAAAGATTACAGGTCGTTATGGTAGGAATGTATTATGCACAGTGTAGAAAAGGAATATTCCATATGAGAGTTGGGAAGGAAGATTTTCTGAAGGAACCACATTTCATTTATTTATAGACTGTTTTGGTGTTAATATCTGGTAAGAATGTTGCAGGAAGGCCTGTGTAGTGTTCCGAGTGGGGCCTGACAAAAATAGAATTGAATGGTCTCGTTAATGTGTTCCAAAAGGAGATTTGGTTTTTTAGCATCACACCATTGGGTCATGTTCAGTCTCTGATTCTTTTCATGATTAATACTACTACTGCCATGGCAGGCAAATCTCCCCTATCCTGTAATTATGTCTTTCATTTTTCTCCCCAGATGCAGGACTTTACACTTCTCACTGTTAAATTTCATCCTGGTTGTTTCAGCCCACTGTATAAGCTTCTGTAGATCTTTTTAAATCTTTGCTTTCTCTTCTGAAGGGTTAGCTACTTCTCCTATTTTTGTGTCATCTGCAAATTTGATAATCATCCCCTCAATTCAAGTCATTAATAAAAGTGTACAATCTAGAGCACTTCATTCAGTACTGCTCTCTAATCTGATGTGGAGCCATATGTCAGTACTTTCTGGATGTGAATGTTCAGCCAGTTATGAAACTGTCTAATAGATCTATCATCAAGTTTATATTTTACCGTTTTATTAATGAAGACATTATAAGATATTTTGTTGAATGCTTTTCTGAGGTCAGGATATACTATGTCAATGGCATTCCCGAAATCTATTATACTTGTAACTCTCTCAAAGGAGGAGATAAGGCTCATGTGACTTGACTTGTTTGTGACAGACCTGTGGTGGCTCTTCTTAATTGCTGCATTCTTATCTAAATGTTCACAGATACTCTGTTTAACAATCTGCTCAAAGAAGTTGCTCAATACAGATGTTAGTTGACAAATCTGTAATTTTCTGATCCCCCTCTTTTCTTTTCTTAAACTTAGAGGCAATTGCTCTCTTCCATTCTTCTGAGACCTCACTGGTCCTCTAGGAGCTCAGTTAGCAGATTTGTGGTCTAGAGAACTACAGAGATTATCTTGGAGAAAGAATGTGACACTTAGCAAAATATGATTTAAGCCTGGGAAAAGAAGAGAATATTAGAAAGAAAGTGGCTCCATCTTAACTCTTTTCAACATACGAGGGAGAGTGGGAAAATGCTGCCAGGTTTTCAAGATTCTGTTACTATAGTCTATAGTAGTTCCAGTATTTCTTGTGGTTTCTTGACCTGGCCTACCTCAAAGGACTGACATGCACCTCTATCATTTCCTTCAGTACCTTAGTGTAATGATTGCCTAAACCCAAATACTCAGTCTCACAAGCTCGGGCTTAAAGATAACTGATTTATTAAAGGAATAGTATGCAAATACAGAGAAAGCTGAGAATGAGCAAAAGCGCGCCAAATACAAACTTAAAAGCCTTGCTTGTGGGCAGGTCCCGCCCGGTCGCCCGTCAGGACGCTCCCCCTCCCAGGTGCTGAACGCCGTTAGATGCGCCTGGGAAAGTAACCTTGAACAGGAGCGCAAACCCAAACATGCATTCCAAGCCCTCAAAACAAGGGAGGGCAACAGAATGGAAAAACCCCGGGTGAAGGGATACGGAACAGAGAATGACATGTGAAACGTTACAATGTTAACCAGACATTAGAATGTGAACATGACATATTGCCCCCCCAAAAGAAATTAGGGAGCCGGTTTGTCAGGATAGGCAGAGTGAAATTGGGCCACGAGACGAGGAGAATGCACGTCTGGAGCAGCAACCCATTCAGGATGAGGGAAATGTTTCCAGCGGACGAGGTATTGTAGAGTAGAGCGCTGGCGTCTGGAATCGAGAATAGATGCCACCTCGAAGTGCTGCTGGTTGTCGATCATGAGGGGAGGTGGAGGAGTGGGTTGCGGATGCCAACGGTCCGATGACAGGCAGGGTTTGAGCAAGCTACAATGGAAAACAGGATGTAAACGTTTAAGGTTGTGAGGTAAATCGAGTTTAAACGTAACAGGGTTGAGCTGAGCAACAATTGAAAAAGGACCGACAAATTTAGGACCAAGTTTCTTAGAGGGTTGTGGGGACTTGATAAACTTAGTTGATAAGTAGACTTTATCCCCGACTGCAAAGGATGGTTCTGGGGAACGCTTTGCATCAGCATGGCGTTTATAGGCAGCTTGGGCATGTTGGAGGGCAAGTAGAATATTAGACCATGAGTCTTTGAGAGAGTCCGCCCAGCCAGCGAGGGTGGCTGGGAGCGGTTGAGGATGAGGAAGTTCAGGAATGGGAACAAATTCGCGTCCAAAAACTGTTTTAAAGGGAACTTGACCAGTGGTTTGATGAATGGAATTGTTGTAAGCGACCTCAGCAAATGGGAGTAGATCGACCCAGTCGTCTTGCTGGTAGTTAACAAAAGCTCTGAGGTATTGCTCTAAGGTAGAATTAACAGCCTCCGTAGATCCGTCCGTTTCTGGATGCCAAGCAGTAGAAAGTGATTGTTTCGTACCCAGAAGTTTCAAAAATGCGCGCCAAAATTGTGACGTAAATTGTGTGCCTCTGTCACTCACCAAACGGGCGGGGATACCGTGGAGACGGTACACGTGGATGAGGAAGAGGCGTGCCAGCTGTTGCGCGGTAGGGATAGAAGCGCATGGGATAAAGTGGGCTTGTTTGGAGAAAAAGTCTTTGACGACCCAAATGACAGTTTTGCGTTGACTAGGGGGTAGATCAACGATAAAATCCATGGAGATATCCTGCCAAGGGACCGACGGAGTGGCTACGGGTTGAAGGAGACCCTGGGGTTTGCCCGGTTTGCGCTTTATCGCCGCACATACAGGGCACGCAGTGACATATTCTTTTAAGTCTTTGAGTAAAGTTGGCCACCAGAATTGCCGGCGAACGAGGTGCAAAGTTTTCACGTAGCCGAAATGCCCAGCTAGCTTGTCATCGTGGCAGCGCTGGAGTATGGTTTTTCGCATAGCTGCGGGTACATAGAGACGATCGTTGCGCCAGGCAAGATCATCGGTGAAAGTTAACATGTGTCTGTTGGCTTGCAACCAAGTATCTGTTTTAAGGTGGGAGAGCAACTGTTGTTGCAAATCGGAGGGAATTGACAAGGGAGGTGAGCTGCTGAAAGGCTGAGCGGCTGGAGGCGGAGCCGATTGTGCTCGAGTCTGGCTGCGAGTCACTGCTGCCAGACTTAATTGTTTGTCGGTCCAGACGGTGCCTTGGACCGTTGGCCCTGGGCCATCATCTTGGGGTCTGCGCGAGAGTGCATCAGCCAAAAAGTTTTTCTTGCCTGGTATAAATTTAAGAGTGAAGTCAAAGCGGCTGAAGAACTCAGCCCAGCGCAGCTGTTTAGGACTGAGTTTTCGGCTGGTGCTTAGAGCTTCCAGGTTTTTATGGTCAGTCCAGACTTCAAAAGGGTTGGAAGTACCTTCCAATAGGTGTCGCCACGTCTCTAAAGCCGTTTTTACAGCAAAAGCCTCCTTTTCCCAAACGTGCCATCGTCTCTCTGTTTCAGTGAATTTGCGAGAGAGGTAGGCACAGGGTTTTAAAGCGCCAGATTGGTCAGATTGTAACAAAATTGCGCCTATGGAAAAATCAGAAGCATCGACTTGTACAACGAAGGGTTTAGAGGGGTTTGGATGCTGTAAAATTGGTTCTGTGGTAAAAAGTTGTTTGAGCGTTTGGAACGCTTGCTGACAGGCTGGAGTCCATTTAAGGAGCGCGCCTGGGTTCTTCGAACGTCGCGTATCCCCCTGTCCTTTGGTTTTTAACAGTTCAGTAAGGGGGAGGGCGATTTCTGCAAAATTTTGGGCGAATGCCCGATAGAAATTAGAGAATCCAAGGAAACTTTGTAATTGTCTCCTGGTACGGGGAGGCTCCCATGCTACAATAGCTTCTACTTTTGCAGGGTCCATTTCAATGCCCTGAGCTGAAATTCGGTAGCCTAGGTAATCAATTTGCGACTGATGAAACGCACATTTTGACAGTTTTGCGTACAACTCTGCTTTTCCCAATTTAGCCAGTACCTGACGCACCAAGTGGATATGTTCTGACATGGTTTCAGTATAAATCAATACATCATCCAAATATACTAGTACCCCCTTAAATAGGTGGTCATGCAAGACCTCATTGATTAACTGCATAAAAACCCCGGGTGCCCCAGATAAACCGAATGGTAAAACTTTATATTGGAAAGCCCCAAGAGGACAGTTGAACGCTGTTTTCCACTCATCCCCCTCTCTTATGCGAATGCGAAAGTAAGCTTCTCTCAAATCCAGTTTTGAGAAAATTTTGCCTCTGGCCAGATGTGATAACATATCTTTGATCAGGGGCAAAGGATATTTATTTAATATTGAGACCGCATTGAGCCCGCGGAAATCGGTACAAAGCCTTAATGACCCATCCTTTTTTGGCCTGAATAGGACAGGAGCTCCTACCGGGGAATTAGCAGGCTCAATGAAACCCCTAGCCAGATTTTTGTCAATGAACTCCCTTAGCGTGGTAAGCTCTTTGGGAGACATGGGGTATATTTTTGGGTGAGGCAATTTTACATTTGGTAAAAACTCAATGGCACAGTCCGTTTTTCGGTGGGGTGGCAAGCGATCTGCTTCCTTTTCCCCAAATACTTCAGCAAAATCTTGGTACTGATTGGGTAGCCCCTCAAGAGGTTGAAGCGTTTGCACAGTGGTATACGCTACCCCTCCACCCTCCATGTCCTCCAATAGGTCCTTTTCGGGTACTTTGTAAAATCCATCCGCAAACGTCACAGTTCTATGCAGCCAGTTGATGAAAGGGTTTTGTTGCACAAACCAAGGCATCCCCAAAATTACCAGAGGACCCCCCACTGGAGCTACCACAAATGGCAGCTTTTCCTGATGGGAGCCCATCTGCAAGGCGACCAGTCCCGTGGAAAGATTGACTGCTTTCCCTCCCGCCATAGTTCCATCCAACTGGGTGAAAATCATGGGTCTTGGCAAAGGGAACGTGGGCAGTTCTAGAGCCGCTACGACATCAGGGTGCATTAGAGAACGGGAGCAACCCGAGTCTAGCATGGCCCACACTTCCACCGTTTTGGTTTGTGAGCCCAGTTTAACTTTAACAGTCAGTGTGGGAAAGTTTCCACTCACCGAATCATGGTTACGCCCGGTTTCTTCCACCTGCCCTAGGGCGCCCTTCAGGGCAGGTGGTAGGCTTTTCCCGCCGGCTGCTCGAATTTCAACTCTTCCTCCTCTTCTCCGAAGGGTAGGTCGGGGGGGTCCAGTTCCGCGAGGGCTGCCTTCAGTTTTCGCGGTGGAGCAGGAGCAGGCGTCTTTATCGCGGGTTTCGTCTGTCGTTCCTCTGGACGGCGTCTCGGGCACGACGTGGCTCGATGCCCTTCTTTCCCACATCGGAGGCACTGACCCTTGGAGAACCGTTGCTCCCTCTCTTCTTCCCAGGTTTTCGGTTTGGGGCGGCTGGCAAGTCCAGATGCGCGCGCTCCTCTAGCGAGACGTGTTTGTCTAAGCTCTTTGGTATGGGCATAGGTTCGTAGGGCATTTTCTGCGCTTCCCGCCAACTGAATCCACCCATATAGCGTTTTGGGATCATCTCTGCCCAGAGCCCATCGAAGGATTTCGGGTTCAAGCCCCTGCTTGAACAATTCGATGATTGTTGGCTCAGACCAGTCTTCCACTTTTCCTGCCAAAGCTTTAAACTCCAACGCATATTTGGCAACTGAGAGGGACCCTTGGTAAAGTTTCCGCAGGTCATTTTTAGCCGTTTCTTGAGCTAGGGGGTCTTCGAAATGCTCTTTAAGTGCCCACAAAAATTCATCGAAGTCCTCTAACTCAGTTGCCTCAGCTTGGCATAGTTGCACATACCAATCCGCTGCCCTTCCTCTCAGCTTGTTGGCAATGAAATTGACCTTGCCGTGTTCAGACCGAAAGCTCCGACCCCAATCTTCCATATAATGCTTGGCATTCGTAATAAAGAAGGAGAGCGTTGCGGGATCCCCATCAAACTTCACTCCAAATGGTGGGAAGGTTCTTGCCGGCTCAGCTGGCTGTGGCGGTGCCGCGAATGACAGCGTACGCCGAGCCCCCACAGCTGGTCGATCCCTAGGAGGTCTTGCCTCTCGCTCTCCCCTTTGATGGGCTGATCGAGTCTTACTTCTCCCCCGGGTCGACAGGGTGCTGTGCCTGGGGTACTGTGACGGCTCTTCCTCCCAATCCTCCGGGGTGGGCTCTGCCTCTCTGGGCTGATCCTCTCTGGGTAGATCCTTGAGGATCGTCACTATTAAATCCATTTTATCTTCCAATGCCCTCATACGGGCCGGAGTGACCGGCTCCTCCGGGGGTTGGTTGGTTATCACCACCTTCGGTGACAGAGGGACTTCGTGCTCCCAGGCCAATTGGGGAGACCCCCTCCCCGTGGTTCTTTCCATAACAGATCTCTGTTCACTCCTGAGACTCTCCTGTATGGATGTCAACAGCTCGTCCAATTGGGTATCTCGCAACTCCCGACGTGCTGCTCTTTGCGCTCTCGAGGTTAGCGCTGGCCGGCTTTTGACCACCTCCCGCTCTTCTTCGCCTCCCTCACTTACGCGAAGTTGAGGTTCTGTCATCGCTAGCGTTCCCTCTTATCCAAGGATTGGATGGGGCCAGCGGAAAATGGAAAAAATGATTCTCAGCTTTATGTAATGATTGCCTAAACCCAAATACTCAGTCTCACAAGCTCGGGCTTAAAGATAACTGATTTATTAAAGGAATAGTATGCAAATACAGAGAAAGCTGAGAATGAGCAAAAGCGCGCCAAATACAAACTTAAAAGCCTTGCTTGTGGGCAGGTCCCGCCCGGTCGCCCGTCAGGACGCTCCCCCTCCCAGGTGCTGAACGCCGTTAGATGCGCCTGGGAAAGTAACCTTGAACAGGAGCGCAAACCCAAACATGCATTCCAAGCCCTCAAAACAAGGGAGGGCAACAGAATGGAAAAACCCCGGGTGAAGGGATACGGAACAGAGAATGACATGTGAAACGTTACAATGTTAACCAGACATTAGAATGTGAACATGACACTTAGGATGTAATTCATCTAGCTCTGGAGACTTGAATTCATTTAAATTAGCCAAGTGCTTTTTTTACCCTTTCTTTTTCAATGATGAGTTGCTGTTCCTTCCTTCTACTAATGGTGCAGTGATTGCCAACTAGGGCTTAATTTCTCTTCTGAGAGAGAACATAAACCATGAGTTAAGATATTATATTTTCTTACCATCAACTGTTACCAATTCACCCCTTTCTCCCCTCAACAGATCTACAGCCTCTTCACCTTTTGGGAGGTTTGACATAGCTGAAAAAGCCAGTTTTTGTTGTTTTGGACATTTTTTGCAAGTCTTAGCTCATTCAGCACTTTAACCTTTCTGACATAATAGCTAAAATGTACGGTAATTGCCTTGTATTCTTCTTTGGGCCATTGGATATAGCCTACCTACTGAGTTCGTCAAACTCCTGAAATCTAGTATACTAGTTGGACTCTTCTGTATCTATCCTTAATACAACGAACTCAAGGAAAGCATGGTTACAGGTGGTCCTCGCTTAACATCCACTCATTCAGCGACCGTTTGAAGTTACAATGGTGTTGAATGAGGAGTACTTATGACTGGTCCTCATACTTGTGGCTGTCACAGTGTCCGTGCAGTCATGTGACTGTGATTCAGGTGCTTGGCAACTGGCTTGCAATTATGTCACAGTGTACTGCAGTCACGTGATCACCATTTGCAACCTTCACTGCCAGCTTCCGACAAACAAAGTCAACTGGGAAGCCAGATCATGTGACTGTGGGACGCTGCAACTACCTGTACTGTCTTCTAATATTCCAGTCATTTTCAGTTCTTCAGTTCTTTTCTGTTGGTAAGGATTAGGTCCAGGATAGCAGACCCACTTGTTCCTTCTATCCCCTGATAAATGAAGTTGACAGGAAGAGAGAACAAGAATTTGTTGGACTTCTAACGTTCAACAGAGTTAGATTTTCAGTAGATGTTAGGGTAGTTGAGATCCTCCAGTGTCATTATTTAACTCTTCTTCCATGAATTGGTCATTTTCTGTTGAGGTTTTGACTTCCAGTGTTTTTTCCCTTTACAAGGATTGGAATCCTAAAAAAGTGATTTGTTATCTGGGCATGAATAGATTGTATTGCACCTAGAGGGTGCTGTGGGATATGTCTATTATTATGGTTGCCACTGAGGTCAGTTCTCAGGTCATTGAACTGAGAGTGGCCAAGAAGGACTTCCAATCTCTATTGCAGTGTTATTCTGTTATTCTGGTAAGGTGCCTGTTGCAGTGTGGCTTAGAGAAAATATTTGATTGTCTCCTAAGGGAGGAAATGGCCAGAATGGGCTTTGTCTAGCTTTGTCTAGTGTGCCAGTTATCATGCTAATTGAACCATGGACTGTAGTAGTCTATGCCCTAATTAGTACCCATTTGGACTACTGCAATGCAATTGTATGTAGGGCTGCCTTTGGAGGTGGCCTGGAAGCTACAGCTGACAGTAGCAAGAATATTGGCAGGATAGCCCCCCAACAACAAAGAATAAAATTTATCCTGAAGTTGCTGCATTGTTTGCCAGTAAGCTTCCAAGACCAGCTCAAAGTGCTGCATATGGCACAGCACCAGGATATATCAGGCAACACCATGCCAAGATAGATTCTACCAGTCTGGTGTGGTCATCTGGAAATAGTCTGTTGAATGTCCCTCCCTCCATGTGAGGTTCATGAATGTGGGCTAGATGACAGACTGTCTCTGTTACAATATGTACTTTATGGAACTCCCTCCCGCTAGAGGTACGTGCAGCCCTAACCTTGTTAATATTCCATAAGCAAGCCAGGGCTGAACTGTAATTTGATTCAGCGACCCTTTGATCCTTAGTAGTCCTGAGTGGGAGTGCTCATCCTCTGTATTTAATTTTTGGATTTTATGATGCTATATTTGTTTTTTATGTATTGTGTATTGTTGTACCCACCCAGAGTCCTCCAGGATTGGGGCAGATCATAAACATTGCAAATTAATAAATTAATGCTTGGTGCTAATTATACTGGTTGTCACAGGGAGTTGAAATTCAAAACATGTAAAGGGCACAAGGTTATTTATCTCTGTTGAAATAGAATATCCAGAACACTGTCTGATCAGTTATATTGGATATGTTTCATTTGCTGAAATATGCTTGTTCATATTCAGAAACCCACTGTATGCTTGCCCTTTGCCTCTCTTAGCTTATTTAAGTCTGAATCCAGGAGGAATAAATTTTTATTTGAGAGAGGGGCACTTTAATCTGACCTGAAGAAACTAACCTGAACTTCAGCTATAAAAATAACCATAGATCACTTGCCAGTGTAAGGAGAGCCAAACTGGATCAGATCAGAGGTCTATCTAGTCTTGCATTTTCTCATAGTGGTCAGCCAGAGATCTATCTGAAACTAATAAAGAAGACCCAAAGGCAGTGGGACCCTCTTGCTCATGATTTCTAGCAGTTGGTTTTGTAAAGTGTGTTGGCTCAGATAGTGAGGTATCACTAGAGCTGTGCAGTGCTTTGGCTTCAGTTTCCAAAAGCTGCTTCAGAGTGCACAGGAGGGCAAATATAGGACCTTGTACAATTCCAAGAAAAGATGCAGCTGGATTATGTTCTTGCAGATAGGTGATACATTCGAGCTCTTGCACACTCTGAAACACCTTTTGGAGACTGAAGTTGAACTGCTCCATAGCCTTTATATGTAACCCATCTTTTTATTTCCCAAAATGTGGAGCTTGAGTGGTGCTTCGTCAAAAATAAACAGAACTTCAATCATGGCAATATCTTTATCTTTGCTTAGTAGAATAGCTGCAGTTAAAATGACAACTTTTAAAATTCTACTCTTGATTTCAGAGACTTGTAATTCCCTTGCTCATAACATAATTTTGTTTTTTGTAAAAAATTCTTCATTGATGTATAATTATAAAAAAATAGGATCATGCAAATGATAAGCAAAAGTATGATATATGTTTAGTGTACCAAGTCTGGGCTTTTCAGTTAAAGTAATTTGTGCTATTCAGAAATTAAAAAAAAAAAATGGCTATAAATTGGCCCCCCAATTTGTTAGGGCAATACCATTCCTCTCCAGTATCAAGACATTAATAATTATTATCACAAACCCATATTTAAAACTTTAGGAAGAGGTGAAAACAATTCTGAGCCTTGAGCCTTCCCTCTGTTTCCCATTTCTTGATCACCTAAGTTTTAAGCACGTGGTTTAATATGATCAAGGAATGGGAAGATAGATGTCTTTACAGGTAGTCCTTACTTACTGACCACTTGTTCAGCAGCTGTTCAAAGTTACAATGGCACTGAAAAATGAGACATCTGGTCCTTGAAGTTATGGCCATTTCATCATCCCTGTGGTCATGTGATTGTGATTCGGGTGCTTGGCAACTGGTGCACATTTATGACAGTCACAGCATCTCATGGTCACATAATCGCCATTTGCGACCTTCACAGCCAGCTTCCGACAAGCAAAGTCACTAGGGAAGCTGGCAGGAAGTTGCAAGTTGCGGTCAATGGTGTTGCACTTAATGACCCATGGTGATTCGCTTAATGACTGCAGCCAGAACTGATGCCATAAGTTGGCACGGTCATTTGATGTTGTGCTTAGCGACTGCACTGCTTAGCAATGGAATTACCAGTCCCTATTGTGGTTGGTAAGTGAGGACTACCTTTATAGAATTAGAGAATTATTAATGGGAAACCTGTATCACTGAACTTATTTTGCAGAATAATTAATAACAAATTCCAGCCTGATTTCAAATAAGATACACATAATAATTTATGCTCATGTGATCTTACTGATCTGTTGATAAATTATGTACCTCCACATCATTTTAAATGAGGAAGAAACATCTTCAATATTATTCAAGACTCTTAATATCAGACATGGCAGGTTCTCTTCAAAGTATGGGAAAAAGATTTGGAATCAGGTTTGTTCCTTAAATCTTGGCTAAAAAATAGACCCTATCCACTCCAGCAACATTGTTATATCACTGGTTCCTGTCGTGCAGTTTGCTATAATATCTGATCTCTTTAAGTCCATCCCCCAGACATTTAATAGTGCACCAACTATTGTGTAAGCCTGCAGCCTTTCCTTATAAGTAATCGGAAATTCTGTCTCAGTGTGCAACCTACTTGGCATATTTCATTTCTCATATAGTAACTTAGTAACTGTATTTTATAACCTAAATTATTTAATATTTACCATGTAGAGTATTTATTCGTTTTGATCTCTGTTTCCTGTGTTTTAACCAGTATGAAAACTTATCTTCTCCTATGAATATTAACATGTTTAGGTGCTTTTGGTAAGGAGTTTTGTCAAAAGCCACTTGAAAATCTAAGTATATAATACAATATATTCTGAAATCCAATTCTAATAAGTTAGTAGGGAAGACTGAAGATGCTGCTTCTTTCTTTAAATGGTCAGATATTTAAAAAGGACAAGCACTTACATTGACAAGATAGCTTTCCTAGATTCATCTGGATTCTTTTTTTTTTAATTTGCCAATCACTTTTGATAAGGAATTTGATTTCCATATTTCACTACAGAGAACCAACAGTGTCATACTTCTTCAAGAATTCTTGGGGAAAGGTCATAGCTAGATGATTTGCAATTTCTTAATTTTTTAAAGCTGAAAATCCTGGGAATCCACTTATCACTTAAAAGCATGGTTATTAAGATAAACTTTAACAGGAGATGATATCATGCCTTTTGAAATAACAAATAAAAGGTACCCCACACAATAGTTTCATGCTTTGCTGTTTTCAAGATCAAATTGTCACTGTAAGAGTAATTGACAGTGAAGTCTGCATTACCAACTTCACAGAAAAGGGCTCTCATGTGTCTACCTGTATATTTCCTGCCAATTTTGCTGGTTCCAGTTCTCCCATGGCTCTTTGGGGCATTGGGCATGAGTTCCTAAGCTCTGTAAGATAAAATCTGTTTCTTATGCTTCAGTCTTCTTTGAACACTTCCAGGCAGTAATGCTCAGGTATAAAGAAATTTTCACTTTCTCTGCTTTTGAATTCTACTCCCTGTCACTTACTGGAAAAGGGTATGGCTGTGTTTTTATAAATACTTAAGGGTTCTCAGCTAGCCAGCAGCCCATTCATTTTAAGAGACACCCAGTTAGCTTTCAGACCACTGGGTCTGCTAAAGGCATATAAACAATTTAGTTATTTTACTGTGTTTCATTTCTAATTTGCCTTTTAAGTTTCTTAAAATATTAAAAATAATGCAATATATTAATAAGTAGCAGAGAAAGAATACACAGTATTGCAATTATATAAAAGCATATATCTCAGTATAGTATGGTCACTTAAAATAAAAATTTGTAAAAATTATTAAAATGCCTTGAAGAAAAGGAATGGCATAGTTCAGCATTGAGAAATTACCAGGGTGGGCATCAGGCTTCCTTTGGATAGCCATCTCATAAATGGTAACCATCTCATAAAGCCACATCTAAGAAAGCCCTTTCCTTTGAGGTCATATACCGATTTCTTTTTATAGTTGTACATGAAAAACAAGCAGAAACAGAATCTGGTTCTCCCTTAGGGTTGAGAGAACAAGACAGTTGACTGGTGTATCTGCTATGTGATGTACTGACTAGTATTTTGTTTCTTGTCTCTTTGTTTTGATATGCTGAATAGTTGTTATGACCTGGCAAAACCATTTAGTCAACGGTAGAAAAGTAGTACTTGAATATTACTTTCACACATTTTCTTTATGGTCCTTATGTTTCCAAGGCCCTCTGGAGTAGAATTTGAGATAGACCGTGTGTGTGTTGGGGGAGTGCTGCAGTCAGGAATAATCAGTTCTGTTGTCAGAAAATTGGCATCAGAATCTATCCAGTGTAATTGGTACATACCCTGATTTTTAATCTGTCCAGTGTAATTGGTGTACACCCTGATTTTTAAGCATTGTTGTTTGGCTGCCATTTCCGTAATTAAATTTACAACTGGTAAGAGAAATTTGTAATCTTAAATCTGTTTGAATATTTTAGAGGCAGGGGTTGATTATTCTTATATTTTAGTTCATTTTGTATTTGTTCACATGGCAGTTACTATTCAGGATTATAACACTGGCTCTCTTCCATTTTATTATTTTTACTACCCACTAATACCTTTTACCAATTTTCTTGCTTGTTTCTCGTAAAGAAGTTTCTCATAAGCTTTGTCATTTTGGGGGCTCTAAATATGTTCTGTCAGCTGCAGTGATTCTCGTAGCCACTAGAGAGTGACATATAACACTTATGAATGATGATATGCTGCCTTAAAACCCTATTGTATGAAGTGAGTATTTCAAACCAGTCAAAAATTTTGTGTTCAGCAAACATACAGTATTTTCTGTGGGTTTTTTTTAAGGTAATGAAATGTTGCATAATATGCTTCCTTTTAGATATGCTAAGTTTTAGCAATTTAACAATTGTTATTTTTGAATGGAAAATGCATTTTAAATGGTTGTGTGTTATCATATTATAAAAGTTTTATTATTGTTTTACAGAATTTTGTATATAATAACAAGTAAATTCTTTTAAAAGTTAAATATCTTCTGATGTCAGGGACTCCAGAAATTGAATGAACTATTGAAAAATATAGAGATGAGTAGGCAAGTTTTTCTATTAGTGCTCTTCAGTTGGCAGAATCTTGCTAGTGATATTATGCCATTTTTTTTTTCTAGCATATGGAATGTCTGCCTCATTTCAAAGATGTCAGGATCCCTTGGTGAACTGGAGTTTGGTTAGAAATATTTAGGGGAATACAAAACTAGAAATTCTGCCTCTGTTCCCTGTTGAGATCTACATTAAAGGATGATTCTTTTTGCCCTTATTTTATAAAACAGAAAAGAGAAGGAAAAAAACAACAGCAAAAGAAAAGAAAAGGGCCTTTGCACATCTTTGGGTGGTGTGCCAGCTACACCCATTCCTGGATCGAGATGCCCTCCGAACAGTCACTCATGCCCTTGTCATTTCCCATATAGACTATTGCAATGCACTCTACATGGGGCTACCCTTGAAGAGTATCCGGAAGCTTCAGCTGGTCCAGAATGCGGCAGCACGGACAGTTATTGGTGCTATGAAATCAGCACATGTGACACCACTGTTACGCGAGCTGCATTGGGTACCAGTTTGCTTCCGGGTCCAATTCAAGGTGTTGATTATCACCTTTAAAGCCCTGCATGGCATGGGACCAGGCTACCTGAGGGACCATCTCATCCCCATAACTTCGACCCGCCCCACCCGGTCAGGCAGAGAGGGCATGCTACGGACCACATCAACAAAGGAATTGTATCTGGCAGGGTCCAGGAGGCGGGCCTTCTCTGCAGCAGCGCCCGCCCTTTGGAATACCATGCCCCTGGAGTTGAGATGGGTTTCCTCGCTCCCAGTCTTCCAGAAGAAATTGAAGACCTGGTTCTGCCGCCTTGCTTGGGATGAGGAGGGTAACAGCTCCACCTGGGAGTGGTTGGTGCCATAGCACCCCCTATTGATTGGGATTCCATCTCCTTTTGGATTTTATATTTATTGTCTTATTTATGTTTTTAAACTGTGACTGAGGCCTAGATGTTTTTACTATCCTTTTTATTGTAAACCTCCCAGAGTCCCCCATTGGGGGAGAAGGGCGGTAATATAAATCTAATAATAATAATAATAATAATAATAATAATAATAATAATAATAATAATAATAATAATAGCTGTAGTGTTTTATTAACTTGATATGTACATTGGATTTGATATCCTGTACTGATAGGCAAATTAGAATAGATTCACCAGAAAACTGAATTAAAGCAATATTTCTCTGAGGCAGACTAAATTTTGCTAATTTTTTAGAGATTTAGAAATCTAGAAAATGTATCTTCAATAGTGGGTAATATTTTCCCATATGGGAAGATTGGCAGCAAGGGGAGAGTTGAAAGGGAAATGATAAAGTATAGTTTTAAGAATATATAGGACTCAATCTAATCTCCATGTTGGAGAACAGATATTTTGGTAATTTATTGTAGGACTCTTTTAGAGTTCACTAATTTTGTTTTGTTTTGTTTTTGTTTCAAGAGGAGGAAGAAGTTTGGTGGAGTCTTAGAAGAGGCTTGGTATAGTTTGTGGGATCTGGAAGGGTGTAGTATTGGGTGTTTGCTTAGAAAATTCTGGATGTTCAGGTCCTTCTGCCTCTACCACTGTTTGCTACATCAGTCATCCAACTCTGTCCCATTGCACTTTCTGTGACTTAAGGTTCTGAGTATTAAACCCAAAAAGCCATAAATTATTTTTTATTCTTCTTGAACTTTTGCTGGCTTCTTTCCAAATAGGACATTCCAATATGCCATTTTCATATGAATTGCCAATATGTTAGGAAAAAGGAATAGTTGATTCTGCTGAATCAATTGAGATTGGAGTAGGGACTGTTTAGTAGTTTGGCTCCTATCTCAGAGTCTGTTCCAGGTGATGGCTTGAGGACTTCTTTCCCCTCCAAGTACATAGGCTAACCACCCACTACTCCTTGGGGGTGGAAGTGAGACTTTTAGGGGTAGAATGGATGCCATAAACTTGCAAAGGCACATATTTTTCCCTTAAAATTCCCATATTCCCCATTCCCGCATCAGTTTACATTAAGATGTTGCTCTGGTCCATTTTTTAAAAATGTCCTAAGTACCATAGAAAGCTTGGTGTGGCTTTTGAGTCAATGAATGTTGCACATGGCTGCTGTTGTGTACCATACTGGGCTCCAGCTCTAGCCAAACAATTCCAAACTAGTGGGAATTTTGAAAATACCGTGCAGGCCTTTTACCAAATTACTATCATGAGGAGCTTGTCTATCCACAAAATGGCTGTTATTGTGGGTGTGACTAATCATTAACATCATTTATCAGAAAGTAGATTAGTAAGATGATGTACTCTCTAATGTATCCATTACCTCAGCTTTTTTCTGTACGGTGTTCATACTTCCCAGCCAAGTATTAAGTAAATTCATTCCTCGATTTCTTAAGGATGGTCTAGGGACCAAATAAATAAACATGCTACTGCTAATTTTCCAGAATTTTCAATTGAAATTCACACATCTGGTAGGTGCCCAGTTTGTGGACTGCTATACTAGAGGTAGCAGTTTTCAGCAGGTCAAGTCACTTATTTTAATTCAATTCCCTCCCATAAACTGGATGACAACTATGTCAGATCCTGGGTATCATTCTTGCTTGAGTGACTAAAGCCAATTCCTTTTGAAATGTGAGATTGCTAATCTTGCCTGATTTCACTAATCTCATAAGAATGCAGAATCTTGTGAAATCTTGCAAAGGATTTTTCCATTCATTCCTTTTCTTTTGATTTTTTAAAAATAATTCCAATTTAATTTTGGAGTTTTGCATGCTATATTTAGAAATGTAAGATATTTTTGAGCTCTTTCGTTGGCCTCTGCTATAATTCAACTGAAAGTACAACTCATTGTTAGAAAGGAAAGGTGTATATATACATGTGTGTGTGTGTAATCTTTTTCCCTACTCTGGCACTTACCTGTGCCTCTTCCACAATATTCCATCAGATTTGCCCTAAGTGTATCCAACCCCTATTTTTAATCGTTCTTCCAGTTCAACCATTTGTTAGGCCCATTGACAATTCTTTGCTATTGCTTGTTATCCCCTTTATTTCTCTTTCTTTCTGTGCTTTTGCTAACTTAATGGTAGGTTACTCCAAGCATATTGATTCTTGTTTCTTGTTATTGTCTCTGAATATTGTCTCTTGTCTTTGATTATTATCTGTTTCTGTTGCTGATTTTGCTGCATAATTGTAGGTATTACTCTTTAAAATCAGAAGTGGAATATAACTTGTTTCCTACTATAGAAACATGTCAAGAAAAAAAAATAGAAGTGACCTTAATGTTCACCCTTACTAATTAAGATTAACAATCATTCTGGTGATTTAAAATTTATTGTATCTGGCCAATGTGAAAAGAATCATTGGACAAATCATGTGCAGAAGGATAGTCCCATTTTAAAAATGTTGCTTTTCTTTTCTGCTTGATATAACACTGCTACTTGACATAATTGATCCAATTCAAATAAATGGTTTCAGGAAGACAGGTGGAGTCTGACTGCTATTCTTAAAATTTTGTTTCTTTTTATTTGAACTTCTATCTTTCAATTGTGTGTGCAGATACGGAGTTGTTCTTGGTTTCTGTAACAAAGAAACAGAATTTGAAGAAATTTCATAGCAGTCTTTGAAATGGTAAATGGAATTGTAATGTTGGAACATAAAGTAGAAATGAAATGTAATTATCTGTAAGCATGTTCTGTGTGAATAATATATTGCTAATCATCAAATTGGTATAACTTCCTTTTGACTTATATTTGTATCATACTATCACCATAGAATTGCATTTATTATCTTGTTCAGTGCATTTTCCATGGATACTTGAAATAAATTATCAAAACTATCCATCCCACATATTAACTAGTGAAAAAAGAAACAAGATTTTAACAAGTACACTTTAAAATGAGTATCTTATTATAAATAAATATTTTGTTTATGACATTTCTGCTGTTAGCTGTCCCTTGCCAGAACATTTTATGTACACTTTATTCATGTCTTGTCAATTGTCTGGTTTTGCACCTCCCCTTTGCTTAATATGCAGAAATGCAGACTTGGTAGAATTCTGTTTTAGACAGAAGAACTTGCAGATGGCTAGAAGTTATGTTGATGATAACTGATTAAATTTGGCATATGTTGATCTGAAAATCAGAGTAGAAACAGTAACTTATCATTCCAGAGGTGTGTTCCTGTATGAAGCCATGCAAGCTTTGTAAAGGACTCTTAACAGGTAATCAGAAGAATGATGGTATTTGTGCTGAGCAATTAACATTTTTGAGGAACAGTAACATGGAAGGGTGGTGTTTTTCACTTAAAAGACACAATCAGCATGTTGATGTGTATTTACTAGAGATGAATTGTTCAAAAGAGGACTAAAAGTAAACTAGAAATCTAAAGCTGATGTTTTGATTATGTGTGGTGTTAAGAATTTTTTTGTTTTCTTGACAAATATTGTCATAAAATGAAAAAGTAATTAAATTTGGAAACAATTTTTCTCCCATTTTCTCAGTTATTTTTATACATTTATCTATAGAATTAAGTGCAATTATTGTTGCCTTTATTTTATTTCTCTTTTATCTTCATTTTTTTAAGTAAAAAAACAGTTTATTTTTGTTTCTTTACTGCCATGATTCTGGCAGTTTTGAAACTATAAAACATATAGAACGTAATTTATTTTGTTCATTAAGATTGACAACTTAAAATTAAAATCTGTTTGTATTGCCCCATCCTGTTATAATTACCAGCCATACCTTTTTCAAGCAGCACTGTATTGTAATCTCTTTGAGTGAAGAAACCACACGCATACCCCATAGCACCTTTAGGTTCAAGCAAGTAATTATCTGCCTTGAGGAGGAAACGTGTTTGTTGTGAATTGGAACATTTTTTTCACTCTAATTCCTTTTGTTTGTTTAAATACTCTTAGGAAATACTTGATGCTACAGCGCTACTAGTCTCTATTACTCTCTTAATTCAAAAGAATTAGTTCTTTTAAACTGAAACTGCAAGAGTCTTTGCTGCTGTATGAATACCGAACATTCTAAATACTGTATCGTGGATGAGAAGGAAGTCAAGGTGCATATGATTAAAAAAAAAAGCCATGTCAGATTAATGGTTGGTTAATTGAAGTGTGACAAGTAATTTTTACGTTAGTCACTACTTAAGAATGGGAATATGCCTGTAAAAGAATGTATGCATCTCTTACACTGGTTGGAAAAGGGAAGTATTCAGTTAGTGTGAAGCACTAGAAAACCCTATAGGAACAGTATCAGTAATGAGAGATTGAAAGAATGCAATATTTTTTCATGGAGCAGTGTGAATCTACTTGTTTTGATTTGGATTCAAAGAACTATGTCAGTAAACAAAAGGAACTTCTATTTATGCAAGTGAGAGTTGCTGATACTCTTTTCTGGCTGTGTTTCATGATGCACAGAGATTGTTGAGTCCTTGAGTTTTCTAGAGCAGTTCTTTGAGAGGTGGAAATGTGGTACTTGCATTTGTTTTGTAAGTCATATACAACATTCATTCAAATTGCTTTTTTCAACTTTACTGTATTATGGCAGATGGCAGCACCTAGCCAACCTTTCTTATCTCAAAGAAGCTAGGGTGGGTCAGGCCACTGGGAAATTCTGTGGCACATGGGAGACTAGAAAGTTGGAAAAAAAAATGGAAGAAAGCAGAGAACTTCCATATGTTGCCAAGAAAATAACACAAACATGTCCATTTAGAGAACAGGAGTCAAGAGAAACTTTATTCTTTTTTTAGTCAAATAATTAGAAAGCTCAAAACTGTTTAAATTTGAACAGTTAAAATACAATAGTAATACATTAAAACAATATAAAAATAGTATTCATTTTAAAAGGGGGGAGAATAAAAGCAGAAACAAAATAGACGTTCATACAGGGAGGCCTGGGTGAAGAGATAGGTCAGTTATTATAAGTGCTCTCATATTTCAAAGGTGGGGAAGAGCACATGAGAATGTGGGCAACTCCTAAAAACACTGTAGTGATAATTTGCATTCCTTCAGGTGAATTAAGGCATGTTTATGTGCATAAGGGATTAATAGTCTGTATTAGAGTTACGATCTGTCCACAGATGCCTGCTAGTGGGAAACATCCTACTGGAGGAAGGTAGAGGTGATTTCAACTTTCTTAACTTTTCCTTTCATCCCTCTGAAAAACTTCATTAGAGGGTAAGAGACGCTTTTGAAACAACATAAAACAAGGTTTTTGAGCTGCATAGAAAGTGGAAATGGGTGAAAAACAAATGTCTATGTCATGCGCTGCCTACCTCTGAATAACGTTCAGACACTGGGTTGCAAAGCAGGCTCTGGTTTATTTCAGGATAGGTACAACGTTGTTAGAAAAAGCTGAGAGTGACAGGAGCGCGCCGGTGCGGGGTTTAAATACCCCGCGCCGGTCAGCGCCCCCTCGCTCTCGGTCACGTCACCCCCCTTTGTCCCATGCGTTGCCCTGCCATTGGTTGAGGGTTTCTAGGATCGCCCATCCTCAGGTTTTCATTCTTCTGCTGATTGCTTTCAGCTGGGCGATCCCCGTGGTATTGCTGCTGATGGCTTGGGTGGCTCCGTGATCCGTTTATCTATTGTTTGTTAGCCGTTAGTCGTTGTGGGTTGATGGCTACTTAACTTGTACCCCTTCACCTATTTCCTTGTCATTGTCATGAGTGCCATTGCGCTGATTACTTTAGCTCAACGGCACTCATGACATACTGCCCCCTTTCCGAATAGTGTTCTCCCCCGGGTTTCTGGGTTTTCCCCCATGGAGCTGTCAAAACGCCATTTTTTTTTTTTTTTTTTTTTTTTTTTTTTCAAAGTTCCCGCCGGAGTAGTTGTCGCCCCTCCCTTTGCTCCTCCCTCTACCACGTGCCTTCCCAGGGTGTGTCCATGGTGCGCATGCTCGGGTTCTGACCTGGCGTGCGCATGCTCCAACCACACCCTGTTTGTTTGGCTCAGTTCGGCGAGGCGAGAGGCGTGGCTGGTCGGGTGCTGCTCAGCTCCAGGTAGGGCCCTTTTTTGCTTATTTGGAGTGCGTCGCCTTTGTTGTGTCTCCTGGGCGTTGCCCCCAGGTTGCCCTGTTGACTTGCTTGCCACTCCCCCGCGGCCAAGGGGCGGGGGGAGGGTGCTGGCGATCGTTTGTCACCACCCCGTGGGCCCGGGGCGGGGGGAGTGAGTCCCGGGGGGGGGAAGGTCCACCCAAGTCGCGGGCTTGGGGGGGGCCCTTTCCCTTGGGGCACGGGAGGCGGGGGGAGGCCTGCGGGGGGGGGGGTTGGTTTTGCTGACCTTGATTGCGGTTTGTCGGGGTATGCCCGGTGGAATGCTCTGGTCAGGTCAGGCGCTTTAACGTTGTGCGCCGCCACCCATTCCGGGTGGGGGAAGTGTTTCCACCTGACCAGATAGTGTAGGGTTCCTCGTTGCTTGCGTGAGTCGAGGATGTCCCTTATCTCGAAGTGGTGTTGCCCGTCGATCATAAGCGGTGCGGGCTGAGGCGTGCTTGGGTGCCATCGGGAGGTGGTTGCCGGTTTTAGGAGGCTGGTGTGGAACACCGGGTGGAGCCTCCGGAGGTTGTGTGGCAGGTCCAGGCGTATTGCTACCGGGTTCACTATTTGCGTGACTCGGAACGGCCCGATGTACTTAGGCCCCAGTTTTTTCGAGGGTTGGGTTGACTTTAGGAACTTGGTGGAGAGATAGGCCATGTCCCCCGCCTGGAACGTCGGTTGTTGGCGCCGGTGCTTGTCGGCCTGCTCTTTGTAAGCAGCCTGTGCCTCCTTCAGTGCCGCCGTGATTACTGGCCATGCTTCCGCGATCTTCCGTCCCCAGTCGCTGGCGTCCACCTGGGGTTCCGGGGGTTGAGGTAGCTCCGGTATGGGGACGAAGTCGCGCCCCGAGACTACTTCGAACGGGGTTTTTCCCGTGCTCGTGTGGACGGCGTTGTTGTATGCGACTTCGGCGAACGGGAGCAGTTCAGCCCAGTCGTCCTGGTGGTAGTTCGTATAGGATCGTATAAATTGCTCTAAGGTGGCATTAAGAACCTCAGTGGCTCCGTCCGTCTGCGGATGCCAAGCCGTAGACAGGGCCTGTTGGGTCCCCGTCAGCTTCAAGAAGGCCCGCCAGAATTTGGAGGTGAACTGTGTGCCCCTGTCGGTCACCACACGTGCGGGACATCCGTGTAGCCTGTACACGTGGATGAGGAAGAGTTTGGCTAGTTGTTGTGAGGATGGGACTGACGTGCAGGGGATGAAGTGGGCCTGCTTTGAGAAGTAGTCCTTCACCACCCAAATGGCCGTTTTCTTCTGGCTGGGTGGGAGGTCCACTATAAAATCCATAGAGATTTCCTCCCATGGGCGGGAGGGTTCTGCCACCCGTTGCAATAGCCCCGCGGGTTTGCCTGGTGCCCGTTTGGCCCGAGCGCACGTTGGGCAGGACGCCACGTAGGTTTTTACGTCTCGCCTGAGCGCGGGCCACCAGAATTGCCGCCGTGTTAGGTGTAGGGTCTTGAGGAACCCAAAGTGTCCCGCTTGCTTGGCGTCGTGTGACCTATGCAAGATCGCCTGGCGTTGCGAGTCCGGGACGTAGATTCTGCCTTCCCCCCATGCTAGGTCTTGCGCCATCGTTACCTTGTCGGGGTTTGCCAGGAACCAGGGGTCGGTTTTGAGGGCGGCGGCGAGGTCCGTGCGCATTCCCCCTGGTAGTTGCGGTTGCCTTCTTTCCGTCGCCGGTTGTCCCGCCGTCGGCTGCGCCGTAGCGTCGAGCTGCCTCCGTGCGCCGCTTCGGGTGGTCACGGCCATCCCCAGTTGCGAGGCGGATAGGACCGTCCCAATGGTGTCTGGGGCGGGCTCTTCGTCTTGGGGCAGCCGGGAGAGGGCGTCGGCCAGGAAGTTCTTCTTGCCCGGCATGAACTTCAACTGGAAATCAAAGCGGCTGAAGAATTGTGCCCATCGGACCTGTTTTGGGCTAAGGCGTCTAGGCGTTCGTAGGGCCTCGAGGTTCCGGTGGTCCGTCCAGACCTCGAATGGTTGGGTGGCTCCCTCGAGTAGGTGACGCCATGTTTCTAGTGCCGATTTCACCGCAAAGGCTTCTTTCTCCCAGACGTGCCATCGCCTCTCTGTCTCGGAGAACTTCCTTGACAGGTAGGCGCATGGTTTCAGGAGCCCCGTGGAGTCTTTTTGTAGGAGGATGGCTCCCAGGGAGAAGTCTGAGGCGTCGGCTTGGACCACGAACGGCCGTTCTGGGTCCGGGTGCGCGAGGATTGGCTCCGTCGTGAACAGCGCTTTCAGCTTGTCGAATGCGGTCTGGCACGCGGGAGTCCAATTCAGCACTGTGCCTGGGTTCTTGGCGCGTCTGGTGTCCCCCACCCCTTTGGTTTTGAGGAGGTCCGTTAAGGGTAGGGCTATCTCAGCGAACCCCCGGGCGAAGGACCTGTAGAAATTCGCGAATCCCAGGAAGCTCTGTAGTTGCCGTCTGTTGCGGGGCCGCTCCCAGTTTAGTACCGCTTCGACTTTTGCGGGGTCCATCTCGATGCCGTCCCCGGAGATTCGATACCCCAAATAGTCTAGGCGGTCTTTGTGAAACTCGCACTTTGTGGGCTTTGCATAGAGCTGCGCCCTTCTGAGCTTGTCGAGGACTTGCCTGACTAAGGTTACGTGTTCCTCGTATGTTTTTGTGTAAATAAGGACGTCGTCGATGTAGACCAGGACCCCTTTAAACAGATGTTCATGCAGTACCTCATTGATGAGCTGCATGAACACCCCAGGGGCCCCCGCGAGTCCGAAGGGCAGTACCTTGTACTGGAAAGCGCCTAGGGGGCAGTTGAACGCCGTCTTCCATTCGTCCCCCTCCCTGATTCGGATGCGATAGTACGCCTCGCGCAGGTCCAATTTGGAAAAGACTTTGCCCGTGGACAGGTGGGCGAGCATGTCCTTCACCAGGGGTAAGGGGTATTTGTTGGACAGGGAAGCCGCGTTTAGGCCCCGGTAGTCGGTACAGAGCCGTAGGGTCCCGTCTTTCTTCTCCCGGAATAGGACGGGGGCTCCGACCGGTGAGCATGCTGGCTCTATAAATCCCCTGTCTAGGTTTTTATCGATGAACTCCCGGAGGGTTGCCATCTCCTTCGGGGTCATCGAATAGATCTTTGGTCTAGGTAGGGGGACGTCGGGCAGTAGGTCGATTCGGCAATCCGTCTTGCGGTGGGGGGGTAGTTGGTCTGCCTCTGCTTCTCCGAAGACCTCGGAGAAGTCGGCATATTGTTCCGGTAGGTCTGCAGTGGTAGCGGCGTTGTCTTGTGTGGTCGCCTCCGCTCGTCCTACCGTGGGGTTGCTTTTGCCAGCTGGTACTGGTGCTCGATACTCGCCGTCGCCGAATGTGAAGGTGCGGGTCGCCCAGTTGATCCGCGGGTTGTTTTTCGCGAGCCATGGCATCCCCAGGACTGCAATGGGCCGTCCGATGGGCGTGACTACGAACGATGTGCGCTCGGTGTGAGTGCCCATTTGCAGGGTGACCGGCTCGGTTTGTAGCGTGGCTGGTTTCCCCCCCGCTGTGGAGCCGTCCAGCTGGTGGAATGCCAGCGGCGTGGGGAGGGGGAAGCAGCGGAGTTCGAGTTTGGCGACTAGGTCGGGGTGGATAAGGTTTTTTGAGCACCCCGAGTCCACTAGTGCCGCGGCCGTGGTGGCTCCGTTGCCGGCAGAGAGTTGAATTGCTGCCAATATTACGGAGCTTTTGTCGTTTCGTTGAGGTGGTTCGCGTTGCTGTCCCGCCGCCTGCCTCGCCACGCGTTTCAGGGCAAGCGGGGAGCATTTCCCGCCGGCTGGTCGGGGTCGGTATTGTCCTCTTCTCCCCAGTAAGCGTCCCAGCCCTCTTCCGGTGTCGCTGTGGCCACGGTCATTCGGCGGTGAGGGGGCGGCCCCGGGTTGGGTGGTTTGGGGCTAATTTTCGGGGCGGGCTTGGGCGCGCTGGTCGGCGGTCGGTTGGCGAAGCAGTCCGCCGTCTTGTGCCCTAATTTGCCACACCTCCCGCAGGGCTCCCGGTTGAACTTCTTTTTAGGGTATATGGGGCCGGCCATCCCCCCGTGTGGTGCGGGTACCTTTTTCCCGACGTAGTTTGTGTCTTCCGTGGTTGTCATAAGGAAGGTGCGGTGCGCGTGTTCGGCTTTCCCCGCGAGGTGGATCCACCCGTGTAACGTTTCTGGGTCGTCGCGGTAGAGGGCCCATTGGAGAACGTCGCGGTTGAGCCCCTTTTTGAAGATTTCCAGCAGGGTGGTCTCAGACCAGTCGCAGACCTTTCCCGCGAGGGCTTTGAACTCCAGGGCGTAGTCAGGGACCGTGCGTGCGCCCTGTTTAAGTCTCTGGAGTGCGCTTTTCGCCCGTACTTTGGCTAGGGGGTCTTCGAAATAGTTTTTCATCTCGTTGATGAAAGCAGGGAAGGTGGCGAGGGCGGGGGAGCTGGACTCGTACAGTTGGACGTACCAGTCCGCCGCCCTGTCTTGGAGTTTGATTGCCACGGCGCCGATCTTGTCGGCCTCGGAGTCATAGGAGTGTCCGTGCCTCCCCATGAACTCCCTAGCGTTGGTGACGAAAAACGAGAGTTTTGAGGGGGTCCCATCGAAGAAGATGGGAAAGTCCTTTGGGGCCCGGGCGTTTTGCGCGGCCCCGCCTCTCGCTTCCCGGGATGTGGTGTCGGCCGCCTGTGCCGTCTGCTGGCTTTCCGCTGGCTCGTGTGGGTTCGGTGCTTCGCTCGGGGTGTGGGCTTGTGCGGGGACGTCATTGGGTGGCGCGGGGGGCATAAGCGCCTGGAGCATGGTCCGGAGTTCCGTCAGCTGAGCCCGCATGGCCGCGAGTTCAGCTCGTGCCTCCTCGTCCACAGCCCGCACCGCCGCTGGGGCCGGTTCCGTTGGCGCGTCCTCGGGGGGGGGGGGTTCATCGTCCCTCCGCCGCGGGTCCGCTTCCTCCTCCGTCTGATGGGTGTCTCCGTCGTCCTCCTCCGTGTCGAGCACCGTGGGGCTGTCGCTCCACGCCCGTTGCTGGGGTGCGATGTGGGGCGCGGGGTCCTCCGCTGGTTTCGGAAGTCGTGCTGCTCCCTCCCGCGGTCGGGTTGCCTCCGTCGCCATCTCCCCTTGGGGTTGGAGCTGAGGCTCGGGTCGGGTGGGGCGGGCGTCCATGGCTCCGGGAGTCCGCGGTGCCTCTGGCCTCGGTCGGTCCTCCTCTGTCTCTTGCCGCGCGGCTCGCCCTCCTTGCCCGCGCCGTTCCGGCCTCATCTTGCTGGTCTTCTCGCCGTCTACTCCTCCCGCGGCTCGTTGTCGTCCGGTGGGGCTCGGCGAGGCTGAGTTTATGACTCTCAGCTTTATGTCATGCGCTGCCTACCTCTGAATAACGTTCAGACACTGGGTTGCAAAGCAGGCTCTGGTTTATTTCAGGATAGGTACAACGTTGTTAGAAAAAGCTGAGAGTGACAGGAGCGCGCCGGTGCGGGGTTTAAATACCCCGCGCCGGTCAGCGCCCCCTCGCTCTCGGTCACGTCACCCCCCTTTGTCCCATGCGTTGCCCTGCCATTGGTTGAGGGTTTCTAGGATCGCCCATCCTCAGGTTTTCATTCTTCTGCTGATTGCTTTCAGCTGGGCGATCCCCGTGGTATTGCTGCTGATGGCTTGGGTGGCTCCGTGATCCGTTTATCTATTGTTTGTTAGCCGTTAGTCGTTGTGGGTTGATGGCTACTTAACTTGTACCCCTTCACCTATTTCCTTGTCATTGTCATGAGTGCCATTGCGCTGATTACTTTAGCTCAACGGCACTCATGACAGTCTATAACCTTTTCTATAGTGAAGAGCATCGGCTGCCCCTTGATTCCTTCTTTGAACAAAAGGGGACTTATGTGTGTAGAAAGAACAGTGCAGAATTCAAATGTTTTTAGATGCCCTATAGGTATTTTATTTTTGTGAGCACATGTGCACCCTTACATATATATATTATTTTCTTTCAAGCAATCTTAAAAAGATAAAAATGTCTGTTAAATAAAAAATGTTAATCTCATAACACATGGACAGACTCAACCAGAGTTTCAACTGGGAAACTAAATCCTAGACCAAGCTCAATGCAAAAATCCTGGGGATCTCCTGGAAGCTTGGTGTTCAGACAAATCAACCATCAGTAGACACGCAGAGATAAACCACATTTACATACCATTCAAAAGAGGTAATAAAAAAGCTAAGAAGGAAACAAAAAGACCTGAACACACCCTTCCAGCAGCCTACACCCAGATGAGCAGGGATTAACACCAGTCAAACAATCAAGCAGAAAACAATACCCTAATCAAGGAACTACCAAGGAGAAAACCACACTCCCACCAACAGTGGCAGGGCAAGTTACTGTGTGTAAACAGGGAACAACCCTCCACTTACTAGCGCTGATGATGTTACCTGGTCAGGTAATGAAACATCTGCAAGCAAACAACCAAACTCAGAGAGCACCAAGAACTCAACAGTTCAACCCTGAGCTACATATAGTCTCTTCTATTGGAAAATTATTTAAACCAGTATTTTACAAAGTATTTTACAACCAGCAGCAAGATTTGATGGGCTTAATTACAACAGCAGTGAAAGTGCCACCAAGGAGCCTAAAAGGCCAAGCTGAAGACAGATCATCCTGGAAAGAATCAATTTTTGTGGTTGCAGAGTTGACACTGACTTGATGACACAATCAATTTTACAAGAACTTTTTTTTAGTATACTTACTATAGGATATAAAGAGTTGTAACTGAAAAACAAAAGCACATGTTTTGCTTCCTCTGTGTCCCAAATTAAATCCTAAGCATCTCCAAGTGGGCCTAAAAAGACTTCTGTTTGTAACCCTAGAGAGTCACTGTCAGATAGTGCATGTAATACAGAATTAGATGGATTACTGGGCTTACTTTTTATAAAACCGTTCCTCTTTTATTTGTTAAATGTTTGGTTTATTCAGCAAACAAATAATTGGCACAAATACAAAAGATCAGTTGTTCAGCAATGACAACCCCAAAATTACCTTGTGCATGACTTTTACTTGGTTCTTTAGATCTCACTATTACTAATATCTTTGAGGAAAAAATGTTATAATTTTTGCATAATATAAATTTTAGAAACAAGTTTAATATTTTCTAAGTTCAAGGGTTGATAAAGACACAATTTCTACAGAGAGTATGTGTTTGTCGAAACGCACACAACCATACAGTACACTCAGACCTAGTGTTACGTTAAGCTCTTGTGTCTGTGTTGATAGCTTCTGAGATATCTAGGTACAGAAGGTCTCTATTCTGCAAACTGAGTTCATTCTAAATCTGGTTATTCCAGTACTGTTTCTCCAAGATAGTAAGTCTGTTTGAACTGCTTGAGGGGCAGTTGTCATTCTGTTTTGCTAGGGAGAAAGTAGGTTGTAGGCCTGATGGAAAATCTGCATTCCAGTCATAGCTAATTCAAGGGTGTGTATTTGCACATTCAGGAGAGAAGGAAGTCATCAATCTAACTAATGAAATAATTAAAAAAAAATCACACTATATCAAATACTCTTTTTTGCACCTTTAAATAGAAAATGCCTTTTAAAATCTGTTTCCCAACAAAGAAATTACCGTGTCGTCTTATTATAAAAAGACAAATGTATTTGTTTCTTCTGAAAAAGAAAGAAATAGTATTAGACCAAAATCACAGCTGATGAGATCTTTAGCCATTTCTTTGTAGCATAAACTGATGCAGCAAAATAATACGTATGCCCTAGCTTTTAAGTGCTTTTCTGTACTACTCTCTTGTTTATGTAGAATAAATATATTTCTCTTCCAAATACACCATTAATATGGGATAGAACAAAAAGTGTTTGCTGCTGAAATTTGACAGAAAATCGTGCCAACCCTTTTCAGAGTTGCAAAATTTCAGCAGCAGAACCTTGAGGGAACCAGAGTTGCAGATTAGATGCTGGGAGCTGCAAACGGCCTACAAATTATCCACTCTTCTATCTCTTAAGGGTCCAGTGTATCCACCCTGCCTCATGCATGGGGGTCTCGCAGTAGTGGTGAGCCTTGTAATGGCTATATTTATTAAATGTATGATTTATATTCACTGCCTGACTGTGATTATGTTTTATTAATTTTTCAATAGTGATTTTAGGATCGTTGTATGATATTGTGTTTACTTTTTACTGTTTCAGTTTTAATTGTGATCGCCCACAGTCACACTTGTGAGATGGGTAACCATACAAATGTTTGCTTGTTTGCCACATTTATATAGTTACCCATCTCACGTAGTGACATAATAAATAAATAAAATACCTGTTTGATTTTAATGAGATGTTTTAAGAATCAACATAGGGTAAATATCAACAGATAAACATAGCTGTCTTTTTACAAAACAGATAAGGAGAGTTAGAGCTTCTCTGGTATTTGACAAAGCTGTTGCTATTGTTTCTCTTCTATTTCAAAGGTGTTTTTTTTTAAATCAATGTGTTGTTTTAAAAAATCATGCCTTCTTCCTAGGAAGCCAGGACAATATATAAGATAATAAATATATAAGATAATATATTAAATGGGTATAATACAATAAACCATAAAAGAAATAAAAAACACACACAATGTATATAATTTTAAACTGGGCATTAAAATGGTACTAGCATTACTAGGAAGCAAATTTGAGTGGGTAGGGTATTTGAAAACCATCAATGAATTGGAACACATGCTTTTCATTCCTAGTAGGATTGGTAAAACTGCTTGAAATTCTAGACTGCTGCTTCAGAGATAAATCCAAGATTTGTATAAGGAAACTTCCTATGTTTTTTTTATAAAATCAAAGAGTCTTATATGATACCTTAAGATTAACTAATGTTATTATAAAAAAAAATTATAATTCATTCCATTAGATGCATCAAGTTTACACACTAAGAGAAGAACATTTTATAGATACATAGTTGTTTAGCAGGGAGAGAGAAGGGAAAAGGTGAAATGGTGAGAAAGGTCAGGGACAGGAATAGAATAATTTACATAGTGACTATGAATAAACAATTAAATTTCTTGTTTCCAAGGAAGCAGCCTTGTCAGTATGTTGCAGTAAAAATAACCAAGAATCCTGTAATATTACAGACAATAAATCAGTTATGCCGTGAGCTTATTATTTATATGTATTCTTAAGGCTGGATGCCAACACAGAGAAGGTCCTCTTCTAGTTCTCTCATAGTAAACTTCATTGCAAACAAAACCAAGAAAAGAGTTCCTTTATTAGGGTAAAGTTACTCTTTTCCAAATATTTGAGTCCAAAGCAACTTTAAGCACCAGCACTAGAATAGGCAGTAAATATAACTGCCAGTATTAAACTGGTACCAAGTACAGTCCTTCACTTTGTGCACAATTATTAGGCAAGTGAGTATTTTGACCATATCATCATTTTTATGCATATTTTCCACCTCCAAGCTGTATAAACCTGAATGCTTATTGGATATAAGCATATCAAGTGATGTGTATTTATGTAATGAGGGAGGGTGTGGCCTAAGGAGATCAACACCCTATATCAAGGTGTGCATAATTATTAGGCAGCTTCTTTTCCTCAGGCAAAATGGGCCAAAACTGACTCTGAAAAGTCAGAAATTGTAAAAAGTTTTTCAGAGGGATGCAGCACTCTTGAAATTGCTAAGATATTGGGGCGTGACCACAGAACCATCAAATGTTTTGTTGCAAATAGTCAACAGGGTCGCAAGAAACATGTTGAGAAAAAAAGACGCAAATTAACTGCCAAAGATTTGAGAAGAATCAAACATGAAGCTACCAGGAACCCGTTATCCTCCAGTGCTGTCATATTCCAGAACTGCAACCTACCTGGAGTGGCCAGAAGTACAAGGTGTTCAGTGCTCAGAGACATGGCCAAGGAAAGGAAGGCTGAAACTCGACCACCACTGAACAAGACACATCAGTTGAAATGGCAAGACTGGGCCAAGAAATATCTGAAGACAGATTTTTCAAAGGTTTTATGGACTGATGAGATGAGAGTGACTCTTGACGGATGGGCCCGTGGCTGGATCAGTAATGGGCACAGAGCTCCACTTTGACTCAGACGCCAGCAAGATGGAGGTGGGGTACTGGTATGGGCTGGTATTATTAAAGATGAGCTAGTTGGACCTTTTCAGGTTGAAGATGGACTCAAAATCAATTCCCAAACCTACTGCCAGTTTTTAGAAGACACTTTCTTCAAGCAGTGGTACAGGAAAAAGTCTGCATCTTTCAAGAAGACCATGATGTTTATGCAGGACAATCGCATGCATCAAAGTACTCCACTGCGTGGCTAGCCAGTAAAGGCCTCAAAGATGAAAGAATAATGACATGGCCCCCTTCCTCACCTGACCTAAACCCTATTGAGAACTTGTGGGCCCTTCTCAAATGGGAGATTTACGGTGAAGGAAAACAGTACACTTCTCTGAACAGTGTCTGGGAGGCTGTGGTTGCTGCTGCACAAAAAGTTGATCGTAAACAGATCAAGAAACTGACAGACTCCATGAATGGAAGGCTTATGACTGTTATTGCAAAGAAGGGTGGCTATATTAGTCACTGATTTTTTGTTTGAAATGTCAGAAATGTTTATTCGTAAATTTATTATTTGTTTATTGTTTGTTTATTATTCTCACTTTAACAGATGAAAATAAACGAGTGAGATGGGGGAATTATCATTTTTCATTTAGTTGCATAATAATTCTGCACACTAATAGTTGCCCAATAATTGTGCACACATAGATATGCTCCTAAGAAAGCCAAAACCTCACTTTTACTTCCTTAAATATTCAGGTTTGAGGATTATTAACATTTTGGATTGACTGAGAGCACTGTAGTTGTCCAATAATGAAATTCATCCTCAAAAATACAACTTGCCTAATAATTGTGCACGCAGTGTTATGGCAACATTCTCACTATTTGAGGCTTCCAAGTCATCTTCAAAGACAATCTTGTGTTTTTCCAGGCAACATGTGAATTCAGATAAGATTTAGAATGTTGAATGGATGTGATGGTGTATTGGTGAAGCTTGATGGCCATGTGGATTCTCAGAGGTTGGAGCTGAAGAGGAATTGTCTGGCAGAGAATGGAGGACAGAAGCCAAGGCTAGCATGAAGGTGAAGTGGATGTGGAGGATGTCATTGCTTCCTTGCTGCTGCAGTTGGAGGAGGTGCCCCCACACCAGTGATGGTGAATCAGGCTGGGGGCAGGGAGGCAGAGCACATATTGTTTAGTTGGGGTTCCGCTGGTGGTATGCCGGCACAGCTTGCAAAGACCATGGTGCTTCCATTGGCCATAATGTCTGCTGGCAGGGGGGTTGAGGTAATGTGGAGGGATTGCTGTCTGTATAGGATCTGGCACCATTGGCAATCTCCCTTTCTCTATAATTGCAGCTGGGTTGAGTACTTGCAGTGACACTCTCCCTGAATAAGAAACAAGAAGTGAGGTGAGAGTGTTCACCCCACAGCAGGAGGTTGGGAAGGGGACTTCTCTGTTGATGGAGCTGCTAGTGAGCGGGAGCTGTGGCAGTACATATGGTTATAAGTTGGTGGGGAGCTATTGGGCTAGCTTGTCTTGTTCATGTTGTTGGTTTGCTAAAGTATATCTGGAGGTGACTGATGGTAAGTGTTGTGATTTGGATGGCTCAGGATGAGTGTAGTTCCTTAGGTGTTTTGGCAAGTAGCTGTCAGAGTCAAGCCTGCCTCTGACTCAGAAAGCGAAATGCTTTCTGAGTTAGAGGAGGAAATAGAAACTTACCAGGCTGAAACCAGGAAAATGAAACTCCAGGATGAGCCAGCAGCGCGGGAAGAGTCCAAGGCACTGATTGGCCAAGATTCAGGGGATGATTTGAATCCACCAATCAGTGCATGCCAACGATGGGCTGAAAAGCACGCGAAAGAAAAGGCAGCTTGATTGGCTGCAGGAGGGTCCAAGCACGCCAAGGATCGGGATAAAAGGCAGCCGTGTGAAGAGCGAGGTGCCGGAGACAACCATCCCTCCAAGCTTCCAGCGTCCACGGAAGAGTCCTTACCTGCATCGGAGACAGTGTCTGTTGCTGAAGAGGAATCAGAGCCTTTGCTCCGCTTTGAAGAGGACTTGAACCCTGCTTCTGCTGCCATCGAGGATCTATTGCTTGCTGAGCCCAGCAGTCTCAGTCTTGCTTCCAACCTTGGAACTCTGCGATCTTCCAAGCAGCTTCTTCGTGCCTTGAAACTCCAGCGCTGCTGTGTGTCCTTGGTCCCGTCCAACTGCGCTTCATGTGCTCAGCCATGTTCCGGTACTTCACACCTATCTTGATCTATGCCAGTCCAGTCCAGGGCTTTCAGCCGAGTCCAGTCAGGTTTTGAGTTCCCACCCTTGCTTTAAGTCTCCAGCCCAGAGAATCCAGCCTAGTCTGGGGCTTCCAGCTGAGTCCAGTCTTGTTCCAAGTTCCCAGCCTTGCTCCAAGTATCCAGTCCAGAGAATCCAGCCTAGTCCGGGACTTCCAGCCAGTCTTGTTCCGAGTTCCCAGCCTTGCTCCAAGTATCCAGTCCAGAGAATCCAGCCTAGTCCAGGACTTCCAGCCAGTCCAGTCTTGTTCCTAGTTTCCAGCCTTGCTCCAAGAGAATCCATCCTAGTCCAGGGCTCTCAACCGAGTCTAGTCTTGCTCCGAGTTCCAGTCTTGCTTCTAGTCTCTAGTCCTGAGAATCCAGTCGAGTCCAGTTCTTTTTTAAAAAAAATAGTCTTTATTAAATTATTTACACAGATAATACAAACATAAAATGACAAATCAACAATAAACATAAAATGCAAAAACAAGAGAAAGAAAAAAGGAAAGGAGAAAGGAGTCCAGTTCTTCTTGTGGAGTTCAGCCGTGTTCCCAGTTACTAGTCTTGCTTGAGGTTCCAGTTACTGGCTTCCAGTACAGTGTGGGTCTTCAGTCCCATCCAGTGTGCCAGCCTCCCAGTTCCCAGTTGGGAAATCCTGTTCTGCTGTTCGTTGTGGCCCAGTTGGGCTTGACTGAATCCAGTTCTTTGTATTTCAAAGGACTTGATTATTATAAATAGTTATTTAATAAAGTGTATTTTTATATTCCACTGCCTGGTTTCATAGTCTGAACAGGACAGTAGCCACATGTCAGGAGGTGTTTTGGAAGTGGGCTGAAGGTGAGGGGGAAAAGGGACAAGGAAATTTTGGTAGTGATGGGAGTAACATAGTGAATGGTATGGAAAACAAGGGAGGGCAAGGGAGACCAGTAATTTAATGCTGATCTAAGCTTCTGCCCTGCAGACTCATTCCTCTGTTCAGGAGTCACTGTCATTGATGATGTCTGCTGTTGGTAAACACCACATCTGTCTGTGATAAGACCATTTTCATTTGTAATCTGGTAGTGGATGAGTGATTGGACCGGGAGTATATTACTGAAATCTGGGAGAACAGGGATGTAGGCTTCTTGATTATTTGCCCTTCTGGGGTTTGGGTTGTGCAGCACTTTGGTGCCAAGGTGGTGGTAATGATGATCTTGAAGAAAACTTGCCTGTGATTAGGATCCTGTTCTTGAGGTAATAGATTATGAAACTTAGACTGTAGTGACAGGTTGGGGAACTTAGTCATTTACCCTCCTTCTGCCTGACTGGATTCCTTCCTGAGCTATAGAACCTCATGTTGTTATTTGGGGATTTCAATTTCCATGCTCTGGGAGTGGCTTCAGGGAATTCTCAGCAATTAATTATCTCCATAGCACCTGTGGATTTGGGCTAGTTAATTAGGGGCCCAATGCACACATATTAGACCTTTTTGCTTCAGAACAGTTGATACATGATTGGAAGATGGAAGACATTATTCTGAGTCCTTTGTTTCAGATCATTTTTTGGTCCAGATGAGATTGCTTGCCTTCTGCTTTTGAGATGCTTTATTATTTTCAGGAGTTTCCCACCATATCTTGCAATATGAAAGTGACCAAGTGCTGGAAAAACTACTCTTAAGTGGCCTCTTCCCATCTGTTGATCCCAAGCGGCTACTAGGTTCATTGAGGAGCTCAGGGAAATGAAATGGATTAAAAGATATCTAGAGCGTTGTAGGGAAAAACTGGAAGTGAAGCTGACCAAACATGGGTATGAACTCACGTTCAAGCCTATGCTAGCTCCTTTGGAAGGTAGTTTTGGGAATGGCTGGCTGGATTCTGGAAGTGATCAGTACCTCCTTTTGGGGAGGTATGGTACTGCTGGCCTTGAAAGTGGCCGTGGTGTCACTTCTTGGATCCAGCTATGTTGGACAATTGATGCCTAGTCTCCAACCTTAAATAATAATATTTTTAACCATTCCTCCCAATAATTCATAAATATATTAAATAGCATAGGACTTCCCCTGAAACAGTGTAAAATGGCACTTGACACTTGCAGCTCCCTGCGGAACCATTAACATATACTTGTTGGGGCAATTGTTGAACTAACTCTATATTCACTTAATGGCAGCATAAACTTGTCCACATTTTGCCATCCTTTCTACTAGATTCTTAGGGGAGACCTTGTTGTATACTTCACTGAAGTCAGTGTAGTTTCCATATGGTCAATGTCAAATAAACTACTGTAGCTTTTCTATCAAAAAAGGAGATCAGATTTGGTTGGAAACATTTATTCTTGATATGCCCATGTTGGCTTCTGCCAATAAATGGATTCTTGTTTCTTATTCAGGGAGAGTGTCACTGCAAGTACTTGACCCAGCTGCAATTATAGAGAAAGGGAGATTGCCAATGGTGCCAGATCCTATACAGACAGCAATCCCTCCACATTACCTCAACCCCCCTGCCAGCAGACATTATGGCCAATGGAAGCACCATGGTCTTTGCAAGCTGTGCCATCATACCACCAGCGGAACCCCAGCTAAACAATATGTGCTCTGCCTCCCTGCCCCCAGCCTGATTCACCATCACTGGTGTGGGGGCACCTCCTCCAACTGCAGCAGTAAGGAAGCAATGACATCGTCCACATCCACTTCACATCTGCCTAATAATTTGTTCCAGGGTTTTGCCTTTTATCGATATCAAGCTGAACAGCCTGTAGTTAGCTGTGCTCTCTTTTTTCCCCTTTTTGAAGATAGGAACAGTATTTTCCCTTGTCCAATTTTCTGGCAGTACACTTATCCTTCAGAATTTTTCAGAGATCACAGAGAGGGGCTTAACTTTCTTGAGCATTACATCCAAATTTTCTTATTTCCTTAAATCACATACTGGCTGTTAATGCTACCAGAACTCTAATTGCTCTTGTTAAATGCTAAAGTGTAATTTAAGTCTGTTGAGGTTTTCCTACTAATGATTAAGACTGCTATTGTACCTAACCATTTTGGCCCGGTGAAGAGGTTGTATTTGATTGTCTCCTCGCACTGCGTCATGCAAATTGCCTGGGGGGAGGAAACCTGCCCGGACTTGTTTCTTACTTCCTCTTTTTTCTCTCTGCCGATATGTAGCAAGCCAGGCTTGCTCTCAATGAGAGCTAAGTCCTTTAAATATGTTTTGCTTTTGTTTTGCTTTCTGTAAATAAATTATTTTTATAGATATGCCTGGTGTGTGTGACTTTTCTGATCTCTCCTGGGCTAAAGGCTTTCCCAGCAATCTGCCAACAGGTTATGTGCCCAGTGAGCAACCCAGTAAAACCAAGAGAGATCAGCTCCACACCTCATGCACTATTTAAAGGCAGGTAGCAAAGACCTGTGAAGATTTTCTTTGGAGCCACCTGGAGATTTTCCAGCAACTGCCGGTCTACAGGACAAAGAAGCCAGCTGAGGTGACTTGCAAAAGAAGGAAGAAGCCATGGCTACCTCCCAGCCCTCAGCGATGCCTCTGGAGTGCCTATCAGAGACCAACTATTTGAATTGGGCCCTGAAGATGGAAATGTATCTTCGCAGAGAGAATCTTTGGCTGCCAATTGGTGAGCAAACCCCCCAAAATCCCAGTGCTGAATGGCTGAGACAGGATGAGCGGGCTAGAGCCACCATTATCTTGGGAGTTGAGGACAATCAGCTAGTCCACGTGCGAGGCATGCAGTCTGCAAAGCAACTTTGGGACGCTTTGAGAGACTTATATGTAAAGGCAACAGCAGGGAGTAAAGTTACTCTGATGAAAAAGCTGTATAGAGCCTACCTTGCAGAAGGAGAAAGCCTTCCTGAGCACCTGCATTATATTCAGCAGCTGTTTGTTGAGTTGCAGGAGAGAGGAATGGAATTTACACCTCTCACAAAATCATATTTCCTCCTGTCCTCACTGAATGCAACGTGGGACACGCTGATTTGTACCCTGGAGGCTATGCCTGAAGCAGACCTCACCCCATCGTATGTTACACAGCGCTTACTCGCTGAATGGGAGAAGAGAGAGGAAAGTTCCCCCCCCCATCTCTTCTGGAAAGCTGCAATACCAGAAAATGAGGGAAAAGAAGGGAAAGGAAGCTGAGGCCACAGCACTAGCCAGCCAGCGATGCTTCACTTGTGGTTCAGCTGGACATTTGCAAAGAGACTGTGCCATGAGACCCAAGAGTAGAAAGACAGAGAAGAAGAACACAAGGGCAACACAGAAGAAGGCTCTTCAGACAACCCAAATTGCACAGGTTGCTGAGAAGGGTAATTCTGATGTATGGGTGTTAGATTCTGGGGCCAGTTGTCATTTATGTAATTGTAAAAGCTCTTTTGTGTCACTGTCTAAAATGAAAGACAAAGTGTATCTTTGGCTGATGGGTCTGTGACCAAAATTATGGGACAAGGTGACTTGTATTTATCCTGCTTGGGAGAAACTGTAAAAGGTGTGTTGTATGTGCCAAATTTACAATCAAACCTTTTATCTGTGGCACAATTGGCTGCAACAGGGTATATCATAACATTTAAGAAAAATGGTTGTGAGATACGAAAAAATGGGAAATTGTGTGCTACTGGTATGTTAAAAGACTCCTTGTACATTGTGCAAAATGCAAGGAAGCCAAGCTGCAAGGCTGCAGTTGGCAACACGCCATATCATGACCAATGTGTACACCTGATGCACAGGAGATTTGGTCATGCTAATTTCAAGTATATAGCACAAATGCCACAGCTGTGTGCTGACCTAAAGATAAAACCCTGTGATAAATACTTAGACTGTGTAGTTTGCAAAGAATGCAAAACACTAAAAGCTCCTGTGAGTAAGCACAGTGACAGAGTTACAACTAGACCTTTGGAAATTGTACACTCTGACATTATTGGTCCTTTTGCTCCAAGTCTTGGACAAGCAAGGTATGCAATGACCATCATTGATGATTTCTCAAGATACACATTTATCTACATCTTAAAACATAAAGATGAAGCATTTGAGAAATTTAAAAGTTTTGTGACATGGGCAAATGGAAAATTCCCTAGGCCTGTATCTGCACTCCAATGTGATAGAGGAGAAAAATACCTTTCTCACAAATTCAGAAGGTTCCTAGTGGAAAAGGGGATAGAACAAATTCTTTCTAACCCTTACACCCCTCAGCAAAATGGTGTTGCTGAAAGAAAGGGCAGAACCTTGCAAAATGCGATGGAATGCATGATTAAAGATTCACAATTATCTTTTAAGTACTGGGGAGAGGCCATATCAACTGCCACTTATGTACAAAACAGATTGTATAACTCTGTGATTCAGGACACTCCATTCCATTTGTTTTATGGTGTGAAACTAAAGGTAAGCCATCTTAGAGTGTTTGGTAGCACTGCATGGATTCATATTCCAAAACAGCAGAGAAGGAAAGGAGGCCCCACAACAAAGAAAGCCATCTTTGTTGGCTATGAACAAAGCCAAAGGAGCTACAGGTTCATAATGGGAGAGAAATTAATAATTAGCAAAAGCGCTTCTTTTGCTGAACAAAACTGGGGGAGATTAAATTCTAGCTCTCCAGTTGATCTGACCACCACAAGAGAACAGCAAGGACTTGCTGATGGTGATCTTTTGCCTGATGAGGACATTAAACCAGAAAAGCAAACTGAAGATCTGTCTGATGAGGCAGATGCTTCTCAGGAAAGTGATAGGAGTCAAAGTTTAAGCCCTGTATTACCTCGCAGATCTCAGAGGAGTAATAAAGGCGTTCCTCCATCACGTTTTCAGGCTGAAACAGTAAAGGCTTTTCACATATTCACGGAACCTGAGTCTTTAGAACAAATGAATGCTTTACCACCAGAGATTGCACAAAATTGGCATTCTGCCATGCAACAGGAATTAGCATCCTTGAAAGAAAATAAAACATGGAAACTGGTAAACCTACCTCCCAATGAACACTGTCTGGGTTGTAGGTGGGTTTTCAAACTGAAAAGGGATGCTGATGGCAAAATCCAAAAATATAAAGCGAGGTTGGTTGCAAAAGGGTTCACTCAAAGGAAAGATTTAGACTTTGACAAGACTTTTGCACCAGTTACTAAAGGTGAATCAATTAGATTACTGTTAAAAGTTGCTGCACTCAAGGGAATGTCAGTTAACCACTATGACATTCAAACTGCATTTCTCTATGGAGATTTAGATCACAAATTATACATGCAGCAACCCCCTGGCTATGGAAAAGGGGAGAATCTAGTCTGTGAACTGCAGAAGTCAATCTATGGGTCAAAACAAGCTGCTAGATCCTGGAACCAAAAATTAGATGAAAAACTGCAGAGTTTTGGTTTTGAAAAAGGAAAAGCAGATCCCTGTGTATATATGAAGAAGGACAAACAAGGCTGTATGTATCTGTGCATTTATGTTGATGATTTGCTGCTGTTCACATCAACAGAAAAACAAAGGCTTGATTTTGAAGCCTGCATGAAAAGCCATTTCACATTAAAAAGTCTTGGAATTATAACAACCTAGGTTTGGAAAAACACAGAAGAATGGTAGCTTTCTGTTAAACCAAAGGGGAGATAATGGTAAAGTAATGTGAATGGAAAGACATATAAAGTTGTCAGAGAAGATTGGTTTGCATCTTAATCTATAGTGTAAAAAGGGGAGTGTTGAGGTTTTCCTACTAACGATTAAGACTGCTATTGTACCTAATCATTTTGGCCCGGTGAAGAGGTTGTATTTGATTGTCTCCTCGCACTGCGTCATGCAAATTGCCTGGGGGGAGGAAACCTGCCCGGACTTGTTTCTTACTTCCTCTTTTTTCTCTCTGCCAATATGTAGCAAGCCAGGCTTGCTCTCAATGAGAGCTAAGTCCTTTAAATATGTTTTGCTTTTGTTTTGCTTTCTGTAAATAAATTATTTTTATAGATATGCCTGGTGTGTGTGACTTTTCTGATCTCTCCTGGGCTAAAGGCTTTCCCAGCATTCTGCCGACAAAATCTACTAGAAAGATCATTTTAATCACATAAAAACCCAAAGCAAAATATGACTTTATGGTGTATGAAATAGAATAAAAACCCTGCATGTAAGAACAATAACTGTAACAAATTGAAGTTACAGTAATTGATTTTCAAGAAAAATTAGTTTAGCATAAAATACCTAAAATGTATCAGCATCCAGTCAGGAATTCAACATTTGGAGATTTTTGGCAATGATCACTGTTAGAGATATAATACCAGTCTAGTTTTTCTATGTTGGCTTTGTTCTTGAATTCTAACATTCTGGCTGGAAAGAAAAAAACGTATTTATTTCATCCACTCATATGTTGCTACGTTTTTACTTAAGTCAGTGATCTTAAATATATGTAAGTACATTACGTACACTTCTAAGTTAGTGGAATATAGGCAACAGTATGTTGGTTTATATGGTAGTCTCTAAATTGAAGATCTTAGGTTGCCTAGAATAGCATGTATAGATATATGTTACCCTCTAGTGAATTGTGATAATGGACGAACAAAAGAATTCTGGGAAAAATTATGCAATATTCTGAATCAATGCAGTCCACGGAAAAATATTCTGCTGGGTGACATGTATGTACAAGCATGAACAAGAAAAGAAAGTGATTGAGCTATTCAGAGACCCAAGAATGAATGAGAATACTGACTGTTTGGTGAGTATCTGCTTAGGGAAACGTCTGTTTGTTTTGAATATGTGGAAGGAAGGAATGAAGTGGGGGAAAAAAACAACCTGGAGCAAGAGCAAAATTACTGTATGATCTGTCTTACATGAAGACAGATAAGAAGAAAGATAAATCTCTGAACAGAATGAATGGAAGGAGGATATGGAAGCTGCTTGGACAAAGTAAAAATAATTACATCATAGAATGCCATAGGATTGTGAGGAGGCACATATGCCAATTCTAAATGATACCGTGTTAACAGTTCAACTTATAAAAAAACAATTATGAAAAAACCAAAGCTACTTTAGATACACTTTGTCTCAGGATATAGGCAAAAAACTTGGTAAAATATGCCAAATAAAAAAGGAAAGAAACTTTTTTACAACCATATCTTTGGCATCTTTAAGTCTTAATAGTTTTGATATTAAGGATTCAGAAGAGCTCAGTCCCTCCATATGTGAGTTTTTATGTATTCAACAAAGACATCTCAAAACTCTCAGAGTATATTACTGTTGATTGTAGGCTGAAGTTATTAAATAGCCTTAGTGCTCAAGACTGTACACTTTAGCCTTGACTATTTAAGAGGCTGTAATAATAGTAAACTAGAGGAACAACTTGAGGCTTCTCTTGGTTCACTTGTGCTTTAATTTTCTATTTTATTTCAGTTCCTCTTATTTCATTATATATTTCTGGCTGCTGGTGGTTAAGGATGTCAGTGAATAGCTTACTGCTCCTCTGTGGATCTCAATTGTTAGATATAAACAAGATATCCATGAAGTACAAAAAAATTGACTCCTGGCCAAAATGGAGTTATGTTGAACTGCAGTTTGTTCTTCTCTCCCTCTCTGAGCTGCTGAAAACTGTATCTGGACTGCTTGTTAAAAATAATTGGTAAGCAGACATATTAATTAAACAATTTTCTACTAAGTTTTGAATTGGGGGAGATAGAATGCCTTGTAAACACATGAAACAGACTCTTCCTGCTTCCATTTCACCCACTGGGATGGTATTGTCTCAGAAGGAGAGAGAACAATCCCTACCAGCTGCTGATCCAATTATTTCTGTGCCTAAGAGCATGGCTCCAACAGAAGAGGCAATTATTTTATATTGAATATCAGACTGGAGATTTGTAGCAAGCAATATTAACTTAAAAGCTGCCATCTGGAATTGAGCCAGGAGAAGTAACTAATTTTGAGCTGATTATCTTGATACAATCCATAAGTAGAAGGATGACAAAATATGAGTAAAGTTGATATACTAGAAAGAGTAGTTGAGTCTATGCAGAAGAAAACTAAAGAGCTTAAGAAAATGTTTGAATCACACAAGAGAAGAATCCAAGCACCTGAAATGAAAGACATAACAATTGGAAAGGAGTTGGTGGCCTATGAAGAGGAAATGGTACTGACTCAAGGTCAAGTAGTAAAGAGTATTATGTTTTCAAAAAGTAGAGGATGAGTAGCTTCTAATGGTTCTTATGAAGAAATATTTTCAGGAGCTGAGAGAAAATACAGTTATCCTTCCTGATTTGGCTTCCAAGCTTGTTAAAAAGTATAAATAATTTAACTATGACAGCAAGACAGCAAGAGACAATTAGACATTAAGAGTTTTTTCCTTTTCTGCAATTTTTCTCTAATCTTTGGATGGTGGAGCAACAAAAAATTATTTATTTAATTTACTTAAAAGATTTATATAGCTGCCCAACTCACTTAAGTGTGACTCCAGTGGGTGTATATCTGGATCCCCTTCAGTTTGCTTCAGGCTTGGACATGGAACCAAAACAACATTGATTGCATGTGTGGATAACCATTAGCAAGAGCCGGATGGCAGTAATGTGTCCATCCTTGTTTTGACCTCTCAGTGGTGTTTGATACCATCTGTCATGGTATCCTTCTGGACTGACTCCAGGAGTTGGGGCACAGTGTTGCACTAGTTCTCCTCCTCCTCTGGGGTTGGTTTCAGTCAATGTTGATAGGATTAGGGTTAGGCTAGGACCATTCTTTCCAATTGTCTCTACCTGCCCCACTAGATCTAGTAAATAGTGTCATCTAGTGGGAGCCAGGAGGTGTGCCTTTGTAACACCATCTGTCCTAACAGTCAGGAACCATGCTGAGACAAGGAATAGGTCTCTAGTGTTTATTACTGCTACATTAGACAGAAAATCCTAACAAACTGAAGAAGTGTGGGAAAAACCCAGACAGATAAACCTCAAAAGTTAAGGCGGGTCTGATCTGTGTCTCTTTGAATGGCTGCTTAACTCCTCAGTACTACACATGCGTTTTCCCCTCTGGATAGGGGCCCCCTCCTGCTCACCATCAGTACTCATGACACCATTCCACCCAAGATTAGGATTGGCCCAAACCCTGATGGTTCTTTGGAAAACCCCTAAGACCTTGCTGTTCTCCCAGGCATAGGACTTGGGAGGTTAGCTGAGCCTGTGCGGTACTATTAATTTATTGTTGATAAGTTATCTTTAGTTGCCATTTTTCCACTTTTGCTTTTGATATGTTTATATCTCCTTTTTATTGTTATATTGATCTTTTACATTGTGTTTGCTGCCCAGAGTTACCTTGTTGAGATGGGTGGCCATATACATAAAATAAAAATAAAATATCCCCCCGACAATATTACAAATAAATATGGATTCATTTTTGTTGATAGTGTCAACAAAAATGAATCCATAAGCCAGCATAACAACATAGAGCTGGGGCTCACCAGTCATGTACTTCAACTCACAGAGAATGGGCTCATCTATCATTCAGTCCCAAAGCCAAACTTTTAAAGCTTTGCTAAAAGCTAACAAGGTCAGGGCCACCCAAATTTTGGGGGGTGATAGAAATCATTGCAAAGGGTAAATCCTGCAACATTAAAACATGGCTCCTAGCTCCCATCAGATGACATTGCCTCAAGGAGGGCACTTGGAGCATGCTGACCTTGTGAGAGTCTCTGGGACAGGCAGAAAAACAGACAGATGGTTCCACAAATAACATAACCCAGTTGTGTACCATGTAAGACTTTATAGGTGATAATCAATAACTTGAATTGCACTCTAAAGCCTATTGGGAGCCAATACAGCTCATAAAGTAGCAGTGCTACATGGGTGTAGCATGGTGTGCCCCTAACTACCCATATTGCTGAATTCTGGACCAATTGCAGCTTCTGGATGGCCTTCCATAGCAGCCCCATGTAGAGTGTGTTGCAGTAGTCCAAACAGGAGGGGACCAAGGTGTGAGTGACCATGGGCAGGGCCTCCTAATTCAGGAACAGGTGCAATTGCTGCCCAAATTGGAGTGGCCATAGCTCCCACCTCCTCCAGCAGGAGTTGGGAATCTGGGAGGACCCCCAAATTGCATACCAGTTCTGAGTTCATAGTTCAGAGGGTCTCAAGCCTACAGCTACTAGGTCTTGCTAGGGTTGAGTTGAAGCTTGTTCTTCAACATCCAGCCTCCCCAGTCTTCAGATACTGGGAAAGGATCTTGTCAGTATCACCTGGTTGGCCTGGAATAGAAATACAGAACTGAGTATCATCAGCATGCTGATGATACTTCACCCCATACCGACAAATAATCTCATGTAGATGATAAACAAAAGCAGGGAGTGAATAGAGCTCAAGGCAAAGCAGGGGTCTAGGGCTGGGGTTTTCTCCCCACCCACCCCCTCCGCCAATACTGGAACCATCCCAGAGGAAGGAGAAGAAACACCATAACGCCATACCTTCCACTTCTTATGATCCTTAATTTGCTACCAATTACTTGAAAATAAGATCTGAAATCCTTGTTAATGTTGAAATACAACAGCAGTCCTCAATTATGTAACTATCACAAGGGCTAATTTTGTTTTTCTTTTATATGTAATTATGAAGTAGGCAATTTTTTAAAAATATATTTTAGCTTAGGGAAAGTGGATAAGGATTAGTTTGTAGTCAAGGCATATCTTTGTCTTGAGTCCTTTCAGAACTTTATTTATTTATTTTGTTAAGTTTTTATTTTTTTATTTTTAACTTTTTAAAATCTTTTCTGTAACTGGATTTTGCTGAAGTCACAATTTGTGTTTTTTTTAATTTTTATCTTCATTTAATTTCAACCTCATAGTTTTCTTTTAAGTTGCAAGTTAAAAACAGGATGTAATAGCAGTGTAACAAAAAATGCTGATAACCAGGGACCAACCTACCAAGCATATTAATAAAATTTCATTCAGAAGGCACCTGCTACCCTGACCTGTGGAAAAAGCAAAGGGAAATCCAAGAGGATTTTTAAAAATGTTTTTATATTTCTTTAAAAACATTTTAAAAAATAAAGTCTAGATATTGAAGCTGAAGTAGTATTTCTGCAAGAAACCCATATTCTCCCTAAGGAAAAGTATTTACTTGCATGGAATTGGTCAGATTCTTATTAATGGCAAATTGAAAATATTGAGAGGAATTGCTCTGTTAAGAAGTCTTCAGATTTTACAGTTGAGTAAGACATTTTGGACATCGATGGTCACTGCATAATTTTGGTTGCTAGAAATAGTGATATTCACATGGCTTTTATTAACATTTATGGTCCAGTCAGAGATAAATGAGGTGTTCTATACAGTATGGTTGTTACCTTTATTTCACAGGTAGATAGTGTAATGGTGACTGGATTTTACTATAGTCTCTTTAATTGATTGAAATGAAAGGTTGCATTTTAATATATCATTGTTAGGGGACTCACAGTTCATTGATTAACAACAAAAAAGATTTTGAGATTTTTTTCCCCAAATAGCTAACAAAAAATATGTGGTCTGGTTTGGAAAGTGTTTAAAGCTAATATATGGATTAAGAATATAGCATATAAAAGAAAAAAAACTGATTATAGTATAAAGGAAAGGAAATTTTGAATACGTATGTGAGAAATCATACGTTGGCACTATATAGTACCTTTAGGTTGGCTAAGCTAGCAATCTGATGGTCCTATACAATTGTGTGTGCTGGTTATATGCTTCTGGTATGGAATTTTCGTGGAAGTGTATATGTAGTAGATATTCTGGGAACAGAAAGAAAAACCAGGGAAACTGTTGGCTTCTCTGTTGAATCAATGTAACATCACTAGAATAAGATATTCCTGTGAGACATTACATATTGATAAATGGAAATTATTCTCAATTTTTGGATCTGTATATATGCCTTTATAGTGTAAATGCAGATATATCTGTTGAGATTGAAAGTTTTTTAAATAAAATAAATCTTTCAATATTTCTCACATTCATTTGAAGGATTTAGCTTCACTTCTAATGTTGCCAAAATATTTGATACAAATGATTCTGTGAAATCCAGGAAGGCCCAGGACCAGATATAAACATCTGGCTCTATAATTATTATAAATATATAATAAATGTTAGGGTTCTTCTTAATATGGTACAGAACACAGACACAAAGACTGCATTTGTTTTTCCCACAAAACTGTTTTATTGTACAAATTAAACTCCTATTCCTTACTTCTAAACTGAATGCTAATTCTCTGCTTGTTTCTATTTTCCTACCTATCTCATCCTACTGTCTTCCCATTACTATAAATTTACAACTATTTCTCAATCGATCTGTAACTTTCTATCTCTATGTGTATGGTCCTATCTCTATCTTTTGTAGCATTATATTTTCCTATCTTAGCTATTTTGTAGCTCTAAATCTTTCCTCCCCCCCCCAATGATTTTCTTCAGCTCTTGTAGCCAGTCTAAGTCCATTTGCATGTGAAAACCTTTTTATCCCCGCCCCTACTCATAGCCCTCTATTTCTGGAGCTGATTTGTGGAGCTCTGCACCTGGGTGTTGCACACAGTAGGCTTGTTTTGGTTTGCGGTGTTGCTTGGGTTTGCAGACTCTGCTCAGGGTCTTTTCTTCCCTCATCTCTCAGCTCTGCCTCTCAGCCAGTCTTGCAGCTCCAAGCATTGAAGTTTTCTCTTGCTGTCTGAAGACTGCTGCTGAGGTGCTTGCTTTTGGGTTGGAGGTTTCTCTTTCTGACCTCTCTGCTGTCTTCCTGGCTTGACTCCTTTCTTGACATACCCACACACATGCTTGCTTTCAGTTCCCTTTTATGAAACACTCTCTCCAATTAAGGAGAGAGTGGGCTGTTTTAACCCTCCTTCCCAGGTAGCACCAAAACTCTGGATCCCAGAAGGGAAAAAATGCCTACTCACTCTGGGTGGTGAGTTCACTCTTCCACAATGAATTTTTTGAAAAAGGGGTCCTTCTGTTACCATTTTATGACATCTATAGTTTAGTCATCTTAAAAATGGGAAAGGACCCTACAAGGCATACTTCCTGTAACCTTGTTAAATGTGGATGCGAAAACGTTGACTGCTGCTTTAGCAAGTAGGTTGCACAAGATTTTACCATCAATAATACTTCTTTTCCACAATCTGGTTTTATGAAAGGATGGCAAACTTACAGGTAGTCCTTGCCTTACTACCACAATTGGGACTGGAACTCCCATCGCTAAATGATGCGGTCATTAGGTGAAACGTGACCATACCACTTAGTGACGGTAATACCAGTCGTCCCAGTTGTGGTCATTAGGCCAGGACAGCATTGTCATTAGGCAAGCACCTCATGCTTCTCTTGCCCAGCCGTGCTTGTCTTCACTTCAACGCCCCCCACCCACCTATTTCCCTCCATTCTGCCCTTTTGGCCACCCTACACAGTGGCATTCCTTGGCAGCGGCAGCACTGGGGCCTTCAGCAGTCTCAGCCAGCTGCCACCGCAAGCCTCTACTTCAGTCTCAGTGCAGCTGGCACCACTGCTGAGCAGTGCCGCCTCAAGCCCTGCACCACGACCAGCCACCACAGCGCAAAGCCTCCGCTCTGCAGGCATTGCTGCACCCAGCTGACCTTCACAGCTTTCCTCCTGCTGCTGACAAGGTGTGCCCAGCCTGCCTTATGTGAGGCAGCTGCTGCTTGCGCCGTTCTCCAAATCCGCTGCTGACGAGGCACGCTCAGCCTGCCTTATGGTGGCAGCTGTTGGCCATGATCTTCATATAATTTCATGGAAGTTACACAGCGATATGGTAATTTTTCCTGATATACAATAAATTAGAAAAAATCTAACTTACTACCTATCAGTAATGTGGTTTTATGGAAACATGAAAAAATGGGTTTTATTGTTTGTTTGAACTGTCTTAGACATTTGGGGAACTCTGAACATCTCAAATTGGGTACACAACTGTGATACTGCTACTTGGTTAAAAATACCCGGGAGTCTATGGAGATTTCTAGCGAGGACCTGGTGACCTAGATGTCCCTGAAGGAGGAGGGACAGCATTACAATGGAGAATAGCGGCCAGAGGGTGGATCCTGGCCGGTGAAATCTCTCCCGAGAAAAGAGAGATTGTGAGATTGCCCACATGCACTCCAGACAGCTGCTGCTCATGAGTAGACTGCAGGAACCAAGTTTTTTTTGCAGTTGGCTGGTGAGCCAAGCGGCTGGAAGTCAAGGGATTCCAACTAAGCTCACAGACATAATGTAGCCTATATGGACAAAAAGTTTGCCCAAGCCTAATTTTTTAATCACTTTTGGAATTAATTTTTTACTGCTTTTCAAATATTAACCTTCGGAACAGTAAGTTTTATGGCATTCCCTGGGTGTTTCCTCCAATCCTTAAGAAAAGTTTTAAGTACAAGTTTAAAAACTTCTTTTGGGGGGGGAGGGGATTAATGGCAAAAGCGTGATTAGAGTGTTGTTTTTGGAAAGGTATAAACAGACTAAGGGTCCAGTGAGACTTGAAATCGGATTTTGAAATTAATTAAAAGAATCCTTCCCATGGCAAATGGCTGTTGTTTTGAATTCCAGGAAAAAAACTGATAGAATGGGACTTTGAAGGTTGGACACTAGGGGGAGCTAAATGGAAGTAAGATTTTAATTAAAGGAGAAGAACATCTATTTGACTTGTTAACATAGAATGGAGCAAAATACAAAACGTATTGAAGGATGTTTATGAATAATGGACTCAGAAGTTAATTTTTAGAATATCTGCTATCATAGATAGACTGTGTGTAAATGATGTTATGAAAGAGGAACAAGTTCTACCGGACAAGACTGAAATAGCTTTGAATGTGGATTTTAAAATGACAGGCTACAAGAATGATCTGGAAAAAGGCGATATACTGGATATGCAAATGGAACCAGCTGATCTTTTAATAATTAAAAGGGACATACAAATAACAAACCAGAAGAGTGACTTCGATAATTTTCCTATATTAGATTTACAAAGGAGGCCTGTTAATGTTTTGAAAGACTTGGTGAGAAGGGAACAAAGAAAAAATGAAGTCAAGTTCTAGGACATTATTTGAAAGGATTAAATACCAAGATTGTGAAAAGTAAAGTAAAGGAATAGAAAGTTGGTTTATTTGATCAAGGTTAAAATAGATGTTGTTATTTCTGGTAACCCTTAATGGACTCTTGCTGACCAGGACTGAATGACGAGGTTTTAAAGATTTGTTTATAGATAGGAGATCAGATATGGGATGAAGAGATTGTTTGTTGAATTTTAAGAGAAGGTGATAAGTTGTTAAAATTGTCTATACTTGTTGTGGCAAAGGGGGAAGCTACTTCTTTATTTCTTTTCTTTTTCTTTGCTATATTCTTATTCTTTCCTTTTCTATTTTTCTTTTTCTGTACTTTCTATCTTTTTATTCCTTTATTTTTTGTATTTTATATTAGTTTTTATCTGTATAATTGTAATGCTTAATAAAATTATTTAAAAAAGAAATACCCGGGAGCTTATGAGAAAAAATAAATGCTGTTAAAATGAATATAATCTCTTGATTGGTACATATTTAAAGAGGGGTATTTGTGTTATTTCCACTTAGATATTTTAAACAAATTACTAATTTAATTACTTTATATGGAATACTTGGAACCCAAGGTCCTTTTTTCAAAGTTGAAGCTGCCTGGGTTTTTAATTTTCCTGATTTTCAGTTATATGTTGGGCATATTTATTGACCTTTGTTTTTCATTAGAATGTAAATGATATTTTCCAATTAATGAGTTATTATTTTGTACCTTTGAAATCTGGACTGCAGAATGTTGGTTATTGGGTTGATTAAAAATTTAATAAATAAATGAGTGAGTGACTAGGTAAATAGATGATATGAAATTACTATAGAATATTGGGACTTCATTGCTTAGAATACTATGTTGAAGATTATTAAATGTCCCTGTCAAAAGCAAACAATTACCTGTGTTTGTTCATAAGTGTTTCTTTCTGAGTTGCGTGAGTTACTCAGCATTTTCTGCTTCTATTAGGTGGGAATTTAGAATGCTAGTTTCTTTTCCAGGACTATTGGCTATTCAAGCGTCCATTAATTTGACTCCAAATCAATGACCTAGCTATATTTCTGAAATAATACAAGTTACAAATTGATGACTAAATATGTAATTCTCTGTCCAAAATTTTAAGTATCAAAAATCACTTAGTCCCTATTTTGCCAAAAATTAATAGGTATTATTAGCTTCTGTTATTGTCCTCTTAATCACAATTTGTTTTATGAAACAATGTTAGAATTCTTTTTATCTTGCAGACGTTCCATCTTCAGATCAACCTGAATTGTTTCTAAAGAAACTTCAGCAGTGCTGTGTAATTTTTGACTTCATGGACACACTATCAGATCTTAAAATGAAAGAATACAAGCGTTCAACTCTTAATGAACTTGTGGATTACATTACAATAAGCAGAGGGTGTTTGACTGAGCAGACTTACCCTGAAGTAGTTAGAATGGTAAGTTCTTTAAAAAAAAACATAAATGCTTTATAGATTCCATTATTTGGTAAGCAGGTTTAATAAGGATATCAGATTTGTGTGCTAGTATTCCACAGTAGTCTTTCAAATGCAAAATAGGGATGGCATTTTTCACTTTAGTCATTTAAATTGCAGTTATTCTCAATTTGGAATAAGAGTTGAATAACACGTCTAGTAGAAGAAGTGGAATATAAAAGAATCTTTTATTCTTAGCTTTATTTATATCTAGGACTTTCAAATACAGAATTAATTTGCTACAGTTCAGAAAGATTTTATGCTGTGTTTAAACGCTGCGTAGTATTTTGATATTTAGGAAAATACTAGTCTTCATCTTCAAGGTTAAGAAAGTTTCTTTGCAAGCAGGTATAATTATAAATCAGTGTTTTTAAAGTGTTGTTTGGATTGCATTTTGTATTACTAACTATTTTGATTTCCCAAGTAGTGAGATTCCTTTAGGCTGATCCCCAGGCAACCAGGAATAATCTTGGTTGCTGTAGTTAACAATGTGAGATTGATCTGATATCTGAATGCTCAAGAGGGCACTACTAACTGGAAGTGCTTTGTACCAGTTTTAGCTGATACAACAGCTACTCCTTTTCCTGAAAAAGAACAGCTGTAGCCACAAACATTCAGATAATAGTAATTCCCAGTCTCAGTTTATTTAATGAACTGTATGTGGAGTTAACTTTAAAACATATCTGGGACTTTATTTGGTTGAATGCAATCCACTACTTCTGTACAAGGAAAAGAGCTACCTGGAAAGATGGCAGAACAGATTATTTTCTATATGGACTGTGCCCATACTAGTTGTTATGTCTTCCCTGATTATAATGATGAACAGTTGCTTTGGTGCCTGGCCAGTATCACTACATTGTTGTTACTGGAATCTGCTAAGTCACCTCTGTAACTCCAGATGTTCTTCAGATAACTGCTAACATTAGAAGAACAAAGACTGTGTAACTCAGAGTTCCACTTTCCTACATTGTCTTTCTCCCAAAGTTATGTTGCATGTAGCAGATTTTTACCAAATACTCTATGTATATTTTGAGCATATGCTATATGGTCTAGAAATGTTTGTATTTTTCATAGAAGGGAGGAATTTGAAAATAGAATTCTATAAAAATATTTTTGTGAAATCCAGAAATAACTTGAAATAAGATGAAGCCGGATACCTTTATTTTGAAAAAATAAAAATATATTTAAAGTGCATTAAAATGATGGGAAAGTGAGCCTGGCAGGCACAGGTGATATCCACAAGAATGTGGGTGACCAAGATACTTGTTTACCTTGGCCATATTTTGATAATGGTTTGATGATATTATATGCAACTTGTTGAAATAAAGAAATATTCTCCTTAACCTGATTTTTATTCATGTCTGCTTAATATTATTATTAAATCATTGGAAGTAATTTATTGATTTCTGCTAAATCAAGCCTTTGTTCAACCTATACATTATATAAAGCTCCTTTATATTCCAGACTCTCATGATATATTTAGGGAGAACTAAAAGTTCTAGCCTAGATTTTCATTTTTGTATAGCTGTTGTCTATATAGGACTATATTATACAACAGTTACGTTTTGTTTTGTTATTTTTTTACTATTTGATCACTTACCTTTGTATTTGACGTTTTTAATCCTTGCTAGCCTCCCAGAGTCACTTAGTGAATGGTCATACAAATTTTTAGTAAGTAAGTAAGTAAGGAAATAAATGATTATTTTGTTACAGCATTAGACTTTTTCCCATGTTAATATGATTTGGCATCATCTGAATAGTGAAAAGGATCTAAAAGCAAAGCAAGTAGTTAACAAGTCATGCCCAATAGATCAATAGATGCTTATTTCAACTGGAATATAACTGTATCTGTTCCATTTATATACTGTAGTCAGATGCTTACAAGATTTGTACAGAGCAGGAATAGCAATTTTGGAGTCAGAGGCCACAATATAACTCCTGATCTGCCTGTGGCCCACAAGATCTTTTGTTGATGTGTATTTTCACTGGCATGGGCAGAGATCAAAGTGTTCAGCTTTTTTTACTTGTTCTGGGTTTTTGTTTTAGGATGGGAATGGAAGGATTTTGCTTAATGTAAAACTTGTATACCCATTGCTATCCTTAAAACTGATCAGAACTTCAACATTGACTGAAAATTACACTGATGAAAATTGGCCATTTTCCTACACAGTTTCAGCAGCATGAAATCTTCGAGGCTGCATATGATGCTGGGGGCCTTATACTTGAAATTTTAATGAATATATTTTGTGTGTGATGTCTGCACATAAATAATGTTTTGCTTTTTATGGAATTTTCTGGTAGAGACTCAGAATATTTTTATGGACCATGGGGTATACTTGGTCTTTGAATGCTATATTCTAAAAAGTGGCAAGTTGGACCCAGACAAATTGGATTTCAACTCATTAACAGTTTAGTTAAAACAAATACAATTAATATAGTTACTCCCCAATTAATAATTTTCCTGTTCCATTAAGGATTCTAATTTGCTAAGAACTTTTGGAGGCCCTTGGGGTTCACATTAAAGGGTTTTGGAGGCTACATGTGTTCCCGAAGACACAGGTTATGCATTTTGTTTTACAGTATAACTAATACATTATTCAATCTGCCTGTCAAAACGTTAGTCCTAATGTTAGATCCTATGCTAACTTGTTGTTTGATTGTTGGTGTATCAATTGACTAATGTTCCTATGAGATATATTAACAGTTTACTTCAAGAATTGCAAAAAATGACTGTCTAATGGTGTATATTTACCATAAAAATCCCCATAATTAAGATTTAGTTTTGAGTACCAGTCTCTACCAGATATTTTAAAGAGTATGATTTCAGAGAATGTTTAAAATGTCATTTTCTCACACAAAGAAGTTTTGAATGTTATTCATGCAACACATAATGAGGATATTCCCCCTTTATCTAAAATTATCTCTAGAAATACTGTATGTCTGTTAAATTTGTGGTAATCTCAGAATGTCATCTTCCTTGTTTTTGTTTATATCTACAAATGTATGTTTCATGTAAACATTTGTAACAAATCTTCATAACTTTTCACTTTTTTTTGTCAGTGAGTGGCAATATTAAGTAGAAAAGAAGAAAATACTTTCCCTAGCCATTTTTCTTCCTTTGCATCATGCTTTTCTGATGGTTTGCTGTACAGGCTGTTTCTGCCCCCAGAAGCATGCCTCATTGTTGATTTTTTATTCTGGAGGTAGAGAGGGAAATTTAGGGACATGTGATTCAGACTGGATATATGACTTCTGTAGAAAGTGGAATTCTTTCTGTAACACAGAGGACAATATATTCTGGTTTGCAAAATAGTTAACCATTATTGTTTGAAATAATTTATTACTATCAATTTTCTCAACTTCAGTAGTTTTGTTGATTTTTTTTACATGCTTTTACAAATTAGAATTGTCTTGATTACTATGATAAGGGCCAACATTAAGTTATATTTGTAGGGATAAATGGCAAATGCCATGTCCACTGGAGGATAAAGCTGTTAGAAACAGACTTTGTAGGGAATCCTTCCTCATCTTTCCCATACTGCCTAATTTGATTCAGGATCTGATGTACATGCCTAGTCAAATAATATGAATAGCCTAAGTTGATCCTGTAAGGTGGATCTTAATTTATAGAAAACAGAACATAGATTCTGTTAACAAATATGTCCCAAAGGAAGATTAAATGAGTTGTGGTATTTATTACTAACAGGCTTCTTTCTTCTGAGAATAACATGCTGTGAGATACATTCCAAAGATCTCAGTAAAAGTAATCATGTTTTTACTAGCAGAATATTGAAATGCACCCTCTTGTGGTAAGGAGATACAAATTACAGAACAATTTATTTCTAGTCACTGTTTCTCAGTACTTGTATTTTAATTCTTCTCAATCTGACTGTAATTCTTCCTCTTTGCTTTTGTATCCTTAAAGCTCTTTAGAGGCACTTTTTTCACCTGGTCCAAATCCCTATTTTATTGGTGAAGAATCCATAGAAGTGGATACTGTTTGTTGTATTTGATAAAAACTGAAATGCCTATCAAATCCTGCACCTATATTTCTTTTATTTACATATACAAAAGTATATGAGTTATTATTTGTTACTTTAAATAAATAACAAACCTTTAAATACTCTATACTAATGCTGTGCTTCAACAAGTGGCAGCACTTACTCAATATTGGCTAATCTGAGAAACTAAGCAGGGAATAGCAGCATAGGTGGCTAGACTGGGAAGTTGGAAAAAATATCCCAGAAAAAGGCAATAGCAGACCGGTTCTGTAACAATAGCAAGGAAACTACAAGGTTGCAGTCTAGAGTTGAGCTCAACTTGAGGGCACATTTATTTTTATGCTGCTATTTTATAATTTATTTATTTATTTACTTGATTTTTATAGCCGCCCATCTCAGCGAGTGACTCTGGGCGGCTTACAGCAATAAAACTATAAAACAATTAAAACAATTACAATTAAAACAGTTAAAATATAAAATAAATACAAGATAAATATACATGGCTGCCAAGTGAGCAATGCGTGGATGTTAATACAGCCAAGAGATGGGATCATCCACACCCTCGAGGCCCCAGGCCCGGGCACAAAGCCAGGTCTTCACGGCCTTACGAAAGGCCAACAGAGTCGGGGACATCCAAATTTCTGGAGGGAGGATGTTCCAGAGGGCAGGTGCTATGGAAGAGAAGGCATGCCTTCTAGTTCCCGCCAACCGACTCCCTGGCTGACGGGACCCACAGCATACCCATCCTACTAGATCGAATTGGACAGGCAGAAACAACTGGGAGAAGGTGGTCCCTTAGGTAACCCGACCCCAAGCCATGAAGGGCTTTAAAGGTGACAACCAGCACCTTGAATTGCACCCAGAAGCACACTGGCAGCCAATGCAGCTCACGTAGCAGTGGTGTTACATGTGTCGAGTACCTGACACCATTTACTATCCATGCAGCTGCATTCTGCACCAGTTGAAGCTTCCAAATGCTCTTCAAGGGCAGCCCCATGTAGAGCGCATTACAGTAGTCCAGATGAAAGGTCACAAGGGCATGAGTGACTGTGAGCAAAGCCTCTCGGTCTAGGAATGGGCGCAGCTGGTGCACAACCTGAAGGTGTGCAAAGGCCCTCCAAGCTATCGCTGCCACCTGGTCTTCAAGCAGGAGCCGTGAGTCTACGAGGACCCCCAGATTGCGCACCGGGTCTGTCTGGGGCAGTGCAACCCCATCCAAGACCAAAGGTGGAAAAACCTTAGCACCGGGAGGCCCACAAATCCAAAGCCACTGAGTCTTGCTTGGGTTGAGTCGAAGCCCATTGCACCCCATTCAGGCCCTTACAGCCTCCAGGCACTGGGTCAGGACATCTACAGCATAACTCAGGCGGTCCGGGGTAGAGATATAAAGCTGAGTATCATCAGCGTATTGATGGTATCTTACCCCAAACTGTCGGATCACCTATATAATTTTATACAATTATATAATGTGACTTTTAAATTGTCCCTTTATTTAATGATTTCTTGATACAATTTACAGTAAAACTATGGGAAGAATAAGATATGACTAAAATGAAGAACAAAACAAAATATATTCGGAATCAAATGGAATTAAAAACTGAAACCTTTGTAAAATCATATACCATTTATTATACAATTAAAAGCTAGGAACAAGGAAGCCAAAGCTAATAATGAGGAAGCCCATTCCTCAGTTTTAATATACTAAAATATAAATGCAAATGTGTATTTTCAAACTCATGGCATTAGTTTATATGAGAGAGATGCTTTATTTCAAATACTGGTAATGTTGTTGTTGCGTTTAAACTGTTACTATTGAAACTAATAAAGATGAGATGACATCTTGAGAGCCAGGGGAGTGGGTTTTGATTTGGACTGAGAATATCTGGTACAAATCCCTCCTTTCCCACAGAATTCATTCCATGGTTTTAGGAAGACACAGTGTTCAAGGATAACATTCTCCTGTTATCCCCTATTCAGTATTGTAGCTCCTTCAAGCTGGAATTTAAAGATGCCAATCAGTTTAGAACAGTGGGAAAAAAGTAGTCTCTTCGGTGTTGTCAGAATCTGTTACCTGCTTTTATTATAAGAGTAAAAATCAGACAAGGATCATTAGTGCACTTGTTAATCATAAAGTGCATAAAAGAAATTGTTATTATCTAAGAATAATTCTCCAGAATCTTGTGTGGAATGAATTCTAGTAATTTGTAAATTATCCAAAAAGTATTGTATTTTTCATTTCAGCTCTTGTAATTGGCTGATGTTTGGAGTAGAGATTTTAATCTTCTTTCCATTTCCATTCTTTCCATTCTTTGCCATTTCAAGGTTTCTTGCAATATATTCCGAACGCTTCCTCCAAGTGATAGCAATGAGTTTGATCCGGAAGAAGATGAACCCACTCTCGAGGCATCATGGCCACATTTACAGGTGAGCTTATTACTAAATAATGTCACTGTGGAAAGCAGAATCTTCAAACATCCCCAAATGCCTGCTGAAGAGCCATGCTTTCATGTGTCTCAAAACTATAATAGGGAGGGGGTGGGCTATTCCAGAGGTTGGGGGAGCATCAGTGAGATGTTTGAAGCAGGGAGTCTCTATGGAGGTCATTCCCTCAGATTTGGTACCCCCAGCATGCCCTCCCTCACTTAGGTAGACAGATGAAACCTGGAGAAAGTAGTTTTGGGGATACCTAGGTCTGAGGCATATCAGGCTTTAAAGATGATAACCAGCATCTTGAATTGCACCCAGGAGCTCACTGGCAACTAGTGCGGCTCCCACAATAGTGTGTATTGCATAGGTGAACTTAGGTACTTGAATAACTACTTGGGCCATTGCATACTGAACAACTAAATCTTCCAGACAGTCTTCAGGGGCAGCCCCATTCAGAGTGAATTGCAGTAGTCCAGGCACAAGGTGACAAGAGCGTGAATGACTACAAGCAACACTCACGTTCCAGAAATAGCTGCAACCATGATTGTGTGAAGGCAATCCTCTTGCTGTTTAAGCAAGAGGTGTGAGTCAAGGAGAATCCCCAGTTTGTGAGACAGCTCCATCTGGGTGAGCACAACCCTGTCAAGAGAAAAAACAAACTCTCTGAATAAATTTCTTTAAAATGCATCTGAGAGGGCATTTTATTAGAGTAGTGGCAATGAAGAAGGGTTGTATAACCCTTTCTTCCATATTGTGTGGCCCCAATAATTCTTTATTCCGCAGGCTTTAAAGAAAGAGAATGTAAATATAAGTGACCTTCAGGTGGAAAGAAGCCCAATCTTTGTACTATGCTAGAGACTTCTGATTAAATCAGATTGCTCTGTACCAGACATTTTATTTGTTTATTAAATTTATACACTGCCCATCTCACTATAAAAATGACTCTGGGCGGTTTGCAAGTAAAAGTTAAAAAAAACATTATAAAAATACAAAAAAATACAAAAGATAGAAGAAGATAAAAGAGGAGAACTGAAAGGTGGAGAGAGCGTCTTTAAGCCACCAACCACCCCCAGGGCTGCCTATCACTCTTGGACCCCCAAGCTAGTTGGTAGAACCAGCTATTGATGCTCTTCTGGAAGGCCAGAAGAGTGGGGACCAGCCTCATCTCGGGGGGCAAGATGTTCCACAGGGCAGGGGCAACGGCAGAAAAGTCTCTCCTCAACCCCGCCGTTTGAAATTCTTTAGCCGACGGGGTCCGTAACATGCCCTTCCTGCTGACATCTCTGTTGTTGTACTGTAGAATGCTCTTGAACATTTTCTGATCACTATTAAATCAGAAAATGTTTAATCAGCTCTCGTCAATATTGTAACTGCTTTATTTTATGTGATTTCAAAAGTGTGGAGGGCAGAAGGAATATGCTGTTGATTACCCCTGGGGGATTTGACAACTCAGTGAACAAGTATAAGAGGTGGAGAGTGCTTGCTCTTAGCATGAGCTCTTCTGATGATAGTTAAATAAGAAGACTCAATGAGCATTAGGTTTGAGTCACTCAAATTCATTCATGTGAAATAAGACACTCTTTGGATTTATATCCCAGAATTTTAAATTTTTTAAAAATTGGATTGAACAGTAGTGTCATCTGCAGAATCTGTATAAATGGGAAACATTTGGGGCTTCTATATTTGGAAAGTGGGGCAGCAGATGGGCAGCTCAAGTGATCTAGGATGATATCTTTATCTATGTTAATTTAGTTTCTCTTAGTAGTAAAAAACCAAAACAATAGTGTATTGATGTGTTCAGTAGAATTACAGCATGCATTTAGTCTGGACTAACCTGTGTTTTTATTTTTTGCAGCTTGTATATGAATTTTTCATACGATTTTTGGAAAGCCAAGAATTTCAGCCCAGCATTGCCAAAAAGTATATAGATCAGAAATTTGTATTACAGGTAGAGAGCTCTATTTTATTTATTCTTATGGTATTAATAGTTATACTAACTTTTATTAATCTAGAAGAATAGTAATGTTTAGTTACTTTTGCTCATTCATTTCAGGGGATATTTCTTATGAATATTCAATATTTAATAGTGAAGGATCATAGCTAAGTTCACTGAATGTGAACTTCAAGAAATGGTAGATGTTGGCACTAAGAAACTTGAGAAAAATCTTACACAAGATTTTGCCAGAATCCACTAATTGAAACATTTCTTGCCCTGTATGAATATACCTTAAACCCTGCAGCAAGTCTGAACTGACCCTCCTCTGTTATCACTTGCTGATACAGAAACAGGTGGCAAGGATCAGGCAGGAAAGACAAAAACTAATGATGTGCAATGTGATTTCAGAACATATAGTAAACAGAAAGAGAGAACTGCAGTTTTTGGACAGATCAAAACGTTTCCGCGATACTAAAGCTGAGAGTCAAGTAACATCTGTGTCCTATTGTGTTCTGCTTTATTTTGATAGCTTTTGGAACTATTTGACAGTGAAGATCCTCGGGAACGGGACTATTTAAAAACAGTCTTACACAGAATTTATGGCAAGTTCCTTGGTCTTAGAGCATTTATCAGAAAACAGATTAACAATATTTTTCTACGGTAAGTTTTAGGAGGATAGGGGCACAAGAAACTTTCTTTGGAGTTATCTGATTGTATCACTGAATAAACGGGAACATTTATTTTATGCAATTTGCTTTTGCAGGTTTGTTTATGAAACTGAACACTTCAATGGTGTGGCTGAACTGCTGGAAATATTAGGAAGGTATTGGAGTCTAATTCTTACAACTAATGTGGCCTGTAACACTCCTGCATTTGTGTCAGTTGTGACTTATGAAGAATATTTTAAATTCAGGGAAGATTAGTATATAATCCAAACATTTACTTTGAAAAAAGTACTGTCATTATCACTGTACTATTATTACATTTGCTCCATCTGAGTGTTTGCTCTGTGGCACTTATAAACCCAGGTGTAAATATAGTCATATTATGTGAATATACTGCCCTTTTTTCAGAGTTTATGGTTTCTGTATTCTTAGCTGCAAAGCATGCATTTAACTATATTTTTTATTTCTATTTTATTAGCAGAACCTTACTTCATTAAAAGAAATGTAAAAGCTAAATATTGGTGCCAGGTCACAAAATTAAATTTCCATTATATCGTGTTTTAATTTTTTTTTGGTAAGAATTTTATTAGATTTGAAGCAAAGATAAACACTACAAAAAAGAAAAAAAAACTACAAAAAAGAAAAGAAAACAAAAAAAGTGTGAAAACACAAGAAGAAAAAAGTCTTTAGGGATTACGTAAAGAGGTGACTTCCAACTTTTAACAGCCGGAATATACAGCAATTTCCATAATCAATCCCTTACTTTATATCAAACCAAAATTATATTATTTCTATGAATCATTCCATTAGTACATTATGAAAATCACTAAATAGAATTGTTCCCTCCCCTTATATTAAAAGAAAAAAGAAATATATAAACCTCCTAATCAACTTCCTCCCAAAGACAACATTTGTTTAATTATTTCCTTCCTACCACTATTCTATACATTTCTGTCCACCATAATAAAAATCAAACTAAAAAAAACATATGAAATGTCTGCTCTTATAATTAATGATACTACAATCATAACAATCTTAATCATATTAAACCTAAAACCAAACATTTATTATTATACCATATCAATCTTAATCCAAATCATTAAAAGGGAATGAAGTCAAACAAACCTTAAAAGCAATCCTAATAAACATTTCTAAGTCTTTACTCCACTTCAAAGTACACCAATACATCTACATAGCTCCAGAATACACACAAGGCATTTTTCATGAAAAGGTCGGTCAGCCCAACTGCCCTCCTTAAAAACTCCAACTTCTTGGCAGAAAACCTCCCATAAAATGAGACCTCTTCTTTCCTATAACATGGGAAACAATCCCATTTGTACTTGCAGTTTGGTCTGTCCTTTTAACTCCTTCAGCACTGCAATCTGGTCTTCCAGCATTTTAACAAAAGCCTCAATTTTGTTGTCAGTAGAAACATTTCTAACACTGTTGGGTTCTTTCACTTCGACAAGATCCCCAGCCAGATAACACATTTCAGAGCTGATATGTTCCACAATGTTCTGAATACCTTGCACAATAACTTGACAAAAATCGGAAAAGATCTGCTTGAGCTCAGAATGGAACTCAGAGATCGTCTGCTTGAAATCTGCCATGTCGCAGGAAGTAGATTATGGTGCCCCCTAGATACGTAACTTATGAAAGTAAGAGTTAATAGAATGTTACTGGAGATGTTTACACAAGTAAAAGTATGGTAAAGGGCAGCTTCCCAGGGAAAGTGGCAACAGAAAGCTGAAATTGGAAACAGCAGATTCAATGTATAGGAAAACGTTAAATTCTTCAAATTCAGTACAAAAATAGTAACAGGGAGACAATTATTTAACTCAATCCTCCTTAGTATTTGGATAGGAAAACAAGCCAAAACTTTAAAATATTTTTTGAAAATTAATCCCAAAAATAATGTTAAACACCAAGAGAGATCGCTTCTCCTTGCTATAGAAAGCCTCTCTTAGGGTACATAAACTTAAAAAAATATAACTTGGATGATTTAGAAATGGGGTGGCTTGACTTAGTGTCCCTTTAAGGCTACAGCATGGGTTGGAAATGGTGATGTTCCAGCCTCCCAGCACTTACTGGATTAACAATGCTGTTCACGATCCTCTGGCTGCGAGGCGCTGTTCTGGAGTACAAATGGGATGATTCTGAGTGTTTTCTGTCCATGAAAATGCTCTAGGGCTTCAGGAAAAGCCTGCCTGAGCCCAGAAAAAAAGCCATGTTGTCAGATCTGCCTGCGGAGCTCAAAGGCACAGCTGTTCAGTTGGCCATGTACCCACTGGAAGTCCAAATTTCCATTATATCTTGACTCTCGTTCATTCATTCATAGGACAAGAAGACAAATGACCAAAATTCGCTTCCAGGATTTGATCTAATTTGATCTGAATTAAATTTATTTAACTTGGTATACTGCCCAGTACCAAAGTTTCTTGGTACTTTACAAGAAATATAAAATAAAATCAATGCATTAAAAAACAGTTAAAACAGCAATTAAAACAAATGAAGCAAGTAAAATAAATAATTAAAATCAGTCAAAGCCTTTACAAAAAATAAGTTTTCATGACCTTTTTAAAAACTAATAAAATTAATTTTTGTTGTAACTTCCATGTATGCTGTCTTGAGCTCCCAGAGAAAAGGTGGAATATACATATGAATAATGAATAATAATATAATAATAAGAGAAAAATCTCTAGGCTTATTTAGTTATTTATCAGTATTTATAGACTGCCCTGTTCTGGCCACATGGGCAACATACATGAACGAACCAGTACAGAATGATTCAGGAATTAAAGCAGTCAGAAGCACTAAATCAGTCAGTCATCATCATCATAATGGAATACTACGTACTGCTTGTACATATCAATACATTAATATGTTGTGGTCTTTTCAGTGTCTAATCCTGTACAGATGTGATTAGTGTTTAGGAATGTGCAGTATTTGGATCCAAAGACAGCAAAGATGCTTCAGATTTGGCATAGTCATTCTCTCTGTACCTGCTGGCAACTCCTTAAAAGAATCACACCTTTGTACTGGTCCTACCGAATAGTCATGAAGTCTCAGTTGGAATTAAGGGGACATTAAGAAAATGGCAACAAAGCGGTGACTACAACTGTCAGTACCTCTATAACATCTCCTGAATTCAGAGAGTATTTTCTCAAATCTGCACAGCTTCTGTGCAATGTCATGAAAAAGCATGACTCTTTAAGGAATTGTTAACAGGTGCAGAAAGTGCACCCGTGCCAGATCAGAAGCAGTTTTTGCCCATTTCAGATTTCAGTATTACACACCTCTGCTAATAATATTCTGATTAGTGTATATTGAGGATACCATGGGTAAGATGTTGGACAAGGTCCAGGGAGATCCAGGTTCAAGCCCACTCTTAGTCATGGACACTGACTGGTTGACTTTGGACCAGTTGCACTCTCTCAGCCCAACCTATTTCACAGGGTTGCTGTGGTGGGGATAAAATGAAGGTGTAGCCAATGTAAGCTTAGAGGAAAAGCATCAAATAAACTTAATATAACGGATAAATAAATAAAATGTTACTTTTTTCTTGTTTCTAGTATTATCAATGGCTTTGCTTTACCTCTTAAAGCAGAACATAAACAGTTTTTGGTGAAAGTACTGATCCCTCTACATACCGTTAGAAGTCTGTCGCTGTTCCATGCACAGGTAGAAACTTTTGTACTATTTTCTGTATTATATTTTTGTAAGGACTGTGCCACATTCTACTCTATACTGAATAGACAACATCACTAAGTTAAAAATTTATCTACTACCGTACATAATGAGGCATAGACTGGGTTCACAAATTGTACTAACCCATGGATTGTTGTAAACTAGGTTTATTAAATAAGCCACACTTGGCTGGATTCTTATAAAACACTAAGCCATAAAACATTATTTGTAAGTCACAGTAACTGGATTTTCACAATTTGCCAAGCCAAAACCAAAGAGGTTAGTGCTTTGTGTGAACCTAGCTATATAGTAAATCAGAGTGTAAAACTGGTCTAAGATGTGAGTTAATGGAAAGAAGTCTCTAGTCCATTTTACTATCACCCATTATGCAGAAGATCTTGGCCCCATTTTCAGATAAAAATCTTTGTCATGATTGGTATTTGAAACTTTTTGACTTCATGCGTGTAACTATACTGTACAATCCATAGACTTCAATATCTTGGTAGAATCCCTCAATAATTACTATTCATTTTTATTTTTAGTATGACTGGGGGGCATTTTTAAAATGTATGGGAAGACGCTAAATTAATATTTATTAATTAAATTATTTAAATGAAGTTTAAACAAATTAAATTTAGTTTTTGCCCTGGGTTTAACCATTTTTGTATTTTGGTCTCAACTACTGTTTGGAGTAAGCCTCCTATTACATTACTTAAAGGATAAGTGCAGCCTTCAATCCAAAAAAGGTAACATAGCCTGATGTTAAAAAAATGCCCCCTATGTATCCTAGAGCATTAGTTCTTAAACTTTCAAGATCACATGGAACATTTTAAAATGTTATTTTTTAATACTTGTAACCTTTTCTTTAAAAATGAAGAAAAAAAGGAATATTGAAGTAACAAATTTTAATAATATATTTTACAATAAAAATAGCTTAAAACTCTAATACAGAACATCAGGAGCAACTACCTGGCATACATTGTCAGGTCTGGGTTGAGGCTGGTTACTTCTTGGATGGGAAGCCATGAGGGAATACTGGATTTAGAAGCTAGACTGGGAAGTCAAAAATCATCCTGGGCAAAGGCAGTGGTAAACTACTTAAGTATTGTTGCTAAGAAAACAGCATGGATATGTTCGAGCAGCCACTTGGAGTCAAACTTGACTTGAAGGTATCTTTAATTTACCTTTTAGCTGATTGTTTTCCTACATCCAAGTCTTTGAAAGCCTCTGGGAAAGTATATAACAAGCATAAGAAATCACAAATGCCTATTTCCCAGAGCAAATCGGTTGCATTAAAAAAAATACTCAGAAAACCTAGGTTAAAAATGGGGGTTTCTCCAACATTTAAAGCTAATCTTTTAACCTAGTGTTGTGTGCTTGGCACTCAGTTCATAGAAAGCAAACTGATGTGGTTCAGGGTCATCTAAAGTGAACTAGAAATTGTGACAGAGATTGCACCTGCGTTGATAAATGCTAAGAACACGGTACAGCATAGCTTGTGGTCTGGCTAGATCTTACTAATAATTTTTTAAACATTGTTTAATGTTGAGATAAACACCAGGCAGGAAGATGGATGATGCTTGCCTAGCTGTGCCACAATGAATGATGTTGCATGGATTTAGGCCACGTATGATTGAAATTTGGGGACGGGTAGGCTCCTTTAGTTTTTTAAGAGTTAAACATATTTTAAGAGTTAAACATATTTTAGGGCTTCTGATGCATTTCTGTATCCTACCTTAAAGTCATGGAAAACTATCACTGATTTATAGCAGTCACATTAGCAACATTCAGTAGCTTGTTTAGAAGATGTTCTGAGGCTACAAAAGAAAGACTGAATCCTTTTGTAGCTTTGGAGTCACAAGTTTCCCACTCCTGAATTAGCAAAAATAGAACAAAAATAGAATGGGTTCTGTCATCAAAAATAGATTGGATTCTGAATCAAGCAGCAATTCGTTTGTTTGTTTATTGCTGCCGTCTTCCTTTAGAAGTTGGAAATTCAGAAGTTAGATGTGTCCCCCCCCCAGTTGATTAGGGTGGATCAAACAGTCATAATCATATCTTTTCCATCTTCTTTTTTCTTCTTCCTTCTGTGCCTAATTTTCTTCTCAGTGGACTCTGTATCAGTTGGAAGTTGTATTATTATCTATCTGAAATGGGAGGAACTGTAGAAAATAAGAGGAGTGTCTTATGTTTTAAAAAGAACCCCTTCTCTCCAGTAAGGAGATTGGATAGAGCCAAAAACTTGTTTCTGATGTTGTAAAATTGACTACCTGTGTCAGATGTGACCACAAGGGCTGTTTGTATAACATTACTCGAAATATCCAGCATGAATTCTGAATTGGCTCCTGTACTTTAGGTTGTATAATATTCTTCTTTCCTTAAACTGACAATAATTCTTACCATAATGTACATCTAACCTTTTCCTGAATCATAGAAGGTATTGTTTGGTAAACTTTTCCTCTGATGTTCATGCAGATGTAGCCTTGCTAGGTTAGTCTTTTTATATACCTATTTTCTACAGAGCCACTAGCTCATCTCACAAGAACTCACAAGATGCTTAGTGCTGCCAAAAAAATGTAAAGGGAAGACATCCTCACGACAAGCCATTCAGTGCTGAATTGTAAATGCTATTAAATTCACATTTATGTAGTTGCTTTGGTATACTATGAAATGTGATTTAGATCAAATGTGTTTCATCTTGCTTGCAGCAGAATATGACTTGTAGTGAAATACGACCTCTATCCCATACAGCCCATTTACAGACAAGGCAGTATAGGAAGGTGGGAATCCCCAATCTGTCCTTTTCTATTAGCTCCCTGCATAACTCCTTACGCTGTTTTAAAGGGATCCCCCAGACTATAGTTGCAGTTGATGAAAGGTGCAAGACGCTGTTGCAAAAAGTAGAATGAAAGAGCCAGGAAATACAATGGGCAGTCTCTCCTCAGTAGTTACAATTCAAACTATACATCACAGTTAGTCACTGTAACAATTTTTTATTTCTTTTCCTTTCAGTTAAATGTTAAATGTTAATGCATGTATTATCTTTTGTTTCTGCAGTTGGCGTATTGCATCGTGCAGTTTCTAGAGAAAGACCCTTCACTCACAGAACCTGTAAATATAAGATATATATGCACAGATCAGCATTTTAAAATCTTGAATAAAAATTTTGCAGACTGGTATATTACTATATCTAATTGGTCTGTTTACTTTTTCTGCTTTAATTTAGGTCATTAGAGGTTTAATGAAATTCTGGCCGAAAACTTGCAGTCAAAAAGAGGTATATTTGATGGGCTTAGATTGCTTTCCTATTTAAAATATAATACTTAGGAAAAACGGGGATTTTGGGACAAAAATAAATTGTATTTCATAACACAGTGAAGAATATAATGCCTGAGGGGAACATAAAGCCATGGTTGTCCATACAGTCTTATAATGATAAAGCTTATTGAAACATGCTTCACATGATGTTTATCAATTGAAAATACTGTTTTTTGCATTTTTTTCTTAAACAGTCTGATTATTGCAGCTGGTATTAGCAAATGAACATTCCTTTTGTTCATAAAATTCAGCTAAATTGATGCTTCCTTGGAAACTTAATAGACAGGTTGTAAGGAAAACATCTTTGTATTTAATAGTTTTTTAAAAATTTATTTTAGGTCATGTTCCTTGGAGAGCTGGAAGAAATATTGGATGTGATTGAACCTTCACAGTTTGTGAAAATTCAGGAACCTTTGTTTAAACAATTAGCTAAATGTGTCTCTAGCCCTCATTTTCAGGTCAGTATTGCAACTAGACGAGGCTAATTATAAACGTGTCAAGTCTGCAAGATTAGGTTCAGACTGGATTTTGGGAAACAGCTCAAATTGCCTCATGCTAATGTGGAGTCTAATTGGAATTGACATCCTCACTTGATCTAATTCTTCTTCAGAAACCCAAACCTTCATTTCTATCATTTCTATTATTACAAATTAATTATGTGGATGTGGATTGGCCAAATTCAGTCAAATTGATATAAATGGCTTTGTGTGATATTATTATACTCCAATAGTAGTGTTGCTGCTGTTATTATTACTATTATTTTAATAGTTATTATTTCTTCAAGAAAAATACTGGTAGTTGTATTTGCTGGAAAAACATAATGAAATGTATCTGCAGGGGTGGGGTCAAAACTGACAAGATGGTGGCCAGAGTGTTGCAATTCAAGCAGAAGGGGCAGACACTTATGGCCTAGTATGTGCGCACCTATACATGCATGCTCTGCCTGGGTTGAGAAAACTCCTTTATCAGATTCCTGGGGGAGACAACTAAGAAAACTTCCCTATGCATGAGCAAATTTCTGCTTTTATCAGTTGGGTGTTACCTTTGTTAATTTCTTCTTTCTTGGGCATGTTTTTCATTTGCTTTTGTTTGCATTAGACATAAACAGTTTTGAAAATAATACTATTTTTTTCTTTCAAGGTGGCTGAAAGAGCACTGTACTATTGGAATAATGAATACATAATGAGTTTGATAGAGGAGAATTCCAATGTAATACTTCCTATCATGTTTTCTAGTCTGTACAGGATTTCCAAAGAACATTGGAATCCGTAAGTTGTTCTGGTTGCTATTGCTGCTTATTTTTCAGTACATTTGCTTGTTCTTTTGAATTCAGGGCTGTCTTTTGTATTGTGATTATTTATTTATTTATTAATCATATTTATATGGGGAACTACTTTGAGCTGAATGGTGGTAATGTTATCAGTAGTTTACTATACTTATTACTTTATATAGCAGCACCAACTAGGAAAATGTAGTCCATAATATTTTTTCAACCATCTGACAAAGAATAAAGTGTCCCTGTGCTACTTAAAAATGCATCAATATTTTTTGGATCAAACTTGATTAGATTTATTTTTACAAGAATCTTCAGAACAATACTTCAACAAAGTGTTGTTTTATTCAGTGTGGTCTGCAGTAAAAAACAACTTTGAGGAACTGAATAAGAAACGTTTCTATGAAAGAAAACCCTTGAAGAAGAATGTGAAACTAAAGCTTAAGAATAGTGCCCACCTGTATTTAGGTGCCCAATAAGCTCAGTGTTTTTTTTAATGATAAAAATGAACAGTATTTTTCTGAGCTTCCACATTTTTAAAGAATGTAATGTGGAGAATTCAATTTTATATGTAATATATTTTTTTGCTCTTCTTTCTTCCAGTAACAGTTTTATCTTCTTTCTGTTTGTCTAATTTTAGTTGTGCCTGGTTAAGTTTCTTTTTCTAGTATTGGGCCATGATTGCAAACTGTCATCACAAAATTAGTTAGGATGGAATTCTGATAGATTTGGGGAAGGAATTTGAATATTGTAAACATGTGAGCTTAGAACAAACTTCCTACAAAAACTTTTCTGCCCTTTTTGAACTGTTTGATGAGCTTCCTTTCATATTTCACAGGGCTATTGTGGCATTAGTATACAATGTGCTGAAGGCATTTATGGAAATGAATAGTGCCATGTTTGATGAGCTCACAGCAACTTACAAGTCAGATCGCCAGCGGTAACTTTTTAAAGCTTTTTGTCAGCTTTGCATAAAACCTGCAGTTTTGGTTCCTTCCTTCCTTCCTTCCTTCCTTCCTTCCTTCCTTCCTTCCTTCCTTCCTTCCTTCCTTCCTTCCTTCCTCCCTCCCTCCCTCCCTCCCTCCCTCCCTCCCTCCCTCGCAGTAATTGCATAATTTTCACACACAGTTGATTGCAATGCCTCATTTTTTCCCCTGCATGCTCATTAGCCTGGCCCTTGCAAGACATAGATGGTTGTTTTCCCCCCTTTTATGAGATACAGTACCCATTGCGTAGCTTGTGAACTTGCATTCCTCACAGAACTTCTTTTGGCTCTATGTTCTTAAAGACTTACATGTATCAAGAATTTTGGTCTAATAAAACTGTACAGTTACCAAAAAAACAAAACAAAACAAAAAAAATCCACAGCAATTTAACCATCACTTTGCTTGAAGATGGTGTTCAGAATATACTAGACCTTTTGGTGGGGTAAGAAAGCATTTGACACTAACCCTTTATGACCTCTACCTGATCATTTACTGAAATCTCTGAGCAAAGTGACACATATTCAGTCCTGCTTTTCTGCTTCTGTTATCTTGATACATCCAAGGCTTTGACATTGCAGGATCTAGAAGAAGTGCCATTCATACAATCATTAGTTGCACCTTAGATAAAATGTTTCTCTGTCTTTTCCTTAATAATCCTTCTCCAATTATAGTTCATCTTTTGTCTGAAATTTCAGCTTATCCAAAGCAGCAGGTGAAACTAATGAGGAAACTTCGGGAACTCTGGGCAGTTTGCGACTTGGTGAAAGTCGTTTCTTTTGTGAGACTTGGGGTTCCCACAAGCAAAGCGAAGGGTACTGTATGTCATCAAGCCTTGTTAGGTTAGTATAGCCTCTCACATATTTTTGGAGGCCACAAAGTTGTTTAATTCGATCACCAGGCTCTCATAGCTCACTGCTTATATATTTTTTTAAAATTTAAAAATATGAAATGTAATTGGTCAGGTCCTAAGTGTCCTTAGTTTTATGTACACTTTATGCCTCCTGGTATAGACCAATTGACTCTAAATTGTGCTTGCTTATTAACTTTTTCTTTAAGCTAGACAGAATATATATTGCTCGGGAATTTCTAGGAAAACTCATATAAAAAGGATGCTGCTAATGTGACATAATATGAATCTTTTTGTAAGCATGATTTATATTCATTGAGAAATTATACAACCTTGGATATTAAACATGCACTGATCTTGTTTTTGGCATCTCTGCTGGAATCTTGTATTTGATAGATTGTCAAAATAAACTTTTACCAGTTTTCTATTTCTTTAATGCATTTTAAAACTTTGATTTTTTTATATAAGAATCCAAGAAATTATTTATTTTATAACTTAAGAATGATTCTTCACTTGTATGGTTTGTTTGTTTGTTTGTTCTTTTCTTTTTTTTAAAATAAAGCCAACATTTCAATCCAGCTACAGTATTCGTTAGAACCAGGCACTAATAGTAACATGATTCTTACAAATACAGAAAACATTGATCAGCTACAGGATACAGTTTAGTAGAGAGTAAGGCCTTTTGTTTTTGGTTTGGCTTTTATTAAAATAAGAGTTCTAGGATTTCAGATTGTTCATGAATGCACAATACTATAATTTCTACTTGTGTTAGCTGTGTAATATATCTAGTCATTCTAGGGCATTACAAAAAACATAGAGAATTAGATGGTAAATTAGTTGGACTCTGGAAAATGGAGAATGGAGTAGTTACAGAGCTTGTAAACTGGAGAAATACAAATCTAAAATAGCAGTTCCTGATTTGTGAAAAGTTGGGCTCAAAAATTTTGATCACCATTCAATTATAATTCAGTGTGAAAATTAATACTACTAATAGATATTTTTATAAATAATGAAACATAGAAATGTATAAGTAAGGAGAGAACAAAAACAATAATTCTTAGACAAGAAATGTACCCATCTGATGCAGGTTTATACTAGACTTTATGTGTGATGTTGACTTCTCAGTGGACAGATGCACTGAACACGTTTTTTTATGGCTTTAAATGCAGGAATTATTACAAACTCCTTTTAAAAGAAACAAAAAACCACAGTATATATTTGATACACGGTTTTATTTTGTTAACTTTTAGCAATTTTTGTTTTATTATCTAAAGCACATTTTCATTTAACAGTTAAGAAATTCAGATAAGTTACGGGACTAGAGTTGCCGATGATGCAACTTTCAGACTTGAAATAACTGGATATTACAAGGCACCACGTGCTTGTATTGTTGTTTAAATCCATGACATTACTATGAAGTTTCTCTTTTTAAGTTCAGTGTTAGAATTTTCCAGAGATACTGGATAGTTAATGCATCATTTACCTCTAGTACTGTTTTGTTTTTGTAGTGGTTCAAGTGTAAAAATATTGCCATTAATTTTATTTTTAATTTTCCTAGTGAGAAGAAAAAAGAGAAAGAACGTGAAGAACTATGGAAGAAACTGGAAGATTTGGAACTGAAAAGAGGTCTTAGACGTGATGGAATAATTCCAACTTAACAAAAAGAAACAAAGCAGCATTAATTAACCTGTGGAGTCACACATGTATGTAGTAGAAGATGGAGCAACAGTTTTCTGTATTGTGCAACTTTACAGTAGATTTCACATTTGTTTCATTATTACAACAGCACTGTATATATCTGTCTCTAAGTAAAAAAAAAAAATAAGGACTTCAATCCAAAGTTTGGACAACAGATGGACTTTTCAGAACTTTAAAAAAAATCATTGTTTTAACCCTTCTTTAAACCAGTCTTCAAAAGATCTGTTGATGAAAATTGCTATGTCCAAATTCCATTGTCAGGACCTGTTCCTTATTTATCATTAGCAGAGAGTGATACAACTTCAGATGTGAACAATCTTAAATTTAGCTTGTGTTTCTGCTAAACTGTTAAATGTATTTATAGTAAAAGAGAAAAAAAGATTGTCATTTTCTTATGAGTTTGTGTAACATCTTTCTCCTCTGATAACTATGATGTAATTTGACTTTGTTTTTTTTCTCCTTTTTGCACATCTTCTTGAGTTGAATGTTTATACAGAACAGGGCCGTGAAAAATAGAGGTCCTTAATGCTAAGAAGTTTTTTTTTTCCTGGTATAAGCAACTTTTGAGTACCAGAATTGCTTTGGTGCTCCTTCAAGTGTGAACATTATAAGTAAGTATGAGGTGGTTATAATCAGGATTGGGAAGTATGCTCTGAATTTGTCAATGAATCAGTTGACAGTGAATCAAAGCTCATCTCACCAATCCTTAACTAAGTGTGCAGTGGCAACAACGCAGACTTCAATATATGATCAGTATTAGTTGTACACCATTGATCATATGACCAGATTTGTGTTAGTAATACTGAGGCTAAATTATTGTATTGCTATAACTTTTCTTTAGGCCATTTGAAAATAATTAAAAAAAGAATACACCAATGAAATGGGTCTAAGATGGTCATGATGGAACGAATATGGTGGGGGATGAGTTAAGAGTTTGAACTATTTGAAGTTGTTGCCTTCCCTTTCTAGATATATATTTATTAAACATTCCAGCCAAAAAGAAGAACAAAAAAAGATGTAATCTTTGGGGAGGAAAGATTTAGTGGTGAGTTTGCACCCTAATGCTATTTCTCATCACAGTAACATCTTTTTTGCTTTGAGCTGGAATGGATTATGGATAACATGCTTCAGCTTCCTGAAGTTGGATGCCATTCCCAGTTACTGTATTTGTTATCAAAAGTGGTTCTCAAGATGCTATTGAAAGAAGAATAGCCCAATTCTGGTAATCCTAATGTCCTGAGTATTAATAATAAAATTTAAAGTGATTTTATATCAAAGGTGCATTGTGACCAAATTGTTCAAGGTTTGAAAACAAAGGAAAAAAGAGGGCTGTATTATAAGTATACATTACTGGCTATCTGCTTTGTATTTAAAAGTGGAATCTCACATCTTTGGTAGATAAAATGCTGATAAGACTTGTGTACAGTATATATTTAGCTAATGCAGGTGCATTATTATATACCGTAAGGTATGTGTTTTTCAGGATTTTTCTCCAGGATGCTTTTGAACTGTTATAGACAGCATATGACAACAGTGATTGATAATCCTAAACCATTGATCTGGCATTACAGTATAAAACTGAGTTGTTGTTCATGAGTCTTTTGTGATATTTGCAAACATGAATTTACAACTTGTTGACATTGGCAAAAATGTATTAATTATAAGCTTATATATTTTTCTTCCTGCCATTTAAATATTTGGTAGACTTCGTTGGTTTATTGTTTTTACCCCCAGCCCCAGCCCCAGCCCCAGCCCCCAAGACAACTGGGAGAGAACCCCCCCCCCCCCATCCTATTTGACTTACTATTTTGGGATTATCAGGTCACAGTTTGTACATATGGGTCTTTCATACTGATGTTGTGAACTGAAGAGCTTTGTAAAAACTTGACACTGCTAAATCAGGGTGGGTTGGGGGATTCAGAATTAAACTAGTCATATATAACACTGAACACAACATGGTTTAATGGTATTAATCTAAGCCTCTTTTAAGAACATTGACTGGGACTCAATGTAAACTTGGCAGATGTTGCCATAGGTGAAATGTTCTATTTTAAAAAGTGCTGGAGCAAAGGTGCAAGCTGAAATTCTGAAGATGAAATAAATTTATAACAAATCGTATCCCTTAGACCTTCTTGATTTTGACCAGTCTTTTTTTTTTATTGTAGGTTTTGGATTTAACCTATTTCTCTTAATCTCTCTGACTAAAATATTTTAAAATAGCAAAAAATTAAAAATCCATGTTTTATTTGATAGAGCAAAGCAACAACTGGCAAATTAGAAAAAAATGTCTCGTGCCTAGAACTTAGAAGAACCCCAGTTGCCACTGAGGCCATTTATGGGGCTATGTATGTGATTTTTTTCATACTTCATTATCTTTAATATTAAATGTTGGGGAGGACTTAAGGGATTATTTATTTTTAAAAAGGAGCAACAGATAGTTGATAGTTTCATAGGCTTAATGACTCCCAATTGAAACAGATAGTTTCATAGACTTAATGACTCCCAATTGTTTTTAGCAGTATGGCTGTTACCTTAGGGACAATTTTCAGATCATTTTTCCTTTAGAGACAAAAAAAAATGTATGATTCTTCAGTCAGGCTTATATCTGAAGAGACATGAACATGTAATGTGAGAAGCTGCGTATTAAATGGCTTTCTCTGAGTAAAGAACAAACATGGCTGTGATTACTCAAGCCTGATTCCATAACATTTCATTCACAGGCGTTGGGTTTGTAGATGCCACGTTGGTGGAGAGAGTAAAAAGCTACCCACAAAACAAAAGCTCATCCCAACCGTACATTTTCACTCTGGTAAAATAAGGAGCAAAATATTAAATGAAGGCTAGGAAGACATGGACAGACAATGGTGTTACAAAAGGACAGTACTATATATGTACTAGGCTGTAACCCATTCCAAATGACAAAATTATATCAATGTTCTAGAAGTCTAAGCTCTGCTACAGCCATAAAGGTAGAACACATGTAACACTTTTATAGCAAATTGCAAAAAGTGATAAATGCAACATCTTTTTAGGCTCAAGAAAGATAAATATAGAATTAAAGAGGAGATAATGAGGAAGGCAGTAATAAACAAGATCATGAGGGAAAAGTTTATCTCTCTATCAAGACTAAAATAATAGTTTTAATGTACAACTGGGAAAGTATACACACTGAAAAAGAGAAAAAAAGGTACCTTCAAATAATGAATTTGGAGTTAATTACTGATAGTAATATGGACTTCTTGAAGAACCAGTCTGGGACAAAACAAATGTTGAGGGGATGATGAGCAAGCAGAAAGTCACATATTTTGGTCGTGTGTTATGAGTAAATGATGGACCAGAAAAAATGGCTATGCTTAGCAAGTTTGGGGAAAGGGAGAAAGACAATGAGTCAGACGGATGGATCAAGAAGACCTCCGGAATGTTCATGGAAGAGTTTCAGATTATAGCCAAGAAAAGGTTAAGATGAGAGGCATTTGTCCATTCAAATATCAGGGACCAAGTGTTCAGGGCACCTAATAATTAAAATAATAATATTTTAAAAAGACTTTATTTGAAAAGTATTTGCTTGTTGCTGAAGATGCCAGGGGAACTAACTGCTCTGGAGAGTGTATTGCATTGCTGGAGTCCATTACTAAAACTGCCTTTTTTCTAACAGCCACCCGCTTGCCTAATCTCACTTGATGATGGATACTTGAGGCAGAGCCTTTGCCCATCAGGCATAACTCTATAAACAAGAAATTCTGAAATTGTCAAGGGCAAAATTGGCTCCTTTTTTAAAGTAAACTTTTCCCCCCAGGTGTTAAGTTATCTAAATCAATCCTAGCTAAAGATAAATTGTATGGTCCTTAGGGATAGGAAATCTAGAATGAAAAATCCCAGAAAATTAAAACCAAATTAATTGACTTTGATCTTTTTCAAATATTCAGGAACCAAGATACTGGTATGTCTATTTTGGTTTATGATCACAGGTTGGCAAATATTTTATTGCATATATTGTTACTTACCTTTTAAACTTAATGAAATGTTTTAGGCCTGTAATCCCCAATGTGGCACTCTTGTACACCAATACACTTACAGATACCTTTCTTGGGGTCCATCAGAGTCTTGCCCACACTTCAATATTTTTTAATATTTAATTTAAACAAAATGAAGCGTAAAGGAGTAACTCCAACTAAGGAAGGGCTCTATCAGACCCCGGGATAAATTCACCATTATCTCCCACTAGCAGATAGAACATAATACTCTTCTCCAATCTCTTCACCATCTCTCCATTTCTTTCTCTAATCCAGCTGTTCATTCAATCCAGTAAAATCAGTATTGTGGCCCCAGGCACAATGTGCAGCCAGTTGCTCAAAACTCTTGTTTGCTTTAAAAAAAAAAAAACTTCATTCATGGTACACAAAGCCCCAATAAGCAAAAAGCATTTATAGTTGGATTCCTAACAGAAGCAATTCATAATCTAAATCCATCTAAACAAGCAAGCAAGCAAATACTACTTTTTACTCCAGTCCAAGGATTTTCTGATTTAGAACAATGTTTTGAAAATCTTAATTGCTGTACTATGTTAAGCCTAAAAAGAAATCGAAGCAAAACATTATATTAAGTTTTCCTCATATTCTGCTGAGAGCAGTCACACAGAAAAGAAAATGCATGTGTGTTTTTATGAAACATTTTCCTGTGCCTTTGCAATATTTATTTTTATTTATTAAAACAAATTTATAAGGCAGCCCAACACACATGGTGATTCTGGGTGGCTTAGAGAATATCCCATGGTGGGATTCATGACAGAAAGGACTAGATAACAGGAAATTTGCAGTAAATCAATTTAAATCCTCCATCCAAACATGGGTGTCCACAGGGATGGGTATGTCGAAACCTGCAAAATATTGCAAACAGTCCTTTTTGTATGCATGGCAATGTTACACATATAAAAGGGGAGGGACTTTGATTGCGATGCTGTGCCCACCATCTTGCAGATTTTGATCCCACTGCCACAGACACCCATTTTTAGATGCATGCTTTTGTTTGGGCTTAAAGCACTGCTTCAGCTTAAGTTACTAATGCCTTTTTCCTTTGGATCTATCCTTGAAGGCTTGAGAGAATGAATGAATGCTAGGAGAAAGAAGAACTCAAATGCATATCACATGAGCAGTTCAGGATGGGAAAGAGGTTTTTTTTTGCTTCTCCATGTTTCTAAGTTAGGATAATTATCAGGTTGTTCTGGGGTGATGGAGTGGAAGTGCCTCAGAGTTACTGGGCAGTGTGGGTAAGTAAGGATCTCTTTCTAGATATACTAAAACTCATGTATGTTCGTTTGTAATCTTCAATTGGGCGAGACGGTGCATCATAGGGCAACAATTTTTGAACCAAGGTACCTTAAATGGGCTAACATACAGAATGTGTCCAAAATCCAGGAACCATTACTCCTGTGGGATTGAAATTGGCGAAGTTGTGGCCGCTTCAGCCCTGCTACTCTGCTGCGCCACCATTGTCAGGTGAGGTCATGTGGTCATCATGGGTGTATCCCTGATAACTTTCCTGCCTCCCTCTGGCCCCTGCGCCCAATTGGCTGGTGGCAAGGCCTGACGGGTGAGTGGTGATTGGCTGCTTTGAAAGTGAGGCTGACATTTGAAATCTCTTAATGGTGGTGGGCAGAGAGGGAATGACAAGGGAGCGACTCGGATGCCTGCTGGAAAGGTAGGGCTGGCTGGGGGGCACTGGCGGTTGATGGGTGAGCACTTCCTCTCTGGATTGAGGTAGCCCTTGGGGACATGCCAGAGTGGGGAGCAGGGATGCGGTTTTCCTCAGGGTCCACAGTTTCCTTGGTTCCCTCTCGCCCCAGCAAAGTGGCAGGCAGTTTTGCGGATTAGCTGAGGAGAAGGAGGAGGAAGCTTCACTGGGGCTCTCCTGAAGGTCATGAGGGGAGAGGAAATGATGCCAGCCTAATATTACATGTGGAAAGAAGAATGCTACCTGCCAGCTTCCCACAAGTCAATGGGGAAGCCGGTAGGAAGTGTGAACTCTTCTGAGATGATGATGGCACTGTATACCTCAGGGATTGAGATTTGGCAAACTCTTTTCCAATGCTCCCTGCCAGCCTCCCACAAGGAAAGTGAAGGGAGAAGCCAGCAGGAAGTCAGAAGTCGCTCCTGCACCCACTGCTTTTTTGCCCTTGGTCATTCTGTTTCTCCGTTTAGGTAAGGAAATATCTCTGAAACGATGACCCAACGGGTCAAGGGTTGTCTAGTAGCAAATATTGTTAGATGACCTCAAAATTCAGTGTTCTGAGAAGGTTAAAAATGCACCATCTCCCTCTATCTCCAAATCATCATTTCAAAAGCTTGTAGCATGTCTATACATAATCACCAAATCCTAATGTTTATAGGTTTTCTGGGGCATTTATCAGCTTTCTGTAACTTGGTGTCCTACAGACGTGTTCAACTTCGTTTATCCTGGGAATTGTATCTTATGCATTATTTGTTTGTTTGTTTGTTTATTTATTTATCTATTTATTTATTTACATTGTATGCTATTTTTTAGTAAGTTCTTGAAGCAGTTAATAGTTTAAAAAAAAATTAGAAGATGCATAGTTAAAATAAGATAGGCACTACCTGAGAGTAACGGGGTGGGGGAAGGCTGGTATATTTGTGACTTTCAGTCAGTCTTGATTCCTGGCAACCACGTAGACAAGTCCATGCAATTTTCCTGGCAATATTTTCAGAAGTGGTTTGCCATTGCTGTCTTCTTCCTTGGGCTTGAGAGAATGTCACTGGCCCACCTGGCTTTGGTGCTTAAGGTTTCCCATTCCTAGTCTAGCTCCTTAACCACTAGATCAAATCCTTGCTTTTAGTGGCTTATTAACTTTTTGCTATGTTGTTGCAGTTGATGACTTCAGCACAAGAGGGCAGTAGGAGCTTAATTTCTACTTTATAAAACTGCTGTGGTCCATTGTACTTTTTAAAAAAAAAAATCCATGAAAATATATGGAAGCTGGTGGAACTAACGCACGGGAATGAAGGAACGGATAAAAAAATAGGTTCTGTTACTCTTTTCACTTTTTTTTTTTTTAAAGAAAAGAAAAGTTACCTGGAACCAATATTTGCATGAGCATTTCTGGAAGCGGACTTGTATTTTTTGCTAGTCATTGGCTATTGAGGTTTTTAGCCAAGTTATAAGCTGCCTCTTTGGATGTTGCTGTAGCATAACTTCTCAATCTTGGTGCTCATTTGCTCATAAGGTGTGTATTAATAGATTAAAAAGGAGCAAACGGAATTCGCTGCAATCAGATTTCCTTTCAGGTTCAGGCCTGTTTTATAATTGAACCACCATTATTCAAGTTTGATTTGCTGCTATTACTAAGCCCTTGTGTTTCCCTAAGCCTAGTGGGAGAGGTTGATAATACTATTTTTCCAGCTATGTTTATCAATATCTGGGGCCACAGCAAATATAATTACCATGGTTCCTAGGAGCCTCACAAGCATGGTTGGCAACATCCCAAATGTAAGATTCTGTAAGAACTATTTCTCCCCACAGTTCCTGATGCCCTGAGTTTGTACTATGAACGTTGAGGCAATCATTCAGCCTGAGGTATAGCAAATCATCTTCCAGGAAGATAGAAACAAGGTATGTAGCATTGCTTCTGGTGCACAGGCAGGAGGAAATATCACAGCATGGTTTGAATGGAGAGAGGAAGGGTTCTAGGTTTCCATCATGTTAACATTGGATGGGAGTTTGATGGTGCCTAAACTTTGAATGGTCCTGTAATTGGAAATTAAACTGGCATATTCAATAAAGGGTAACCAGAATTGAAATATTTTCCCTACATCATTCCAATTTTTGCTGAGGACATTTGATCCTAGAGTTGACCTTCTTCAGAACAGATGGCTTAGTGATGGAGCTTTGCCTGCAGAAAGTTTCGGGTAGTATCCCAAGCATCCCCAGTTAAATTAATCTGAAATAGCAGATCATGGGGAAAATCCTGTAATACTGCTATTGTTCAGAATATTGGACATTTTAATATAACAGGTGCCATGTTTTATGTAGATAATATAGTAAATGGGCAATATGCAATAATAACCTCCCCTTTCCTATTGGACAAAGCTCAGGCTATCATATCTGAATTGCAAGAATCTGCACCATTGCTAGATGACATCATTTTATATATCTCCCTGCTGCCATTTCTGTAGCTGAATTTCTGTAGCCTAGCTATGGTAGCCCTAAAATAGTTCCTGAAATCTAGCCATAAAACTTGGTTTGCAGGAAGACATCTGAGCCATCCAAACAAACCATGTTAGCTGGAGGATGAACTCATAGAGACATCATGGTCCTTAGCCTAGCCTTTGGAGAAAAGTCATTCAGCACCTGCCAAAAATCAAATTTCCTGCCCTTGGCTGTTGGGAATTGCATGTATATTCCTGAACTGTTTTGTCTCCCTGCTGAAGAAATCTAATGAAATCAGATGGATGTGATGAAGTTCAATGGAGTTTAATAGTGCATTATTAAAGTGGAGCCTGTACGGCTGAATTACAGAGAAGAAATAAGTTTCTTTTGTAATGAGAAGTGCCATCAGTTCAGTGATCACTGACACCTTGAATTTACTATTTAAACACCAAGACAAGACTGAGTTGTGCAAATCAATTATTGTTTAAGCCCAGATATGCCCTCTCCTCAGAGTATTATACATAATATGTTCTTTGTATTTCTGAGGTAATCTGTGAACTAATAACTGATTTGTGCTGTCTGAGTTCCATATTTCCTCACTCAAACAAACTGGGAACATTTACCTGGAAATTCTCAGAAATCAGGATTAAGCCCTCTGCCCCAACTCACCAAGCAGCCAACTTAATAGGATTTGGACACTTCAGGATGAGACCACGGAAGCTAATTTTCTGCACAGTGCAAAAGAGGGAGAGCTACCTTACCCCAATTCCTGGGGGGGAAAGAATGTTTTTTCTATGTTCTGTGTTGAGTGGGGCAGCTGCATTTAGTCTGCCTTTTCCAATGAACTAAATGAACTTAGTTTTAACATCTGTATTTAGGTGATTTAATACTGTGCCCATATTTCTGCTTTTTCGTGTCCTGTGTATGACATACTGTTTACAATAAATATAATGCTGGAGAAACTTCCAGGGTCTTTATAAAACTTAGTTGGCATTAATAGGGTCACTTCCAAAGTTCCTTTGGCTATTTCATGGACATACTCAAGTGCAGGCTGCATGTGGACAAGTGAGACCCCTCGCTTCGTTCCATCTGGTCTGTCGTGCTTGCCATCTTTTTATCTTCTATCTTTTATTGATTTTATTGTAATTTCTTTGATTGTTGTGAGTCCCCAGAATCATTGAGAATCAGGTGGCATACAAGTTTAATTTATTATTATTATTATTATTATTATTATTATTGGAGGAAATATAAATAGTCGCTCTTGCCCTTTTGGAATACTGCAGCTTGACAGTTTTGCAGAATGTGTTCTGCAGAGTTTGCTATTGTGACTACATCTAGGGATGCTGAATATTTTTTCCTCTGGTGCATATTTTTTTAAAAGAAAAATGTCCTATATAAATTTAAGGTAAATTTAACCAACTCTTGTTGTTATATATTACTTATATTAAAACATTTTTCATAATAGCTTAGACTCGCCAATACATTTTTTCCTTGAATGGTAATATTGAATATGGATGTTTGAAAAGTTTGTATTCCTTCTCAGTGTGTGTGTGCGTGTGTGTGTGTATCTGTCTTTCCACTCATACATATGCACACACATATACACTAACACATCTTTATAATTTGTACATGTCTCTGAATTTCACAGTGGATTCTTCAGCTCAAAACATAATATATTAAGGAAGGTGCATAAAATCCACAAATTATAAGTAAAATATGTACAAGGATCATGCAAATTTTCATAGTTTTAAATAAATGGAAAATTACGCAGAAATTGAAAAAAAATCAATTTGGGACCAGATCCAAGAGAAACTGACATAGGCTGTGTGTGTGTGTGTGTGTTTACACCTAATCAGAAGAAATGGGTGAACCATGCACTAAATGTTTTATCATTTCAGTATTTTATAGTGCTACATAGTTGATCAAACATAATTTTCAAGTTTTGTGATAGAAAGTGGTAAGTAAAAGTACAGGTAGTCCTTGGTTAATGATGGCAATTGGGACCAGAATTCCTGTCCCTAAGCAACAGAATCATAAAGTGCAATGTCATGTGACCATACCGCTTAGATCACATGACCGTGGGATGCTGCAATGTTGTAATCGAGAGCTGGTTGCCCAGTGCCTAGATCACAATCACATGACTGCGGGGATGCTGCAATGGCTGCAACTATGAGGGCTGGTCGTAAGTACCATTTGTTCAGTGCCGTCATAAGTTTGAATGGTTGCTGAAAGAATGGTCATTATGCAAGGACCACCTGTAGTCCTATTCAAAAAATTACTCTCCATTTTTTTTTTTTACCATTCTCATTCAATTACATGTAAAATAAATTTCCCCCAAATGAGAACATTTTGCTCAACTTCTCATAGATGGAGAATTGGGCTATCTTCTAAGGTAGCTGAAAAGTTGGCGGGAAGATGTGGTGCAGTTTATTGGAAAGAGTCAGCAATGAACCAGTTGTATTCATCTGAGTACTTGGTGGAACATTCAAACTGCTATTGTGAACATAAAGCAAAATATATGTGTTTGGCTTAATTGCCAGGGAAAACAGAAATTCCTAGGTAAGCCATTAAAAGGATTCTCTTGTGATGGGATCTGAATTAGTTACTACAGCAAGAAAGCCAATGTCAGTTGCATCATGCCTGGAAAACCTAGGCAGGGTGTGGGTGAGCTGGAAGGGAGGTGGTTATTTTCATTAAAAGAAAAACTATTTTTTAAGTCATCCCTTGCCTGTCTCATGATTTCAAGTGATAATTCTTTTTAACCATTTCTGAAATAAGTTGAAAACATTTTATAGCAAGTATAGAGCTGATTTTGCTGAAGGTGCTTCCCAGCACTGGGGCTTTTCCAATGGCTGAACCCAGGCCGAGGGTAGACAAGGTAATATATAGACTCTGCCCTGGGCATCTACCAGTTTCCCTCAGTTGCTTTAATTTTTGTTAGAGCCTTTGAAAGATGATGATAGATAGATAGACAGACAGACAGACAGACAGACAGACAGACAGACAGACAGGAAACTAGCATGCTGCAAAGCATCGGCAACCACCACCATTACTTATACCACTTGACCCCTTCCCTGGGCACTCTCAGAATAGCTGCTGCCCATCACCTCTCATTTGGAAATGTGCCCACTTGACCAGCAGTGTAGAAAAAGGATAGTGGGAAAATGAGCAAAGCAAACAGGATTAGACTCAACCAATATAATACATTCAAGTGGAAGAAATCAAAGACACAAATGTAAGTTGGGAGAAAATTTGTTATATATAAAAAGCTGGTGGGTACCTTAATGGATTGCTAGCAAAATATGAGCCAGCAGTTTGATGTTACTGCTGGAAAAGTTAATGTAGTGTTAAGCCACATTATCTGAAACCCAGTGTCCAACTCACAAGACCACTATTCTATTCTGTTCTGAGTTAAGCCATATTTTAGGTAGCATGTGCAGATTGGGGTATCACGTTTTAAGCATGTATTGATCAACTGGTGCATTTCCAGAAAAGAAGAACCACAGAGTTGAAGCGTCTGGAAATCAAGTCAAATAAGGAATAGCTAAGATCACTTCTTCATTTAGCCTGGAATAGACAAGATTAAGGGGAGATATGACAGTGATATTTGAAAAGCTGCCTTATAGAAGATGGAACTAAATTGTTCTCTCTTGCTTCAGAGGGCAGGATTAGGACCCATGAGTAGAAATTGTAGGGAAGCAGGAATCAACCTTTGGAAGAAACATCCTAAAAGCAAGTATTGTTTGGCAGAAGAACAACTTACTTTCATATGGATGGGCCTCAATTTTGCCTTAACCAAAGAGGAGTACAGTTTTGGGGAGCCAAGAGTTACCCTCTATAAACTAGCCAAGATCAGGATAAAGATGTGAATGGTGTCAGAGCAAAAATTAAACCTGATGTACTGTAATTTAATTTACCTTAAACCAAAATAAATTATTTTGCAAAAACCTTTGAAGCATGAAATGCTGCCTGTAGTCAGCTATAGTTCCCACCCTTAAATTACTTACTGTCTTTTTGCAAACTCTTGAATTGTGCCAAAAAGTAATTTTGTTTTTATCAGGTCTTGATCTGCAATTAATTCAAACATAAAAAGGCCACTGAGAAAAAGACAAAATGGGAAGAGTCAAATATACAATGAGCCCATTGTGTAATTGAACTTGTTTTCCCTTTCAATTAGTTCTGAGCTGAAGAGGTCCTGTGTCTCTTTTCAGGAAATGTAATGGTATTCTCCAAAGCTATATTTTTGGCTTATATTCATTGGCATAAAATGTTGTCATGTGGCACCTTCTGAAGTCATCACAGAATTTGTTGAGCCCCTTGGTTGGAAAGGGAGTGATAAAGTGAGATACAGGAAAAGTCTGGGTGAGGCTAGTCCATCCCCTTTAAGATGATTTTAAAATTGTCGCCATGGCTAAACTGAGTTGGCTATGACTCCAGGGAGTCTTTAAAAAGGGAACAATATACACATAACACATCTGGGCTACAGCTGTCAGAACTTGGATTTTTAGAAATATATTTGACCAGTTTGGGCCTGGGCTCCATTTCCTATTTTGTCATTTTAGATCAAAGTAATTAATTGAACTACCTTCAGTTCAGTTAATAGTGAGCAGATCATTTCAAGATAGGGCTTGTTTTAAGTTTATCTGTTGGGTTTACATCTTGTTCATAATACTACAGTTGCAAACCCATTAAGTGACCCATTAACACACAAACAGGTATCAGAATACAGGAAGAGTTCTCTGTGTGTCCACTTTCCAACAGTGCTTCTACCAGTGAGATGTTTCTAAAAAACTCTCAAACAGGGCATAAAAGTATTAGCTTTCCCCTGCCATTGTGTGGCAACCTCTGTGATTCAGTGGCATTCTGCCTTGGAAGATGGAGGGTCTATGAATCCACCATAGCTAATAGCCATCAATACCTCCTCCTCCATTCATCTGTCTAATTTCCCCTTTAAAACCATATAAGCTGCTGATCGCGTGTGATCTCATGGCAACCTATTCCCTATGGTCAATTATATAATATATAGAACTTAACTTTGATTCTCTTGCTTTTATTATCATTCAGTTCATTGGATGATCCTGTGTTTCCATAGGCAACTAAGTCTCTGATTCAACTCTCCAATTTATATTTTCTTATTTGTTCTTTTGGAAGGAAACTGTTGAGAGTAATGCTCCACACATCAATAGGGTGTGGCAGAAAATACCTCCACCTTCAGATTTTAGTTTGTTTGCTGTCTTTCATTTTAACTGTAAGCTGTATTTATTTTTTTCAAATAGAAAAGTGGGATATGCATCTCAGTAATAAATTAATCTGATGTTGTGTGTGAAAACGAGTAAGATGATTAGGAAGATTGTGGCTTTCCTACCTTGGGAGGTCATTATCAGAAGCTTAGAAGGATAAGAAAGCTGGGAACAAATTTCTGTTGGATGAGACACATTAAGTCTCACAAGTATCACTACTGTCATTCAGCATAGCAGTTTCCAGGGCAACGTTTATATACAACAGAATTAAAAAGGGGGAGGAAGATCAAGCAAACATTTATGTGTGTGTGTATGTTTGTGTGTGTGTGAGGGAGAGAGACAGAGAGAGAAAGTGGAAACCTTTTTCCACAGTTCAGATTATTTTTCTCCAATCTGATACCCTGCAGGTATATCAGAGCACATTTCTATCACCCTCAGTAAACATGCTGATTGAGGATGATGAGAAATATAGTCCAACACATCTGAAAGGATCAAGTTGGGGAAGGTTAGTTTATATGCATGGGTGGAAAGCAGGGCTTTATTATCTTCCCTAGAATACATTGATTTAATTCCATTATTCCCACCCTCCACTTTTTAACTATATATACACCTAGGTCACAGCAGATGAAACAAACAGTTCTATCGTCTTACTTTGGTTGCTACCATTTTTTAAATTATTCATTTTTCGTTTCAGTATAAGTGAAGTAAAGATGGAAACTGTTCTCTTTCAAACTTTGGGCTAGCTATAATTAGCAAGGGGCTCATCCTTCTTGTCTTTTTCTGAAATTCTTGAAAAAAATTTTTTTTTAAAGGAAACTTGATAAGAAGTGGGGCTGTGTGTGTCTCACAGTCCTTCTTGCGTAGCTACTCATAACTTGAGAAAGGTTGAGCAGAGACCAAAAAGGTCTGGAAATAACCATTTTCCTGTGGGAAGGATGGGATTGGTAGTTTCTCATACAGCCAGAAGATTGCTATTTCTTGACAGGAGAGGATGGTAGTGAAGCCTGCATTCATGGCAATTATTCCCCAACTCCTCCTCCTTTTTAAAAATGAAAGATTTAGGGAAAAACAACCCTTCAGTCCATCACAGGAACAAGCTGGCAATGGAGGCAAACCCCATTTTGAGGCAGACATGAATTTGAAGGATTTGACTTAAAAAGAGGCAAGGTTTTTGAAAGTTACACAGATTGGGATGGTTTTAAGACATTTGGGTGCTGGAAACAAGGACAGCCAATTTATTTTGTTGCGTGGTATGGAAAATCTTATAAAGATTCCCTCTCACCCTCCTTGGCCTTAAAAAATAGTAATACATTAAGTCATTTCTTTTTCATGATATGCCAGAGAAATTGTCTGAGGGGGTTGCCTTATTCTGCCCAATGGTATGGCCAGTTTAGGACCTCTACAGCATGGTCCCTCCAGTTCTCATTTGCAAATCGGACTTTTTGGATATGCAAATGGGAGAAGGCAGGGAGGCCATTCTTTGTTGGCTGGCGATTGTGCTTAACATCCTTTGCCTGGACTGGGGCTGTAATTCTGTAAAGCATGCACTACTATGTAAAGCACAGGGTGGGGGGCGGGGGCAGGCAGGAATTCTTTGTCTTCTGTTTTTGAGGGGGGGAGTTCTGGTGGTTTTCTTCTTAAAACTATTTTAAACCCACTTTAGGACTTACATTGATTTTATGATTTTCCACCACAAAAAGGTAGGACTCTTGGCATTTGTGGCTGGAAGGCATTCTTGGGGTCATAAAAAGGGGACTTGAGCTTGCAGCTCTGGGGCCTCTGGTTGCCTGTTCCCACCTTAGCATTGGAGACATAGTCAAGTCAGGATCCTGGAAATGCATGCTGTTGCCTACCTCTTTCTTTTATCTTTCAGTTAGTGTTCTCACTTCTCCACTGACAGCAAAGCAAAGGAGGAGATGATGGATGGCTGTTCTTTCAAATGAGATTTCTGGAATGTTTTACATAGAAAGAAAGAGAGTGATCAAGACATTTATGCCCCTGGAATTTCACACATTCCCTAAGGGACATTTAATCTTCTCTCTCTTGCCATTCCATAAATTGATTAAAACAACTCTATTCCACCAGGATTTTAACTCTAGTTGATTGTTTCATGGCATCCTGCTTGGATGGGTTGATTAATCTTATATGCTGTTTTTATGTGTTTATTCGGTTGTTACACTACCCAGAGTCTTTGGATTAGGTCGAATTAAAAAACTGTAAATAATGAATGAATAAATAAATACATTGGTGATCGTTTCCAGAGCTGCACACATATACACAAAACACACACACACACCTTTGAATAATCACTGCACCAAATTCAAAACAACAAAGCAAATTAAAAGCCACACATGCAAACTAAACAAAGTGCCAGAAGTGTACAAGTTAACCCAGGATTTTCTTTGTGGATCCTTCCTTTTTTTTGTCTAACTGGCTCAGCTCTTCTTTTTTTTTCCCCAGGGGTAATGGATAACTGAGAGACTGACTTCACACAGTTAAGAATTGCAAGACTTTGAAAATGCCACGAAGGAGGGGGAGACCCAGTGGCCTGCTCATTCTTTCCTTAGTGGGATTCTGCAGCCCCACCAAGGTGTTCCTTTTGTTTCAGTTGGATGATGCTAGAGAACAAACAATACTCCTGAAGTTAATAAGCACTGAAAAAGAGCACCTCATTTTCTAGCCCAGTGCCTTTGATGCTGCTTGTTCATGTAAGGATCTGCCTCCATTGTGATTTGACTGACACGGCCCTTGCCTATAAATTTGAGCAATTACGCAGGCTAGGTGGCAGCTGGTAAGGAGAGGTGCAGAGAGAAGAACCTGCAAGAAGTTGCAGTTTCAGGTCTCCTGACTTTTTGCAAACAACCATCTTCAGCACAGCACAACAGTGGGAGAAAACAGTGCTGACCACCAAGCTAGGTAAGAGATTTTGCTATCTTTTGCTGGAGGCAAGCCACCCCTTCAGCTTCTTTTGAGACAAACAGGAAATGACAAAGAGCAAGCCAATTAAGGACCCACAGTATTCATAATAACAATATATGATGTTTTATTTAAAAATTAGGTTTGCGAGCCAATGACTCAATTCCTACGTATAAGATATGTACACTATACACGCAGAGCCAATGTGGTGTAGTGGTTAAGGTGATGGACTAGGAGCAGGGAGACCCATGTGCCACCCCTCCCTTAGGCACAGAAGCCATCTGTGACTCTGGGCCAGCCAGTCCTTCTTGGCAAAAATCAGAGTCAGGCTCTGTGACAAACTGGCTGATAAGCAAATTCCCCTCTGCATCATACACTGATTGCTTCACTGTTCAGAACTAGGTTTGTGCAGTGCAGTGCAAAACACATGGATCCTGCAACCAAGTAGGACAAATGCTAAGACAAAACACCACCACCACGGCATGTCTGTGTGTCTCTGTGTCTGTCTGTGTCTGTGTCTGTCTTTTATAATAAGAAAGGTCCCTAGTAAGAAAACTAAACTACTTAAGCTTTCCCACTCTCCTAAAAGAAACTTACAGTTGTTAGGGACCTGGTATATAATTCTCATAGTAAGAGTAGAGACAATTCAACATAGGTGTTGAATTTTGTCACACTGATGAGAAAAAACTGAAGGGATATAAAAATAAGAATTAATTGACTATTTTATGGTTTCAATTTTCAAGATGAAAGAATTTCAAGAAAATAGAAATGCTTTGGATGGTGCAAGTATTCTTTTCTGAAATCCTGTTTTACACCATCACATTCAGCTTTCATTCTAGGGCCCTCAATAATTTTTTGTTATGTTTCCCCTGGCTGTTGCTCTTTCTGTCTTTCGGAATTAAGCCATTGATGGTTTCATTTCAGATGATAACAGGTTGATATCAGAATTATATCATCACATATCAATCAGTAAGATTGATTATGTGCCATCGTCATTTTGGACTCCTAGTGACCACAAAGATAGACCTTTTCCATGACGATCTATCCCTAACCTATTCCTCCAGGACTCCCAAGGGTGCCCTCACGCCGCTGTAACAGTCCATCCACCTTGCTGCTGAAGTATGTGTAATAAAATAATTAATAAATCAATGACATTGACTAATCTTACTGACTATATGACTTACTGCTTATTATTACAAAATTTATTATTACTGATTAGTCAGTGTCATTGATTTATTATTTTGTTTATTATGAGCTCTTCTACACCCTTTAAATAACCCCTAGGGAAGTTTGAGAAGGTTCCTTGTGTGATATCACTAAGAGTAAATGAGGGCAATGAAAGGCAATTGATTGAGTGATATAGATTTAAATAATGCCTGACTGCAAGTGATTCTGGGTGCTTTACAGTCTAAAAAAAAGCTAGGATAGTAAAATAAAAGATCAAAAGGATATGTGTCCAGAAAAAGAAGAAACATACATACAAAACAAAATCTTATAGGGACTCACCAACCATCCTTCCCCAGGGCCTGGCAGAATAACCATTTTTCAGTGTTTTTCAGAATGTCATCAAGATGGGAGCCATACAGATCTCTGGTGGGATACTGTTCTGGTGGGATACTATTCAAAGGGCAAGTGTTGCAACAGACAATGACTTAGTGACTTTTCCTCCAAAGAATAGTTAACCTTCCTTCCTTCCATCCTCCCTTTTCAGCTCTGTCTTAGTATTCACACAATCCCCACAATTGCATAAAATGGGCTCCTGTGACAAACAGATTACCTATGATATCAGCAACAGGATGCAGCTGCAATTTTTACTCAAAGACTATGACATAATACCTGCATCTTTACTCTATTGAACAAATCCTAGTCCAATTGTTCACCTGATCTCTTTCTTTTGCTGTTCTCTTACAGCATGAAATGCCAAAGGATGATCCAGACCATCTTGTCTCTCTTGATCTTGGCCAGCTGCATCACTACACTCAAACCTTCCAACACTAACTTGCAGACATTCATTGGCTGTGCTGTGCGGGAGTTCACTTTCATAGCCAAGAAGCCTGGATGCAAAGGGCTGCGCATCACCACAGATGCCTGCTGGGGCCGCTGTGAGACATGGGAGGTGAGACCAGTGGCCCATGGGCTCATTGTATGGGTAACATTTCACTCTCTTATCCAAGGTACTAGTGGTCATGGTTCAAAGGGGAAGGGGTACAGCTTAATGGCAGAGGACATGTGTTGAGTGCAGGAGATCCCAAGTCCAGTATCTCCATGTAAAGACAGCAGGTGACAGGAGATACCTGTTTGAAGTGCTGGAGAACTGTGATCCATCAGTGTACAGTGGTCTGTTCTATACTGTCTATACTGATGTGTAGCAGGTCTCCAGCATTTCAGGCAGAGGTATTTCCCATTACCTGTTCCCTGATCCATTCTGATAAATAAATAAATGGATAAATAAATAAATAACTTCCTGACCTGATATTAGGAAGTGTCCAGAGGGTTCATTCATTTCACCGAATATATATTTCTTACATACCCTATAATCAAATACCCTGTATATATTATAGTAGGATAGGTAAATGCATAAAATCCTGCACCTAGATAATGACTATGTTATGCAAATAGGGAAATACTTCTTAATTTTCTATTTTGCATAATTTGTTATATCTGCTAATTATGTGAGAAGGGCAGGATACTGAAACCCTACATGCAACTTTCCCTTTCTGGTTTTTAGAGACTTCAGAAGATATCCCAGTTAAATTTCAGTAGACATTACAGTTACAGTAAACACTGGAAACATACTTGCTTTTTAAATGAAATCCAGAATTCTGAGGAAGCTAACCTATGTGCTCAGCATTACATTTGTTTGTTTGTTTGTTTGTTTTGCACTTCTATGGAATTGTATCATGTACATATTGGTACGTACACAGGACTAAAGTCAACAGGTGAGACAGATACTTAACCCTAAAGCTGTATAAATATATGGGTGCTGCTGGAAGACTCTGCATTCTCCACAAATGTTTGCTGCTTAGAACCTTATTTGAATTAGAGTGGCATATAAATTGTAAAATGTAAATAAATAAATAAATGTCAGAAGGCAGGAGGTCTTTCTGTGAAGAGCTTTACACAAGAAGGCATTGACCTGATTCAGAATCCTGATCACAGTGGGTTACAAATTTTGCTTGGAAGTCTATAATTTTGCAGCCCAAATGCCCCTTTTCTTCTGAAGGAGTCTCAAGGAGTGTCCGTATGCATGATAAGGAGGTGAGGAATGGGAATAGTCAGCTTTTCAACTCTATTGCAGCATTATTGCATGCTGCAATAATCTGTTTCCACAACTCCTGAATAGGGCTTCTTCTCCAGTTATGAGGTTTTGGCAATCCTATATGTATCTGCTCAGCACCAAGTCCCATTGGATTCTGTGATATCTACTATATTCACAGGTAAACACATATAAGGTTGCAAGTTTCATCAATTAAGAAGGAAAGGTCAAGTCAACAGCTAGTATTTCTGCTGGGTTTTCAGGGGTTGAGAAATGTGGCCATGGGTATGTTTAACCAGCATGTTTCATTGATATTCTATGATTCAGCTGGTGCTGCAAAGCCATGGTTGAAAAGAAATGCCTAATCCACCATATAAGCAAGACTTATAGCATTGTTTCTGGGGCCCTTAGTGGCTTCTTTTGGTGCACAATTCAATGACCTTATAGACATCCAGGTAGCTGAAGTGAGCTTCAATCCTTAATGAGAATCAATTGCCTTAAAATTTCATATGGCAGGTTCACCCCACCGCCCGCCCTTCATTTTTTAAGCCTTGGTGCTGTGTGGCAAAGTATTTCTGAAGAATTTATGTAATGCTTTAATGACATAATTCGGAAAGCTTCTTCTGACTTAAACACTTAATAGGGAACTGTCCTTTATTGCTCCACTGACAGAAAATTTCCTGGAGATTAAATTAGAGCCCCTGATTCACAAGTGATACATATTATTCCGTATCCTACTAATGTGCTTGTTTCTAATTTTAAGTTGCCTTGGAACTGTGTTAATTGTATGGTTAGGGGGCTCTGGGTAGAAGTGACAGGTGAGGCAAGCAAGTCCACACACATTGAGTAGAGAGGAAGTAGTGACTAATTTTAGCCTTTTTTTTTAAGGCGGCAGTAAGCCCAAACTTTGTTTTGGCAGTGCAGTGGTGTGTGTGTGTGAGAGAGGGAGAGGGAGAGGGAGAGGGGGAGAGAGAGAGAGAGAGAGAGAGAGACATTAGCACCAGCCACCAAATATAGCACAGAATATGTATGATTGATTCAATCTTGGTATCTAAACATATACAGAAACATTATTGAAAAGGGATTTTGTTAAATCTCAGTTATGGGAAATATAATTCAACGCCCCCAGAGGGCAACTGGGGATGGCTCAGCTTGAGGCACACAGAGTCAGGATATATTGTAGATCATATTGCTACAACTCCAGGCTGGGAACTTCACCTGTTGAATTTTTACTTGATCCAGTTGTTAAAAGCTGAAAAGCAAAACATTATGTTAAAAGCTACTCTTGGCCTAAGTTAAAACAGTGATAACCTTAAATGAAAAAAATGATTTAATGCAAGGTTAAGATACTCTCTGTATTCAGATGTACTGAATTCTAGCTCTCCCGTTATGTTGGTCATGCTTGCTGGAATTAATCAGAGTTGTAGTCTGAAGCATCTGGCAAACATTAGGTTGCCTATCTTTAAGAAGATAAGAAGAGCAATGATTGATCGAACAAAGGGTTCTGCTTCCAGCAAAGGCTGCCCAGATATAGTTAGCCAGATGTCTGTTACAAACTCAAAGTCTGGAATTCCAAAGCATAACACTTCAGCCAAGAGATTAATTTCTTTGAAACTTTAAGAAAACCATTTAAGGCAGCCCAGCACCTTATCTTGTGTGACAGTGAGTACCATGGATGAGCACCTGCTTTTCAGGGAGAAGGTTCTATGTTGAGTCATTGGCATCTCCAGTTAAATGAATGAGTAGCAAGTAATAAGAAAGATTCCTGCCAGAAACACTGGAGAGTTGCTGTCATTTAGACTAGATAATCCAGCCCAATGCTAATGTTTCTGTTTTTCCCTCCTTTATGAATAGAAACCAGTCCTGGATTCCCCTTACATTGAAGCTCACCACCGAGTCTGTACCTACAATGAGACCAAACTGGTTACAGTGAACCTGCCAAACTGTGCAGCCAACGTTGATCCTTTCTTCACATATCCAAAAGCCATCCGCTGTGACTGCAGTGTGTGCCTCACCACAACCACAGAATGCGAGACTATCTGAATACTTCAACTTATCAAGAGAAGTTTCTGGCTCAGATTCCGCCCAGGTGAAGACTACAATATGGCAATGGTAATAGATCATAGTGATGCACAACAGGGTAGGATGTAGCTACCTGGTTTTGAGGTTTTTCTGCCCCTTATCAGCTTTGAATGCATCTGAGTACCTTGCAATTTTCATGGTACTTTCAGTATAATGGTATAGTCAGTGTCTTTTCAACTGTTGCCAATTTTATACAGCATAGATTTTCTTTGGGATTCTTGCATCAGAATTTGCATAACCCCCAAACTGTATTCTCTGTTTGCTTCCTGATATTATCCCCAGTATGTTTTGAAAGTATGACCCAAGATTGCATTTGCACTTTAATACTTTCAGAGGTCCAGTTAGAACAGTTTAAAGGTATACCAAAGGGGTGTTCACACACTACATTTGATGCATGGACAGTCCATGTACCTATAAACATAGACTGTTTACCTTATCAACAGCTAGATTTGCCCAACATTCTTAATTTGACTACTGAATTAATTCATTTTGGGAATTTGTGGAATACACATAATCATAAGCTAAACTAATAGGCAGCATTCATATATCAGTAGCCACAAAACACTAACCATAATTTAAACTAACCCGGTTTAGCATGTTGTGCAAATGCAGCCATTTGATCTTATGAATACAGCCATGTACTTATTTATATCTTCTGTTCCTTAGAGTTCTAATCAAACTATGTTGATATACAGGTGGATATACAATACATGATATACAAGATATCATGGTACTGCCCAGAGTCCCTCTTTTGGGGGAGATGGGCAGTGACGAAATTTGATAGATAAATAAATAAATAAATAAATAAATAAAAACATGTAAAAGAGACACAAGACAGCCATGTTTGCTCTATCTCTCTGTCCTTGCATGTGCCAGCCTGTCTTCTAAATCCACAACCTCCCTTTGCTGAACAGGAAGATCTGCGAGTGGAAATCCAGAATTTATTAAGTTTCAGGTCTGCAAATGAGTCTGCTTGCACATGAAAACAAATGTGAGGAGACATCCCCAGCAGATTTCCTTGTTCAGTCCAGATTCAGTTCAGATTGGGGTGAATTGAGGCAGTGAATTCCATAGCTTGAGAGTAATGCTGGAGGTAACCTGTTCTGCATTTTCAACAAACAGACCTGTTAGCATAGACATTGTTAAGTAGGCTTCTTCTGTTGATCTTTGATCCTAGACAGATTTACACCAAGATGTACAGTCCCTCAGACAGTCAGGCTCCAAGCTGTTCAAAGATCTAAAGATTAAAATCAAGTTCTTGAATTGCAGCTGGATAGCAATTGTCAACTAGTGCAGGTCTTTTAACATGAACCTAATATGTTCCTGAGATCATGGACCAGTCTGCACCTGCTGAGCCTTCTTGATATTCTTCACAGGTCTTCCCTCACAGTAGTCTAGCTATGAAGTAACTATGTAATACTGCAGCCCATAGCACATGCCTAAACTGTCAAGTGCCTTGCACACTGCTGATGTAACAACAACAACAACGCTAGTAATAATGAAGTCTAAGGAGTCCTTAGAACTCCTCCTGTTGATGGAAGGGGAGGTAGTAGGGTAGATGTGATTAAATTCTACAGGAACTGAAAGAGTTTCAGTTTGGCAAAACTTTGGGGGATTCAGCTATCAAACCCAGGACCTGCTGGGGTTACATGAACATATCCTTAAAGGCCAAGTGGTTTAGATAACTCCTATGGCTGAATTATCCTTACTCTTAACTCTAGTAACTGGCTTGCTTGAAATGAGGATAAGCTACTTTCCAATTTGTTTTTTAAGTATTCCTGCTATACTTTCAAAAGGCTTTGTAGGAGAAAATCAGTGTTAGATCCAGAAGAAGTCAGGTAGCACCTTTTTAGACTAACACAATTTGTTAAAGGCATGTAGCTCATGAAGGCTTTTGTCTTTTAATAAAATGTGTTAGTCAAAAATGTACTACCAGACTCTTTCTGATTTTTGAAAGGCTTGTAAAGCATCTTTTGTTTTTCTTTCTTTACCTTGTCAGGTGAAAGTTGTATAATTAATTAGGATTCTCATCCTCCATAAGCTGCTTGTCAGAAGGGTTATTTCCCTTGGTTAGTTACATTTGCCAGCAGACTTCTGAAAATCAACGTTTAAAATCAACAGGTTATTTACAAGGAATGTTGTGGCTCTAATCACACTGGCTTCAGTCCACTCAACTGAGCAGCTTACTGCTACCTATTAAAGAATTTCATGTTCCTGAGGAGACATCTTCACTGCTATGATGAATGCATCCCCACCAATCATGAATGGTGGCTCAACCCTAGCCCTAACCTTCAGGTTGAATGACATAGTATTCTCATGTAGCTGCTGAGAATCCAACATGTTGACATTTGTGAATTAGGTTGACTTATCCGCCCAATTTCCCTGACTTGGTTTGGCCCTGTGGTGGCAACTGAGAACTGTCCACCAGTTAGGAGGTCCTGTAGAAATGCAGGTGATGCAATAACGAAGTTTTGTATAGGATGCAAAATGCAATTGGCTCACAGTGTCCCCTAGTGCCAGATTGTTACTGCTGTCACTTCCAAGAGTCAGGGGGAGGGGAATGAAAAAAAAATCTGCACTACACCACAATTGCAGCTATTGCTGTTGGACCTTCTCCTCCCACCCTTCTTGGCCAACAAGACAAATTGCTGCCTGAGGCAGAGGCAAGATGGCACCCTTTTCCATTCTGTTTAGAGAAACAACCTGGATTGGCAGTTGAATCTCACTTCAATGCTGGCAGTAACAACATTTCTCCACATCTGTGAAAACGGGGTAGTTTAGGGGCTGCAGGGAAAAAAATTGTGGCACAAAATACTGTTATTTTTGTCCTGAGTGACTGCTGCCTGTGGCTGTTGTTTCACGCTGTCTAATGGTTGGGCTGGCTCTGGTTCCCAATAAACAGTTTGAGATTTTCATCTCCTTCAAGCATTTTTGGTGAAATTATTCTGTTACACGAACCTCTTGAATTTTGCTTTCATCCCCATCTCTATGTACTGAGAACTTTTACTCTAGCTCAGCAATATTTCAGGTACCTTGGCTCCTGAACTGGATAGATTTTAAAATACAAAAACAACATTTTGTACTGTATTCAAAAAAATATGAAACCATGCTGTTTTATTTGCAGCAGCCTGTAATATCTTTCTGGTCAAGCTGGCATTAGCTATGAAACTCTAGGGAGGACAACAAATTTATATGGCTGAAATAGTCGGAGCGAATAGCAGGGCTGCAGGGAAAGGCAGGCGAAAACCATAGCAGTCTCTGCATCTGATTAGCCTGAGCATCTGTTTGATAAAGACATCACCATGATTTAGTTATATCACCGTTTTTGTAGAGTACAGTTACATTGTCTCAGCAGAGAAACTGGGAATCTTTTTGATTTACATCTCCTAAAAGCCATCTTGTCTGATGTCTGTTGAAACAAGTTTGCTCTTCCTTTTATGCCAGTTGTTTTTATGAGAAGATCACCTCCCAGGAAAGGGAGCTGACAGAATGCATTCACAAGTTGGCAAGGAGAGCCCCTGTGCATTCCATCCAGCTGTTCTGCCTTTGCCTTCTGAGTTAAAATTTTTTGCAGAACATGTCAATATAACAATGACCTTTGCCATCTCTTTTGGGGGTGGGCAGGGACTGGCCTCATCTGTATGTGCACTGTCTGCAGGATTTAAGAACCCAATAGCCCAAGAAGAAAAAACAGGAGTTATTTACAACATAAAATGCAAAGACTGTAACAGCCACTCTGTAGGACCGACAGGCAGAAGACTAGCAGAGCGCATCCATGAACACCAACTAGCAGTCAGAAGACATGATGAGAACTCCTTAATCTCACAACACATGGACAGACTCAACCATAGTTTAGCTGGGAAACTCTGAGCATCCTAAACCAAGCCAAATCCAAAAATGCCAGAGAATCCTGGAAGCCTGGCACTCAGACAAAGCAGCCATCAACAGACACATAGAGGTAAACAACATTTACGTACCATTCAAAAGAGACAATAGAAAAGCCAAAAGACCAGTACACTCCCTTGCCAGCAATCAACACCCAGATATGCAAAAATCAACACTAGGATTAACACCAGATGAACCATCAAACAGCACAAGACACCCTAATCAAGGAACTATTAACTCAGTCAATCAACCAAGCAGTAAACAACAGCCCAATCAAAGTACTCCCAAGGAGAGAACAACACCCCCACCAACACAAGCAGGGCAAGCCACAGTATATAAACTGAGAGCAAGGCCCACTCCCTCTTTGCACTGAAGATGTTGCCTAGTCTGGCAATGAAACGTCTGCAAGAGAACAACAAGGCTCAGAGAGCACCAAGGACTCCACAGTTCAACCCTGAGCTACAAATATTCGCTTTAAGAAGCTCCCTTAAATCTACTCACACTCCTGTATTTTGTTTTATTTTTCATATTTCCATGCTGGTTCAGGTCCTCTCAGCTTCATCCATAAAAATTCTAAAATCCCATTACAAACAAATGACTAAAGTACAGTTAGAATTTAAAATAGCCTGGCAGACTTAAATCAATATATTGAAGTAGGCGGAGCTTTGAACTTTAAAAAGAAGAGAAATTCACAACTCCATTAGAAGAATGTTCCCTCACCAAATCCTTAAACAGACTGATGAGGTTTCTGGAAAGACTTAGGCTTACTGGAGCTATTTATATGGGTCTCACTTGGGGTAGCATTCAAAGAAGGCTGGGTAAATATGAGAGGAGGTAAGCCATCACATAACCCCATGTTGTTTATGATTTTATAGATTAAGACAAGCTAAGCTGAGAAACAGAATGGAAACAGTTTTGTTAGTAGTTCTGCAGGATTTTAAGCAGAGAAATATCCTACTACATGATAGCTGAGATGCCAGGAACTGAATGTGGAGGCATACAGATAATGTGCTATACAACTCAGCTATGGTTCTTCCTCCTTTAGACTGTGATTTGATGGGTTGTGGCTTCAGGAGGAAAGCTCATTAGAGGGCCTCTTAAGGTCCCTCCTCTACCAGAAGGTGGACAAGGGACCTCCTCCTCTCCTCTCTCAATCGTTCTTTTTCTCTTCAAACTCAGGTCCCAGCGGCCCTTCACCATCCCATCCTGGAACATGTACTTGGCTGGCAGTGATGCTCCCATGTGGTTCTGATAAGCTTCTGCTTGTTAGATAACTATTAGTTATCTAAAGATCTCTAAGCTTGTATGTAACTGACAGTATGCCATAATGTTACTGGTGCTGTTACAACTGTACCAACAGGCACAGATCTGGTCTCCACAGATAGATTGTTTGTTCATTCATTCATTCATTCAATTTATATGGACAGTCTTCTCACAGAATGTGGCTCTGGGTAGCTAATATAGGGTTAAAAGCAACAAACACCAACAAGCATCAAACCCCGCAAAAATAAAAACCCTAATCCTAATCCTAACTAAAGCACATCCAAGGCCAATCTCAGGTAAACCAATAACCTCTAAAGATGATCTTACATAGCACCCTGGTCCAATTACCTGAAGGAATAACCTAGTTTTCAATGCCTTATAAGAGGCTTGCAGGGTTGGGGCCCCTCTATGGTTATGGAGAGCTAAGCTATTCCACAGGGCAGGTGCTGTGACAGAGTCCCATCAATTGACATTTTTAATAGCAGAGACTTGGAGCTTGCTCACCCTGTTAGATCTTATGGGATGGGCAGAAATTAGAGATAGGTGGTTCTGCAAAATACCCAGGCCTAGAGGGCTTTATATGTGATGACCAACACCTTGAATTACTCTGGGAGCCAGTGCAGTTCACAAAGCAGTGGTGTTACATGGTATACCAGGTGTCCCCATAGCTACCCATGTTGTTGCATTCTGAACCAGTAGTAGCTTCCAAGTGGTTTTCAAGGGCATCCCCATGTAAAGAGTATTGTAAAAGTTCAAATTGGGGGTGACCAAGGCATGAATGACTTGAAGCAAAGCTTCCCAATCCAGGAACAAGTACAATTGGCATACAAGATGGATTTATGCAAAAGCCTCCCTGACCATGGCTGCCACCCACTCCTTGAGCAGGAGTTGAGACTCCAGAAGAAACCCCACATTGCACACCAGTTCTGCCAGGCAGTGTCGCTATCCTATTCAGAACTAACAATGGGGATTCCCCAGATACGTCGGTCCTAAAACCCACAACCACCCTATCTTGCTAGGGTTAAGCTGAAGATGGCTTTTCCTCATCCAGACCCCCACAGCCTTCAGACAAAGAGACAGAACCTTGGCGGCATCAGTTGGTGCAGCATGGGTAGAAATATATAGCGGAGTATTATCAGCATATTTTTTTAAAGAAGTTTTAAAATTTTAGTAAATATTTAAAAACAGAATCTAGGAGAAAAATGGAAAGGAAAGTAAGAAAAACAAAATCAAGAATAGAAAAGAGATTTACAAGCTTTATAAGACTGAATAAAACTTTCGAAGTAACGTTAGATTAGTGCTGCATATGAAAATATCTTGTATCCATTGAGAACTTCAGAATATTATTAAAATCAAGTCAATATGCAATAATTAACTGTAAAAGCCAATGTACTATGAATAAGTCAAAATGAAGAATTGCAAATATTTCTGACTGATCTAAGAATTCTGTCTTTATTTAGCAAACTAAATGAAAACAGATATTAAAGCCTTATGTTAGGAGAACCCAAACTTTGGATGTAATACAAACCCATATGTGTAATTATAATTCATGAATGGTTTCCAAGTTGAATTGAATTCTATGTCTGATTTGTTTTTTAAATATGAGCTCATTATTGACACTGATACAAACTGCCATAGCTTAATTTGCCATTCTTCTGTGGAGGGAATCATATGTGATTTCCAATGGAAAACATAAAGTGTCATGGCAGCTGTTACCATACACAAAGCTAACTCAGTTTATTGCATAGGAATACAAGGTTTGGGAATGTTCAACAGAAAAACAGTTGGCTAGAAGGGGAATTCATCCTTTAAAATGTGTTTCATTCTATAATAAATAATCTTCCAGAATTGTTGTTCTTTACAACATTGCCACCAAATATAAAATAATATTTGTACCTGATTATTGCATTTCCAACAATTTTTAGGAAACAAGTTACAGTATCTATTTTAGTGTCTGATACTGGAGCATCAATATACCTTCATGTAGTTTTCTCTAAGTGTAATATTCATATGAATTTAAGTAACATCAGAATATTGATGATACTTAACCAATGCCAATGGATGACCTCAACAAACAGATTAGATCTTAAATAGGAGTGGGGAGCTCTGAGGAACAAAGCAGGAGCTTAGGGCTGGACCTCATCCCCACCCAACACTAACTGGAACTGGCCCCAGAGGAAGGAGGAGAGCCACCGCAACACTTTGCATCCCATTCATAACCCCCTAAGCTGGTCCAGATGGATACTATGTTCAGTGGTATCACAGGTGGCTGAGAAATGAAGGAGGACCACAATGGACTACCACCATAATTCTGGTCCCAAAGAGATAATTAAAAAATGAGGTCAATAAAGCAGGAATATTGAAGACAGAATAAAATTCATCCAACCCAGTGGAATCCAGTTATGGCTTATTCAGGAAGGGTGGACCATCATTCCTTAAATGTCAGTGGGACCACCCCCTCACTCAAGGTTGAATTTAAAACTATCTGGATCCAACCACATGTAATCTCCCAGGAGGCCTTCACTGCCCAGGAGGGACATGGATCTAAAATACAGATGACTACAGATGCAGTCCCTAGGGCCCTGTCCATTTGCTCAGGACTAACTTGCTCAAAATCTTCTCAGATAACCAAGCCAGATGTTGCCTCTGTCAATTCCTTATGATCTGTACAGCTGGACAACTGCTCAGAGCAGATCCAGCAACTTTATCTGGCAGATGCCTTGAGTAGACCTCACAGCAGCCCTGCAGATGACACTCTCACCCTTTCCTTCCTAGGACTAACTGGGTCATCTTGAATAGGGTTGCTGCCAGCTATCTGTGGATATAACAGAAAAAGAATTACTGTACATTTGCTGCTCTTTACCAATGAGGCACTGGAGCAGAGCACAGGGGTTTGGAACATAGAATTGGAATGAAGCACAGAGACTGCTTTCCCTGAGAAGGACCTATCCTCTGCCTCCCTCCATATCAACCTCTGCCCATCTACGCAGCGTATTAGCCCCCTATTCCTGCCATCCATTCCCCGGATCAGAGCTATGGGTCACTCTCAGAGTTGTCTGCACCCAGCACACTCCCAATCAATCCTTATGTCCAGATGAAGGCAACCCCCCCCCCACACACTCAGTTCAGTTAGCAAAAATCTAGCTTGATATTTATTTATTAAACACCAATATTTAACTGCATAAGGATAGAGATGGAAAGTAGGATTCCAGGTGACCCCTACTCTATTCTGCACAATGAAAGAAATAATTGGTGGATGGGAATGATGTATTCCACACAAGGGCCCTCATCTCATATACCAGCCAACTGGCTAACTGGCTAGCCAGATGGGTATTTGCAGCATCATGATTAGGAAAAAAAACAAACAACTATGCTAAAAGAGGTTACTGTATGCATGTTTTGAAATGACTCTTCTTTTAATAGGAGATAATGTATGTAGCTCAGGATCAAACTGTTAGGTTTGAGAATGCAAAATTAGACAAGTTTGCATTCAACTGCAAGCTAAATGAAATTTCCCATATTTGTAGTCTGCAAACTCCAAGGATGCCAGCCAGAACTTCCCCAGGCCCTACCTTAGATGCTCAGGGAGTACAGTTTCTCTTCTATATCTGAGTCAATGTAGATTGTCAATTCATTAAAATCAGCGCTATCTACCTTAAAGATTTTTATCTTTGCTTACTGCAAAATGAACACCTGATTTTGAATTAATGTCCCTCAAGCTGTGTTATGAGGGAACTACATGGTTTATTTAGAATAGGACTTGTGGCACAGATGAGTGATGTGTGGCCTTCCAGAAGTTGCTGGACTTCATCTTCTATCTGCTCAATCAGAATGGTCAATGATTGGTCATGATGGGAATCACAGTCCTACCTTACAAGCTGGTGGGCTCTGTTTTGTTTAGACCGTGCTTTACAAAAACCTAAGTATTATTTTGCTTAGATTTGCTTTTCCCTGCTGAAAACTTGAATTTCTGTTGAATACCTTTTCCCCCAGGTGGGCTGGAACCTAATTTTGCTAAGAATTGAGAATGAACAGAACTTTGCTTTACAAAGCTGAGTTAGGGGATGGTGGGTGAGATATGAGCTAAGGATTTCCTTGTGTTGGGAAAATCAGGTTTCAACTGTGCATTGTCTCACAAACTTAAGGGGGAGGGACTCTTCTTTTGAAATGTGACTTTTATTAAGAAGTGTGTTCGTGGGGAGTGCCGGTCACCTGACTTCCTGTTTCCTCCTCCTCTCTGTGCCCCTCGTGGCCAGTTCCCCATTTTGTTTCCTCCTGAGCAGATGTGCATGCAGCAGAGCCACATGGTGATGTGGCTCTGGTCCTAAAGTACCTCGCGCGCACACACCTTTTCTTTTCTTCAATGTTAATCTATCTTTACTTGTAACCAAGATCTACAAAATAAAATGTAAGCAAACTTTACTTTTTTTTTTACGCTAACCAATGTGTGAAGACTGTTTTATTTTTTCTGAACGCTAATCAAGCCTTTCCTGTGCAAGTCCTTTTTTGGGGGGAGATGCTTCTACTCTGCTACAATTGCTAAAAATGCTGCCTGGAGTTCTGTTACTCACATTCCAGACTCCAACACCTTGTACATTACTTAAGCTATTGTATAGTATCAATTCAGCCTACTACAGTACATATTGCTGTGCTTGTGTAGAATTGGTAGCATGGATACTGACTTCTTCACTATTAAGGTCACGTTGGAAACATCCTTGTCATACAGGACTCATAACTAGCATGAGAGTTCCAGATAAGCAATCTTCACTAAATTAACTAAAAAGGTCCCAAATATAAATATAAATATAAATTAAAAAAGCACACACATTAAAATATTTTTTAAAAGGTTTCTCTTAAGAATCATGTATAAATGACATAAATTGTAGAAAATGTTTGCAAAGAAGGCATTTACAACAGTGAAAGACTTTTGGTTATAATAGGTAATTTCTGGTGGTTTCCTAGTTGGGTGACAATTGGAATGACAACCAATTTTTGGTAATCACAAGTGGCTTCCTGTTGGACCCTTTCTAAGTTATATGTTTATAGCTAGTTAAGCCTGGTAGAGGGAAAGGGCAGAAATGTTGCAGAGCTTTCTACCATATAGCATTTAACCTGATGAAGCTGTTAGCTAGCCAAACCTGGCCTCCCTGGGTAAGGAGAACAATCCCAAAGACCACCAGAGGAGGGCCATAGATTGAAATCATTTTGCATCTGCATAGATTATTGCCAACTAGATTGGATCAAGAGAGGCAGAGTTGGTGAGAGGCAACAGCAATATGAGAAAGAAGTAGAGCTTCTCAAAAAAGAGGGCTTTTGAAGCCATTTTGCATTTTTTTCCCATTCAATCATGTCTGGTTCTCAGAGACCTCCTGGATGAGTCCCCACAATTTTCTTGGCAAGGTTTTTCAGAAGTGGTTTGCCATTGCCTCCTTCCTAGGGCTGAGAGAGAGTGACTGGCCCAAGGTCACCCAGCTGGCTTTGTGCCTAAGGTGGGACTAGAACTCACAGTCCCCCATTTCTCGCCTGATGCCTTAACCACTAGACCAAACTGGCTCTCATTCTGCATTTGCCTCCTCCCAAAATCTGAAGCAAACATTGCGTCTACCTTGCTGCTCCTCCTAAAAATCCTGCATTCAGTAAGCATCTGGTGGTTTAATTAGTTTTCCAGGTTGGGGAAAGAGGTAGGAAGAATGGTATGTGAGTGTGTGAGAACACATCCATGTGCATGAGATGTATATACTGATTTTCTCAGGATTTTTTGTATTCTATCCTCAAGCTGCCTTTTGATCTTGGATTGTGCATATAGCATCTCCAGCAGGTGACCCCACCTGTCCTAACTTTTCTGGGCTCAGATGCTAAACATGTACAGGCTTACTTACTACTTGGATGGAAGTACTACCAGGAATAATACCAGGCCTACAGACTACCCTAGGAATTAAAAAAAAAATCCTAGAAGAAAACAATGGCCAACCACTCCCAAAATGTCAAGAAAATTAGTAATCAGGAACTGAATTTGAGTTGAGAGCATCTATATTGTTGAAAGAGCTGTTGGAGTTTTTGTTGGCTCCATATGCTAGAATAAAAAATAAATTCTGGGAGGAGAGGACTAGATTTGCAGGTAGGACATATGTGCATTCTTCCCTGCACCCAATCTGGCCCCTCAAATCCAGACAATTACCATTTCCAAATGACTTGGAAAAATACACAACTTGAGGGCTTCAGAGGAAGAGAAGGATTCCCACACATCCAATGGCAACATGACAATACATCCTGACAGTATTTCTTTGGACTATGCTTAGTTTATAAAAGGAAGACAAGTATGATGACTTTGTATTCCATGCCATCTATTTCAAAAGCACTGTTTTGCATTTGATTTGGAACAATTGAATTGATACAGATCTTCTCCATTTATTAACATGGTCAACTCCTAAAAAAAAGTCTAAATGCGAAACACTTTGTGTTTCAAGTTCAATCATTATTGCATATTCATACTGGAATTTACTAATTTCTTGCTGTGGATTGCTAAGAACAAACCTGGTTCTTCTTGGCTCTGTTGTAGTATTAGGATCCTTAGATACTTTATTTTCTTTCCAGGTGCATCATGGATCCTGACTCTATCAAGAATTTCTTAAGTTTTTTCCTTTATCTGCTGCCTGAATGGGGTGAAGTTATCTCAACATGAGCTTGTATATACAGATGCACACTGATTAGAAAAAAAAACAAGCAAGGCATGAAAAGTCTATAAAGTTCCATTTGAGAGGTATCACAGATTAGGAGGAACCACTTTACAAAGCAGCTTTTTTCTGGTCATGTCCCTCTGTGCAGGTCTGGACTATTAACTGGCAGCACTGGTCCACTTTGATATCCAGGCATCATAGAACTGAACAGCAGCTGCAACACTTGGCACAAAGTTTCTTCTTTCTCTTTGGGCTGAAGATTGTGAGGATTGCTTCATCAAAGACTGCTTTCAGGCCTTTCTGGGTCAAAGCTGAACACTCTAAGTAGCACTGGGCTCCAATCTTGAATGAAAGAGAAAGAGGCAGGAATGTTGACGATGAGAAGTAAAGGAGAAGAAGAGACCCTGCTAGATCAGACTGAAGGTCCATTTAGTCCAGCATCCTGTACCAAATGCCTCTAGGAAGCCCAAAAGCAAGACATGGGTGTTAGCCCTTTTTGTTCCTATTTCCCATCAAAATGTAATTAAGGTGTACACTGCTGTTCAGTGCTGGATCCCAATTGTACTTATGTTTCTGTTAGATATAGCATGAAGCATTTTTATTGATGTAAGAAGGGCTTAGCGTAAAAAGAAGAAGAGTGGCCCAAACCATTTTGTGGTCAAGATAAAGACTACTGAATTTTACTTAACCATGGGCAACAGGACAGCACCCTCCATTGCATCTGAGAATACAGGCAGGTATTCTAACAATAGGAGCCTGTTCTTCCCCATTTGTCCTCTTGAGCCAAGGTTCCTGGCCCCCATCATTCTCCAGGGCTTCCCTGCCTCCTCCTCCTCCTCTGAGAATGTCTGCTATAGGGCCATGACAAAAACAGGAGAGTAATTCTTAGGCTACCATACACTTTACAGTTAAAAATACAGGAATTTTATTTTAAGTGTTTCTATCTAAGCACCATAGTTTGTGGTGCTGCCCCAACTGGCCCATTGTTTCTGAACTGGTTCCATCAGTTTCTTCAATGGAAGAAATGTAAAAAAGTAAAATAATTAAAAGTTGTGCATCTATCAAGCTGGAAGCTAAGTCTAAAATAATGGCAACATGACTGGGGCTATTCACATAATTAAAATAAGTGAGAGGCCAATGTTAAGTGTAAGGAAGTTTTTCCAAACTTGGTGCCCTCCAGATGCATTGAGATAACAACAACCCAAATTCCAAGTAGTACAGCTATTGACCATAGTGGCTAGAAATGCTGGGAGTTATTTCTGAAGGCTACTATTTTCCGGAAGGCTTTCTTAACAGCCAGCATAGTAAAGTCTTTAGATAGTGAAAATAAATTACAGTATAGAATGAATTAAAGAAAAGCAAGATCTAAAAAGTCAGTGCCCTTAGAGATTTCTATTGTTTTGTATTTCGTAGGGGACAATGATGACTGAATAAAATCTCTGGTGTGCTTAGCCCTGAGAAAAGCAAAAAGGCCTTTGGCTTAGCTCTGATCATACCAATCTAGCTACTGACTACTGTTGTTGAAGGATAACAGTACCTCTTTAGCCAATTTGATGCCATGTTCATAAGTCAGGGGCTTCTCTTTCATGTATAGTAAACGAGCCAAAGTTTTGGGGTCATCTCGAAGGTCAATCTAGAAGTGTACAGACAAACACAAAACTTAAAGATCCATACACCTCCATCTCTAATTCCCAAACAATAAACATCAGTAGCAAAATGCTCAGAGCTATTTGAGCATCTCATACAGTAGGTGAGAGGTTACTGCTTCCACACCGAATTCTACAGTACATCTGAAATCACAGAAGTGGACCAAAATGAGACATACCTACACACCACCTCCATTTTTGGAAATTTTTGGAAGTCTTTTGTGACGAAACACAATTCATTGTAGGAAAGTTTCCCCAACCATCCACATTTCTAGACTTGTTTGTGTTTTACAGACTTCCATGGTCTACTACTGATAGACATTAGGGCTGTTTCTTTTTTGTTATTTACCTGTGTTCCTATCAGAACATAAGGCACATGTGGCATGCAGACTTTCAATTCTGGCACCCATTCCTCTTGGACATTGTGGTAGGAGGCAGGGTTTACCACAGAGAAACAGATCAAAAACACATCTGTGTTGGGGTATGAGAGGGGTCTTAGTTGATTGTAGTCCTCCTGTCAGAGCAAAAAAGTACACAGGATGAAATTGAGAATTACTATCAAATTTTTCAGCTTATTTTGATATTTGGTCTTGGTTGCAGTGAGTGCTGGAAACCCACTTTTTATACAAGGAAAAGGTAGGAAGACTTCAGTGTCTTTGAAGATGCTTCAAAGCTCTTCAAGATCTTCAGAGAACATTGGTATTCTGTGAAATATAGCTTTATAAAAAGTCTCTTAAATTAACCAGAAGGTGGCAGTAGTTGCCAGTGTAAGCCATGAGACTGGCTCTTTGGTTTCCTAACTATAGAAAGATTCAAATTTTCAAGTTGCTACCATTCTGAGAGGCAAAAATTGGAATCATTTTAAAAATGTCAGAAAAAAAGCTAGCATGATAAAATAAGACAATAAGACTGAGATAATTGTTTTTAATGAAAAAAGAAGATGACCTAGTCAAAGTTTTATGCCAAGAGAAACCTGCAACATCTCTGAGATGGGGAAAACTGGATTTGCTCTGATCATTTATTGTATTTATTTATTTATTTATTCAATTTATATAGCAACCCATCTCAAACCAGGCTAAGAAACTTGATATTATAAGTTTAGGGTGGCAGTTATATGGTGGTTTTGTAGAATGGTATATATTTCCATAATTTTACAGAAATGAAAAATGTCTATTTCAGAATGTCAAAAGGAAAGGAAAAAAACTTCATTATTCATGTCTGAAAAGTAATGGCATGAAAAACAATAATAAATAAATAAACTGGAGATATATTACCTGTCCTGCAGTGTCATAAAGTCCAAGCAAATGTTGCCTGCCTCCAACTGTGACAGTAACTGTAAAAGAAGGAGAAGAAGAACAGAACATTTTTCTTATAATTTTTTAAATTTATATGCCACCCAACTCCCAGTGACTCTGGGCAGTTTACAAATGATTTAAAACATTAAAACAAGACATTAAAATGACAGTAAAAAAGTTAAAGATGGCAGAGATACTGTAACAAACCCAGATGGGAACAAAGAAAAAGAAGAAAAGGGGGCTTCAGTCATGCTTGCCAAAGGCCTGGGTGAAGAGCCAGGTCTTCAGGGCCCTTGGAAACACCAGCTGGGCAGGGGCCATTTGGATCTTGGGGGAGCCTCATTCCAGAGGGCAGGCACTGCTACAGAGAAAGCACACTTCTGGGGTCCTGAAAGAGGCACTGTTTGAAGGAACCTGGAGTGTGCCAACCCTGCCAACAAGTTTGGAATGAAGGCAAATGAGCATCTCACTGGTGGTTTTTCTTCTTCTTCTTCTTTTGGTCCATTTGCAAGCTAGAGATTTTCCCAAACCTACCTGTTGATCATGAGTTTGGCTAAATAGGCAAAAACACTCATAGCCTAAATACTGAAAAATAGGGCATGATGCTGCTTCTGAACATGAGTATTTTATCCTACAATATAGTTGTATTCTATTGATCATGAATCTTTATGAATCTATCAGGTCCTTATTATAGAGATCTAACTGTGATGATCATTAGCACATTTCCATTGTGACAGTGAACACATAGTATATAAATGTAAGTTGACCACAAAACCGTATTTTATTTCTAGTAACAGTTAGAAATTCCCATGCTGGATGCGAATTTTGACAGTTGTTGTCCAACACAATTGAAGCATATTACGTTGGGGAAAACCACACATAGAGATATATAGGGTAACATTTTTTGCTGTCATTCCTTAGACATGTCCCCAAAACTTTGAAGTTACACAGAAGTAAGATAACTAGGGAACTGGGAGAGTCAAAGATAATAGTGAAAAGAAGTATAATTCCATGGATTTAGGTTTTGATTACAGTTAGGAATGTTTTCCCAGCATGGGATCCTTGTGTAACAATTCTTTTTGCCATCCTCAGGACACTGTGGATTAAATTATTGCACAAAGCTAACCTTCAGCTTACATAGCCTGGCTAGCATTATTCTCGCTCTTTGGCTAGAAGGGGGCTGACTAGGATCAGGAAGAGACCACCAGCTGGCAGATACTTGAAGCCTAGCAAGCTAGAGTTGCATTTGTCTACCATGGTCCTCTTTAGGCTGCAGTGATTACTCTGGATCAAAAGGCATTGCCCTAAGGGAGAAGGTTTATGCACAGCTCCTGCTCGAGCCACTGCCTATCTCCCCCAAAAAGGGGGGACTCTGGGAGGTTTACAACAAGGATAAAAACATTAAAATACCATAAATAAACATAAATACAAATATAATATTGAAGATAAATACAGTATAAAATCCAGATGACGATACCAGTTGGAATATCACAGGAATCTAAGAAGCCATTTTAGGGTGCTAACCATCTCCAGGGGTGATTACTCCCCCTCCTGCCCCAAGCGAGGTACCAGAACCAGGTTTTTAGTTGTTTTCGGAAGGCCTCAAGAGATGGAATCTGTCTTACCTCTGGGGAAGGATATTCCAGGGGGTGGAAGCCACTGCAGAGAAGGTGCACCTCCTGGACCCCACCAGGTTTATTTATTTATACAGTTTTTAGGCTGCCTAACTCCCAAAAACCCTGGGTGACAGTCATTGCTGGGAACATGTAACACCTGTATTGTAGGCCCTGCACTGACTGTCCCCTCTTTAAGGTCCTGAGTCAGTTAATGACTCTTCCCCAATAAGTATGTTTTAGTTCTCTCTGGAGTGGCCTTTGCCACATTCTTTTTCTTTTTTTCCCCACTTGAATGGATGACTTTTAAAAAAAAATTAAATGCAAAAAACAAAGAAGAAGAAGAAGAAAGGAAGACTATTCCTAATGTCTTACTATTTCAATGAGATATGATAGGTGGTCACAAAGCAATGCTCTTATCTTATACATTTAAGTTTTTCGGTATTGTTGAAATGTTCTGGTGTGTGTTTTGTCCTTCCTCTAAGGCAGGGCTGCATGATTTTTACTGGGTCAAGAACCATGTTGACTTTTGAGTGCCATGCCAAGTTGAGTTGCAGTTTGCTTGCACTACATTTAATTAAAACTAATGATAATTTACACGATTACTTTGCAGTTATGCATTTAATCATTTTCCATTTATGTCACCTTACAAAGTACTTGGCTACCACTTTTGGAGATCTTTGGGAGCCTCACCCAAATTTCTGGAGTTGCATGCAGTTCTCAGGCCTCAGATGGTAATACCTCCTCTCTCAGGGGCTTAGACCATGGAAGTATAAATGGAGATTTAGGCAGCCTCCCACCCAAAAAGTCAACTCAAGTCTGCTTAGCTTTACTGATTAATGATTACATTTGGCTGACATTATATGACTCATTGTTTGGTTAGATCACCTCCTTTGCAAAAGGACCAGAAGGAGTCTGTTGTACAAAAGAAAAGGTTGGAGCTCAGCTAGACGTTCTTGCAACAGATCCTGTAGTGTATACTCTGTGATATGGAAAACTGAAACCAAAATCTAAACTTTAGTTGGTGCAAAATGAAACACTGAAAATGGCTTCATCATGTTTTATTTGTTTGTCTATTATTTATTTGCTTACTTACTAAAATGTGTATGCTACCTACTTGAGTAACTCTAGGCATTTTACAATGTGCATAAATTCATATATCCATAAAATCAATCTTACATTAAAACTATAAAACCGCTTCTGTTCCTGCCATCAGCTAAAATACTCCTCACCAAAGAGGACAGTTTTAACTGGCTTCTAAAATATTAAGAGGGGGAGCTGATCAGACTCCTGTGGATTAGCTGCTCCAGAGTTATGATGTTGCCATTCAGGATGTTATTTTGGGTGTCCCAGACTCCTGTTTTCTCTAGGGTTAGGTGCCTATAGCATCCTCTGCCAGTAAGACCATGTAAAGCAGGCAGGTTCTACTTGGAAAGAGAGTTCTCCAGGTAGCCCAAGCCAGATAGGGCTTTATAGGTAACATCCAGCACCTTGAGTTGGATCCAGAAGCTTACTCAAAACCAATGCCGCTCTCACAGAATAGGCATTATTCTATTGAACTGGCTAGTGCTGGTCAGCAGGCAAGCAGCTATGTTCTGCATAGCTGTAGCTTCTGGGTCATCCTCAAGGAACAAATTGCAGTAGTCTGAATGAGAGATGACAAGGGCATGAGTCACTATCTTCAGTGCCTTGTAATCCAGGAATGGGTATAACTGGTGGACTGGCCAAAGGTTCTCCTGGGCATGGCTTCCACTTGTGGCTCTAGCAAGAGATGTGAGTCCAGAAGAAGTCCCAGATTGTTAACAAGCTCTTTCAGGAGCAGGACAACTCTGCCAGAGCAATAGTTGGAATATCCATGGTGCCAGAAGATTCTATACCAAACCAACAATAATTCTCCATCTTATTCACAGGTGACGATGTTTAACAGATTTAGATACTTGTTTACCGTTGTTTTTAATAAATTTATATATTGCCCTTCAGTGGTGTGCTTTCTGCCTATCCAAAGATACAATTCCATCTGTATTCATTTTGCTGGAGTAAGGGGGAAGGGGAGACAAATTTAGTTGATTCACCTCTCCTTCTCCATGTAGCACATTAAATAGAGAGTGTCACTAGCACTGAACTATCTGATAATGTTACAAATTTCTAAAGATCTATGGGAATACATTTTTTTAATGGTATTTCAGATTTGTTGTTTATCCACCCATATTTTGGCATCTGTGCTTGACTTTCTTTTTTGTGTCATTTACCTCTTATATTCTTTAAAAATATATAATCAAGAACTGAAAAAGGAAACAAACAAACCACTCTGTTTCTCCAGAGCAACAGACTACCACATTCTGGGGCACTATGGCAGCCTTGTCAAAAAACAAGAAAATTCTTTTGTGATTTATGTAGAACACCACAGTGGGGAGAAGAAGGCAAGATTAAATTCAGTGCCAATGAAAGTGTATTACCCCAGTCTACTTCATAATTTGGGTTTCAAGTGAATCTGATGTACACTTCTGGTTTATGCTAAGTTTCTCTAAATTATTAAATACATCAATATTAAGGAATATATCTATATCTGTAGAGATATGTTAATTCTCAGTTACGTACATTGTTATGAGTCACAGAATCATATAATTAGAAAGGCCATCAAATCCAGCCCTTTGTTAAATTAACTTTAATAGATGCCTGTCTAATTGCTGCTTGAATATATCCAGCAAAAGGGAGCTCACCACCTTTTTGGGTGATTAGTTCAACTGGCAAACTGCTCTTATGATCAAAGTGTAAGCAGTCTTTCTATATAAATGAAAAATCAACCTGATTAGTTTCCTATTTTGAATATTAAAGCTCTACTCACCAAACATAGGCATTTCTTTATTCTCCTGATGAACTGCTTTAGTCTGTTTAATAACTATAACATCCCCAAATGGCAGCTGAGATGGTTTGGGCACATTTGCAGAATGGATCTAGTTTGTTACCATACAAGTTACTCTGGAAACCAAAATCCCATGAATGGAAAATTCAGTTCAGGGCACCAAGAAAAACTTGAGTATGGCAGATTGAAACTAATCTGGCCCATTCTGAATTTAAAATCACAGCAATGGACAAAGCACTTTGGTGAGACATCTTATCAAATGCCAATGATCCTGTAGCATGCACAGCAGCCTATTCATTGTAAAGCCGTACTCAGCCTAACATGTTCTAGGGAGATTCAAATACAAATCTCTCTCTCTCTCTCTCTCTCATTTATAGACCACTGCCATCTCAAGGACTTCCAGCAATTCCCAAAGATAAAAATATACAATAAACAGTACACAATTAAAATACACAGTTAAAATATCCACAATCCAATCCAGTAGACGCAGAATACAAAGTATATACACCAAGCCAATCTGTAAACCCAGCCAAGATGGAACTAACTCAATGTCCACCAGGAAGCTGTTCCATAGGACTGTTACTACTACCCAAAAGCAGCACCTCTGAGCCTTGGTCATCCTTACCTGCCTAAAGTGGGGAACCAATAGCAGCTTCTCCCAGCTATATCAGACTGGCCAGTCTGATTTCAATGGGAGAATGATGTCCCAGTGTTCAACGATTGGATCTTATCTCTATGTGCTACCTAGATGCATTCCATTTCTTCACTTCCAGATTCACTCATGGAAGTTCAATGATCTTTCCTAGTAATTAGAGGAGTGCCTTTCAATTGGAAGGTCTCATCATTTGGCACCCAAACATGCCTAAATATTCAGTCATGTCCATGCAATAGTTTGCCATTGCCTTTTCCCAGGGTTAATTGTGGAGCTCCTTCTCTTATGTGGGTTGTTGTCAGCCCTTCAAAGTGGGTCAAACCAGGATACAGATACCACATAAATGACTGGCTCTATTGTTACAGGATGTAAAGACAAAATCTTGAGAGCCTGACAAGAGTTTTTCTCTCCCTCTCTTTATCACCAAAGAAAGTCAAGGCAGAGCAATCTTGAGTTTTTTCTTCACCCTCTCCTGTCTTTCTGGGCTAAGTTCATGTTTTCCTAACAACTGCCACATATCTTCTCCAAGACTATCTCCATATTCCTCTATATGTGATTTCTCTTCGATTGGTACATGTGATTTCCTCATGCACCTGTCCTCAGCCTCATTGGGGATTACTCTTACCTCACTTTACCCATGAAGATATCCTGCTTCTGCCAGGTTTACTCAAGGTCACTGGAGCTACTGTACTTGCCTCTCTCACCACCTGGGAGGAACTCACTCAATATCCATTTTGAAACTGATACCAATAATTATTTATTTACACATTCGGGCTGCTTAGCATTGAAGACTGTCAATGTGTATCAATCAGCAGTTGTCAACTGTTTACACTTGTTATTTGAGTCATTGGGCATTAAATGGTTATACTTTGGTTTGCACTGACCAAATCCACAAAATGTTATCAAAACATTGCAGGAAGAGAATTGCTTGTCTTATAATTTCAGATAATTTGCAAAATATGTGGGAGGCTCCAGCAAGATGGAGCTATTTCATTGTAAGCAAGCCAATGAAACAAGTCAATCATTGAGGGAGATCAATGAGTTTGATATCTCTGCCTCTTATTAAAATGGGCTGGCAGTAGATCTAGTTACCAACAATGACATGTGCTATTTTATCTAGCCAAGAGTCAATATAAATAGGTTCTAATAAAGATGCACATGACTTTGTGATAGACAGTATGAGCAACCTGTCCCCAGAGAAAGGATTCTTTCTAACTTTAATCAGCTGGAGGTTGACAAGTTGGTAATAGGAACACCAAATACAATGAGTCTGTTTTTTAAATGGTGAAAAAAGGTGAAGGAGGAAGATAAAAAGAACAACAGCCCTCTGACATCTTGCACAAGGTAGGAGCCTAATCTTGACTTGTTAAATGCCTAGAACAATGCTGATTGACAGGCTTAGATATATATTCCTATATCCATGCAAAACGTGGCCTTTGACTGTATCTTAGCAGCTGTTCCACCATTCCATCAGGCGGTTGCTGACACAGGCCTCTGTCATGCTCCCCAAACAAATGTTCCCAGAGCATCTGATCAAACTCGCATGCATGAATAGAATCAACACGTGTCAAACCTTGCGAGTTGCTGGAAGTGGGAGGGGGCAAGCCAGGAGTGTGAAACCATCTTGTTTGGACTATCTCTGGCATTCAAGGTCAGGCTGTAGAGAACCATTGGAGACATCTGCATGGAGCTGAATGAACTGGCATGGGAAAGGGGGGCTGCATACCGACAGGGGGATGGGTTGGTTTCAGTGGACTGTTTAACCTGGGGAAAGCGCGGGAATTTCTGTTTGCAACTTTTTCACTGTACTGCACACTACGCTCCATTAAAGAGATTTCTACTTTAAACACGTATGAATTGAATTTAATGGGAAGCTGAGTAGGGCAGTTATTACAGCCTCACCAATGTGGGAAGTGTTTATTATTTTAATCTGTCAACTTCAGCGTGGGTCAGAGATTTTTTTCTTTCCCTTCCCCAACAGTCCAGAGAGAGAACAATTCCACTGTTCTGAAAGAGAAAGGCTTATACATGAACCAAGAAGACAGTCCAGATGAGTTTTCATCTGCTTTCTTCTTTGAAACTGGACCAGCAATGAAGAAATAAAGAATAAGCCCTTCCCTTTTTGAATTTTTTTTTTTGTTCCGATGGAGAGTATGATTTTATCTGAGCAGAACCCAATGTGGAGGGCATGATTTTCCATGCAGCAGAGGTACAGTTTCATTTCCTAGCAACTCTGATTAAGGAATTCCCATTGACATTGCTGGAAATGACCCTGGAAGGACTTTAAGCAAGAGTGAGACCTGACATTTCCAACTTAGTTTTGCAGGAAGAGACCATCACTCAGTGGCAGACTGCAGGCTTTGTTTACAGAAGGATGCAGGTTCCCCATTCAAGAAATGGACTGGAAAGTCTGCTGATACAAAATATTTTCCCCTGGCTCAAAGCTTGGGGAGTGGACTTAAAGGAAACTATGGGAGCTGATCTTCTGCACCACCCTGTGTTGTCAATGTCTGGTGCAAAAATGGGCTGCTTTTGTCCAAATGATGAAAGCAGTATTGCGACATCATACCACAAACTCTGTCCCTTTTGGATATGCCCGTGACATCATGACATACATAGGAAAGGGGTGAGACTTGCAAGTGGTGCCACAACACTGCTTACATCACTCTGAACCCCACTACTCCACCCCCCCACCCCCATGGATGCTGCTGAATCTATGGCCCCAAAGCCCCCTTGTTGTGATCTCAGCTGACTCTATAATTCTTTGGTCCTTAGCTTAAATACCTCCAGCAAAGCATGACATAGTTAGAACATGCTTAGGAAATAGAGATGCTTGAGGAGGAGAAAACTAAGCAAAAGCTGCTAAGCTGATTTTAATGTCCTGAAAATTGTTCCTATTCTCATGAATATCCCTTCTTCCCATCCTTCTAAAAAATATTTAATTGCACGTGAGACATATTTCTCACCCTCTAAACATTGGACTGCACAGGTCTTCATGCACAACAAAGAACAGGAACGTGTTGGATACAGCTGAATGACCATTTGGGATAATGTTTTTCTTAAGAGTTATGGACACCCTGCAAAGAAGAAATCTGGACAAGAAGTTAATGTGGCCTCCAAGCTAAGATTAAGTTGGAACTCTGGGGCACGTTAGAGGACTTAGTACCTGGTACAAGGCAAAGACCTCAGGGTCAGAGGGCAGGAATACACAGGCCTCAACTATTAAAGGATCTACCAGGCTATCTCCTACCAGTAGTAGAAGCCAGAGCATGTTTCCCTTCTCCTTGGCACTCTTAGGGCAATTGGCAATTTACTCAGACTAAGCAGAGAGAGTAGAAGCCAACTCCCTGCAGATTAATCTGCTGAATAAAATTAGGAAAATATAATCTAAACTAATAATTACTAGCAATACAGCAGAACCAATTAGGCTCAAAAATAAACACCATTCATGGCCCATGATTAAAATTTGCTCCAGCTCATTAACCTGCTATCTATTTATTGAACTGATTAAATCTGGAAGATAGAAAGAATACCTTGAACAATGTCAGTAATGCAGGATCTGAAACTGTAATGGAATGTATAACAGATTCTGTAAACATGGAGGATGGAGCAAAACTATTCCAGGAGGGAGTTGGACTATCTTGGTCTGGGGAAGGTAAAAATGTGAGAAAGAGATTCAGAATAACTTTACCTTAATCACATTAGTATAAGTTGAGAAGGAGAATTGCTTTGACAGGTTTTCAAGGTTCTGTTAGATTACCCTACTAGCAATAAAGATCTTTCCAGAAATCCAAGTAGTTCTTGTTTTCTGAGTTTGGCAGCCTTGCAGGGCTTGATAGAAACCAAAGGCAGGCCCATTGGGTGAGGTTCCTGAGGCCTTTATGAGGCTGCCCATTTCATGGCATATATTTGTCCTCATCAGGCTGTTGCATGAAGGATTCAAACCTGCCTTGACATACCCAAGAGCTTGGGTCAAGAGCATTAAAGTGAATTTTGACAATGACAAATGTTAATGTGCAGTGTGATAAAAAGAAACTGCAAAGTGTAACAGGGGTCAAGGGACCAACTGGATGAAACCCAGTAACCTTGATGAGTCTGGTGGATTCAGAGCTTCTGTAGGTAATGTGGACTGAAAGAGCAGCAAGCGAGTCCAATTTCAGAGATAAAATTGTAGGAAGAGGATGGTGTGTTTTCCCTAAGAACAGGAGTTCATATGAGAAAGGTTCTGCTAAGTGTGCTATGAGAAGTCAACTTCAAACTGTTTGGAGCATTGGTACTGCAGATTCTGTGGCTGATACTGCTCATCAAAGCTTGTGAAGAGTGGCAAAAATGGGGTCAAATAGATGCTTCAGAAATAGGTAAACATGGAAGGGTTGGGGTTGCAGTTTCAGCCTTCTGAAGAGCTCCATGAGGACTTCTGGGGACATAGTACCAGAGAAAGCAAGCCAGTTTTTCAGTCTTATTGTTTGATTGTTTTTAAGGTGGGAATAGGAGCAAGAGGCTTTTGAAGGTAAACTGCTCCCTTTTCTATTCTTAAAATCCTCACCTGCCCAATTGCCCAACATTGCAGCCAAAATTAGTCTGTTTTGCTGCCAAATTTCGGTATCACAATTTGGACAGAGGAATTCACAGCACTGAAATCAGCCCTTTGGCCCAAGTTTCAGGGGTGCGAATTCAAGGTGCTAGGAGGGAAAGGACAGTATCAGTACCAGCCAGTTTGAGCATATTTTGTTCAGAATGCTACAAGCAATCAAAGCTAGATTTTCTGCAGCATGTTCTATGCAAGCTAGGATTGTCAATCTATGTATAGACTACCTGGAAAGGCAACATATAATTGTCCTCATTCCACCAATTAAGAGATGCTTGTGGTGTACTCACATTAATTCAGGAGACTATATATGTTTATTAGGTAAAGGTAAAGGTTTCCCTCGACGTAAAGTCCAGTCGTGTCCGACTCTAGGGGGCGGTGCTCATCTCCGTTTCTAAGCCATGGAGCCGGCGTTGTCATAGACACTTCCGGGTCATGTGGCCAGCATGACGACTCGGAACGCCGTTACCTTCCCGCCGAAGCGGTACCAATTAATCTACTCATATTTGCATGTTTTCGAACTGCTAGGTGAGCAGGAGCTGGGAGAGCAACGGGAGCTCACCTCGCCGCGCGGTTTCGAACCGCTGACCTTCCGATCGGCAGCTCAGCGGTTTAACCCGCAGCGCCACCACGTCCCCATATATATGTTTATTAGAGAATCCAAAAATAGTTACTAACTGGATGCTGTTTTTCCTCCACCATGTCCTTGAGTAAAGGCATAAAAAAAAACCCAGAATTCTTTGTTGCCCATTTCCCATCTGCTAGTAGGTATATGCAGGACTTTGACACTTACTCAGGATGCTTTGTACTCAGGCTATGTATGTGTGTGCCTCCATGTAGATGTATGTGTGTGTAGGAGTGTAGATACCAGTATATGCTAAGTGTCTAGTAATTATTTTTAAAAAACTAAGCCATAGATAAATGGCAGCCCTCAAATGCCTACTCTTAGAAGTGGGATGTTTGCACATATGGCACTCCGCTGGCAGGAATTATTATATCTCATATTCATCTTCATTTAAATATTAGCCTACATAAGTGGCCACCTTAGGTTCTTAAGAGCGTAAGCCTGACAGCAGAAATTATTTCATTTTTATTGATTCTTAAACCGATTTTGGAGCCTTTTCAGCTGAAGAATGAGTTACAAATGCTTTAAACAAGCAAAGCAGCAAACAAACAAGGAAAATGACAGGGCTTGTTTTTTTCATTCTGAAACGTACCCTGAAAAATAAATAAACAAACAGATGCCTGATTAGGATACTACATGTTAGAAAATGGTGGCACTGAAAATGGTGAATTAGATAAATTATAGCACTTTCACAAAATAATGTCCCTGTGTTAGGTTTAAAGAAAGTGTTGACCTTTGTTTTTAATCTTCTGTTGTTGCAAGTGTTTCAAGAATTCAAATCATTTTCTGGAAATAGTATTCTTAATACATGTCTGTTCTTTCTCAGTTCTGTGCTTCAAATTTAGGCCCACAACAAATGCAGGTCTCTGAGTGCACATTGTAGAGATTTCCAGCACTTGATACTTGGTTAAATGGAATAAGAATTATGACAAGACTAGAAACTCTATTCTTATTTGAACTACGCAGGGAGTATTTTACTTAGGGAAGCTGGGCAGTTTCAAGATCACAGAAGAAAATAAGAGGTTTTGTGAAATATATTCTGCTTCAGGTACTTATTTTCCTAGCAGGTTACCTGGATTCAAGGAAACCATTTGTATTTGTGGATTAAAAGAGAGGTGAGGGAGGCATCTTAGAACAAATACTGTATATCTCAGCTTAATAAGCCAAGATGACTGAGTCTTTTGCAAGGAAACCACCTAAAATATCTTCAGTATAGCTCTAGTTCTTTCCAGCTCAAGAAAGTATGATTACCAGCTTTGCCTCTTTCCTCAGGCTGAGAGAAAGCGACTGGCCCAAGGTCACCCAGCTGGCTTTGTGCCTAAGGTGGCACTAGAACTCCAGGTCTCCCAGTTTCTAGCCTGGTGCCTTAACCACTGCACCAAACTAGCTCTCAAAGCTGTACTTTAAGGTTGGCTTAATACTGTGGCATTTTCCAAAGCTGGAGACTTCCTGGAATGGGTAATGTAATGGCTGCCTATCTTAAAGTATTCTCAGACTCACAAGCGGAGAGCCTCTAAATTCCTGTGGTCTGTCCAAACTTCGTACGGGCAGGAAGCACCCTCAAATAGGTGGCGCCAAATTTCTAAAGCGGCTTTAACAGCAAAAGCCTCCTTTTCCCAAACATGCCACCGGCGCTCAGTCTCAGAAAATTTCCTGGACAGATAAGCGCAGGGTTTCAGGACATTGTCAGAATCTTTTTGCAACAGTATAGCCCCAATAGAAAAGTCAGAAGCGTCGACCTGTACAACGAAGGGGCGTTCAGGATCAGGGTGCCTCAAAATAGGCTCTGCGGTAAAGAAAGTCTTTAATTTCTCGAATGCAGCCTGGCATTCTGGTGTCCAATTGAACACTGCCCCAGGGTTTTTCACTTTGCGTGTTTCCCCCAACCCCTTCATGCGCAGCAGGTTGGTGAGGGGCAAGGCAATTCATCCTCTCAGGGGTCACCGATTCCTCCCTCCATCGGGCATCAGGCTGTCTCTCTGGTGCCACTTTGGTCGATTCCCCCTCTGGGGTCAGTGGGTGTCCTAACAGCCAGGAACCACGCTGAGACAAGGAACTGGTCTCTAATGTTTATTGCTAGTACATAACAGGAATCCTAACAAACTGAAGAAGCGTGGGAAAAACCCAGACATATAAACCTCAAAGGTTAAGGCGGTCCCAATCTGTGTCTCTTTGAATGACTTCCCAATTCCTCAGTGCTACGCATGCGCTTAACAGTCTGGATGGGAGCCCCCTGCTCGCCATCCTTACTCATGACATCGGGAACCGGTACTTCCAGGAAGCACCAGCCATCTCTGCCTTGGGTTCTCCCTCATCACTAGATCCCCCCAGCTCAGGGCTTGAGCTGGAGCCCCTCGGGTAGAACGAAATGTCGGGGGGAAGGGGGCTCTTTGGTGCTGGATCAGCTTGCGGTTCCAGCACCCCGGACGTTGGTCTCAGCTCTGTCATCGTTAACTATTTTCCTCACAAGAATTGCACTTGGAAGGAGTTAACGGGTATCACAAAAGGATTCTCAGCTTTATGTAATGGTTGCCTATCTTAAAGTATTCTCAGACTCACAAGCCAGAGCTTGAATAAAATCTGGTTTATTTAAGAATAGTATGCAAGTACAAAGAAAGCTGAGAATGAGCAAAAGCGCGCCAAATACAAACTAAAAACCCTCGGTGCGAATGTAAGCCCTCCCCCTCGTACAACTGTTTCAAATTCCCCATCCCAGGTGCTCCTAACGAGTTCTGCTAATCAACGGGTAAAAAGGACCTTGAACACAAACGATAACCCAAACACATTCCATCCCAGTGAAGAAAGATAGAAAGCCTGGTACAAGATCTCCCAGCAGTTCCCTCCCAACGGGAATACGCGTCAGCACCATGGCATGCAAAACGTTACGATGTACATTAAACATTGCAACGACGAACATGACAGGTAAAGTGGGAAATTGATCAGTCTGCATGCATCAGATTTTATGTCAGACATCAGGAGTAGAAGCAGCAATGTGATTTGGAGTCTGAGGCTAAATATCTGGCCCTCTTGCTTCCTTCTTCATTGTCTCCTTAAAATGATTGCCAGAGATATAGATTTTATTGCAATACAAAACAAGACCGAGGAAGCACGCAGGGCACAACTTCCATAATTCTTTCCAACTTCTTTCCCAACAATGGCCATAGGAGGCCTCTGTATTTTTTTTTCTTGTGTAATGAGGTAGCATGTGGTATTTCTCTGTGTTACTGCCTTCCCCTTGTGTTACCACTTTGTGTGAATGTCAGCCTTTCTCAGCTTTTTGACCCTGGAGGAACCCTTGAAATATTTTTCAGGCCTCGGGGAACACCTGCATATTCAGGCTCAAATATAGGCCACAAGTTACAAAATTATTATATTAGTTTCATGTGTAGGCCTGTATATATGCTCTAACAGTGTTCTTAAATTAAAAATAAAGAATAAACTTATCTCTTTAAAGTGAAGTTGCCCAAATTTGAAATAATTTTTTAAATAAATTGTGATCTCCTAGTGACCTCTCACAGAACCCTAGGATGCCACAGAACCCTGGTTGAGGAACCCTGGTATATGGGTACACAGGACAGCTCAGAGCAACCTACATATAGTCTGCTCTGGGTCACATGACCCAGGACTGTAGTCACATGACTCAGAGGGAAGAGGCTTAGAATGGTGTAGTCCCTTGCATCTTGAGCTAGTGCCTCTTTCAAGAAGAGGCATTGGGGGAAATTTTTTTTCTCTGCAATCCCAAGCAGGATCTGGCCCATTTTCAAACTCAACATTTCTTTTGCTGGCATCTGTAAACAAGGATCTATTAGCAAAATTAGCAAGGAGGAGGAGGAGGATTTACTGAGGACATTCTGTGCAAAAGCCCCTCCAAATATAAAGCCAAAGCTGGCTGAGACTCAGAGTTAATCCTCCCTTTGCTCTTTTATGACTCCGAGATCAGTGGATACATCACTGTCAAACGTGCAGCCCCTGCCTGCAACTTCGCACTGCAGCCTTTGCCATCTTAACCCAGCATTGGGTTGGCAATCTTTATTTTCATTATGCTGTATACACCTGGGGACCCGGGGTGGATGGATAAGTAAATAATCAGGTTTAGGTTTATTTTCAGATCTGTACAGAACAAATTGCCTGGCTCTCTTCCTACTACCAGCACAGTTCCAGACAGCTTTGTTAGCAGGAAAGTATGTTGTTCTTTCAGTCTATTTGCCTCCTCTGAGTCATATTGAGAGAGCTTTAATGTAAAATGGGTATGTGCAAAACACAATCTTCATTAAGTCATAGTCGTATCTGGAGCAGTGGATATGCTTTCACATCTTCTTCGCCAAGAAAATTTAGTTTCTCTATTCTAAATCACTGTTTCTCAACCTTAGCAACTTTAAGACCTGTGGACTTCAACTCCCAGAATTCCCCAGCCAGCAAGGGGAATTCTGGGAGTTGAAGTCCACAGGTCTTAAAGTTGCTAAGGTTGAGAAAGTAAAAGGTAAAGGTTTCCCTTGACGTAAAGTCCAGTCGTGTCCGACTCTAGGGGGCGGTGCTCATCTCCATTTCTAAGCCTTGGAGCCGGCGTTGTCCCTAAGGACCCGTCCGTGGTCATGTGGCCGGCATGACTCACGGAACGCCGTTACCTTCCCGCCGAAGCGGTACCAATTAATCTACTCACATTTGCATGTTTTCGAACTGCTTGGTGTGCAGGAGCTGGGACGAGCAACGGGAGCTCACCCCGCCGCGCGGTTTCGAACCGCCGACCTTCCGATCGGCAGCTCAGCGGTTTAACCCGCAGCGCCACCGCGTCCCTTGAAAGGTTGAGAAACACTGCTCTAAATAAACAAAATTGGTTTTGATGGCCTTACTAGACACTGGATCTATAGGCAGGATGATGGTCCTATAGAGTTCTGAAGCTCCCCAATCAGTTGAAAACATTCCAGGGCTGCCTTCCATTTCTGAAATTTCTCTAAGTGCTGTCAGGTTGTTTCTAGGTTCATTTCAGCTGCCAGGAGGACTAGAAACTTGCCCCTGCCCTCCACTTTTAAAGCTGACTTCTGAATTCAGGACTGTAGATAAATGAGGTTGAACAGCCTGCAGAGCAGCCTTCACAGTGGACAAAATGTTTTGTTTTAAAAAGAATATAATTTGGAAGGAATGAAGTTATGATACTTCTTAACTATTCAGACCTATTCATGATTGCTGAAAAGCCTATTCTGCATTCAATGAGTAAAGACCATGAGGATGTAGTTTTAATTTTTTTTCAATGTGATGCTCATTATCATTAGTGTGTGCAGGTCGGCGTGCATATGTTTGCAGTGCATACATAATAGATCTCTATACCGGCTCTAGGCCAAGGGTCCTGAGCAACCCAACTTTTAGTAGAAAGAAAATTAAAATCTTAAAGGCAAATATGCACTTCCTATCAGATTAGACTACTGTAGAGTGTTTCCTAACCTGGACAACTTTAAGTTATGTGGACTGCAACTCCCAGAATTCCCAAGCCAGCTGTCCATTGCTAAGAATTCTAGGAGCTGAAGTCCACACATTTCAAAGTTGCTCAGGTTAAGAAACACTCTAGTCTAATCTGATTAGAAGTGCATTTAAAACCCATTCATAGCCCCCAGGATTACAATATTTTATGTATTTGTTTGCTATATTTATACCTGCCTTTCCAGGTATAAATTAAGAAGACCTCAAGACAGCTTCCATGGGGAACTCCATTTTATTCCCTCAACAACAACATGGTGAGGTTGGTTGGGCTGAGAGATATGACTAGCGAGTTCCCAAAACTAGAGATGGACTTGATCCTGGGTCTACCTGATAGCTCAACACCTTAACCACTTCACAACATAGGCTTTCTTCCTTAAGAAAATACATTATAAATAAATATTGTCATGTGCTGCAGTGAGGTTTTATGGTTATGATAAAGCAACTGGCTCATGTTCCTTCATGCATAAACAGCTTTTCTAATATGCTATAAGGCGGTGCCATCTTGTCAAGAATAACTTAGTAAATCAATGCATGAATTTATTTGGCCTGAAGGATTAGTGAAAGATTTATTCCCCAAATTTTGGACAGCTGAAGCAACTGGGAGCATACCGCATTCTTTCATCTTGCACGCTTTACCCTTACAACCTGATCCATTTTTGTTTCAGACTTTGCAAAAGATTGGCAAAGGGGAACCAGCCTTCACATATATAGGGATGGGATCTTTGATATCAGAGACAGACAAGAAGAATGATCTTGAGACAGGACAGAGAGCAAAATGAGAAAATAGACCCTATTACCAAGGAGATGTACTAGACTGTTTGTTGTTTATTCATTTAGTCGCTTCCGACTCTTCGTGACTTCATGGACCAGCCCACACCAGAGCTTCCTGTCGGTCGTCAACACCCCCAGCTCCCCCAGGGACGAGTCCGTCCCCTCTAGAATATCATCCATCCACCTTGCCCTTGGTCGGCCCCTCTTCCTTTTGCCCTCCACTCTCCCTAGCATCAGCATCTTCTCCAGGGTGTCCTGTCTTCTCATTATGTGGCCAAAGTATTTCAGTTTTGCCTTTAATATCATTCCCTCAAGTGAGCAGTCTGGCTTTATTTCCTGGAGGATGGACTGGTTTGATCTTCTTGCAGTCCAAGGCACTCTCAGAATTTTCCTCCAACACCACAGTTCAAAAGCATCTATCTTCCTTCTCTCAGCCTTCCTTATGGTCCAGCTCTTGCAGCCATTTATTACTACGGGGAACACCATTGCTTTAACTATGCGGACCTTTCTTGTCTGTGTGATGTCTCTGCTCTTAACTATTTTATCGAGATTTGTCATTGCTCTTCTCCCAAGGATTAAGCGTCTTCTGATTTCCTGACTGCAGTCAGCAACTGCAGTAATCTTTGCACCTAGAAATACAAAGTCTTTCACTGTTTCTACATTTTCTCCCTCTATTTGCCAGTTATCAATCAAGCAGGTTGCCATAATCTTGGCTTTTTGAGGTTTAGCTGCAAGCCAGCTTTTGCACTTTCTTCTTTCACCTTCATCATAAGGCTCCTCAGTTCCTCTTCGCTTTCAGCCATCAAAGTGGTATCATCTGCATATCTGAGATTGTTAATGTTTCTTCCAGCGATTTTAACTCCAGCCTTGGATTCCTCAAGCCCAGCATGTCGCATGATGTGTTCTGCGTACAAGTTGAATAGGTAGGGTGAGAGTATACAGCCCTTCCGTACTCCTTTCCCAATCTTAAACCAGTCTGTTGTTCTGTGGTCTGTTCTTACTGTTGCTACTTGGTCGTTATACAGATTCTTCAGGAGGCAGACAAGATGACTTGGTATCCCCATACCACTAAGAGCTTGCCACAATTTGTTATGGTCCACACAGTCAAAGGCTTTAGAATAGTCAATAAAACAGAAATAGATGTTTTTCTGAAACTCCCTGGCTTTTTCCATTATCCAGCGGATATTGGCAATTTGGTCCTGAGTTCCTCTGCCTTTTCTAAACCCAGCTTGTACATCTGGCAATTCTCGCTCCATGAAATGCTGAAGTCTACCTTGCAGGATCTTGAGCATTACCTTACTGGCATGTGAAATGAGTGCCACTGTTCGATAGTTTGAACATTCTTTCGTGTTTCCCTTTTTTGGCATGGGGATCTAAGTTGATTTTTTCCAGTCTGATGGCCATTCTTGTGTTTTCCAAATTTGCTGGCATATAGCATGCATTACCTTGACAGCATCATCTTGCAAGATTTTGAACAGTTCACCTGGGATGCCATCATCTCCTGCTGCCTTGTTATTAGCAATGCTTCTTAAGGCCCATTCAACCTCACTCTTCAGGATGTCTGGCTCTAGCTCCCTGACCACACCGTCAAAGCTATCCCTGATATTGTTATCCTTCCTATACAGGTCTTCTGTATATTCTTGCCACCTTTTCTTGATCTCTTCTTCTTCTGTTAGGTCCTTGCCATCTTTGTTTTTGATCATACCCATTTTGGCCTGGAATTTACCTCCAATGTTTCTAATTTTCTGGAAGAGGTCTCTTGTCCTTCCTATTCTATTGTCTTCTTCCACTTCCGCGCATTGCTTGTTTAAAATTAGTTCCTTATCTCTTCTGGCTAACCTCTGGAATTTTGCATTTAGTTGGGCATATCTCCCCCTATCACTGTTGCCTTTTGCTTTCCTTCTTTCTTGGGCTACTTCTAGTGTCTCAGCAGACAGCCATTTTGCCTTCTTGGTTTTCTCTTTCTTTGGGATGGATGTATTTTGTTGCCGCCTCCTGAACAATGTTGCGAACTTCTGTCCATAGTTCTTCCGGGACCCTATCTACTAAGTCCAGTCCCTTAAATCTATTCTTCACCTCCACTGCATATTCCTTAGGAATATTAGTGAGCTCATATCTAGCTGATCTGTGGGTCTTCCCTAATCTCTTTAGTCTGATCCTCAATTGTGCAAGAAGAAGTTTGTGATCGGAACTACAGTCAGCTCCAGGTCTTGTTTTTACCGACTGTAGAGATGTCCGCCACCTTTGGCTGCAAAGGATGTAGTCAATCTGATTTCGGTGTTGTCCATCTGGTGAAGTCCATGTATAAAGCCGTCTCTTAGGTTGTTGGAAGAGAGTGTTTGTTATGCAGAGTGAGTTGTCTTGGCAAAATTCTATCAGCCTGTGTCCTGCTTCGTTTTGTTCTCCCAGGCCATGCTTACCTGTAATTCCAGGTGTCATTTCACTGCCCACCTTAGCCTTCCAATCTCCTGTGATGAAAATAACATCTCTTTTAGGCGTGTGGTCCAGTAGGTGCTGCAGATCCTCATAGAACTGCTCTACTTCAGCTTCTTCAGCATCTGTGGTTGGGGCGTATATTTGGAGCCACTGTGATGGCTTGCCCTGAATTCGAATTGAGATCATTCTATCGTTTTTTGGATTGTATCCAAGCACTGCTTTAGCCACTTTACTATTAATTATGAAGGCTACTCAATTTCTTCTGTGGTCCTCTTGTCCACAGTAGTAGATCTGGTGGTCATCTGATGTGAAGTGGCCCATTCCAGTCCATTTCAGTTCACTGATGCCCAAAATGTCTATCTTTAATCTTGACATCTCACCAATAACCACATCCAATTTGCCCTGGCTCATAGATCTTACATTCCAGGTTCCAATGGTGTGTCGATCCTTAGAACATCGGATTCGCCGTTCACCACCAGCACCGTCGGCTGCTAGCCGTCCTTTCGGCTTTGAGCTAGCTGCGTCATCACGTCTGGGGCTAGTTGAACTCCTCCTCTGTTCCTCCCCAGTAGCATTTTGACCATCTTCTGACCTGGGGGTCTCATCTTCCGATGGTATACCGACATATCTCTGGTTGTACTGTCCATTTAGTTTTCACGGCAAGAATACTGGGGTGGATTGCCATTACCTTCCCCAGGGATCGCCTTTAGTCTGACCTCTCTGTCACGACCTTCCCGTCTTGGGTGGCCCTTCACGGTTTAGCTCATGGCATCCTTGAGGTGCTCAAGCTCCAGCACCACGACAAGGTAACGATCCTTTGCTGAAGCTCAACAACACAGTAAACTGCAAATCTTATTTTAAAATCTACATAAGCTGGGGGCGGGGGGGAGGAGGAGGGAAGGGTAGCATGCAAGACAGTTAACTGAACTTTATAGCTATACATGTTATGTAACAATAGATTAAGACCTTCTTTCCAGCTGTTACCTGATATAGAGAGGAAAACCTAGGATGGTACTGTTTGTAAATATTTGTAAATATTCATCTGCAGGACAAATAGCAGCACTGGAGGCTGGTTTTAATTGGGGAAATGGAATGAGAAATTTTAAAAAATCTGGCTCAAAGTCACAATCCCAGTTTAACATCCTTTTTGGTTTTCTGCATTGAGGGCAATCTTTAACCTGTGGGCTGTCAGTCTAAATTCCCCCTTTAGTAATAAAGCTGTTTGCAAATACCAGCATCTCTTGCCCTGCAGTCTTTATCTTAACTAGTCTGCTTTGAACATTGTACTTATATTTAAACATTTTATCTCCATCTAGGAATATCTAATGTTTTGGGGTGGGCAGGGATAGAATCATCCCTGTACTATTGGCATATTAGCTCTCATTCAAGACAAAATGAACTCACCTGACCCATATCTTACATCAGGTGCATGATGTGAAGCAACTTCTGGCAGCCCCAGTCACTGAGACCAATGTTGAGGGATGCTGGGATTTGTAGTTCAGTAACATTTGGAGGGCTGCAGGTCATAACCATATACTCATCACCTGTAAGGGCTAAACCTGGTAAGATGGGAATCAGCAGTTCCCAGGCTGAAGAGAACCATTATGTAAACTTACCGCAGCTAGCCATCAGGAGACCAGCCAAGTATTTGGCAAGTTAAACTAAGTGCTAAATAAGAAATTAAATATCAGGAGAGCTTTGATTTACTGTTGAGAAAGACAGTCGAGTCCTGGTGTGAAGCCTGCCATCACCCAGGAAGAGAAAATAAGAATTCCACCATGACTAGGTGCCCTTCTCCTCCCTTTAGCTGACTGTCCCTATAAGAGAAAATTCAGCATTGGGTGGTGTTCAGGTTTAAAAACTTCAAGAACAACTTGAGCTATTCTAGTCATTTCCTTGGTGGTGCCTTTTTTTTTCACAGATCCTCAGTTATTCTGTCCCTTTTATTATGTTACATTCTGTTTAGTTAGGAATTCTCAATGAAACCATGGCTTCCAGGTCCTCTGAAGTAAAGGGACTGAGAGGACCCTGCTTGTCATTGGCTTTCCCCATGCTAAAAAAGCAAATGTCCTGGGGCCAAGGACAATTCAGTTATCAAAGCAACCCACACCCCAGGAAAATAATTTCACACTTCTTTTTTTTCACCTAGTAACAACCCTGTGTACCACATTGCTTAATTTTCTCTTTCTCTCTCTAATCCAGGTTTCTCCAAGCTGTCTGGGGAATTCTGGGAGCTTTAAAGCTGATCTAACTCAAGTTGGATTTGCATGCATAATTGGGTGCTTTCTTTTTATTTAGCATTCAGGTCCATTTTTTTCCTTAGAATTAACTCTGTTCAAACAGCCTGCTGTGCCTTCAAGGAACTTTCAGTATCAATCTCAATTTGTAACATTTCATCCATTTTTGTTGTTTTGCAATAAAACCATATGTTCTAGATGCTATGCTGGACCCCACTGACTGTTTAACTCTCCTTGTATATATAACTTGCATGCTATAATGGTTAGTTTAAAACACGCCCCCAACATGTAATTAATCTTTCTATATTACACACACACGTGTGTGTATGCATTTAAAATTAAAGAGATGCTGCTCAGGTACCACCAAAGGATAAGACAGGTCCTGAAGACCCAGCTCAATGGGAAGAACAAGATCCATGCCATCAACATATATGCCCTGCCAGTCATCAGATACCCTGTCAGTATAGTGAGCTGGCCAAGGGAGGACATGGAGGCTGCTGATGTGAAGACCCAGAAGCTCCTCACAATGTATGCAGGTTTCCACCCCAAGCCCAACACCCAGAGACTGTACACCACCCAGAAAGAGAGTGGGCGGGGTCTGGTGTCAAAGCCACTGTCCTGGATGAGACCCAGAGCATCCAGGAGTGCATCAGCAAGATGGCACTCAAAGATGAGCTGCTGAGAGAATGCCTGAGGCAGCAACAGACATGGGAGGAAGACCAAGCAGAGGAAGTGCCATGGCACCCCTGCATGGGATGTACCATCAACAGAGAGCTGAGGTGGCTGACACTGGGAAATCCTACCAGTGGCTGGAAAGGGCTGGACTAAAAGACAGCACTGAGGCACTGATCACAGCAGCACAAGAACAGGCACCAAGCACCGGATCCATAGAAGCAGGGGTCTACCACACTAGACAGCACCTGAGATGCAGACTGTGCAGAGAGGCCTCAGAGACACACATAGTGGCAGGGTGTAAGATGCAGGGAGGAACAGCATACACTGAACGGCACAACCAAGTAGCTGGCATCGTGTACAGGAACATCTGCACAGAATATGGGCTAAACCAGTGATGGTGAATCTTTGGGCTTGGTGTGTTAAAAATTCGGAAAATGCCTAACTTGACTCTGCTGGCATGTCATACCCCCTTCCAAATGAAAGAGAAACGATTCTTTACATAGTCATTTATTTTAAAAAAAATACTGTTATTGCCCCTTCACGCAAAGCTGGTTCCTGGAGAAGCCGCTTGCAAATTACAGGTGGCTTCTCCAGGAACTGGCTTTGAGTGAAGCCAGCAAAAGCACACCCTTTCATGCCAAGGCGCCCCTTTGCACCCCTTCACACCAAGTCACTTTGTGCCCCTTTGCCCAAATTGCAAGCGGCTTCTGCAGGACCTGGCTCATGCAAGAGGGAGCAAGAAGATGGCCAGGTGAGCTGGGGCAGTGGAGGCCAGGGCAGCAGGGGGCTCAGAGTGGCAAGGGTAACTGCGGCTGGGACTGGGCTGGGGCAGTTGCGGCTTCCTGGGGTGTGACAAACAGCCCCAGATCAGTGTGGTTCTGGGGCTGCTTGCCGCCCCACAAGGCAGGGTGCAGGGCAGCCAAAAGGGCAGAGATGGGGGGAGATAGGTGGGGGGGAGTTGCAGTGCCTTTTGTTGTTCGGTTTCTTCGATACCTCGAACAGGGAGAAGAGTTGTTGTCAGTTGTTGGTGAACGCTCGTGTGTCACCCAAAACGTTGTGGAGTGTCACCTTTGACATTTGTATCATAGGTTCACCATCCCAGGGCTAGACCCACCCAAGTCCAGATGGGAGATTCCACAGAAGGTCGTGGAGAATCACAGGGCTAAGATCCAGTGGTACCTTCAGATTGAGACAGACAGGCAGGTACTGGCCAATGTGGAAGTACCACATCGTGGTAGTAGACAAGGACCAGAAGACAGCAGTGGTGATAGGTGTAGCGGTGCCAAGTGACAGCAACTTCAGGAAGAAGGAGTATGAGAAGCTGGAGAAGTACCAGTGCCTGAAGGAGGAACTAGAGAGGATGTGGAAAGTGAAGGCCAAAGTGGTCCCAGGGCTGGTAGGGGCACTTGGGTCTGTGACTCCCAAGCTGGGAGAGTGACTCCAACAGATCCCAGGAGCAACATCAGAGCTCTCTGTCCAGAAGAGTGCAGTGCTAGGAACAGCTAAGATACTGCACAGAACCCTCAAACTCCCAGGCCTTTGGTAGAGGACCTGAAGAAGACGACACATACCACCCATAGGAGATGCTGCAATAATCTGGGTGGCCGCAGCAGTTGCAAATATAAAATTCATCCTAAGAACCTTGAAAAGGATTGATAATAAAACTACCAGCATCACAATGTTCTTGCAACTAAAATGGTCAGTGATCTGGAGCAGTGTTTCTCAACCTTGGCAACTTTAAGATCTGTGGACTTCAACTCCCAGAATTCTCCAGCAGTTGGGAGTTCAAGTTCACAGATCTTAAAGTTGCTGAGGCTGAGAAACTGATCTGGTGGAACTCCCCTGCAAGAGAAGGATTAACTATTTGAACATTTTTGGTTTTAAAAAATCAGTAATGATGATATTGGTGAGTAATAGGATAAAGACATAACAAATCATACCTGTTGTGCAAAAAGTGAATAGAGGGACGTTTCCCCACCCTTCTGCATAATTTTCCTATTACTTTAACTAAGAAGTAGGACTGGAACTATTTTTTTGTATTTATCAGTAATGAGTGTGGAGTGTGGGTTCAATGCCTGTGAAGTGTTTTGCCAGGAAACTAAAATATTATCTTTTCCAAAAGGAGACACATACATTACTTGCTCCTTTGGAATATTTTAATGAGCCTAAAGGATAAACAGTGTCCAACAACAACAGAACAAAACAAATCCAGAGCAAAATTGATAGAGCCCGACTAGATGGGATGATGAGGTTAATAATAAAGTTTACACTGCATTGGGGAGGGGTGTGTGGGAGAGGTGATGGGCTCCCCTTTTGTCCAGGGAAGTGATGGGCTCTCCATCGCTGGATGTATTGAAGTGGAGGCTGGACAGCCTTCTGTCTGAGATGCCTTAGTACTAAAACGGGAACTGAACTGATGGTCTCATAGCCCCTTCCAATTTATCTATCTATCTATCTATCTATCTATCTATCTATCTATCTATCTATCTATCTATCTATCCATTCATTCATTCAATTTGTCCCCACCCATCTCCTCCCATTGGGGGACAAATTTCATGATTTGATGAGATGTGATAGGAAAAAAAGGGAATAAAACTTCTGTCTTTTGGCATTTTGTGAAGGTATTTCCACAAAGGAGGCAATACTCCTCAGCTCTTTGCTACTTAAAACAGCTGCATTTTATTTCCATTCATGCTTCAGAACAATTCTGGGTCATCACAAAGCATATTTAAAGGCATGAATGTGTGTGTGTGTGTGTGTGTGTGTGTATACAGTATGTCATCCCTCTACTGGTAGCTTCCATCTGAGGCATCAGCTGATGGAAGACATCTTCTCTCCCACTATTTTTTGACATGGAGTTGCACTGCCATGCCACAGTGAGTCTTCACAGAACACCACAGAAGCAGGCTACTCTTACTACGTCTGTGGCAGACTTCAGGCAGGCATCGAGGCATTGACGCATCAAAGGTCTCTTGTCTTATCTCTTTGCAAACTGATTGCATTATGCAAAACAAACTAATCTGACTTGGTAGACCTTGGCAGAAATGTCTGGCTTTTCTGGTACTTTAAGATAAATGGGGATCTCCATTTCTGCCAAGTTGCTCTTCCTTTGACAGCTGTTACCAAATCCAGCTAAGAGAAAGGGGGATTTTTTGGTGTGTGTTCTCATCTTGCTAATAGAGATAACAAAGGAAACAGACTGTGGAGACTGATAGGCAGGGACATAGAAGGAGGGGTTGGGAGGGGAACATAAATGTTTTCCACAATTCGGTCATAATGAAAGATGATTAAGGGTAGAAGAATGTGGAATATGGAAAAATACCCTCCAATTAACACCACAGAAATGCAACAGGACACTTCTGGATACATAAAGTTATTTTTCAGTGATGACTGATGACTGATGACAAATCATTGATCTATCTCTGCCAGTGTTTGTCTGGCAGTGGTCTCAGAAATTTAATCTAGACCTGCTACTGGGTATCTTTGTAACGACATAGAACAGTCTGGCTTAGAGCTGGTCCAAAGCATTTTGCTGTCAGAAAGGAACACCTTATTTCTTCCTGTTATATGTAAAAAAAAAAAAGCTCTTTTGTGCAGGTGGGGCAGATTCCTTTATCACACCTGGAGGCAGCGGACTGGCTTAGGACACAGGACAACTTGTACAGCACTCAGGTTTCTCCCCCAGCCGTGCCTTCCATTTGCCACTTGAGACAACTATCTCGCTCGGCCTGCTGGTATGGCCTGCTAGTCAAGAAACGTGTGTCCAAAGGGAGCCAAACAGACACCACTCTACAAGAGATCTCTCTTCTTCTATAGTCAGTTATCTCTAATCAGGGAGATAACATAAGGACCATGACAAGCAGCCATTGGTTATTCTATCCTCCCTGAATATGTCTATCCTCCCTTTAAAATTGGTGGCCATCACTACATCTTATGGTAGTGAACTCCACTGTCTAAGGACACACAATATGAAGAATATCAACAATTCCTAATAGAATAAACTTCCAAAGCTCCAATTTTTCAAAAACACCTTAGTTTAGTATTTGTATAAATCACCTCTAGCCTTAATTGCTCTCCAAGACAATAGGTCACATACAACCAAACCCAACAAGTAGGCCTGGATAGTGGGAAGGAAGGAAGGAGGGATGTTTTCAGCTTCCCTCCTCTTGGATACTAAATGCAAAGAACATAAATTACTAAGGATGGCAGTTGGCAATTAGTCACGTCCAATAAGGAACAATGTTTTGGAGCAAATTTTTGCTTCCTTTATTTCCTTCAGAATTTATACATACAGGTAGTCCTCACTTAACAACCATTTGTTTAGTGATGATTCGGACTTACAATGGTGCTGGGAAAAAATGACTTATGACCAGTTCTCACACTTACAACTGTTGCAGCATCCCCATGGTCATGTGATCACAACTTAGGCGCTTGGCAACCAGTTTGCATTTATGATTGTTGCAGAGTTCTGTGGTCACGTGATCACCATATTTGACCTTCTTGGCCAGCTTCTGGCAAGCAAATTCAATGGGGAACTGCATGATTCACTTAACAATGACATGGTTCATTTAACTCCCACAGTGATTCGCTTAACAACTGCTGCAAAAAGGCTGTAAAATTGGATCAGATTCACTTAATGACCGCTTCACTTAGCAACCAAAATGCCAGTCTCAGTTGTGGTTCTTAAGCAGGGACTGCCTGTAACTGCTTTCTTTAGGATTTCTTTTCATATGTAGCAACTTTTCATATTAGTGAAATTGTTTTTTCTTTTTGGTCTCTAAAATGATTGGCACAGGCCACTTGATTTCAGCATTAGTAGGAGTGATTTATATCCTGGATACTACATTTATAAATATTAAGTAAAAAGTTTTTTCTCCATAAGTTAATTCTGATTACTCTGTCAGAAGCTCAGTCACCCAATTAAATAGCATCTTAAAGCGTCTGGTCTGCTTGCATTGTTTTGTCTTCTGCAATTGAATATAATTTCTTTCTCATCCAATCTTGCAATCTGTTTACAAGCCAGAATTTTAGTGGAACAGCCACCTCAGCAAAATAATGCTATGAAAAAATGCTTTCCCACTTCAGGTAAGTCTTCTTTTGATTCTGAATTCCTCAGATTGCAGCAGCAGCAGTCAGCATGTCGTGATGCCATCTGTAATCTAAGGAGTACACTGGAAAAATATGAAGGAATGGAGGGATTTTTTTTCTTTCCTTGAGTCAATCATTCACTAGCTTCTCTCTCTGATTTGATTCATAACTGTCTTCTGGAGCCTTGCCTTTGAAGTGGGGAGAAGTTGTGAGACTTCAGACTTGTCTATATTGCTGAGGACATTTCCACATCCGGTGATCCTTGTATTAACTAGTAGTTACTTCACCAGGCTTTAGAAATCATGTTTGAGCTCTACTATTGTACTAGATTCTTAACATGAATTAACGGAGACTATTTATTCCTACATATGCCTCTAGGTCAGTGTTTCTCAACCTTGGCAACTTCAAGATGGGTGGACTTCGACTGGCTGGGGAATTCTGGGAGTCAAAGTCCACCCATCTTGAAGTTGCCAAGGCTGAGAAACACTGCTCTAGGTAATCATTAAATTAACTGGAAACACAGAGAAACTGCCCTTTTCTTCTAGAGTGGAAGAATCTCCATAACATTTAGAGCATGTTGTCCTTAAAAAGGATAACTACCATGTAAAGTGATGTTACCTAATTTAGGCCACAACCTGACTCTAAATAGGTAAAAGGTGAAGCAAGCTGAACAGCAGGAGTTGGGTAAGTGGGAAGTATATGCTCAAAACCATCTACTTGCAGTGTCAGGGAAGGGTCACTCCTGCTTGGCTTTTCAGGTGGGGATGATGGTGCTTCTGGGCTGGCATTGCCAGGTTCCTTTGATGGGCCTTTGCTTCTGCCCCTTTGCCTTCTAATCGTGTGGCATGTCACATCCCCTCAAAGGGTGATTGAGGAGGGGCTCAATTCTTTGCTGGGAGCCTGCATGTGGCTTGTTCCTGCTCATGAACAGGAACACCAGGTAGATGTCCTCCTCCTGTCCACTGAGGGCAGGCACAGGTTGCTAGTTTAACAACCATTTTGCATGAACTGGACTGAACTGGTCAGATAACACCCCTGAGGAAAGCACTGTGGTTTACAACCAGCACATTTGTTATCAGCAATTGAAACGCTTGTGACTCTGGTTAGGAAAAGGATAAGCAGGAACTCCTGGAGGGAAATGGAATGCACCTCTTTGTACAGCTGAAACATTCTGTTGGCTGGGGGAGCCTGTCATCTTCCATGTGTTGTTGAACTATGACTCCATCAATCCCAGACAGCATGACTAATGATGAGAGATGGTGGGAGGTATAATTCAACCATCTGAGGAAGGCTAGAGGTTCCCACTCCTATGTTTCATTTTTTCCCTACCAGTCTCTCATAGAAGACAGTAGGCCATCTAGTGAAGGCTTTCCTCTCATCTCAATAATGTGTCCAACAACTCTATATTCTTTTGCCTCAGGAGTGAATGGCAGCTGTGCATTTCTATGGGATAAAATCCATAAGTGTGAGGGACACTGTTGTGCTAGGAGCAAAATATTCTCCTTATCTAAAGATCCACATTCTTGTGAACAGAACTTGCCCCTGATCACCTCTACACAGCAACACACCACCACCAGTTTTAATTTCCTGGTCTTTCAGTCACAGCAGAGAGACAAGGAGGTAGAGCTTAAGAATTGGGTTTGAAGGATCAGTGACTCCTGACTGAAGAGTCATATGCAGTTTGTTTTCTGGAGGACAATCAAACCTGACAGCTTCCTTCCTTCCTAATGTTCATACTTAGCTTCTTTTCCTGTAGTCTGCATTTAGCAACCACATTATGTGCTTGCAATGGCTTGTGGTTAACCAGAGTGGCAATGGAAAGGAAGTAGCCACAAACTGCACCTTTTTCTCTCCTGGGAACTCAAATGCGTATTTCAAAGGAATTATTTTAATCATTCCCCTTCAGAAGGAATATTCTCAATTTTGATACTTTATCATTCACAGTATTTGATCTGCCCACATAACTGAAAGTAAAAACTCAGGAAACTGCTGCCTTATGCTGGTCAGATGATTTGTCTGTCAAATATAGGACTGTCTACACTGGGGCTCAGAGGCATTTGGAGAACTGTGGTGGTGGTAGCTGCAGCCTCATCTGAGTCTTGTCATGAATGGGTTGAATGTGATCTCCGCTCTCCATTGCCAGCTTGGTAAGCATATCCAAGAAGTAAGCTCCACCTATTGGCAGGGAATGGCATCCCTTAGCCTGGTACTGAGAAATCCTGACTGAAATACTTGCTACCCTGTTTCTTTCCTGGTACATTGAGAGTCCAGTGATCAGGTAAAAATAATACACTTCATACTTTAATGTGTTAAACCGCTGAGCTGCTGAACTGCTGATCGGAAGGTTGGGGGTTTGAATCTGCGTGACGGGGTTAGCTCCCGTTGCTAGTCCCAGCTCCTGCTAACCTAGCAGTTCGAAAACATGCACATGTGAGTAGACTAATGGGTACCGCTTCGGCGGGCAGGTAACAGCGTTCCATGTAGTCATGCTGGCCACATGACCACGGAGGAAGTGTCTACGGACAAATGCCGGCTCTTCGGCTTTGAGATGGAGATGAGCACCGCCCCCTAGAGTCGGACACGACTGGACTTAATGTCAAGGGAAACCTTTACCTTTACCTATCTAATTTCAAACCTTCAAGCCAATATGCAGACTGAAATTCTCTGAATATTGTAATGCAGTTAAGAAGCACATGAAGAGGTACCCCCCCTTTATGTATTTGTACACGAACTGCACTGTATCAGGGAAAAAGCCACTTAAAATGTACAGATTAGGCAAGGCATAGAATAAGCATGGATATATCAGAAGATGCATCTAATATATTCCCAAAAAGCTGATGTAGCCTGGAGTAGTGTTGGGAGGACGGATACAGAACCTCTTCCAAACTGATACTTGTTCTGCATGGATAACCCCAGGCCTTTTGTCATGTGCAGATCAGCACATTATTTTGGGAATGAGAGCAAGGAGCTGACACAGCTTTGCTCAGTTTTAGACCAAAAAAGGAGATTTTGGTCCGATTTGACTTTCAATGCTTTTTCAATAACGGATAGATTCTCCATTTTAACCTTTTTTAATGTTTAATTATTTTTTGGCACTGTTGTTTGGGCTGCTTTTGTTTGGGCCAAAAGACAGGCTTTAAATGCAATATATTAATAAATAAGGGCAAGTAAATAAATTAAAAAATGTGCTAGCTTCCCCCATGATTTCCCCCCTCCCCCAAGAATGAATGGCAACTCTCTTTATCTCACTAGGGCCAGGCTGCTAAAAATACCTCTGAGATTGTGATGTGCTCCGACACTGTGTTAAAATGGACTCTATTCCCAACCTAAGCAAGATAATTTATCTGCACAAGCAAAACTTTCCTGAAAAGCTGCACAGGCTGCTGCTGTTTCTTTTAAAAGATTTCTCCTTGCCTGTTAAATTGTATAAAAAGTTCTTTCTCTGGTGGTTCAGAACCCAGCATCCCCAGGACAAACAGTGTGAACTGAAAGGAGAAAACAAGTAAAACCCTAGATTGCCTTTACATAGCTTCTGTATTTTAAACCCATGAAAAATATTTGTAATAGTGTAGTGACCTAGTCTAGCACAGAGTCTGAAACAGTTTTTCTCAACCTTGGCAACTTGAAGATGTGTGGACTTCAACTCCCAGAATTCCTCAGCCAGCCAATTCGTTTTGCGTATTTCAGTTTTATTTTGAAGTACATTGTTTGTTTACTATTGGACCTACGTGAGCCACCCGAAATGTATCGAATTGGATGGGATACAAGCCCTGCAATAAATAAACAAAAGATAAATGAAGTTTTAAAAAGCAAACTTTTAGTATCAGAAGGCAGGAGGGGATGTCCAATTGGAGAAGGCTTCTTTGTTGCTTGGCTCCTTCCCTCATGATACCTTTTCTTGGGATTTATTGGAAGCATGAGGAGCTGGGGAAAGGTCTGTAAAGTGAAGTCAGGATAATCACTGGGCTGACTCATCGCTAAATAAATACTAGGGTGTTGGGCCTGCCCATGATGATTTTTACAACATTCTTCCCTCTTTTGAAAGGATTTCTAAACCAAATTCTTTCCTCCCTCAAAATATATGAGAATTGGTAGAACAACAACAATTGCAGTGGATTTTTTTCTGCCTAGCTGTACTCGATGGATATCTGTTTTCTGATCCATTCAGTCTTAAGTGCAGGTTCAGACTGGGGAGAGAATCAGATGAGGGTCACTGCAGGACAGAAAGAGAGGAATGCAAGTCTTCTGATCCACCTCACTGAAGACTATGTGGGAAGTGCTACCAAAAGTAGAAGTAGAATGTAAGACTCAGTCCTGGTTGGCAGCTCTGGTGCAAAGAAAGAGACCTAAGTTTCTCTTTCCTTGATGGTTAAAGAGTGGATATAAAAATAGCTACCATTTCCATATGTATGCACTTCTTCTTTTCTGAAATCTTTTCAGAGCAAATCCAAGTTGGACTGAAGCTCCATTCTTTTGTCTCTTTTAAAAAATTATTTACATTTTGGTAAAAAGCACCTAATGTAAGAAGTCGACTCTGATTGGAACTTTTGCCCTGAGAGAAAGGACACTGAATATCTCCTGTAAACCCCTGCCCAAAATTGTTCTTGCTCTGTTTAGAAACAAAACAAAATTACACAATGCCCTTCCTCCTTGATTTGGTACATTAGGACAGGATAGCAGCAAGCAGTTAGAATGACCCAAAGGACCAGAGCAGAAAAAAAATAAAGGAAGTTGAGTGGAGAGATGAGTGTTTCTCAACCTAAGCAACTTTAAGATGTGTGGTCTTCAACTCCCAGAATTCCCCAGCCAGTTGAAGTCCATATATCTTAAAGTTACTAAGGCTGAGAAACACTGGGCTAGACCACAGTAGCAATAGCCATTTTGGAGACAAGACAGAATGGTGTAGAAGCTGTTTTGTTCAACCTAGCTGCCACCTTGCTGGCTGGCAGTTATGAGACCTATACCTGGAGGACAATAGGTTTGGGAATACTACGCTAAGAAATGGTGTTTCAACCTTTGCTTGCTAATCTCCTCCTCCTCCTCTTCATTTTTTCATATGGTATGCTGTCATCATCATTAGAAGCTAGCTCGGTATTCTGTTTTATATCATTCTCTTCTGAGCCAGTCCTGATTGACAAGAAATATTCTGCACATGAGTCAGACTTATTTCAGATATCAGCCCACCAGACAAAAATGAAATCATTTCTGGCCACCCTCCCTGTTGCTGTATTATGTGTAGATAAAGAGGCAAAGACTTGTGATATATTTTCTAACTTAGGAAGCCTTTTTGAATAGTCATCTATTAACAGAAGGCCCTTCTGTATTGCAGCCAAAACTGGAACATATGTAAAATGAAATAACTACAGAACTCAGATTTTGCTGTATCATACCATAGGTTGCCACATGCTAAGAACTTGCAGTCACAATTCACCTCACCATTTTCAGTCTAGTTATTTGTCTCCTAATCCCTTTGCTATGGCTAAGGGGTCTCCAGCTGGGCTACACACTATAGTTTAGAAGGAATGAGCAGGTAGCAACAGAATGGAATAGCTACAGTGCTTTCCTTCACATGCTTTAGGAGGTAGATGTTGAGTTAATTGTACCAGCAGTTTAAAGCCTTATTTAAGTTGCTGAAACTTATTATTTCCTCAGTTACTGCAAAATTACCCAGATTGACTGATTTCCAAGATGGCTTTCTGGCTGGTGTAGAAGTCCTAAATAAAGCTGGCAGGTTATTTCCATTCAGGGCATGTTGCTTTTGGTCTAGGCCAGAGTTTCTCAACCTTGGCAACTTTAAGATGTGTGGACTTTGACTCCCAGAGTTCCCCAGCCAGTTGAAGTCCATAACACTGAGAATCAGCCTTCATTGTGTCTTCAAGAATGCGATAAGTATGGAAATCAGAGGTGATATGCCAGGAAATGCTTGAATGCCAGGAAAGCCTCCTCAAGAATAACAAGCCATTTGATCAATGAACTGATTGGGTTCTACAGCCTGCAACCTAGAAGTCTTTGGTTCACAACAGAACAGAGAGGGAACAGTATCAGTAAATTATCTCCTATTTGGTCCCTATGTTTCAGATTGCTATAACTTGACTATCAACCTCTAATGCTTGAGCCTTGCAGTCTGGTTACTTGACTTACCATCTGGAGGCTTTTATCTGAACCTTAACTAGCAGAGATTGGCAATTTGTGATGCCATACAATGTCATGGATATAAAAAATTAAATCCCCCCTCTCTCAGAGTCTGAATCATGGTTGCTTCTTGTATGGTTTGGATTCTTGTGTTCAGTCTTTGATGTAACAACTCACTTAATACAACATGCTGTGAGCTTCTGTAGCCCTAGCATCCTGACCCAAAAGACATTATCACTCCAACAGATACATCTTGGGATACTGTATGGCTAACAAGACATGGCTCTGCCTCATCCCCATAATGAGGAAGTGACTGAATAGTGCTATAATTTCTCCATCCTTACATCCAAGCCAGCCATATGGCTTTTCAGCATTTGCATAGAATTCTGGCATGTTCCCTACCTTAGATTGAGTTTGTGTCTGGCCAATCTCCAATCAATATGACTGTAATTAGCAATAAGCTTTGGGTTAGTCTTTTCTTACTGTTGCTGAAGTTGTTTAGAGAACCCTGGTGAAGGAACACAGTTGCCAAGAACCAGTTTTGTTGGCTCTGCAGAGTCACGTAAAATACAACGTGCTTATGCTGGTGCTGAACTTTACAGAATGTTCTTTCTGCTGGAGCCAAGTAAAAGGCCCTTTAGAAAATGGCTCTGTTGTGTTCTGGTTTTTCACACTTGATACAAACACCAGTATTGTCTTTGCTATACAAAGCCTGCTTGGATATGAAGAACTGCAGTATAGATTAAAGGTTCATTGGAGTGCCATCTAACTACTCTTTATGATCAGATTTCACATTAGAAGATAGTCAGTGGAGATTTGGCAAGGGCTTAGTTCAAAGGCACATGTGTAGGGATGCAGAGGTATAGATATAAAAGTACAATTAATGCAAATTTATCGCAATCCACACTTTGAACCATAATGCAGCTTTCTTCTGTAACCTACACTTTACTGAATTTTGTAATACAGCTTTAAAATTATGGATAAAAATGTATGTAGTATAGAAAAGTGTACACAAATACCTATATGTGGGTGAAAAATAACATACCAAATGCATTATATTATAGCTGGATGATTGTTTCCCAAGCCACTATAGGGGTGACCTTAGAATTCCAGTGCTTAAATGTCAGGGCTGAATGAATCTGTCCATTTTGCTTTCTACAATTTGCCTATTTTCTGCTGCAGAATTTTTTACTTTCCTTTTTCTCCATAAATTTGTGAGTAGGAGGGAGGAATCTCCATAAAAATCCACACATTTTCCCTACTGTATGTATGGCTGCCCAGAGTTGTGTTTTAAGATGGTCAGCCATGCAACTCTTTTAAATGAATAGATAAATGAACAAACAAACTGCATGCATTTCTGTATGCAGTTTTCTGCAATATTATTTGCAAGCAATTTTTCTTAATGTACACAGGTTTTGAGCACTGTTTCTCATATCCTAAATGAACAGTCCGTTTCATTGCAAAAGCCAGACTTTTCTATCTTGAGTTCCTCCACTTCTTTTGGATTATAGCTTTTAGAATGTCCAGCCAGCAGAACTATTGGGAGTTGAAGTCTCAATGCTTCTGGAGGGCCCCAGCATGGAAAAGGTTGGTGTAAGCAAAAACAATATACTTTACTTCATAGTAAGCACTTTATACCTGAGAAAACCTCCAGGTTTAATCAGTAGAGTAAAACAGAGGAGGTAAGGCTGGACTACAGGATAGACAGCAACTTCCTAAACAAATTCCTTAGCTCCACAGGTTTCCTTATATCCACACGGATGATCACAATGGCTTTCAGATGAAGGCCTTGCACAGGCCCCATGAAATCATTGAAGCATCTTTGCAGGACTACCATTATTTCATTCTTTGCTCAGTGGGAAGGAAGAAGTTCCCAGCGGATTTCCCCTAAAAGATTCAATGGTCTCCTTTGAAAAGTGACAGCAAATGCTACCTTCAGGCTTCACTTGTAAAGAAAGTGGCTCTCCACTGCAGTGAAAACCCTGAAGCAGCAGTTTTTCTTATGCCTAAACAAGCCCTTTCAACAGTATAATAAATGATACCAAGACACAATATGGGAAGGAGGGGTGGGGAGGTAGGGAAACTGCCATGAGTATATACTACTGAAAATCTATTTGATACTCTCACCTACCCATTTAAGCTGATTTGAAAAATTATACTGTATTCCTTTGCACAGCTACACATTTGGGAATATGGGCATAAGATCTCCTATGTAAGGGAACCCTTTACTCTTACTCTCCCCGCAACTCTGTACAGTCTTAGTGTTGGCTTTTTGTGCCTGCATTCAGCTCTGCCCTGAGTAAGTGCAATACTGAAGCATGCTAGACAAAGCGTGGCCATAATATGCTCATTCAGCTTCTTTAATGAAAGCACCTCCACTAGGCAATGAGTGATGCATGGTTGGTGAAAAATGCTTAGCCCACTGCATGCCTGAGCCACGTGATTACTCTTTCCTATTTCCATGCTTTTGCCACTGGCAGTTGCCTTTCCACCCTTTACTTATGAAAGGGACAACTGTATGCAGTCTATACCAACTCATTGAAGCAGAATCAAGGATCAGGGTTACCCAGGGTTATCTTGCTTCTTGAGGGGAAGGACAAGATGGTGCTTCCTCCATTCCACTGACAACAGCTGAATCTTCCTTTAACACTGGAGACTGGACAGCATCCTCCACTCCACAGCTGACTTACTTAAGAAGCACATCTCAGGCCTTTCAAACACAGAGTTCTGGCTTCCATCATCTCATTATATTCTGTGTCCTCAGCATCTTACCTGAGGCAGCTACATCACCCTGCCTACTAGCAGCAATGACCTTCTTTAGCACTAGATTCATTGGAATCATATCTTCCCCTAAGAAAACTCTTTTCTGGACAAAAATTCATAGGCAAGAAATCTTACCACTGGTTTTTAAAATCTTGGTAATTACAGCAGGCATCTGTGCTTGAAGATAGCATTCCTCTGAATAAGTAATTGTGAGACAGGGGGCTGGCTGTAACTTTCAGATTCAGCTTGTATGCTCCAGCATTTACCAGGTTAGCTTTTGTATGAAGCAAGACTAAATGGACTTTGGATCTGATTCAGCAGACTTATGTGATTTTGCCCAGTGCACATTATAGCACTCAGTATTCTGGAAAAGTAATGATTAAAACAGCCTTCTCCACTCTATGTTCTCCTACCCAGGGACTTCAGCTCCCAGAATGACTGTTGCTGAATCAGCACAACCATTGTTGAGAATTCTGGGAATTGTCCTTACAGTTGGAGGGTAGAATATAGAGAGTTGTTCACATGTGTGAAGAGTCAACTCCATAAAGCAGCTGCATCTTATATTCAGACTTGTGCTGCAGCCTGGAAAAAGATGGGCTGCTTTTAATGAATAGCAAAACAGTGCTATGCTTGCACTTGGGTGGGGTCCAAAGTACTTCTTCAGAATTATTTTAAAGCATGCACAACTAAAAATAACATTCAAGCTCAGCTCCTACTTGCTGTTGATTCTTCATCAAAGTCTTACTATTCTTTAAATTCCACAAGGTGGGGTTTTACAGATGTATTGAAATTGCAACATTCAGAATTTCCAGCCACAATGAGTCTTAACTGGCTAAGAATTGTGGAACTTAACAGTCCTAATATCTCTACAGTTTTACGCTGATGCTGCTATACCCGAGAAAGAACATCTTCTTCTTGAAATGAGCCATTTAGAATCTTGCATATCCTCTATCGTGCCATGCTCCTGTTGACTAGCAGTGCCACTGGGCAAGAGACCAAATATGTCATTTCATCAATCCATCCATGCCATCCCATTTCAACCTTAATCTTTCTGCACGTTAACACAACAAATTACACAGTAATTAATAACCAGCGATGTCCTTAGAGTCTCCTGAAAGTGTATGTACTGTACGCAGGAAGATGTTTCTTTTTCTTCTTGATGAATTAATTCTTGGGCATCATAAATCTATCACTGCATTGTTCTTAGGAGGTTAACAGCATTTTCCAGAGAAATGCATTATGGAAATTATCCACCTTCTTTACTTCTGCATCTGTCTTCCAAGCCTTAATTGTGATGAAACATTTGCCAGGACTTTAAGAATCTGGTTTAGAGTTTACTGTACAAAATTATTCTGTTCAGTAAAATAATTGGTGGTTCAATTGCTTAGCCTATTGGGAGAAGTGGTGGTAGTACACTACTTTCACTAAAAGCTCATTCAACATATTTGAATAGTCATCATTTGAAAGTGTGATGTCTGAGTGCACTATCTCAATGACAGGTGTGCAGTAGAACTTGGTTCATGCCATTCAGCTGCCAGACAGAGCAGAAATCAACAGTCTAGGTTGACTTATTTTTCGAAATAAGTTTCCAAATGATATACTCTGGCTCAGACTTAACTGATTGCACCAGTACCCCAATAGCAGTTATTTGCTGGATTTTTCTTGCAGCTACACTATATTCAGTAATTGTGTAAATAGCCCCTTGCTCAATCCTTGTTTGTTTATTTATTCATTTTAGCCCACCACAAACAATCAGATCAATAATTTGCAATAAAACATCCATGGTTTAATAAAAAATAGTCAAAACTTAAAATCACAGGTAATATCAAAAACTTTTAACTAAAACAAATGAAAACAACAATTAGTTAATTAATTAATTAATGGACATATTGCATTCAAACTTCAAAAGCCCTCTTAAACAAGTCAGTTATTAATGTTGTAATATTTTCCTAAATTACAGGAAGTTGTTTTTCTGACACAGAACCTGTACTTTGGTGTACTATTCCCCATGAAATTTGAGCAACCCCCGATAAGGTTGCTTGAGGGCATCCATCCCCCTTACCTTACAAAAGCAGGGCATTACTAACAGATTGTCCCAGGAACTTCGTAATGGGTATTGAAACCACATGGAGGAAATAGGTCCTGGAGATACATCAATTTCAAGCCAGGTAGGGCTTTCAAGGTCAAAACTAACACCTTTGAATAGCACATGGAAGCCAATGGACAGCCAGTGCAGAGGCCAGAGCACTTGTGTAACATGCTCAAATTGGTGCATACCCACCAACAAGTGGGCTCCTACATTCTGGACTAATGGAAACTTCTGAGTGATCTTCAGAGGCAGACTCATGTAGACACTGTGGTACTTTAGACAAGTGGTGAGGGCATGAGCCATTGTTGTGAGATATTCCTGTTCCAGCTAAGGTTGCAACTGGCACACCAGCTGAAATTGGGCAAAGGCCTCCTTGGCCATAGCCTCCACCTGGCCATCCAGCAAAAGCTGTGAATCCAGGAGGACTACTGAGCTGATAACCTGCTCCTTCAGAGGCAGTGCCACCCCATCAAGAGATACAAAAGACAATGAACAGACAGTAGGATTGACCTTCAGCCTATCTTATCCCAAGCAGACCCTTACCACCTCTAGACACTGGGTCAAGACATTGACACCATCTCCAATCAGACTGGGGTAACAACGTACAGTAGGATATCATCATATCATATTAAAAGAAGGAGAAAGAAGACAGAACCCTACAGTACCTCACATAGGAGAGATTGCTTGGCTGTTTTCTACTCCTCCACTATCACTGATTAGAACCAACTACTGAGGAAGGAGAAGAACTACTGCAATTCAAGCTCCAAGCCCTGATCCAGAAGGATACCATGGTATATGGTGTTGAAAGATACTAGTATCTTTTAAGTTCTTGATATCCATTATTTTTCTTCTTCATTTCCTGCAGTTGTGTTGGGTTGCAATTCTTATCATCCCCAGCTAGGATTGGAAATGATGGGGTTTAAAATCAAATACTGTACATCTGGAGGACACCAGATTGGGGAGTGCTGTACTCAATATGGTTATAATGAATGGCTAATGTACCAAATGAGTATTTTAATAATGAAGATTAATTGGTTGAAATTAAAGGAAAAAAAAATGCTCAGACTGCTAACAAAATCTCTGGAAGTCATGGATAACTTGAGAGCATCAAATGAAGCCTGCTGTTGTGAAGGGGCTATTCCCATTAGTGGGGCTTGCAGAAAGTAGTCTTATGAAGGTCTGCTTCCTCAGGATGACCCAAAGGTAAAACCCACCTGTTTGTCTTACTCAATATCTCATCATTTTGTGACTTATTTTATTTATTTTATTTATTCTATTTTATTTATTTTATATCCCGCCTTTATTATTTTTATAAATAACTCAAGGCAATGAACATAACAAATACTCCTTCCTCCTCCTATTTTCCCCACAACAACAGAATGTGTAGATGTGTGAATTGTTGCCAATTTTTTTTGATTGAATTGATAACAGGTCATATTAAAAAAAAATCTATGGTTGATGCACATGGGACAACTTCACACTTATCTAACCTTGTTTAACATTCTGATAGGTTGTCAGTTTGCAAGATGAACATTTGTTTAAAGGTAATCCTCTTGTAAATTTTATATGAGGAAACAAACCAAAAAGGCTTATGGAAGTTTTGAACTACTAGGGATGACCTATGAATGACGGGAAGAAGCCCTAGCTAATTGCCAATCATCTCTTTCAGGTTGTTCTCTGCCCTGCATGGAATCCCAAGGGGAAGGTGGGGCATTGAGGGGTTGTTTGGAATATAGGAATGGCTAGCCATGTAGTAACTCCTTTGCCTATCTGCTGCTTGTTCTCCTCTCAATTTTCTTCTTTCACAGGGGCTTACATAGATATACCTTGCTTTTAGTCGTCTCTGATATGTCTTTGCATGTACTGTATAATTTGTTCCTCAAATGCATCAATAGTTAATAAAAGTGTTGCCCCCAATTCTGGAAACCTGGAGATTGTTCCCTAAACTTAACCCCTCTTTGCCTCCTACTGATTTCCACTGCTGGGAGATCCTATGGAGACTTGCATGCTTTTTAAAACACCCACATAAGTAGCAAGGGCAATTTCAGTGTCAGGATAATTTTTTGGTTGATATTTTTATTACATTCCTTAAAGGACAAACATTTCTAAGGCTTTATTAATATCTACAGATTCTCTAGCCTTGTGATCCAGCTGCTGCTTTCCAGGCAAGACAAATCCATCATTCTGAGAGCTTGTTCCATGACCACTTTATCAGTTTGTCAGAGATATAAATCAAAAACATGATCTTTCCATCTTTTGAATAGCTGAGTTTGGAGGACACCCCAGATTAAATGATCTCTATTCTTCTGTAGTAATTTCTTCAGCCCCTCTGCACTAATCACTGTTAACTTTTGCCATCCTGCTAATCTTCCATTCCAGATGGAATGGATGCTTAAACTTTTACGTTCTTTCCCAGACACTACATTCATGTTGTGGATAGTATAAACCTATCTTTGCAACTGAAAGAACAGATGTACCTATCAGTGACTCAGGTACTGATTCAGCCTTACCCTCTTCTTCAGTTTTCTATGAGATTTTCAATACTTCTTTAAAAAATGAAGTATGAATAGTTTTTGCATATTGATCTGTTTTTCAACACTTTTAAAGTTAAAAACATGTCCTGTATGATCATAGGAGGATGGTTAAGCAGCTAGCTAGTTTCAGTTGCAAACTTGAAGAATTAGACTTTTTTTTCCCCGAGTATGATTTTAGTAAAGAACCATTAATTTGAATGAAAAATGCAGAACCTGCTTCCTCAATTCTGTCCCCTCAAATTTGTGGGGTTCTTTTCTTTTTGAAGTCTTTTCATTACCCTCTAAGTGACAGGAAGTGCATCTTGTTAACTTTTCACCTTCCCACACACTAACACCCTTTTGGGTATTTGCACTGTAACTTCTTTATACTTTGGTTTCTTTAACTTCCCAAATCTCTCTTTAGATAAATAATTAGGAAAGACACAGTTAAATCTTCAGAAATACATACAGTTTTTAAACTAATGGGGTGAGTGTTAGATGTTAACATGACCCTCTGTAAAGCTGGTAGTTTAAAATAAACCATCCATTAAAACAAAATAGCTGTTTGTGGAGACCTGAAACCTGCTGAAATAAATGAGTTTGGAAATGATTTAAGTCTGGGCTGGATTGCAGCTTCTAGATGTAAACCTGTTACTATCTGTGTCAATCCTTGTGCATTTTAGCATGTATTGGCTTCCATTCACTTCTGAGAACAACATGGAGGGACAAAGCAATCAGGGTTGTTTTTACTTAGTTTCTCACGCAAGAATGTGTATATGTTTTTCAAATGCACGTCTTGGAATCAGTGCATTTTTATATATGCTTTCTTTAGGGTGAAAATTTTTTGCAAGCAATTTTCCTTTTTTATTCTTAATCATAATTAATAATTCCTTGGGCACACTTTAATATATTCATTTTAGCTTCTTTTTTTTTTTTAATGTGAACTGTAGTCACAAAACCTCCTGTTTAATACAGGAATTCAAATCAAAGTGTCCCTGAAAGGTGGATTTCCAGCCTCTGTGTGAGCAGTTCCAGTGAAAGGGACCCCATCACCTTTCTGAAAACTCCCTTACCACTGGGGAATATTTGGTATTTGCATTTCTGTAAATTAAATCTTTTATTGCATATCTTGCACTCTGGAATAATAGAAGAAATGGTCTTGAACTTCTGTGTGTCATTGTTTCAGGCAGTTGGAAAACGCTATTGTGCCTCCCACAATCTTCTTATCTTTAAGGCTAACTATTTCCAATTCTTTCAGTCTCTGGTCACAGTTTTTATTGTCTTTGTTGCCTTTCTTTGAAGCTGTTTTTTATCTGAAAGTTTGGTGTCCAGGACTGGATACAATATTTGAGATGGGATCTGACTAGCGTGCGGTGAAGTAAAACTATATTAAACCAAACTTTTATTGATGGAGTCTAAAATTATATTTGCCTTTTTCACAGCCACATTATACTACTGACTCATACTCAGTTTGTAAACAATTATTATTCCAAGCTCTTTTTCACAAGTACTGCAGCCAAGCCACCTATTCTCATCCTATAATTGTGCATTTGATCTTGTTTCCTAAATGAAGAACTTCACATTTGTCTGTGTCAAATTTTTTTCTATTATTTCGCCTGTTTCCCTAGCCAGTTAAGATCACTCTGAATTCTATTTCTGCCCTCTTGGGCATTAACTCTGCCACCTATTATTTTGTTACCTGCAGATTTGATATCTTGCCCTATCTCCTTATCCAACTTATGAATAAAATGTTTGAGAGTACCCAGACCAGGGCTGATCTTTTTGGTACTCAAAAGCACACCTGAAACATATACATAAGAATGCATGCAACATGTTTGACATTGTCTCATTCTACTTGTAATGGGCAAAAGGACATGGGAAATTGAAGCTTACTCCCATGGTTAATTTTGTGAAAAGCTTACGTGCAGTATGTTACATTTACTGGCTCTAAACTTGCAGTAATGTGCCAGATGCTGACTCATATTGATGAATACACAGAACTGGACTACAGCTGGAAACCAAAACTGCTAAGATTTTTCCTGTGAACTATATGCTCTAAAATGGTCATGTGAGAAGGGCCCTACTGATTTGAATGGGATTTATAGTTTCACAACACCATACCTGCAATTATTTCCCACCAAAAACCAACAGAGAAAAATTGCGTCAGGTGCCTTCATATCAAACCCAGAAATTCATTGTTTTCAATTTTTATAATAACAAGGTTCTCTCTTCCATGCTACAAAGAAATAATACATATATATAATACCACTTTCCTCACTCTGGTGCTCTCCAGATGTCTTGGACCACAATGCCTATTAATTCCTGCCAATTAATAGTAGTTCAGTCTGAAGGGTAGTAGAATGGGGAAGCTAGCTGGAGTGTTTTCAGTTGATGCTAGTAGGTGTGAATACTGCATAGACTGAGGCTCACTCCATATAATCTTCCATCATAGTTATCATCCACCTTAAGTTCCAACCTTAATGTAGATCAAGTTATATATGCAATGATGCTACACAATATGTACATGTTGGGTATGTGCCTGCTCTGTACATATATAGAATAGGGGCAAAGAACAAAATCTTCTGCCATTTTACTTCACTGAGCTCTGTGGTTTTTTATTTTTGCCCCAGCTGAATCCCTTCCAATATTAGAACTAGGCTGAAGATGGTGGACAGTGAGGAGACTGCATAAAAACTATGAAGTGCAGTGAAATCTGATTGAATGGGGAATGGTTTTTGCTCCCCTGTCACACATTCTCTGCTTGGGTGTTGACCTCCATTTTCTACTTTACATCTGAATAATACAAAAATGTGACTGATATAGATAACATTGCCTCAAACATCTAGTTTGGCCTAGATTCTGCCTAGGTTCCCAGCCATGTCTATAGGTGTCCATTCTTCCTCTGTTAAACTCTGTGTCAATTACATCTCCAGCATAAAGGATTTGGCCTAACCTGGCCTTCTCCAATCTGGTGCTCTTCAGAGGTCTTGAGATTACAACTTCCAAACTTCCTAGGTAACATGGCCAACACGCTTGGAATTCAGTTCCAGTATTTTTGGAGGGCACCAATTTGAAGAAGTTTGTCAAACTCTTAATCCTTTGTTCCAACTGTTAGCCATTCAGGGTACATGAAGTTTTATCTGCATGCATCTGAATCCTCAATTCTTGACCTTTCTTTCTTTCTTTCTTTCTTTCTTTCTTTCTTTCTTTCTTTCTTTCTTTCTTTCTTTCTTTCTTTCTTTCTTTCCACTGTTTCCCATGGTCAGCAAATATTGTAAGTCCCTCAAAGTCAGAGAGCTTTTTTATTTTCTTTATTCAGTCTATATAATATATGCATTCTTGGGGCCATGCCACTTTCAGATGTGTAGACTTTGAAAACAATTCAGAAGCAGCATTTTGGATCTCCCTTAAGTGACACAAGATAGTACCTCTTTATGCTACTATTAAGGCAACACAATGTCAGCCTGTTTAATGAATAGGAGAAATATTGTGCTCATGTGAGATCCTAAGGACTTCTTTCAAATTAGTTTTGAAGCTTGCTCAGCCTTATGCTATAGTAACAATAATTATTGCTTCGTTATGAGAACCAGTGTGGAGTAGTGGTTAAAGTGTTTGACTGGGAGTGTAAAGGCCTAGATTCTCACAGTTACGCACACCCTGGTCACCTCCTGAATGGACTACTGTAACACGGGGCTGCCCTAGAAAAGTATCCGGAAGCTTCAGCTGGTGCAAAATGCAGGAGCATGGGAAGTTATGCGTGCCCCTAGGAGGGCACAAATTACACCTCTTCTGTGTGAGCTGCATTGGTTACCAGTTTGCTTCTGGGTGCAGTTCAAGGTGATGGTTTTGATCTTTAAAACCCTACATGGCATGGGGCCAGGTTGTCTGAGGGACTGCCTTTCCTAGATTACATCTACCCATCCCATCAGATCTGGCAGGAGAGGCATGTTGTGGGTCCTGTCTGCTAAGGAGTTCCATCTGACAGGACCTAGGAGGTGAGCCTTTTCTGCTGTGGCATCCGGCCTCTAGAACATGATCTTTCCTGAGGTGACGCTGGCCACAACCCTTATGGTCTTTCAGAAAGCCCTCAAAATGTGCCTTTCTCATCAGGCCTGGGGATCCCCTGACAGCAGGGAGCCCATGTGTTGGCTGCTCCATGTATAACATTCTGATTTTAACCCTCTTGCAATCTTGTTTTTATTTATGTTTAATTATCTAAGTGTTTTAAGTGGTTTTACAATATGTTTTAATTGCTGGTTTTATTGTACGCCTCCAGAGTTACCTTGTGTGAGATGGGCAGCCATATCAGTTTAATAAACACATAAATAAATTCTAGTCTCAACCATGGAAGATGGGAGGCTTTGGGCCAGTCACTCACTTTCAGATTAGCTCACCTGATGGGGTTGTTGTGCGGGAAAAATAGGTTTTGCACTGAACTTAGATATAAGGGAATAGTAAATTAAATAAATAAATAAATAAATATACCAAAGCTAAAGAATAGATGCATCCCCACTAGGGATAGCTTTGAACTGATATAACTATATCAGCAGCAACAAGTTCCATGATACTGTCCCCAAAGTGCAAAAGTTTACCGATGACATTACTTCTGTGAAATATGCAGTTTCCACCAGGGAAATCTTTCATGTAAACTATACTGTGAATTCAAAATTCAAGCTGGGAACTGGAAAATGTAATTATGTAACTCCTTCTGCACTATGGAATGCAAAAGATGGTAATGCTTGTGAACTTGGAGTGGAATGATCCGAGAAAGATCTGCCAATCTGTAATTTTTAGCATGGCTGAAAGAAGCACAGTTCATAATGCTCCCAAATGTATGGTTGGCCAAGTTCCCATTTATCATCATTATCCCTTGGTGCTTTATAAAATTGGCTTTTGCAGGTACAAGTTGCCTTTTCCTTTGTGATAACAGCAATTCTTTGGGGCGCCTGCTTATTTCACAGGGATATTTGTAAAAGAACATCCATGCTGAAGAGGCCACAACTCTTTTCTGCTGGTTTTAGAAAGTTGTGTTCTGTTCTTGATGCTTTTTGGAGACAGCAAAAGGTTCAGTGGTAGCTCCACCCTAAGTGAAATGCTGGGACAATCTTGGTTTGCATTTAAGAAAACTTCCTACTTCACTCTTTTTTCTGACTGACATATGGTGCTGAGTTGTATTTGTTAAAAGATTTTATATTGCTTTATCGAAATTGCAGGACTACACAGTTTGTTTAGATTGCTCTCTTAAGTTGAATGCTAGTAATGAGATTGTTTTTGGTTGTATTTACCTATATAAATTGTTTATGTGAGCAGCTGCAGAATTATTTATCCATTTAAGCAAGTCTAATTTCTAATTGCAATGCTAATTTATAACAACCTTTCTATTCCATTCTTCCCTCAAGAAGCTCAGGGCAGTGTTCTTTCTTTGCTCCTGAACTCTCTGTTTCTTCCCAACAACCCTTGGAAGTAGATTAGGCTAAGAGAGTTTGACTAAAGTCACATATTGGATAGTCTATGGTTTGATTAACCATGGTTTATTGAATAAGCCCTAATTGGCTTGGTTTACCCAGTACATTTAGCCATAAAACCATGGCCTTCAAATAATGACTTGAGTTCTGACAATTCATTCCATCGAAGTCCCATCTATAACCTGTAGTCCAATAATTTCAGGAAAATCTCCAATTTCTTACCCCAGTTTTATTCTTTTATCTCTCAGTACAACTGCCCACCTATTAAAAGTACAACCCAGAGAGAAATCAAGGTCAATGAATTTACCCTTCAAATCAGATTTAGTTCAAAACTGGCCAGTACTTTAGTTCCCAGCAGCCCCTGAAATCTATAATACCCATGTACGAAACCACTCTTTATTAAAGCCATTCTTTATCCCTTGTGGAAAATGATTCATACACTGAAAATCAGATCTTTTCTCTGAACTAAGTTTTCAGGGGAAGTCAAAGATACTTTAGCTAGTCCTTTTGTAATGGATTTTCTTAATGTTTTATAATGGCTTGGAATCAGAAGCATCCCAGTTGGGTTATAAATGATAGATTCTGATTGATATATAATTTGAGCTTTGAAATAGAATTTAGCTCCCCAGTACTGTAGATGAGTTTCCTGCCTAACGGGACAATACCCTGAAGCCTTCCTCTGTTTCAAGGGCTGTTTAAAGCATAAACAGGGAAAATACCAGACTGAGCAATAGGCAATCACAGTTATAGGTTTCCCTACTATGAAGAATAGGTTGTATTTCTATTTCAGTCCTAGCACCAAGATCTAGTTTTGCATGCATATATATTAATAAGTATATGCGAAGATTATGCAAAATGACACCACACCTTTAATCTTCATTTTGGATGAAACAAATAGCCATGCTTCCTTTAGATCCCGTTCCTAAAGAGGTGGCAGAACTGTGTCTGAGATACATTTGGATTTATAGCATATATGGTGTGTGTGTGCATGCATGTACAAAGACAGATAGACACACACTCTGTTGGTACTGTTTTCTAATAACAGCTTTGTAATATGCCAGGATCTCTGATACTGAGTGGATTGGAAATATAAATAAGTAAATAAATAAAATCATTTCATGATGTCTGCAGACAGCTTGTCTTATTGAGAGGGCACTGGTGTAGGACTGGCATACTGCCTCTGAACCAGTCAAGAGACAAATGAAGCTTTAGACCAAACAAAACACTGATTAGTCTGGTGGGGAAGGTGGGGAGGGTGGGCGGGGGGGGGGGGGAGAGAGAGAGAGACTTTCCATCACCATGGCAACCATCCTCTGGCGCTAGGCTGGACTTCTTCATGCCTTGGGCAACCCTAGGCTGGGGTCACCTCTTCAAATGGTAGAAAAGGAAAAAAAATAGTTATCACTAGTGTAGAATTTTAGAGCCAGCCAACACCATTAGATAAGAGTGGTGGTATTTTAGAATTGTCTCTCCTTCCAAATTTTATCTCTACCTGTCGTTCGTAGAGAAAGGCATGGTAAAGCCTTGGTCTGCTAATTTATTACACGCTGAACTTCTTTGCAGAGGGGAGGCTTCACAGTTACGCCCCTTAGGAATTCTAGCTCCTCAGTCTACTCTCGCTGTGTAAGGCATACTTAGTTTTGATAGGGTCTGTGAATGTATGTAAATGCACATACGTGGGGGAGGAAATAAGTTAGTCTTTGTACACTTCTGTTACATATTTATAAGACAGAGTGAGTTCTTCTTACCTGCATAGTGGTCAAACACTGTTGGTACATATTCTTCTGGAAATGCGTCGTTGGCGTAACTCATCAGCAGACAGGTCTTGCCAACAGCTCCGTCACCAACCACCACACACTTGAGCATCTTCTTTATGCTGCCATCTGAATAGCCGGGCTCTTCCTCTTTGCCACTCATCCTGGTTGTTCCTGCTTTTCTTTTTTCCTTCCAGCTTTCACAAGCACACATGAAAGAGCACAGAGCCCAAAGGAAGATTGCAGTTGTTGATAGCAGGCTTCTTCTTGAATGAGGTTTTTTGTTGCTATTGTTGTTGCTGCTGCATGGTAGACAATCACAAAATCATAACTTCAATTTGCACACTTGATCTCTTCAAGCCACAGAGAACTCTGTGAGGGAATAAATAGACAATCGACACGCGTGTCGTTAGTTCAAGTCAGGAAATCTTCATCTTGGAAACAGAGACTGTGGTATTTCACACGGCTTAAAAATAGCTGCAATCTGAGGAGCTGAATGTCTGCTCCTCTGCTCCAGTTTGGCCTGAAAAATCAGGGATTCGTGCTAAATCCATTCCATTTTCCATTGCATTTCCAAAGAGAAAGTGGAAACTGGGACAATTTAATGGAGGGGCTCTGTCTCTCTGTCTCTTGTTCTTTTTATTTCATGCAATCCTTTTATTTTCTCCAGTTTGCTGTATGTCAGGAAATCATGGGTTTCCTGCTGAATTCCATATTAGGATCAGTGGGGCTCGTGAAGGGCTGCAAACAATAGAAGCTCTGTGTGTGTTTATACTTTACAGGAACTCTGCCAGGATGTGGAAGAAGAAAAACACTAGAGGTCTCACTGCAGACTGCAGTTCACCAGCTTCCTGCTCCAAAAGAACCATCTGGACATCATCGTCACCCTTCTCTGAGGAGCACCCACACATAAAAGAATTCTTGGTGAGATCTATGTTATATTGAGCTACCCCTGGATTGACCTCTGTGAGAGTGATTGGCAGCATCTGGGACAAATTAAGAATAGTTGTCATCATTTCTATTTCAAGACACTTCTACTGAACTCTTAAAATTTTTACTACTCAGACAGATTGCCTTTCCTCAAACTTCACTGTGAATTTATCTCCTCCCCAATTGCCATCAGTTGGCCACAATTATCTGTCTCTGCTTTTTCTCCTTTTCCTACCAGGAATGCTGAATGGCTGTTCTAATTTCCTTGTTAAACTACAGGCATGGGGATGAAGAAAACGCTCAGCTGCCCTCACCGAGTAAGCAAATATGTGACATTTTATCAGCTATTGTTTATGTTCAACAATTCTGCAGTTAAGAACCAAACTTCAAGTAGTATAATATGAACTTAATATGTCACTGACATTACATGACTTTGACCTTTTAATTGTTTGTTCTTGTCCATTCCAGGTTAAACTTCCTCTGGAATTAGGTACCTGTTACCCTATTCTAGCTACATTGTGTTTAGAAAGCAAGGATTGTGATTTCTTATCTGCATGAAGAAAGATATAAAATCGGGGGAACAAATTAAGATGCATCTAAAGCTTAACCTCCACACAGCAGCCTTCTCCAATCTGGTACTGTCAGTGTGTTGGGCATACATCTCTCAAACTTCCATGGCAGAGTAGCCACTGACTATCAGAGATGGAAATCTTTAAAGCTTTTAGAAGCTATTCCAATATGGTGCTTTTTCTCTGATCTAAAGGCAGATGCAGTTTTAAACCTTTCATGGATGTACGCTGAATCCCCTTCTGAGCAGTTGTTGACTTTACTGGGTACTTTCCATTGAACGAGATAGCAGGTTACTCCTAAAGCTTCTGGTATCATCACAGGAGGAAGAAGTGCAACGGAAAACAACCAGCAAAGCTTTCAATTGATTGGTGGGACAGGGAAGTTCCTCAGTTTGCTTCTCATGCCACATCTGGTAAGGTCCTAAGTTTTGCTCTGGGATGCTTGCTTTTTAAATGTGGAAGTGTTTGTTGTAGGTGTGGTATGAGATAGGAGAACTTCTTTTATTAAGCAGCATAAAAGTGAAAGAAAAACATATGTTTGCTTAGACAATTCCCCAGTTTACCATTTGAGTCAAGAAACAGGCTTACTTCGGCTGATGTCTGCACAGTGAATTGATTCACAGGCCCAGCACCCGCCAGTAAATTTCTTCATATGAACACAGTCAGTAGGACAACTCCTACGTTAGCTATGTGTATGGATATAGTAGAGTGTTCATACTTAATATGTTAGAGTTGGGTATTTAGGATAGTATTTCATTAAATGAGATTATGGTATTTTTTTTCCAGGCATTTGTTTGAAAAGGGAGTCTCCCCTTTGAAAACAGAACAGTATATAAAAATTAAATTGCTCTTTACCAGCTCAATCCATACATCTGTTAAAAGTCAGTTTTGATGTAAGCACTTTGGTGTCTCCGGTCTGGACTAGGCTGTAAGAGTTTTCTAAAAGAATTTCCCAAACTCTCAGGGATAGAGGTACACATCAGACAGCATTGGTCTAACTAAAGAATTCTCCCTTCCTCTTTCATGATAAAAGAGAAATCATGACTAACAACAGTATAAATATAACAGCATAAAACCATAAGAAAAACTTTGCTGGATTATACTAAAGGCCTCTCTTATACAGTCCTGCAGCATAAATGCCTATAATGCCAATGCAGCCATTTTCATTTCTCATCATGTATCTCCTCATATATAAGAAATTTTTACAGTTTTCCAAAATGTATTTAATTATTAATGTGAATTCACTGAGAAATATTTTTTTAAATCCAAATTTCTATGATGTAATTCTTTTTAAAGGAAATTTTCCAACCCTAGAACATAAAATTCCCCTATGTTTAGCTGCAGAAATGATCACTTTTTGAATGCAGCTTTCAGAAACATACAGGCTTTTCTGATGTTTCTCTCACAAACAAAATGTTTTTTGTGTGTGCATGGATCTTTGACCTGAGAAAAACAGAGGTTAAGATTCTGTTCAGTGCAGTTCTCTGCAAAAATTAGAATTTTTTTCCCACAGGAGTTCATGGCAGATTTCTTATTCCTCCTTTACTCTCTAGGGATAGTAAAGTTTCACCCCAAATATTGAATAAAGAGTTCTTATTTCTCTGATTATTTACTTTATCAAGGTTTCAATCATTTTAACCATTAACTGAAAAGAAACAAAAACCCATAAACCCATTCATCAGAAACAATGCTTCTTAGTAATCAGGAATTTCTATTTCACTAGGTTCAAGCTGCTTGTTCTTGGGTGATTAACCCACTTATGATCTGAGAAATGTGTTTTCAAACAAGCTTGAATTCTCTCACTGTGTAGCAGAGAATAACTTTCTTCTCAATTCAAGCAGGGCCTTTGAAAGGGAGATTAATCCAAAACCACATTATTACAATGGAATGTAACATCCAAAACTAAGTTTCTGTGGCCATGTGTAGTATTAGCTCATCTTTTAGGGGAAGGCTTAGGCAAGGCTGCACACTAATTTTGCTTTTGATTTCTGTTAATAAAAGAAGAAAGAAACATCGTATTGCTGAATTCTGACATTTTACTTCCTAATTTTGAAAACCCTGCTATCTATGGTTGTGAGTGCGGGGGGGAATGTGGAAGGGTTCTGGGGCTGCACAAGAGAGGCTGGGGTGCCATGTGGCCTGCCGGTCACTGGCTATTCATGCAGCCTGATGACTCTAGTCTTACGGAGGAAAGTAAGTAACCCCCTACAACAGCCAAGTCATACTTGCAGGCAAATAATTTAGAATCCCTTCATAGAGTGGAATAATAATGTCATTTGGCAACACATCTGATTTACCTTCATCTTTAAAGTATGTTGTTTTCTCCCAAAGGCAAATATTGCATAATGTGAATTGCAAAATGACTGCATACGAATTTGAGTGGGGATTGAAGGGGCATGAAACCAGTAGGGAGGAAAGAAAACCTAGCTTATTAATGTGCAGTTATTTCTGAATTATACTGACCATGAGCTGTGTCAGGTTACTTGCTCACAAAATACAGCTGTTGCCCCTTGAGCAGAACAGTTCCAGCTGCTTTGTTCATAGCTTCACAGTTTTAATTTTAGTTTTCCATGGCAGATGTGATGACACATTGGGATCTCTGAGTGCACACAGTATTTGTGGGAATGTCCATATTCTTGGATTCCCACCAGAGCTCTCAATTCCATTTTAGCTTCAGACTTGCTTCCTCTTTCTATTTTGTTATATTCTCAGATGTGTTTTTTCCCCTTAAATTTGGTCATCTTTGTTAGCAACAGCACTTATGCCAAAGTCTCTGCTTTTTAGAGTTTACCTATTGATAAAGAAATTTGGTAGCACAGGGCAATAAAACTGGGCCCATCAGCTGTGATTATACAGCATTCTCAACTCTGCTGAAAGGCCAAGACATGAATCTGCCAGCATGGAAATCTGCCCTGCAAAGTGAAAAATGGAATGTGCTGTACTTCATTGATACACATATTTGTGTATACACAACATGAAAAGTTTGCAATGGATTGTGCTGTTCTTCTTAATCAGTCGAGGGAAGTTGTTAGCTGATGTTGTAAAGCAGCCTTCCCCAACCTGGGTCCCTCCAGATGTGTTGGGACTAAAGCTCTGCTGACTGGGAGTCTGGGGAGTTATAATCCCAAAACATCTGGAGGATGCCAGATTGGGGAAGCTGTTTTAAATGCATGTAAACTAGGTTCTAAAGTAAATGTCTGGCAAAAAATATATAATATTTTACTACTTCAGACTCTCTCTCACTCTCTCTCAATCCCTTCTTTTGGCATCAAAACTGCCCAGTTGGCTTTGTGACCAAAACATATGCATACATCTGATTTAAATCATTCACAGAGATTCTAATTTTTTAAAGAGCAGGCTTGGAAATAGTAACTGCTTTCCATGAGAAGAAAAGTGTTTGTTTCTCTGTGGATTTTTGCCTCCATGTGCATACAGATAGAAGGCTTCCTATAGATTTCAAAAGATTACCCATGAAAAAAAGCCACAGGAATAAGTGGATAGCTTCTCTGCTTTACAGCATTCACACACTGAAGAAATCCATTGTGGATGGGAAGCATTAGTGCTGTGCTATGCTTTAGATTCATTTCTGTTGGAAGTTCTGGCAAATCCAGCATGCCTCATTTGCATGTGAATTAACATATAAATTAAATTGTCCCACAATGCAACTCTGAGGAAGCTGTTTGTTGCCACTCCCACTTCCTTTTCCCCCCTTCCTTCTTCTCCGCCAGAAGCAAGCACATGGGAGTGTGCTGCTCATCTCCATTCTGGGCACCATGTGGTGGGCCTGGAATTCTCCTTTCTTCCACGCAGCTCTTGGCAGCTGTAGGGCTGAGAGTTTAGGGCAAAACTAAGTATTTAGAAAGAAAAGAAGAACAAAGGAACTTCATCTTTTCCACCAAGATGGATGTAGCAGAAGCAACAATAAAGTCAGTAAGAAATTCTTTTACTTATCTTAACCTAATCTGTCTAAGCATGTGATTCTTTATGCTTGGGAGGGCTGAGTGTGTAAGATCAATAACCTGTATTTCTCTGGCATGCTAATTGAAGCTATCAAAGATAATTTTCTTTTTCTGTGCCGGCTTCTCAGCTGTGCTATAAGCTCTGCTCCATTTCAGTGGTTCTAGCAGGCCACTAAACTGGCTTCAGTTTCCAGTGTGAACATAGTGCTTGTCTGCAACTCTTTAAAAAGCAATGTCTTTTCCTGAGATGATAATGCACAACAGTTTTTGCTGATCTCAAGAAACTAATCAAACCTAGGTAGTACTTGGATGAAAGACCACTAGGATGCCCAAGGGCTATAGACCTTGAGAAGTAACATCATCAGAAAAAAGAAATGAGAAATCAGTTCTATACTGCTGTCAAAAAAGCCCCAGCATGGACTCAAATCTATCTTCTAGCAGGAGTGGGCAACCTTCTGGAGGCCAGGGGTTGCATTCAGCGTTTTCTGGAAAATTGAGAGCTGTAGTGAGCATGAGAACGAAGTAAAATTGGTAGTATTTTCCCCTTGGTTTGGGGGAGATTTCTTTATTTCTTTCAATTAGGTTAAGCTTAATTAATTAATTAAGTTAATAAGATTTGAGAGCCAGTTTGGTGTAGTGATGAAGGCATCAGGCTAGAAACTGGGAGACTGGGAGTTCTAGACTTGCTTTAGGCACAAAGGCAGCTCACGTTCTCTCAGCCCTAGGAAGGAGGCAATGGCAAACTACTTCTGAAAAGCCTCTCAAGAAAACTGCAGGGACTTGTCCAGGCAGACTCTGAGAATCTGGTGACATGATCAATAGATTGAAATCTATATACAGTACACATACACATACACATACACTACATATGATTTACACTACATTTTTCAGGTGTGTAATTGCTGAACATTATGAGTACCTGAAGTGCATTTCAGTTCATGCGGAACATGAAAGTCATCATGTCCTCTCCCTGTGTTGTGGGTAAGGCCTTACTTTCCTAGGCCACTCATTATCAGGAGTTAAGCAGGAGTTAAGCATCATGAATGCCCTGGATAAGGTGTCAGAGAAAAAGTATATTATAGTTAGCCAAGTATATTACCTTGCCTAAGGACTCAGGTCACAGCATGGAGTCTGGAAAGGGTTCAGTGTTTATGGACCCTACAGGTCCAGTCCGTGATCCTGAAGCAGCTCTATAGTCTTTGAATCCAAGTTAGCAAAGTGTGCCAGATTGTGGGCCTAGATGTAATCACTTGCTTGGGAACTGGGATCATGCCAATGGAATAATAAGCACTAACTGAGCTTAAGAGGGGTTCATTTACCTGGAACTTCAAAAGCTACATGAGAACTGCCTTCACTGTAATGACTCAGACATTGACTTTTTCTCTATGATGCATATGACTGAGCCTTTGCTCTTATGCAATTGTTTTTAAAAGGAGTAGAAATTCTAGAGGACTTCTGCTCTCAAAGGGGTTTGCCTATTTTCCAGAATTATTTTGAATATTTGAAATCAACAAGGGTTTTTTTTTTGTCCTGCTGGATGAGCCTCTTTTCCTTGACTTTGATCAAACTTATTTGCTGAAATATAAAATAATATTTGCTTAATATTGTAAGCTATGCAGATCCTATCATGGAGACCAACTTTTTTCTTCCTCCCCCTTGTGGCCAGAGAGATAGCTGCAGAAAAGAACCTCCTAGGAAACCTCTAAAATCTTAATTTAAATGCTGTTTTTATTGAAAAAATTCAATCTAAAAAGAAATATTCCAAGCCACAAGGCATAAGTTATTCAGAATTTCATATCTCTAAATAAATAGATATGTGAAACATGTTATGTACACAGTCTGCTACCATTGATAATGTTCTGCTTTCAACCAAAAACAAAAAGAAAATGCAGCTCTAAACTGTAAGAACTTGTTTTTACAAATTTTGGAACCCAAACCTGAATTTTCTTTGTAGATCTCATGTGCAACATGGTATACATTCAGAGATATAAGATGGAACAATGACCAAGTCACTGCTACCTCTTTGGCATTATCATACTTTTTTAAAAAATTGGGAAGGAATAATGGTTTAATAAAGTGTGTGAATCTGACCTTGGTAATTTCCACAAATTGAAACAGAGCTGGTAATGTGTGCTCTTGAGAGAACATCAAGCTTGACAGAAGCTTCTCAAGGGAAATTTGTGAATGAAAAGTGTGTTAGAAGCCTTATAAATAAATACCACAAAGTAAAATGCAGTCTTCAGTTGCTACCACTTTCTGTATAAGGAAAATTCTGAACAATCCCAGAGGTTCCTGCTTTGAAACCAATGAAATCAAGTGGGTAGGGGGGGAAGAAAGTTTTTACAGGTTGTAAGGAGAAATCTGTAATTATTTCCCATATAATTATTTTGTGCTTTTGCTGAAACCCCTTTCTTGATCAAAGATTTGGAAAAGATTATAGCTTAGAGGTGGAGCATGATTGTGGCACATTGTATTCTGGTGTATGTGTATGTGCATTTTTTATATTATTTATTTCTCTTTCTCTGTTATGCTTATTTCTTCTTTCTTTTTCCATATATTAAATCTATATTGCTTTATTCCAATTCTATCAAAACTGGCTGAAGAACTTACCAACACCAATGCCTTCTTCCAAACGTCCAGCTCCTTTTCAGGTGCCACTCTCAGCAGCTTCTTAGCTCCAGCTCTAACTCTGGGTCCAGTAAGATTACTTCTACTTTATTTTGGCCTTGGAAGACTTTTGTGGGCAACGTAATGATGCAATGAGGTTACTGAAAGGAACAAGGACAGAATTTGCAATTCTATCTTACTGATTATTATTGTAAAACCTAAGTGAAAAATTGCCTCACTGTAGTTTGATGCTAAATTTCAGCAGCACAATTTTGCTGAGTGATTGATTGATTGATTATGTGCCATCAAATCTGTGGCAACTGTTAGTAAACACATAGATTTTGTCCAGGATGATCTGTCCCCAGCTTGGTCCTTTAGGGCTTCCAACATCACACCCGTTGTTGTATACATCAATGAATACGTTTTGAAAACTGCAGAAGAAAACTTAACATTATTATTGAGATATGGTCTTTTTCTGTGTCTTTTACAAACACATATGCACAAAAGTACACTTGCGTTATAGCATCACTTTTAGTGGATTTGCTGGAACTGAACACAAGAAAAACATGTAACATGCTGCAATACATTCATTTCCTGTGAATAATGAAAAACCTCTCTATTTTTGTTAAGCTCAAATTTTGATTTCTTGAACCTCTCATGCTGGTCCCTTCATCTTGCAAATGTGCCATTGATATGAGCACACTGATTCTTGCTCAAGTACATCTGTAATATCTATCTGGAGCTGTGAGCCCATTAATTACGATGGCTTCAGTTATAACAATGAATGGAAATCCAAAGATATACTATAAAGAAAATTTAGGCTTACCAAATATGACATACTATTTTGATGCCTTTTCATTAAAGCCCTTAATGATATCATTAAGAATTCAAATAATGTTCAGTGCTTAAAAAATGAGTTACATTGGATTCCATTGGTTGGGACGATATTAGTCTGGCATTAAGAAATTAGTATCTGTTACTTCAAACCCAGGCTTTAAATTCACTCTAAAAGTAAGAAAAAGATGGAAACCATATTTGGTTCTTGATATTTGTCCTCCATTCCTTGATCATCTTATTTTAAAAATGGGAGAAATTTGGTTTAATTACTGATGGAAACTCTGTTACTGCGGAATGTAATTTCAAAAAGTTCCAACTTGGTTGCAGATCTGTCAAGTTCAGTCTTTACCTTGGAGACTATCTAGATTTCACTGGATTTTCTGGGTAAAATTCTGAGAGATTTCATTTCTTTAATTAGGAGGTAGTGAAGGGGTGTTTATGAACATCCTCTCTCTCAGTGCCCCCCACAGCCCAAAACCTCTACCATTTTATATTCCCCTTAAATTCCAAAGGAAGACATTGTGAGGGAATACCTCCCATAGGGCTTTTTCAGATTGAGAAATGGGGGCACTCAGGGAGGCTTTAAAATAATGGAAAAGCATGTAACAGAGAACAAGACTAAAGTCAGCTAGAACACCAAATGTGATCCTTAACTGTAACGTGGACTGAAACCATCCCTAAGAGAAATTCTCAAATGCCCTGAGTATAAATAGTGCCGGAAGGTAGGAAAAGGGACAGGAAATTTCCAGCCACACACACATTATTCTACTCTAAATTACAGTGACATTTATTCGTTACAGTGCTTTTAGGTAAATAATGTGCACTTATTTCTGATACATACAGTGGTTTTAGCAAACTATACATCCGTATCTATATAGAGCGTTTTACAGTTTCTGAACTATTTCCCTGCTTGGTTTTATCCACTGTTGCTTCTTTTACACTGCCTAGAGCAGGTGATAGTGTGCGCACATGTACGTAGCAATGTGCAAATAATAGTCCAAAACGTTCAGCTTCCTGAGTGGAAAGTCCATCCCTCGGCTCCCAGATAGGCTACGCCCTTCCCTTTCCTTCCCTTCCCTTCTGAAATATGTTGGCAAATAAATTAAAGCATTGTTAAAAGCTTGCTCTTCAGCTTAAAGTAGTTTCCAGAGAGACTTGCAAAGACGAATAATAAAAAATCTCTGGCTTCAAGCCAGTGGTGCAAAAAAGACAATAGAATATGGAAAATGAGGTTGGAGGAGGAAAAAATGCAATCCCTCTGGCCTATTTTTTAATTAGAAAGTATTTATAATTGTTCTTTGTGGTTGGAAAGGATGAGTCAATCTATGCCATGTTATCCTTCTAGGAGTCAGAGTGCACATTTATATTGAATAGGCAATCTTTTGGAGCTAAGGGAACATTTGGTTTCCATGGTGGATATGACCTCTCAGAAAACAACCATTTGCTTGAAGACAAACTAACTCCACACCACGCTTTTTGCTAGGCCGGTAGGACTCTGATTTGCTTCAGACTGGAGAATCAAGATTTGAGGAAGGTATGATTCAATTTCAGTTTCTGATCTGATTTTTGAAGACAAACAAATTTGATTCAAGCTGCTTCAATATTTGATTTTTAAAAATGCCCTTAGGGTATAATGAGGAGGTGTCAAGAGGCCCACAGCCGCTTCAGAATCGGATGAAAATAATAGGGATGGTAGCTCCTTTCGAGGGCATTAACCTTGCCAAGTTTCAGCTGAATATCGTTGAGGATTTCACTATCCTAAATTGTTGAAATATTTCTCCTGCGCTTCTTTTAAGGCAGAGATAGCAGAGTTGAAGGAAGGAGAGCACAGCAGCCTCCACATTGTTTAGTGCACGCTCCAAATTGTGTTGATTGAACTGATGCAGAAACTTCAGTGAACAATTTAAAAATAAATTCTTCCTCTTCCACTTGCTTTTCTGGGGTGCCAAGTCTTAGTATGAAACTGAAACTCATTCACTCTTTAAAGTAGCTCTGCTGCTTGGTTGCTTCTGGTAAGTGAATGTTATGGGTGCCAGGAGAGGTGGGCATAGCATGGCCTCTTCAGAGAAGGACTCCTGATCACTCACTTTGGTGGGATGCCAGCTTGGACAGGACACAGTGGCAAAACACGGCCCCTTCTGGGCAGAACCTATGTAACTCCTTGTTTTTTATTGAAAAGGAAGTCAATGGGGAACAGAACCCAGTGGGCAGGAAGGGAGATGTATGGGGGCACAAGGCTGGGTTATTGTAATAATAGGGTTATTGTAAGCAGCACAGCTAAATAACATACTAAATAGGAGGAGGGAGGAGTATTAGGTATGTTCGCCGCCTTGAGTTATTTATAAAAATAATAAAGGCAGGATAGAAAACAAAATAAATAAATACATCCTTGATAGCACTTTATTATGTTCGGTGCAGAGGTGTGCTGGAGCCAGTTTGCAGTGGCTCGTGAGAGCCGAGCCACAACAGCTAGCACACCAATCAGGTGTTGGTGTGGTGGTAAAAGGTACCCCCACACACACCCACGTGAGCTTCATTCACTACCAAACCTATGAGGTCCCCCCCCAAAAAAAATCTGAACTGCTTAAAGTGCCCTTGTAAGAAAACCTTCACAGCAAGCTGAAGAGACCCTGAGAGACGACAGGGAGAAGACTCCGCCAGGAACCTGGAGCCCAGGAAACCAGGAGGTTTCTATTCACTGTCCGTATCTCAAAGACAGCCTGGCTAGCATGCTGACCTAGTAGGAGGGGATAAACGGGTTTACCTAAAATATTCCAGTGTCACGCTAAAATTTCCACGGTGTCTGCCTTTTTTTTCCTTTGTCTTGCTTTGCAATGTGGTGGGCCAAAGGCACATAAGCCCTGGTTCTGCTTTTGCTCATGGCCGCTCAGCAATGCGTCAAAACTTTGCTGGGGATCCATTATATACTGTATTATTGCTTGTATGCATGCAAATAAAATTATGTTGTATCTTCAAAGTGATTTGGTTGCTTTAGGTGAGCCAGGTTTCGGCCACCACAGGCTAGTAGCATGGGAGAACCAATGAAGCTGGCACACCTGGTTCTTAAATATTTGCCAGCATACCACTGGTTAGGTGTTCTTATTATTGATTTTTTGGGGGAATATTCATTCCAGACCAAATATTCTGAGATGAATCTCCTTGCTTTTAAGGAAAACACCCATTAAGGAAAATACTCAAAGAAACAAACTTAGGTCACAGGAAGCTTCCCTATTATGGGCCTATATTTCCATTGTAAGTTATCATTTACATGTTATTCAGTATCCAGCTGAACAGCAAATGTAATACACTACCTGTGTTGGTTAATTAGTCATATTAGAATCTGTGGAGACAACAGGGAGATGACTTATCAGGAGATCCCATGATTATCTTGTACAGTACTTCATCAAGAGGATGAAGGGATTTTTTAAAAAAAGGAAATGGAAATGACACATTAGCTCAGGAGATCCCAGGAATTTAGTATGGATGGGTAAACTTTTCAATTTCTGTTTTTCTCCATTTTTCATTTTCTAGTCTTAAATTTGGACTGTCCCTTTGCTGTAATAGTTCAAGAATTCTTACCAGGAAGTTAGTACTGATATACAGTATGTAAATACTTTTGAACACATTTCTTCAAAGACAGACATTTTTCTTCACAATTTTGCCTAGTATATACATTGGGTGTTTAATTTTTTTGAATTCTAATGCATTCTGCACTTAATTTTATCTATTACATGCATTCAATTATACAAGGACTTTTTAAAATGGTGAATTGTATTTCAACTTTCAGAAAAGGGTGGATTTCAACAGATAACATTGTCAGTTAAAAATGTGACTTGGAAGAATTGCATCTGTAATGGCTGTGAGTCTCATCAGGATACTTGTTTCTGATGATGTTCTAAGGGAATGTATACAGTGGCAGATGGGTGTAGTGAAATTAAGGGTGCTTTGCATGGATTCAGTTGTATGGAGAGGTATAGTGAATGCTATTGGTATAAGCTAGGTTTAGCTGTATTTCCCTTCCCACTTTTTCTCTGCCTTTAATTATTTTTGCTTAGTATTTCTCTCTTTCTGTGCTTTGCATAATGTTGGTACACCAGAAGAAAGTAACATTGTATATATATGTGTGTGTGTGTGTATGTTTTTATCAATAATCTGCTTTTCCAGCCACAGAACAACTGAAGTAGCCTTCAGCACAAACATTTAAAATGTTTAATTAATTTTTTTTTTTAAATGGACTACTGCAATGTGCTCTACATGGGGCTGTCCTTGAAGAGCATTGGGAAGTTCTAACTGGTGCAGACTATGTGGTAAATGGCGCTGGCTACTTGCCAGTTGTAGCACCACTACTTTGTGAGCTGCAGTGGTTGCCAGTGTGCTTCCAGATGTGTTTCAAGGGGCTGTTTGTCACCTTTAAAGCCTTCATGGCTTGGGACCGGGTTACTTAAGGGACCATCTCTTCCCGATTGTTTCTATCTGTCCTATCTGGTCTGGCAGGATAGGCACACTCCTGGTCCCATCAGCTAAGGAATGTTGGCTGGCAGGGCCCAGAAGGTGAGCTTTTCCTGCCATGGTCCCTGCCCTCTGGAACATCATCTTCCCAGAGATCAGGCTGGCTCTGACCCTGCTGGCCTTTTCTAAGGCTCAAAAGACTGGCTTTGTGCCTAGGGCTGGGGGCCCTGAGTGTGTGAAGGGATCCATCTCCTGGTTGTGTTAGTGATAGCTGTGTTTTTCTCAGCTGCTATGTATTTTAATTTTTGTGGTGGTGATTGTAATAGTTTTAATTTTTATTTTAAATATTGTTCACTGCCCAGAGTCATTGGCTGAAATGGACAGCTATATAAATTGACTAAATAAATAAATAAAGGCAATCATCCTCATTACAATAGGAAATACTCAAGTCATAATAAATGTTAAGAGATTAAGACCATCCTAACATCTAAAGTCCTTGATGGGGAGGCGTATTCACACCTGCTCAGAAATACAAGTGAATGAATTTGGCCATATTTCAGACAGAATTTGGGATAAAGAAATGGAGGAATGAAGAAAAGCTGTTGTAGGTGTCTACTCTCACTTGCCCAGCCAAGTAGAAGATGGGGAAGATGCTTTCTAAAAATAACTTGCAGCTCTTTCAGACAGACATGAAATAGTAGTGACAGGACATTTTAAATTATCTAATAACTTTCTCCTTCAGATGTTAGAGGAGTCATAGAGTATGGGACCTTGGAGATCATCTAGTCCAACGGCTCTGCCCATTACAGGAATCCACTATTGTACTGCAGCATCCCTGTGGCTATCCAGCTTATATTAAAAGGGCTCTCCCTTGGGCATATTCTTAGAAGGTGGCGCCCAGAACTGGACCAAATATTCTAGGTACTGTTTAATGAATGCATACTGGAGAGGAAGGATGACTTCTCTTGCTCTTGACTTTATACCTCTATGATGTAGCCAGGATTACATTTGCTTTTTTTGCAGCTGTATCACTCTGGATTACAGCAGAAGCCCACGTGAACCTAGATGTGTGTATGTATGTGTGTGTATATAAATATACAGGTAGTCCTTGCTTACTGACTGCCTCATTTAGTGACCATTCAAAGTTACAATGGTGTAAAACCCCCCCAGCTTTGCAACTAATCCTCACATTTATGACCGTCACAACGTCCTGCGGTCATGTGATCACTATTCTTACGCTTTGCGACTGACTTCCGACAAGCAGCATTAATGGAGAATGTAAAAATCACAAGTTGTGGTCATGTGATGTCTCACTTAACGACCACAGTATTCACTTAACACCAAATGGGAAGTGAGGTCATAAGCCCATTGTGGTCACATGATTTTCCACTTAGTGACTATGGTGCTTAGCAATGGAGTTGCCAGTCCCAACTGTGGTCGCTAAGCGAGGACTACCTGTACAGTGAAAAAGCACACACATAGGAAATGAAAGCAGGGACAGGATTCTGTGAGGGACTGAAGCTAAGACTGCTTTCTGTGCTTGTGAAAAGCAGCACTGAAAGCATTAAAGTGGCTGCAGCCAGGCAGAAACACTTCCCACCCCCACTTTCCCAATCACAACCATTACAGACAAGCAAGAGGGCTGTCAGTCAGCTGCCAGAACTACAAGCTACAGTAAGCAGCACATCTTGGTGTGATTCCTGCCTGGAGCTTGGCTTGGGAGCTCAGCTGGGTTGCTCAAAAGCCACACTGCTTAAGAGCAGAGCTTAGAGCTTGGCCTGGAGCTTGGCTGCAATCAGAAAAGGGGCAACCACACTGAGGCAGCACCTCATCCCAACGGATGCAAGACCTTTTGGAGGGAGGCAAATGCCACTTTAGGTTGAATGCCACTTTAGAAACTTTAAGGCCTGAGCATCAGAGACTTATTTATGTAGCGACTTAAACAGCCATGTAGCATATCGTTGGGGAGGGTGTGTGTTACAATAAAGTTCTCTTCTACACTTTGGTGTGTCCAGCCCAAAGAAAAGATGAAAAACGTCTGGAAAGTTAAAGCTCAGAGTGAGCTGAGGTTGGTGAAGAATGTGAAGAATACTAAGAAGGGTTTCTTTAGATAGGTTCCAAGTAAAAGGAAGAGAAAAGGTGTTAAATGAAAATGGCAAATGCAAACAGGTAAGAAAGAAAGGCAGAATTATTCAACTTCTACTTTGGCTCAGTTTTCTCCAAGAAGAGGACATGCACTCCAGAAGACAATTGTGGAGGGCAAGATGAAGAGGCAGAAGTGAAATTTATGATTAATAGAATATGATCAGGGAATCTATTTTTATCTTGAATGAGTTTAAATCTACAGGATCAGATGGATTTCATTGCAGAACCCTGAAGAAACTTGTTGATGATCTGGTTGTACCTTTAGACAGTGTGTTCTCTTCAGAAAATCCTGAAGTGGGGAAGTACCAGATGACTGGAGGAGGACAAATCATGTTTCTGTCTTTAAAAGAGGTAAAAGTAACATCTAGCAAACTACCAGTCAGTCAGTCTAACACTGATACCTGGGGATATTCTAGAGACCATAAAGAGTTCATTCCATAAATCGTTCACAAGGAGGGCTTCAGAAACAGGCCCCTTCTGACCATACTTTGCAACCCACTGAAGTTTCAGCATACTTTTAAAAAATATTCCTACAAAGAACATATTTCAACAATATTTTGCCGGATGAAATGTGTTTCTAAATTGCTTCTCCCCTGAAGAAAATGGGGATTTTTGGATATGTTTTTTGTTCAAGGTAGATTGCAGTTATATCACTTAACTTTAAAAGTTGGCAGAAGGGGTCTCATTTAGTTTTCAGCTAAACTTTTTTTTCCTCAAATGCCCAGACTGTATCTGAGATGGAAATTGCTTTCTGGTGTGGCATCATTCCCAAAGCATTCTAGGAAGTGTGGCCAACAAAAAACCTGCAAAAAGCCTTGTGCTGCAGTGAGGCATGCAAGGTTTTGAAGAAAAGAATGGATCTCCCCAGTCTCTTTGCCACCATTTTTGAGACACTCAGCTCTTCCAGTTTGGGAGGCAATGTGGAGTAGCTTTACTCTCACTCAGGAGTGTGAGCAGTGATGGTCAAAATGGTGGGCAAAACTGGGTGACTAAAGCCCTACCCCTTTTAAGCATGCCTTGCATGAATATAAAAGGGGGTGGGGCTTCAATTGCCCAGTTGCACCTGCCATTTTGAAGTGGATGACCATTGTTGCAGACCCCCTTCCTGCTCATACCCATCCAGAGAATGGTCAATGTTCAAAGTCTTTTTGCCCAGACTTGCTTTAACCACCTTTTCAACAACCCAAAGAAGAAAAGAAAAAAATGTTTTGATTTGACCATAAATTCCACTCTTTATATAAAAAAAATCATGTTTGCATATCTCTGTAATCAAATAAAAAGTCCTGGCAGTTTTAACAATTAAAATAACATCAAACTTCAGATAGCCAAATATAAAACAGTTATAAAAATAGCAGCAGAAAATGACTGAACAATCTCAAAATAATTGCATAACAAGAAAAAGAAAAGACAAACAAAAAGGTAGAGGCCAGTCCAGCAATTACCATGATACTAAAGCTCAGCGCATCCTTTTTCTAACTATGCTTCAAATTCATTAGGGAATAACTCAATTTATCTTCTTCCACATGTGTATTTGGTACTCAAGGATATACTGTCTCTGAATGTGGAAGTGTTACTATAACCATGCTTAGCTAATGAGGATTTTAATGTTGCTGAAGTTAGGGGACATCATCACATATTAGGATATGTACATTATTTAAATATGGATAGGGAATGTCACAGCTGCTACAAACCATTGGGCACATTGTGTGCTGCACAGGGATGCAGCTGATTGCAAGGAAAAATAAATAACAGGGATGCACACAGCTGGAATATTTTTTTAAAAAAAAACTTGTTCTTAACAGCAGGTGAGTACAACAGGCTAGAATATTAAAAAACAGTGTTTGGGGAGGGGTGTTAAGTGGAATTCTGCACAAGGGAGCTTGTATGCCAGCAGCACCCCTAGATAGTGTGAAGACACGTTTGCTTTTTTTTCCATTTGACTCTCTTTTGTGTACCAAAAAAAGTACTTATTCCTAAAGTGTGCCTTGATCCATGGAAGGTGTGTGGGGTTGATCTCTGTCTCAGTTGAGTTGAAATGGCACAAAGATAAATTAATGGAGATTAGGTCTACCTGCACAAGTTTACTCTGAGAGCTGTTATAGAACATTAGTATTCAGAGGCAGTATATCCCCACACTGCCTGTGGGGCATCAGAGGGGAAGTCTGTTACCTTCTTGACCTACTTCTATGTTTCTCAGAAGGATCTGGTTGGTTGATGTGAAAAACAAGAAGTTCGGCTTGGAGAACCTTTGGGTGGCCTCAGATGGACTCAGGGCATGGGGAGTCAAAGGAGTTAATATGGCAGTCACAACTGCACTATTGAAGTCCTGCCCCTTTTTCAGGTGCCTGTGAGAAACAAAAAGGGGGTGGCATTTTGGTCATCAAGTCATGACTGCCATCTTGTCTTTTTTTTTAACATCTCCCTTATATTCACCCCTGGATGGATTCTCTATATTCATTCATCACTGTAAGGGTAGGCACATGAAAACTATAACCCCTAAAACATGTACTGTATATCACAGATAAAAGAAAACCCTTGAAAGTTTTCCCCAATTCAGCCCTGTATACATTTGTGAGATAATTTCTCCTACTGTGCAATCTAAGCTCCACCATCATAAGTTGAGTGCAGCCTTGGTCATCAATAGACTCATAGAATCATGGGGTTGGAAGGCACCTTGGAAGTCTTCTAGACCAACCCCCATCTGGTACAGGAATCCTCATACCATTCTGGACAAATGGCTGTCTACTCTTTTCTTGAAAACCTCCAGTGATGGAACACCCACGCCTTCAGGAGGCAGGCTGTTCCATTGCTTAATAGCTCTCACAGCCAGGAAATTCCTCCTTACTTCAAGTTTGGATCTCTCACTGTAAAGCTTCCACCCATTGGTGGAAAAGATGCTCTACTTTGCAGTAGTGCACTTTTGTGATTGAGTAGCTAATGGCTGGAACTGTTGATCATTTCTGCCATTCTGAGAAAAATCAGAAAAAAACTGAGAGTGACAATGCCAAATTGATTATCTGGCAATGCTAATGGGGAGGAAGAATTGGCAAAAGAACAGCATACCTAGCCAGGACCTGAAGTGCAAAGGAAGGCCAAAATTCTCATAGTGATTTGAAATAACCAGCCAAATCACTGCTTGCCAATCTCTGGCTGTTGTGGAGCTTTTTGCTTGATAAATGTTTCTAAAAATCACTCACAGACTTCTATAGACAATCTGCCCTGCTAGCTGTTTCAAGCCTGTATCAGATTCTTGGGAGCAGCAGATGTCAATTGTGTGATTTCAACTCCAGATAGGGCACTTTAGTGATGGTGGAATTTGAAGGCGGGGATAGAATTCAGTGGGTACATCTACAAACCAAGGCACATACAAACACAGTGACCCACCAATGACCTCCCTTCTGCCCTTCACTGTTGGAGGAAGTGGATCATTTGGGTCTTTTTCAGTCGGGGTTTAGGTTTGGGCAGAGTATCAAAATGGCACAAGTTGCACTTGTGGATGACCTCTGGCAGGACTGGGATAGGGATGTGTGAGTCACCTAGTCCTGCTTGATCTCTAGGCAGCTTTTAATGCCAGTGATCTGGTATCCTTTTGGACCAACTGCAGAGGTTGGGAATGGGGGCCCCGCTTTGCAGTGGTACTCCTCCTTCCTCTGGGTCAGTTCCAGTGGGGGAGAGACTGCGCATGAGGCCAATGCTTGTAGGGTTCCTCAGGGCTTGATGTGCTCCCCACTCTTATTTAGTATCCTCACGAGGCCACCCATGGTCCCTGGTGATGCAAAACCCTTCCTGGCAATGGGGGAGTGCCCATGCCCCACTTCAGGTGAGGCCACGACAGAACGGTCCCTACAATGTTTCCATTGGCACTATTACGGAGACTAGGATTATGGTGCACTCCTGTGTTGTGGTGATGTCTTCAGTTTTTTTTTAGGGGGGGGCTTTTTTGCCGATGCAGAAGAGCAATCATCACTCTCCCTTTTCCTCACCTCATTTTTGCTTTATTTTGCTCTCTTGAATATGCTGCATGGTGCTCTTTGGAGCTGTCCAGACTATATATATATCATTGAGATGGGTTTGAGGTTTTTGTTTTTATTTTCCTCTGAGACTGAGAAACTGCTGACTAGAATATAGGGCAACTCAGAGCATTTCTGATTGCATTTTCCCCGCTCAAAGATGGAAATATTTTTGTATCTACGTGGGTGGTTCTTGCTTGGTGCTCAGGCAGACAACTCCATATGTGCCTGTCACACCTTGGCACCCTCGGACTTTAATTGGGGCGGGGTGGTGGTGAGCACAGTATATAAACACAGTTTTAATGGAAATAGAAAGCTGCAGAAAAATATTTACTCTTTTCCCTCTTCCCACTTCATATGGAATTTTTAGAAAGTATAAAACACATCAAGGTGACAAATGACTTCGTTTAGGTTGATTTACGAAACTGCACTATTGGTCTTGAATAGTCACTCCGCGCCTCTTCCTTCTGCCCCATACATTCAGCAGCACTCCCCCTCCTAAATGGGGCTCTGTCTCTGCTTTAAAGTTGTGAAGTCGGGGCGTCTGCGTGTGTATCTGTGCGTAATTCCAGAAAGTCAAGATGGCAGCTGTGAAGCACATAAAAAAGGAGTGAGAGTTTGATTATGCATCTTGACTCTTTTTGACACCACACCTGCCCTGGTAGATATTCCCATGTGAAATACAAGAAGAGCACTTCCAAGCATGTGCAAAGTTTCTTTTTTGCCCATCACTGCATCATGGCAGCTTGCTCACCCAGATTTAGAACTAAAGAAGGAGATTTCTGTTCAGGCTTCTAGTAAGGTTGATTTATGGCACCTTTCTTTTTACAAATCTGCTTTAATGACCAAGTTGGGCCGCACCTCAGATCTGAAGAGCGTAGAGTGTGAAGCAGTCCTCATGTAAGAACTGTCACCCACTTCTTAAAGCAGCTGAGCTGTGTGATTCTGGGAAAAGATTTGTTTGGTTTAAGGGCTTGTTGCCAGATATTGTGCATGTGCCCAAGCACACTCTGAAAGACGTTTTCCCCTTGAAACCCAAAGAATTGCCTAGCCCGACTTCATAATACCCGGAAGACCCAGTTCCCAAAGAGCCAGTGTGGTATAGTGGTTAGGATGTTGGATTAGAAGCAGAGAAACCCATTTCAAGTCTTCCCTCAGCCCAGAAGTTCACAAAGTGACTTTGGGCCAAAAATTGTCTGTTAGCCTGACCAACCTCATAGGGTGTTGTGTGGAAAAAAATGGAGGAAGGTTTGCTGTGTATCTTGAGCCTCTGGACAGAAAGTGAGAAATTGTGGCAGTTTCCCTAATCTGGTGCCTTCCAGATGTGTGGGGCTTTAATTCCTATAATACCAGCCAGCCTGACCACTGATTTACTATATAGAATTGCTTGTTCTAGTTCCTTGGAGAGGATTTCAAAAGAACAACATAAAAAGCAAATGACAGAATCAAGTTACTAATATGGATAATACGTTTCTCTTGGACGGCTTTAGATATATCATTTTAGGGATTTTTATGACCATGCATGGGCATATCTACAATTAACTCTTGGAAATGTGCATCTCATCTCATCTCAATCTCATTTTAATGTTAAACTCTTGTCATACTATGTATGAAAACTTTTGTGGATTTTTCTCCTTCATCTGCACCTAAGGTTGACTCTGCAATTGGGTTTTGGGAGGTAGCCTGGATGCCCTTCCAATTATTGTCATGACAAACACTCTTGTGCCTGAGATGTTCATTTCTTGTTGCTGTCCTAGATGTGTAGGGCTACGAGGATCTTCAAAGTATTAAACTCAGGTGTCTGTGGTGGCTGTCATATAAGGCATCATACAATGTGTCTTTCTTAAGACTAGAGAAGAGGTCTGGGCAAAGCTTAGAACGTGTGCTTTAGTTCAATGAAGCTTCAGTCAATTCACTTCTTTAAAGCAGATTCAGGAGTTGCTTCAAAGCATCAGAATAGTTGGCTGTGAAATGCTTCCTAGTCTTTCTAAGCGCTTTGCAGTTTTGGAGACTTTTCTGCTGTTTCTGGAGTTGTTATAGACAATTTTCAATATTGCAGTTTAAAATCCTTATATGAAGAACACTGGGGAAAGAATTGAGTAGTGTGATGGGTCCATTCCTTTGGTCCACCGATTAAACCCTTTGCCTATCAGAATTCTTTTAGGATGGCAGAACAGTCATCTTCCCTGCTCTCAGTTCTTCATACCATGGCCAGCTACAGCCTTCTCTCTTGTGCTAAGGAAATCTCACACTTCTATGCTGGTCTTCCCAAGACAACTGGGAATTGCCTTGCTTAGCTTGTCCACCCCACCTCCCCAGGACAGCAATGAGAAGATCCTTTCTAAGAAGGGCCAAGCTTGCTAACTAGCTATGCCAACCCACCTGATACCCCAGAAAGTCAGTGATAAGAGAGTGTAAATCACCTCACTCTACAAGGGTATGTCAGGGGAGAAATTAAAAAATGATTGCAGTCAAACTGTTGAAGGTATTCAGTTGATCCAAGTCAGGATTAATGTGGTCTAGAGGGTCTGCCATTTCTGCTATTTTTACCTCATTTTGCCAGAAACAGAACAGCTTCATGTGTTTTGAAAATTCCATATGGACAAATATGTTTGTATGGACAATTTTTTTGTATGGGTTTGAATCAACAAATTCTGTTCAAATTGATTTGATTACCCTTGAGACACAACCTGAATGGTTTGGACTTGAATCATGCCCTCTTCAAGACTTGAATCTCTAATTCAGATAGAATTAGGGTTGATTCAGACAGGCCGAAGAGAGACACATAGAAAGGGGCTGTCTGTTTACAGGTGAATGGAGATTCTCTTGGTGCTGGGGAAGAGTTGGTGTGAGGTTAATCTCACAACATATGGACAGACTTAACCATATTTTCAACTGGGGAACTGTGAGCATCCTAAACCAAGCCAAATCCAAAAACGCCAGAGAATTCCTGGAAGCCTGGCACTCAGACAAAGCAGCCATCAACAGACACATAGAGGTAGACAACATTTACATACCATTCAAAAGAGACCATAGAAATCTAAAAGATCAGAACACCTCCTCACCAGCAATCAACACCCAGATATGCAAAGATTAACACCAGGATTAACACCAGAGGAACAATCAAGCAGCACAATATACTCTAATCAAGGAACTATTAACGCAGTCAATCAACCAAGCAGCAAACAACAGCCCAATCAAAGAACTTCCAAAGAGAGAACAACACCCCCACCAACACAAGCTGGACAAACTATGTTATATAAACTGAGAGCAAGGCCCACTCCCTTTTCACACTGAAGATGCTGCCTAGTCTGGCAATGAAACATCTGCAAGAAAACAACAAGGCTCAGAGAGCACCAAAAACTCCACATTTATTATGTTTGTTAGGGAAAAAAAAGAACTGACAAATCTATCCTTCCCACATTCTCCTGTTTTTAAAATAAAATGCAAGCTGTGACAAGCTAGATATTCGACACAAGATGTTCCTATACAACTATGACAATGAAATGAAATAATTGTTGTTGTTTATTTGTTTAGTCGCTTCTGACTCTTTGTGACTTCATGGACCAGCCCACGCCAGAGCTTCCTGTTGGTCGTCACCACTCCCAGCTCCCCCAGGGACGAGTCCATCACTGCTAGAATATCATCCATCCACCTTGCCCTTGGTCAGCCCCTCTTCCTTTTGCCCTCCACGCTCCCTAGCATCAGCATCTTCTCCAGGGTGTCCTGTCTTCTTATTATGTGGCCAAAGTATTTCAGTTTTGCCTTTAATATCATTCCCTCAAGTGAGCAGTCTGGCTTTATTTCCTGGAGGATGGACTGGTTTGATCTTCTTGCAGTCCAAGGCACTCTCAAAATTTTCCTCCAACACCACAGTTCAAAAGCATTGATCTTCCTTCTCTCAGCCTTCCTTATGGTCCAGCTCTCGCAGCCATATGTTACTACAGGGAACACCATTGCTTTAACTATGCGGACCTTTCTTGTCAGTGTGATGTCTCTGCTCTTAACTATTTTATCGAGATTGGTCATTGCTCTTCTCCCAAGGATTAAGCGTCTTCTGATTTCCTGACTGCAGTCAGCATCTGCAGTAATCTTCGCACCTAGAAATACAAAGTCTTTCACTGCTTCTACATTTTCTCCCTCTATTTGCCAGTTATCAATCAAGCTGGTTGCCATAATCTTGGTTTTTTTGAGGTTTAGCTGCAAGCCAGCTTTTGCACTTTCTTTGTTCACCTTCATCATAAGGCTCCTCAGTTCCTCTTCGCTTTCAGCCATCAAAGTGGTATTATCTGCATATCTGAGATTGTTAATGTTTGTTCCAGCAATTTTAACTCCAGCCTTGGATTCCTCAAGCCCAGCATGTCGCATGATGTGTTCTGCATACAAGCTGAATAGGTAGGGTGAGAGTATACAGCCCTGCCGTACTCCTTTCCCAATCTTAAACCAGTCCGTTGTTCCGTGGTCTGTTCTTACTGTTGCTACTTGGTCGTTATACAGATTCTTCAGGAGGCAGACAAGATGACTTGGTATCCCCATACCACTAAGAGCTTGCCACGATTTGTTATGGTCCACACAGTCAAAGGCTTTAGAATAGTCAATAAAACAGAAATAGATGTTTTTCTGAAACTCCCTGGCTTTTTGCATTATCCAGCGGATATTGGCAATTTGGTCCTGAATTCCTCTGCCTTTTCTAAACCCAGCTTGTACATCTGGCAATTCTCGCTCCATGAAATGCTGAAGTCTACCTTGCAGGATCTTGAGCATTACCTTACTGGCATGTGAAATGAGTGCCACTGTTCGATAGTTTGAACATTCTTTAGTGTTTCCCTTTTTTGGTATGGGGATATAAGTTGATTTTTTCCAGTCTGATGGCCATTCTTGTGTTTTCCAAATTTGCTGGCATATAGCATGCATTACCTTGACAGCATCATCTTGCAAGATTTTGAACAGTTCAGCTGGGATGCCGTTGTCTCCTGTTGCCTTGTTTTTAGCAATGCTTCTTAAGGCCCATTCAACCTCACTCTTCAGGATGTCTGGCTCTAGCTCACTGACCACACCGTCAAAGCTATCCGCGATATTATCCTTCCTATACAGATATTCCGTATATTCTTGCCACCTTTTCTTGATCTCTTCTTCTTCTGTTAGGTCCTTGCCATCTTTGTTTTTGATCATACCCATTTTGGCCTGGAATTTACCTCCAATGTTTCTAATTTTCTGGAAGAGGTCTCTTGTCCTTCCTATTCTATTGTCTTCTTCCACTTCCGCGCATTGCTTGTTTAAAAATAATTCCCTATCTCTTCTGGCTAACCTCTGGAATTTTGCATTTAATTGGGCATATCTCCCCCTATCACTGTTGCCTTTTGCTTTCCTTCTTTCTTGGGCTACTTCTAGTGACTCAGCAGACAGCCATTTTGCCTTCTTGGTTTTCTCTTTGTTTGGGATGTATTTTGTTGCCGCCTCTTGAACAATGTTGCAGACTTCTGTCCATAGTTCTTCTGGGACCCTATCTACTAAGTCCAGTCCCTTAAATCTATTCTTCATCTCCACTGCATATTGCTTAGGAATATTAGTGAGCTCATATCTAGCTGATCTGTGGGTCTTCCCTAATCTCTTTAGTCTGATCCTAAATTGTGCAAGAAGAAGTTTGTGATCGGAACTACAGTCAGATCCAGGTCTTGTTTTTACCGACTATATAGATGTCCGCCACCTTTGGCTGCAAAGGATGTAGCCAATCTGATTTCGGTGTTTTCTATCTGGTGAAGTCCATATATAAAGCCGTCTCTTAAGTTGTTGGAAGACAGTGTTTGTTATGAAGAGTGAGTTGTCTTGGCAAAATTCTATCAGCCTATGTCCTGCTTCATTTTGTTCTCCCAGGCCATGCTTACCTGTAATTCCAGGTGTCATTTCACTGCCCACCTTAGCCTTCCAGTCTCCTGTGATGAAAATAACATCTCTTTTAGGCGTGTGGTCCAGTAGGTGCTGCAGATCCTCATAGAACTGCTCAACTTCAGCTTCTTCAGCATCTGTGGTTGAGGTGTATATTTGGATCACTGTGATGTTAGATGGCTTGCCCTGAATTCGAATTGAGATCATTCTATCGTTTTTTGGATTGTATCCAAGCACCGCTTTAGCCACTTTACTATTAATTATGAAGGCTACTCCATTTCTTCTGTGCTCCTCTTGTCCACAGTAGTAGATCTGGTGGTCATTTGATGTGAAGTGGCCCATTCCAGTCCATTTCAGTTCACTGACGCCCAAAATGTCTATCTTTAATCTTGACATCTCACCAATAACCACATCCAATTTGCCCTGGCTCATAGATCTTACATTCCAGGTTCCAATGGTGTGTCGATCCTTAGAACATTCGATTCGCTGTTCACCACCAGCACCGTCGGCTGCTAGCCGTCCTTTTGGCTTTGAGCTAGCTGCGTCATCACGTCTGGGGCTAGTTGAACTCCTCCTCTGTTCCTCCCCAGTAGCATTTTGACCATCTTCCGACCTGGGGGTCTCCTCTTCCGATGGTATACCGACATATCTCTGGTTGTACTGATCCATTTAGTTTTCACAGCAAGAATACTGGGGTGGGTTGCCATTACCTTCCCCACGGATCGCATTTAGTCTGACCTCTCTGTCATGACCTTCCCATCTTGGGTGGCCCTTCACGGTTTAGCTCATGGCATCATTGAGGTGCTGAAGCTCCAGCACCACAACAAGGTAACGATCCTTTGCTGAAGATGAAATAATTAAGAAAATAAAATAATATTATATTGGTTCAGTCTTGACACCTAGGGAACAGGTAAAAGCTACAGAAAGGAAAAACATAACTCATTGAAAAGCCTTGGAAAACACATCCCAATAGGTACTAAGTGAGTCTCCATGGGGAAAGCCTTTGATGGCCAGGAGGTAACTCTGAGCAGGTTGTTTTCCCTGTGACCACCTGTTTCACTTCAGAAACTTGAGTTAATAGCATTAAGGAAGGATCTCAGTGTCTGGGAATCTGTTCTTCCTCAAGAAGAGAATTCCTCCTTAGCTGTCATGGTATGGCTGAGACAAAGAAGGAAAGAGAAAGAGGGCAGATCTCACCTTCTCAGAGAAGCAAACTGCATTCGGCTTCTTTCTCCATTATCTTTCACTTGGTGGCAGCCACTGTCTGTTGAAATGAGAGAAATCTCTCCAAACTCTCTTGGAACTGCAAGTATTTCAGTTGGTTGTAGGCAAGAATGAATCCAGCACATTGCTCATTTTCTTCTCCCACCCCCCACCCCCCGCCACCCATTTTCCTTTTCTGCTGAGTCTCTGAGATTATAACTCCTAGGGCAGCTTTTCACTGATCTTAATGTCCTGTCCTCAAAAGGCTTTTATTTTTCATCTTAAGAATGGAGTGAAAATGCTTCAAATAAGTAAAATGAACAAGTAATGCTTAACTGCTATTCTGTAACACTAGCTTTGGGTGGTATAACAAGCGGTTTGCTTGTCTCAAAAACGTAATTTCAATCTAGCAGAAGATATACAGAACATAAGAGGAAAAACATATAGTATACTTTGAAACACTTGAAGGGAGCAGTGGTCCCCACAGGAAAATTTGGGAGCAGGGAAAAAGGTACTTTCCCCTAATATGTGTCTTGAAAGCCGTTCTCTTCTGGACATTTTTGATTTGCCAGAGTGTGTGCTAAACTCAGAGGCAATCTGGGGGTTTTAAAAGCTGGCAGAATGTGGAGATGCACTGTGTTCTTGCAAAACACTTACAATACAGTAGAATTTGAAAATGTCCTGTTATCTGCTGGAGATGCATTACAACTGATGCATATTCCCCCCTCCCCACACACACACACACATTTGGTGGGAAAAGGTAGAAGGAGAATGCTCTGGAAAAATGTATTTCAGATAATACAAGAATACTATTTATAGCACAATATTCAAGATTATGTAATCCAGGGTGTTTAAAAGATAGATTGCTGCTAAAGCTAGGTTGGCATGGAATAAAAACAGAATATAACATAAAAAATATGGATTATCTGCAAGGATTAGATCAGATATTGATATATTCTGTAAATAAACCAAAAAAAATCTCAGAAAATATTCCACTGCTTGGGGGAAAATGTCCAGTATTCTATAAAACACAATTAAACGTATTAATCGATGTCTAAACTTATGCATGATGCCAAACCATCTAACTTGATGACCTTCTAGGGGCAGTAGTAAAGAAAATACTGTCTCAGTGCTGACTGAGATGTTATTGTCATATCAGTAGTGATATCAATGGCCTTGCTTTGTTTTACTCCTTTTCCCACATCCCAATAGCAAGTTGGGCACTGCTGCGAAAAGTCTCTAAAACTTTTTTGTAGACCCAGCTTAATATGCCCTTCCACACAAAGAATACTGAGTGGTTCCTTGAGGGCTGGCCTGAATGTGGCCTCTTAGCTCTGGAATGCTCTCCCTAAAGGGGCTTACCTGGTACCTGCTTTGTCATCTTTTGGATTTCAGGCGAAGATGTGTCCAGACGCAGCAGCAGTATAATGCTATTCAAGTATCTAAAGCAGTGTTTCTCAACCTTGGCAACTAAAGTTGCCAAGCTTGAGAAACACTGGTCTAAAGGGATAACACAGAAGAAGACTGAGGCCTTTATCACCCTAGAGTGCAGGAACAGAATAATGGATTTAAGTTACAGATTTTTTTTAAAGCTGTTCAATCATGTCTGATTCTCAGAGACTGCCTGGACAAGTCCCTGCAGTTTTCTTGGCAACATTTTCAGAAGTGGTTTGCCATTGCCTGTTCCTAGGGCTGAGAGACCGTGACCGGCCCAAGGTCACCCAGCTGGCTTTGTGCCTAAGGGGAATTAGAACTCACCGTCCCCCAGTTTCTAGCCCAGTACCTTAACCACTATACCAAACTGACTTTCAATAGGATAGGCAGATTCTAATTGAATCATTGAAAAAAAAATCATAATAGAGGAACCAATTACTTAAGCAGAAGTTCGATAGCTGTAAGTCAGAGATGCATTAATTTGGATACTTGCATTGAACAAGAAGGTGGACTAGGTGGTCTTGGAACACTGTGATTCTATTCTTCCTGGTTCTTGAATGTTAGCTCTGTATTTATGCTGCACTAAGCCTTTTAAACTCATTTTAACTACTGATGGGCTGCTTCAGTGGTTTTAATTATTTACGATTCTTTTTTGTTTTGCCCTGCATGTCTGTTGCTGTTTTTAGAATCATTATTTTTGGTACCATTTTTAAATTGTTTATTAACCAAAGGCCTGTATTTGCAGGTCAGCTAAAGATCAAGTGATTCCATTTACACAATATGTGAAGTTTGGTTAGTTGTAACCTTCATTTCTTTAGTTTTCATTTCTGTTTAGCATGTTTGTGGAATGTAAGGGTTAGAAGTGTTGCTGTCTTTAACATTTTTGTGTCAGATACTGAAGTGGGGGTGTACAGGAGAAGCCCCAGGGCAATTACAATTAATAAATGTTTATTAATGAAATCCCAATATTTACAGCATCAGAGAAACTCCCGCAGTGAGCCATAGCTATAGGGAGGATATTCCATGGAACTGATTCACAAAGGGGTTGATTTCATTGGGCAAATTTTATAGCCCTTCAACATTTCCCCCCACTTGGAGGTCATCTATCTGCTCCAGCTACAACTCAATAAAATACAAAACAGGACTCAAGAATGGGAAAAAGGAAGAAGAGACAGCATGTACACTCCACAACCAGACTCTACCCAAGCCTCTGAAGCAACAGAAAATGGATGAATATACAATAAACAGACAACTTCAATAAGTAACTCTGACCCTACTTACTCTCCAGATAGACCTGACACTTATAACTCTTATAACTGTTTGGAATGGGATCTACAGACAGAAATTGAAAGGCAACAACTTATAGAAATCTCTTTTTCCCTGGTAGAGGATACCCCGCTCCCCTGACTGTTGCTGTTTGTTCAGAAGCTGCATTGCTTATGCAAGGTGGGGTGGAGGTGATATGAACTTAAAAAGGGAGAATGTAACAGACTTCATAACTAGGCAATGCCTGCTCACAGCGCAAACAGTGATCTCCATTTTCAAACTTCTGACATCAGTCAAAAATAAAGTTGACCTACTAAAGGAGTCCTTTGTAAAGTATACCAAGAGTCACCCAAATAAAACAGCAGAAGCTGTAAAGTCACCAATGAGCAACAAGCAGCTAACAGGGAATTTAGAGCTGACCCCACTCCCAAATCTACTAGGAGCGAAAAAAATAGCCGCGGAGGGCTTAATTCTCAAGCAGAAAAAGGGCAGAGAGAAGGTAAGTGCAATTATTACTTACAGACCATTATTACTCTTGGTATACTTTACAAAGGACTCCTTTAGTAGGTCAACTTTATTTTTGACTGATGTCAAAAGTTTGAAAATGGAGATCACTGTTTGCGCTGTGAGCAGATTTCCAGCAATAGAGTGAACAGAGGGCAATGGGACTTCAAAAAGGCAGTTATTCTGTCCTTGAGCAAGCTTCTCTGCTGCAACAGCTCTTTGATAGATCTACTACATGACGAATGGCTGCCATCTAGGAGAGGTTGCACGCAAATTCTGATAACTTTTAAGTAATCTACAATCCCTAGCATGCTTTTCAAAATGAGACCCTTCCTGAGCACCTTCTCAATATTCCCAATACACATCTTCTGTTCAGAGAAAGCTAGCCCAATTTTGGATCAGTTTTCCCAAGAGTGCATTACCACTTTAAAATCTAAGTGTAACAATTTGAATCCAGATAACCTCAGGAATGTTTCACCAGCAGTGACCTTGAGGAAGAGGAGCTCTAATCAACAAATTGCATTATCTACACCTAGAGAGTCTGCTGAGACTCACTGGAAGTAAAGTTCATTGTCACATTTGGAGCATTGCCAGATTTAGAGCAAGCAGACACCATATAGAGATTGGATGAATTAAGAGAAACATACGCTCCACAGAGAAACCATTGATTAATCTAGTCCTACCATGTATTCAGGACTTTGGCAATAAACTCAATCAGCAAATTGCTAATTATGCCACAGCCACAAACATCCCAGGCACACAGACCACCAATGGAGAACCTTTAATGTCTAACCCAGGCCCCAATAGTTGCTGTTTGACAAAATGCTACATCAGTTAGAGAATCTAAAGTACACAGACCCTGAGAAAAAGGCTCATACTTAACACTTGGCAAATTTTGAGTCAGGATTGCATTTTGCTCCTAAGCTCTTTTTATGTAGTACCAGGGCTTCCATGACCATACCAGTTAAATATTGGTGGTGTGATTTTCTATCGTTCTGCAACAGTAAACATAAGAAAATTGCAGTATAAGGTCCAGAAAAAGTTTAACATAGCTTATAAAATAAAAAAATAGACATTAAAATTCCTTCCTCAGGCCCAGGAAAGCAATACTCTCACCCTCTTTTTTTCACTATTAGCCTGTCTGCTGCAGTTGGTATCTCCTAAATATTAAATGTGGCCTACAGGTGTCAAAAATTGCCCAAGCTTGCATTAGACAGACAATCACTATGCCCTCCTCCAGAAGATCAAACCAATGCCATTTTGTTTTCCTTCAATGTTTTTGTGACTATTGATTTTGGTCATCCTGTTCTCTGCTCCTTGCTTCTTACTCACCCAGAAATTAACACATCTTGAATATTTTCTGATACCTCAGTACAATGACAGGAGAGAAGAAGACAACATCACCCCTTTCTAATGTTTCTTTCTCCAGAGTTCGTTCTTTTCAAAATCAGGCAATTATTCTGGCAGAAGCTGAAGCTAAAAATCTTCTTCCTCCCTTCTCAGCTCAACATTGGATGTGTGAAGCCAAGCAGATGGGTAGCATCTTGAACTACAATATCTCACCCCAACCCCAAAAAATATGGAGTGGGAAAATGAAGCAGTGAAACTTATGCAGAGTGGAAGGGGTAAATTCCAAATTTGGTGATAATGTATTGGGGATGATTGAGAGGAAAAGTAGAAAAGGGAGCAAGCTCCCAGGCTGAGCTATGTACTGGGTTGGTTGGCTGATTTGGCTGCAAATTCCGGACAACCCTAGATGGCAGCAAACAGCATTTTCTCAACTAGTTGTCTGGATTTTTACAGCCCTAACCTTGATATGTTCATCAGATGAGGATGATCCATAGTAGCTCATACTGAAGCCTCTGTTTTACATATAGAGAATTCAGTCATAGCCATTTCTGTTTGAAAGACTCAGTTAGCAAAGTGGGAAAAACCTGCCACCTATCAGAGTAGGAGGCAATGCTGCTGTTTTCCTGTAAGGCACCTGATGTGTTACTTGATATAATTATTTAATGCATAATTTGAAAATACACGCAAAGACTCTGTTTGTTTTCATTCAGCTCACTGAATCACAAACTAGCCAATCACATTTTAAACTACTGTGTTATGCTAAACCAGCCCCTGTAGTAAGTTTCTGGTTCAACATGTCATGCAGTCCCAGCAAATGGAACTCACTGATGAAACCATGGACAATCATGTCATTTGAAGAAATAGGGAGCCATCAAGTTCACTCTGTCATGAAGCAAAATAAAACAGCTATTTTGAATGGCAGATCAGGAATTAGGCCTTGCTTCCTATCAGCTGCCTTCCTGATCCAAGACTTGAAGCAGTCACAGCACTACACCTAAAGCTCTTTGGAGTGACTTGCCACCTTCCTGGCTGCCTTGTAGGCCTGATTTATGAGTGTTTTCAGAGCAGCTGATCCTGAGGTAGCTACAGCAGCTGTTGGGCATCTGGGGGACTTGCTGGAGGAAAAGGAGTTACTGTATTGGGTAAAGGGTACATGACAAGAGAATTTGTCACAGGTAGGGAGTAGCAGGTGCATCTACTGCAGGTGTCAAGGACTGAATCCATAATACTGCTGGGTGATGGTCCTTTGACAGTAACTGATTTAAAAGATGTGTCTCTAGGAAGAACCAAACTCTTAAGCAGTTGGAGATCAGGGTCCACAGTGAGAAAGGTTTATCACAAGGTTGAATGCTACCTTGCTGAAAATAAAATGCCATGCTCATAGAAACGGGGAAGTTCAGGCGAGACCCTTTGTTCCTGTCATGGTAATTTTCTATTATAGAGAAGTTTCCTTTTTTGTTTGTTTCATTTTTAACTCTGCAACCCACTCCCCAACCCTCTATCTGTTCAGTTCACAGCTTTTCTCTGCTGGTAAGTGGAGAAAGATGAATGAAGGTCTATCATTTGGTGAATTTCAGAAAGAGCAGCTTCTTGCACCTGAAGCGGCTGAGTTCTGAGATGGCTGGCTGTCAGTGTCCTATGGTGATCTCCCCCAAATCAATGAACCTATTTTTGTATTTCATTATGGGTGTGCTGAACCTTAAGTGGTCACTTCCATGTATCCTGATATTCCTGGGAAGCTACTGTTGCATTGTCACAGTATACCATGTGACCGCTGTGGTTTTTAACTCTCCCCAGCCTCTTCTGAATCAGGTTTCTCAGGCTTCATGCATCACACGCCTTTCTTGAGCCTGAGACTCCTGTGTATAAAATGGTTCTTAAGAAGGATGCAGCTGGTGAAGGTGGATGTGAAACTTGGCAGGTTCTATATTTGCTGACTATTTGTGCAATAGTCTTGGCACAGTCTAAGGATTTATCCCCAAATGTATCCTCCCAATAATGACGCTCACTGTGTTCTGTTTAGACATCATATTACCCTTCCTTTTTTTTCAATAACCTGCCTCTGTTGATGAATAAGTATATGTGCAAGTGCAGCATTTTATGCCTTAAGCAGTGTGTAAAGGAATGCTCACCAACAGAAACATTTTATTTATTTATTTATATTTGCTTACTTTTTGACAGAAGGGGAACAAATGTTGGGGATTCAAGAAGACTCCCCAGCTTTTGCTTTTCTCCAAAGTTTTGTGTTAAAGTCATAATGATCAGATTTGACTCTAGCTTTTTAAGATGACAAAATACAAAAACCTAAAATATACATATCTATAGTCTTGATCACCGGATGGCTGATGATCAGGAAGGCACTAGCAATTGAAGCCAAAGCCACCCCATCTTCCAGAGCAAGCAGCCAGTTCTCAAGTCCATGGTAGGGAATATAATTTGTTGTATTTTCATAAGATCCAAATCAGGTATAATTTCCTGGAGAAGGGGTTCTATGGCTTTGAATACAAGATGAAAGACTTCACATTAATTGTCAGCTTTCAGATGGATGAAGCTGCTCTGTAAGTGAATGATGAAAAGAAGAAATGTCTGAAAAATGAACACTTTATGCTTCATTTTAAACAATTTCAGTTTGGAGAAATCATTGATTATAGTGAAATTACTTGGCTGGAACACTGCTAGTTAACAGAGTTTCTCATTTCAAGATTTCAGTTAGAAATCTGTAAAACCTTATATCTGTACATTTTGAATTTATGCTGAATTGAACTTAGGGAGTTCATTGATCACTAGCTGTCACCATTGCTACTCTCTCCATTTATCTCTCCTCTCTCTGCTGTGGCATTTGGGGATGGTGAGAGGGCGTAGATTTGTATACAAACCCTCTTGGTGCTGACTGTAAGGTCAGTAAATACCTAAAAAGCAGTTCAGTTTTCAAACAAGCAAACAAACAGATGGCAACACTAAGTGAAGTGAAATGAAACAATGTGCTGATACAGGCTTTTGCTCATTAATAACCATTGACTTGGTTTCCAAAATATCTTGAATGCAGAGAGCCAAGCTTGTGATCCTGCCAGGGAAGGAGCGGCTGGAATGGGTCAAGATGCTGAGAAAGCTTGCATAGCAATTACTGCCAGCCTCAACATTGATTCCACAGGGATCAGGCTGGCTGGGGAATTCTGGGAGTTGAAGTCCACACATCTTAAAAGTCGCCCAGGTTGACAAATACTGGTCTAATACTGTTTGATGGACTTTACTAGATTTTCTCAGTTGAAGAAAGGAAAGGAAATCCTGACACTTTGTATACTTGGAGGCTGGGTGGGGATAAGAAAGGAGAAACCCATGTCATAAATAGGCCATTGAGGCTTCAAGCCATCCTACACTTCCTTGGGAGCAAATCCCATTAAATTGCATACCACTTGAAGAAAACACCTCCGTGAAGATTTACACCATTTCCTCCTAGTGATTTCAGCAGTAATCCAGCCATCTCTGTGCCAATATATCAATAACCAAGATAGGCTTTATGTTGCCACAGGAGTGGTTGTGTGATGCTCTGTCTACGAATCAATAGTGAGCACATAGCCTTACTTGTGAGAAAGCCCCGCGAAAACCAGCAAGTCCTCAATAAATGTGCAGAAGATGAAGACTGAAATGTTCTACAGCATTATCTGTTTATTTGAATAGATCTCCCTCCGAAATATAAAATAAGGGGTATTTCTCTTCTTGCCCCCATATCCAGAACTTAAATATGGATCATACAAAGGAGCCGGACTGTGACAAAAGTCAATCAGATACCTCGGAGAAGCCCCCAAGCAGTCTGAAACTGATCTAGCCCTTCCTCCTAGTTTGTCTTCACTACACGTGATATTCAGAGTCACACCGCTCCGGAACATGGAGCTTCCACTGAGCGATCGTGGGCTTAGGATGAAGAGATTCAGGAAACAAAGAACCCCCGCCGATTTCCTTCCGAGGGAGGGTCTTTTCCAGCGTCTCGATCGCCCCTTTCCAACTTTCTCTCTCCCGAAGCAGAAAAGAAAGTTGCCACTTTCTTCACTCTCCTTCTTCTCCGTCCCTTATATCCGAGTGAACCCAGTGGCCACCTCCGCCCCCTCTAGCCGATCATTTCCCCGCTCGCCCTTCTCTCGTCCGCCTCCATCTCTGCATTTTTCCCCTTTCCGAAACAAACGCCCGGCTCTCATGAATTATTTAGCCTTATTCTTTCCCGGCGGAGAGCGGCACCAGGGCCGTAGTCGCCCTCGCGGAGCAGCTCCGCCGAGAACTTTGAGCCATCAGCTCAAGGAGTCGGGGTAGGCAGGGCCACGCGGAAAGGGATCACCCGGCCAGCTCAGCCCCGCCCCAGGGGAGCGGCCGCTCCTGGCAATGCTTTCGGGAACCGTCCCCTCCACTTCAGCGATTGGTTTTTCCGCGGGTGAGACTGGTGTCTTCTCCGGCGGGCTTCTCTGCCAGGCTTTTTCCGCTCCTGCCCTGAGTCCCAAGCAGATGTGCAGAGCCTCATCGAGCAGCCACATCGCCACCGCTCAGCCCTTCCCTGGCTCGACGTGGTGGGGCCGCCGACTCCAGATTCAAGAGGGCAACGTTGCAGAAACAGCGTGCAAAGAAGGCGGAAAGGCGCTCGGCCAAAGCCGGTTGTTTACAGCCCGCGGCAGGCGAGGTGGGAGCTATCCAGGGTCCTGAACTTGCTCGGTAGAACCTTTGGAGATTAGACCACTTTGAAAACTTTCTCTCGGGAAGGTGGAGGTGAGCTTGGCTGGGGCCGCAGGGATCGTTTCTCTTCCTCGGTCTTTTTAAAACGGAAAAGCCGGACAATGTGTTTATTGTTCCTTTGTTTTAAGGGAGCTGCTCTACACCGTTCATAATCCTTATCTCCTTGTTACCTGGGGCGTTCCAAGTTGTGTTTAGGGGCATCGGAAGTCTTGAGGTCCAGACTCTGGATTGATCCACCCTCCAGCTGCAGCAGGCTTGGGAGCGGAGGCTTCGGAAAGCAGGCTTGGTCATGTTGCCTGCCCGCTGGGGCAGTAGCGGCGGCGAGAGCAACAGTGGGTCAAGCGCGCAGGCGCAATTTCTTCAGAGGCTGCAGTTGCTGAGCTGTGAGCGCAGCCTTGACACAGTCTGGGCTTTACCAGCTGCTGGAGCGCTACTACCATGAACTGCCTCATCAAGCTTCCCATAGCTACTCCACGGCACTGGGCTCAAGACACCTTCCGAGACCCTCCCAGCCCGCCCCACTGCGACCTCTTGGCTCCAGAGCCGAGCTCTGCAGGCACAGGAGGATGCCGGGGGGCAAAAGGGGGCTGGTGGCACCACAGAACACATTTTTGGAGAACATTGTCAGACGCTCAAGTGGTAAGTCGTCTCTTCTTCCTTGGCTTTCCCTTGTCCCCCGGAATAGGGGATGGTCCAGGAGTAAGATATGTAAGGATTGAACTGCTCCTAAAGTTCTTAAAATGTTTGTAAAAACACTTTTGTACTTCTGAACTTGAATGAAATAGGTTAGAAACTGAAGAAAGTGGTAATTTCTACATAATGGAGTTCTAATTAGAACTTTATTGCAGCCTTCCCATGTCGTACTTCTAAATATATTAAACTGTAACTCTAAGGAAGCATCATGGGCTTGGGGATGATAGGATTTGTAAACCAACAACTCACGGAAAGCCACAGGAAAGCCTCTTACTTTCCTGATAGATAAGATAAATATGATGATTTTGCCATTATTATATTCCCATTATACCTCAATTACTAATTTTATTAGCATAACAATAATTGTTTTTCTTGTTTTAGCCAAGGGTGATTTGCAGAATATCAGCAGCAAAAACTGAGAAGCAAAGATAGATCCTTCCCTGCCCCAAGCAAACCTTTCCCAACTCAGCATCCTTCAGATGTCTTGAACACAACTCACATTATCCCCATTTACTTCCATCAACCGAGGCTTTGTCAATGCTGTTTGAAAGGATGGGTGTTGTAGTCAAATATGTAAGGCTGGACAAAGCTGATGCTTATGTTGGGGGAGGGGGTCACTGGAGTAAATGTTTGTGGTGGGGTGGGAAAGATGCATTTTGGCAGGAAGGCCGATTTACAGTAGAGTCCTATGCATTTTGCATGTGTAAACTTCATTGAAGTAAGCCTCATTGAACTCTATGAGATTTTCCACTAGATAGTAAATGTAGGATTACAACTAAATCTTGCAACTTATGTAAACAACAATGATAGCAACCAGCATTTTTTTCATGGGAAAAAACAAAATGCCTGAAGAAGCCCTAAGTAATTCTGAAATAGAAACTGTTGAAGAAGTTGAATACTCACTGTCCATGGCAGGCTCATTTTACTTCTCCCTGAATTTTCTGCAAATGGTAATAAGAATATTTCAGGCATATGGATTAGAAGGAGTACTGTATGTCTCCAAGTTTAGGTCAGCTTGACTATTTGATAATGGGCCTTTGAGTCTTTATACCTATATCTATACCTTTATCAATCCATCTCTCTCTCTCTCTGTATTCACATTTTCTTAGCTGAAGAAATTTATATTGGGAGTAAAATCAAAGTTACAACAAGAAATAAAACTCTCTTTCCCCAAACCTCATTTTCTTCCTCAAGTTATTTAAAGTGAATCTGCAGGAAGCATATCTATCTATTTATCGTTTGGTGTTTGTGGGTTCATATATGTAGAGAATAATCCTAGTGCCGTCTGCATTGACCTTAGAACTCATTTTGACATCTAGTTGAAAGTACAGTTTGCCCAATGATTACCTTTTATGTTCTGTGTACTAAGAATATTGAAATGGCTATCTAGGTTCTTAATTTTAATTTTTGGCTTTTAGAAAAAGTGCTCATAACAGATGTGTGATAATTCTTTAAACAACACACACACACACAGACATTATCTATCTATCATCTATCCATCTATCTATCTCATTTATCATCTATCATCTCTCCCATCTTTCTCCCCAAAGAGCTTGGGACAGATTTTAAAGACAGCTTTAAAAAACAGAATAGACTGAAAAAACAGTGACTAGCTTAAGTCCATCATGTGTGCAACCCATAAAGTTATTTGCTTCCAAGTAGAAGATGTCAGATTAGAGGTCAGATGAACACTATAGCTGAGTACCACTTGAACTTAAGGCACCCAGTGAAAATGCAGAATTTTACTTGTTACCTGACATTACTGATGTATTTTGTTTAGTTTTTTTCCCCCTAAATATTTCAGGTTAATCATTCTGTCCTAGAAAGTTCCAATGCTTATAAGACCAAAGTACATGTTCAACAAGCCTCAGGGAAATAGTGTGCTAACAATGTAAAAGAAAGGCTGTTAGGTTCTGTCTTTAATTCCATTGTTAGGATAATTAATACAAGAATGTTGCTGTATGTAATATTGGCAAGATTTCTGGAGGTGTTTGCCCTCCTTCATTTCACGCATGATTGAAGATATGCCACACTGTTTCGTTAAAGTAATAACAAATTATGTTTGTTTTATACACACGCACACACACACGATGTGTGTATGTGTGTGTATTGATGCAACATGACCTAAGCAAAAAGAATACTATAGTTAATCCCAAATCCAGTATTTTTCATGTAGGTTTGTAGTAAGGGTTGGTTAATTCCATATTTTTCTCCTGGTGCATGCATTTTCATGGATATGCAATTGTATATATATATATTTTAAGATTTAAGATTTCTTCTCTTACCGTCATACAACCATCAAGGGAGCTTGAAAATGATTCCATGTTAAGGGATAAATCTCTGCTAAGACTTTGCTTTGTGAAACTTGGGCAGAGGAATGCTATACAATAGGAGGGAGAAACTGTGGAAGTGAACTGTTGGAGCTGAAGTTCTGTTTGGCTTAAGAAAGCGATGGAGGCTGGCCATTCCACCAACTCTTTATTCATCTTTTACTGGTGCATGTGAAGGTGTGTGTGCAATTTTTTCCTAGTATCTTCTTTCCCACTGGACACAACGGGAGAAGGTTCTGTCCTGTGCAGTTCCCCCCTATTCTGGGGATAAAATAAATAAATAAATAAATAAATAAAGCAAATACTGCGATAAAAAACTGAAGCCGTATATCCCATATTTTAACTCTGATACGGGCCAGAATCTGCTTTTCAAGCCGTTTCCGTAAGAACTTGCACAACGAAGCAGAACAAACACCTCTGTGTAATGTTGGCTGTTCCTTCTTTCTGTTCATTTCTCAAATTCTCATGGAACTACTGAAGGGGGTGGAGGACAAGGAAGAATTCTGGGAGTCAAAGTCCATACATCTTCAAGCTGCCAGGGTTGAGAAACACTGCCCTGAGGACTAAGACTAGTTGTTATCAGCAAGGTTTCCACCCATTGGAAGGTTTCCACCCATTGGCCTGCTCCAATGTCAAGGGAAGCACGTAATCACTTTATCTTCTGGGGAAATCTCTGCTCATGTTATTTGATAATAGCTTTCATCACCGTGAAATAAGCAGGAAATCAATTTGAAATGATCATTGACTTGTCTCCATTTTGATGAAAGGGTTGAACGTAGAAAACTCTTTCAATAGTTAAATAGAAAGGAGCAATTTGGGTAGGGAAACTACATGAACAGAGCATCAAAGCACATTCATTCCAGTTGTAATGAAACCTGAGTTTACCTTCTCATGCTGTAGCCAGTGTGTGCTGACCTACTTTCCACTTACTTATTTTTAACATCTCTTTATTTACTGCATTATGGAAGAGGGTAAATGAAAAGGCACAAATACATTCATGAAGTATTTTTCAGTAGATACTGTTTTCAAGTTCAAAACCATGTGGGGTTGCTGTTCATGGTGCAACAGGGCAAAATATTTTCCATCCTTTTGGAAAGTACACACAAAAAGCTTTCGTTTGCAAGGTATCTGAAGATTATTCACTCTTCTGCTTTACTTCACGGAAAGCAAAAACTTATTTTCTCCCTTTTTTCATAGCGAATTTATGACTTCTCTTTTATGCTAATTTATTTTTTTGCAAAATATATTTTCTTTGTGGCGCACAACGCACCAGATCAAATTTATTAGTTATACTAATGGTGCAATATTACAAATTCAAGATAATTTTCTGAGGTATAGGTATATATGTGTGCATAATATATCTGTGTTTGTGATGTGTGTGTTTGTGTGTGTGTGTGTGTGTAAAGGGTATTAATTCCCCCATATAGAATTCTAGCAAGGAATGCAAATTAGAAGGGAAAGCAATGAAGAGAAAATAGTTGATGTGGAAATAATCTAAATTTCCATGAAGTCTCTTAGTTCTTATCAAACATGGATAAAATATTTTCACAATTCTTTTTCAAACTTCTCTGACTTTAATTGACAGAATGTCAGGATAAGAATGAATTATCTTTGAAGCAGGAACAACAGACATTTTATTTATGAGCTGCATACATGTTCCCAATTTTATGGGCCCCTGCAAGGAAGCCCAGTATTATATTATGCCCATATTTCATATAGCAATGCTGAGGATAAAAGTAATCTAGTGAACCATGGCAAAGGTAGGACAATTCTAATTAATTGCTTAATGTTTTAGGTACTAATTTGAATGTCAGATAGATGTTGCACTGTAGTAAACTTTTGAATTTCATCTCCCTTGGGTCATCTTGAATCTGTTCTTGGTCTGTAGTATCACCTACTACCCAAAGATGTTAGGTTCATGAACTACTTCAGTTGGAAAACTTCATTTGAGTTGTTACTGAGATCTGACCAATACAAAAATGTTCTTGTGAAAAAGTGATTTTATAATCATGTCTTCCCCACTTTGTCCCAGTTTCTACATCAGAAATTCAGGATTAGGTTGAAACCTTTTTCCTAGCATCATTTTGATTTGTACACTACATCTCTGGTTGAGCAGACCTCTGTCTGTGGAGTCCTTGGTGCTCTCTGAGCTTGGCTGTTTGCTTGCAGACATTTCATTACCCGACTATATAGCATCATCAGTGCTAGTGAGTGGGGGGTTTGCTCCCTGTTTATAGCTTGCCCTGCCAGTGTTGGTGGGGTGTGGTTTTCTCCTTGGTAGTTTCTTGATTAGGGTATTATTTTCTGCTTGATTGTTTGTCTGGTGTTAATCCCTGCTTATCTGGGTGTTGGCAGCTGGAGAGGATCTCTGTCTGTCTTGACCTCTGTCTGTCTTGCTGATAACGATGATCATTGAACACCATGATTTTCAGGTTTGGTTTTCTGTGCATCTCATTTCTGCTAGTGGCATTCTGTGGTCTCCTGAATCTCGTAATGATCTGACACAGGAATGTATCAATCAAAGCAAATATTTGTAGCTCAGGGATGAGCTGTGGAGTCCTTGGTGCTCTCTGAGCCTTGTTGTTTTCTTGCAGATGTTTCATTGCCAGACTAGGCAACATCTTCAGTGCAAAGAGGGAGTGGGCCTTGCTCTCAGTTTGTATACTGTGGCTTGCCCTGCTTGTGCTGGTAGGGGTGTTGTTCTCTCCTTGGGAGTTCTTTGATTGGGCTGTTGTTTGCTGCTTGGTTGATTGTCTGAGTTAATAGTTCCTTGATTAAGATGTATTGTGCTGTTTGATGGTTCATCCAATCCAACCTCCCACAAGAGAAGCTGTGTAAGAACATTATTCAGACGAGCACTTACACACTGCAGCAACCCAGAACACCAGAAAAAAGAAAAAGAACATCTGCACAGCATCTTCCAACAAAATGGATACCTGCTCAACTTTATCAAAAAGTGCCTCACCACCCAACCCACTACAACCCAACCAATGGAAACTATGAAAAGGATAACACTGCCATACATCAGAAACATCTCAGAAACCACCAACAGACTGTTACAACCACATGGCATCACCGTAGCACATAAACCAACTAAAACTCTTCAAAACATATTAAACAACCCAAAAGACCCAATAGCCCAAGAAATAAAAACAGGAGTTATTTACAACATACAATGCAAAGACTGTAACAGCCACTATGTAGGACAGACAGGCAGAAGACTAGCAGAGAGCATCCACGAACACCAACTAGCAGTCAGAAGACACAATGAGAACTCCTTAATCTCACAACACATGGACAGACTCAACCATAGTTTCAACTGGGAAACTGTGAGCATCCTAAACCAAGCCAAATCCAAAAACGCCAGAGAATTCCTGGAAGCCTGGCACTCAGACAAAGCAGCCATCAACAGACACATAGAGGTAGACAACATTTACATACCATTCAAAAGAGACCATAGAAATCTAAAAGATCAGAACACCTCCTCACCAGCAATCAACACCCAGATATGCAAAGATTAACACCAGGATTAACACCAGAGGAACAATCAAGCAGCACAATATACTCTAATCAAGGAACTATTAACTCAGGCAATCAACCAAGCAGCAAACAACAGCCCAATCAAAGAACTCCCAAAGAGAGAAAAACACCCCTACCAGCACAAGTGGGGCAAGCCACGGTATACAGACTGAGAGCAAGGCCCACTCCCTCTTTGCACTGAAGATGTTGCCTGGTCTGGCAATGAAATGTCTGCAAGAAAACAACAAGGCTCAGAGAGCACCAAGGACTCCACAGGGATGTATGACTTATCTATCACTCCAGTAACTTCATCCTGCATTGCAATGGTTTGGATCCTTGCTAACTTCAGGAGAATCTTCTTCAGGTAGAATATGCTCTTCCCGCACAATCTAGTAGAGAGGGAACACTTCAGCTGCCTATCCCAAATGAAATCTGGGGTTGGGATTTAGATAATGACATTTTCAGTGGCTACCCTTTCTCTCTGGAACAACTTGCCTCCTCAGGCCGCCAAAGGCCAGATGTGCCACTACCTTGATGCCTTTCTGTAAAATGATGAAGACAGTCTTTTTCAGGAAGGCATTCCTATAGGACAATCAGACCATCAGTAGCATCAAATTTTACTACAGTTTTCATTTAAACTCTTAATTAGGTTTATGAATATCATGGATGTTTTATCATATTTGATATAAACCACTTAGAGGTGCAAGAAACAGCAGCATACAAATAATCATAAATAAATGCATTCTGAAGGATGCTGTAATATCTGGATGCCCCACATTCCCTCTCTCTGTTGGTTTGCTGTAATTCATAATAGCTAGATATCCAATATGGCTATCTTCCCATTCAAATTTTACCTTACCACCAACTCTCTCTCATTCTCTCTCTCTCTCTCTCTCTCTTCCTGGATACCGCCAACTCACTAACCTCAAATCTATACTAGACCTTGTTTTATTTCAAGGCACTGCTCTAGCAAAACATTTCTTTTTTATATACAGATGTGGCCTTTAGGCTGGAAAATATTCTCCTGTGTGAAATGGGATTGGATCTGGAGGATTTCTGAATACTGATTCAAATCAGAGAAAATGACAGCTTGCCAGCCCTCAGGGTTAACAATATAAGATCAAAAATGTGTGGACAAAGCCTAGTGAAAAATCTCAGATGTTACATGGTATAAACAGAAGGATCAATGGAATTCTGGGAAATGCTACTTCTAAGTATAGTACTCACTCGCTTTATGAGTGAGAATTTTGGGGGGAAGGTGAAGAATTTAGCTGGGTTGGCAGATAATTTTAGAATTACAAAAACAGTGTAGATTGTACCCAGATCAATATTTTTTTTATTTCTGTCCTGACAGCCATTTTTAAAAATATACAATAGATTCAAAGCACATTTGATCTTGAACAAATCACATCTCTTTCCATTCATTTAAGATAATGCATAACAAACAAATCTATAGTATAATAGCAGTGGTCATATCTCTGAGTAATGGGAGGATGAATTTTCCTAGTGTTAGAAAAGGGGAGGGCAGGAGCTGCAGCTTATGCCAGGGAACGTCTGGCAGTTTACTTCGTTAGTAGTTGATCAATTTCTAGCATTGACTAGGGAAGGGAGATCAACAACCTTACTAAAGGACACAAGAAGGCAGTGGCAGACCTCCACAGCCTGTAGGCACAATGCCAGTGGGTGATAGCATTGGAATGTAGGAAGCCGCATTATACTGATTCATGTTCTTGGTTCAGATGGTCCAGAGTTTTTGACACAGACTTCCAGCAGCTGTCCAAGATTTTTGGCCAGAGTTTTTTTCAGCTCTACCTGGAGCTGCTAGGATTTGAACCTGAAATTCTCTATACGAGCTGTACCATTGAGTTTCAACGCTAGAAGTTCTTGGCATTCCTCATTTTGGACCACTTTAGCTTCTGCTGACTATGCAGCACCCACCTGCCCATTTGTGATGGGGTAGTTGTCATCCTAGCACTATTCCTCCTGTCACCTTTGAATAAGATCACTTTTTTTGTAAGCATTTTACAAAGCAGATGTTTTAAACCCATGGTAGGGGAAGGGCTTTCTTACAGTTTGCTGGAACTGAATGAGCTGCTTGGAAGAGCCCCTTACAGGAAATTGCCTGTTTGGTTCTGAAATATTCAAAACCTAGTTGGGTTATTTTATTTTGAAGTAAGTTTTCATTTATAATATAGATTAGGGGTAGTGCAGGGAAAGATGCCCAAAGAAAGAAAGGTTGGAAGTGCTAGAAAAGGGCTGGCAATTCTGTACAAACATGTTATTTACAAATGAGATTTGATGAAGGTCTTGGAATGCAGGCTTATTGATTCTGAATGTGGGCTATGCAGCTTTTGCTAACATGAGAAGATATGCCTGCTAATACACAGCTGAGTTCCATCTGGTGAACAAAGATGGCTTAGAGATCCAGGCTTTTTTAAATCCAATATATTTCTACGGAGCTGGTCAGGTTCCAGGCACCATTTGATTCTAAATGCCTTCCAGTATAACTATGTTTCCTTTTGTGTTCTTTCTGTCAACACCACCGTTGTTCAAGCTTTATTTCCCTTTCTGGGAATATTTGTTACAGTTTTTCCCTGCCAAAGACCCTGGCATGTGAAGGTTGTGAAAACAGTGAAAACAGTAAATAGTAGATACCAATTCAGGACAGAGTTTTGGTTAGTCATGCATCTAACCATAAAGTTTTAGAGATGATCGGTAACTATCGTAGGGCATTATAAATTTGCAAAGAATGCATCAGTTTCCAAAGAGACCAACACACATTTGTATTCAGGTCAATAAGCTTAATGAAATTTATGAGATGGATTCAGAAATATCCTTTTTTGTTGTTCTGGACATTAGATTATTTTTTGTGATTTGTTCCTCATTGGGGCAGCAATCCCAATTCAACTTAATGGAAAATAAAGTATTTTATGTTTTAAAGGAGACAGAAATGAGGTGAAATCATAAAATCATGAAGTTGGATGCCTAGGGGTTAATTTATTTCACCCAGCTTCTCAGGGTATAGCTCTCTAGATCCACTGGAGTATCTCCGACAGATGACTGTCCAGCCTTTGTTTGAAGTGAAAAGGAACTCATCACTTCACATGGCAGCCTGTTGAACTTGGCTGGCAGCTTGTACAGTTAGGAAGTTCCTCCTGATATGTAGCCTGAATCTCCTTTCTTGTAGTTTTAACCCACTGATTCTGGTCCTACCCTCTGGTGCAATAGAGCATTAATCCACATCCTCTCCTGTGTGACAAGTCTTCAGATACTTGAAGACTGCTGTCATATCTCCTCTCAGTCATCTCTTCTATGGGATCAACAGATCCCATAGAAGTCTTTAACTGTTGCATGCACAACTTGCTTTCCAGTCCCTTAACCATCTTGGTAGCCCTTTTCTGAACCTCTTTCAATTTATCACTGTCCTTTTTGAACTGTGGTGCTCATAATAGAACACAGTATTCTATGTGGGGACTGACAGGGCAGAGTAGAGTAGAACATTTACTTCTCATGATCTGGACTGTGTGCTTCTGTTAATATAACTCAAGGCAGCATTTGCCTTTTTAGCAGCTGCATCACCCTTCTGGCTCATGTTTAACCTGTGTTGACAAGAATACTCAGATTCTTTCCAAACATAATACCTCCAAACCAAATCTTCCCCATGTCACACTTGTGCCTTTCCCTTTCTCCCCAGAACTTTACATTTATTCCTATTAAATTCCATCATATTCATTTCAGCCCACTCTGAAGCTTGTTTAAATCTTTTTGAGTCTTCTGTCTTCTCAAAGCTCTCTACACCAGCTTTGCATCATCATTCTCCAACTCTCTCATCCAAGACAATGATAAAAAGGTGAACAGTACCCAGGAGAGATCCCTGTGGAATTCCACTTGAAACTTCCCTTCAAGATGAAGTAGAACCACTAATAAACACTCTTTGGATGCAATCATTCAGTTAACTATGAGTCCATCTACAGTAATAACATTATAGAGACTCTGACGTATGTGTGTGGCATTACTCTAAGCCAGTAACTCTATCAAAGAAAAAGCTAAAGTTAATCTGGCATGATTTGCTTGTGACAAATCCATGTGACTCCTGTTAATTGTAGCATGCCTCTCTAAGTGCTCACAAACACACTGTTTAATAATGTCTTCAAGGACTTTTCCCAGTGTAGACATCAAGGTGACAAGTAGGCAGTTTTCCAGGTCCCTTTCCTTTTTTAAATATCAGGACATTTGCTTTTCTCCAGTCTTCTGAGATCTTGTCCAGGAATTCTAGAGGTGGAATGTGAATGTCTAAGTCAGTGTTGCTCAACCTTGGCGGCTTTAAGATGTGTGGACTTCAGTTCATTGCTGGCTGGGGAATTCTAGGAGTTGAAGTCCACACATCTTAAATCTGCCAAGGTTGAAAAACAGGTTGAAAGTTATAAGGTGGCCAACAGATATGTGTGTGAGAGAGAATGTGTACATGAGGGAATGAGCCTTTCATTGTTCTCTGCTCTCTCCAGTGTTCTACAGCCTTCTTGGCTTCCCAGATTTATAATAAATGCCAAAAGAAGAGATTGTGAGGGAATTCATTCTCCGGGTTATCTTTAGATCAGGAAGTGGAGATATCTAGTATGGTTGCAGAGTGATGGAATGATATGTAACAGAAAATAAGTGAATGAGGTAGAAAACCAGAAACTTCTTTTACAGGGGAAATAACATTTTGGGTAAACAAAATATGTATTTATTTATTGCTATGATTTCTGATAACCAATCTTTCAGTATACAAATCTTACCCATGCTGTTTATAAACAGTATCAACAATTATAAATAAAAACAACAACAACAATAATAATAGGCTTCTGGAATCCTTCCCATAAGGCCAGTTAATCATAGTGGACCTCTGGGTTTCTAGGTTGGTCTTTGCCTGCCTTCATCGATCTTTCTTTGGGGATCCTTCCTACAAAAACTGAAGACAGATTTCAGCATAATATTAATAACAGAAAATCAATTGAAACAGCTTGGTTAAGTTTAACATTTCATCTTTTGATAATAAATTGTAAGAAGATGAAGAAAACAAATTTCTGACAACAGGATGAACAAGGAAGAAGGCAAGTTGTTAGAAAAGTCTGGATAAAAAGAACATATCAGTAAATAATTAGACAGTTAACCAGCCTTAAAACAGTCTACATAACAAGTATTCAGCCCCTTTGCTTTGTTCCTTTGCTACTGATGCAAATGAAGCTGCTTTTTCAATAATATGCCCATTTTTTCCAGCCAAAAGGCAGTCTTTTTCCTGCACAGATTGCAAATTCAAGGCAGGAAGAAAAGAAATCCCTTATAAATTGAACCTTCCTTTAAATGGAACAGTCAAAGCAGTCTTAAAGAGTCAATTCCAGGATTGAAAATCCAAAGTCTTAAATTCTATGAAGGATTTTCAGAATGACAGTCAAGAACAACAGAGGGCAGTGACTGAAGTCTGGTCAAAAGGAGGCCTGGCATCAGCTCATGATGCTCTGGCAGCTGCTGCTGGGGTTCTAGAGACCTGGCAGACTTCCTTGGCTGATGGATGTGGAGGTTGTCTTTAACACTCTGAAATGAGGTTGGGACTTTGATGTAAGAAAGGTACTCTGAAAATGAGTCTCTTCAAGCAGAACATATTTAGCATACATAAGAAAGCTTTGCTAAAGAGAGGAAGGGAAGAGCACTAGCCATCACCTGTACTGAAGGACCAGCCACAGTAATGGACCCATTGTTTTAGGACTGCAAGCCCTGACCTCCAAGCAGCCAGAAGATTGGACAGTCAGATATTTTGGTTGGGTTCATATGACTTCAGGGCTGCTGCTGATAAATTTTAAGTACTTCCCCAACAGATGCCCTCCAGTTGCATTAATCTTCAATCCCTATAATTATAATCAGCATCATGACAGGAGATGATGGAATTGTAGGAATGAGGTAGGCTGTTCCACTGCTATCCACTGTAGTCCATTGTTTTTTTTATATAAGAATTTTATTAGATTTAGAACAAAGATAAAAACTACAAAAAAAAGCAAAAAAAAAAAAACCCTACAAAAAACCCCTAAGTGTGTGAAAACCAAAGAGAGAATTTTTTTAAAGATTAGATAAAGAGGTGACTTCTGACTTAACAGCAAGAATATGCAACAATTTTCCATAATCAATCCCTTACTCTAGATTAAACCAAAATCACATTATTTCTATAAATCATTCTATTAGCACATTATAAAAATCACTAAATACATTTGCTCCTTCCCCTTATATTAAAAGAAAAGAAAGAATACAAACCTCCTAATCAACTTCCCCTGCCCATAACATTTATTTAATTATTTCCTTCCTACTACTATTCTATACTTTTCTGTCTGCTATAATAGAAATCAAACTAAAAAGCATATAAATTGTCTGCCATTATAGTTAATAATACAACAATTACACTAATCTTAATCATATTAAACCTAAAACGAAGCAATTATTATTGTGTCTTATTAAACTTGATCCAAATCATTAAAGAGAAGTGAAGTCAAGCAAACCCTAAAAGCAATCCAGATAATTATTCTTAAACCCTTACCCCACTTCAGAATAAACAGAGCATTTACATACTGTATCTCCACAATACACACAAAGCATTTTTTCATAAAGAAATCAAACAATCCAACTTCCCCTTTAAAAACTCTGACTTCGCAGCAAAAAACCTCCCATAGATAACAACCCTTTCTTTTCCATAACATTCCATCAAAAAGTCAGTCTCACTCATGGCTTGCAGTTGGTTCTGTTCCTTTAAACTCTTCAGCTGGACTACCTGAACTTCATGTGGCATTTTAACAGACACCTCAGTCTCACTGTTAGTAGAAACATTTCCATCATGGTTAAGCTCTTCAATTTCTTCCACAACATCCCCAGCCAGATGACACATTTTAGAACTGATGTTCTCAACAATGTCCTGAATATCTTGCATAATAACTTGACAGGAATCAAAAAGAATCAATTTAAGCTCACAACAGAAATCCAAGAAAGTCTGCTTAAGCTCCTCCATGTCTCACACAGTAGATTATGGCGCCCCCTAGGTACTTAACTAGCAAAAGTAGGAGTTAACGGAAAATTTCTGAAAGATGTTTACAGAAGTGAAAGTACGATAACAGGCAGCTCCCCAGGGAAAATAGCAGCAGAAAGCTAAAAGTTCAGATCAGCAGATTCAACGTGTAGGAAAAAGTAAAGTCTTCAAATTTAATGCAAAAACAATAACAGGGAGAAAATTATATGATCTCAACCCTCCTTAATATTTGGATGGAAAGCAAAATCCAAAACTTAAAAAGAATTTTCTTTAAAATTAATCCCCAAAATAATGATAAGCACCAAGAGAGCTCGCTTCTCCTTGCTGTAAAAAGCCTCTCTTAGGGTACATAAGAGAGAGAGGGGAATAGATCTACATGGGAATGGCTGCTATAGACCATTCTGCCCACATATGGACTGTTTTACATTCTCCTGCAACTTGGACTTTTTACTTTTTTACTCTTTTTTATATTTATTTATTAGAATAATTTTATATTTGTATATTCTATTTTATTGTGTGGTTGATTATTGTAAACTGCCCAGAGTCCCCTGATGGGAGGAGATGGGAGGGGACAAATTGAATAAATAAAAATAAAAATAAAATGTGTGTGTGTGTGTGTGTATAAGCTCTGTATCTATATTTCTTTTTTTATATATAATTTTATTAACAATTTTTAAAAAGAATATAAAAACGAACACAAACTAATATAAAGAAAGAAAAAGAAAAGAAAGAAAAAGTAATCAGAGAAGTGCAAGAAAGGAAAATAAGTAAAGAAAAAATAGAAAAGAAAGAAAAAAGATACAAAGAAGTAGCTTCCGATTTTCTTTGCTGCAGTTATAAGTACAATTATAAACGTACTTCTTACTCTCTGGTTACAACATACCTCTCTTCTTTCTATAATCTATTCTATTTAATCATCAAAACCATCAATCATAAGTTCATTTTTTTCTGTTTCATGCAAAGAGTCTATAAGGGGTTTCCAGTCAGCCGTAAATGTAGATTTGTCTTTTATTTGATCGAAGAAGTCAATTTAGCCATCTTAGCAAGTTCCATCATTTTCACCAACCATTCCTTTATTGTGGGTAATGCCGAATTTTCCCATCTTTGTGCATACAATAATCTCACTGCATTTATCATGTACAAAAACAAAGTTCCATGACTTTTTCCCAACTGTTTATTGATCAATCCCAAAAGAAAATCCCGTGTATTAATCTTTAAGATCGGCTGAATTTGTGGATGTATTTGGAACCAGAATTTTCTAGCTTTTTTACAGGTCCACCAAACATGACAAAATGTCTCTTCTTGTTGTTCACATTTCCAACATCAATCTGAAGTGACTTTAAACATTCTAGACAATACATTCTGCTCTGTATCTGTGTTTCCTAGATCTCTTAAGACCATGGAGACTCCTGAGTGGGTCTAAGAGTTTCCATACTTCAAAATATATCATTCGCTACCATTGATTGACAAGTATTCAGAACAGAACACTGAGCTAAAGTGACATGTAATCTGATCCCAGCAGAGCAGTTTTTCTGATATCAGAGGCAATGGATGATTTTTTCCCCAGATCTTGGAGATGGATTAAGTTAAGGTTAGGACTCTAAATTTATTACCCAGGTGGTCTGCTCACTTTCATTGAGTATGTTCCAGAGGAGGCTAAGCAGCCATCTGTCTAGATGCTTTAGTTCGGATTCCTGCAATGAGCAGGAGTCAGACTTGATGGCCTAAATGATTTCTTTCAACTCTATTGTTTCATAGTTCTACAAGTATAATGACATGTTTAGAATGTTCCGGCATTTATTTATTTATTTGTCTAATTTATGTAGCCACCCATCTCATAATACCAGTTATTAGAATGTCCACACCTGAAAATCAATATTGTTTAGCCTATAAGCTTGCAAATCCACTTGCATTAGTGGAAAAAGTCTTAGTGCCCTCAAGATCAGTTAGTAGGCTTCAATATGAATGTACTATATAAAGTAAACTAAATTAAACAGCTATCTCCTGAGCTGTCATTGGCCAGTGGAAAAAAGATTTCACAAGAGGCAGACCGACATTATCAGTGCTAGCCACAAGGAGCCACACCATGTATTAATGTGCCCACCAACCTCGAAAACAGTGAAATAGAATAATTGAGCAATAATGCTAGTGAATAATAGAAGAAAATAATTACACACTGCATGAACTGATTGACCTATTTCGCTGGTGGTTTTCTTGGTGGTAGGCCTTGAGATCAATTATTGGAATGTGTTATTTTTAGCTAACATACAGATGTTCCCCCATCCAAGCTTCCATTGAAATGGGAGGACTTAAAAGATGGGACTGATCTTTTTTTTTCCAGCTTGAGAGTTTCCAAGAGCATCTCAGGAAAGGTATTTTGACAGGAAGGAATTGCTGTTGGTTCTTATGTGCTCTGTTGCCAAAGTGTGTGGCTGACAATATTTTGACAGCTTGGCTATACAAAACCGGGAGCTTAAAATCCAGATCTGCAGAGCTTTCTTGGAGGAGGTGGAAGAAATCACATTAGAGTGAAAGCACACACGGCAGAGCCAGCCTGAGTTC